>NC_050578.1:275744696-277040529 GCF_011100635.1 Trichosurus vulpecula | reverse complement strand
CTGCTAACTACTTTTGCTCTAAGGGTAGTCTCATCCCATTCACGTTCACAGTTACAATCACTAATGGTCCATTTCCTTCATCCCATTTCTCTCTATTTATCCTTTTCTCTCTCTTTTTATCCTGTCCCTTCTCAAAAGCCTGACTTGCTTCCCCCAATCTGCCTTCCCCTTTATTACCCCCCCCCAAATATTTTATCCCCCTCCCCTCCTATCACTCTATTGGGTAAGATAGGTTTCTATACCCAATTGATTGTGTATGTATATTCTTTCCTCTTTGAACCAATTCTGATGAGAATGAGGTTCAAGCGTTGCCTGCCACCCCCCTCCACATTTTCCCCTTTACTATAAAAGCTCTTCCTTGCAAGCCTCCTTTATATGAGATTTGCCCCATTCTACCTCCTCCTCCCTCCTCCTCCCTTCTCCCAGCACATCCCTCTTTTTCTCCCCTTCATTTTTGTAGGGAGAGCGTTCCAACACAATCGACTCACACCCATGCCCTCTGTCTTTGCAGACTCCTTCTAACTGCCTTAATAATGATAAAGTTATTAGGGGTTATTTGTATCATCTTCCTATCTGGGAAGGTAAACGGTGTAACTTTATTGCATCCCTTATGATTACTCTTTCATGTTTACCTTTATGCTTCCTTGAATCTTCTATTTGAATGTCAAATTTTCAATTCAGCTCTGGTCTTTTCATCAGGAATGCTTGGAAGTCCTTTATTTCATTAAATATTCATTTTTTTTCTCCTGAAGGATTATACTCAGTTTTGATGGGTAGATTATTCTTGGTTGTAATCCTAGTTCCTTTTCCCTCCAGAATATCATATTCCAACCCCTCCACTCCTTTACTATAGAAATTTCTAAATCTTGTGTGATCCTGACTTTATATACTGAGATGGATGAGATGAGCAAACCAACGAAAACCCCAACAATCATAAGGAAATAACTGTTTTGGGAGATGCCCAGCAGGTGGGCCATAAAGTGGACTAAGAAATCCAAGTAAAGCCTCCAAGAAAGAACTGCCCTGGACTACAGGAGTAGCTGGAAGAAATTAAATGAGATAAAGAATGGCAAAAGAAAAACCCTCCAGCCCAAGAACTGGCTGCCCTGAGAATTAGAATGGATGAGAGGGAAAGCATGACAACAAGGAATATTAAAAGAAAGCCAAAAGATTATAGAAACAGAGGAAAATCTAAGAATGTAATATCAGGTCCAAAAGAGAGAATTTAAAAATGATCCGGTTATCTAAAAAAACACAATTGAACAAAAAAGTCTGGATACTATATTTCAAGGAAGTATAAATGAAAACTGCCTGAATTCTAAAATCTAGAGGACAAAGTGAAAACAGAATCAGGAGGTGGAGCCAAGATGTCAGAGTAGCAGGAAGAAGTGGAGCTGAGTACTCACCCATACATCCTCTACACAGATTTAGAAAACACCCCAGATCAAGTTCTGATCAAGAATTCCAATGAAAATTCACAATGAGTCATTTTCCCTGGCCTAAGTCTCATTGGGAGACAGAGAGGTCTTTTGGCACTGAGGGTGGGGCCTAGCCAGGAACTTGGAGCATTCCAGTGCAGGGACTGAAAGATCACACCCCAGGACAAGGAGAGATTTAGTATAGATATAATAAAGCAGAGGGGTCTGACCTTGTGAAGGGTGAAGGAACAGGCACCAACAGTAGCTCTACTGTGAAGCAACTGGTTCTGGGTCACAGATCCAGGGTGGACTGAGGGTGAGGGTTGGGTGTAGGCTTTCTACTGAGTAGTGAGCAAGGGGCAAGTTCAGAAGCTGGCACCAGCTGTCTTGTGTATCTCTGACCCAAAGACAGGGGCAGGCTCTTAGTTCCACCCACTAGACCAGTCTGAAGCCTGCAATGGAATGTCTAGGGCAGGAACTCCAGACCACAGTTCAGGCACTCTGAGTCAGAAGAGATTTCCAGTTGTTGATAGTGGCTGTGTTAAAAAGCAGTCTATTGGAACTGCAGCTGGGGCAAGCCCACAGGCATGTTGCTCAGTGTTTTAACAACCCAGCTAGCAGCTTCGGTGGGAGTGTAAGATCCCTCCTCCACAGCTGGCACCCAGGGGGCCGCCAGGACCCAGGAGGCCGCCGGGACGCTGGGAAAGCACAGGTTCTTTTTATCTGCTTAAACAAGGAAAGCACGGTGAAGGGGTTGACCAGCTTACTTTAATCCAGCAATCAGTTTGCATACAGACAACATTCATTTAGTTCAGGGGAAAAAACACCAGCATTCAGTTAGCATTCAGTTAGTTCAGGGGAGCATACAGACAAGTATCAAGAGACAGACCAAATACAGATTCATTGACTTACTTCAGGGGAAAAAACCAGCACCCTGAGGTTCAAAACATTCATTTAGTTCGAGGGAAAACAAACCAGCACCCCAAACCTCAAAACCAAAATACAAACAAGTTATAAATATCAACAGACAGACCCAATACAATTCATAGTTACCAACATCTGGGCTCGTCCGAGAGCAAGGGCTGGCCCAGAGTCACGCTTGCTTGCCGCTGCTCCCACACCAACCGGAAAAGGAAAGAAAGAGCTTCAAGCTGTCCTCTCCCCTCTTATAGTGTTTTTGACATCATCAAGCACCGCCTGAATGACCAGGGCCTATTGGTTCTTGACTTGGCCCCTCCCCCTAGCGTAGAGGTTAACACCTCCCCTCAGCCAGCCCCATGACTCATCACACAGGAAGTTTTCTGCTTCCTGACATGCTCTCTGGGCTTCCTGCCCCGGAAGAGCAAGCCACAGCATCCAGAGGCTCAATGAGGTAAGCTGAGTCATTCAAAGAAAACAAAGGCCATTCTGGTTACACTCAGGCACAGACCCAGGTCGGGAACTTACAGAGCTTAGACAGGAGGACAGTGATCAGACTTTGCCCTGGATCAGACGATACTGGGAGCACTGAAAACTTTCAAGTCCTCATCCTGAGGTATCACTGAAATTCTGAAATAAGACAGTACTCCCAAGAAAGCAGCAGCAAGACCAAAGAGAACATAGGCTTAGCCCAAACATCTCCTCCAGAAGGGTGGTATCCAGCCCTAACATGAAGTCTGAAGTCAAAAAGAATAAGCAAGCAAAAAAAGAATCCTACCATAAAAAGTGCATTTAGGGTTAATGAAACACTCAAACAAACTACAAACTCAGGGGGAAAAAATGACTCCAAAACCATCTCCCAAAAAAAAGCCCCAAAGAAAAACACAGTTTGGCCACAAGTTCAACTAGAAGCTCTGGAAGACATGAAACAGGAAATAAAAAGAGTTAAAATGTTTTGTTTTTCAATAAATGAAATTAGAATGAGGAGAGAATTGGAAAAGAAATTAAAACTATGGGAGAAAGAATTAGAAAGAAAATGAATAGCTTGGCATAAAGGGTACTAAGCCTTTCTTAAGCAACTAACTCCCTGAAAATTAGAAGCCATGAAGGACAAGAAATATTAAAACAAAGTTTAAAAAAAAAAAGAAGATAGTGTAAAGAGTCTCATAGCAGAAACAACTAACCTGGAAAACAGGTCAGGGAGAGATAAGCATTACTGGACTGTCTGAGAGCCATGACCAAAAAAAGAAAAAAAGCCTAGACATCATGTTTCAAAAAATCTTAAAAGAAAACTTTCCAGATATCTTAGAACCAAAGGGCAAATTAAAAATAGAAAAAAATCCACTAGTTACCTCCTGAAGAAAAAGAACAACCCAGAAAATGAAAACTCCCAGGAACAGCGTGGTCAGTATCCAAAGTTTCCAGAACAAAGAAAAAATAGTGGAAGCATCCAGAAGGAATGAATTCAAATAAACAGGTTGCCACAGTAGGGCTCATACAAGATTTACTAGACCACAATGTAAATAAAAGGAGAGTTTAGAATATGACATTCTAGAAGGCAAAAGATCTAGCTTACAGCCAAGAAAGCTGCGTAAAATCCCCCAGGGGAATAAAGGGCCTTTAATGAAATAGAAGATTTTCAAGTACTGCTGATGAAAATACTAGGTCTTCATGGAAACTTTGAAGTGTAAACACAAGAGTCAAGAGAAACATAAAAAAGTTAACGAGCGAGCAATCATAAGGGACTAAAGAAGGACAAGGTGTTTATATTCTGATATGGGAAGATAATACACATGTCCTCTCTGAACCATATCATCATCAGGGATCATAGAGGAAGTCTAATTAGACCAAAGGTCTGGGAGGGATTCTTTTGTTTTAATTGTCTTGGAATGGAAAGGGAGGGAAGATGAGTAAGAGGAAGAAGGAGAGAGGAGGGATGGGGAAAATGTCTTGTATAAGTGCAAGTGGAAATCTATACAACTAAGGGGGAAAGGGTGGAGGAGAGTGGAAGACAAACCTCACTCGTCTGAACTGGTCAAAGGAGGGAATGATATACACACAGAGAGTTAAGTGCAGAAATGCATTTCACTCAACAGGGAAATGTGGAAAGGAGAGAAGGGAGGGAGGAATGAGAGTGGAAGGACAGATTAAGGAAGGGAGCGGATCTAAGCAAAACAAACTTTAACCAAGGAGGGTGGATTTTGAAGAGAGATTTAAGAAGAAGAAGAACCTGAGAGTGGGCTCTGGGTGACAGAAAGAGACGAGGGGCAGGGAAGCCGAATATTTCTGATCAAGGTAATGAGCAACCAAGATTGCAGAAGGTCATGATGAAGCTTGCTACCTCGGGGGAGCTCAGAGTGCAAACTAACACTTTTTTTTCTTGGATACGGTCAATGGGAAAATTTATTTTGCTTGACTATACGTGTTTGTGTAGTAGGAGCTTGGTGCATGCCTAGACCACTTAAAATGGAGGGGGCATGGACCTGGTGCACGGGGAGACATTCTGAGCTGCCGCCCACTTGGTTGGGAGCAGTCTCCTTCCATTGGCTGCGTAGCCAGAACTGTGTCTTTAAACCTACCTCTATGACACCAAGAATCTTTCTTTCCTGTAGTATCTAGGGGAAGTATTCATAGCAGGGTGAACGAAGGGCTCAAGGGCCCCCTTAATGTCCTGTGGCCCTGAGACATGGGCTGTTTTGTTTGTCCTTTTCAGTTGTGGGTTCAGGGAGTGGAGCCTCTGGTCTGGGACTCCAAGCCATAGGAACCTTGGACCTAGGATTCCAGCCCAGATGTTGTTACCAGCCTAGCCAGTAAGGCCCAGGGGAATAAGTGGGCTTTTCCTGAATACAGTAAATAATATTTATCAAAATCCAAGAGCAAACACTTTATGTAATGGAGAAAACTTAGAAGTCTTTCTGATAAGAACAAGAGTAAAACGAGGATGACCATCAAAAGAAACTGAGGGAATAAGCATGGGTAAGGAGGAAACAAGTATTTCATTTTGTAGCTTATATGATGGGGTACTTCAAGAACTGTAGAGGGTTAACTAAGAATTACTTAAAATAATACAACCAACAAAACCAAGCAGAAAGAGCTAAAAAAGAGAAATTCCATTCAAAATAACTACAAAAAGTTGTATAGTATTTGAACATGTATCTTCCAAGATCTACCCAAGGATTGTAATGAATCCAACTATAAAGCACTTGCAGAAATAAAGAGAAACACTCCCGCGCAGTTTGAATCAATATAATTAAAATGACAATACGAACTAAACTGCTTTGCTTATTCAGTGCTAGACTCCTCTGCAACCTTTGACCCTGTTGATCACCCTGTCCTCCTGGATACTCTCTTCTTTGTAGGTTTTTGGGATACCGCTCTGCCTCCTTCTCCCGACATGATTGCTTTCTCAGTCTCCTCGGATGTAGCTTTTTTTTGGTCGGTATTTGTTTGCTTGTTGTGTTCCTCATTACAGCGTGAGCTCCTTGAGGGCAGGAACTCTGCTTTGTAGCACAAGGCCTAGCACATAGTAGGCGCTTAACAAATGTTTATTGCCTGACTGAGAGCAGACCCCTGGGTAGGCCTCTTCCACTACCCGCAGGGAACGGACACGCCAGTCCTTCCTCTTCCCTCAATCTATCTCCTGGCCTGGCTGTGTAGGTAGAGGAGAGAAATGCTATTCCATCAGCTCCCCCCACTGGTCCCACCAGGTCATGTCCCTCCCATCCCAGTGACCTTGAACTCCAGGCCGTCATTATACAAAACCCATTCTCTATCCCCAGCTGCCCCTCCCTTATTCCTATCCCCTCCCCCACCTCCGCCCTTATTCCCATGTCACGCTCTAAAGCTGGCCACCCTTTCTGCTGTGCTTTCTATAATACATGCTCCATAGGTAACAAACTTGCTTTCATCTTAAATCTGCTTTCCGACTCCTTCCATCTTCTGGCTCTCCCTGACACTCGGCTCCCTCTTGATGGGTGACCCAGCCTCCTTGGCCTCCCTTGCCAGCACCGGCTGCACTTTCACTCGTTGCCCCGACTCGTTGATTGAGAAGGGGGAGCTGGGATGCTATTGCTCCCCATCGCCACTTCCAGGTTCTCTCCCCACTTCCGTCCCTCAGAAACTTCTCCTCCTTTGAGGTTCATGCATGCCACATCAACCACCCCATCAGAATCCTCATCACTGTGGTCCATCGCCCTCTGGGACGTGCCCTCCATCCTTCAGTGAGTTTAGTGCCTCACCCACAGTCTTTCTCTCCTCCTCAGTCCTGCCCTCATACCTCAGCAAACGCAGCGATGCTCGCTCAAATCCTGTCCTCTCAGTTCCTGAGCTTGCTTGTTTTCCATGACCTTCTCCTTCGTCCCACCACGACTGTCCTCAGAGACGGTCAGACTGGTGCAGAAGCAGCCTGTGAGGTCTTGGTGGAAAAGTCATTCCCAAACTCCCTGGTTTCCTGAAGGAGGCGGCATTCCGATCTGGCTCGAACATGTAAGAGTGGGGCCCAGGGGTTCAATCGGTCCCTACTTCTGGGAGCATTTGTCCCAGGCTTTTGGGGAAAGTATTTTGTACTGTTAAACCTGAAAATTTGGTTGAAGGAAACAACAGAGCTAGGTGATAGAAAAATCCATGTTGTTTATTATTTTCCCTTAAAGCATAGTGAAGCTAGCTTACTTGTACGTACAAGGAGTCAGAGCACAAACTCCGGCTGCCTGAACAAAGCAATGAGAAAACTTATATACGTTATTTTAGCAGACCTAGCACGCCTGTATTACCTCATTTTCTATGACCGCCGTGTATGTTTAACCATGCTACAAGAAGAGGATTTTCCTTAATGGAATAGAGTTGTAAAGGATGTTGACAAAAGTCAGTTGAAACTACAGCCCAGCGTCTCTGCGTCTCATTACATTCCATAACATAATATATACCCGTAGAATATTAAGCAAGGTAATCTCTCTTGGGGTTAGGGTAACGTCCTTAATGATCTGGCCTGTTGACAGAGGTAAGGGTATTGCCTGAGCAAACTTTTAGAGAGAGCAAAGAAGCCCAGGTCCTGGATCTTCATCCAGTTACTCATTAATTCAGGCTCTGGGTCTGGTTGAAATTAGAAAATGATATAAAATAGTATAATATTTTTCACAGTACCAACTACTTTTTTTTATCACACCTTAGTAAATACCTGTTTCTAAAAGCTGATTGCTGACTGGCTGCTTGTCATTCGATGGATAATCAATTGAGAAAGCATACCAGAGAGGGGCTTATGAGCTATAGATAGTTCTAA
Organism: Trichosurus vulpecula; assembly: GCF_011100635.1. Classification (NCBI taxonomy): domain Eukaryota; kingdom Metazoa; phylum Chordata; class Mammalia; order Diprotodontia; family Phalangeridae; genus Trichosurus; species Trichosurus vulpecula. Next base: position 277,032,918 of record NC_050578.1, on the reverse strand, counting down.
CCAATCACCTCCTGGTCCCTCAGGGTTCTCAGCAGAACCCTGAGGGAAGGAGTATTAGCTGCCCTCTGAGGCCCCCACCTAGCTGTGGGAGTCTGGTGAGTGGGGGTTGGGTGAAAGGTTCCAGAGCCTGTGCTCCGAAAGGTTGGCTAGGATTTCCAAGAAGACGTTGATAGAGGATATTTCCAAGGGAGAAGATGTTGAAAGAGGATATTTAAGGTTCTCAAAGTGTGACGTGTGAACCCCTGGGGGAAGGTCTCCAACACCCATTTAGGGGGTCCCTGAGACCTTTTCATGGGATCTGTGAGGTCAGAGCTATTTTCATCACAACACTAAGACTCTATTAGCTGATGAAAACACTCCTCCTTTTTTCAGCCAGGTGTGTCTGTGAGACTGGATTTTCTTCATGTACTTCAGCCTAAAAGGCGGAATGTAACAGATCGAACGCTGAAGCAAACAGACCGGAGAATCCGACTGTCTTCTCTTGAGCCAGATAGTAGAGAGATTTGCATAAAAGCCTGCAAAACGAGGCCACTCTTCTCATTAGATCTTATTTTGTTTTGGAAAAGAAGGTTGTTTTTCTTAAAAATATGTTAATATGCAGTGAGCTCATTGTTGTTATTGTGACATGAACCAGTCAACAAATGTATAAAACTATTGGGTTTAATTTCAAATATGGTGAATGTTGACAAATATAACCCACATAAACAAATGCTCTTTGAGCTCCTCGGTAATTTTTAAGTGTGTAGAGAGGTCCTGGGACAGAAGAGTTGCAGAATGGCTGTTTTAGGTATAAGCAGACCGACCCTCCTTCCTCTCTTAGCTTGTATCATGATTCCCTGGAAGCGATGAGTGGTAACAGCCCAGATGGACACTTCCCTGGATGGTATTCTCTCTAAGTCAGACTCAGGAGGAGTGTTGGGGGGGTGGGGGAGGTGAGAAGGCCTGTGTTTGGAAGGCAGAAGCCAGATGGGAGAGGGCCCTGTTATCCCCACCCTTTGTCCCTATCACTACCCCAGTAGCTCATGCATAGCCCACTGTGGGTTACAGTGACTCAGACTCGTCCTTCATCTTTGGCTGCCCAAATCTCGCTAAAGGCTTTGTGAAAGCCTCACCAGACTCCAGCGCGCAGGTCCTCTTTATCTAAGGACTTTTTTTATTCCCTTCAAACAGTTTCAGTAAATTAGTCAGGTGTGAATTCAGGGGACATCCTGTAACCTTTCCCTAGGGGGTTATTTTTGCTGAAGCGTATGTGCAGCGAATCTATCCTTTATTTTATTTTATTTGTAAAATTCTAAACTTAGTATCAGCAAAAACTAACCGAATAAGGAAGGATGATATGTAAAATCCTAAATTCTAAAGTCACTGAGTCCTTTATTTGAGACTTCACAAGTTTTCTTGGGATGAGGGAAGAGAATTTCTGCCTCTCCATTCTGAATTGCAGTATTTCAGATCTGAAATTTGGAAGATTCTTTGGAGATATCTAGATCAATCCCCTCATTTTTACATATGGGGAAACTGAGGCCCAGAGAAGGGAACAATTTAGGATTACAGATTTAGAATCGGATCTCAGAGATCATCTAGCAATCTGTCAATAGATAAGCATTCACTAAGTGCCTACTACGTGCCAAGCCAAAGATGAAAATGCTCCCCTTTAAGGAGTTTACATTCTATCAGGGAAAAACCACATGAACACATAATAGTACTTTGTCTCTATGTAAAAATGTATACACAATATACGTACAAGTAAATGCAAGGTGATTTGGCAGGAGGCGTAGCATCTGTAGGAAGGGCCACTGGACTGGAGTTTTGAAGGACGCCTGAGTCTTTAGCCAGCCACACCGAGGGAGGAGCGAAGCCTGGGGTGAGCAGCTTGACAGCAGTTTATCAGCAGATCCAAGACGGTCCATTGGGATCCACTCACCTGGGGCTAAGCCTTGTTTACAAATAAACTTGTGTCGGGGTGAATGCTTTGTACTAACTTTGGATTTGAGACAACTCTCCCCAGCTGCTGAGGCGTTACAGAAGAGACTGTTAATCTGGCTGTTGTTGAGGGAAATGTTTCTACTTGTGTTATAGCTTTATCTTCTCAGTAAATCTTCCTTTTGTTTAAAAAAAAGCTAACTGATATTAATTGGTTAAATGATTATGGAATGCTAGTCACTGGTATCAATGATATTGAGGAAGTATTAAATTGATTAAATGCTGTTGAAGAGATAACTGGTGATCCATATAACTCTAGGGGTAACTACATTAGGCTCATGTGTGATGAGGAAGCTTTTAAAAGGCCCGGGTTCATAGTAACTTTGCCCTTCGAAGGGCAGTTCTGAAATGTATGAATGGCTCATGGTTATGCCCCCAGCTTGATGTTACTAAAAGAGTGTAACACTTTCTCAGCGCTCTGTGAAAGGTAGCTGTGTGCTGCAAGAACACATTAATGGGAGAATGCATTAGGAGTGGGCTGTGATGTTTGCCTTCTGTTGAGTAAATGTTATGATTATATTTCCCCTCTTCCAAACATCCCAATTTCTGTTGAAGGCACCAACATCCTTCTAGTGTCTTAAGTTTATAACCTCAACATTATACTTGTCGTCTCCCCACCCTCCCTGAATTTCACCTCTCCCAGAAATTGCCACATCGATTTTTCTACTGTCACATCCTTCTCATCCAATCCATTCTCTCCACTCACACAGATCCCCTTAGCTCAGGCCCTTATCACTTCTTGCCTAGATTATCACAACAGCCTCTAAATTAGCCTCCCTGCCTCTGGTCTGTCCACCACTCAAAGCCATCTTACATACTGCTGCCAAAATAATTTTCTTTAAGCACAGGAAACCATGTGACCACCCCAATTACATGATCTTTGGCCTTGAGGATAAAATATAAATGCCTCTGTGTTTGGTTGAAAGCTCTCCATGATGTAGGGGGTAAGCACCGGATAACTGCTCCATCAAATCTGGATCTGACCTCTTCAGCCTCATTTGACATCAGTCTCCTTCCTGCGCTTTGTAACCCGACCGTTCGGTCCTTTCTTCTTCTGTCCGCCCCCCATGAGCCCTCACGATGACTTTACCCATTGCTTCCCGCTCTTCCTTTACATTGTAGCTCAGACGCCATCTTTTGGGTGCAATCTTTCCGGTGTCCTTGCTCCCAGATGTTCTTGTACTAACCTTGTATTTATTAATACTTATGTACTTATGCTGGATGGATTTTATATGTTTTTGCTGTTTCCCCCCAATGGAACAGAAGTTCCGTGTGAGTGGAGATGATTTCATCCTTAATATGGTTTGATTAATTGATTAATGATCATTCCTGCTTTTGCCTTATCCTTTAGTAACTGTTTCAAGCGTAAGTGTCAATGGCATAATCATGACCCATTTTCTCTAAATGGAAAGCAGCGCTGATGGGGAAGCCTGAGGGGCTATAATGGGGAATAGTAGGAATGGGTCTCCTCCATACCAGGTTACCCCTTGGATGCTGGGGGAGTGAGCAGTGGCCGTGCGTTCCCAACCATGGCCAGACCTAGCAGGGTGAGACAAGGCTGGAGGTGAGTGAACTAGCCCAGAAAGAAAGAAGTAGAGGTTTGGGTGAGGGTGCCACGTCCAGGCTACCCTCCCTTTCTCCAGATGTGGGTAACGAAGTCTCAATGTAATAAATGCCCAAGGGGTAGGTCAGCTTTCTTCTGTCCCACTCACAGAATGTGCAACAGGTGCCAAGGATTCAGAGGGTAAAGAAAACCTTGGCGATGGCTCTGACATTGTAGTGACTATCTACTTCTTTAACCCCCCAGAGACTGTCTGAGGGCTCGGACTCCCTTGGAAGGGAAACCTTTCTTGTAGCTGCTGAATCCACCATCCCTCTTTGACCACTAGGCTTCCACCGTTGACATAATTCACAGGCCCACATCTTATGCTCCTCCCTTCTAGCCATGGCTTGGCCACGTAGGTAATTCTCTCCTTTGGATGAGGCCAGATCCCGCTGAGAGATGTGGGAAATCATCTAGAGGAGGCCTCTGACTTGGTAACTCTGGCCCTTGAGCTAACTCGAGGGGCGGTCGGGGCGTCTGCCTTCTCCACTAAGGAACCTCTCTGCTATGCACAAACCAAGCAAATTCAGTCCAGGGGAGAGCCCGCCCTCAAAGGGGAGGGATTAGGTTCTCTTTCTCCTGCTTAAGTTTCGGCTCATATCTAGATTTTCCCAAGGTCGGAAGTAAGAAGGTACTCAGTGTCCAATGTAAATCATCTATGGGACGCGCATTTCTCTCCTACAAACAAAAGCGCCGTTAGCATTTGAGGCAGCGACAAGGGGAGCCTGGGCTCAGGAAGACTCATCTTCCTGGGTTCAAATCCGGTCTCAGACATTTACTGGCTGTGTGACCCTGGGCAAGTCGCTTCACCATGTTTGCCTCAGTTTCCTCATCTGTCAAATGAACTGGAGAAAGAAATGGCAAAGCTCTCCAGTGTCTTGGCCGAGAAAGCCCCCAGATGGGGCCATGAAGAGTGGGACATGACTGAAATGACCGAACGACAGCTAACATTTATATAGTGCCTACTGTGTGCCAGGCACTGTGCTGAACGCATTCTCTCGTTCGATCCTCACAACAACCCTGGGAGTATATGCTGTCATTACGCTCTTTTTACATTTGAGGAGACTGAGGCAGAGGCAGAGCTACTGTGTCTGATGCTGGATTTGAACTCCAGTCTTCCTGACTTCAAGAAGGTCCAAGCGCTGGAGGAGGATGGGGAAAGGCTTCCTGTAGGAGGTGGGATTTTAACTGGAACGGGAAGGAAGTCAGGAGGCAGAGACAAGGAGGAAGAGCATCCCAAGCATGGGGCCAGCCAGGGGAAACGCCGGGAGCTAGGAAGGTGGGGGCTTGTTCGGAGAATAACAAGGTAATCGGTGTCCCGAGATCCGAGGGTTTGCGGGGAGAGGTGGGGGAGATGAGGAAGGACTTGGAACACCAAGTGGAGGACTTTCCGATTGATTCCGGAGCCACCGAAGTCCCTTGAGCAGGGGTGGAGCGGGTGGGCTGAGATGACACCTACACTTTCAGGAAAGTGACTGGAGCGGCTGAGTGGAGGCGGAAAGCCTGGAGGCAAGAGGACCCAGCAACGGGTCATCGCCATAGTCCAGGCGTCGGGAGTTGAGGCCTTGCAGCAGGGGTGGCAATGTCAGAGGAGAAAAGGGGGCGTGTCCGAGGAATGGGGTGAAGGTAAAATCAATGGGTCTTTGAAACCCGGATTGGACGGGGGAGGGGAGCCCGGTATGTGAGAGAGTGTGAGGCATCGAGGGCTTGAAGCCGGAGGGCTGGGGAGAACGCAGTACTGTCAAAGTAACTAGCAAGTTTGGAAGGCGGCGAAAGGCTCTGGGTCTGGACATGTCGGCTTTGAGATGGCGAGTAGGCAGCTGGAGATGCAAAACTAGAGGTCAGCCGAGGGGTTAGGGTTGCACGAGTAGATGGGAGAGCCATCAGCATAGAAGACGGTTATTAAATCCATGGGGGCTGATGAGACCCCTCCCCACCCTGTCAGTGAAGGAGAATGGAGGGAGAAGAGAAGAGGGCCCGGGACAGAGCACCGTGGCACACTCACAGGTAGGACGTGAGCCTTGGACGAAAGGCTGGCAAAGGAGGCTGAGACGGAGCGGTCAGGCAGGGAGGAGGGAAGCCGGGAGAGAGGGCTGTCGGGAAAACCCATTGAAAAAAGCGTGATACAGAAGAGGGTGAGCAGCAGTGTCAAAGTGTGCAGACAGGTCCAATGGTGGGCAACGGAGAAAAAGGCCATTAGATTGGGCAGCGAAGAGGTTGTTAGCAACTTTGGGTTGGATGGTGATGCTAGGGAGTGGGCGGGGAGTCGGGGAGATTGAGGGGGCGCCGCCTGGAGGCACTTACTGTACGCGGCCTCCCGGCTACGTGGGGCCACAGGGACCTGGAGTGAGGAAGACTTGATGCTAGTGACCCCACCGCTGTGCCTCAGTGTCCTCAGCTGTAAAGATGGGAATGATAATACCAGGCTTATTGTGGGGATCAAATAAGATAATGTTTATAAGGTGCTTAGCAGTGTCTGGCACGTGGCAGCTGCTTAATAAATGCTTTCCTGCTTAGGGATTTAGCCACAAAGGGCAGAAGCCATGTAGAACAACAGTTAGAGGGGAGGAAAGGATCAAGCCAGGGGTTTTTGAGGTTGGGGGAGACACCGGCATGTGTGTAGGCAGTAGGGAGAAAGCCAGTGGTCAGGGGGAGATTGAAGTGATAGAGTGAGGGTGACAGAGGGGAGCAATCTGCTGGAGGACATGGGATTGCTTGGGCAAGTGGAGGGTAGCCTTGGTAAGGAGTAAGGCCACTTCATCATCGGAGACAGAAGTGAAAGGAGGAGAGAGGGAGAAAAGGCATCAGAGTGATGGGGGAGGTGGCAGGAGGGAGCCCCCAGGACACGGATGGCCTCGAGTTCTTCCAATAAAACATGAGGCAAAGCTCACAGTAGAGGGAGTAGGGGGGAGGGGAGCCATGGAACGTTTGAGGAGGGATGGGAAGGTTTGGAGGAGCCCCTGTGGGGAGGGTTGGAGGAAGTGAGAAGCCTTTGGGGGCTTTCTACCATCAGGACACCAGGGCTTTGGGGTATTTCTACCTTGTTAGTCCATCCAGATGTCAGGAAATGATTGTGCTTTCTGTTTTCCCTCACGTCTGGTTTTGCCCCATGTTTCTGCAAGAATGCCACCATTGCTGGGGCTGCTGACATCTTTCAGGTTGGGAGAGTACTTGTGTCTCTGACCCATGCTCAGGTGGCTGTAGGTGAGCATGTGCGATTTCCCTCTGCTCTCGTTCCAAGGCAGCCATCGCCAGGTTCTAGCAGGTAGATACTGCAGAAGCAGAAGCTTCTCCCTCCCACAGAATGCAGAAAAAACATCAAACAGGCAAAAAGCTATTTGTCTCTTTGGTAGATGGGCACAATGACGAGAGGTAGCTAACCATCTTAGGAAAGGCCCCAGCCCCTGGCAAATGCTCCTCTTAACAAGGTGCCATGGGCATCTCTCCACGGGGAGAGGTGGCAACCCCCCACTCCAGCCCCCTTCCAGTGGCCACTCAGCGTCCCCACAGTATGGTCAGAAGATCTAGCATCAAGGGGGGCACCAGGAGACATTTAAATTTAACACAAAGTGAACCCATTACAGGAGACCTCGAGATTTCCCAGCCAGAGTTACACTGGGGATAGCTGACATATCTGTTAGGTGTCCTGTTAACAGGGGGCCAATGGGCACAGCTGTACGGGACAAAGAGCAGGTAGCCTCTGATCAAGCGCCCTCACAACTCGATCTGCCAACAGCCAGGCTCAGAGCACTCCAACAACTGATGAGTGTGCAGGCACCAGGAGGTAGTGCAGGGCTGCCCACCACGCTTTTGTGGCTGGGACACGAGGAGTCCCCCCCAGAGCTGGTTTGATCTGGTGACAAGCCTCTCTCCATCTGGCTCAACTGGTCCTGAGTCCGTGGAGAAGGTCAGCCCCCCCCCTCCCCCCACCCCAGGCCACACTCCTGCCTGCCTCCTTGGCCAGTGACCATAGGGAGTGAGGTGCCTTTGGGGTCAGATGCCCTGGCTGCAGTTCTGGCCCTGCCTGGGAGCTGACAGACATCTGACCTCTGCTGCAGCCTACTGTCCTAGGGAGCAGCTCTCACAGAGACAGCTTTTTCTGCCTGGTCTTGGCACCTTCTACCAGTAGCTATCAGTTTTGCCCTCTGGGGGCCAGATAGAGTGAGCTGCCCCCCTCTAGCTCCTTGAAGACCATGAACAAGTTGTTCCCTGCTTCCCCCCACCCCACTCCTACAAGCAGGGGTCTTCAGCCCATACTCAAAGCTTTGTGCCCCCCCAAACCTTCTGGAGGCCAGGTCCCCTCCCAGTCCCTAGACGCTGTGTGTGGGTATCAGCAGAGGTAGGTGTCCCAAGGGGCCCCATAAATATTTGATTTGCTTGCTTGGTTTTCTCTCCCCTCCCCCCGCCCCCTCTTTCCTTCCTGCTTGCATCTCCTTTACTTCTCTAGCTTGTGACCAGTTTGCAGAGATCACCCTCAGAGAAGTGGGGGAGGGGGGCCTCCTAGCCTGCCTCCAGACGTCCTGCAGGGAGGGGGGCAGCTGCAACGCTTGCCACAGGGGCGGACCTCACTCAGCTGCCACCCCCCCCCCCCCCCCCCCGCTTCCTGCTGGGGTGGGGGCTGCTCGGCATTGCGGCTGTGTCTGCGGCTCTTGCTGCAGTGTGTGGAGGGGGAGGCTGACGTCAGCAGAGCTGGTGCAGGCAGGCTTGGCTCCACTTCACTGCGGCTGGCCAGGCCTGGGCGGGCACCTGGTCCTGGAGGCAGGAGGGAGAAGGAGAACCTGCCTCTCCTCCTCCCCCTCCCCCATCCCTGCTCCTACCAGAACCAGCTATGTTAAACCGGTTGCTTTCCCCTCAAACTGGAGAACCACACTTTCCCTGGGTAAGCCAGGCAGTGGTCTCCAACATCTGACTCCCTCAAGACAGCATTTTCACCCCTTCCTCCCTTGGGACAGGTGGGGGTCGGGGAAGCCAGTCCTGCAGGAGATGCCCAGCAGTTCTGCTGAACAAAACCGGCCATCACCGTGACACAGTAAGACGGTGGTGAACCCCAGCCAGAGGCCTTCAAAGGAACCACAGGATCTTCCCTTCCTCCGGGCAGATTCTACTTGGGCTTCCTCATTTGCCCAGAATCATTCCCTCTGGAGCCCCACCCTGACGCTCCTTAGCTCCCCACTTTGTCTCATTTCTTTCTCAACATGCCAATATAGCCACCACATTACAGTTCCACTGAGCCTAGAAGCCCTCAGGGAAAACCTGAGCAAAATGCCTTTCGTGCCTCAGTTTCCTCATCTGGATATGTCCTTGGGTGTCTACCACTTATTTTGAGAACTCCTTTCTAGGATTCTAGAACTACCGTATTTTGGAATAGATTAAGCCTGGAGAGACCCAGGATTCGGTGGCTCAGGGACACCTGGGCACTCTCCTGAGCACCTCTCACACAACACCGGTGCCCTCCAAGTTCCCAACTTCCGGCTCACTCCAGGTCCGACCTTGCCTTGGTCAGGGATGGTCGGGGAGCAGTCGGAAGGCCCGGGAAGATGGGTGTGGTCATGAGCGGATGCTCGGGCCCTGTCTAGGTCCCAGCATGGCAGGCCGACTTATCTTCCTCCTCCACCCAGCAGCCACATTCTCTCCTCTCCCTGACATACACATGCATACACCATGACAGGCAGAATTTTAAAAACTGGTTTTTTATTCAATCCCCCAAACAAACAAACAAAAAAAGCCCCAAGTACCCTCTACCCTCCAAGAACCCTTACCTAAATAAAATGTCCCATTAGAGTTCTTTCCATCTTAAAATTTATTACACAAATATTTCCCATCCCTATAATATCCAGAGCAAAATGGCCTTGCTCTTCTCTAAAACCGGGGGTGGAGGACTTGGAAGAAATGAGGCCAGGCCCAGCTGACGGCTCTCCTTCCTCCCCTGCCCTGCCCTCAAGAACCCCAAGGTGGTAATGGAGATGCCAAAGACTGTCTTCTTATCCCCTTTAATGCTTACATTTAATTTAAATTTTTAGCACAACATCGGAGATTGACTCTAAATCAGCAACAAAAAATAGATATTTACAATATTTCTCCGGGAAACAAAAGCACAACCAAACCCTTTAAACATAGTGACTTTAGGAGTTTTATTTATGGAGCAGTTATTTTTAATCACCAAGTGATTTTATATTATATATATATATGTATATATATATAGAGAATTTTTCTTCCTTTCCTTTGTGGTTTTCACCCCCGTGCTCAGAAAGGTGGAGGCAGGAGGCCGGGAGCCTCTCCCTGCGCTCTGGAGCCTCGGACTTCTCTGGGAGGTTGTGTCTAGGAGCAGGCTGCAAGTATTGCAACGGAAGCTCCCCTTTTGCCTCCCCGGCCCCAATGAGGAACTCAAGAACTGCCACCGCCGGCACTGAAGGGAGCGACCTTGTCCCCTCTAAAAGCCACTGCTCCCCCACCGCCCCTTCTCCTCCATTAAAATGAAAGCAAACGCCAGCAGGGGGAAGCTGGGTCCGGCTGCTGTGGCTCGCGTCCTCCCATTTATGTGCACGGGAAAAATGCTTCCATTTTTCCAAGCTGAAAATGAAAACTCTCCAATTGGCTTGGAAATTTCTCTTCAGGTTAAAATGTCCCAAAGTCAGAGGCACTCTCCCGGCACAATCCCTGCTGCGAAGGGGTCTCTCCACCTCCCCTTTTACAAAAAAGGCAAAAAGCAAACAAACAGTAAGTCTTCTTTTCAGTATTTTCCACAGGAGCAACCAAAAAAGGCAGGAAGCTTCCAATTATAAGTCATTAGCAATAATAATATTAAGCATAAAGGGTTCTGCTCAATACCCAGGGCTCTTTACAGAGAAGTTTCCCTCCGGAGGCACTCTGGAATCAAGTCCCTGACATTCCCTCTGTGTTGAGCCCCAGACTGGGGGGCCGGGGCCTGGGGGGCAGGGCTGAAGGGAGCAAGCCACCTGTCAGGTGCAGCCTGGATCATTAGCACATTTGCCAGAACAGACGCATCCCACGCTGCCACCTCCTACCCACTTCCTCCCCAGATTCATTCTTCTTTTTGGAGATTTCAGTCCAGGCCAGGAGTCAAAATCGGGGTAAGTGGCCACCACGGGAGTCCCCTCTGCCCACTAGTGCTTTGGAAAGAGCAAGGGAGCAGTTGGCATCTGGCTTGGGCTGCTGGGCCGGGCTCCTCGTCCCTTCCCTGTGCAGGGCCCGGGGTCTGGAAAGGGAACTGAAGGGTAGGTGGGAAAGAAGAGGGGAGAAGGTTGTGCTATCAACATCCTTACAGATTGGGGAGCAGAGTGCAAATTTGCGTATAACATTTCTAAGCTCTTGCCACAGGCAGCTGCTGTGGGCACCTCTCACTTCCACATTGACCCAAAAAGAAATCACCTTTTTTCTTTCTTTTTAAAGTGCAAAAAGCTCTCTGCTGCCCTAGAGAGGATCTTTGGACCGGCCTGCTCAATGCAAAAGAACGGGGGGCAGCTGACGGGCTGCAGCAGGGAGGGAGCACACACTAAGCCCAGCCCTCCCCAAAGCCTACACAAACAGGCACATGCAGACCACTCCCTTCCTCCCTGCCCCTGGTCTGGGGGGCCAGGCTGAGGGCAGGTACCCAGCGGCTGTACAGGAGGAGAGCCGAAGCGCAGTATTTCTCTAAGCTGAAGAACAAGGATTGAGTCACCAGACTATACACAAAGACAAGACCCTCGATGGCCGTTGGAAGAGCAGGGACCCGGCCTGGTCCTCATCCTCCCCCCACCCCCCCACCCCCACTCCCAGCGCTGTGGAAGCCACACGCTCCCTCCAAGCACACACACCCTGGGAAAGCCCTCTTCAGAGAAAGACAAAAAAGCATCTTGGGGGAAGAGGGGAATAAGAGGAGAGAGGCTTCAGCAAGGGGATAGTGTGGTTAGAGCTGGGCCCAGGAGTCCTCCCCGCCACCCCCAGCCCCAACATGGCTGCTCTGGGCTCTCAACAGAGTCAGCCCCGGCACGTCCACAGGGCGGCAGCCGATTAAGTGCACAGCAACGTAATGTGGACCCAGGGCAAAGTACAGGGAGACGGTGTTTGTTGAGCTATGAGCCTCAGACAGTGTCAAGCTGCACAGGGTGGGGACAGACGTGGAGGAGGTTTCAAAATTCAACAGCACCAGTGTGATTGCAGGGGCTGGCCTTCCGGTGGCCAGTGTCACCATCTGCATAAGCCGGGCAGAGCCTGACGGAGCAGACACGCCACCGAACACCCCAGGAGAAGTCTAGCCACTGAGGCAGGGCCCCTCTCTGCAGCAGTGCAAACTGCTTCCTTCCCAGGACCAATGCTCGGCCCAGGCCCTGCTGGGAGATGGAAGGAGGAGGGGCGAGGGTGGCCTAGGTGGGGCAGGGGCTTGTGCTGATTAAGTTGGCACGGCACCCCCAACTGTGAGCTTGGTCTCCAAGTGAGCACCTCAACAGCACCTCCTGTGATTTTTTTTCCTATCCCTTTTTCAACAGAGGGAGGGAAGGAATGAGGGAGGGAAGGAAGGAAGGACAGAAGGGAGCAGGTGGGTCATCCCTGTGCAGCAGGAACGGCCTCTCTGCCCCTCTCCTACTGTGCTGGAAGGGGTACAGGGATGGAGAGCAGAGGGAGTGGGAGGCCGGCCTCGAAGCCTGTGCAGAATGGGGGGAGCAGCTCTCCACAGTGGGGAGTGGGAGGGGGGGTTTCTGTTTCCTGTTCAGTCTGGGGCTGAGTGGGCTTTAGCTGATTTTCTGGATCAACTTCTCATCAGAGAGGCAGTAGAGGCTGTTGATGGACAGGTCTGAGATGAAATGCTCACAGGCCTTCCGGGTGATCTGCTTGCAGCCTCGAAGGTCAATCAAGGTGACGTTAGAGATGCGCCGTAGATACAACAGGGACTGGTCTGTCAACTTATTGCAACCTACGGACAAAGAGAGGCTATGAGGGCAGCCCTGCCCCCCACAGCAGCTGTGAGCTGAGCCAAAGCTGCCTCCATCATTTGCTCTCCCCTGCTCCCTCCCAACAAATGCCCAGCTGGGAACACTGGCCCACGAGCCCTAAGCATGGCCACCAGCTCTGCAGGTACTCAAGAAAGGGGGAACCCCTGGCCGACTGGACCCAAAAGCCATACCTGCCATATTGATTTCTGTGAGGGAGTTGCGTGTGGAAGAGCCCACGGCTGTTAGCAGATTGGAGGACTGATCTGTAAGGTGGCTGCAGTGACTGAGATCGAGTCGAGACAGAAGCGGCATGTGGCGGATGATGAGGCGGAGGGTGGCATCAGTGATGTCCAGGCCGGCCAGCCGAAAATCAGTCATATTCCGGAGCTTGCTGCGATTGTCCTGACCTGTGGAAATACGAGGGACTCGGAAACCTTAACCGTGGACTCCCCTCCTGTTTCTCTCTCGATGCCAGCAGGTTCCAGTTGAGAGGCGCTGGAGCTCTGGGCCTGGGGAACATGCTGGGCCACAACCACAAGCTCTGTCTCCCCGCATGCACTGTTACCAGGGTGTGTCCGACATCCACCCCACCCCAAAGTGTGCTGCATCCTACACCTCCAACAGAAAGCTTTCCCAGAATGTCCTCAGCTATCTTCTGTCCCAACAAGACCCTCAAAACAATGCTTTATTTGTATACAAATGTTTACTTGGGAGGACTTAAATCTGACCCATCTCTGAGCTCATCACACACACCAGTGAGTGATGCTGTGCAGATGGCGGCCAAGAGGCCCTTTCAATGGAGAGAACCTGAATCTGGGGCCCAAGAACTTGCTTTAAAAATATTGTGACAGTTGGTTTCCTTGGTAATCTTACATATTTTATACATTTAAAAACATGATTCTGAGAAGGGTCCACAGGCTTCAGGCTGTCCTGCTTGAATGCTCATCCCCCTTAAATCTGGGCCTTGCCGGCATCCTGACTGATGGTCACTACCTCCTTCCTAGGGGTTATAGGGATGGAAGCCCAAGAAGATCAATGCCTACCAGGCTTATCAGTCGGCGGGGTCAGCAAGTCTCGAATCTGAGGGTCTTTGATTCCTACGGCCCACCGAAGGTCCAGGGTCCTGAGAAGGGGGCAGCTGGAGGTGCTGAGAGCAGAGACCGCAGACCAGGAGCAGCCTGCTAGGAGGAGATCTTTCAGGCCTACAAGAGACAAGGGGTGTCTTTTGGTGTGAGGTTTCTCCTGTAGGGCCCATCAGTGTACGACTCGGCCCCAGCTCTCAGCTGGACGCCTGCTTAGGGAGAGGCCTCAGAAACAGGAAGTGACAGTGGAGATCTCTCCCAGAGCAGGAAGATAATGAAGGAGAGGCTTCGGCTTCTCTCTCTCCACTGCTCTGCCTCACACTGGAGGGCTGTGAGACTATCCCTGCCCCACCCCAGGCGGCTCACCGGGAAGCCTGTTGACAAGCCAGGTGAGCTGCTTTTTGGAGATGTTGGTCCAACTGAGGTCCAGGCTGACGGGCTGCCTCTTGATGATGCCACTCAAAGCCTGAGGGACGATGGCCTTGCACCTGCTCAAATCAATCTTCGTCCAGAGTCTCTTGTCACAGCACCTGGAAAAGGTGAAGATGACCAACCACAAACTGTTAGCCCCTGCTGCCCTCCAAAGAACACGCATCCTGCCATGCCTCTCACCGCCATGCTGCCATGAAAAAGTTCTCTCTGCCACAGACTCCTGACCTGGGATGTCAGGCAGCAGCCTGCTGGCCCCAAGGGGCTTTGGGGGTCAGTCAGGAAGGCCTCTTTTCATGCGGGTAACACAGCAAAGGGTTCCGTTTCCTAGCATGCCCGCTCACTCTGCTCCTCTGGCCACTCTAAGGGATGGGAGAAACTGGCCAGGCACGTGCACAGTGAAATCAAAGGAGCTGATTTTTTTCAGTTTTCTGTAAAGGAAAGCTTTCCTCCTCTGCATATTGAGGGGAAGTATTTGAAAACTTCTCCTGCGTCCTTCTGGGGCTGTCACTTCAACCTTCTGAGGTGCTCCTCACTGCTCATGCATTTACAAGGGCAGGCCTGCCCCAAGCCACTGCCACGGTCATGGCCACCGCCATTGCACAAGGTCGTCTCTGCTCACTCCCTCTGTAGGGAGGGGCCCAGAGGACTCCAGTCAGCTGGGGGCCCCAACCAGTCGGGGCTTGGCCTCCAAGCTGAGCTGGGAGCAGCAACAGGGAGACTGTGGAGCAGGCATGGCATGAGTAGTCCCTAGGGGGATATACAGAGGGATAACAAAACAGCTTTCTCTTCTTCCTAATGAAGCTTGGCAAAGAGGCAGGCAATGAATGTCTCAGAACCAAGGACAGGTTACTGGGGGTGGGGAAAAGAAATCAGTACCAGTTTGCCAAGAGATCATACTTTATCTCGTGGGAATAAGAAGGAAGTTTCTTTGATTCCTCATCATTTTGCCTTTAGACTCATCTAATTATTATGTTCAGATCGTTAAAAAAGAACAGAATCTTCATTTGGACGACCTTGGTTCACAGGAACTACAGCGTTACCAGAAAACCAAAGAACCTGCCTGATCTGGACAGAAAGAAATGGTAGCCCAGCAGCATAACGCAAGACTGACGTTCCCAACTAGGAATTACCAAATGTGAAATGAAAAGCTTGCTGAAGATGAGGAGGCATGAGATTAAATTTAAATTTCTCAGAGAAGATGGACACACATGTTTTCCTGCAAAGAGCCTATGAATTAAGAAAATGTGAATACTGACTGGAGCTAATCTGTCAAAGTTGGTGTTGATGAAGGAAGGCTCCCAGCTATGCGGCACTGCAGCCTTAACAGAAATTCTACAAACCTGTCCCTTCACTCAGACTTCTATTCCCAACAAAAAGAGGAATGAGACAGAGGAAGTAGAGGGGAGAAAAGCAAAAGGCCACAGGCAGGCTGAGTCCTTTCTCCCTCCTCTGACAACCCAAAGACCCAAGGAGCTATACTGCTGTTAAGACCAGCTGCCAGCAGGAACCAGACCCAGCTAACCTCTTCTATGCCTCGCCCTGAGAAACCACAGTTTTCTTATGGGATCATCCTTCCCAACAAGACCAAGAGGCTTGAACTAGAAACCAGAAAGCCGAGGAGAGGCGAAGGGAAAGAGAACTCTCCCCCACCCCATCCCACGTGCGGTACCTGCTCTCTGGACCCTCTTCTTCCATGCTCACCATTTATACCACGTCTTGCACACCCGCATACATTCACAAAGTTCTCTGCGGCTGAGGTAGCGGAAGACAGACATCCAGACCTCCCGCTGCATCCAGCTCTCGTCCCCGTCCTGCGCCCAGCCGCCCCGGCCGTTCAGTCTGGCTGCCCCGCCCTCCTCTGCACTGTCCTCCTCCTCCTCGTCCTCATCCTCGTCCTCCTCCTCTCCGGCCAGGCCTTCTTCGTCCCCCCGCTGGGGAGTGCGAGTGGGGCAGTGCTGTACCAGCACCCGGGGAGAATGGCGGAGGTTAGTGGAGGAGGCCGTGATGGCCTGCAGCTTGGGCACAATGGATGTTCCGTGCAGCTCTTTGGTGGGTCTCTGCAGTGTGACTGTGAGGTAGGACCCCCGAATTTTGGCCTTCTCTACTTCGGAGAGCTCCTTCTTGCCACTAGGATTATTCTCCTTTTCTCGCATCATCGTTCGCTCTGTGGCCTGAAGCCGCAGCAGCTGCCGCCGTTTGAAGCGCTCATCGCGGCTGGCGCTGTGGTGGTCACTTGGACCAGCTCCCGGGGAGGACCGGGTCACCATGCCTCGAGGGGACACCGGGTCATGGATGAGCTGCAGCATGGCCGTGGGTGAGTGAGGGGGTGGTGTGAGTGGCTCGTCACAGCTCCGCAGAGGCCGCAGGACTTTGGCTTGGACCACATCTTCATCGCTGTCATCCATTTTACGTTTCTGCAAAACAGGCCCGAGAAAAGGCGATTAGTGTCTGCTCCTTCCAAACTTGTATTGCATGGCCTTAAAATGAGCCTAGGAAAGATTCTCTGGGTCCCTAGGATAAGTACTCTTGGGTCTAGTGAGGGGCTGCTGCCTGCCCCTCCTCCCCAGGCCAAGGCCAATTCACATCAGAGGCCGTAGGGAGCCTCCCCCGCTAATGCAGCACCTGTCCACCTCAAGCCTGATGTTTACCTCCTTAGGCTCCAAGGGCTCCAAAAGAGCAGACACTGCATGTGGCCCCCCAGCAGTGATAGTGAGGTTGCTATTAGATGGAACTTTGCTCAGGGTTAAAACCCGAGTAGCAAGGCTTGGTCAGGCATACTCAAAAGCCTGAGCCTGGGAGTGATGGGACAGGCTCTGAGGTCCAAAGATTCCCAGAGTAAACCCATCTACCATAGCTTCTCAAGAACTCTGGCTTTTCCTGGACTACTGTCACACAGAACTGTGATGAATGCTCACACTAAAATCACAACTTTCCAGCATGGAAAAAACCCAGCTCCTCAGACCATCTTTAGGGTCTCTCCTCCCAGCCTCAAGGCCAAGGTGGTCAGAGGCGAGGGCCCATCTTCGTCACATGCACTTACAACAAAGTGTGAGAAGGCGAGATTAAAATACAGCCCACTGAAACCCATCTGATGTAACAAGAAAACTAAAAATAAAGGTTGCTAATAGTTAAATGATTTAGGTTTGACCTCAACTGCCTCCTAACTTAGCCCTCTTCCATCTTCGCTTCCATACTATGGGGCCAGTGGGGCAGACCCAAGTTCTCAGGGAGGACATTTATCTTCCTGGCCCTTTCAGGCCTGGCTGCCTAGCTCTCCTGGGTCATCACACAGCTGCCCCTGGAGAAACAGCAGCCTCTGGAAGATGGCGGAGCTCACCTACCTTGGGAGTGTTCTATAGAGGCCATACTAAGCGGGGAGACGGCCAAAATGGGAACTCACTAGACTAGAAATTCAAGGGTACACCCCAGCTGGCCACCACCCACCAAACGGAATGAGCTTTCACTCTTGAAGGCTGTGCCCCAACCATACCTGACCCCTCCCCTTTGGATTCTGAGGGAATTATCCCCTTTGGATAACCTGAGACTGCAGCTCCTGCTCTGACCATGTTCCTTCTAATTCCAGAACAAGCCCAGCTGCAGAAAAGCACTTGAATGAGGGTGGACGATGGTACAACTATTGCAACGTAACAGTTTAAAGAGGAGCATGTGTGCAGGAACTGCTCTGTAACACTGTGCATGGAAGGCTCTGGGCCACTCACCTGCACCTTCTCCGAGGTGTCCTCCTGGTAGCACTTTGGGCACTCCCAGCAATTGGGCAGCTCATCATTGAGTAGTCCTTCTCCATCCATCTGCAAACACGGGCAGGGGTCAATCCCCATCCTTTACCCCTGTCTCTTTTCCAATCATCACAAGGCTGGAAGTGACCTCACAAAATCAATATTCTGGTAAATGCTGTGAGAAAGACGTTCTCACTTTTGCTGAGCCAAGAAAGTTCTAGACACTAGTGAGGATGCAGTTAAATGAGCCCTGAGCTTTCTACAGGAGATCTGACCACCATCAACTGCTGGTTGTTTCTTAATCTGCTCAAGGGGTTGGACACGGAAGGCTTGGACCCACTTTCAATCTCGGCCTTTTCCAACGCAGCTATCCTCTTGTGGGTATGATTGGACCACAGCTGGAACGTTCTATTCAATTCTGGGTGATATCATTTAGGAAAGGCACCAACAAGCTGGACGGCGCTGTTAGTTGGTCAACCAAGATGGCGAGAGGATTTGGAGACTACATATAAGGATTGATTGGGGATATTTACCTTGGAAGAGACAAGACTTAGCGGGATTTTATGTATCTGAAGGTCTAGCCTGAGGAAGAGGAGTTATGCTTATTTTATTGGCTACAGAAGGCAGAACTAGGAGCAATGGGTAGAAGATAAAGAGTCAGACACAGCTGGGGAACCTTTAGAAACGTTCAAAAGTGAAATGGCTTGTCTGGACACGGAGCCTCCTTCACTGGACGTCTTCGAGGAGACGCCAAGTGACGGCTTGCAGAGATCATTAGAGAAGGGATTCCTGTTTAGGTACTGATGGCGGCGGAGGGGGGAGACTAGTGCTTTGGAGGTCCCTCCCACCCCCAAGGTTCTCTGCCTTAGGACACTCAAGGGTTAGGTCCCATTCTGGCTCCCTAGTTTCCTGCACCCATTTTATCTCAACATTAGAGGTGGGGTATCACTGTTCCCAGGTCCTTGTTTTCTGACCAGGAACACCATTCCAAGAGGGGAAACAGCTACCTTGGAGTTGACCTCAGTCTCTAGGGCATACGACCGAATGGCCAAAGACCCAACAGGATGTAGACAACAAGAGCCTGGAAGGCTGTCACAGCACCCATGGCGATGGTGTGCAATGAACATAGGAAGTGATTCCAGATCTTCTCTAGTTCCCACCAGTACACCAATGACCTCCACCTGAAAGGTGCCCCTCATTCCTCTGGTTTGCCCATTTCCAAGGAGTGAGGGCTTTCTCACCTGCAGGCAGCCAGGATGAACGATCTCATTGCAGATACAACATTCCATGAGCTTCTTCTCAAAGTCCTGGGTTTCCTCATTCTGATCCACCTCTCCACAGAGAGAACACGTGACCGAATGAGGTAGTCGGGGCTAAGAGAGAAGCAAAGAGAGAAACCAGGGAGAGTGCAGGCTTGCAGTTACTTAGGTTCCTCAAGGCCCCAAAGGCCAGTCTTCAGAGGGCAAGAAAAGTCAGGGGACGTCAAAAGGAAGATCTCGTGAGAGAATCACGAGACTGGGGGGTTTGGGGGTGGGGTGGGGGCAGCAGCTCAATGTCCAGTGAAAGCCTGAGTCAATGATACCCCTTTCTGATCTGCACAGACCCCCTGGGCAAGAATGGGGTGAAGAGGGGATGAGAGTGAGAAGGCAACCCCAAATGCCTTCTCTTTTGGCTTCTATCCCTTGGCAGAGATTGCCGAAGAGGGACAAAGCATCCTGGGCTCCACCTCCTCTGCAACCCACCCTGGGTACTCAGACAGTCCCTCCCCCAGAGCAAAGTGGAACACTCACTGCCAGACATTGCCGAAGGACACATGACTGCTTCATGCGACCAGGCCCCCCGAACTTCTTCATGTCCCTGCAGTAGTGGCACACACCACACTCGCCTTGGACACAGGCCTTGCATTTCCGGCATCGAACCCGCCGCCGCCGGGCTCCTGAGACGATGGGCGAGGCAGCGGGTCTTACTGGGGTCAGTCGAGGAGCAGGCTTCATGGTGTGAGGCTTTGTGATAGGAATGGTGGGAACCCTCACCTTGGGCCGCGTGGGGAATTTAAGCTGAAAAGAGAATATAGGGAGGTCAGCTGGGTCCAGGAGCTTTCCTCAGGGAAGAGAAACCAGCGAGACACTTTCTCAGATCTTTTTTCTACACCAAACTGCCTCCTTGTTAGCCTTTAAAACTCTGAGATTCACCTTCTGTAAGCTTTTCAAAGCTAACCTCATCTACTGCAGTCCCAGACCTGGGGTCAGGGAGACCCGAGGTCAAGCCCTTCCCCTGACACATGCAAGCTGTGTGACTTGGACATGACTTTGCCCCTTAAGTCACAAACTCTCTCTGCTTCAGTTTCTTCCTCTGTACACCAAGGATAGCATAAAGTACCTACCTCACACAGGGTTGTGGGGATCGATGGAGATCATGAATGCAAAGTACTTGCAACCTTAAAGGCTGGGACTGTCCTACTCCCTTCCATACCCAGAATACTTCACATTTAAGCCCTTAACATGGGCCAGGCACCCTCTAACACAGAGAGTTGGTGCTGATGGTGGTGCAGACGAAATCACTGTTGATCACAGTTCTCAGGAGTAAGACATGGGACAGGTGGGGCTAGCTGAAGGCAGGGCAGGAGGACGGTGGTGACCCAAGGTCTGGTGGGTTGTGACAGGGATATACGTGCATACGTGTACACGTTTGTATTAATTCTGTTAGCTTTTTTTAAGGGCCGAAGCCATATTCAACTTCCTCTAACTCTCTACTCTTTCTAAAATAAGACTGTTACATATAGCATGGATATGATAACCCAAAGTAACTGACCAAAGAGAATAGGAATTGATATTAGCACCTACTGTATGCTTAACAGTGTGCTAAGCACATTTACCCTACAAAAAATATCTCATTTGATCCTTATGACTGTGGAAGGTAGGTGCGATCAGAATCTCATTTTACAGGTGAGGAAACGGAGGCAAACAGGGTGAAGTGACTTGCCCAGGGTCACACAGCTAGTAAATATTTAAGGCCAGATCTGAACTTGGGTATCTCCTGACTCCAGGCTCAGCGCTCTACCCATTGGACCCCAAGCTGCTTAAGTTTACCAGGGGGCTCAGGCATCGTCATGTTCAGTATTGGCACATCAGGGGGCAGTAGGTCTGTCACACTCTGCTGTCAGGATGTGCATGTCAGCTTTATTTCCAGGGTCACGGTGAGGAGCACAAGGACCCTCACTTCAAACACATCCTGTTCCAGGCTTATGATCAGATGGGAAAAAAGGATTTTAGTAAAGTACTGTATGCCTCTGCCAAACAAAAGGCTCAAACTGTTCATAGGGAGCACATGCCTGCTTTCCTTCTTTTTCACTAAGCCAAAAAATTAAGGAAAATCTTAAGTGACAGTGACCTTATGACCATCACCACCACCACTACCACCAAAAAAAAAAAAAAGCCAATTTAAAATGGCATGATTTAGGTCTTCGTCATGTGCCTCACCCACTCTGTAAAAAACCAAAGCACCCCCCAAAAGGTTTGATGGACTCACTGAGCACACCAGGGCCAGAGTTTAAGCACCCTGGCATGGGAGTGTCCTTGGGGAAGCACCCCTGGTAAAGGCTGACTAACCTGGCCATAGAACTCGAGCAGAACTGGGGCAGGTTGTCAGGCAACAGCTCTGGCCCCCAGCCAGGAAAGCTCCTTGCTGCCTCCCAGGAAAAGCATGAAGTTGAACAGAATCTCTTACCTTGTCCCTTTTGGGCCACTGTACTATGGGGACTCCAGTGAGGGCTAACTTGGGATCACTATGGGCAAGCTCCTCTAGCAGTATCTGTGAGAAAAGGGGAGAGAAAAGCAGAGCAGCATGAACGGGGGCCAAGGCTCCACGCGGGGAGCCTCGAGGGCCAGAAGGGCGAGGGTGAGACTCCTCACTCCACTGGCATTTAGGTGCTGACCACAGAAGAAGAAAACCAGAGGCAGTGGCGTCATCGTTGAAACGCAGTCTAACGTAGTGCACAGGCAGACACTGGGCTCTCTGCCTCCCTGCTCCTTCCACAGGTCAACTCCATTGACCCAGGAATGGAATACCATGGAGCCAGTTATCTATCGGCAATCGGATTCCTCTAAGGGAAGGTGCTCCCTGATATCCTCCTACCCCCACCCCTCCTTTACAGAGACATCAGGCAGCCAATCACGGCCTCCCTTTGCTGGGGTGGGGGCGGTTGCCAATGACGACAATGACACACGAGAACGATATGTCACCACCAACAGTATCGTGACTCTTTAGGGTGCTAACCCTCGAGGATCTCAGGAGTCCTCTACACTCTTGAGAATTACTGAAGATGCCCCCTACTGCCCAAGAGCTTTAATGTGGGTTCTATTGATATTCACCATAATAGAATCAGAAATACCTTAGTAATTATTAGGATTTGACCTTGTGGACCCCTGAAAGGTTCTTAGGGACCCCCACCTTTAAAAACCACTGCTCTCAAGGTCAGAATACAGACAATCAATATTTAAAAAGAACAAAGGAAGACCAAATCACCATGTGTTCCCCTCTGCCCTGCACCAGTCCAGGGGTAAATAATTCAGGAGGCAATGTTATTATAACTGATCTAGGGCAGATTTACATGTGCCATGTTTTCAGACCTTTGAAACAAATACCGCATCGATACCCGGATATAAAAACCTTGAGACCAAGCCTTTCCAGCAGGTGAAAGAAGATCTTTGCTTT
The DNA here is from genome assembly GCF_011100635.1 of Trichosurus vulpecula. Lineage (NCBI taxonomy): Eukaryota > Metazoa > Chordata > Mammalia > Diprotodontia > Phalangeridae > Trichosurus > Trichosurus vulpecula. Next base: position 277,010,438 of record NC_050578.1, on the reverse strand, counting down.
GCTGACCTCATAAGCCCAAAGGCAGTAACTGAACATTCAAGAAAGGTGGCACCCTTCTTCCCTCCCACGGCTGTACGGACCATGTTAGCCAGCGGCCTCTCTCCTGGAACCTTTAAGAATCACTCTCTAGATTTCCTGAAGCAAGGACAATCTCTCAGCTCTAGCTACCCCAGGCCCCAAAGCCCCCAGAACTGGTGCCTGGCATAACCCCTTACTCAGGAAGCTCCCAACAAATATTTCCCAGGCCAAGTCTCCAGATGCATCTTACCCTCCCCCAAACTGACTCCATTTGCAGACGTGTTTTATTTACTTCGTGTTGCTATGGCATCATATTCTGGAGCCTCCTGTTAGCACCACACAGTGTAGGGGTGAGGAGGCGGGGTGTCAGTGCCACGTGGGACAAGGCTCAGGACTAGGCTCTTAATCTCCCCAGGGTGAAAAATTAAGATGCATTCAAAATGTGGCTTGGGAATGAGGTGAGCTTCCCCTCCCCCGCCGCTCCCCGCCCAGCCTCGCCTCCCTCTGGAGACCTTCTGCACAGGCGGCTGCCCATTTCCTCTGCCTGAGCAGAACCGAGCTGTCCACAAACAGGGACTTTCCACTCTGAACAAAACAGACTGCGCTTGCTCACTCTGAGATCTGCATTTAGGTTAAGGGGACGGAGGGGAACCCGACCAACTGTTCTCCTCCAAGGGGGGGTGTGAAGGGAGGGATGGGGGTGATATGTGTGGGCAGATTTCCTTCCAAGGTCTGGTCTTTCAAAGGGGCCATTCCCACAAGCCCTCACACTCTGCTTCCCTCTGAAGCTGTGGGCAGGCTCTAGCTGAGGCCCTTCAGGGAAGGACTGTACAAAGCAGCCAACACCCTTCACTCGTTAAAGACAGACAGGCTGACATACCCCCAAAGCCCCAGACAGTGTGGGAAACCTTCAAACCAAAGTATTTTCCCTGGAAAAAAAAAAAAAAAAAAAAAGGGAGGGGAAGGAGGCCAGCAGTGAATCAGCAAAGGCCCTCAGGGTGGTGGGTGCAGCAGGGCAGGCAGGAGAAAAGCCAGGACTCCCCCACAGCACTTCCCACAGAGCAAAGGCACCACGGATGGCGCAAGGCAGGGGCCCCAGCACTGTCCTTCCCCCTCCCCGAACAAACGCCCCAGTTTCAGCCCCCCCCAAACCTGAAAAGCTTCACCGACTGCCTTGACCTTGGGGTTCTTGTCCCTCCGGAGCCGCAGCGACTCTTGGTTCAAGTTTCTCCAGCCTTTGTTTGATTGTTTGCGCTGGAAGTTGTCCTGAGCTACGTGGATTTTCTATCTCTGAAATTTCGAACGTACTGCACAAGTGCAGATGTCCCCAAAGCCCCTGGGCTACGGAAAGCCTGCTCCAAAGCCCCCCGGAGGAGCAGCAGGCAGGCGGGTGAGCTCCGTCTCCAGCCCTTCAGCTCAGCCCAGTCACGGCTTCCTGTGCCTGTGAACAATGCTACTGCGTCACTCACATGCAGCTCCCAGAAATGCTTTGCAACGGAAGATGGCAGAGGAGAGAGAGAGAGAGAGAGAGAGAGAGAGAGAGAGAGAAGAGAAGAGAAGAGAAGAGAAGAGAAGAGAAGAGAAGAGAAGAGAAGAGAAGAGAAGAGAAGAGGAGAGGAGAGAAGAGGAGAGGGAGAGAGAGAGCAGAGAAAGAGGGGAGGAGGGAAACTGGGAAAAGGGGAGTGAGAGAGGTAAGAGGAGGAGAGAGAGAAGTGGAGAGAGGGAGAGAGGAAGAGAGAGATGGGGGGGGAGAGATAGGGACAGGGACGGGGAGGAGGAGAGAGAAAGAGGAGGAGAGGAGAGAATAGAATTAGAAAGGGGCAAGAGATGGGAAGAAAGGAAAGAGAGAAAGAGGCAGGAGGAAAGAAGAGAGAGAAAAAGATAAGAGAGAGGGGAAGGGGGCTGCCGGTGGGGAGAGCAGCAAAGGCAGGAGGGCCCAGGCGTTCTGCTGCAGAGCTGGGAGGGGGCGTGTTCTCCTACCACTCTCTGCTCTGTGATTGGCCGAAACTCCTAGCCTAGGAGGCAAACTCCTCCACCAGACCCAGCAGCTCCCTCCCACCACCACTGCAATAGGAGAACCCTGGGCCAGCCCCTGGAGGGTTCGATGTGGCAGCCTTTCAAGGCGCCAGAGAAAGGACAAGGCTTTAACCCATTCTGCGGCGTGTGTACAACCCTGCCCCACATTTGTCCTTGTCTCACACGCGCACGCGCGTGCACACACACAAGCACACACCCACCCTCTTCTCTACCATGTCACCCCATATTGTTGGAGCCACTGCCTGCTCACTTCCCCCTCCTGCTGCGCCTCACCCCCTACCAAGCGACACAATAAACAGTCTTAAAATACTTTGAACTGGGCCTGTTTGTGGTGATCTGGCCTCCCTTCTTCTTGCACTCATGGCTAGCTCCGACCTTAAGCCAGAATCCTAGCCAGAGACAACCAGTGTTTGTTCTTCCTGAAGCATCCAGGCTCCAGTGCGGACCAACTTCAGTGCCCATTCTGGGGCAGATCACCTAAAATGCACACCTTTGTGCTAGAAAATAATGACATCTACAATCAACTCCTTTGGTCCCTTCCAACTCAAGCGTTCTAGGATTCTAGGCTCACCCTTCCTAACAAATCATGGTTTTCTCATTTCTATCACAGTGAGGAAACTCAATGACCCTAAGAGAGTCACTGCTGTCACCCTCAAAAGTGTCTCCACCATGTCTCTGTCCGAGAGTCTTTCCTCCCTCATCCAATCTCATTTCTCCAACTTAACCTTTTCCTGTCACCATGACACATTTCCCACTCTGCCCCAAGGGTGACAGTCTCTCTGTTCCCATAGTCCCTTGGGGAAGCCCACTCTCCAGCCATTAGGTACTTGGATGGCAGAAGATGCCCACCACCCCTGCTGCCAAGGCCCAAGTCAAAGCTTTAATGCTGTTTGTTTTGTCACTCTTGGGAAGTGCAGACTGAAATGTTAATCTGATTCCCTGTGATTCCCAGAGGATTGGTGCCCTCATATGAGGAGCTTTATTAAGGACCCATTATGTGCCAGGCATCATACCAAGGCAACAGATTCTTGAATAATTAAATGTTTGCTTCAAAAAGTACTAAATGCACTTCTAAAGCTGCCTACAACAGAGATCTGTTTCTCTCCAAAGATACTGTTGAAAGGAGTGCAATTCTATGCCAAGTGCGTATATGTACGTGCACAGGGGAGGGGAGTGTTTTCGGGGGCCCATGTTTTCGGGGGCCCATCTGTGACAGGGGCAGCCCTTTGAAGAGACTAATTTCCCAAGCTGTTTACTAAGGTAGAACACTTGGGTATGGCAGAGCCGCCAGCTTCTTCTGTTCTTCCTATTACTGTCCCTAAGCCTCTCTGGTGTACAGATCATAAGGCCCCAAGATTTAAAGAGTTCTTCTCAGTTTGTACTTAAAATATTTTTATGGGATCACAGGACAGTAGACACAGAGTGGCAAAAACCCTGGAGGTCATCTAGGCCGAATGCTTCAGATTACAAAGGAGACACAAGCCTACTTTTAAACATCAAAGTCACTCGGGGGCCTTTAACCGATCTTGAGGGCCCACGAAAGCACAACTTTCAAAATGTACTCTGAACAAAAGCACAAGTCTGAGCAAGCAGAAGTGCTCTTGGAGGCAGAGCCCAGCAGGGCACAGGGAGAGGGAAACTCCTCGAGGAGTCACGTCTAGTTCTGCCTTCTCACTAACCTCAAATACAAGATGGATAGAAAAATACTTCTGCAAATTAGTTAGAACAAACAAAGTGAAAACAGTGGGCTGGAAGGACCTGGGTTCCAATCCCATCAATCAACGGAGAGACCCCGACAAGCAGATCCCCAAGGCCCCTTCCACGATTCTGATCATTCACAGATGAAAGTAAAGGCCTAAATCAATGGGCAGCAAGCACAATGACGTACACGACATCCTAATTCCCCAAGTACCCAAGTAGGCTTCTCCTCCACCCCCAAGATGTCTGTGGCACGTGTACAATTCAGGAGGCCTCATGGCCATTCCAAATGAGTACCACCTCAAGTTACTGCCAATAAATTAGTGAAGTCTGGCTCTTAGAGGCTGGTTCATGGGGGAATAATACACTGTAATTTGCCTGTTCTACTTTGTAGGAATGGTTGAACTGGTCCGGTGTGTTCACCCTGGGTTTCACCAGAACCTAGATTTAAAGGTGGATCTGGTCTGAGCTCCCGCTTATAGAGGAGGAAACTTAAGGTCCAGAGAAGGAAAGTCAGGTAGGCAGCAGGTCCCAGAACCAAAAGGAAGGAAGAAAGGAAGGAAGGAAGGAAACACGCATTCATTAAGCACCTGCTGTGTGCTAGGCCATGTCTCATTTGACCAGAACATAAACCTTGGGCCACCCCCCACAGCATCTCCATGTGTGACCTTTCAGGGACTGCAGTGAAGTCCCCAATGCCAGAAGGGGGACAGAGCAGAAGCCCCAACTGGGCACTAAGTCTGTTCCACAGGATCCGACACTTCTGCAGCCTTTTATTTGTCAAACATAAACAACATTTTCATACCTCTGTTAGATTTAAATGCTAGTGGGAACTTGACACCCAGTAAGAGCCAGATCTGGATGTTGGGGCACAACTGTTGGGTCACAATGAGACTATCTCTAGAGAGAGGAATCAAAGAGGGTGCGCCAAGGTCACGACTGTCACTGAGGAGCCCCTAATTCTGAGCCCCCTTCAAAGGGCTTCCCCACTTTCTACTGTTTACTCCCCACCATTTTAAGCCCTGATCTTCTGACACCTGTGCTTGCCACGTGACAGAAACCAGCACCTGGGAATTCTTCATCCAGCCTTCCATCCTTCCTACACTGAGAGGTAGCATATCCCCTGCTGATTTCCTAGGATGCCTTTTCCTGGTTTTTTGTGAACCATGGTCACACATCTCTGCATGGCCTACCTTGGATCTCAACCTAACCTTATTTTGTTTCTATGACTCTTAACCCCTTTGGGCATATTAGGTAAAAGAAGACGTAGTCATGATTTAGAGCTGGAAAGGGGACTTTGAGAACAAGTGGTCCCACTCCCTTACTTGGCAGATGAGGAAACTGAGGCCCAGAGAGATTTTACGATAGGCCTCAACACTAGCTTTTCAGGGACTAGCAATGATGATACATGACCATGCTGATGAACCACTCAAGGGATTTTACTGACTTTAAAAAATAAAACAAAACCCAATAAAATATGTCATGAACCATTCATTCTCTTCTTCCAGGAGATTATAAAATTGGTTTTCCTTTGCTCATAATTTATTTCAATAGATCTCTTTAACATTCTAAGGGAGGGCAGTGACTGTGCAAGAAAAGTTTATTTGAATCCACAGAATCTAAGAGTTAAGAAACTTAATGGTAGCCAGACCCAAAGGGCCTGTGAGACAGGAATTGAGAAATTTTACAAAGAAGTTTAAAGAACACTCTCTGAAGGTTACCTGGGCACACACAATGTCCACACTGTCAGCAGAAGCCAATGTGGTCATGTCTTAGCCAGCACAGCTGGGCTGAGAACATAGGACGAGGGATTGCCTTTGAGGCACTAGCTAGCTGTGGGTCCTATGGCGAGTTAATGCTCCTCTCTGGGCCTAAGTTTTCTCCTTTGCCTCCGGGACCCTCCTCCCTCCCAACTCCATGATATGATTACTGCATGGACCAAACGCCTTCAAATTATACAGTGACCCACCATGAGAATGCACTGACTTCCTAAGGTTTAGGTCTGATCATGTGATTCCCCTATTCACTCAATTCTAATGGCTCCCTATTCTGGTCAGTATCAAACACAAAATCTTCTGCTTGGCTCTGAAAGCTCTTCACCACCTGGGCTGCTCCCACCCCACGAGACTTCTTCCTTCTTACTCCCCAGTGACTCTGGCCTCCCTGCTGGTCCTTAAACAAGACACTCCATCTTCTGACTGTGTCCTTTTGCCTGGAATATTCTTCTTCCTCATCTCCACCCCCTGGACTCCTGCCAGTCTCAGTTCAAATCTCCCCTTTCCTGGCCCCTCTCAATGCCAGGGCCTTCCCTCTAAGACTGCCTCCAATTTAGCCGGCATAGATCTTCTGTGGACTCAGGTGTTTCTGTGCTGTGTGCTCTCACTCTGATGGGAATCCTTTGAGGGCCTGGGTTGCTTGTGCCTTTCTTTGGATCCCCAGGACTTAGTCTGGTGCCTGGTACACAGTCAGTGCTTAGTAAGTGTTGGCTGGCTTGGTGGCTGCCCCAAGAAGTGATGAACACAATGAACAGTAAAGAGGGTTTAGAATCTTGGTAAAAGATGGTTCAGTCGGGTATAGTAATGAAACTAGGAACTGACCTCAAATGAATCCTCCCACAACTCAAGCTGTGTGGAATTCTGGAGGCTCTTTTCCCACGTCAGGATAACATTCTGCATTCCTCACCTCTCTAATGCTGAGCTGACCTAGCTTACAGGTGATTCGAGGAAGGTGCTCACTAACAGCATGGCACTGGGGCCCCTTCTGATCCCCAGGCCCTTCTACATGTCCACATGCTTCCCCTCCTGAAATGAGGACCTTGCACTTCTGACCTCAACTTCTCCCATACTTCTTTCTCTGTCTGCTCAGCTTGTCTTCTACCTTCTCCTCAATTTCACCCATTGGTTATGAAATGAAATTATATTCTAGTCTTCAATGGAGGGAGAGACAGATGCCATCCCTAAGCTGGGAAGTATCCTCTCTGAGACTGCAGAAGAAAGGAGGCCTCTTAGCTCCATGTAGATGGCCAAAAGAAAAGTGAATCCGAAACGGGAGATGGAAGAGTACTAATTAGGAAAATTTAATCCACCTTGATTTAGTTCAATCCGTAACTATTTCTTATAAGTTCTTACACAAGCTGAAAAGATCTACAGGATATTTACCACACTTATTAGAAACTGGAAATAAATCCCTAAAGATTTCTTTTCCTTTCTAGTTATTCATATCTTCATATTATCTTCTGGAATAACTTTTAAAAATTTCTTTGGCCTTTGATGTTCATATAATGAAAGTATTTACTAAAATTTTTTTTAAAAAAAGACTGAGTTTCAGATTACTCATATATTCCTAGGAAATTTTCCTTTTTTTGGGAGACAGATGTAAATGAGGACATGTGTGATAGGCCAAAGGATTCCAGATACAGAAGACTATACCAAATATACCATGTAAGGAACCTTGCTACTGTATTAAGATGGGTTATAATTTACTATAACCTTGTTCACTGGAAAATATCAACAGATACTCAAGTTTAAGAATAGGTAAGATTAGAAGTAATCAAGCGAGATTTGTTCTTCATGGCAACCCAAGAAAATGTAGAACGATCCTTTCAATAGGCTGGAGAAGATGTCAAGAGTCCTTCAGAGAATCCAAAGGACTCAGGAGGTAGGGAGGCGAACAGACACTACAAAGGAATGAAATAAAGGTTCTAGAAATGTTTCGCAGGATGAATGAGGGCCTGTTTTAGTAGGGTAGCTTAAATCTGAGTCTCCAGAAAGGGCCCAAGGTCCTTTTATCAGTGTGAGAAGAGTCTAAGGTTAATGAAGAGGAGTGAAAGTTATCCCTTGCTGGTTTTCAAGCGTGACATAAGCACTGTCTAATCCCAAGACAGACAGTGCTCTAACCAGCAATAACACACTAGGGAGAAAGGCCTGCTGGCTCAGGTGAGGCTCAGCTAAAGTTCCAAGTGGCAATCTGGACACTTCTGTTACCTTTCTCTGTTTGCTAGAAGAGCACACCCAGTGGTCACAGGTGCCACACATGTGGCTTAAGTCTAGTATAGCCCTTTATTTCTTGATAAAATTCTCAACAGCTAAATTGTACCAGCAGAGTCCACTTTTTAGTGATAAACATGTCACACAGTTTCTAGGAAAAGGAGTAACTTTTTAACTTTAACCTGAAATCCAATCTATTTCTCTTAATGGCTACTGTTTTTCAAATAGCTTCTTTGAAATGAAATCTAACAGATTTCAAATAAAAACTTCCTTTACTGAGCATGCAATCTTTTTGTTGACCAAGGTCGATGAAGCAGGGATAGACAGACTAAGCCTTGCCTAAATCTCACCAAAGTCTGCCTGGTACTCTGATACCACATCAGCAAGATCTGAAAGTACTTGTACAAGATGGCACGAGTCAGGAATCCATAGAAAGATGCTACAAATAACAGTATCAGAGAAAACTGCCCCTATACCACACCTCCCATCACTCTCCTCCCCCCTCCTCCAGCCCAGAAGCTGGGCACCACCACTGGCCCTTCCTTGGATGTCGGTCCACTCAGCCTGTTGTCCCGTGCGGAACAGGGGCCTCACCTTGACATCAGCAATGAGAGCGTCTTCGTCTTCGATCCCCGTTGGGACACATTTCTTGTGTAACGGCAGTGACTCTAGCTTATCGACAAGGCACCGGAGACCTTCCAGCTCAAAATGAGTTAGGTGAATCTGCTTGTCCTTCCGGGGGCTACACTGAGGATCCCACACTTGACCGTTGTGGGAGCTCCGGCCAGATTCTGAAGATGAGTCCACCGACAAGGTTCTCTTCAGCCCTGGCAGGTTCCTACAGGTTTTGCCCAGCCCATCATAATCCACATTGACTCCGTTGGCCATGGGGCTGGTGAGGATGGAGCGTCGGCTGCTCAGGCGCCTCGGCTCCTTCTCTGAAGCCTCCTCATCTACGCTTCCAGATTCCAAACCATTTAACTCCAAATCTGCAGAGGCAGAGAAGAAAACAGAATAAGAACACAAGATAGTGCTTTAGGGGATCCCATGTAAAAGTTAACATGGGAGAGACATTGAGGTTACGATGGCCTAAAGGCTTGCATTTTGAGACAAAGTGAGTTCAGTAGGTCAGTCTATATTAAAGCTGAATCTCTCTTTTCAGAATTCCACGGCATGTGGCTTGGAAGGGACGCCAAGGTCTGCTACAGCCCTGGACCTGAGCAGGAATGTGCTGCATCCTGTCCTAAACAAACACTGCTTGGGCCTCTGGGTGAGGGAGACCTTCCTCCCTCCCCATTTCCTCTGCCTTCACGCCCCTCAGCCACACAGGGAGGATCCCACACTGGATCAGGCCACTACAAGGGTTCCACTGCCTTCAGTAGGAATTCGACTATATCCATACCAGACCACTGCCCTCCTGGCCTTCCGCCTCACCCAGGGCTTCTCCTCCTAAAGCTAATCTTCACCCTTCCCTTCAGCCCCCAGTACTTTCTCAGACCATTTACTTCTGTTCTGACTTCACTTTTGCTCCTCTCCAAACTGAACCTAATAGTCATTTCAGGTCTCTGTTGTCCTCAGCTTCTGAACTCCTCATCCCCCTGTACTGCTGCTACCCTTCTTTGTCCAAACTTCAGCTTCCTTCTGTACGTGACAAGCCAGTGAATGAACCTGGGAAAGTCTCACTGTGCTGGATGTTTACATTATAAATTCATTTATCCAACCTCAACTGAGCTCTCCCAGCAGCAACTCAATCATTTGACTCTTCCCTAATTCCCTCTCATTTCCCACAGGAGCCATCCCAAACTTTCTGGTGATCTATTCCTTATCAACCTATCGGTGGCATCTGTGGCCCTTCTTCTCAGACATACTTGCCTCTCTGGGTTTGCCTTCAACCTATCTAACTGCTGCTTCTCAGTCTCCACTGCTGGCTTGTAATCCACAGCCTGTCTCCCAACCATGGGGATCCATCCAAGGTTCTGTCTGGTCCTTCTTTGTTTCCCTTCCTCTAATCTCTTTCTTCGTAACAGTAAGATATGACGATGATCAGCTCCCATAGAGAGGGCCAACCACCACCTCTGTAAAGACAACTCTCAGACTGGCATAGCTGTCCCTACTCTCTCCCCCAAACTTCGGTCCCACAGCCCCTATTATTTATTGGACATTTCAAACACTATGTCAGGGAGAGATCTTAGACTTGACCCATCTAAAACTTGACTCACCATCTTTCTCCCTAAATCTGAATCCTCTTCCCAACTTACCTGCTTCTGTTGATGCCACCAGTCTCCCTTCCACTGTAATCTTGGCATTGTCCTTGACCCCTGACGCTCCCTTTACTGTGTGAATCCAATCAGCGGACCAATCTCTCCATGTCTACTCTCCCATTTCTCACCTCCACTCCCTTCTCTTCATGCACACAGTTAACACCCTAATAGTGTCTCTCATCACTTCTCCCCAGACCAAGGGCTTCCCCACTGGTGTCCCAGCCTCGAGGCTCCCCTTCTTCCACCTGACCCCTGCCCTGAGGCTCAGTTCTGACCATGGGACTCTACTACTCAACCAACTCTAGTGGCTTCCCATTGCCTCCAGCACAAAATGTAAACTGTTTACTTTTTTAAAGCCCTTTGTGGCTTGCTGCCAACCTGTCTGTGTACTGTATTCTGTAACAGACAAACTGTCCTTCTCTCTGAGCCTCACCCTCTCTCTACCATCTCTGTGACTTTCGCCAGTGTCCCCCATGCCTACAGCGTACCTCATCACCTCCACCTCAGAGGGTCACTCTCTTCCTCTAGGGTGTAGTCCAGGCACCTCTTTCAGTGTGAAACCTTTCCTGATCCTCAGCCCTACATATGCTTGTGCCCTCCCTCCTTCCCATACAAGCTTGTATTTATTCTATATGACACATACATGTTTAGTAACATAAAATTAATTAAAAAGTTTGCAGTTTTACTGGTCGATTTGTGCATTTTATTATAAGTTAATAAATATGAAGAAGTCTTAGTCCAAAGCCTTAGTGCAGCCTCAAGGTAATAAAGCTCTAATATTTAAGATACATAGGGAACTGGTTCAAATTTATAAGAATAAGGGCCATTCTCCAATTGATAAGTGGCTACAGGACATAAACAGCTGTCTTAGGAAGAAGAAAGCTGAAGCATCAAACATTATTTCAAACTATTAAGGCTTAAAACCACACTAAGACTTTTGGACACTACACACACAACACACACACACACACACACACACACACACACACACACACACACACACACACACACATATATAATATGCATAATGTACATGTATTATATGCATAACATATTAAAATACAAGACAGTTTAGGAGTAATATTTATCAACTTGTAAAGTTACTATGTATGTGTACACATACATAATAAAATGTGTGTATAATATAGCATTGTGATACATATGTCTTATTATATATATGCACACATTTTTCTGAATAATTTTTATTTCTTCCCATTTACATGTAAAAACAAATTTTAAAATTCATTTTTTAAAATCTGGAGTTCCAAATTCTCCGTTCTCCTCCCCTGGAGGGGAAACCATCTCACATAGGTCATACATGATATGCTCATATTCACTCACTTTATACTGTAGATACTCTTACATGTATCAGGGTGTCTGTTTGTTGTGAGCAGGAATTATTTCTGTTTTTGTACTTCGATTCCCAGTGCCTTGCACATAGCAGGTGCTTAATAAATACTTGCTAACTGACTGACCTCCATGAACAAGGAAAAGAAAGCACTAAGCGCCTCTCCACGGCAGCCTGTGGACCTTTTGTCTCCCAGAAATGCTTTTAGCTTCCACTGGGGGTTCGTAGTTCTGCCTCTGGGGCCAAATAAACCAAAAAACCAATTTTAACCCCCCCACCCCCACCCCCACCTGTAGAGAGCTACTGTGCTCCTCCTACAAGCTCTGAGTCCTGCAAGGTGCAGCTTTCAGGCTTTGCTCACCACGGCCGGACTTCTCACTGGCCAAGGCAAACTCAACAAGCCTCTCAACAGGCAGAAGGAGCGTCAGGGAGTTTCTAGTGGCCTTGTGGCTGCGTCGACTTGCAGTGAACTATACTCTGCTCAGATTCACCTCATCTTTTCCATGCAAACTGTTGCAAGTGGGGCTAGATGCCCAGATGTGGTGTAGTGGGTAGAACACCAGGCCTGGAGCCAGGGAGACCTGCGTGAAAATCCAGTCTCACCCATTAACTGAGTGACCCTGGACAAATCATTTATCCTCTATTTGCCTCAGTTTCCTCACCTGTAAAATGGGGATAATAAAGAGTACCCACCGCCCAGCATTGTGGTGAGGATCAAAAGGTTGTTTGCTAGCTTTCACTGAGTTTGAAAATCAACATCATGAGATTGAGATTTTACAACTGTCCCTATTAAATGTCGTCTTGGACCCTTCATGAGAGAGAACCTTCCAGACTTGGATGTCCCATAATCCTTTGGGATTCGTTCAACAGCCTGTGTCTCTCTATATTGTCCAAGGGACTACAATGACAAAATTGTCAAATGCCTTGTTACAAATCCGGGAATACTGTTTTCGATGTATATTCCACTGCCTGGATCTCCTGGTTTTATAAACCTGATCAAAAATAGAAAACATAATTTGGAATCTTTTTCTTGATTAACATATACTGGCTCTTAATGATTACCAACTCTCTTTTGAAATGCTCATAGACTATTCCCTCTTACATCCTAGAATTCTGTCACCAAGTAAAGCTCACTGGTCCATAATGTGAAGAATTTCCCTTCTTCAATCTGAAACACTGGAATTCTTGGTTGCCCTGCAGGCCTGTGGTACTGTGCCCACTTCTCCAGGCTATCGCCGGCGGCCCAAGGTCTTCAGCAGTCCTTGGGATGCATTTTGTCTGGCGCCAGTAAACAGTTCCTGGAAGGTTGCTGGCAGCTCCTTCTCTTGTGATAGCCCTCTATCAGTCATTTCTGTCCTACCTTTCAGAGTCTGAAAACTCACTTCTAGATAGGACACTGAGGAAATGTTTCTCTACAGCAAATAAAAGTTCCCAAGGAAATGAAGAGGATTTCTGGTGAAATTCTAGCACACCCCACTACACAGATATTTATTTGCTTTTCCCTTGCCCCGCTCATGCTCCTAGATCTGCTTTTCTCTTCTCCATGGCTCCTTCTGCTTTCCTCTTGCCACTCAGGGCTGCCAGTACCACCCATGACCACCGCTGAGCCTTGCTAGTGGCAGTGAGTGATGCCAAAGCTGCCTGTGTGCCTAGAAGCAGTTATTAAGTACCTACCTTGTACCAGGAAGCGTGTCACGTGTTGGGGGTGCAAATACGATCAGTGGGACAGTCCCTGCCCATAAGTACGAGGCAGGAAAATCTGAGGAAAGCTAACTCTTTTGGTAATAAATAACTGATCCATAATTGTGAAACATGAGAGAAAGGATGAGCCAAAGACTAAAAGAAATAACCCAGACTTGGTATATGAATTCTATAACAGGACATGGAAGCTCTTGGAAGTCAGAAGGAAGTGAAGAATTTTGATGAGGGATGGATGCTTTGTAAGGAATTGTGTAGACACTACAAGATAGCGTGGCAGAGATGAGGTGCCCTGAGTGCAAGTCCTGCCCTTGGCACAGACAGGCCTTGGGACCTTGGAGAAGCCTTGAAAGTTCTCAGCATCCTGAGAAATGAGATGACAGGCTGCACAGTGGCAGGCCACCTGCATTCACAGGGAGTTCCCCAAAAACGTAGGAAAATGCCAAGACAACATGTCTGTAGGGTGGAAATTCCACAGGAAACACAAAGGTGCTTTGGATATTACAGTGTTAATGTCTCTTTCTTTTGAGACACTGAAGAGTCTAGCAAATGCATTCTTTAGGCAATGGAACAGACTCAACATTCACCTACGAAAACATCCACAGGGAACAAAACAGGCCCCACCTTCCACCTTTCTAATAAGGCTGGGGCTGAGCAACAAAGCCTCCAGGATGGCAAGCCAGGACAAAGAAGTGTGTGCAGCTACTCTGGAGAGCCTGGAAGTGCTCCCAAGAGCCCACACTGGGAAGGAGCAGAGAGGGGCCATCCTCCTTACCATAGGACACGTTCTGGTGCTCATTGGAATCAGGCCAGAAATACAACTCCACGAAGTGGAGTCTTCTGAATTCCCCACTCCCTAAAGACTACAAGGGGAGGAAATGATTTGGTTTCAAAGAATGGAGAAGAGAAAGTCAAGTCAAGTACTCACCCATGCTGAGGGATTCTTTCTGGAAATCCTTGGTCAGGTGGGAGCGGCTGGTGATGCAGTAGACATAGCGCTCTAACACGTACCAACACATCTCATAGTAGAATGGATAACGGAACTTATTTGGGACCTACATGGGGACAGGGCAATAAGCAGAATAAACTGATACTTCAATTCCAAAGAAACCAATCATTCTGAGTAATATAATTAGCCATGGTTCCATCACTTTTCTCCCCTGAAAAAAATGAAAGGTTTGGCCTAGGTGGACTAACCACCTTCCAGCTAAATTCTACAATCCCACGGAAGATGTGGCTTGGTCATCCTAGGGAAGTCAGCCTTATTGAGAAAACAATCACCACAGAAACCTGGTGCTCAGAAAGGCAACTCAGAACTCATAAGGGAAATAGGCTGTTAATTCCTGACTTAGTCAAGTGGAGAATTAAAAAAAGAAATCTAATAAAAAATTTTCTGGATTTGGATTATAGGGCAAATCTATTAGACAAAGACAGCTATCCAATTCAGAAAATTGTTCTGGGACCCAATCCCTTAAGAGAAGAGAACCCTCAGGATAAGATCTGTTCTTTGAGAAGTGGCATGTAAGCTTCTTGAGGGGCAGGGATCTGTCTGGATGACATGAAAGTCCTGAGCCTGGCCCATGGTACCCTGCACACAGCAGGTGCCTTAGGGTAGTAGGCGCCAGGTGTTGAATGGCACTGAACCCTGAAGCAGAAAAGGGTGATAGGGCAGGGCCAACTTGTCGTGTCAGATGTGGATCTCTGCTGTAACAAGCTACCTGTATGTGCACAAACACCAGTGATCTCTGGCTGTAATCAACCATGGCTTTCTCCCTGACTCCCCAAGAAGACTGGCCTGCTCTAACTAAACAATCCAACCAGTAACCAGAATGAGGAGGAGTGCATGCCATCTGTGAAAGGAAGCCACCAGCTGTGTGAGGACCTGTACCCCACTGAGACTGCTTCCTGCTGTCCTGTGCAATAGAGAATTCAACCACGTATTGGAGAAGCTGTTTTGAATCTAGATGTCCCAAGAATTTCCAAATCTCCTTCTGGGTTGAATGGAGAACTCTGTAAGCACAGGTAAAGCAAGGAGCCAGGTAGCCTTTTCCAGGCAGTTGAGGTGATCCCTGGACAAAGAGGGATCAATCCAGGACTGTGCAGCCCTCAGAGGAAAGTCATGCTCTAAAGCGCCGTTCCCTTTACTGCTCTGAGGCTAAGAGCCTTCCCAGATCCTATCCCTTCCCTTTTAGATCACATGTCTTTAGCTTTGGTAAAAAGACAGGAATGAACAGGAAATCAGGAAGGGAGGTTTGTCTTTCTCTACTGGTTAAAGTGACAGTTTCCAAAATCCATTAATTCTTGGACTTTGTTTGAGGGGTCTTAGGAATGTGGGTAATAATATAGGAAGAAAGGAGAGGACATGAGCATTGAACATTCAAGTTTTTAAGTTGGTGCTCAAGAGAATGATTTAGGATTGACCTGCCCCATCATGCTGGTTCACTGACACTGTCAAATACCGAACAGCAGTGACAAAAACTGCCTGACAAAACTGCATGGAAATTTGTGACCTATAAAGAAAGAGTAACTCCTGTTCTCCAGTTAGGGACTTCCAAGGATCGCAGCCTCAACTCCAGTGGAGTGAGAAGTAAAGTGGTGCCTAAAAGAGCCCTAATGGCTGAGCTGCTCAGGCCGCCAGCTTCTGGACAGAGTCGGGACATTTCGATTCTATTTTCTCCTTTTCAAAGACCTTTTATGGAGAGTTAGCTGCTTTCTCATAAGCTTCACAAAGCAGATTCACATCCACTCAAGCCATGGTGAAGTGCCTACTAAGGACAAGGCACAGTTCTTAGCAGAGGGGACTAGAAGACAAAACCCAGACGGGGATGGTCCTCGAAGAGCTGCCAGGAGCAGACGAGCACACTTTGCTCATTCCTGGTCCATAGACTACCTGCCTCGGCTGTGCCGGGAGGAGCCGACTGCTTATGCAGAGATGGTCCCGTGTGGCAGGGTGTTGGACAGGGATTTCTGTTTACAGATTCTAGGACTGGACCAATGCTCATGAACCTGTCCAGTCAATTAGAAAGTATACTTGAAAACTTCCAAGACTCAAAGAAGGT
The DNA here is from genome assembly GCF_011100635.1 of Trichosurus vulpecula. NCBI lineage: Eukaryota > Metazoa > Chordata > Mammalia > Diprotodontia > Phalangeridae > Trichosurus > Trichosurus vulpecula. The sequence goes on along the minus strand of NC_050578.1, from coordinate 276,994,333 downwards.
TCTTGGCTTTACGTACTGTAAGGAAAAATTGCCTTTCCTCAACTGCAACGCTACAGAAAGATGGAGAAGTGACTCCTCTCTGTCGGCCAATTTACAATCCAGGAAGCTACAAATTACTGGAGCCTTGATAGAAAGGAAACACAGAGAAGAAATCTACCCTGGTTTAGGCCTTTGGTTATAGGATCATAGGGTCCAAATTAGAGCTCGAAAGGACCTTAGGTCATCTAGTCCAACTCCTCATTTTAAAGAGGGGGAAACTGAGGCCCAGAGAATGAAAGGGAATTATGATCTAACTTCATTTCTACTATGAAATAAACTACACATTTTCTATTGCCAATCACTGTCCTCCACAGCTGCACCTCCACATTTTTACTTTTTGTAATTTCTTTCATCATGACTTAACTGGATTACTGCTACTTAACTTCAAGAACATCTGCAACTTGAATTCTTCAAATAAAGCAATTCCTATTATGTCTGAATCCTACAAGGAACTGGATATTCCTTAACAACATCGGTGCTTCAAGAACGCAATGATTTTGTTTCTATGTTCAGGATGAACCCAAGGTCTGCCTATTCACTTTTAGCATTCCATTTATTTGGACTCTTAATGTCAGCACAAATTTGTCAGCGAATATGATACAAATGGAGATAATGGATTAAGAGGTACGGAACTGGTGAAGTGGTTAATGAAGACAATAGCCACACAAATGCAAGGATGTCAAACCCTACTGGGTCAAACTATTAGGACAACGAAGGTAACTTTGTAAAAATTCAAATACTGTTTACCAGCAGTTTATATAAAAATGACAGATTCAGAGGAAAAGAAAATGGTCTAAAAGTGGCCCAAAGATTCCTAGCCGTTCACTGCTAGTAAGGGATGAGAAACCCAGGACCTCAGAAAAAAGCAAGGACACACGGGTCTGGCTAAAAAGCTTAACTTCTTTGCTTTTTCCAAGGTGCTAAGAAACAAACTAAAGACCTGAGAGTAAAAGGTTCACAAATCTTTAGTCACTGCTACTTACCCGTGTCCGATCTTCAATGTTGTAGATTTTGAGCTGCATGGGGATGTTAAAACTGTGCAAAAAGTTGCCCCCGAACACTAATGTGTCTGTGGGGGTGTACACTGCATGAATCCAGCCTAAAGAGGTAGGAGAACCAACAATGTCTCAAGTTAGAGAAGGATTCTCTTGGAGAAGAAGTGACAAGCTCTCCCCCCAATCCTAGCCTGCTCCTCTTCACTGTGATTCTCTGGCCTTCCTCCTGGGTGAGTCCTACTCCATTTTACCACTTCTTTGGAGGGGTGGTAGAAAAGGAGAACCACCCTTCTCCAATCCCCACTCCCTCCAACTACCTTGCTCAGGAGGGCCAATGCCATGGAAATGTTCTGAACACCTGGCCCAAACTTTGCCAATACCCAAGCTCAGAACTCATGACCACCTGCCTGGAAACCTTTAATAGCTCCCTTCGAGGTTTGTCCCTTCCTTGCCCTCCTTTCTCTCCCCATAAAATGCCTGTCACACACTTCCTGAAGAATCTTTCTGTCCAAAAAGACCTGGCCAAGTCACTCCTCTGCTCAAAAGGCTTCCCAGGCTCCCGAAGGCCTATCCTGAGTCCAGTCCAGACTCTACTACCTGAAGACAGAGCCCCATCTGCCCCATCTCCTCTCCTCACACAATCCACAAACCAGCCAGATGGGAAGGCTGAGCCTCCTACACACATCCACATGAGGCTCTTCCACCTTGATGAACCTCTTCAGGCAGTTTCTGCCGACTACAAGGCCCTTCCCCAGCCCATCTTCCCCTGAACCACCTCTGCCCATGCTTTAAAGCCCAATTAAAGGACTGCCTCCTCCAGAAAGTCTTCTTCTTCTTCCCCTGGTTTGCAAGAAGTTCCTGCTTCAAACTTCAAGCATCAATTTGTTTTCTAATTCTCTAGTATACTTATCAAGTCATATTGGGAGTGAGGAATGGAAAAACATTTATTAAGTGCTTACTATGTGCTTTATGACAGGCTTATACTCTAAGGCCTTAAACCCTGGCTCTCTAGAATTCCAGAGTAAAAATGATGAGCATTTCCACACCCCTTGGCCCAGTGGGCTCGTTACTGGCAGTCTGCCCTAAGGAGATTACTAGTAGGAAAGACAGACACAGCTGTGCAAAAAGACTGGAAGTGGATGCTCATAGAATGGGGAATGGTAAATGTATCTAGTGGAATCTAACTGTGCTCTAAGACATGATGACGGGCATGGTTTCAGAGAAACCTAGGAAGACTCATAGGAATCAATGCAGAGTAAAATGGTACAGGCAGGAGAACAATTTATACAATAACAACGTCATAAAGACAAGCAACTCTGAAAGTCTTCAGGACTATGATCAACACAATGAACAACCACAATTTCAGAGGATTCATGATGAAATGTGGACTCGCCTCCTGACAGAGGTGACAGACTGTGACTTCTATTTTGGGGGCACAGCTAAGGAAGCTGGGAATTTGTTTTGCTTGACAATGTTCAGTTATTACAAGTGTTTTTTGCTTTTCCTTTCTTTTTCAATGGAAAGAGGGAGAGAAGGAGAGAAGGTGGAGTTTTTAAGACCAAAAAAATAAAATGAGAACCACTTAAAAATGAATTATGATATGCTAATGAAATATAATTACTGCACCATAGGAAACAATGAATACGAAGAATTAAAAGAAACATGGGAAGATTTAAAAGGAAGGATGCAGAATCAAGAGGGCAAAACCAAATTCACATTAGCTACACTGACTACTGCCATGTAGTTAAAAGAGAACAGCAGAAAGAATGAATTGTGCACACATCACAAACAAGATCAAGAGAAGGCTTAGAGACAGGTCAATGAAGCTAAATAACCACTTATGGGAATGTGTTGAATGTAGTGTGCCAGTGGAAGTCTATCCACTTTCAGGAGCCTCACTACCTACATCACATGCTTGTGCATAGTCAACGTTGCCTCAGTGATCTCTGGGTTCAAGGGAAGGCGAGGGCAGCTCTCCCTTCTCTACTTACCCGAGGGGATGACAAAAGTGTATCCCTGCTTGAGCTCGATGCGCTGGCATTCTGACACACGGTCACCCAGGAAGATGTCTCCCTGTTTCCCTGACAGCAGCCAGTTCTCATACAGTTCCAGGTTTTGGGCCGTAGGTGGTATGAGCCAGAAGACCTGGGAGGGAAAAACTTCAGTCTGTGAACAGTCGTTGATAGGATCCTCGATAAACTAACTCCCTATATGAAGTAATGGTAGCTTGGGCTCAAGACCTTAATTTTATAACATGCGGCTTTTCAACCCAAGACTGCTCTTTCCTGCCAGACCCATGCATGGCACTCTCTACTTCACTTCTACCAGAAGACAGATTGAGGTCATAGGCCTTCAATCTCATGACTGGATCTGAGAGCTAGAGCTGGAAGGGCCCTCCAAGGCTATTAATCAAACCCCCTCATTTTATAGACAGGCAAACTAAAGACCAGGAGGTGAAGTGACTTGGCCAGTGTTCCCTCGGGAGGAGGCACCAGAGAACTGGACTCAGGTCCCTGGCCTCTCCCCTTTGCTTGTCTTAATCAGCATGCTATGCCACAGGAAGATGCCAGGCCCTAGGATCACTGTAGGCGATTGCCAATCTTTGAAAAACAGACAAAAGAACAGCAGACTGGGTCAAATTTCGGAATGGATGTCTCTACAGCCCAGAGGTGAACCTGAATATAAATTTATTGCATTTATCAATTGCTTTTAGCTCACAGTGTAAGAGAGGTTCCTTGAGGGTAGAGACTCCCATTTATCTCTCTGCCCCAGTGCTTAACATACTCTTTTTCTCAATAACTTACATTCTTAAGACAGCTGGGGCATGGGGTAGCTAGGTGGTGCAATGAACAGAGCACCAGTCCTGGAGTCACAAGGACTTGAATTCAAATCCAGCCTCAGATACTTACTAGCTGTGTGACCCTAGGCAAGTCACTTAACCCTGAGAAAGAGAGAGAAGAGAAAGAGAGGGGAGAGAGGAGGGAGGGAGAGAGGAAGGGGGGGAAGAGAGATAAAGGGGAGAGAAGAGGGAGGGAGAGAGGAGAGGGGGTAAGAGAGTGAGGGGAGGGGGAGAGGCAGAAGGAGAGGGGGAGAGAGGGAGAAGCGGGGGGGGGGGGGCGGGGGGGGGGGTGGGAAGAGAGAGCACAAGCACTAGGGCACAAAGAGGTTAAGGGACTGGCTCAGAATGTACAGGCAGGACCTGAATCTAGGCCTTGCTGACTTGAGTCTGGCCCCTTGCCCACTCTGTCACCTGGACTCTCACCTTGCACAAAGCAGGTGTTCAATGTTAGCTGAATTATGGCAACAGACACAACTGTGTCTTCTCCTACTTCATCATGTCTCCACCCAGAATGGTTTGGAAATTTCCTTGCAGATGCTACTAAGGAATCTCACTGTACAAGAAAAACTTGCTCTCTCATCCACAGTCTTTGGCCTTCCGTCTTCCTGGGCTTGGGGTGGAGAACACCCCAGCAAAGCTGGGGCTCCAGAACCCTTCCAAGGTGGATAGCCTTGTGTGTGCCGTTGCCTAAAGGAATTCAGTCCTCACCAAACTCTAGCCAAAGATTCTTATGATAGCATTCTCTCCACCAAAATGGTTATGCTGGGCATTTATTTTCTAGAATGACTCAAATGTGCCACCATTCAGGCTAACCGACACAATCCTTAACCTTCAATCCCAACACAAAGATCTCACCATAGATGGCACTGTACCTTTCCCCCTTGGTGTATGTGGTACCACACAGAGGTGCCACCGAAGTCCACGTGAAAGTCTGTGTAGCAGCCCCGGACGCTCATGAGACAGTACCTGGCCCCAAAGGAGGAGACACATCAGGACAATGAAAGACGTAACAGCTCATAAAGCCAATATGTCATTAAACTTTGCCAAAGGCATCCTCTATAAAGCATGTAGGCTGAAGGCACCAAAGTCTCCATCTGAATGAAGAACATACACTTACAAATCTAATTTTCCAAAGAGAAGTTTGAATTTTCAGTTCAACAAGCAGATAAGAAAAACCCAAGCATCAGGAAAAGAATAGTAAGCTTGGACACAGGTGAATGTATGAAAGGGGGGTGATCCTGGAAAATATTGAGGAAATGCTGTGATCTTCCTTTTGAGAGTTTCAACTGTCCTACAAAGTTCTAACAGAAAAATTAAACCTATAGGACTCAAGAACATAAAAATTCCCAAAGAGGTTTTGCTGGGAGGGAATAAGAAAGACTTTACCCACGTAAGAAGCAGTTGTTCCTGGCGCCTCCTGCCTCCTCTCCCCCTTCCCTAATTGCCTTGTATTTATTTTGAGTACACACTCACACGCATGAGCGCGCGCGCACACGCGCGCGCGCGCACACACACACACACACACACAATATTTCTCTCAACAGAACACAAGCTTCTTGATGGGGACTGTGACCTTTCTGTCTGCCTTTCTAGAGCCCAGCATACAGCAGATGCTCAATAAATGCTTATTGATTACTGACTCCCTTTCCTCAGTTTAGTCCCCGCCCCGATGTCCTTGATCACAATAGCTGGAGGAGTTCCTGATGATAACACCATCCTCTTCTTCATGATGGGGTGCTTGTGCTTGGACCCTAATTCTAACAGCCTCTGCTTGGGTGCCTGTGTCAGAATCCCAATTCCAAAACACATCCAGTTCTCAAAACATATTCTCTCTCAGGCAGTCTCTCTCCAGCTAAAGGGCAGCATGTCCCAACTTACCTCTGCTTCTTCCTTAGTACACTGAGTCATAACCATATTTACTATTTACTGACCTTTCTAACATGTATCCCAGACATAGTATTTTGTCTAACAAGACACTAGATGAAAAACTATAGAGAGATTCCCCTTTAGCCCCGACCGATAGTGAACTCAGTGACATTTCACAGTAAAAACTACACCCCTAGTAACCCCCCCCCCCCCCCGTGGGCTATTTCCAAGGGAACTCTGGATAATACACCTGCACAGTAGATACTAAATGTGCATGTTCCTTTAAGAACCAACCATTCCTTAACCACACCTTAACCACTCCCCAATCCCACCCCAAAACACCTAATTGACAGGTTTCACCCCTAAATCTTGTACTTAAACTTTCCCTGTAGTCCTGTATGGTTGCAGGCTCCCTAAGAACCCTTGCCCGCTGTAAAGCATAATAAATCTTTGCCTCCTTAACTTCAAAAACGCTTGGGTCTGCGAATTCATTCTAGGCGGCCTCACCCTGGAAACTTTGGTTTGGGATCCCTGTATCCCTGGGCTTCTTTTCCCCCTCAACATTTATGTCCATCCTTATCACTCCATGTTCTCATTTTGAGTGGGGAGAAAGTTGAGTCTGTATATGACTCAACTGCTAGACAGAGATCTTTCTTATCTACATATTTTTAGATAAGATATTCCTTGAAATTTTAAATCCTCCTTTCCCCAAATAATGGAATTCTTCTTTGCTTATCTTGTTCCACCTCCAATCATCCGCACACATAATCTGGGGGATGTTGTTTCACTTACTTCTGCACTTTGGGGTACTGCATCTCCAGGATGGCATTGGTGGACTCTGTCTGGCTTTCTTTCAAGTGCCTTGGCCACATGTTGTCTACCCAATCAATAAAGTCCACCTAGGAGAAGCAGGGAAACTTAGGTTAATGTTCACACTGATTTTCACCCTTTCCTCCCAACAATGCTGGGATGGAAGCAGTAATTTAGAGAGAGACTAAGGGACTTGCCTGTGGCCATGAAGCTAGATCTGGAGTTAAGGCCAAAGGAAATAGGGATTCTCTCAACCCACTGATAATACCCTTGACCCAACACTTCATCATTATAGACACAAATAAGTAAAATGGAGGTCAATCAGCAAGTACCAAAGAGCTAACTATTAAATGCTAATAAAGACGAATCCTTCCATCAACGTGATCACAAACACCAAGGACTGAAACAAAACCTTCTATGAAGGGATGCGAAAACTTTGTAGGCCACTCTTTTCTCCTATTATCTGATACCCTTTTGCTTTGAAAACACAAAAAACAGCTCTGCAGAGTGTGTGTGCTTGGCACAGCTGTGAAGGGTGCCAAGGGCTTGGCTGAGGTAAAAAGCACAGGAAAGCCTAATGGTCAAAGTCACTGAGAGCTGTTCAGACAAACCCAAAGGTAAAATTCAAAATACCGAACAGACAGCTGAAGTTTCACAGTATAAATTCAGCATAAAATGAAAAAATAGGGCCAGTTCTATCTCTGCCACAAGCTAAGTGTGTCGGGCTGGCCAAGTCCAAATTTCTCTGGGCTTCAAGGTCTTCATCTGTACAAATGGGAGTAGAAAGAGCCTGGTATAAGAATGAGCAGGCTGGTCTCAGAGTCAGGCAAAGAGCTCCCTGGGTCCAAGGCCTGCCTATGACACATACTGACTGTGTGGCCATGACCATGTCACTTAACCCATTGGTGTCCCCACCCAACTCTCTAACATCATTAATCAAATCCTACTCAAGCTCCACAGGCTCTTCCAATTTATTTTATCTTGTTATCCGCTGGGCTTTGGGAATCATTTTGTCACATAGAATTTTTATTAGAATGATATTTGCGATATTAGGAATATACTTTTATCCTGAAAAAGATTGGAAAATACCCAAGTTTTCAAATGCAATCACATTTGTACTGTAGCCCTCCCTAAACAGAAACATACCTGCTAGGCATGCTAGGTTGCTAAGTTGGAACAGCACAGACTGACTCTTCATACAAGGCCCACGAATCCAACCCATCACTAACCTGAGTCTGAAAACACACCTGACTGGGCAGGAGCGTATTAAATGGTTTCACAATTTTGTGCTGCACAGAACACTAGATCTGATGGCATAGGGTTGGAGACAAATGGTACAGCGTGGCAAGTACCAACTGTGTGACCCATTATGCTGCCAGGTACCATCTCTGTGCATATGGGGGGATATCCCAACAGACCAATCCCAGAGAATCAGACAGACTAAAAGCACCCATGCAGAAGACACTGTCAAGGATATTAAGGTCACGAAGAACAGGACAGTCGCTGCAGGACTACAGAAGGAAAAACAACACTGTTCTCACTTTGCAAAAAGGAAAGTGTTTGGCATCTGTCTACAAACTGCAGGCAATGAGTCTGACTTTAATTCCTGCAAAATTTGAGGCCCGTATCCTTAAAGAGCTGGTTAGTGATCACCTAGAAAAGGTCACGATAATCCCAAAGAGCCAGCGGGACTTACCAAGGACAGGCCTCCCACACCTGGTTTCCTATTTTGATAGATCATTGAATGCTCTAGACACAGTTTACCTAGATTTGTTTAAAAAGCATCTTGTGCTTTTCTAGTGAGAAAGAGGTGGACTCAATGATGGCACAACTGGATGGAATGGCCAGATCCAAGGAGTTTGGGGTGAACATGGCAGCAAGTCTCCAAGGAATCATTTGGCCCTGGGCTATGTTGCTTTTTTGTCAGTGACCTGGATAAAAGTTTATCAAATGTGCCCACTTGGGAGGGACAGCTAACTCTGTGGATGGCAGAGGGAGGACACAAGAAGGTTCTGACTGGTCAGAACCCTGGGCCGAATCCACAAAGATGAAGTTCAACAGGGATGAAAAGAAAGTCTGCCACTTGGGCTGGAAAAAATAAAAACCAACCCAACCTTCACAAGATAGCAGACTGTCTGAAGAGAGTAGTGTGTGTCTGAGTGAACTACAAAGTCAATTAGTAAACCATGGGAAGTGATAGAAGAAAGCTGCATTAAGAGAGGCAAAGCTTACAGGAGAAGGGGGTGGGTGACACAGGAGAGGGGACAGTGTCCCTGTCTCTATCCTGGTCTCAAGCAGTCTGGGCCCTACATGCATATGTGGGGGCCCCAGCTCACAAAGGCCGTTGATAAGCTGGAGAACATATAGGCAAATGACACTGGGAAGGGTCTTGGATCCCCACCAAGGATCAGTGGAAGGAGCATGGCTGTTCACTATGAGGAAGAGAAGATTCAGGGACACATGTCTTCAAGTGTTTGAAAAGCTAACCTGGGAACAGGTAGTACTGGCTTTCATTCTACTTGGTCCTAAATGGCAGATCCAGAAGCACTGAAGCTAACTGAGACAATGTTACGAAAAACTTCCTGATAATGAGAACTGTCCAAAAAATGAAACAGGTGGGCTCAGGAGACAGTGAGTCCCCCGTCATTTGAGGATTCCAAGGAAAAGCTGGATGGCCACTGGCTGGATATTAGAATAGATGCCTGCTGAGGTCCCACTCATTTCTTAAATTCTGTGCTTCTGTATTTTATTGTTACGGATAAAATAATTTCTGTTTCAGGTAGCCAATGGCATTTATTGAGAACCCGCTGTGGGTAAAGTATTACATTATGCCCCCAATTCTTTTTTCCTCAAAACTCAGTTTCTCTTCTTTGGTAATTCCTTATTTGCATCAAACCCTGGAACGTTTTACTGGATGCTCTCTGAACTGCAATTGTAAGGCCCTGAAGAAGCAGGGGAGAACAGCATCTTCAAGACTATTCCAAGGAAATGACCAGACAACACTGTTACTTCTCTCTATAGAACCGTGCCATTCCTTCCTTTTCAGGTCCCTTCATTTCCTATCACTGGAGGGGAGGGAGGATTGCCACCAAAGGTTTATACCTTTTTCCTGGGGTAAATAATTAGAAGGAACTATTTCTGGAGGTTAAACTAGGCACCTCATAACAAGGGGGGTGTGAGACTAGCATGGGCAGGTCAACAAACAACTTCTTTCATCTGGGACCTCTGACTTTTGGGGGAGGTGGTTCAATTAATAGCACTTTCCAGCAATTAACAATTTGAAAGTTGTATTATAATTCCCCACATTAATACAATTTAATTTTCTCTCTCTCTCTCTCTCTCTCTTTTTTTTTTTTTTGCCATTTTCAGTCATACCAACTGGAAGAGAACCAGAAAAAGAAGGAGCTCTGTTCCACAACAGTGGACCACCCTTGCTCCTCTATGCTTTTGGGTCTTTTCAAACAAAGGCTGAACAACTTTTTGTCAAATGTATTGTCTAGAAACATCTTTCTTAGGTTGGAGATGGACTATATGGCCTCTGCAGTTCCTTCCAACCTTGAAAATCTGTGAGTCAGGGACTCCACAGTCACTTTCTGAAACTCCCAGTACAACAGGCATCCAGATTTCACTGCCCTGACAGGGGCTAAGAAAAAGAACACATTTCTGGGTTTAGACTTCATAAGCCATGTCACCATTTCACAACGCATGGGGCCCATAGCCCATCCAAGAAAATTCCAGTTCTCTTCCTGGGCTAGTCAACATGTGGCACTGCCAGTTCTCCTTTAAGCCCCAGTGAGCTTTCATGATTGTCTTAGAAAAATGTGAAGTTAGGGAACTCCTGGAGTGATGCCTGTGTTAGCTATAAGGGGAATAATTTCCCCAATGACTTCCATTACAAATGTGGGAATGTTTCCATACCTCCTGCAGTTCCTGTCCTGCCCCAAGAGCAAGGGAAAAGCCAAAGGCCAACAAAGAGCAGATTGAAATGATACCTTCAGGAACCTTGGACCCTTGCAGTCAAGTTTCTGATTTTTCAATTCTACAACCTCAATTTCTGGTTAATGTATCTCTTAAAGTGGTGGCATCTGGGTTCTCTGCTACCAACTCTTACTCCTGGTAACCCTTTCTCCTGGATCGAGGATGACTCAATTAAAAAGACAAACAAAAACTAAGCTCCATGCTTTGGATATTGCTCTAGTATCACCAGAAGCCCATAAAGTACCTTGGCAACTCTGTCTGCCCCAAAGGAAAGATGGGAGAAGATGACATCAGCCTCCCCGACTCCTCTGCAAAAGTGCAAGTTTGATAGGATTGCATAGGATTGGAACATGCAAATACGTTTACATTTCTTAAATGTACTGATAACTGGGTGAACAATTATTATTTTACATGACAGAAAGTATAAGTAATTTGAAGGGAGATTAGAGAATAAGTATGATGTGGAATCAGATTTAAAAGTGACAAACTCTCCAAACGGTACCAGTTCAAGGTGGAGTTTGTGCCACAGCTAAGTTTTAGTTCAATGTCTACAAAATAAAAAAAGAAATTCTGGGTCCAAAAATGAATAAGCACAGTCAAAACGGAATCTGATCTCCTCTAGGAAATAGCTCTTTCTAGTGTCTTTCTGGGAGCTGTCGGTCATCAGCTCTGAGCAAGTCATAGTTAAACCAAACATTTCTCACCAGGTCTTCCCTATCTTTTCACTACTTTCTTTTTAAGCAACTGGCCTCCTTAACTTAGAGCTAAAGAAGTCTTCTATCATTCCTAACACATCTCAGAAGATTTTTTTAAAAAAACTTCCTCAACTACAGGATGAACTCAAGGGGAACACTCTTCCATTTCCGAGGCCTGTAGTAGCCTCAGTGTGGATGGGTGCCCTTGTCTTGAGTAGAGGTGCCAGCTTCCAAGGCTTCGATCTTAAAGCATTAACATCTCCAGGGTAAAGCTTTCTGTCCTTTCCAGCACATTCATGAAAAAGCTATGAATTCTGCAAAAATGAGCAACCTTCTTACCAATGCCACTTGTTGGAAGAGAAAGAGTTAGATTAGAAAAATTACCGTGGTAGGCCTCTGCACCATGTTCTCCAATCTGGTGTGGCTGAATTCCAGGCTGATGACATTATAGAGTTTCTCACGCTCTTCCTCTGGAGTCTCATAATAGCGGGTCCACTGGGCCATAGTCATTTCGATGCCCTTCTGGGTGTTCACATCCATGACATCCACCATTCGACGGCTCCCTGTCATGAAAAGCTTATTTTTGGTGTGTGTGCTAAGGAACCAGTATAATCTGTCATATAATAATACACCAAATCTCCTTTCTAGTGTACTAAACATTATGTGAATAATTCTTGCCAACTCCTTTAAGGGCAACCAAAGGGAGGGAGAGGTATGACAAGTAGCCCAGTGCTCTCTAAGTGTGTGATTGATTAGGTGAGAGTCTAATGACTTCACAATGAGAAATCAGCCCTGATTCCCAGCTTGCAGAACTCGTACTTATGGTAAAATGAAAAGCAAGCTCCATCTGTTCTACCTTTCATTATAATCTCTTTTCCAATTCAACCAATGAAAGTTTACAATGCAGAATTAATTCAACAAACCCATCTTTGTTAGGCATTCTTAATATACGAGGTAACTTTCTGAGCCTCAGTTTTCTCAGCTCTAAAATGGCAGTAACAGCAGTTCCTAAGTCAGGGATGTTGTAAGGATCAAATGAGATGTCTATAATGCACTTTGCAAATCTTAAACTATTTACTATATAGAAATGGAAACTATAACTACAACTATTCTTGAAGACCCAAAGATGAATTAGACAAGGAGAGCACCCTCAATGAACTTATCATCTAGGAGAAGAGAGAAAGCAAACTGTTAACTGCCACAGGAATGATATAAACAAAGTTCTCAGGAGTGAGAGAGAAAGAGCCAAAGTGAGTGAGCTAGAGGAGAGACAGAGACAGACAGAAAGAAAAGAGGCACGGAACCTACATCTGCCTCTAGGAATCAGGAAAGATTTCATGGCCGAAATAGCATTCAGTGAGTGACATGGCATGGAACTTAAAGAGAGAAGACAGACAATATCCACGGGGACCAGACAACATGACTACAGTACAGTTGTTAGAGTAGAATACAAGTATGAATAAAATATAAATTAATATAAACTTATGTTAAAGGAAAAAGTTAAATTTCCTGTATGTTAGCAAAAATGAGTACCACTAAAAGTCTGGAAATACTGACTACATATCAATTAAATATGCATTTAAGATCCTTGAACATTGAGGTAGTATATGGTTGGCTATCATTAGCAGAGGGGCATGGCTCCCTGCTTTCTAGGGAAATACCAAGTATTCTTGGGATGATAGCTGGAGGACTCCATTAGGGACTGAGAGGAGGGAACGAATGAACCACCCTAAGGGCCTGTGGTGAGAACAGATACAATTATGGCCATGACTCCATTTTGCACAGAGCATTCTGACCATCGTTAGCAGTCCTGGCATCCTGATGGTGAGTGCTCAAAAACTGTGCAGTCACCTGCTGAATCTCTCACCAGACAGCTATGTGGACTCTATCACTGCTCTATTAAGTTTCATCTGTGGAAAAAGCCCCACCCCCCCAACCCCTCACAGGTCATGGTGTTGAGGCAACTACTTTATGGAGTTTTCAAGGAGATGCTCCTACCGGCACAGCAAGCAGATCTGAGGGGCTGGGCAAGGGGGTAAAGATAAAGCGAAGTAGATGAGCACAATGGATTCAATAAACTTAGGAAAGTATCCTCAATGGGGATTCTCGATGGGCCAAGAAAGGCAGGCCTGGGGACCAATTCGAGACTGAAGGGACAGTGACCAAGGGGCAAATGCTTTGTCTGTAGGTGTGCAGCCCTGCAGGACTCACCGTGGATGGGGGAGCATGGGGGAAGACCCTAAGCCCTAAGGAGGGTGGCATAGTGTGCACCAAGTCATCCCTCTGTGGTCTACAAAACAGACAACCAGGTGGAGCACTGGAAAGGACCCTCTGGTGGCCAGAAGAAGGCCCTGCAGCTGATCATCTCCAAAGAAAAAAGGTCAAGCCCATCTAGACACAGCAAACGTAGCAGAATTCTCTAAGGGAGAATGCTGGAGGAACTGTTATAGCCAATTCTGGCAAATTTGAAATTTCTAGTTAAATAAGGGATAAGCAGAAACTGCTTTTATAGTCAACTCTTTCTGAAAATATTTGTGAAAGGTGACTAGCCTTAGTGAACAGAATTAAATTTGTATTGCTTCTGGGTCATCTTGGATCCTAAACACAGAGCAGGCCCTTAAGTGTTTGATGAGTCAATGATCACCCTCTGAAGAACTGACTAGGATAGGTTTAGCAAGACTTTTAAAAAACAATTAAAATAAATCCTTTGAAATCTGCTCATCTGTTGTTAGGATTTGTCTCTTTCATAAAAGAACTAAGTAATAAATTCTGAGGAAAGCTCTTTTTAAAGAAGATCTAGTTGTGGATGACTTGTATTGGTCTCTAGGACTCAGTTCGGCAAGCATTCATTAGCTCTTGGATGCCAAGCACTAATGCCAAGTGCCCAACATAGGGAGGCAAAACCACCCCAGTCTCTGCTCTCAAGGTACTTAGATTCTTTTGTGGAAAATACTATGTTTATACAGAAGTGAATGAAAGTACGGAGCAATCTTCGATGGGAATCAGCACGTGAGCTCAGGCTGGAAGCAAGCTCAGGATTCTAAGAGGCAGAAGTGAGAAGGGATCCCTATTCTGCAGATAGGGAGGAAAGTCAGAGCCTAGACTGTGGCCACAGGAGATAGTGACAATTAGTTTCCATTTTAAAAGAAATATATTGAAAAGCTCTAATCTGGTTAGGAATAATTCCTTGGCTAAAATCCAACATCTGAAATAGTTACTCTCCTTCTCTAATAAGTTGTTCTGGAAGATCACAGAGTGACAGGAACAAAATGGGCTCAAGAGAAAATGGGCTCGAATGCCCAGCTCGAGTGTGTACTACCTGCCAGGCAAGATGCTCAGAGATCTCCTTACTGACTTGTCTGAACTGTGACTGTTCAGCTTCTCCAAGTGTCCACCCCAAGCTCATGCCCAGCACCATGCCCCTCCTACACAGACCTAGAAGCCCAGACAGACACTTACCCACACACATTTTCACATCATTCACAGTGAAGTCCGGGTCTGGCATCCTAGGAAATAAACACCAGAGTAAGGGCAAAAGGAGCAAAGAAAGCCCCAAGCCAGTGGGGCTCCATGATCCACCTCCCGCAAGCAGACACCCCCATCTTTAAATAGAAATTTGACAAGGCTCCTCTCTGCTCTTTGATCACCTGTCTGATTCTCTACTCAGAGTTATTAGGAGACTTAGCTGCCCCCAGGAGCACAAGACCAACATTTTTCAACGTGTCCATCCGTTCTGCCAGCCCACTTACTTTATTCCAAGTCCATCAGAATTCTTGAAAATCAGAGGGTCTCTCAAGCCACCCCGCTGGATATATTCTACATTAAAATCTGTCACCAAAGGAAAACAAGCATTAGAAAGACCCAGGTTTCACCCAGAAATTCAAAACTCAATTTTCAAAATATAATTTGTGCAAAGATTTGGTGATAGTACAACTGTCCCTAACTGACTACTCTCTACCCTGTCCTCAATATAAATAAAATACCATTAATTCTGTTCATTATAATAAATACTATTTCACCCCCTCCCTCTAACTATTTGTCAAAGAGCAAAGCTGAGTGGCACATGAAGAGTCTCAGAGATGAACTATGTCAGGAGGATATAAAAGGGCTTTCATTGCACTATTAATCCAATCCAAGGAAAAAGAGTCCTTCAGGAAAAGCTCCTTCTTCAGCTGCCCCAAGAAAAGCTGATACTAATAACCTTGAGGATGCCTGACTGTGGGACCCACAACTACAGAAAAGCACCAAAGGACAGTTCTCAGACTCTCCACACAGGGCATATCTCAACAAACACTTGTTAAACACCTACTATGTGCACCAAGTCATTCGCAGCTAGGAGGTGCCTTCCCTGACCTACCTGGACCTCCTTGGTGCCACCCTCCCATCCTCCCTCCTTTATTCTTGGCTCCATAATGAGCTGGCTCCAATAACCCCCAAGGCCAACCCTTTAATACAACCTCCACCCCAGCCATAAATCAGCAGTTCCTCAATCATCTTGTCACAATTTTCCAATCATTCCCTATCCACTGGTTCCTTCCTTGTTGTCTTCCAATATACCCAACTCTCCCTCATTATTACCTTAAACACCTAGACATGGCTGGTTATACTGACTGACTTCACTGCCTCTCTTCTTACTTCTCAATCCTTTGCAAGCCAGTTCCCAGCCTCATCACTCAAGTGCAACTGCTCCCTTCAAGGCTACCAATGACCTTTTAATTGACAAGTCCAGCAGCTTCTTCTCAGTCCTCATCCTTCTTGATCTCTCGGCAGCCTTAGAGACTTCTGCTCACCTCTGTCTTCACTAGGCTTTCATGTCAAAACCTTGGGGCAACTCTTTCCCCTTTTATTCAGCGGCCAAAGTGATCTTCCCAAAGAGCAGATCTGACCATGCCGCGCTCTTTTTCTCAGCCTCACATCTTCTCCCAAATCACGCAGCATATCCTCTGTTTCCTCCTAAACTGGCCCCTTCCTATATTTCCAACTTTCTTATACTTGGGTCCCTCCACACGCTCTACAATCCAGCTACAATTGTTCCTTTAACGGCACTCTATCTCCCCTCTCCATACCATTCCTTCCTTATTTCTGTGTCTTCAATGCCCTGGCTTCCTTTAAGACAGAGCTCAAATTCCATCTTCTAGAAAAGGTCTTTCTTAGCATACAACCCTTCTCTTCCCCAGCTGCAAGAGCCCACCCCTCCCCCGTGAGATTACCTTCTACCTACTGTCTACATCTGGTATGTACCAAGTTACTTCCATGTCCTCTCCCCTATGAGATGGTGAGCAACTCTAAGGCCAGACTCTTTTTGCCCTTCTCTGTATCCCCAGTGATTAGCATAGTGCCTAACACAGAGCAAATACTCAAAGAAATAAATTCTTGTTGACTGACTGGTCTGGTATTCTCTCTGACAACTCCCTCTCAAGAGACTCTCCTTTGTTAGAGCCTTATCATGCCCCTTTTCTATGCTCTCTGCTCCCACAGCTATATGCATCCCATCACCTATATGCAGATGGCTCCCAGATTTATAGAAACATATTCCTCATCTCGCTTCTGAGGTCCAGCGAGGCATCACAAAATGTCCATTGGACTATTCAGACCAGATGTCTCAGGGACATCTTAACCTTATCATTACCCTACCCTCTAGACCACACCTATTATCTAAACTTCCTTATTTTTGGCAAAGACATCATTATTTTTCCAATGTTCCAGGTTCACAACATTGGCTATAAATCATATACACACACACACACACGCACACACATTTTCTGTCCAGACTATAAGTTCCCCGAGGGCAAGGGCTTTAATTCTTGTCTCTGTCTAGTGCAGTACCTAGCTCACAGTAAGCATTTAATATGTATCTGTTGATTGACTGAAGAGCATTGTGTTAGGGCCTAAGATATAAAGTTTATGTAGACAGAGCTTTGATAAGCAAGTGAGGATGGAGTAAATAATACCAACCTTTTCCTTCCATAAAGGTGACAAAGCTAGCATTGTATTTGTTGGTGTGGAGTTTTTCATCCAGGTCAAAAGTCCTTTTTCCTTCAATTTCATCATCAGAAATGCCATCATCTTCATAGCGCCTTCGCATGGTGCCACGCTGTAAGAACAAGGAGATGGCACTTGTTAGGAGCTGCAATTTGTAGGTTCTCCCCCCAGAAGGTAACAGTATTTTTCAATAGTGCTAGAGACCTATCTCAGCCTTGTTACTAACTGGCAATCATCCATTAATTCTCCTACTTAATGTAGACTTATTCCTTCCTTAAAGGAGAGCATATCTTAACTGCTAAAGTAAGACAACTGGAATCGGGCTGATGCCAACTTCTTGAATTAACAGACAGGATCACAAAGTTTATAGGAATAGCAATTTTTATAGACCAGGGCTAACAAAGGTTTTACTGTCAGGTCTATCACTGGCAATAGCTGAATTTATGAGTATTTTCAAGCAATAACACTTAATATAATGTTTCTGTTACTCATAAAAAATCCTTTGTCAGCCTTACATTAAAAGCTTCAAGAACTGTGTAATCCTGAGTACAGGTTCAAATATCTGCCAGGCAGTTTAGGAGCTGAAACATAGGCCTGGCCAGCTCTCAACCATTCAAACTGGTGGTAATCTTCGAAGTAGAGTGTGGTATACAGGAAAAAAAAATATTAGACCCAAGAAGAGCAACACGGCTGACAGCTCACTTAACGGCTGCCCACCTCTGTGGCCCGTATTCCCCTTCCTGCACCCTGTACTGACTGCATTGGCCACCACCCCAAGTGGGCGGTCATTCTTGGACTAACTGCTTGTAGGCCCAGTCACCCCTGCAGCAATTGCCAAGTTCCTCTCTGTACCCCAACTCATCTTCCCCACCTTCCCACAGGCACCTGAGAAGGCTGAGGTAGGCAGAGCAGTGACCAAAGGAGAGGAAGCAGAAGGAGGAGTTAGTCCAGCAAGAGAGGAGAGCAGGCTTCTTGGGGCTCTGATCTGCAACCAGGCATGCCCTCCCTCAATCCACTGGACAACATGGATACAAATCGAGACACCCATCTACCACCTGCCTGGTGGCTGCCTCTCTCCTCTCCAGAACAGCCATACTTTGGATCTGGAACTTGACTTCCACAGACTACCTCCATCCCTATGGATTCTTTTTAACTGCTTTATCATAAAGTGGTAAACCAAGATAAAAAAAAAAAAGAAGCATATTTAATTGCATTGCTGACTTAAAAAGTACTGAAAATGTTTAATAAAAACAAAAAAGGTTTTTGTATTAATAAAAATTATTTTAAATGGTTTATTTTATATAATTTTTATTTCTGTAGTTTTTATTTATATGTTTATTCATATGCATATTATATATTTATGTATATATTATTTATAATCTAATTTATTTTATATAATAATGTTATATAATTATCTCAACATTTTAATTTCTGAATGTTTTATCACGTACAAAATATAATTAGTACAACAGTATATCTATATAATATATATCGATACACATGCATAGGTAAGTATGCCTAAAAAATTGATGGAATGTGTGTTCAAAAAAGGTTTGAGACCACTGAGCTAAATAAAAGGAGTAAAGTGATGTACAGTCAAATCAACAAGCATTTATCAAGCACCTACTATGTGCCAGGCATGTTACTAAGTACTGAGAATATAAAGGAAGGAAAGAAAGAGTCTCTGCTCTCAAGGAGGTCACAGGAGAGAATGTACTAAGTTAGGGCTCCAGCCATTCTTGAAACCAATTTGGAACTAAGCCCCAAAGTTATTAAATGGTGCATAATCTTTGCAAAAACCAGTAGTAGGCTTCAACCTCAAAGAGATCAGAAAAAGAAGAAAAGGACTCGTATGTACAAAAATAGTTCTAGCAGCTTTTTTTGGTAGCAAAGAACTGGAAACTAGCAGCTTGCCTGACAATTGGGGAATGAGTGAATCCTACTGTGCTATAAGACAACAAAGGGGACAGGAGAAACCTGAGAAGACTTTTATGAGATAATGAAGAGTGAAGCGAACAGAACCGGGAGAAGAATTTATACAGAAACAACAGTATTTTAAAGACAAATAATTTCGAAGAATTAAGAACTAATCAAGGCAGTGGTCTAGAGGACCAATGATGAAATATCCACCTGCTGAGCCAGAGGTGACAGATTAAAAGTGCAGAATAAGACATGCATATTTGTATATGGACAATGTTTGTCTGACTATACACATCATTAGGGTTGATCTCTTCCTTCTCAATGTGTTGTGGAAGCGGGTTGGGGGAAAGGAGGTGTTGTAATTTAGTATATTCAAAAGAATGTTCAAAAGAATGTTCAAAGATGATTCAAAAAAGCAGAAATTCCCCCAAATGTTTTATACCAATGGCAATACCACTGGGATGATTAGATAGCTTTCAAAAAGTGACTACCCTGAAGGGACCGATATAGTCATGTTGAGGGGAAGATCTTTTCACTATTGCAAAAAGTGCTGTTTTAAATATTTTGTTGCATACAGAGATTTTCTTCTCATCAATGACCTCCTTGGAGTATATGCCTAGAAATGTAATGTCTAGATCAGAGAGTATAGACATTTTAGTCATTTTATTTGCATAATTACAAACTGCTTTCCATGATGGTTGTATTGATTTGTACCTTCCCACAACCCCTTCAACACCGTCATCACTGTCAATGTGCAGGGCAGAAGGTAAAACCTCACAAGTGTTTTAATTTCTGTTTCTCTTGCTGGTGATTTGGAGCATTCTTTCTTATTGCTGTATTAGTTTGTAATTTTTTTTGGTTCTTATTTATAATTTTTGAATCTATATTCATTAAAGATATGAATGTACAGACTTCCTATGTTTTATCCTTCCCTGGTTTAGGAATTAGGACTGTATTTGTCTCATAAAAAGAATTTGGTAGAGTACTTTCTCAATTTTTGAGAATAACTTACACAATACTGCTAATAATTGTTCTTTAAAGTTGGATAGAATTATCCTATAAATCTACCAAGCCAAGGAGATTCTTCCCTTGTATTTCAAAACATTTACATCAAAAATCTTTGTAGCAGCAAAGAACTGGAAACAAAGTAGACGTCCACTGACTGGGGAATAGCTAAATAAATTGTGGTCCATGTATGTAAGAGAATATTATCGGGCTGTAAGAAACCATGACTGTGACGAATAGAGGAGCATGGAAAGATCTACATGAATTGATGAAGAATGAAGCAGAGCCAAGAAGACACTATATGGAAAGAACAAGGATAAAACAAGCAAAAGTAAATATTGCGAAATTATAAAGAACAAATATAAGACCCTCCCATTCCACTCCTTCAAGGGTGGGCTACATTGTCCATATTTTCAGACTTTTTCAATGTAGTAATTAGTTTTTTATCTGATTTTCCGCATGTATTTTGTTATATAGAATGGCTCTCTGTTATGGGGAAAAAGTAAGAGTGCGTGGATTATACATACTTTTGAGAACATCTGGATTAGAAAAATAAATATCTATAAAGTTTATGCTCTAATCACCACGATTAATAAAAGTTTATGTAGACCTATAGAGTACGACAGTATATTCTAAAAGGACAGGCAATTTCTTTTCTTTTTGGGGTGGGGTGGGGTTGGGGCAAATGTTCCCAGACATTTAAGAGAGATGATGATTACTCGTAACTCTGCATATCTCATATTTTTTAAAAGGTAGCACAGTCTAGTGGCTGAAGAAATCAATCAGCAATCCAACCCTTCGGAGCACCCATTGGGCCCAAGGTATGGCTAGGGTAGGGATTACATGGTGGGAGGATAGATGGGGGAGCGGGGGCTGTGAGGAGAGGAGAGGAAGCATTTAAACCCTGTTGAAGAAGCTGAGTGGGAGCCAAGGGATCGGGACTAAAGCCTTGGATCAGTTACTCAGATCTTAAACTATTCCCCCCCCCCTTTCTCTCTCCCCCAGGGATACATGGAGAAAATGCTTATCCACACAGGATAAAATCGGGAGGACACAAATATTGTTTTCCTGCAAATCTGGGAGGGGCAGATAACAAGTTAAATGATAGTCAAGATCAAAAAGGATCAAGATTAAATGTATCTGCTAATTATAAGGCACTTTGCTAAACAAATGGGTCACAAAGACAAAAAAATTGACAACAGTCCTTGCCCTCAAGGAGCTCACATCCTTTCACTGAGTTATACCTTATAAATAGGTAAGTAAACACAAGATCAGGAGCAGCTAAGCAGCACCATGAAAGAAGGCTGAGCCTGGAATCAGGAAGGCCTGAATTCAAATCTGGCTCAGACACTTCCTAGTTCTGTGACCCTGAGCAAGTCACTTCACCCCGTTTGCCTCAGTTTCCTCAACTGTAAAATAAGCTGGAGAAGGAAATGGCAAACCAGTCCAGTGTCTTTGTCAAGAAAACCCCAATGGGGTCGCACAGTCAGACATGACTGAAATGACTAAACAACATCAAATATGAGATCATTTGAGGAAGGAGAGAACATTCAGTAGCTAGGACAATCAGGAATGGTTTTCTGTCCATGAAAGTGATACAAGTGAGAACAGTGGTAGAAGAAGAAATGTGGAGTTTGAAGAATGGCAAGTTGGCTGTAAGGTAAAACATACCAAAGGAAATTATGCAGAAAGACAGGCTGCAGCTCTGTTGTGAAGGGCTTTAAATACCAGGCACCTTTGAGGCAGTGCTGAGTCACCGAAGATACCACTGAAGATGTCACTACCATGGCAAGACCCATGTCTGAGGGTCACCTATGCGGCAGTTGTGTAGAGATGAATTAGAGAGGAGAGAGGGGATAAACGTAAAGTCCTATATTTGGTTTTTTAAAAAAAATCAACTGTATAAACACAGGTTGGATGAAGGAGGGCTGGCCATAAACGTGCATGAAAAAGACAGGGGAGGAGGGAAGTTTGCTGGATTCTAAGATGGAAATGATTGCGATAGGGCAACCAAAAGAGACAGTGCTATTTTAGACTTTATTAAGAGATGCCTAATATCAAACTTTTATTAAGTGCCTAGTGAGTACAGAGTAATGGGTGAGGAAATAGGGAAAAGTGAGTTTGATAAAGTTTACACCAGCTTATTATCAAGGTGCTTAAAATTCAATAGGGGAATAAGACAGAAACCATACAACATTTCCGCTGTGAGTACATCAGAGTTACTATGCAAAATGACTCCGGTAAGTCAGGTCTCAGTCATTAACATGCAGGAGACTTACTGGAAAAGAAGCATTTGAGTTGAGTTTTCAAGAATGACGACATTATAATGAAGGTGGAACAGTCAGAACCAATCCAAGGCAACAATCATTGATGCAGTGCTTACCCTGTGCCTTCAGAAACAGAGGCTGAGCACACACTTGTGCGTTGGGGTGGATGAGGGGGAGAGGAACAATGGTCCAGTTTTAAATAGAGGCTATTCTACCAGTCAGAGATGATAAAGCAGGAAAGGCAGGGTGGGGCCAAGCAAGAAGCAGCCTTCAGTGGCCTGGCCATACCAGATCTGGAGCAGCAATCATCAAAGCAATCTGGTACTGGCTAAGAGACAGAGTTGTGGATCAGTGGAATAGGTTAGGTACAGAAGACGCTGGAATAAATGACCACAGTATTCTATTTAAACTCCAGCTTCTGGGATAAGAACTCACTATTTGACAAAAACTGCTGGGAAAACTAGAAAATAGTATGGCAGAAACTGGGCACAGACCAACATTTTATACCATATACCAAGATAAGGTCAAAATGCGTACAGGATTTAGACATAAAGGGTGATACCATAAGCAAATTAGGAGAGCAAGGAATAGTTTACCTGTCAGATCTATGGAGAAGGAAAGAATCTGTGACCAAACAAGGGATAGAGGACATTATGAAATGAAAAATTTCAAAATTTCAAAAATTTTGGTTACATTAAATTGAAAGATTTTTGCACAAACAAAACCAATGCAACCAAAATTAGAAGGAAAGCAGAAAGCTGAGAAACAATCTTTACAGCAAGTGTCTCCAATAAAGTCCTTGTTTCTCAAATATTTAGAGAAGTGAGTCAAATTTATAAGAATACAAGTCATTCCCCAATTGATAAATGGTCAAGAAATTAAAGCTATCTATAGTCATATGAAAAAATACTCTAAATCACTACTGTTTAGGGAAATGCAAATTAAAACAACTCTGAGGTACCACCTTACACTTATTTGATTGGCTAATACGACAGAACAGGAAAATGATAAATGTTGGAGATGTGGGAAAACTGGAATACCAGTACATTGTTAGTGGAGTTGTGAATTGATCCAACTGTTCTGGACAGCAATTTGGAATTATGTGCAAAGGGCTATAAAACTGTGCATACCCTTTGATCTAGCAATGCTACTACTAGGTCTGTTTTCCAAAGAGATCATAAAAAGAGAAAAGGACCCACATGTACAAAAATATTTATAGCAGCTCTTTTTGTGGTGGCAAAGAACTGGAAATTGAGGGGATGCCCATCCATTGGGGAATGGCTGAACAAGTTGTGGTATAGGAATGTAATGGAATGCTATTGTGCCGTAAGAAATGATGAGCAGGTGGATTTTAAAAAAACCTGGAAAGACTTACATGAACTGATGCTGAGTGAAGTGAGCAGAACCAGGAGAACATTATACACAGTAACAGCAACACTGTGTGATGACTAACTTTGATAGACTTAGCTCTTCTCAGCGATACAAGGATCCTGGACAATTCCAAAGGACTCATGATGGAAAATACTGTCCACAGCCAGAGAGAGAACTATGAAGTCTGAATGCAAACTGAAATATACTATATTCACTTTTTTTTGTGTGTGTGTGTGTGTGGCTTTTCCCTTTTGTTCTGTTTCTTCTTTTGTGGAAATATGTTTACATGACTGTACATGTATAACCTGTATCAGATTGCTTGCCATCTTGGGGAGGGGAAATGGGAGGGATGGAGGGAGAAAACATTTGGAACTCAAAATCTTATAAAAGATGAATGTTGAAAACTATCTTTACATGCAATTAGAAAAAAAAAATATTATTTACAAAAAAAAAAGAACCAAAGAAAGAAAAAAAAAGGCAGCCTTGAATGCTAGGCAGAGGAGAATCTGAACTCTGCTTGGCAGGCTGCAGCAAGGCCTCCCTATGGGATTCCTTGTCACATCCCCTGACTTGGGCTGTCCCACCTCTTCTCCCATTCCCTTCAGGCCTCAAAAACCTGCCTTCACTACTGAGGACCTGGCTTCATATTCTGCTGAGACTGCCAGGGACACCTGCTTGATGGAGGCACTCCTAAGTCCCTCTTGAGATCCTCTGCCATCCATGCTCCATAGCCTCTGATGAAGAAATGGTCCCCTGCTTGTTTCCCAAGGCTAAGACCTCTCTCCATGTGCCCTTCCCATCCCTCCAGCAAACTGTTCCCCACAATTATTCTCTCCCTAATCTTCCCTCTTTCTCCATTCACTGGCTACACACAAACCAAAATCTCCTGGACCTAAAAAACAAAATAAAAAAGAAAAATTTTAAAAGATGCTCTTCAATCCAGTGATACCAGCCTCCTGGCTGCTGCCAGAGGGAGGCTCCATCTCTGGCTTCCTCCTGGCTGTCCCCCATACAGGGAAGGCTCTCCTTCCTCATCTCCACCTACTGGCTTCCTTTAAGTTCCAATTAAAATCTCACCGTCTACAGGAAGCCTTCCCCATCCCCTCTTCCTTCTGGCACCTTCCCTCTTTTAATTAATTCCTATTTATCCTGCATATAGCTTGATTTACACATACATGTTTGCTCGTCGTCTCCTCCATCAGATTGTAAGCTCTTTGAGGGCAGGGACTATCTTTTACCTCTTTCTGTATTTCCGGTGCTTAGCACAGTGCCTGGGCACATAGCAGGAGCTTAATAAATGCTGACTGACTGAAAAACCAAAATCCTCAGGACCTTTTATGATGAAGCTTCTAGGAAAAAAAAAAAAACCATTTCCTCTACTTCCTCTCCTCTCACTTCCAAAACTCTGCAATCTGGCTTCTGGACTCATCAGAGAAGTGAAAACTACAATTACTAATGAATGATCTCTAAATCATCAAAGCTGAGGGGCTTTAAAAAAATCCTCATCCCACTTAACCTCTGTGCGACATTTAACACTGTTGATTACCCTTTCCCTTAGAGGACACTCTATCCTCTCTGGGTTTTGGGGACCCTCTAGTTCTCTCTTGTTTTCCTCCTACCTGTTTGACCATGCCTCAGTTTCCTCCTCTGGCCCATCAGCTATATCACTCCTTCCAGCTAGGAATGAACCCCAAGGCTTTGTCCTGGGCCCTCTTTCCCCTAATGACCTCATCGTCTCCCATAGGCTTAATTGTCTACAAACCCAGACCTAGTTTTTTGTGACCTCCATTCCCACATTACTAACTGCCTACTCCACTTCTTCTAAGTAGATGTCTCATAGATACCTCCAACTCAATATACCCAAAATGAAACTCATCTTTCTCTCCAAAGTCATATCTCTTCCTAACTCTATACTCATTTCAATCTCATCTCCAATCGAATCTAATCTCATTCTAATCTCCCAGGCCTGCAACACTGGGGTAACCCCTTCGCTATCTCAAATCATTGCCAAGCCTCATTTCCTCTCCAGTGTCTCTCCAATATGCTTCTTTTTCTCTTCTCACACCTCACAAAAGACAGCATGACTTGAACCTTGGAGTCCGTCTCCTGGCTGGGTGACCCTGGCAGAGCAGTTGGAGAGCTGTCAACATAGGCAGGAAGAGCTTCAGTCCTAGGTGTTTCTCTATTTCAGGACCTCGACTCTCATGAAACTATGGTGAAGGCCTCTTCTCCAATCCACCCTCTGGCTCAGCTGCCCAAGGGATCATGTGAAAGCACAGAATAGCCCATGTCACTCACCCCTTGGCCTCCTCCCCCTTTACAACTGACTCCAATCTCACCATGTCCAATCAAAGAGGCCTTTTCGTTTCTCCTCCTATGGATGACACTCTACCACCCATCTCTTGGCCTTTGGGCACTAGCTCCCTTTCTACCTCTTAAAACCCCGAGTTTCCTTCAAAGTTCAGGAGACTTTTCTTGAGCTGCCCCACCGCTGCCTTCCCCTCCAAAATTACTTCATATGTATATATTTGTTCTGTATACCAGGGCTGTCCAAAATACGGCCTGCCTATGAGCATAGAAATTTACATAGATGTTTTAGTAAACTGAGCTACCACAGAGCTCTCACTAAAATGGCAAATCAAAATATGTTGTCTATTGTTTCAATAAAAACCTAAGGTTGAGCAGCCCTGCTCTATACCATTAGCTGGGTACATACTATCTCACCTACTGGTGGATAAGCTTCTTGAGGGGGAATTTTCTTTTTTTCTTTGGAATCAAATAAACATTGCAGTGGTTGGCTGGGGCAAGGAGCCACTGAAGAGCTTAAGGGCAGGAGTGACTGGACCACCTCATATAACCCGATGCATAAAAACCCAGCTATTTTGATAGAAGCATAAAAGATGGCTTGAATGAAGAATGGAGGCAAGATGGAAAGATGAAGGAAGAGGCTCCTACAATAATTCCGATATAGATGCCAAGAAAGAAGAGCAAGGAGAGTAAGAACAAGGGTGATGGCAGCGCAGGCAAGAGGAGACAGATGTAAGATGTATCACTGGAGGAACAAGCAAGCCTTAGTAGCTTAATGAAGGGAAGATGAGGAAGAAGAGTCTAAGTTAACACCAAAGTTAGAACTATGGGAAACCAGGCAAATGGATATTTAACTTGGAGATGAAATGACTCAGGGACACAATAGCTGTCTTCGAATATCTGAAAGAAGGATTAGGTTTAGTCTGTTTGGCCAAAAAGGGCAAGATTAGGAGGAATGAGTGAAAGTTAAAAGGCAAGTATAGCCTTGTTATTTGAGAAATCATTCCTGCAAAGGGATCCCCACGTGGAATGGGGTACCTCGGGAGGAGGAGGGGTTCCCCTCACTGCAATGGCCAAAGAAAGCCTGGATGAACACTTGTTGGGCACAGGATACTAGAGACTCTCTTCGTCAGGTGATGGGTAGGACTACAGGGCTTTTCCAACGCTGAAATTCATGAATCTGTGGGTAAAGGCACAGAGACATTCCCATGGCCCTAAAGGGGGAAAGATGGATTCAAGAGATGTTAAAGAAATGGCCTTCCTAAGGCCAGAGTAACACTGAATATGAAATGAGAAAGAATACACAAAGACAAAAGATAACATCCAGGGAAACCAAGGTGGGGCAGGTTTAACCAGTATTGAGCTTGCCAAGCTTTCAAGACACCCATTCTTAGCAAAGGACCTGGCATACCTTCCTTCCCAGGCAGAGATGTCCTATAGGTCACTGGAAACAAGGCTAGAGATACAGATTTGAGAGTCATTTATATCAAGGAAGTTTGAAGAGTAAGAGGGTGGAGGGAGATCCTATGTCCAAAATGAGGGAGGTGATGGCTGTATTATATCCTGCCCTGGTCAGACTACTGTGCTCAGTTCTAGGCACCATATCTTAGTGAGGATCTTCACAAATTACATTTTATATTTAATTATTTTTCCCCAGTTACATGTAAAAACAACTCTTAACATTCATTTTTAAAACTCTGAGTTCCAAATTCTCTCCCTCCCTCCCCCATTGAGAAGGCAAACCATTCGATCTAAGTTATACATGTGAGACCTTCAGAAATTACAATGCACCCAGAGGGGGGACAAAAAGGATGGGAAGAGGTCTGGAAGCATTACCATTTGAGAAGCAGTTGAAAAACTGTGATTGATTAGCCTACAGAAAAGAAAACTCGGGACGGGGAGACATGACAGTAATCTTCAAGCAGCCCAAGGGCCGACTGTGATGTAGAAGTATTAGATTTGCTATTTTGTTTCGTCCGGCTGCAGACAGCCCAGGGAGGAGTGACAGACAGAAGCTAAAGAAAAGCAGACTTTGTCAAAGTGCTGCAAGCTGGAGTTTCCTGAGAAGTAATGAATTCCTCATTAGCAAAAGTCTTTGAGAAGAGGCTGAATATTCTCTTAAGTGTGTTAGAGAGGAGATTCTTGCTCTGAACTAGAAAATGTGGCAGCCCTTCCAATTCTTCTTTAGTGAAAGAACTGTAGCATCTTCAGAAATTCTATTAATCCAACATGACAATATATCAGTCACTAGTCTATCATTTTAAATAACTGCTTCCAAAAAATGGGTTAGTAGAAAGGCTCTGTACACTTTTGTCCTGATTTGAACTTGGCATGTGGACATGAGAGAAGTTAGGTGGCAGACTGGATAGAGCTGGGCCTGGAGTCAGGAGGACTTGAGTTCAAATCTGGCCTCAGATACTTCCTAGCAGTGTGACCCTGAGCAAGTCACTTAATCCGGTTTGCCTCAGTTTCTTCATCTGTAAAATGAGCTGGAGATGGAAATGGTGAACCACTTCAGTATTTCTGCCAAAAAACCCCAAATCCCAAATGGGGTCACGAAGAGTTGGACATGACTAAAAATGACTGAACAACAGCCTATACCAACGAAGCTGCAAGATCAGTTTAAAACAAAATCCTCCGTGTCCAGCACAGTCACTGAGGCACGGGATGCACTGAAGAAATTTTTACTGATTGAATGAGAGGGAACATTTCTGTTTAACCTCACCTGATTCCAATCACCCCATTGCTGTGACCAGACTGAGCAGTTACTAGAGTTTGGATTCTGTTGATTTGTATTTGTTTCTAAATTTCTCTGTAAATATTTACCATTCTCGTCAACTGGACTGCAATCTACCCAAGCACTTTACTCTTCCCTGCCCCTGGGATAAAACTCATGCCCAGAATAATTACCAAGTAAACATAACTGGTGACCAGTAAAGCCCAGTAAAGCCTGTTTTGCTAGTTCTCTATTCTGAAATTACCCTTAAAGAAGTTTGCATGATTTTGTCAATGAACATTGTTTAGGCCTCTGCAGAGAGACCCCCAACCATCTAGTTCAGGGCCAAGATCAAAGTACTCTGCTGTTTGGGATGTAGACAACGCTGGGCCAGGTTAAGAGGACACGAAGCATCCCTGGAGCAAGTGAGGTCAACTGGTTAGATGAGAGTCCAAATATAGAAATGCTTCAGCAAACAGGAGCGGGAGCGTGTCAGCACAGTCTCACTGAGCAACTTGTGCTTCCCAAATGGAGACTTCAAATCCAAGAAAGAATGTGCTGCAGTAGCCTGTCACTGGACACCAACAGCAATTCTCAAGGTGGATAGCTGGCAGCGTGCGCCACGATGTGCGCTCTGCCACAGCAAGAACACCAACACCCATAAGCGAATTTCGACACTGACACTTACCAGCTGTGGCCCCTGGCGAGCAGTTCACTTCTCTAACCCTCAGTTTCCTGATCTGTAAAAGGAGGATGGTGATGTTGGCACGGTCCACCCCACAAGGCTCTTACTGCTTTTTCAACTTTAAAATGCAAATTTTTATTGTTCACCCTTCAATAGAAGGAGGTGGTAGAGAAAATATATTTTATATTCATTCATTCAATTAGCATTTTAGGCACCTACTGTGTGCTAGGTGCCCAGGATATGAAGACAAAAAAAGGTCCTTGTTCTCAGAGAACTTCTCTTCTAATGGCTAATGAGATTCACGAGGCCAATATACGCCAGAGACTGGTGGGTTTGTAGAAAACCCCTGGATTATTGGAAGACTAGTGAGTTTCCCTCCCAGCTAATCAGCCAGGTGAATGAACTGAGTGAAATTAATTATTTATAATTTTTCCCTTTTGTGTGAACTGCTGTGAATTCTGAATGTTCTTCTCCATTCACAATCTAAGTGTTCATCTGAACTGAATCTAATGAGGATTTAGGACTGAGAACACAAACTGATCTTGTGGGGTGCTTTACAGCATTTAACAAACCATGA
Source organism: Trichosurus vulpecula (assembly GCF_011100635.1). NCBI lineage: Eukaryota > Metazoa > Chordata > Mammalia > Diprotodontia > Phalangeridae > Trichosurus > Trichosurus vulpecula. Next base: position 276,964,281 of record NC_050578.1, on the reverse strand, counting down.
GGGGTCTTTACCACTTCAACTGCACATTATAGGCAGTGGATAGGCAAAGAAAAGGCAGCCTTGGTAGGATTTAGACAGATGAAAGCAATCTAATAAAATACACAAGCCTGGATGTTTGCAATCCTATTCTAATTAGTTATGATTTGGTGGTAAAAACTGTTAAAATCTCTATCGTATTTTGCAACCTAACAGTGGTTCGTGCTATTCATGGTCTATCAACTATACCTTAAAAATAAGTAAACATACCAAACATTTAAAGAACAATTATAATTTAAAAATTGGTGAAGAAAAGATTCTACCAAATTCCTTCTGTGACACAAAAACGGTTTTGATAGCTAAGCTAGGAAAAGTCAAAAAAGAGAAAGAAAATTATAGACCAATATCCCTAATGAATACTGATGCAAAATTTTTAAATAAAATATTAGCAAGGCAACTGCTACAATATATCACAAACATCATAAACTATCATCAGGCTAGATTTATACCAGGAATGCAGGGTTTAATTCAACATTAGGAAAACTATAAATATAACTGACTATACTAATAACAAAAAAAATCATACAATTATTTCAACAGATGCAGAAAAAAAGCTTTTGACAAAAATAGAACACCGACTCCTGTTAAAAACACCAGAATGCATAGGAATAAAAGCTTTCCTTAAAATGGTATGTAGCATCTATCCAAAACGAAGAGCAAGGGGGAAAAGCAAGAAGCCTTTCTAATAAAATCAGGTGTGAAGTAAAGATGTTCATTATCCCCATTCCTATTTCATATTAGATGGGTGACTAGGTGGTGCAGTGGGTAGAGCACCGGACTTAGAGTCAGGCAGAATCATCGTCCTGAGTTCAAATCTGGCCTCAGACACTTATTAGCTGTGTGATCCTGAGCAATCATTTAACTTTGTTTGCCTCAACTTCTTCATCGGTCAAATGAGATGGAGAACATTTGGTGAACCACTCTAGTGTCTCTGCCAAGAAAATCCCAAATGGGGTCACGGAGAGTCAGACATAACAAAGACAACAAGTGTACTAGAATGCTAATTACGGGGGCAGCTAGGTAGTGTGGTGTCAGGAGGACCTGAGGTCAAATGTGACCTCAGACACACTGCCCTGCTTGCCCCCATCCAAATAAAAAAAAAAAAAAAAGAAATGCTAATTACAGCAATAAGACAAAAAAAAATTGAAGAAATAAGCATAAGCAAAGAAGAAAAACTTGCAGATGACACGGTTTACTAAGAGAACCCTAGAGAGTCATTTAAAAAAAACTTAACTGGAACAATTAAGAATTTTAGCAAAGTTGCAAGATATAAAACAAACCCATATAAATCATCTGCATTTCTTCATATTACCAACAAAACCTAGCAGAAAGAGACAGAAAGAGAAATTTCATTTAAAATAACTACAGATGATAGAAAATATTTGAGAGTCTACGTGCCAAAGAAATGTCATTGAACACAATTGAACAAATGAACACAATTATAAAACACTATTTATACAAATAAGACACAGCTGAATAATTAGATAAATATTAATTACCGGATCACAAGCTATGCTATAAAACTGTAAGAAAGACAATATGGTACTGGGTAAGAAATAGAGATTGGCCAATGGAACAGGTTAGGTAAACAATACACAGAGGCAAATGAGCACACTAAGCTAGTGTTTAATAAACTCAAAGATAACAGCTATCAGGGTGAGAACTCATTATTTGACAATCACTGTTGGGAAAATTGGAAAATGGTTCTGACAGAAACTAGGTGTACACCAAGATAAACTCCAAATGGGGACACATAAAGGGTGACATCATAAACAATTAGAGGAGCAAGAAATAGGATAGGAGAGGAGTTCCTGATCAAACAAGAGATAGGGAGATTCAAAGGAGATAAAATGGATAATTTTGTTTTTGTACAAACAAAACCAATGCATATAAAATTAGAAGAGAAGCAGGGAATTGGAGGGGAGGGGAATCTTTGTAGCAAGTTTCTTTGATAAAGGTTTTACTTCTAATGACACTTGAGTCAAATTTACAAGAAAAAGAGCCATTCCCCAAACAATAAATGATCAAAGCATATGAAGAGCCAGTTTTCAGAGGAAGAAATCTAAGCTATCAATAGCCAAATGAAAAAATGCTCTAAATAATAAATGAGAAAAAAGCAAATTAAAACAACTCTGAGGTACCATTTTGTACCTATCAGATTGGTTAAATTGATTTTTAAAAAAAGGAAAATGAGAAATGCTGAAGGGGATGTGGAAAAACAGGTATACTAACGCATTGTTGTTGTAACTGTGAATTGGACCAATCCTTCTAGAAAGCAATTTGGAACTATCCCCAAAAAACTATTAAACCAAACTCTGCATACCCTATAACCCAGCAATACCACAAATAGGTCTAAACACCAAAGGACCCATATGTACAAAAATATTTATAGCAGTTCTTTTTGTAGTGGCAAAGAATTGGAAACTGGGGAATGACCAAAGAAACTATGGTATATGAATATAAAGGAATATTGCTGTGCTATAAGAAATGATGAAAGGGATACTTTCAGAAAAACACAGAAAGACTTGTATGAACTGATACAGAGTGTAGTAGGCAGAACCAGAACAACTCATACGATAAAACGCTAACTTTGAAAGACTCAGTAATTCTGATCAACACAATGACCACCCAAAACTCTAAAGTACTCCTGTCAAAACATAATATCCACTTCAAAAACAGAGCTGATGGACAGAAGGCATACTGAAGCACATCTTCTTTTTGGACATGGAGAATGCAGGAATTTGTTTAAAATGACACTACATACTTGTGATGGGTTTTGTTTTCTTGCCTCCTCAATGAGTGAGGAATGGGACAGGAGAAGAGAGAGAGAACTCAGAACTAAAAAAAAGTTGAATAAAAATATTTTAAAAATGGATGATGAAACTAAGATGGGGGAATCTTGAGTGCAGAGGAAAGGTTTTGCTTCCTAGTTGTCTTTCTTTCATCTCCCACCCATCTGCCATTATGCCCTGGGAACCTCTTCAGCTTGCAAAATCACTCAGCCCAGGAACACCCTGGATGTGCCCTTGTCCTGGGGCCCCTTCCTCTGACTGGAGGGCAGAGAACCCCTTCCAGAACCTCCAATTTTTCATTCTCCAGAAAGTTGCATTCCTCCAGACTTATCTATAATACCCTGGTACCTGGATACCATTCCCATTCCCTGTGCTTTTCAGTTTCTTCTTATGAGCTGTCTCCTCTTTTAGACCATGAGTTCCTCAAAGGCAGGGACTGTCTTTTACTTTTCTTTGTATCCCCAGCATTTAGCATAGTGCCTGGCAGCACACAGTATACTCTTAATACATTTTACAATTTACCGACCGACTCTTGACTTTGTACAAGGGAATGCAGGATAGTTGATCAGTTTTGGGGGTTATAACTATGTTGTAAAAAGCTGAAAGCAAAAAAGTGGAGGAAAACCAAGCAAAACATAACTATTTTGTCTGATGGAGCTTTGACTATGTAACCTCAAAGGTCACTTTCAGCGCTTAAAATTCTACAATTCAATGGCAGGGTCTCATTTACTACAGTAAGCCGGGATGTCTGTCTTTGCACATTCTGCTGTGTGTATTTTTTTAAGATCCTAGTTCTGGAGGTGCAAGGGATCTCACAGGCCAGCTAGGTCCTGGTTCTGTATTTTAATGAGGAAGCTGAGGTCCAATGTCACACGTGAAAGTCAGTAAGAGAAACAAGATTTGAACTCAGGTCCTTGGGCTTTTTCTACAACACCATGATTACCTCCTATCTGTTCACCTTAAATTAAAAGAAGAATTGTTTTGTTCCCCTGTAGAGACTTCTCTTCCCACCACAAAGAAGGGTAAAATTAAGAGATCTTTCCATCTAATTTACAGAGACCAGGCAACATCATGTAGCTCTTCAAGCCTCCCTTTCCAACCCTAAGTACCAGCAACAGCCAGGAGGCATGAAGAGAACATACCTGCAACCCAAGAGCCAATGGAAGCCTGTCTTGGGCATGCATCACCATGGCAACAATGAGCCCCTTCCCAGTGGCCCTGAGCTTCAAGCGACAGCTTGAATTTCAGGCTAACAAATTCTCTCGGTCCCCAAATATGGGGGGAACCCATCTAGTCTGACCATGACCATACTGGACATCCTAACTCGTTTAACCTGCACTCTGTACTCGTGCTAGTCTCAGGGGATGACGAAAAGGATGAGTCGCTGAACCATCAGCTTTTTCTGTACAGTTAGCTTTAAAACAAAAGCAGAAAATTACAAGAAAACAACTCAGTACCTGAGTTTCAATCTCGGAACTCATAAGACAAACACGAGATCTGGAGCACTCTCCTCAATGCCACTTCCTGGCTCCCCTGGCTTCCTTCAGGTCCCATCTTCCACAGGAAGCCCCTCCCCTCAATTCATTATTCCCTACTGATCCTTCCATAGCTTGTTTGTGTATCTGTTTGCATGTAGTTTTCCCCATTAGACTGGAAGCTCCTCAAGGGCAGGAACTGTCTTGGGCCTCATTTTACAGTAGGTGCTTAATAAATGCTGATCGACCGATTGTGCGATCCCATTCTCTCACTTTACAGATGAGGCTGTTGAGGCCCAGAGAAGGGAAGAAACCTGCCCCAAAGCTGTGACCCCAAGGCAGACGTTCCTGGTCCTGCGGTACAATGACAGCACAAGTTTCTACTTGCTCTTCCCCATGTGGGCCATGGTCTCCGATGTTTTGTGCTTCCCACCACAAGACCCTGTGACCTTGGGGACATTGACTGGAGGGCAGAAAATGCTGGTCGTCCCATTGGGCTAGCCTAACTCTGTAGACAAGGAAATTGAGGCACCAGTCAGAGGGGGCTGTGCTTATCCCCAGGTCAGCACTCTATCAACTACACAGTACTGTCACATGATGAACACTTCCAGCAGCAGGGCCCAGATGCAGCCTGGGCAGCCATCTCATTTTTTCTTTTGCTTTTTTTTTTGTTTGTTTTTGGCAGGGCAATTGGGGTTAAGTGACTTGCCCAAGGTCACACAGGTAGTACACGTGTCAAGTGTCTGAGGCTGAATATGAACTGAATATGAACTCAGGTCCTCCAGACTCCAGGGCTGGTGCTCTACTCACCTAGCTGCCCCACCCCCTTTTTTTTGCTTTTCAAGAGACACATACTTTTATTAGCACTTCTTGTTTTCTCAATCCTTTACAGCCAGAAATCCAACAAATCCCAGGATTTCAGATTTGGGAAGAATGTCAGAGAGCATCTAGACTAATTTATACTAGAGAAGGAATTCCCTCATCCGTAATGGTGCCAAACTCACCTGGAAATGGATCTCTGCTGGAGGCACGCTGACTCAGAAATCACAAACTATCATCATCTAGGTTCACTGTATTTTTATTGATTCTGCTTAACATTTCCCAATGACACTATCTGGTCTGGGCTTTGCTGACACCCTAAGACGCCTCTCCTAAGATATCGGCCTTCAGTGACGGACACCTCCTACTCCCACCAACACTCCCTTGTGAGACAGTTAAAATTGCCAGGAATTTTTTCTTACAAAATCTACCTCCCTTCAAGTATTCCACGCAAACATGTTACGCTTCAGTGATTCGGGGACGTCAAAGACGGTAAAAACCAGTCCTTCAACGAAGCCTTCAAATATCTCCTATGTTAAAATCAATCAGTTATACACACAAGAAAACCTGCCTTTCATATTATAACTATAGCAGAATTTCCCAGTCTTTTTCAAGATCCAACCACTCAACCAAAATCTGATTTTGCAGCATCTTTTTTTTCCCCTCACAAGAGTGTTTGTACAGGATATACTTATTTTGAAAATTAAGTTAAAATTTTTGTTTAGGGTGTCGAGAACTTTTTGATACCTTATCCCTTGGTGTATATAACTAAAGATGGACATCTTAGAGTATAATAAAACCAAGATTAAACCAGAAGTACCATGGGAAAAGGGTCTCTTTTTTGCACCCCCTGTAAGAGGAATAGCTGACCTTTATATGGCACTTTACGATTTTCCAAGTATAAGAATATCTCATCCCAATCCACAACTACCCTGTGGCCAAGGCATCATTACCCACCAGTTGACAAGGAAGAAGAAAACTCAGAGGTAGAAAATGGCTCTCCTGTGGTCCCACAGAGAGTTAAGATTCATATTCAAGTTTTTAGAACTCTTACCTAGCAGGCCTACATAGTATCTCTTCCAAACAGAAGGAAGCAGAGAGAAATAAGATAGCTTTGAAAGTTACATGCTGAATTTATTTTACTAAAAAGGAAAGCAAGATATACATAATATAAACTCAGTTTGACGTACAATCCTCTCGAGTCTATTTTGTATATGTTTGTTTCATTCAGCTTTTAAGTTCAGAATCTACTTTTTAATTTTTAAAAAGAATGTTTCAATCTCCATACGTCACTATGGGATACTTCATCATTCTAAATAAGAAAAGCAACTCTATAGGCCTTTATTGTATTAAGTATAGCTTCCAAGTTAATTAGTGACCTTCTTTTCATCAGCTTAAGAAGGTTTAACTTCAGTGTCTTCCCAGAGAACGTCACTGGATTTCCCAGGATAATTACACTTCTCTTAAATTTGGCATTACTTCAAAGACTAGTTTTCCTGACAGGTTTTCCAAATTAGCCAGTTTTAACCTATAAGGATGTATCCAACAGGTTTAGACTTGAAAGGGAAGTTACATTTTAGGGACTATAGATTAAAAAAGACCAAACAAACCATGAAAACTACAAAGATGCCAGGCACAAGCTGAATCAATCGGTACTATCAAAGTACATGATATATTCCAATGTGGTGCACAATCCTGGTCCCTTCTCTACAGCCAAGAAAAAAAAAATCATTTCAAAGAAAAGCTGGTAAAAGGGCTCAGTCAGTTACTTAGGAAAACATGGAGAACAATCGTTTATGTTTTAGGACCTCAAAATACCCAACTAAAGAATGGGCTGCTGTCAATGAAAATGAGATCACCAGACCACTTTTAGGATCTCTGATCTTTCCTGGGCTAGACCTTTTAGAATTAAAATGAGCCAGGATTCAGGAAACAGAAGGAGCTCAGATCAACAGTAACAGCTACCATTTCTACGGCACTTTAAGTTAACAAGATGCTTTACATACATCATCTTCTTTGATCCTCCCAGTGACAGCTACTGTTATTATCGTTCCCATTTCGCACATGGGGAAACTGAGGCAGAGAGGGTAAAGTGACTTACTGGCCAGTAAGCATCTGAGGCAGGATTCCAACTCAGGTTTTCCTGACTCCAGCTCCAGTGTTCTGCGCCCTAAGCTGCCCAGCTGGCTCAGGTACCAGGAACATAACAGTAGGATTTCCCTTGTAACTTTCATAGCATCTTGTACCCTAAATGTGGGGCAGCTAGGGGGCACTACAGTGAGTACAGTGCCCAGGCCTGGGGTCAGGAAGACTGATCTTCCTCAGTTCAAATCTGGCCTCAGATACTTCCTAGCTGTGTGACCCTGTTTGCTTCACTTTCCTCATCTGTAAAATGAGCTGGAGAAGGAAATGGCAAACCACTGCAGTACCTTTGTCAAGAGGACCCCAAACGGGGTCACGGAGAATCAGCCACGACTAAAGATGACTGAACAACAACAGCTCTAAATCACATCGTCTACTTTGCGCTGCTCAATTGGTCAGTCAATGAACATTTATGGGGCATCTACTACGGATGTGCCAGGCGCTGCGAAGAGAAAGACAGAAATGAAAGTTTCCATCCTGGAGAAGATGATTTAGTGGAGGAGAAAACATGAATATTAAAGTAATCCGGCCTATACACAAAGGAAATCCTAGGCAGCTTAGGGAAGGAGGAGCCGTTAGCCGTGGGGAGACAGACAGAAATCAAGAAGGGCTCTGGGCAGAAGGTGAGGTCTGAGCCAAATCTTGCAAGATATGAGGGATTCTATGGCAGGTAAAAGAGAAGAGAAAGTACATTCACAGCATAGGGGACAGCTAGCACAAAGGTAAAGGCAGAGGAGATGGAATGTCGTTTTGGAGGAACGAGATGACCAGTCTGATGCAAGCTCTCCTAATTATTCTAAGAAAAACAATGCATTCTAATTCTAAGATACCACCTCCACAGTGACAGAAGCCTGTTCAATTCTGAGTCTCTAAAGATAAGCTAAGATGGCTAAGTATACTTATATGCTTGAGAAAAAAGGGAACCTTTCCCCCAAGATGGCGCCGAAGGTGAAGAAGGAAGCCGTTGTTCCCCCCAAGACAGAGGCCAAGTCCAAGGCCTTGAAGACCAAGAAGGCGGTGTTGAAGGGTGTCCACAGCCACAAAAAGAAGAAGATCCGAACATCCCCCACCTTTCGGCGACCCAAGACACTAAGACTTCGAAGGCAGCCCAAATACCCTCGGAAAAGTGCCCCTCGGAGAAACAAGCTGGATCACTATGCCATCATTAAGTTCCCCTTGACCACTGAGTCTGCTATGAAGAAGATTGAGGACAACAACACCCTAGTCTTCATTGTGGACGTCAAAGACAACAAGCATCAGATAAAGCAGGCGGTAAAGAAGCTGTATGACATCGATGTGGCCAAGGTCAACACACTGATCCGGCCTGATGGAGAGAAGAAGGCCTATGTCCGACTTGCTCCAGACTACGATGCTTTAGATGTTGCCAACAAAATTGGAATCATCCCACTCCACCTACAATAAAAAGTTTTCCACTAAAAAAAAAAAAAAAGAAAAAAAAGAAAAAAGGGAGACAGTGGTGGAACCATTCTGGAAAGCAATTTGGAATCTTGCCCCAAAGTCACTGAGGCGGGGCATCTGATCTGACCCAGCAATACTAGGTCTACAGCCCAAAGATACCTGATAAAGAGGACTAAGCACTTATACATACAGATATTTTATAGAAATTTTTTTTAAGCAAAGAACTGGAAGTGAAGAGGGACCCCACTGATTTGGGCACAGATAAAACAATTCTGTTATACTGATGTAATGGAATATCCTAAGAAGGGACAAAAGGGGCAATTTCCAAGAAATACTGACAGGCTTGTGTGAACTGATCCAGAGCAAAGAGAACACCAGAGGAATGATTTATTCAGTAAGAACATTGTAAGGAAAAACAACTTTGAAAGACATAAATGCAATAAGCAACCATGACTCTAGGTGACTGAGAAGGCCTGCTGCTCACCTCCTGACCAAGGAGAGATGCACTCAAGGTGCATAATGACATACTTTTGGGACAGTAGTATGGATTTGTTTGCTTGACGATGCTTATCTATTAAAAGGACTGTTTTTCTTTTTTTTTCCTCTTCATTGTGGGTGAAGAATTTGAAGGGAAGTTAGTGCTAGTTTGCCAAAAGAAAAAGAAAAAAAGGTATTGCAGCTTTTTCTAAAAATATGCTAAGAGCACAAAAGTTCTAAAGAAAACACAGAAAAACAAGACAGCTTTGAAAGTGGCATGCAGAATTTATTATATACTTTAAGAGAAGAACAGCTATACCTGGGGATTTGCAGCTACACATACAATCTTCTTTCTGTTTTACTTTGTATATGGATATGTTCATTTTGGGGGAGATGTTCATTAAGTTCATAATTCAACCCAAACCAAAATACACCAGCCTTTGTCCAAATCTTTGTCAACAGTGATTTGAAACCAGTTGCTCCTGTAGAATGGCTCGGTATTGTTCTCAAAGAGGAAGAACATCTTTATCCTAGACGCAAAATATCTTTGGAATACGCCTTCTATAAAACCTACTGGCTTTGAAAGGGCTTCTGAGTTCTAGATCTTCACTTGCTTTTCCTACTTTTCTCTGCACCCCTCAGTGAAAGCCAAGGCACTGGCAAGGCGCTGCTCCACCCATTAGCCTGCTGTTTGTTTTACAATGAAGGAAAAACTCGAAGTCAAACTTTGGCTATCAACCTGCAATCCTCCCACTGACTGGAGCAAGAGAAAACTAAATGTGATGCTGTGTGCAGAGCACTTCCTTTTTCCCCAAGGATGTTCACTGACAGGCTGCGCGCATTATACTATTTCTTTTTCTGATCAGTCAAGCCCAGCACTGGGCTCAAGGTCCTGGTGAAAAACAACAGCTCTAAAATGATGCCATCTTTGCTCTCAAGGACCTTCTATTCCAATGGGCTGCAATGGAGCCTATCCCAGATACCCTTGAGAACATAGAGGGCATGACTATGGGTGAAGGACAGATGCAAAGTGCTCTGGGACAATCTGAGAGGGGCCCAGAGGAGTAAGAATAAGGAAAGGTTTCATGGACCAGGTGGCACCCTGCTGAGCTCAAATGCTCGAGGGAGGCATCCCTAGCAGGATGGGATGATTTCAAGTGATGGCTTCAAACAGCTGGGAGCACTAGCTTCCAGTTATATGTAGTAAAGGAGTCCTCAGCACCCAAGGGGGCTCGATCCTCTCACCTTCTAACAAGAACAATAACTCCATTTTAAAGTATGTAAGGTGGGGCAGCTAGGTGTCGCAGCAAATAAAGCACCGGCCCTGGAATCAGGAGGACCTGAGTTCAAATCCGGCCTCAGACACTTGACACATGAACTAGCTGTGTGACCTTGGACAAGTCACTTAACCCCAAATGCCCTGCCCCCCCCCAAAACAAACCAACAATAAAGTATGTAAGGCACTTGCCTCACAATTCCAAAAGCAGTTAGAGCTTTATATCATGCCCATTTATAACTGAGGCTCTGAGAGGTTAAGGGATTGCCCTAGGCTATCACTGCCCCCAAGTTTTTGATGTAGAATTCAAGCCTGAGTATCTGGGCTTTCAAGTCTCAAATTCTTCCCACTAAGCTCAGTGCCAACGTACCTGGAGAAATTGAAAACAAGCATGAGGCAAGATGTGGCAGTGACCTGGAGAAAAAAGCCAGGTAGTCTTTGGGCTCCATTTCTTGGGGATCAGTGAAAAGAAAATCTTTGACTCCTTCATCTATGTTCTCTCTCACATCATTATGGCACATGACAGGACCTTTCTGTAGTATCCGAAAAGTCAACACTAACTGGATGATTGAAATTTAGAAATACGGTTAGGAGTTACTTTAAAACCAGGCTGTAAACAGCAAAATGATGATTTCTCCCTCCTTTAATTCTTCCTGTCCCCTAGGTATAAAAGGGGAAAACCAAAACATTCCCATCCATTAAAACTCTGATCAAGTCTCTTCAACCTTGAGCACCAACTCCCTCCTAAAACACACTAATACTGTTGCCTTCCTAGCTCTACCAATAGCTTAACTTGATTTTCATTCAGTCGAGGAAGCATCCCCGAGATTCAGATCCTCCCTCCACAGGGCCTGTTCACTGCCTGATTCATTTTTACCCAAAGACCACAGATGCCCAGAGTCCCTGTATCTTCTATAAACTGAGAGGATTCTAAATCTTCACTGTGCTTCCTCTAGGTTTGTCCATGTGATACATGCCAGATTCACTTCTTAGAAAGGCAGTTATTGATAAATGTCAAGAAACATATTCCCCAAAGAGTCAAAGTCCCTTTAAAAAGAATAAGAGCTGACATTTATACAGCACCTACTATGTGCCAGGCATTGTGCTAAGTACTTGATAATTATCTCATTTAATCCTCACAACATAACATAGGTGCTATTATTATCTTCATTTTACAGATGAGGAAACTGAGGCAAATACAGGTTAAGTGATTTGCCCAAGGTCACACAACTCATACCTTGAGGCTGGATCTGAACTCAGGACTGCCTGACTCCAGGCCTAGCCCTCTATCCACTGTGCCACCCAGCTGCACCTTCACAAAACAGATAGTACTGGACACACAGCAGGCACTCAACAAATGCTCGGTGACTGCCTGATACTCTAGAAGAAGAAGAGAATGAACCTTTACTCCAAAAGGGCAAGTTTTCATCCTGTCAGTCAATAGGAAAGGTACAGAACTAAGTGAGGCACCTTTCAGGAAGTTGAGTTCATTTGAAAACTAGCCAATTAATAGTATCTGCCTAGGAAACATGCCATATGATCTCCTCTTTGGTTTGTTTGGTGAGTGTAGGAAGACTGAAGCAGAAGTCGTCACGCCCTCTCTTATTTCCAACTCTGTTCCATTTAGTCTCTCTTTAGTGGGTTCTCTCCCAACTTTAAGGCTACATTTTATATATTTTCATAGCTACCCAGGCCTACCTTCCATCCAATGTGTTTTTTTGGAAAATGTCAAAACCAGAGCTTAGAGATGGCACATTTTTTCACAGAATTTTAGAGCCTGTACTTTGACAGGCACTAGAAGATGGGGCTTCAGAAAAGCGCCCTAAGATGACAAGGAATCGAGATGAAGATGTGGTCATTTACACTTATTACTGTATTCTGGCTCTAAAACTCTTCCCCTGAGCTTTCAGGCACCTCTCATTTACATCAACCAGAAAAGTGGGGGAAGCTATCCCTACCTTTGCCTAAATGCAAATGGGTACATTAAAATAACTCATTAAAATTAATGCAGATTCACTGACTAACAAGGCAAAGAACAAGAGGTATGTACTTCATAAGGCAGTTATATTTAAACCCTCTGAGAAAAAAATGGAAAATATAAGTAAATTTTCAGCTAAGTTCTCTTGTAATTTAGGATAAGGATTGTATATGTTTGGTCCTTCACTGCTTTGCACACAACAAACACTCACTAAATGCTCATTCGTTCATTCCTTTACTCACTCAGCACTTGGCTGGGAAATTCTCCAGCTCCTCCAAAAGGAAGAAGCTCCTCTTTCAGTAAATGTCCAGTATCATGCCCGTCAGTGTAGTAGGGAACTCCGATGGTGGTTCCTAGTGCAACCCACAGCCCCAGGAACCTCTTCATGCACATCTGCCTCACAACACCGATCCCCCTCAGCCACCACTGGTGGATATGTCGACATATCAAAAGAAGATTCTGGGCAGGTCCTGGCCTGAGTGAAAAGAGCTCGGAATTCTACTGTGACTGTTTTAAGGGAGGCCCATGTTATTAGCAGGGGCAGAGAAAGAGAGCCAGGAAAGGACCACAGCTGGTGTGTTCAGGAGGGACAGACAATGGGGGAAAAGAGGGCTGGCAAATACAGGCTCAGATGCTTGTCCTTGTAAAGAGAACACAAGGGCATTTTCTCTGTTCATTCTGATCTCTTCTGCCTTTCCTGTACTGCAAGGGCACATCTCATGGTCCTCTCAAGAAAAGTTTGAAATCAAAGTGAGAACTTTACCCATCAAAAAAAACCAAGTGAGACACAGTAAGTACAGAACTGAAGAGAGATTTTAAGTGACACATAGGGCTCTTACGTAGCTCTGGCCCCTCACAGACAATGGCCCACACCAGGAACTCAAGAGGCCTTCCTGCCTGTTTTTTTTGGTCCTCCAAGCCTGCCCTCACACCCAGTCTAGCTCACCAGCTCCATTAGCTGTCTGCTGCTTAGGCCTCCATCCTCTTGACCCCTCTTCAGTATCTGGTCCACTTGCCTGAGCCCCTCCTAAATTTTGTGACAGTGCTGTCACGGCAGCTAGGTGGCACAGAGGAGAGAGGGTTTGGCCAGGAGTCAGGAAGACCTGAGTACAAATAAGAACTCAGACAGTTACTAGCTAGGTGACCCTGGGCAAATCACACAAGCTCTGTCAGCCTCAGCTTCCTCATCGGCAAAATGGGGATAATACTTCCCAAGATTACAAACTCAGCTTCTAGTGGACAACAGTTCTGACTAAAGTATCATTTACAAGGTCTAGACCATCACAGCAGGCATTTGGTTTAACCCATGCCTCTAAATGCCAGCCTCCCAAGAGACCTACAGTATGTGTACTACTGTATTTCACATACCTAGAGCAATGTGTAAACAGTTTTTAGTCACGTCCAAATAGATGACAACTGTACACTTATTGTGCACCTTAAGAGCCCACAAATACCATCAGCAGCATGAAGTCAGAAGTTAGCCAACTATTCAAAACGACTAGATGACAGTTGCTGACTTTAATGGTCCTGTAATCTTATTGGAGGAATCTAATTATAGAATCGAAATTTTCTGGAAAACAAACCAGCAAAAAAACACCCTTTTGATCTGCAGCAATCAACTCATTTTACAGACGAGGAAACTGGGGCCCATAGGTGCTATCCACATAAAAGAGTCCAAAAAACAGAACAGAAGGTACACAGGAGGTAAGGTTAGAAGAAGAGCCAAGGCCTGATTGTGCAAGGTCTTTAAAATCAAGTCCAGTAACTTCCCAGAGGTTACTGCTCAAGGTAAGAGAATAGAAACAATATTTCTGGACAGCCAGCATGGGAGCCATGTGCAGGACGGATCATCAGGATCATCAGGAGGGAGTCTGAAAGGCCTCAGAGTTCACAAATCTAACTGCTGGACTGGAGGCCAGACGGGACCTTCCTATGGTAATTATCTAGCACATCCATGGGTGCTAATAGGTCAGGAGGCTCTAACTCACCACCTGCCACTAACTTTGTGCCAACAGGCATTTCACTAGCAGGCTGCGAACAATTCAAGGAGTGAACCTGCATGCACATCTCCACAGACTTCCTAGACTGGAGATGGGAAAAGCTGCCAGTGTGAAGGAGGGCCAGAACTGTGGTCATTGTCAACAGGATGGGAAAGGGGCTCACTTCAGGTGGGGGGGATCGAGAAAGAACCAACCCAGAGAGAGACAGAGCAATGGGTAAAGGAGGAGGAGTTGTTAGAGCCTGAGTACCATGTGGCCAAGGAAAAGATCTAGTTGCTTTGGTTCTCCCCTCATCTCGCAGACCACTAGTAATAAATGGGAAGGTGAAGGGGAAATTGGGAAGGGAATACAGCACAAGAGGGGAGAATTAAAAACTTGCATTCATTCTAGTCTTTCTCATGTGCAAAAGTGTGCTGGAGCGGGAGAGGATAATGTAGCAAAAACACAATCCCTATGCCCATAGAGCTTATATTTTAGTAGCTTTTATCAAGCTTCATTAGAATAAATATAATAATGAATATTTTATTTTTTAATGAATTTGTAAATAAATATTTTATTTTTTAAACTGCAATTCATAGAGGGAATAGCAAAGTATATTCTGCAAAGAAATTGCTAAGATGAATGCAAACATAATTTAGACTTTAAAAAAAGCTTCTACGCCCACCTAAAATCATCATGGGGAAAGTTCTATCATGGATAAAATTACTTACAGAAAGGGAACCAGAGATGGAGGTAAATCAACACCTTTCTTATTAGTACAGTGTAATAATAGGGTCACACACACCTCCAAATCAATGTTTGGACTAATCTTACTCACAAAGAAACTCCCTCCATCCTAGACGAGTCACTTAGGTGCCTCAGAGTTGCCTAGGGCATATGAAAATTAAAAGACCTGCCCAAGGTCATCTGACATATGGTAGAGCAACTGAGCTCAGGTCTTGCCTGCCTAGGCCAGCACTTTACCCTCTGCACCTCCCAAGTGGTACAACTATTAGCCCTCAAATTCTAAAAAACCAGAAGGCCTGGCACAGAGCCTTCTTGGAAGGATTTCTCCTAAGTATTGACAAAAAACACCTCGAGTAAGAGGGGAAAGGAAGACTCCTCTCAAAGCAAGCGGAATATGAAGCCATGGGATTGCCCTGCTCACTGGTCAGAAAAGAGACCAGTGGATTTTTGATGCCCTGTACATTTTCTAAGCCTCAATCAACTACAGACATCTGTATTAACTGTTGCCATTTAGTCATTTTAGTTGTGACCGACTCTCTGTGACCCCATTTGGGGTTTTCTTGGCAAATATACCAGAGTGGTTTGCATTTCCTTCTCCAGCTCACTTTATAGGCAAACAGGGTGAAGCGACTTGCCCAGGGTCCCACAGCTAGTTAGTGTTTGAGCCCGGATTTGAACTCAGGAAGACTCATCTTCCTTGATTCCAGGCCCAGGCACTTTATCTACTGTGGTGCTGCCTGGCTGCCCTCTATACCAGCCAAAGGTTTACAAAGAGGCTTTACAGGTCGACAATGCAGGCATTATTTCTCGCATTTTACAAATCATTAAATAGGCTTCAAAGATAAGTGACTTGGGCAGGATCCTGCAGGTCCTCATCCCTGCATGCCACACCTGGTGCCTCTTTTGCTATACCGTAAGGAAGACAATGATGAAGAAAGGAGAGCTTCTCGGTACTCTGAGGGGGACAGAGGAAGGGACAAAAGGCATTTTTGTCATTCTAACTGGTAGACTATCATAAATTTCTAACACTGCAATTTTGTGCAAAACAATTTTTATTCACTAGATTTCAATTCCACTTTAAAGCCACCATCAACATTTATGAAGTGCCTACCACTGATGACAGAGACAAAAAAAAATAAAGCTGTCCCTGCTTTCTCTGAAGTAGGTCTCCTTTCTGCTCCGTGGCCACTGCTGGAGGGCATGGGAACACAGGCCCCATTGAGGCTGCAAAGAGAACTGGACCTCTTAGCAGCTGGAGAACCTTCGGTTCTGTCACTTAGAAAATGAGATAACATTGGCCTATGATAGGCCCACCTCAGGGCTATGGTGAAATAACAGGCAGAAAGTACTTGGTTACTCTATAAATACTTTTTCCAGGTTGTAACTATTCAAAGGTTCCCCAAAACGTCCTAGAGCACTTTGGCCAGCTTCCTTCCCATCCCGCTGGGCTAGCCTAAGACTCTTTGTCCACAGGGCCGTGATTCCCTGTCTGATGGAAGTGCCCAGTGGGCAGGCATCCCACATGCCCCAATACAGTAAGGGGCTAAATCAACGCTGCTGGAAACAATGACCTGACATATTGCAAAGCACAGCCCCTCTGGCATCCTCGGTAATTAGGAGTGCCTCCATTCGAATTCCTGAGAAAGGGTCTTGCTCTCCTCCTCTTCCTCCACCACCTCCACCACCACCACCACCACCACCACCACCACCACCTCCACGACGACGACCACCACCACCACCACCTCCACCACTTTCCTTGCACAGAACAAGTTGCCCATTCAAATACTAGTGGAACTGAATTTCTAACAGATTTGCTAAGAAAAACACAAAAGACTAAGGAGCTCAGGAGATGATACAAAGCGGTGGTACCAAATGCAAATGGAAATGGAAGTCACTACATCTGACAACATAAGGATCCCTGCAGGCAGTAAGTAAACTGGCTTAGTTTTAAAATGTACGATTATCCACGTTTTATTCTATTTTTCTTTTTTTGTAAACTATTTCCTGATACATGTTAATCTGGTTCCACACCCTGGAGTGTAGTGGGCCTCATGTTTGACACACCTCTGATTAAATGCAGAGAATGTCAAATCAGTCAATTTGTACTTTCCTCAATTTGGCACAGGGGTGAGATGCTTGGGAGTCAAAGGACTGGCGTCCAAATCCCACCTCGGTCTCTTGGCCAAGTTTATTAAGCTCTGTAGGCCTGTTTATACGTGTGCAAAATGGAGGGAGTGAGGAAATTGGCCTAGGTCTCTCTTGGCTTTAAAACATAGGTCTCACAGATTCTCAGATCTGCAATTTGAGGAGAAGGAGTAGAGTAGAAGACTCCTAAGCTTCCATCAAGCCTCCCTTCTCATGGAGCCACCTACATGATCCCCCACAGCTCCTTTCTCACCTCACCTTATACTTCTCTGGAAAAAACAAGTCCACAAAGCAAGGCCACTCCTCCACTGTTCCTCCCTTGCTGGTCCACACTGGCTCTGGAGAGCGCCTTTCATCCCTTTCAATTCTCTTTTCTCTCTCCTTCATTTTCAGCCTCTCCCTATCCACCGGTTCTTTCCAGGCTGCCCCATTCTTACAACCCCCTTCCTTGATCCTATTATACCTTCAAACGACCACGCTCTATATCTCCTCCATTTCACAATCAAATTCCTAGAAAAAGCTCTCTGTATAAACTGCTTCCTTATACTTGCTATCTGGCTTTCAACCTCATCTTTTAACTGACACTGCTTTCTTTAAGGTTACTGAATAACTCTTTTTTAAAAATCTACTGACACCTTTTGTTTTTAGATCATCTGCATTTTCCAAGAGAATAATTCTTAATGGGGGTGGGGAGGAACATGCAATTCAACAAACCTCATCAATATATCAAAAGGTCTGACAATATAGCCACTGTTCTACATCCATAGTCTCTAATCACCTTTGCAAAGGAGGAGAGAAGAAATGCTTTTTCCACTGTATTCTTTGGGGACACACTTGGTCATCATAACTTTGCAGCATTAAATTTCTACTGTCTACTATCTCTTTTGCCAAATCCAATGGCATTTTTTAATCCCCATCCTTCGTGACCTTTTATCAACATCTGACACTGATGACCATCCTCTCCCTCCAGGGTTTCCATGACCGCTCTCTCCAGATTCTCCTATTGTCTTCTTGGTTGCTCCAACAGTCTTTGCTGTCCCATCCCTAAGTGTGAGGAGATCCCCCCACACTGGTCCAAGGCCCTCTTCTCCATTTACCCCACCCACCCACACCTTTCTCTCTCTCTCACAGGGACCTTAGAAGTTTCTATGGGTTCATCTCCTACTTTGACCCTAAGTGTGTCCTCCCTCCCTCCACATCTCTCTCCTTCCATACCTCCACAGGGATCTCAGAAGCTTCTCATGAAATCTAGCTATATGTCACTGCTGGATTGGGAACAAAGGACCTAGATTGGATGCCAGATCTGCCACCTGTGATCTTGGGCAGGTCAGTAAGCTCACTCTGCTGGGTCTCAGTTTCCAGGAACTAGAAGGTGGTCCAGCTCTGCGGCTCTGATGCTGCCATGTCCAACTAGATGACCCATAAGCATCTCAAAGTCAACATGTTTCCAACAGACTCTTCACTCACCATTTCTCCTACCTCCTCTATTTGTTAAGGATTCTCATCACCCATTTTTGAAACCCAGGAGTCATCCTTGATTCTTTCTTCTTCCTCACCCCTTATAGCCAATTAGCTGAAAATTCTGATCTGTTTTATTTCCTTAATTCCACACCCAGCCCCTTCTCTCCCTCCCCACATGCACCTCCAGTCTGAACTGCTGTGCTTACATCCAATTCTCTCTCTTCTTTGATCTACAGTGGCCAAAGATTGGACCTTGTCACTACCTTGCCTGCCTCTCGTGAAAAAGCCAAGCTCTTTTGTCTGGCATCTAAAATCCTTTACAATCAGGGTCTGACCTTCAGATTTATCAGACCTCACTTTTCTTTACACACTTTAGGTCCCAGCCATTGAAATGTACCTTGGCTGGGACCTAGACTCTGGAGCTCATAGACTGGACAATAGGTCTCTGCCCTCCTAGCACAGAGTGAATGTAAATACTAAATAGTAACTATTTCTCTTTTGGCCAGGAACCCCTCCCAGTTTGATTTTTTTTTTCAGTTTTGATTAAAGGGGCCATCCCTTGATTAACTTCTTAAAGAGGTCTATTCACTGAATGGGTGTCACCTTGCTCAAAGTGAGAACCTGAAAAGGCCTTATCCTAAAAGGGCCAGGGTCTGGGCCATCTCCAGCCATCCTGGTGAATATCAAACCAGTGGACCCAGATGGCTCTGGAGGAGAAAGTGAGGATGGTGACCTTGCACAGCCCTCCCTCACTCAAATCAAAGTCAACTTTGAGTCATGGCATCATTCCCTGATGTCACGGTCCTCTTCGAAAACGAAGGACGAACACAACAACCTAGGTCCCAGCCATACTGGTCTCCTTGCTTTGCCCAGGCTTTCTTTGTGCCTCCTCCTCTCCACCTTACTGCAGCCAGTTTACTTGGAAATTTGCTTCAAGGGCCGTTTCCTCCAGGAAGCTGCTCCTGACCCGCCTGGGTCACTAGTTGCCTAGATTACTTTGCATCTATTCTGCATTTGCTTATACAAGTATATGTTATTTCTCCCTAAAAGATTACATGCTACTTCAAAGGCAGGGATTCGCTCTGTAAATCCCCTATCACCTAGCAGAGGTCCTGGCACACAGCAGGAGCTTAATAAATGCTTGTTGCAAGCAGGAAGCTGGAAACAATGTTTTTCAGCCAGTGCCTCTGATAAGGGCCTCATTTCTAAAAATATATAGAGAACTCAGTTGAATTTCTAAGAATACAAGTCATTCCCCAATTGATAAATGATCAAAGGGCATGAACTGGCAGTTTTCTGAGGAAGAAATTAAAGCTATCTAAATAATCTATTTATATATGTTATGTATTATTTTACATATAAAAATATATCTTATATATATGTTATATAGTATGTGTGTATATATATATATATATATATATATATATATATATATATATATATATATACACACGAAAAAATGCTAAATCACTACTGTTTAGAGAAATGCAAATCAAAACAACTCTGAGGTACCACATCTCTCCTGTCAGATTTGCTAACATGACAAAACAGGAAAATGATACATGTTGGAGAAGATGTGAGAAAATTGGAACACTAATGCATTCATTATTGGTGGAGTGGTGAACTGATCCAACCGTTTTGGAGAGCAATTTAGAACTATGCCCAAAGGGCTATAAAACTGTCCATACCCTTTGACTTCTACGGCTGTATGCCAAAGAGATCATAAAAAAGGGAGAAGGACCCACATGTACAAAAATATTTAGAGCAGCTCTTTTTCTGGTGGCAAAGAGCTGGAAATTGAGGGGATGTCCATCAACGGGGGAATGGCTTGTGGCATACAAATGTAATGTAATATTACTGTGCCATAAAAAATGATGAGCAGGCAGACTTCAGAAAAACCTGGAAAGACTTATATGAACTGATGCTGAGTAAGGTGAGCAGAACCAGGAGAATATCATCCACACTAACAGCCACAGTGTGTGATGACCGATTTGGATAGACTTGGCTCTTCTCAGCAATGCAAGGTTCTAAGATAACTCCAAAAGACTCATGATAGAAAAAGCGATTCACATCCAGAGAACAATTACAGAGTCTGAATGAAGACTGAAGCAAACTATTTGCTCTCTCTTTTTTTTGTTTTTGTTTTTCTGTGTTGTTTCTTTTCTCGTGGTTCATTCCATTGGTTATAGTTCTTCTTTGCAACTTGACTATTGTGAAAATATGTTTAGCGTGAAGGTATATGTAGAGCCTATATCAGATTGCATGCTGTCTTGGGTAGGTAGGGGGGGAATTTGAAACTCAAAAACTTGAGGAACTGAATGTTGTAGACCAAAACTAAAAATTTATTTATTTATTTATTTTTAAAAAAGAAAGGAATCATGATGGAAAACACTATCCACATCCAGAGAAAGAAATCTGGAGCCTGAATGCAGATGGAAGCATATATTTGTTCTCTTTTTCTTTCTTGTGGTTCCTCCCATTGGTTCTAATCTTCTTTACATCATGACTAATGTGAAAATATGTTTAATATGAACGCATATGTAGAGCCTATATGAGACTGCACACTGTCTTGGGGAGGAGGGAGAGAATTTAAAACTCAAAATCTTATGGAAGTGAATGTTGAAAACTAAAAATTAATTATTAAAAAAACACAAATGCTTGTTGCTAGGTTCCTATGAATTTGGGTTCTCAAAGAAATCTGTTATTTGTTTAGCTAAGAAAATTTTAATCCCAGGGAAAAGGGCCTATGAGTGGCATGTTTTAAGAGTTCCATGATTTAATAACTCTGCATATTCTATGCCTGCATCCTAAAGGCAGCTCGCCACAGTGGATGGAGCACTGGACCTCATATCAGAAGGACCGGAGTTCAAATCCAGGTGATCCTGGGTAAGTCACTTCACCTCTGCCTCCATTCCCTCAGCTATCAGATGGGGATAACACTTACCCCCCAGAGTGGTTGGGAGGATCAAAACACTACACAAAAATGATTCCCAGGAAACCAGTCACTGCCCTGCAGAGTGGGGCTGCTGAGGAAGGGGGATGATTTCAGACATCTCCAGTTATAATCACAGGGTCACACCAAAGAAGGGTTGGAGAACATCCATCTGATGCTATCTATGCCCATTAACTAGGCGCTACACTGGGCCCTCCTCTTGTTCTCAATGATCTCACTTAGTGACCATACGTGTTCCCATGGCTTCAATCATTATCTCTATGCAGATGATTCCCAGAGCCAGTCTCTCTCCTGAGCTCCAGTCCCATGTTATTATTGAGTCATTTCGGCCACATCAGACCCTTCATGACCTCATTTGGGGTTTTCTTGGCAAAGATACTAGAGTGGCTTGCCGCTTCCTTCTCCAGCTCATTTTACAGATGAGTAAACTGAGGCCAACAGGGTCAAATGACTTGCCCAGGGTTGTAGAGCTTTTGAACTCAGGGAGATGAGTCTTTCTGACTCCAGGCCCACTACTCTATTTGCTTTGTGCACCTAGCTGCCTAATCCCACATTACCAACTGCTTTTTAAGCATAGTAAAGTGGATGTCCAGTAGTCATCTCAAATTCAGTATTTCCAAAACAAACTAATCTTCCCCCCCCCCCACCCCAAACCTTCCACTCTTTTGAACTTCACAATTATTGTCAAGGACACCACCAGGAATCCTCCAAGTCGCCCATGCCCACAACCTCAGTGTCAAACTATAATCTTCATTCTCACTCATCCCATGTAACTAATCGGTTGCCAAATCTTGTTTTCACCTTCCCAACATCCCTTGTGTATATCCTACTCTCTTTACTCACAAGAGCTACCACCTTAGTTCAGATCCTCATCTCTAAGACCAACATCCTTCTTCTAATTGGCTTCTTGCCTCAAGTCTCTGGCCACTGCAATCCTCCACTTAACTGGCAGAGTGATTTTTCTAGGGCACAAGTCTGACACCAACTCAATAAACTCCAGTGACTCCTTCATTCCCTCCAGAATCAAACAGGAAGCCTTCTGCCATCTAAGTTCCTTCACAAGCTGGCCCATTCCTCCAACTCATTCTCCTCCAGATACTCTACAATCCTCTGCCCTGGCCTATTTGCATTTCTTCCTTGTACAAGACACTCTTCCCCACTTCTATGCCCCTGGAATGGCTGTGCCAAGTCTGGAATGCTTTCCCACCTCATCTGTTCCTTGGCCTCCCTCAGGACTCAGCTCAAATTCTGCCTTCAGCAAGAGGCCTTTCCAGGCCTCCAAGCCACTAGAGCCTTCTCCTCTGAGGTTAACTTGCAACACTGTACAGATCTGTTACTTGTCCCTAGTTGTTGTCTCCTGTACTGGAATGTGAACTCCGTAAGGGATGGGACTATTTTTGCCTTCCTTCATATCCCCATGCCTGGAACATGGGAAATGCTTAAAATACAATATGGCTGTTGACTGACTGCAAAAAGCTTCAATTTCCTGGTTCAAAGCACAAAGAGAAGGTCTGATAGATACTTCTGAGAACAACAGACTGTGTGTAAAGCATAACCATCTGAAGCAAAAAAACATAACTGGTATATGTCCTAAGACTAGTATGCCATCCATTTTTATCCTTTAGTAAATCTCTTAATCTGAGTCTTCAGAATGACTGGCAAAAACTTGGAGCTATGCGCACAAAGTTTCTAAATTAGGCACACTCTTTGACCTAGAAATACCAGGCCTATAGGTCCATAACCCAAAGAGATCCAAAAGGAAAGAAAAGTTTGCATTATGTCCAAAAATATTTAAGGCAGCTTTTTGTGATGGCAAAACCAAGGAGATAGACACCCACAGATTAGGGAACGGATGAACAAGTTATGGCACATGAATAAATGGAATATTATTATGCTGTAGGAAATGAAGAAAAAGATGGTTTCAGAGAAACCTGGTAGAAAGACTACTCTATACCAGGATTTCCCACAACACAGGTTTCTCCCATGCCTCTCCTGTTTGCCCCCTACCCCCACCTCCTGATTAATTTTCCCTCCCATCACAAGAAACTAATTGGCCCCTACTTCCCTTGGAACAGCTTCCTGGTAGCCTCTGGCTAGAACCTTGCCTCATATTTTACAGAATAATTCAAGGCCATTCCTCGTGAGTTCCCTCCTCCTCATCTCCCATCATTCAGAAGGCTTCTGCCCCTCTCTCCTCCTTTGCTCCTCACGTGATGAGGTGGCCTGACTCCTGCCAAGGCAAGCTCAGGTGACCCCATACCAGCCCACCCCCTCCAGCAGCTTGGCCCCTCTGTCATCCCCATCTTTCACTTATTTTCAGTCTCTGCCTATTGGCTCCTTCCTTGCTACCTACAAACATGCCCATGTCTTCAACAAACGTCAAAAAACTCATGTGAGCCTTCCATCCCAGGTAACTATGTTCTATGTCTCGACTGTCCTTATTGCAGCCAAACTCCTTTCAAAGGCTGTCTGGGATAGGTGCCTCCCCTTCCTCTCCTTTCACTCATTTCTTAACCCCTGACATGACTTTCAGCCTCATTATTCCACTGAAATTGCTCTCTCCAAAGTGCCTGACGATCCCTTAGCGGTCCAATCCAGCAGTCTCTTCTCTCATTTCTCACTCTCCTTGGCCTCAGACATCACCAATGCCCCTCTCCTCCTTGAGACTCTCTTCTCACTAGTTTTTCAGGAGCTCCCCCCCCTTCTCCTCCCAACTCTCTGACCGCTCCTTCTCAGTCTCTTTTGCTGGATCTTCATCCAGCTGTTCCTGCAGGTGTCCCTCAGGGGTGTCCTGGGCCCTCTTCTCTTCTCCCTCTAGAATACTTCACTTGGTGATCTGGTGATTTGTATCAGCTCCTATGGATTTAATGACCCTCTCTATACTGACCATTCTCAAATCTACCTATTCTGACTTAACCTCTTTGATGACTTCCAATCTCATCCCCAACTATCCTTTGGATATCTCGAACTGGATGTCCAGTAGACATCTTAAACTCAACACGTCCAAAACACAATTCATTATCTCTCCCGCCCCTCCTGTCCCTATTACCGTAAAGGGCAATACCATCTTCCCAGTCCCTCAGGCTCCCAACCCAGGAGTACCCCTGACTTCTCACTCTCTCACTCCCTCATATTCTAAGGCCTGTCACTCTCACATCTGCACTATCTCTCAGATACACCCCCTTCTCTCCCCTGATACTGTTTCCACTCTGGTGTGGGCCTCATCCCCTCAGCCTTCTGGTGGCTCTGCCTCCCTCAAGTTTCTCCCCATTCCAATCTACCCTCTACTTAGCCACCAAAACACCCCCTCTGATGATATCATACCCCTATCACCCCCCCCACCCCCTCAATCAACTCCAGGGGCTCCCTATTGCCTCTGGGATCAAATACAAAATGCTCTGTTTGGCATTCCAAGCCTTTCAGCACTGCCTCCTCCTCCCTTTCCAGTCTTCTTACACCTCACTCCCTGCCATACATTCTTCCCTCCAATGACACTGGCTTTCTGGCTATCCCATGAACAAGAAACTCCCATCTCTGAGTTCCCAGTATTTCCCCTGGCTGGGATGCTCTCCCTCCTCAGGGCCTGGAATGCTCTCCTTCCTCATTGCTGCCTACTGACCTTCCTTTAAGTCCTAACTAAAACCCTATCTTCTATAGGAAGCCTTTCCCAACCCCACTTAACTCCAGTGCCTTCCTTCTGTTATTTCCGACTTAACCTCTATATAACTTTTTTGCACACGTTTATCTGAATGTTGCCTCCCCCCTTTAGATTGTAAGCTCCTTGAGGGTAGGTAAATGCTGTCTTTTGCCTCTTCTTGTATCCCCAGTGCTTAGCCTAGTGTTTGGCACATAGTAGGCACTTACTGACTGACTAGCTCCCTGGTCACCTAAGGGCATTAAAAAATTATACCCACATGGAGCCTAGGCCCCTTCAACTTAGGATGTCTGAAGACCAGAGGAGCCACCAACCCAACTCTGCTGACCAGACAGGTTTCCATCCAGAGATATGGGGTCCACATCTATAGAAGCAAATGCCCCTGTAACTCTGCTGCATATGCTTACTGTAGTTAGGGCTAAGTAAACCTTTTATTAAGTAAGCCATGATTCACAAGTACTTTACTTCACCCCAACTTCAATTAACAGAGTACCAGCGACAGGCCAGACTGTGAGCAGAATCAGGAGAATAATGTATACCAGAACATCAACACTGTAAAAACAAACAATTCTGAAAGACTAAGAACTCTGCTCAATGCAGTGATCAACTAGGAATAGAAAGGACTGAGTATGAAGAAATGTGCTCACCGTCTAACGAGAAGGAATGAATTAATACACAGAACGAGACACATTCTTGAACATGGCCAATGTGGGAATTTGTTTTTCTTGAGTATACTTGTTACAAGGGTTTGCTTTGATTTTTTTTGGGGGGGGAAGGTGCCAGGAGAGAGGAAAGGAGCAGGAGGAAGAAAAAAAGAAATGTTTGATAACTGAAAAGAAAATAATTTTTAAAAAATGACTAGTGACCTATTTTCTCAAGCACTAACATACCTCCCTTCAGATATCATCAAACATCCTTGATGAGGGCACAAAGGGAAGAGGTAGGCTTTTTACAAACTATGTTCTACAACAGGTCATATCTTTATGGTCCACAGTTGACTGAAGGGTAAAAACAGAATGCCCACTATGATGACTGTGTATTAATTATAAATATCTGACTTAAGAGGTGGCAAGGTGCAATGGAAAGAAAACTGGCCTCAAAGTCAGGAGACAGGGGTCCCAGCTCTGCTTGAGCCACATGAAGTTGGTCAAGTCCCCTCACTTCTCACTGCCTTTGGCAACTCTAACACATCTAAATGGTAGAGGACTTTCCTCATCTGGGAGTTTTCTATAACAATGAAATCCCAAGTCCAGTCAGTACTTCTCCCTTTCTCTGGAATCAATAGGGAAAGATGCTGCTTTGAACGTTTCCTCTAACAAGGGATCCTCTCCATGCAAAATCTTTAAAAAATTCCTTGAAAGATGTAGCAGAGATAACAGTCAGATAATCCTCTTGTGGCATAAAATAGGAAGAAATACACTTGACCAAGGTGTTTGCCACCCTCCTGGAGGCTGTCTAGTACAAGTTCAATCAAATAGCCAGTAAATATTTATTAAGCTCCTAGTATGTGCCAGGCACTAAACTAAGAGCTGGGGATAGAAATATGAAGAGGGAAAAAAAAAAGAGTGCCCCTGCCCTCAAGGAGCTTACAGCTGAATGGGGGAAGACAACACACAAAAGGAAACTGAAGAGGGGGAGGGGGAGGTCTCTGACAGGCAGGGACATGGTAGGAAAGTCAGAGATATCTCAAACTAGCGAGAAATGAGGGGATCTGACCTTGGCTCCCTTCTTAAATTTTTGGGTCCAAATCAAGGAGGAAATAATCGTGGCAAGTAACACAGTGCTGACTACATCAAGCCCCCAAACCCTGCCATGCCTACCACACAGTATCTAAGATTACTCAAAAGAGTTTGGCGGAATTATCCACACAGAAAAACCAAGTGGGTGAAGAATGCCTGCCATCCAGACTGTAGTATACAGCAGGATGAAATGGACAACCTAAAATTGAGGACTGCTTAGGTCATCAAGCTGACTTTATCCCTTAGTGATCATCTAGCCTCTCCCTGAAGACTTCAAGTTCAATTAAACCTCAATGCAATAAGCATTTATTTAAAAACCACTCAGTACTGGGCACTACGTTAGGTACTACTGGCCATAAAAATTAAAAGTCTCTGTCCTTAAAGAGTTTACATTCTAGCAATTTGGGAGAGCAAGGAATAGTTTATCTATCAGATTTATGGGAAAGGAAAGAATTCATGACCCAGCAAGAGATGGAGAGCATTACAAAATGCAAAATGGATAATTTTGATTATGTGAAATTAAAAAGTTTTTGCATAAAAAAACCCAACACAACCAAGATTAGGAGGGAAGCTGAAAATTGGGAGAAAATCTTTACAACCAGTATCTCTGATAAAGGCCTCATCTCTAAATTATACAGGGAACTGAGCCAAATTTATAGGAATACAAGTCATTCTTCAAATGAGAAATGGTCAAAGGATATGAACAGGCAGTTTTCAGAGGCAGAAACTAAGGATATCTATAGGCATATGAAAAAATGCTCTAAATCACTATTGATAAGAGAAATGCAAATCAAAACAACTCTTAGGAACCACATCTCTCCTGTCAGATTGGTTAACATGAAAAAACAGGAAAATGATAAATGTTGGAGAGAATGTGGGAAAATTGGAACATTGTTACATTGTTGGTGGAGCTGTGAACTGATCCAGCCATTCTGGACAGCAATTTGGAACCATGCCCAAAGGCCAAAAAAATGTGCCATACTCTTTGACCCAGCAATACCACTTCTAGGGTTGTATCCCAAAGAGACCACATCAAGTGGGAAAGGGACCTGTATGTACAAAAATATTTATAGCAGCTCTTTTTGTGGTGGCAAAGAATTGGAAATCAAGGAGATGCCCATCAATTGGGGAATGGCTAAACAAGCTGTTGTATATGAATGTAATGGAATATTATTGTGCCATAAGAAATGGGGAAAATACAGACTTCATAATAGCCTGGAAAGACCTACATGATATAATGCTGAGTGGGTGGAGCAGAACCAGGATATATTGCTTCTGTGATGACTAACCCTGACAGACTTGGCTCTTCTCAGCAATACAAAGTTCAAAGACAACACCAAAGGACTCACGATGGAGAGAGCTATCGACATCCAGAGAAAGAACTATGGAGTCTGAATGCAGATTGAGGCAAACTATTTTCTCTCCTTTTTTTTTTCTTTTTTTCTCTTTTTTTTTGGTTTTGTTTCTTCTTTCTCCTGATTCATTCCATTGGTTATAATTCTTCTTTACAACCTGACTATTGTGTAAATAAGTTTAATGTGAAGTTATACACAGAATATATATCGGATGCCATGCCATCTTGGGGAGGAGGGGGAAGAAAATCTGGAACTCAAAATCATGTGGAACTGAGTGTTGTAAACTAAAAATAAAAAATCTTAATTTAAAAAAAAAGAGTTTACATTCTACAAGAGGGGAAACATGTACAAAGATAAAGAAATACAAAATACATAAATGAGATACAAAGTAATTAATGGGGAAGGGGTGGAAAACACTAACAAGTGGGATTCCTGTGGAACAGCAATTCCCAGCCTGGGGTGAATGAGGTTTGTTTTTCTTAAAAATAATTTGATGACATGTGATTGAGGGAAAAAATATTTTTAAAAAAACAGAAATAACTCGATAAACATTTCAATACATTTGGTTATAGTTTTTCAATATAGTTGTAATCCTTATATATATATACATCCTAAAAAGGGTCCATAGACTTCAGACTGTCAAAGGGGTCCAAGACACAAAAATGTTTAAGAACCCCTGCTGTAGAAGGTAGAATTTGAACAGGGCCTTGAACTGAGCTAGGGATTCCAAGAGGCAGAGGGGATAAGGGAGGATGCTTCAAACTTGGGGGATAGCCTCAGAAAAAGCATTGGAAATGGAGATGAGATGGCATTTATGGGGAATGGCAAGTAGGTCAGTTTGGCTAGACTACAGTGTGTAAGGAGTAAAGTTTGGCCTGATGGAGTAATAAAATCATTCAGGTAAAATAGATTGGAGCCAGTCTGCATATGGCTTTAAATGCTTAAAGAAGTTTATTTTATGCTAGATCCAAAAGGGCATCACTGAAGCTTCAAGAGCAGGGGAGTGATCTCATCAGTCCTGTGCTTTAGAGATATCCATTTGGTAGCTGTGTGGAACCTGGATTGCAGAGAGAGTAAAATTAGCAGATTATTGCAATAACCCAGGGCAGAAAGGATGAGGGCCTGTGTGGCCATAGGAATGCGGAGGTCAAAGTCAGATGTTGGAGGGAGAATGAAATTAATACCAGGCAAATAACTGGATTTAGGGGATGAAAAAAGAACAACTCTACCTAGGATGTCTGGAAGAAAGGTGGTATCCCATGACAAGCAAAGAAGTCACAAAGAGGTGTCGCTTTCAAGGGGAAGATAATGACTTCCATTGTGAACATGGTAAGAATTCCATGGGACATCCAGGTGGGGCTAAAAAGCAGGAGGAACTTCATAGAGGCCTGCTGTGTCTATTTGGGAGTCACCTTCACAGGGATGATACTGACCCATGAGAATGAACAAGCTCATAATGGAGAGATTTTATGAGAGGGCAGAGCAAATATGCCCCAGGACAAAGCCCACTTTGTGGGATGGATGGGGCACGATGAGTCAGCCCGAGAAGGAGAATTTTGCCGTGGAAGCCAAGGCGAAAGTAATAGAGAGGTCAAATCAAATGAAGACTGAAAAACAGTCCCTGGGTATAGCAATAAGGGAGCCCTGGTAACCTCACTACTGAGGCAGCCCATTTCACTTTTGCGGAAGCTGAAGAGTTAAAAAGTTTTCCCTTATACTGAGCCAGAATCCAACGATCTGTAACACCACCTACTCGTCCTAGTTCTGCCTTCGAGGACCATGGCACACCAACCTTAGCCTTCCTCCACATGGTAAACCATCAGAAGACAGCTATCATGTCCTCCAAAAGCTTTTTCTGCAGACAAAATAACCTCAGTTTATGTAACCGATAGTCATGTGGCAAGGTTCTGAAGCTCCTTACCATGCTGCCCATGCTCCAATTCCTCATTGAGCTTCCTAAAGTATAATGTGAAGAGTTGAGCCCAATGTTCCCGATGTGATGGGACCAAGACAAGAGTACAGAAAGCCTGCTGCCACCTCTCACTATCTCTAGCTGACATGTCACACAGTCGACTCATATCGATCTTCCAGGCCATAAACCACCCCCAAGTCTTTTTCACATGAGCCACTGATTAGACTAATCTTTCCTATCCTGGATTTGTGCACTTGGGGTTTCCCCCCCTTAACCCAACCATAAGTCTTTACTTTTATCCTTCTACATTCAAATTTTATCTTGTCATTGTCCCCTCCCTCGCCCCATTCCAAATTGTTCAAGCTCGCCAAGACCTTTTTAGATCCCGATTCTGTCATGAACAGAGTTCTCTCTTCTTGTGTGGTGTCACCTACAACATTGATAAGCAAGCTATGAGCCAAGCATATTCATCTAAGTCATTGGTAAAAATTTTGGACCTAACTGTGAGGACAGAGCTCTCTAAGGAGATGATACAAGTCAAAATCAAATACTGATATCAGCTGCTCAGTTTTATCAGTTATCTCTAAGACATCAAATAATTACTTCAAGCCCTTTAAATTAGAGTTGGGGACTCTTCTTATTTGAGAAGAGAAAGGAGGCTCTCTGTGGTGCTGCTGGAGGAATTCACTTTTCTAAATATACAGATCAAATCCAGGTCAAGTCAAATCAACTGATATTCTTTACGCCCCTTCTATGTGCAAGGTACTGTGAAAGATACAAAGAGATCAAGAGACTTACAAGGTGCCTGCTTTAAGCAGGTAATTGATGGTCTAACTGAAAGGGCCCAGATATAAGAAATGACATGTCGGAAGTGTCTGTAAGTTCTCTACCAGAATTCTGAGGAAGGCTGAGCCCAACTGGCACTGCCTATCTCACAGAGTGACTGTGAGGAAAAGCATCACCCAAATGGAAGCAGTATTGCCTGCATCTACTCTGTGCCAGATGTTGGGCATATGAGTAAGAAAATCAAAATGCTTCCTGGCCTCAAGAAGCATATATTCTACTGGGAGAGAGATATGTACACAAGGAAGCAAAAACAAAGTAATTTGAAGAGGAAAAGCATGATGGTGCAGACATGAGGGAATGAGATCCAAGAAGGCCTCCTGTTGGAAGTGGTACTTGAGCTATAGTTTGGAGAAGGCTGGGTACTCAAGAGGGAATACAAGCCAGTCAGACAAGGGGTACATTTAAATAAAGGTATGGAAGCTAGATCTAGAATGTCACAAACTGGGAAACTGCAGGTCAGGCTGAAGAAAGACAGTATGAAGTGGAATAATAAAGAAACTGGACTGGCAGGTAGGTGGGAGTCACCATGGAGGGCTTTTTAAATACGGCTATGTAGTTTGTATTTTATCCTAAAAGCAATAGGAAACTATTGCAAATTTTACTCCTATCAAGTTGGTGGTGAGATCCCTGAAGGCAAAGCCTATTTCATTTCTGTCTGAATCCTCTAGACTAGACAAGCATGGTTCCTTGTACACAGGCCATACTTAATGAGTGCTTATTAAATGGAAAAGACAAAACAACCTCCTTCTAGGTTGACCAACCTGCCAGTAACCACCACTCACTGGGTCTAACTCCAAGCCCCCTTCTTTCTGTACTACTGTTTAATCCCCATCTCTCCATGTGGTGCATGCAGACGCTGAGAGAGACATTTTCAGGCCTTTGCTGAAATCTAAGTGTACCAAATCTAAATCATTTCCCTAGGCTGCCAGCTAAGGGGCCAGTCAAAGTTAGACTATTTTGAAGGAGCCCATCATCTTAATATGACATCTTGATGCAGCACCAGGACCACCACTTCCTTATACTCACCAAAGCACCCCTTCAACAATGGTCTAGAATCGTGCCAGGAATTGATGGCACATTTGTTAGCTCGTCACAGAAAGAAACCATCTTCTATCCCTTTTTGAAACAGGCATTTCCCTAGCTCTAGTGAGAGAACTCCTTTGCCATTATCCTCAATCCCTCAGAGATCAGCAGGGCTTGCTTCCCTCCTAGGAGCCCCTTTTTCCACGTGGGCCCAGTGGGTAGGAACACAACCACAGCCACGTTCCCTTGCTTGTTCACTGCCCATTTCCTCACTTAATTTGTTAACTCTCAATTCCCTGATAAACACTTCTTTCTCGTCCTTTCTGATCCTTCTCCTTGGTGAAGAAAACAGGCAAAGCACTAAACAGCCCCTCAAAGCCTGTGTCTCATCCACTGCAAGCATGCTTTCCTTTCCATCTCCTCTTCTTGTCACCAAAAACAAACAACCCTCCCCCCCACCCCACTAAATAAATAAATAAATAAGTCCCTACCCTGACCCCCACCCCTGTTGCCTTGAGCACCTATCCTAAACCTCAGCTCAGGGCTCTGGGCTGGCTCATGTCTTTAGTTACCTCTCTATGCTTTTATCTTCCAGACCAGTCTCCCTACAATCTCAGCTTCAACAGTTCCTTCTATGACCACAATTTCTTGAAATACCTCCTCCCTTTTCTTCCTCACTACAATCATTTCGAGCATTAGAATTTTGTTCCTAAGAAGCTTCCATTACTCTTGGGCAGAGTTCCCTTGTAGAACCTCAGACTATGGAATTCTGCCTATGCTTTAGCTGAACTCAGAGAGCCATTCTCCCTCAATCCAGAGGAGCCAAGCTGCTCAATCCCTCTTTAGCCAACCTCATCAGAGCATTCACCCGTAAATATAAGCTCCCCGTAAATACAAAATCTATTTTCTAATACATGGCACCTTTAATGCAGAAAAACCACCTCCACTAACATCCCTAAAACAGATCACTTGACTAAGAGATGATGCTTTGTTGTAAGAATCTGCAAGGAAATAATTCGATTCAAAAAAATGGATACTTTTCCTTGCTTAAGGAAAGACAATCATTGTTCATCTGTATCTATTTCTTTACTAGTCAATTCTCCTCTGGCACCAGAAAAATAAGCACTCAAAAGTTTGGTATTCACAAATTCTATTGCAAACACAACCCTTCTTGGTAAGGAACATTTGCCACAATCTATAGCAATGATAAATTCAGCCAAGAGACCACCAAAACTGTTCTTTAATTATTATGGTTCCTACTTCTCCCAAGAGCTAAAGAGACAAGTCAAAATCTGCTTTGCCAAATAGAGTCTGTGCTCTTTGGCCACAGCTGGAGTAGTCCATAAACAGAATAAGTAACAATAGCTGACATTTACACAGGACTCTCCAGACATTGTATTTACAGTATCTCATTTGATCCTTACAATAACCTTGTGGTAGTGTCACAGGTATTATTTGCTCCATTTTACGGAGGGAAAAACTGAGGCTCAGAGTGTTTAGGTGTCTTTTCTGGTGTCACAGTAGAGCTAAGAAGCCTCACAGGAAGGATCTGGCCCTGGATCTCTCCTGATTCCAAGTCCAGCTCTCCCTCTTTCCACCACACTGCTCCTCCCAACCTGGTACCAAGTTCTTAGAATGTCTATTTTTTTTTTTTACTAGCAAGTTTTCAAC
Source organism: Trichosurus vulpecula (assembly GCF_011100635.1). Lineage (NCBI taxonomy): Eukaryota > Metazoa > Chordata > Mammalia > Diprotodontia > Phalangeridae > Trichosurus > Trichosurus vulpecula. The sequence goes on along the minus strand of NC_050578.1, from coordinate 276,930,381 downwards.
AGTAAAAGGAAAGGCAGGTAAAAGAAGATTTCAAACACCACAAAAAAGGCTGTGGATCAGTTATCTAGTTCTGATGCTGAAGAGAGAGGGAACAGAACCTACTTAGAGAGATTCCTTTCCAAATGAAGATGCTAAATATTTGCTATAGAAATAGGCACTTGATTTCCGAAAAGATTTTTTTGCAGGAAAATATTAATGAAAATATGAATTACAGCCCCATATTACATGGTGACCCTCTGACTACAACATGAATAGTATATAATTCTAAAGGATGAATCTTGGTCTGCCAAAAGAAAGGAGAAAACACCCCTGCCTCCCTTCTGAGGAACTAGGGGTCTTGAATACTGCCAGAGTCAGCTGATGTGTTGGTTAGTCTCACTGAACCGCTTTTTTGGTATTTCCTTTTTTTATTCTTTGTTGCAAGGGATGGCTCAGGGGATAGGGGAAAAAGGGGGGGGGGGGGCGGGGAGTGCTTTTGGAAAGGAAAGTAAAACAAAAACAAAAAAATGTCAATAGAATGAAAACCTTTTTTAGAAAAGCCATATCACACAGTGATCACTGGTCAAATGAAGCAAACCTGTCATACCTACTTCCTTCCTTTCATATTCCATGACCAGTAACCGCAAAATAAGGAATTCTATACTTTTATCAACTTTAAAAATCATATATTGGTCAAAAGATGCTCACAATTTTTTTACAAGGACTTTCCTTTTTAAGTCACTGAAGGATGGAAGGAAAACTTCTATAACTTTCATCCCCAAAGTTTACACTCCATCTCCTGCTTCAAGCTTGTTCCCAGGCCATTCCCCCAAGCCTTCTTGCCCCTGGAATTCCCTTGAATACTTCACTTTTCTTCCCCACAAGCCTTCCTTCCAGGATGACTCTCTACGAGAGGCCTTTTTGGATTCCCCCTAATTGGTAAAGAGCTTGCTTCCCCCTCAATTCATTTGGTATTTACTTATTTGTACATGTTGTACCCAGCCCCGCCACCCAGGAAATATTCTCCTTAAGTCAAGGATAGCTTTTCATTTTGGTCCTTGTATCCCAGCACCATGGTTCACACATGGCAGGCACTTAAAAAATGTTTGTGAAGTTCTAGATTTGACCTAGAGTCCATGAGTCTATAAAGCTGGATATTACATTTATACTGGGCTAACAATACCACTCTACTTGGAAAAAAGTATCTACTGACCAATACAAGTTTCTTGACCAATGCTGATTTTGTAGGAAATATAATCTCCATGGATTGAGCTCAACACTGGACAGAACATATCCTTAGCTTCACTAAAAAGATCGGCAGCATCTATTTATTCAGATAGGTCAATTTCCAACAGCAGAAGTCATATAGCATGAATCACCTGTAAATTCATCTTAATAGTTTTGCCTTTCAAAAACAGATGATAAAGAGTAATTCCTGAACTTGCATGAACTGATATAGAGTGAAGCAAGCAATACAATAGCAACACTGTAAAGACAACTTTGAAACACTTCACAACTCTGATCAACTCAGTAACAAGCTACAATTGCAGAGGGCTGTTACCCACCTCTGCACAGAGAGATGATGGATTCAAGAATGCAGAATGAGACCTATAGTTTTTAGACATGATCAATTTGAGAACACATTTTGATTAACTATAAATATTTGTTATGAGGGTTGTGTTTTTCCTTTTTCCCAATGGGAGTGGGTGTGGGAGAAGGAAGAACCCAGGATTGAAAAAAAAGTCTTTTGTTAATTGAAAAAAAATTGTTAAAAATAATTCAAGGTATCTTTTATCCACCGGTAAAGCTGGAAGTTCCTTGTAGATTATATTTTCCTCTCTAACACAGATAAAGAATGCAAAAGATTTAAGGATGTTCCTTCCTAAATATGGCTAGAATGACACATTAACAACCCCAAACAAATGCTGTAGGAAGAGATGTAAATGTAGCAGCAGAGTCCTCTCTCTAAACCAAGATTCATCAGAGCAAGACTGCATCTTTCCCTATGAGAGGTCAACTTCTGGACAGCGGGGTCTGTGTGTCCTAACTATCTGTCTCTTCAGAGCCTGGCACAGAATCTTGACTAGATAGGTTCTAGATAAATGCCTTTTAAATTGACTTGTACTTACCAAATGACCACTTATCAATTTGATAATGAATGTTTAAACAGTAGTTTTCTTGTATGTCTTAACTAGTATAAACATTATTCATAACCACACAGGAGACACCTTTTAAGAGGTCACAGAATGGATGCAGAATTATCCCTCCCCACCCCATTCCCCAAGCAAAAGTAGTGCTTTTAAATTTGCATGTAAGTTATTTAGCTGCAATCTTCACAGCTGTTCTGATGGCATAGCTATAATCTACTAAAGTCTAGCTATTTATAATGATTTTCCTAAGAAAAAAGTCAAGTGTTCTCTTTCTTATCAGAAAGAGTGTCTAGTCAAACTGTGACCATTCAGTCCTCAGACCAAAGAGCCTTAAAATACCTTTCTTCCTCACAGAGAAGTCACCTAAGAGTCCGGACCTGCTGTCCAGTCACTGAGCTTGGAAACAAAGAGGGGCTATTCTGCTGTGTTAGAGAAGGAAAGCACTGACCAGTCTCTGGCTATAACGGATTCTTTCTTCCTCGGGTTCCATCTCTCAGAGCTCTTCTGTTGAGATGACCGTCAAGAAAACCTCTCCTGAGCTGTCTTCTTTCTCCTCAGGAAGCAGAAGGCAACACTAAAGGAGGATAACAATATAATCCCGGATCAGAATTCATCCTTACGCTTGTTCTTTTCTCATACCCCACAGCCTATTTGGGGACACCATGTAACCATGGGGCATGATAAGCCCAAAAACCCCCACCAAGAAAGCTGGCTCTTTCCCCAAAGGTTTTGGACTTCTGTGTTTTTACCCAAGGGGTTCCAGGCAATGAGCACAATTAGTTCTAACACAAAGTTGTCTATGGCCTGGGCAAGTGAGTTGGTTTCACTTCCTTCTGTAAATGGAACAACCCTTGCCTCTACCCACAGGGCAATCCAAATGAGCAAGGCTCTTCCCTTGAGGTCAGCATCAGCATAAAATCCCAGGACTGAATGAGACTTTCAACTCCACTTTCATCTCTGGAGGTCTCCACGAGTGAAGTGTACACTGAACTAATCCTTATTCGAACAGTAGTTTTAAATAGTTTCTTCTAAGGAGAGCCTAAAAAGACACCAATACACACACACTAACTTCATAGCAAAAGACTGAGAAGTTAGGGTGATGACATCGGTGGTGGTCGTGTTGTGGTTGTTTTAATGGGGGGGAGACAGTGTCTCCCCGAGCACCTCCAGTAACTCAATACCTGCTCAGCCTTCCTAAATCATCTTTTCCCTCAAAACACAACAAAACCCTAAAAGTGAGAAGCAGAGGACGCAAAGTGGAGACAGACATTTCATCAGCCCCTACAAAAGAGAGATGCTAACAAGTACACCGTGACGACTACATTTGTGGATAGCACAGTCGAATGAACCATTCATAAAAACCAGACAAACTAAGTAAGACCCTGGCTACAGCAGTCAGTTCAGCTTAACAAAGTGTCTAAATGAAATACACTTGTGGATCGTAATATGGCTTCCGTAGGTAGTAATACGGGTGGTTTTTTTTTCTTTCTTCTTCTTTTTCTTCTTCTTTTCGCCCCCAGCCCCCAGCCATCCTTCTAGACCCGCCGGCGGGACCCTGGGGACCCAGCCGGGTAGAGCCGCGTCGTCCCCGCCAAGCGTCCCGTTCCCGGCCGTGTCCCGAAGGCAGGAGAGGGGGCAGCGTCCGAAGAAGGACTCGGCTTTGGAGGAGGCCGGGCCGGAGAGGAGCAGCCGCCGCCGCCGCCGCCAGCCTCGCTCCTCGGGTCTCCTACGGGGGAAGCGAGTCGAGGATTCCGGGTGGGAAAGAGAAAATGCAAACTTTGCACGGGGGTCCGGCTCGGCCCAGCCGCCAACTTCCCAGGGCCGGAGGGCAGGGCCGGCTGGACTGACGGACGGACAGGACGGTAAGGGGGAGGAAGGAAGGAGGAGGCGGGGGGGGGGTGGTTGTCTCACCGGGGATCTCGCCGCTCAGTCCGGGTCCGAGCGATCGGGGCTCCGGCGTCTTCGGCCGCTGGCCGACGATGGCGAGCCGGGCCCGGGCCCGCGACGGGAGTCGGCGGCCCCCGGGAGGGCTCGGCCCGTGAGCGGCGGGGCCGTCAGGCGGAGGGGCTGGGGCGCGGGCGGCGGGGGCAGGAGCCCGAGCCGGGGCCCATCCGCCGGGCGCGAGCGGGCGGGCGAGCGGGCGGGCCCCTTGCCGGCCTCCCCGCCGGCCCGGCGCCCGAGCCGGGGGGTGGGGGGGGAGGACCCGGGCGGGCCGGGCCGAGGGGCCGAGCCCTCCCGGGGGCGGCGGGCGGCCGGACGGAGGCGGCCCGGCGGGTAGGGAGGGAGGGACGCGGCCCGGCCCGGCGGCTTCACGGAGCTGTGGCGGCGGGCGGCCCGGCCCCGCTCGGCTCGGGCTGCGCAGCGGCAGCGGCGGCGTCCGCGGAGAGGCTCGGCTCAGCGCGCCTCGGCTCGGCTCGGCACGGCCGGGCTCGGGCTGCGCCGCCGCCGAGAGGGGTGTTGTTTCCCTCACACAGGAGGAGCCGCTGGAGCAGCCGCCGCCATTTTGAACCCGTCAGACTCTCACATACACACAGCGCCTCGCAGGCCCAGCGCGCACGCGCGGCCTCCTCCACACACCCCCCCCCCCCCTCCTCCCCTCCCGTCACCGTCAACCCCCTCCCCCAACTCTTTCCCCTCCGCTCCCCCACGGTGAGCGCGCACGCGCCAAAGCCGGCCCCAGCACTGAAGCCCCACCTCCGGCGCGCGCACGCGCAGACGCGTCCCCTCCACCTCCCTCCCTCCCACATCGGCAGCACCCCCCCATCCCCCGCGACCCCCTCCCTTCTGCGCCCCGTGACTGACGCAGATCCCCCTCACCTCTGCGCCAGCTCCTCCTCCTCCTCCTCCTCCTCCTCCTCCTCCTCTCCCCTTTCAGAGCGCTCGAGCCAGTCTCGCTCTTCGCGCCTGCGCACGGGGCAGGATTCTTCCTTCGAGAGCGCGCGCACCTCCCCCCGCCCTCTCTTTTCCACCACCCCCCTCAGAAAGGGGAAAAAGGAAAAAAAAAGAAAGAAAAAAAAAGCCCCGCGCACACCCAGACACACTCCTCCAAGCAGACGCATTGCGCGCGCCCGGCCCCGCCCCGCCCCGCGCGCCCGCTCGACCGCGCGCCCCTCCCCTGCGGGCCGCGGAGCCGCGCGCTGGGGGAGAAAAAGCGCCCCCCGCCCCCCCTGCGGGGCACGAGGCGCCCCCCCCCCCCCCCCGGGCCGACCCCCGGCCCGGCCCCGGCCCCCGGCCCGGCCTGGTCAACCGCCGTGGGGCCGAGCGGGGCCGGCCCCCCGCCGCTTCATCACTCAGTCAGTGCCGCAGCCCAGCCGCAGCCTCCGCCGCAGAGGGCTGGGCCAGACAGAGGAGCGGGCGGGAGGCGATCAGAGCCGCGGATGCTGCAGCAGCGGGCGGTGGCTGGAGCCGACCGGCGGGGCTGGGGCCAGGGCTGGAGCCGGGCAGGGGCCGGGCTGGCAGGGCAGAGAGAGCGGAGCTGGGCAGGGTTGGGCTGGGCTGGGCAGGGGTCCGGACAGGGACCCGACCCGGACCGCTATTCCCCCGGCAGGCCGTTGGGGGCCCCGGCTGCCCCCTCCTCTCCTGCCGACTGGGACTGCAGGGGGACCAGGCTGGCAGGACCCGCTTGGGGGCTGCAGGGCTGCTGCAGGGGCTGCTCTGTCCAGGTCCTGGGTCCCAGTCCAGATCCCCACCCCACCCACCCCACCCCCATGCCAGGCGTCTGGGCCGCCGACTTTGCCGCAATGCGGGGTGGGCAGCGCTAGGTGCGCAATGGGGCCGTGCCGCAGTGCGGCATGCCCACCCTGCCCAGGCCACCAGGGCCACCTCCGCCCAGGGGGGGAGGGGCACTGCCCTCTGCCAACCGGCGTCCCCCCTCTCCCAGGTCCGGTCGGACCACCAGTTCCCGTTGTGCGGCAGGCGGGGGTCCGCAGATGGCTGACCCCGACCTTGCCTCGCCTTGCCAGCCCGGCCAGTGTTTCAGCCGCTGCGGTGCTGCCGCATCAGCCTCCCGTGCTCATCCTGGTCCTCTTGGTCCTCGTCCATCCCTCCGTCGAGCTGTCCAGGCAGGTGGCTGGCGGCCGGCAGGCAGCCCCGAGCCCGAGCTGTGTCCAGGGGAGCCATGGCGGATGCTATGTTGCTGCAGTCTGCTGCGCCTGCCTGCGGCACTGCGGCACTGCGGCAAAGCGCGTCCACACCCCATTCGAATTAGCCCGGGAAGCTGGCCCCGGCATCCCTTTCCTTCTCAGCTATGTTCATGTTTCCGCTAGTGCCGATGGCCTCTGCCGCAGTCCCGGCGGATGGATGGACTGGCGCCCCAGCAGAGCCGATGTCAGTGCGAGAGATGCAGAGATGAGCCCAACCAGCTGTCCCCGCTGCTTCCAGAAAAGGGTGTGCATCTCAGGGTGAGTTTACACACGCGCGGTCCAGCCGGGCGGGTTTACACACGCGCCGCAGCCAGTGTGACCTTAACGTAAGTGACAGACTAGCCCAATACCAGGGTCAGATTTCCTGCCGTCTCTGCCGTAAGACCTGGCCTATTCCATTCTTCCACCCAAATAGGGTACGGTGGAAGATCCCTGAGGATCCGCCTACCCATTTTTCCCCTCCTCCTTCGCCATCAGACTAGGGGGTGGGGGGTGGGGGGCTGCTGGAAGAACCCAGGACGCCAAGTCCCGCTACTGCATTGGTGGCTGCGGCAATGCGGCACTGTGGCTGTGCGGCGGCGGCGGCGGCGGCAGCAAGCGGCGAGCTAGCAGAGGAGACAAACATTGTTACCATTTAGGCTTCCTCTTTTGTTACCATTTAGACTCCTTTATCAGCTCCAGAGGATAGGAAAAAAGAAATCACCAGCATAGAGCCTTGAGCCCAAGGGTTCGCGCTCCAAAGATTGTCTTTGGAGCAGCCACTTGGGCAAGCCAAGGCTGGTCAGCCCACGGTCCCCTAAGTCGGACTGCCGCAATTGCTCACCAGACTCTCTACTCCGCGATCTGCTGCGATCTGTGATCCGCAGTCTGTGATCTGTGATCCGCGATCCGTGATCCACGATCCGTGATCCGCAGTCCGTAAGTGACTGCCTGCCTCCGTAGCCACCGCGAGGTAGCTACGGGTCTGGTGTTGGCACATTGTGGATTGGCCCTTCCTGGGGCATCAGAGGAAGCTGCAGATCTGCGGAGGGTTCTGACACCCGCTATCAGCAGCCGCAGTGCCCTGGACCAGGCTCCTTGGGCATGCTCGGAGCTGGGCTCCCATTCCCCTGCTTGGTCTCTTCCCTGGTTTTATTTTTTTTTCACTGGCACCCTCTCTGGGGCCAGACTCCAACCGAGCAACTTGCGAATCCCTCAGAAACCTTCCCAGCCCCTTGAGGAAGATTTTGGAGGGACTGCAATAATAACGCTTCGTATTTTACTAAAGCTGTGCTTACAGTGCAGAGTCCTGGAAGGCGCTGTTTAAATGGAAGGGTATGATTATTGGTCACGTGAGGTTTTTCTGCAGGCAACCCAAGGCGGTTCCCTGATATGGGAAACAGCATCCCATGGGCCATCCGAGGGCCATCCTTGGGCCATTGGCCAGCATGAGAGGCAGCATTAGGTTCATGCTAAAATTGAGAAAACTGAGTTAGGGGAATGGACCTGTATAGTCCCAGGTGGGAAGGAATTCAACCATTCCTAGTCCAGTGGTCTGCCATGCTATTAGGTCTTGGTTACCTACAGAACGCAGATTTTCTTTAATCTTTTATTTTCCCCAAGAAAGACCCTTTGGGGAGTGACCTGAAGGCAGGCAGGCCAGTTGCAGGCCTGCTCCAGACAAACTGTGACTCCGGGCCCACCTTCCCAAGTATCTAAAGCTGTAAATGACAATGGAGACCGAGTTTCATTCCCTGGGAAGAAATACCTTGTAGATATTCAGTCATAAGGTCGGACCAAAGTGGATGGAAGCCAGTGCAGACGCTCTTAAGTATCTGACCACAGTATTGTAAACAACACAAATTTTGTCAGCCCTCCGTTGTTTTTTCACTTAGCCTCTCTTCCACCCAAACAACTGTCAAACAGAATTAGACATTTTTCTTTACTTCTGACCTATTGGGAGTCCACCTGCAAGCTGAATTAGCTGTTTTCACAGTACCGTTTGGCTACTGCCACGAAAACCCAGATCATTGGGATGGGACTAATTTTCAAATTTTAATTTTTCCAAAAATCAAAATCTTTAAAACCTTAGAATTCTGTGAAATCTCACCCACATTCCGAATTTGCCTGTCTCCTCGATGCCTGCATACTCCCACCCAAATAGCAGCTTAAAAAAATAAGTGAGGAAGACATTTTGTTAATAGCAGAAAGAATGAAATTGTGGGGCCTTTGCCGTTGGCTCTTTCCAAAGTGGAAGGAACAATAATATGCCTTTGTGCCTCACCATTAAAGCTCCTAGATTCTGCCTTCTTTTAGTTTTTTCTCCCCCCAGGAGATGGAAGCCACCAGCTACCCACAGGAAAGAGTTGGGGGGAGGGCTTCATTCTCCAGTTGGAAGGATACAAAGTGTTGTGTGAAAACAGGATTTTAGGGAACCTGGGATATCTCGGAGAATAGACTCCCAAGTCTCAAACTCGAAGGACCTCAGATAGCCCCACGCCCTCATTTTTTCGACTTGTGGAAGGTCACACAGAGTAGTTAGCCTCGTGGGTGGGATTTGGACAAAGCGGCCAGCCTTCTTTCTGATGAGGAGTCTCTGTTTCCAGCTCATTTGGTGCTTGAAAAGCTGGTGCTTTATGTGGCTGGGCCTGCACTCGAACCCTGAGCAGCACAATAGGACTCTGAGAGCCTAAGCTCTTTTAACCCCAGAAAGGTATGCTGGGCAGGGGGCCAAATGGGGGAAGAGCTTAAGGACACCTCTGAGCACCCCATTGGGAGGATGTGAATGGAGAGGCAGCCATCACAGTCAGGCATTGGGGGTAGTCTGCATGTTGACAGGATGCCCTCTGCCAGCCCCATCCGTGAGATCCCACATCTGTTTGAGTTGGGACATGTAGAAAGACGAGTGTTTTTGCAGATGGATGTGAGTCCATTTTTTCCCAGGGGGCTTAGTATTCTGCAACAAGTCTATCAAACACAACCAGAGATGAGGAATTGTTAACTGTGGTCTAGAGAAAGAAATAGCAACCTCAGAGCCAGACAGGGCCTAGGCTCGGATCTGGCTTCAGCTACAGCTGGTTGTTCAACTGTTGGCAAGTCTTCCAAGCTAGCCAAGCCTTGATATACACACCTGTAAACAGAGGCTAACAAGGCATGTATTGTTGACATTGCAGAGTTGTTGTGAGAAGGTACCTAAGGGCCTAGATGTGTCAACTGTAATAATTACATAACCCTGGTGACCTTCTGAGGGCATGTGGCAAATCTAGGCATTATCAGGGCAAAAAGGAATATTGGTGATTGAGGAAATACATTAGTGCCATGTTTGTATTTATACTGTCAATTGTGAAAACATGTTTAATTTGGCTTCTTTCATTAGTTATTATTAACTGCTTCAAGCTGGTAAGAGTTGAATTTCATGACTGTGTGAATGACTTCTCTTACAAGGCTTTAGGTCCTGTCATAAAAAAAAATGATCAGTGTTGGGAATCCATTAACCCCCCCAGTATCTACTGAGCATGGGATTGATGGCCCAAACCCTACTAGGTACTCTGTGGGATCCCAGCCAGTGACCCCCTTATGTTCTTAGTGGGGAAGCAGAATGGAGGAAGAGAGGCCCAATGGGAAAAGTCCTAACCTGGGGGCAAGAAGCCTGGCCTTCAAACCTTGGCTCCACCCTCTGCTGCCTTTGCCTCATCTCCTCCCTCTCCCATTGAGACCCAGAGAGCTCTACCAAGTGACCTGCCCCATAGGGCAGAGCTCTGGGAGCATGGTCCTGTGTTCATAGCACACAGGTTCCCAGGCATCTTCTAGGACAGTCTCTGTCCTTCCCAAAAACAGGCATCTCCAGAGGAAATCAGTAACCGCCTAGCCAAAGCAGTCCAGTGGAAGGAACACTAACTCTGGATTCAAAAGGCCTGAGTTCAAGTTCTGACTCTACCAGTTGCTGCCTTTGTGACCTCTGAGCCTCCTCTATGCTGGGTGGGGAGGAGGCAATCTTTCCTGTGACATTATGACCCTGTTAAGATTCCTGTGCTCCATAGGCCTGGGCCCTCAGATTTCTTTGGTGGGTGAGGCCTCCCTCACCTTCTCTGATCCTTTTAGTCAAAGCATTGATTGCCTGGGGTCCTTGAGATGTAAAGCAGCTTGTCTAGAGCCCCCAGCCAGAAAGGTATGTCAGAGACACATCTTGAATCCCAGTCTCCCTGGCTCTGTGGTTGGCTCCCTGTGCACCATGCCTTTGGCTGCCAGGCTGGCTGATAATAGAAATACAAGGAGTATTTTCTGTGCCCTATGCCCCAGGAGAAAAAAAGAGAGAAAACATTGCTACACCTTCACCTAGGATAGTGTGTTCTATGAGATCCAGGCTCAGGAGAAGAGAGAATACCCTGCCAATCCCAGCCTTCTCCTCCCCAGGGCCTCCTTCTCCAGAAGTCCTTTGGCCTTTGTCTCTGGCTGCACCAAGGCAGTACCGTAGTGGCCTTTGGAAGAAGGAAATGAATGAAGCTAAGGAGGAACAGGCCACTAGGAGGCCTGCTTCCCAGCAGGAACTGGCTGGGCTAGGCCTTGGAGGTGAGGAAGGATCGACATGGCAGGACATCTGCTGGCTTGGTGGGAGTCATAGGAAGATCATAGGGTTTGAAGAACTTTGGCTGCCAGGCGGTGGCTCTGGCTGGGGCTCTGTAGGCAGTAAGGAGCTTCTGAAAGGGCTTAGGGCGGGGCTAGGTCCAAATTTTAAGGATATTGCTCTCATAGTAGCAAAAGATAGGCTTGAGAGAGTGAGGAAAATGGAGATAAGTCGAGTGGTGAGGAGCTATTGGCTCAGGGAGGCTAAGAGGGGCACCTTATTGGATGTGAAGAGGGAGGGAAGAGAAGAGACCAAAGCATCTCTCTGCAGCTTCTCCTTGGATATGGGGTGTTGATGCTAGCTTGAAGCCTTGCTGGGGCAGTGTCTTCATGAGGCCACTGTTAATTCGGTTTGATAAGAGTTTGATTTAGGCTCTGCCATTTACCAGTTGTGTGACCTAGGGCCTCAGTTTCTCCAACTGTCCAAGGAAGGGATTGGCCCAGATGACCTCTGAGTTCCAGGTTACCATCTGGGGGGAGTTCATTCCCTTTTCCAAGTGATCCCTCCATTGATTTGGATACTTTTCCTGTCAGAAGGCCTCCCCTTAGCCTTGGCACTGGGCTTTTTGTGATCCTGGGACTTAGAAGGCACTAAGGCCCTTCCTCCAAATGGGGAGAAACCATAAATACTTGGAAGTTTAGAGGGCAGTTCAGAATGGGCAGATGAAGTCTTGTAGAATACTGTCTTATAAACGATATTCCTGAAGTCTGGAAGCAGAGACCTGGCCTCAGATGGAGTCCAGATGGAGCCAAAGTCTAGGAGTGTGTTGTGGGGAACAACTGCCAGATGGAGCAGGGGTGCTCCCGGGGTTGCTCCCAGGATGCCTGGGGGAGTGTGTTCCCGGGATGCCTGGCCCCATTCTTGCCCCTCCACATCCCAGGAGCCTGGAAGCCTGGGGTCCTCGCTGGCAGGCCAGCAATTTGGCTCACTTACTGTTTCTCTTCAGTTTGGGGTTTGGAATCAGAGCTCTAAGCCCTCGTAAAGAGGCCGAGCTCTCTTTGTACTGTCTGTTATTTCTGAGTGTCATCTCTGAACCCTTGTTTTTCCATCACATCAGGCCCAAGCCCATTTTGATAGCATAGTATGAGCTTAATTTAGTCTCTCTAGTCATTTGTTTGTCCAAGTGTCTTTTTCATTATATTGTGCATTCTACTGGAAGTGTGCAATTTAAAACCAATATCTTTGTTTTCTAAAACTGTTTGCTAAATATTTAAACTCTGAAACTTGTTAGGTCTTTGCTTTGTCAAGGTCTATTTTCACTCTCCTGATGAGGTTGTGGGGAAATGTTAGCTGCCTTCAGGGGGAGACTTTGCCGTTAGATTTCACCACAATTATACTTTATTGGCCACAGTTCGTAGTTCCTGTTTTGATAATTACTTGAGCTGTTGATTGAATTACTTTGTTATTTGGGAGTGGGCTACCAGGCCTGACCTTGCCATTTTCATTCCTGCTTGATTGGGTTAGTGGCTAAAATGGGAAAGAGGCTCCAGCCCTGCATTCCTCCTTTCTTTGTTGAAATGAATTCTGCGGTTTGGCCATCGGTGTGTTTCCTGAAGATCTGTGTCCCTAGAGAAAGCCCTCTGTTCTGCCATTAGCTTCCAGGCAGAGTCACTGCCTTTTTTTTTCTCTATCATATGTCTTGGTACAAATGATTGTATGCTTTTTTCATGATCTATGAATAACAGAAAATCAGGCAGGCTAAATGTTCTGCTCTGCTCTGTGGAGGGGAATAAAGGCTCTTGGGGGCTTTTTCCTTTTTCTGTTATTGTTTTTCTTAATTTTCAAGGTACAATGTTTCCCAGAATCACAGGATTTGACAGCTGAAAGAGAAGTTAGAAGTCATTTGTGCTAATTCTCTGATTTTGTCAGTCAGGAAATTGAAGTTCAGGGGGGAAGCGATTGATGCAGGGTCCCCAAGCCAGGCCTGTGTGGGTTTAGGCCTGAGATATTCCTGCTGTCACTGGAATCCTGTTGCAGTGCGAAGTTCCTTCTGGGCCTGGCCTCTTGGACACTGGTCGCTAATCCCAGCTCTCATCCCTGTGCTGTTGGAGAGACTTGGGATCATTTGTTTCTGTGTCAGCATCACCCAGGAGCATTTTTCGAGCATCTGCCAGGTAGAAAAAACATCAGAGGAGGTCCCTGGAGTACAAAGAGTCTCTGTTGTCTAAGAGCTTACAGATTTACATATAGAACAGAAGATTGTATCTCTGAGTGCCTGGTGACTGGTCTGGCTGAGGCGCTACAAGAACCTGGAGGAGGGAAAGGACTCTGGGATCCATGTATCACTGAGCACAGTAGCTGGATTTGGAGGGTGTTACTTTCATGTTCAAGAAGGGCTGCACTGATTCTGTGAGTTGGGGTTATTCCCGTGAGGGCCTTGGAGTCAATGAGCCCTTTTTAACAGCACCCACTTTATGCCAGGCACTGTAGTAAGTGCTGGGGTTACAAAGAAAGGCCAATGACAGGAGCTCCAGGTCTGATGGAGGAGTCAGCAGGCAAACAAATGCATACAAACAGACATAGACAAGGTCAATGGAGGTAACTCATCTGTGAATGCAGGAGAGTCTGGAAAGGCTTCTTGCAAAGGGTGGGATTTGAACTGAGCCCTGAAGGAAGCCCCCATGGCCATGAGGCAGGAGAGCCTTCTAGGGCCCGGAGCAGCCAGGATTTGTGCCAGCAAAGGGCTCTGGAGCACAGTGTGTGAGGTAGGGAGGAGGCGCCTTCCAGGGCTCCATTTTCTCCATCAGGACTTTGTTCTGGCTAACTCCTTTCTTCTCCTCCTCCTGGACAGTGGAAGCTGCCAATTCCCACTTACTCTCAGGTCACATGTTAGCCATTATTGGTTTAGCATTTTAAGCAGGACCTGGGCCTGTGCTCCCGGAATGGGTTTTCATGGCCTGGTGGACTCTTCTTGTCTTTTTAAAATTTTTTTTGTGCTTCAGAGGCAACATGGCCCAGCAGGAGAGCTGGACCTTTGTTTGAATCTCAGCACTGACTCTTACTGGCTGTGTGACCAGGGACAAATGTACCAACCTTTCTGACCCTCAGTTTCCCCCATTAGTAAGATGAGGATAATAATTTCCTGTAGTATCTGCCTCACAGATCAATAATACATGGAACTAATGTTTATAGAGCGCTTTCAGGTTTGTGAAGTGCTCCATACACACCCATTGTCTGATCTGATCCTCTCAAGACTCCTGTGATCCCCTAAATTTCTCCCTGTATTCCTCCTCCCAGAGAGCCATCCCATATGACAAAGAATTTTTTAAAATAAAGAGAAAGAAAAAAATCAGCATCTATTAACACATCAAAAAAAAGAAGTGACAGCATATGCTCTGTTGCAGCCCTATGAACCCTGACCTCTGCAAAGGAGTAGGGAGGGAGACCTCTTCTCCATCCCTTCTTGGGGGCCAAGTCCGTTCTCTTGGCATTTGGCCCCTGTGTGCCAGCATCCTTTCCATTTACGATGTCATATTTGTGTCTGGTTTTCTTGGGGCCGCTGATTTCACTTTATGTCAATATCCATCATGTTCATTTCTTGTAGCACAACAATTCATGTTCCATTACACTCCTCTCAGTTGTTTCCAACTCTTCGTGATGCCACGTGGGGCTTTGGTATATAGATGATGAACTGAGGCAGACAGGGTGAAGTGACTTGCTCAGGGTCACACCGCTAGCGTCCGAGGCCAGATTTGAGCTCAGGAAGATGAACCCTCCTGACTCCATCCACTGAGGCACCTACCTGCCCACACAGTTTATATATGTACCACTGTTTATTTAGTCATTCTCCAGACAATGGACATCTACTTAGTTCCTAGTTCTTTGCTGCTACCAATAATGCTGCTAAAAATCTTTTGGTGTAGAAAGGGCTGTTCCATTGATCAGTGGCACCTTCTTTGAGTATACACCTGCCCTGCCCTCAGACGCTTTGGATCGGAGGATGCGACATTTCGCCACTACATTTGCATAATTTCAGATCCCCGTCCACAATGGCTCCCCCAACAATGTGCTGACGTGTCTTCCTCCAGCCTCTCCAACTATTCCCATCTTTTGTCATCTTTGACGGTTTGCTGGGTGTGAAATAAAACCTCAGAGTTGTTTTGGAAAGTAGCAAGTAGCCAACTCCTGAAGAGCTTCCCCTGCCAAGCTGCGGGCTTTATAGCTGGGAGCCACTAGGATTTATTTATTGGGAAAAGGGATGACATGATCAGAGCTGCTATATTTTAGGACAATCACTTTGGCACAAGAAACTTGAAGTATGGAGATAAATCAATCAACATTTATTAAGCACCTACTGTGTGCCAGGCACCATGCTGAGTGGTGGGTACACAAAGACAGGCAAAAGACAGTCCCTGCCTTAAATAAGGCAGACAACGTGCAAACATATCCAAAGAAAGTTAGATACTGGATAAACAGGCAAGAAGTAACTGAGGGAGAGGACTAGAATTAAGGAGAGCTTGGGAAGGCTTCTTGTAGAAGGGGAGATTTTAGTTGGGACTTCAAGGAAGCCAGGGAGGTCAGTAGTCGAAGTGGTGGAGGGAGAGCATTCCAGGCATAAGGCACAGCAAGAGGAAATGCCTGGAGGTGAGAGTGGAGTGTTTGGCCAGAGAACAGCCAGGAGGCCGCTGTTATTGGACTGAAGAGGACATGGTAGGGGAAATAAGACAGATGAAGCCTGGAAAGGTAGGAGGGATTTTGAAGGCCAAACAGAGCATTTTGTATTTGAGCCTGGAGACCTTGTAGAACCCACTCAGGTTTATTGAGTAGGGGGGTGGGGCAGTGACATGATTTGACTGGTATTTTAGGAAAATCACTTTGGCCCCTGGATAGAGGATGGATTGGAGTGGAGAGAGACCGAAGGCAGTTGGAACCACCAGCAGGTGATTGCAGTAGTCCAGGTGTGAGATGATGAGGTCTTGTCCCAATGTGGTGACAGTGTCTGAGCAGAGAAGGGGGAGCATGCAAAGGTGAAATCAAAAGACCTTTGGCACCACCTTACATCTGGGGCATGAGAGAGAGTGAGGAATCAGGGATGATTCCTGGGTGTGAGCCTAAGGACTGGGAGGGTACTGGTACCCTGGATGGTAACAGAAAAGGCAGGAGAGAGGGGGAGGGTTCAAGGGGAAAGGTCACGAGTTGTGTTTTGGCCATGTCTATGCGACCTTGAGTTTGAGATATCTGAAAGGCAATTGGAGATGTGAGATTAGAGGTGTGCAGAGAGATTGGGGCAGGAGAGGCAGATGGGAGAACCATCAGCATTGAGATGGTAGAAGGCTGTGGAAGGATGAGGAGGACATGAATGAGGGTGGCGGCTCCACGAATAGACAGAAGGGGATGTATGAGAGAGGTTTGGTAATGGAGGACTTTGAGGGGAAGTCAGACAATTGGAAGGAGAGCTCAGGTAGAGCAGAGAGAGCACGCTGACTGAAAGGATGGTTTGTTAGCCATGTGTCCATGTGTTCCAGCGGCTGGACAGAGCTCAGGGGAGAGGAGGGTGGAGAAGAGGCCCAAGGAGTTGGGTGTGGCGGTCTGGTCACTTTAGAGAGAAATGGTTAAGGAGGTGCAAGAGCAGCTCCAGAGGCTTTGAAGAGAGAGAGAGGGTGTGGCATTTAGCAGAGAAGGGGGTAGAGAGTTGTAGAATGCTCACTTGTACCAGGCAGTAGAGTCCCAAGACAGTTTTCCAAGGATGGGAGAAAACATGGACATGTTTGTGGGCAGTAGGGGAGGAACCAATAGCCTGGGAGAGACTGAAGAGAAGAGAGAATGGAGATCATGAAGGGGAAGGAGGCAGCTCCATGCCTTGGCCTTGGAGGGCAGAGAGCCAGATGGCCTCCATATCAGCAAAGAGAGGTGGGGGTGGGACTGGACTGTGAGGGAAGAGGAAGCTCACTGCCAATGGTCTCACATTCCTCTGTAAAGTATGAAGCAGGATCCCCAGCTGAGAGGGGAAAGGGATGGTCCCATGAGGGGCTGGAGGTGAGATGAGAAGGTTTGGGAGGTACCCAGGAGCCCAAAGTCCAGGTAATGCCCTCCTAAGTGCAAGCACAGATCCTTTTGCTGCAGAGGGCCATGAAGCACTCCTAGGAGTGAGGAAACTGTCCCACTTCCAGAACCTCAGTCTTCGACCCTGTGCTGGCCTCTGGCTTTCTGAAAGAGAATGTGCAAATGCAAGAAGGAGAGAATGAGCAGAGACCCCTGGGACAGGCAGCCAACTCCCTGTCAGCGAGGCATCAGGAGAAGGCTATCAGTCTGGTGTCAGGGGCCATGTGGGCGCATCCTTTGGGGAGCCACCCCTCAGATGCTCAAACAGCTGCATACCCTGTCATCAATTCAACTGTGGCCAGCCCCACCCCCTTCCACTAATAACTATCTAAGAGCCAGGCAGGGACCTGGGGCAAGCCTGGACAACTTCTCCAATCTGGGAGAGAAGTCTTTTCTAGCTCTACACTGTGCACTCCCACGTGCTCTGGTCAGCTTTCCTGACTGAGCCAGCTCCTGCTTCTGTGTTGATATAAGATGCTACCTCAGAGAGTCTTAGAATGTTAACTATGGGAGAGACCTTCAAGGTTCCAGTTTGGAAGACAGTGAGGCCCAGAGGGACCCAACAGCTCCAGGACTGCCATTGATCTGTGATATCCTCCATCTGCCATACCTTCTCATCCTGGGCATCTCTGTGTTCTCCTGTGTCTCCTCCATGGAAACTCTAGACACATCTCAACTACTAGGGGGTTCCTCTGCCCCCCCCATCCCCACAACCTGCCACAGCCCACTCTCCTCAGCATGTGCCCTCCCCCATGGCCCTGTGTCTGGGTGTCTCATCCTGCTTGGATCCTTCCCACAGCACAACCAGCAGAGGGGTTCCCATGTTTTTGAGTGCAGAGGTTCATGTGTATGTGTTCATGTGCACAGCCTACTTATGGCCCTTCGTTCAATAACTACTCATTGTGCCCCTGCTGTGAATCTTGCCCAGTGGATGATAGAGGCAAAGAACCACTTTCAAAGACCCTTCGAGACTAGATGGGTATGAAGCAAAAGGGAACCTGCTGCTTGGCCCAACCACTAACAAGGCCTCTTATTTTGGATAAGGTCATGCTGTGCTGTGCTATGCTGTGTTGTTTTGGTCTGGCTGCAGACCCATGACTTCATCACTGTAGGAGACTCCCCAAAATGAGCCGCCGCTGTTCTACAATTCCTAGTCTTACAGAGGGAGCTGCCAGGGCCCTAACCCCCAGTAGGGGTCAGAGGCCAGACTTGAACCCAGGCCTTTCTGGGTCCCTCCACAGTCTCCACTCTACTGCTTCTTCTCTTTGGCACATGGCTTCCTCCATTCAACAAATATTTTTGGTGAGATAACAGAACTCACAAAGATTCCTCTAAAACATGCCCAGGGGGTGGTCACCTAGCCTTTTCAGAAGACCTCAAGTGAGAAGGCCATTGCACCTTGGATAGTTAGAAAAGTTTTAATTATCTAAAGTTTGCATTTCCCTCCAGACACCTTCTTCCCATTGCTTCCTCCTTGTTCTGCCCACTGGCGCCCAACAGAACCTGGTAAATCCCTCTTCCTGGTGAGGTGACACTTCTTCAGAGGCTTGGATTCAATAGGCATTTACTTGAGAACCATTAGGCCATTGTCTCCATTTGCCCCACCCCACCTCAACCACTACCTCCCGAACCTCTGTAGTTCCTTCAGCTGATTCTCAGATGTCATGATTGGAAAGCCTCTCCCTGGCCTAAATTGCCCTCATCTGTACACTATCCAGTTTGTCAGTGTCCTTTTTTCCCAGGACCAAGAGAAACTGAACCTGGAACCACAGATGAGGGAGGAGGCCATCGACACTCTGACCTCCCTCAGCCTAAATGTTTGGCCTCTCTGGAGGTTGCCTAACATTTCAGTAGTTTCTGAGTTGCCCTATCACAGATATTTAATAAACTTTGTTGGATTGTTAAATTCCAAATCACACTTATTAGTATATTACATATCAGGTGAAAATGTGTTTGGCAGCTGGGGTGAGATGATGTCTACACTTTCAAGCTTATACATGTCAGCTGTTGTGAAGATGATAATTTACCAATGTTAACTGGCAAATCATTGAATATTAAGCTAAAAGTTAATGTCAAGGAACAAATAATAGGAAGTTCCCTGGTGTCATGTTGATGCTTCCGTGGTCACCTGAAAATAAACCTTTACTTTATTGAAGTCACAATGGGAAAAGGCCTGGGTTCCAATACCGACTCAGCCTCCTTGTAACCTATGTGGTCTCCAGTAAGTAACTTGACTCTCTGGGCCTCAGTTGGATGAGCACTAAGGCCCTTCCCCCTCTCAACCTATGAGCCCATATGGTGTTCCTAAATGACCACAGTTACCAGCCTTGAAAGAACACCTCCTTTGTGCTGTTAACGCATTAGAGTAAGTAGGAGTCTAGGGGAATGGGAGGTCACTGGGTGACCCAAAGGAAGTTTAGTGAAGGGGGTGGGCCTTGAACAATGGACTGGGCTTGAGGAAGGGGGTAGAGGGAGGGAGGGCATTCTAGGAAAGGGGGATGATGAGGAAAGAAATGGTTGTGTCACACTCTAGCTAATGACAGCAGAACCTTGAAGAACTCAGAGAAGAGTCTTGTGGGGAACTTGATGTTCCCCACGAGTTTCAAGGGGTCAGGTGAAGGGTTGACAAGGCTGGGAAAAATCATTAAATGCTATGCATTTCCCCAAAGGTTATCAAGGGCAGAAATGGAGCCATCTCCGCCCTCAGGGAACTCCGTTCTCCTGATGGAATACAGCACATACAAAGAAATTCAAAGCAACTCCAAGAGGGAGAGGATAGAATTGGGGGGGGGGGGGAACCGTTAGAGTTGGAAAAACCTTTGTATTAAATATTCTGAGAAAAGTCTAACATGACTGAAATATCTAAGGGGATTGACCCCTAAAATGAGACCAAGAGCCATACCCTGGAAGATGAGGAGTCAAAATATAGGAACAAATGGTCTTAAAAAGAATTGCCAACTATAAACATCCACAGGAAAACAGGCTTCCTACCACTAATGAGAGAAATGCAAATTAAAACACCTCAGAGGTTCCCCCTCCTACTCAGATGACAAAAGGGTGGAAGAGTCAATGTTGGAGGAGCAGAGGGAAGACTGGCACACTGATGGAGAAGCCATGAAGGGATGCTGCCATGCGGGAGGTCAGTGTGGAATTCTTCAAGAGACGTGACTGAGTTGTCCATGTCCTCTGACCAAGATGGCAAAGACAGAAATGAAGGCCTGCCACTCAGCACACTCACGCCCCTGCTCTTTGCAGGAGTGAAAGGCTGAAAACAAATTGGGTATCTACCAATGAGTGAGGGACTGGAAGGACTCTGGTATATGATCATGATGGAATGTCATGATACTGCAGTAAATGACAAATAGGAATTCATAGGAGAAGTATGGGAAGATTTGTATGAACAGATAGAGAATAGAACATGTAGATCCGAGACAATTTTACCCTTGGTGTGAACAAAAAGTAACTGAAAAGCAATGAACGAATGCCCCTAAGGAGAGGAGCCAAGACCTTCCCTCCAGAGAAGAACAAATGCTGTCTGTGTCCCCAGGGGGAGGCGTGGTGTGTTTGGTGTAAACAAAAATCATCAATGACAGGTGGGGTGGAGTACAGTTCTAGCTTTGTACAGAAGGAGGCAGCTAAACTGGAGATTCTCAGAGGCAAGGCTGAATGGAGGAGGAAGTACAGTCCCAGCAGGGGGAACCCTGCTTGTGCAAAGGTGTGGAGATGAGAGATGGCATGTCATAAGCACTTTCTTCTGGAACAACTCTAATATCCCTCTTCCTCTTCCTTCTTGAGCCTCAATATTCTCCCTTCCTTCCACCATTCCTTATATGGCGTGATCTCAAGGCAAGGGCTTTCATTAGATATACTCTCCAAATTATCAACATCTTTTCTTAGCTCTGGTGTCCAGGCCTAGGCATAGTACACCAGATGACAGCTAGATTTCCATCACTTTCCTAGGCCCAAGCACTCTGCCTCTTAATGAGCTTCACTCTTTAGGCTACCATGGCATGCTGAGCTCATGAGCCACTAGAACCCCCAGCTCTTTTTCACCAGAATTTTGGTCCAGGCAGGCCTTCTTCTAGTGTCTGTTAAATTCATCCAAGATTTCTCTATTCTATGCTCTATAATCTCTAGCCAGCAAGGACTGTCTCCCCTTCCCCAAACAGGCCTGCATTCTTCTCCCTCCCTGCCACTGCTCCTACTTTCCCAGAAACCCTGAGTCCCTCCCCACTCCCCTCAACCTGTTGAATTCTTAGCCGTGCTCTCAAGGCCAACTGCAATGCCACACTCACCCAGCTGCTGTGCTGGGAAGGCTGTGCCCAGCTGACGTCCTGTGACCTTGCTCCATTTGTCATGGAATGTGCAGTGCTGTGGTCTGGACAGGATGTAGCATTGGGTGTCTGAGGACCTGCAGCCGAGACCCAAATGAATGAATGAATTAAAAGCAGTTGTTAAGCCTTACTGTGTGAGCTGAGATCCACAGGAAAGGCTGGGAATATGAGTACTAAAAGCAGGCTGTCCCTGCCCTCAAGGAATGCCCATTCTAGAGAGGGGAGGGGTAGGAAGGTACCTGAAACGGTGAATGAAGTCAAGTCCTTCCCAGGAGGGCAAGTGGGGATTTGATTCCTGTCCCCAGAGCTGAAAGTGATAAGGGTGATGGGGGAAGGAGTGCACCGTGGTGGGGCTGGGGGCCAGGGCAGCAGGGCCCAGATCCCATATCTGTGGGGGAAGGACTTCAGAGGAAATGGCCCAACCCTCGGGTTTCATGTCCATGAAAAGAGATGAGACAGACCATATCTGAGTCCCTGTAACCCTGTGGCTTGTTGAGCTGCCATCTTCTCCCCTTTAGAGCGAGGGATGATTTCTGAAGCCCTTCTGAATGTAAATCCCATGATTCCCAGCAATCAGCCCCAGCCCATCACCCTAAAAGAACAAGTGTACCTTCAGGACTGCCAGATAACACCCCATCCCCACTTCCCTCCCCAGCAGCTAGCTGATACCTGAGGCTCTTCTGACAAATAATAGTAAATATTCATGCACCCCTCACTTTAGAATGAGCTGAAGATGCAGGTGCCTTCCTGGGGGGATATTTCAGTGAGAATGAGATTTCCCAAGTTGGGCTGCCTAGGAGAGCCTCCCTGAGGCCTCCTGGAGTGTGGGCCCCCTGCCTGCCCTCTCCCTCCCCCCACTACTCAGAGCTGCCAAGCTGCCTTCTGCACAGGGTAGCCAAGGGTCCTTCCGATGGAGGCCACACAGGGCACCAGGACCTGGCCATGGTGGGGAGGGCAGGGGATTCTGAGGTTCACCGTGTTTGTCTGGCCTTTGGTATAACATTTAACTTCTCCCCCGGTCCCCTTCGAGCTGTATTAAAGGCTGAGAACACAAAGAGAAGAGTCCCTGTCCTTAGGGCACTTCCAGTCCATCAGCCAGGGGGTGCGGTGGAGGGGCTGGACCTGGAGTCAGGAAGACATGAGGTTAGAGACTGTCTCAGACACTTCCTAGCCTTGTGATCCTGGCCAAGTCCCTTCACCTCTGCCTCAGTTTCCTTATCTGTAACAAGGGGATAGCACCGACCTCCCAGGGCTGTTGTGAGATGGGTGTAAAGTGTTTAGCACAGTGTCTGGCACACAGTAGGTGCTTAGGAAATGCTGTCCCCCCACCATTTCTCCTGTAAAATGAGAGGCTAGACTGAAAGCCTATGAGGGCTCTGCTAGCTCCAGATTTTTTAACTTGATAATCCTCCCCCTTTTGAAGCAGTTCTGTAGGCTGGGATCCAGGTCCACCTCTCCAGCCTTATCTGGGGTGCTCACTCCTCTTGGGGATGCTGTTGGAGCCTTCTCCTGTGTCCTCAAAGTGGTTCTGGGCTTGGCCACCTCTGCCTTTGAGCACAGCCATGGGGATGCTATGCCTGGCGTGTCCTGTCCATGCAACAGCTCCCAATGACCCACGAGGACCAAGGCTCCATCTGGTGAAATCCTAGCCCTCCCCAAGGGCCACCTCAACTGCCTCTTCTCCAGAAGGGATCCCCACCCCCAACCAGAAGGAACCTGTCAGCGATGCTCAGATGCCTGGCTGCTCCTCCTTCCTACACACACTGTGGCCGTGCCATGGACTCTGTGCCATGACATGTGTGGGGGGGGGGGGGCACCTGTGTCTCATCTGTCTTTGTACAGGGCTGCCTACGTGCCTGGGTACATGCACACACCCTCGCGCGTGCGCATGCACACACCCTCGCACAAACGCACACAGATAGGGCCCGCCCTGCCTGAATGCAAACCTGAAGCAGCTGAAGCCTCTCTCCCCAGCAGGCAGATGGACTGGTGAGAGAGCTTTGTTTCTTGGTTCCGCAGCCTGCTTTCCCACAGGCTCGGCAACCCTGTTACTCCCAGAATGCACTAAAAGCACATCCCTATCTGGATCTTGTTCTCAGGTCTGGATTCCCAGAGAGCAGAGCCCAGGAGCCCAGCCTGGCCCCCGGGGCTCAGCTGGGGGACATTCATGTGCTAAATAATCTCTTTCATCCTAACCGGCCCTAATCCGTTTGTAAAGGATCCCATTGGAAAGTCATTTTGGTTTGAATGAAGCCAGATCTGATGTGAAGTCCAACCCCAGTCCAGGGTAAAGGCCAGGGCCTGCAGACTAAAACTGGAACTATATAGCCAAGAGCTATGTCCCAGAGAACTCTGTCCTGCCCTGACTCAGGTTCAGCCCAGGGATAAGGTTCCTGGTTGAGGGAGCCTGGGAGGGCCATTGACCAGAGGGCTACCAGGGTCTTAGGTCAGCGCTGGACCTGTGGATTTCTGGGCTAGTTTGATTCAGAAACTTGGAGGCCTCTAGCCTGCTCAGGAAGCCTGAGGGGGACGGCCAAGGGGATCTTCCTTTAGCTGCTGACCTGTCCTTGGGGGGAAGGGGACATTTGAGGTCCTGAAGCAAGTTGGGGGTGTTAAACCTGAAAATTTGTTTGAAGGAAACAACAGAGCTAGGTGATAGAAAAATCCATGTTGTTTATTATTTTCCCTTAAAGCATAGTGAAGCTAGCTTACTTGTACGTACAAGGAGTCAGAGTATAAACTGGCTGCCTGAACAAAGCAATGAGAAAACTTATATACGTTATTTTAGCAGAGCTAGCAAGCCTGTATGACCTCATTTTTATGAGCCCTATGTATGTTTAACCATGATACAAGAAGAGGATTTTCCTTAATGGAATAGATTGTAAATACAACAAATTAGATAGTTGACAAAGTGTCAATTGGAATTACAACCCCAGGATCTCTGTGTTTAATTGGCCATTAACATTCCACAACATAGTATATGCCCATAAAATATTAAGATAAAGAAAAGTCACATAATTCAAGATAGTGTCTGGGGTCAAGGTTTTCACCCTTAATGGCCACGGACAGAGCAAGGAATGCTCCATCTGGATTTTGTTGATATAAGATAGAGATATCTCTGAGCTTACTCAGAGAACAAAGAGACTGTTAGGATCAGGCTTTTCTTCTGGTTAAGTAGTTCAGGCCCTGAGTCTTATTGAAATTACAAAAATGATATAAAATAGTATAATATTTTCCACAGGGGTTAAGGGGATGAAGTGCCCTAACCCTAACCCCGCCTGCCCCTCAGAGCCTGTGAAGGCAAGGGCCTCCCTAGTCTGGAATACGTGAGCAGGACACTGTTGCTGCTTTGGGAATGGAGTCTGATGGCATTCACAGACTGGGCCACAGCAGCGAATGGTTCTTCCCACCGTTCAGGGACTGCTCATGTGCCCTGATTCCTCTTTGAGGATGGAATGGAAAATGAATGAAAATGTACTCAGAAGCACAGACTGTGTGCCAAGGGCCAAGGAGACAAATACAAAAGCAGGCAGTCCTGGCCCTCCCCCACCTTCCTTTTGGCTGCCGCCATCTCTCTGGCCCTTGAGCTCCCGTGGCATGTGCTGTCTGCCACTCCCTTAGAGTGTGAAGGATAACTCATGTGGGCCATATAGGTGTTAGTGCATCCATTTTACAGATGACGAAGCAGTGTCAGAAAAGTGGATTTTTGTTTCTCCTCACCAAGCCTCCTTTATGCCAGGCTCCACGCTAGAATCTGGGGCTACAAAGACAGAGGGAACAGCCCTTGCCTTAAGAGCTTACGTTCTCCTGTGGCTGGGGGGTAGGGGTGAGGCAGGACAAGAAGGGTAAATACAAAGTAATTCTGGAGGCAGGGAAAACCCTAACACCAGGGGCAGCCAGGAAGGGCCAAACTGGTCTGGGAGGGGTGGTGATTCTGAGGAGGCCAAGAGGAGGAGGGAGAGTGGCTGGCAGGCAACCAGCCAGGAGGTGGAGGCTGGGGTAGTGGCTTGGCTTTCCCAAGGTCCCTCAGCCAGGAGATGGCCTAGGAACCCAGGCATCTGATTGTCAGTCCAGCCCAGCCCTCCAGCTACTAGAGGGTGCTGCTTGGTGGACCTTGGCTCTCCCAGGCTGCCTGTGCCTTCTCATTCTGTAGGTTCTTGTCCATGTTCCACCAGACCCTTCCCAGCAGCTCACCCTCAAGGTGGCCCTCCTCTAGGGACCACAGGTTCTGTGTTTTGCTTCCCAACATTATATCAGATGATGAATGCTTGTTGGATGGGTGAGTGAAGGAGATGGTCATCAGGGTGATGGCTTCTGTTTGTTTGGGTCCCTTTGTGGACTCTTAATAGTATGACTTTTAATCCCCAGATCACATCTGGGCTGGAAGCTCCTTGCCCAAGATGAGAGAGGTGGCACTCCGCCCTTCCTTTCCTTTCAGCAGAGCCGCTTCCCAGTTTCCCCAAGAAGTTCTTGTCAATTAGGAAGTTCTTTCCCAAGTAATTTGTGTTCTTTTGTCAATTAAACATTGAGTAATTGAGTTTTCTTATTCCTGATGCTTCCTCATTCGGTCTGTTCTATGGATAGGATTTTCGGTTTTTTAACCAGCACCATGCTGCAATGGAGTCTGGAGATGCCAGTCTCTCTGCATTCTTACTTTGGAAAATTGTTTCCCATGAGTTTCTAGACTTTTTGTTCCTCCAAATGAATTTTGTTATTGTTTTGTCTAGCTTTATAGAGTATCGACTCGGTAGTCTGATTAGCATAGCATGAAATCTGTAAATAATTAGGTAATATTTATATTACAGTGGCATGACCTAGCTGTGAGCACGAATATCCTTCCAGTGATTTAAGTTGGTTTTTATTTCTTTAAAAAAGTGGCTTGTAATTATATCTGGATCATGCTTGAGCGTCCCTTGGTAGACTGATGAAAGATTTGAAGCATTTTGTGCTTATTCTGCACTGGACTTCCATTATTTGCTCCTGGATTTTGTTACTATTTAGAAATGTTATGGGGGCAAGGACTGGGGGAGGTTATTTTGTATCCAGCAACTTTATTGAAAGTATTGACTGGCTAAGTTTCTTTGCTGCTTCTCTGAGATTTGCTAAGTAACTCACCATGTTTTCAGCAAATAGGCATAGTTTTCTCTCCTTTTCATGGCTACACATTTCATTTCTCATCTTATTGTTACCACTAGCATTTCTTAAAACTGTTATCAGTTAATGGTGGGGGAAAGAGACATCCTTTATTTATTGTAAAAGTATCTAATGTTTCACCACTATGAACGATACTAGTTTTAGGTTTTAGATATACCCTTTTTTATCATATTAAAAAATGAACCTTCTCTAGCTTTGTTTTGTAGGATTTCTAGCATGATCGTGTTTATATTTTATCAAAGGCTTTTTCTGCAACTATTGATATCATATGGTTTTGTTTCTAATATGATTATGTTAATTTTTTCCTAATTTTCAACTATCTTCATATCCCTGATATGAATCTAACGTGATCATAGTGAATAATTTTGAAGGTATTTTACTGTATTATTTTGTTTAAAATATGTGCTTCTGTATTCACTTGGGATACTATTCTGTAGTTCTTTGTTTTAACCTTCCTTTTTGTCTCATAAAAGGTGTTTAGTAGAATTTTCTTTTTTTTATTTTGGAGAGTAATTTATGTACTGCAATATTCCTTGTTCATTCATCTGTGCAGGTTCTTCTCTTTGGTTCTTTTCCACCTGGTTCAATTTCCCTTTTCTGAATTTGGATAGCTTCAGTTCTATCAGTTTGGGTGGATGATCATACATTCCTTTTCTATTCCATTTGCTGTGATCTCTTAGTGACTCATTCAGTGGCCTTCCCTCAGTCTTTATCCTGTTACCCACTCCCTTCTACTTGGCACTCACCCTTGGCTTCCATGGTGCTCACCTCCCTTGGTTCTCACCTTGCCGTCTCCCATTTCTTTGACCCCTTTGCTGGACAGGACTCGTTCCCGCTAACTATGGATGTGCCCCAAGGCTGCTCTGGGCCATCTGTTCCCTCCTTTCCTGAGTGTCTCCATCAGTTTTCATCTCTTTGCAAAAGACCCCCACATGCAGTCCTCAGCTAAGTTTTGTGCCTCCAGACTCCATCCCTGTGTTACCAGCTGACTGCTGGGTATCTCCACTGTCATGTCCTATGAGCACCTCAAACAAACTGTGTTCAAAACAACGCACCCTGTTTTGCCCTAAACCTACCCCTTCTCTACTCTACTTCCCAGTCAAGGAGGTATCTTGTGCTCTTCCCTCTCTCTCCCCTGCCAAGCCCAGTGTGGTGGCCGTTGTCCCCCCTCCCTCCAGACATCTCGGGTGTCTGCCCCTTTCCAGCTACTACTCTTGCTCAGACTTTCATCATCCCTCAATGGGACAGTGGCAGAGACTCATGGTTGGTGTCCTTGCAGCCCTCCTCCCCATCTCCATCTCACCCTCTACATAGCTGCCAAGTACAGATCTGAACCCAATACTCCTGCTCAAGAAGTTTCGTTTTCCCTTTGGCCTCTAGGACAATCTGGATCACAATCTGGTTCCATCCTCCAACTGCGCAGAGGATCTTAGGCCCATGAATTTAGAGCTGGAAGGGACCTTAGAGGTGACGGAGGCTAATTCTTTTCTTTTACTGAGAGAGAAACTGAGGCACAGAGGGTCACACAGCTGGCATCTGAGGCAGGGCTCTATCTGCTGCCACCTGCCCTGATTCTCTGTGGTCATTCTCCAGCCTAGTCATGCTCTCCTGTTTGCTGTTCTCTACGTGTGGATACCTAGATTGCATTCCTTCCTCCTCTTCCTAACCAAAGCCCAGCTCAGATCCCTGCAGGAGGCCCAGCCTGATTCCTCCCCTCCACATGGTTATTCTCCCTCTCCTGAAATTTAGTTTGCATTTATTTTCTTACGTGTGTGTCCACTGTGCCCAGCAGAATGTGCCAATAATGAGAATGATAATATATTATTAGATAATATTAGCTAACCAAAATGATTTCCGATTTGATTCATTTCCCAATGGCCCTAGGGAATGGGGTGGGTGCTCGTATCGTCCGTATTTTACAGATGGAGAAACTGAGGCAGAGGTTAAGTGACTTGCCTAGGATCACCCAGGTCAGATTTGAACTGAGATCTTCCTGACTTTAGGCCCCAAGCTCTATCCACTGTCCCTTAGCCACCTCTTTACACTTGAGAACAGAGACAGATAAACTTGTCTCTGTGCCCTCCGAGGCAGTAGCACACAGTAGGTGCTTAATGAGGGCAGCTAGGTGGCACCACAGTGCATAGCATGCTGGGCCAGGAGTCAGGAAGACATACTTAACTAGCTGTGTGACCCTGGACAGGTCACTTCACCCTGTTTGCCTCAGTTTCTTCATCTGTCAAATGAACTGGAGAAGGAAACAGCAGACCACTCCAATGTCTCTGCCAAGAAAACTCTCAGTGGGGCCATGGAGAAGTCAGACATGACTGAAAAGATGACTAACAAAGGTGCTTAAGATGCGTTTATTGAGTTGACTTTAAAACACCATAAAGGCGTTAGTAGGGACAGAGGCCAGACAGATCCTGCCTTTGCCACTTTGTCCTGTGTGACCTTGGACCATTCCCAAACACCCTCTGGACTTGAGGCTCCTCATCTAAAAAGAGGGAAGCCCTGCCGGAGCCCCAACCTGCTTCCCTGCCTTTCGGGGCCTTGCTGCCCTCTGCTGGCAGGTGTAGGCACTGCCCATGGAGCCCTCAAGCCTTGGCTTGGGAGATGCCAAATGGGTGCTGACTGGTCTGTTAGTCAGCAGATTGTCCTGGAGCTCCGATCAGGCCCTCCTTGGGCCCTGGGGCCCCCCAGTACCTTTCCTTCCACGCTCACTTTCTGTGCTGCTCCTTCTCCAGGCAGCAGCACCATGAACTCTTGAGGCCCGCTGTCCCACACCATGTGGCCATTCTGCATCCCCTTCAAGACAGATTCAAAACTTCACCTGTCTGCCTCAATTTCCTGATCTGCAAAATGAGGATAATGGTAGCACCCACCTCCCGGGGTTGTCAGAAGGATCCATGTAAAAAGCTTTCAAAAGCACTAACTGGACAGAGGCAGTTATGAGGATGAGGAGGAGGATGCATAGCATGTACACAAAGTGGATCCCCCACACAGTAAGGGGGGAGGAAGGCCCAGAAACTGAGAGGAGGTAGCCTCTGAGTGAGCCTTGGGGGAAACGGAAGGCCTGAGCTCCTGCGAGGTGGAGGAAGCCAGGGGCATTGGAGGGCCCAGCCCCTGCCTTCCAGGATGCAGCAGGGAGCACCATCTTGGCAATCTGGGCTGTTCCTAGGAGCCTTTGTGGCTCCAGTTTGCACAGACAGGAAAGTACCTACTCCAGCCAGAAGACTGGAGGCAGTGATGCCATGTTGTGAGCTTCTGGCCCAGGGTCCCTGTGCTGGCTGCTGCTTCTCAGAGGGCAGGAGTTGCCAGGCAAGCCAAGGCAGGGCTCCCCATCCTCCAGGGGTGATGTGTCATTGCCCCAGGAGGCACATCCCTGGCCCCACCCTCCTGATGTGACTCAGAGCTCCTGTGGGCCCCACCCACCACAGAGATGCCAGGGTAGGCTCTGTGCAAAGGGGATGACTCCTTGGGTTGCCACTCTAGTCGCCTCCCTCCCTCCTTCCCTTCCTTCCTTCCTTCTTTCCTTCATTCCTTCCTTTCTTCCTTCTGTCTCTTCTTTCTTCCCTTCCCAGCCAAGAGCCAGCCTCAAGGCCCTGAGCAGACCCAGACTCTGAGAGTTGGGGCCTCTTCCCCAGCTGCCCTCCCTACCACTGTTTAGCTGCTGCTTCCCATGGTTCCCACTCCCTACCCCCATCTCCGGTTCCATACCTGTCGTCTCCTTCCCCAACTAGTAGCTACATGTTTGAGGTGTAATGCTTGTCATCAGACCAGCTGGGGGGGCGGGGTGGGGGGGAGGGGAGGAATGTGGCAATAACAAAAGAGTGACAAGTCAAGAATGTACCAGGCCCTGTGCTAAGCAGTAGAGGTGCAAAGAAAGGCAAAAGACAGTCCCTGCCCTCAAAGAGCTCCCAGTCCAATGGGGAGACAGTATGCAAGCAACTTTGTACAAACATGCTAGAGATAAGAGAGATTGGAAGTGCTCCCTTTCGGGTGATCAGGAAAGGCTTCACTCAGAGGAAGCCAGGGAGGTCAGTAGCTAGAGCAGAGGAGGGAGAGAATTCCAGAAATAGGCAACAACCAGAGGGAATGCTGGGAAAGCCTGAGAAAGTAGGGCTTGGTGATGAAAGGCTTTGAATGCAAGGCAGTATTTTGTGTTTGATCCCAGAGTTGATAGGGAGCCATTAGAGTTTATTGAGAAGGGAGTGACATGGTCAGAGCAGGAAGATCACTGGAGTGGGGAGAGACTTGAGGCAGACAGACCCCCCCAGTGGCTATTGCAGTGGTCCAGGCATGAGGTGAGGAGGGACAGTGTCAGAGGAGAGAAGGAGCCATGTTGGAGAGACACAGTAGAGGTGAAATCAGCAGGCCTTGGCAACAGCTTGGGTGTGGGAGGTGAAGGATCAAAGGAAGATGATACTGAGGCTGGAAGCTGAGGGCTGAGAGGAGAGTGGTGCCCAGAACAGGAACAGGGAACTTTAGCTAACGAGATCGGTTTGGGTCAGGCAGAGTGCGAGACTTTGGACATCCAGTTCAAGATGGCAGGAAGGCAGAGAGGCGGGGTCGGAGGTCAGCAGAGAGATGGCATGAGCCTTGGTGTGAGCCTGTCTTCTGTGTGTCCTGATTGTGAGCTGTTTTGTGTGATTTATTCCCCAAACCAGACTGTGAAGACGAGGATTGTGTCTTCTCTTTGAATTCCCCTCAGAGCCAAACACACAGTAAGAATTTCTACCAGCAAGTGCTTATTGTTAGGAAATGCACCATTGGTTGAACTCAATAAAGTCACAAAGCTTTTGTTAAATGCCTGCTTGGTGCTGGGCATTACAAGTACCAGGACAGAAATGGAGCCGGGCCTGCCCCAGGCAGCTTTGGCTCTACCAGGGAGTGTACTGTGGCCATTCCTGAGCACTGGAAAACTCAAGATCTGGCCTGCTAGATAGGGGGCTAGAGCCTTGAAGGCCTGACAAGAAGGCCAGGTTGAGGGAGGCAACTCTGCGGAGCCTAGGGGAGGGAAGGTGGGCACAGGGAGCGCTCTTTGGATGGTTTGGCTAGATGGAGAACCTGAATTTGGCAGTGATGTGGCCAAAAGGCTGTCAGTCAGTTGAGAGAGGGGTGTCTGGACCTGGGACTTGGTCACCATAGGGAAAACCCATTGCAAGGAGACTCCTGGCCCAGTGCCCAGGCACTTGGCCTCTAGGCCTTCAAATGAACTTCTGAAGTGGCCCATGAAGCCTGAGAGGTGGGACTTGCCCAGGGTCACACAGATATGTGCTTATTGCCCAAACACCACATCAAGCCTTTAATGAACCACAGCTAGCTGCACCCAAATTCTGAACTAGTGCCTCTTATGGGGGAAGGGAACAAGCACTAATTAAGTACTTACTGTGTGCCGGCCACTAGACTCAGCATCGTTTGATCTGATTCCATTATGATAGTCATCAGGACCAGGCATCACCTCCCTGGTGGTTCACCCCCTCATGCCCCTCCTATGTTGGGGCACCCAGAGGAGCCAGAAGGGGTCAGGTTAAAGGGCAGAGGCCTGGATGTAAAGTCCTTCTCTAGGGGAACAAAACCCCCCACTTCCTCTGCTCAGGCTAGGGCTGGATGGGCTGACTGGGTACCAGACTCAGCTGGCAGGCTGGGTGCTCCTGGCATGCCCTCGGGTGTTTCAGTGGCTCACCTGTAAAATGGGTCCCAGAAGCCTTCCCTTGCCAAACTAAACACACTCCGTGTAAGTTATCCTTACTGTTGACAGGGTCAGAAGAGAGGCCACTGCTTATGAAGAGGCCTAAAGCAGCGAGTTGTTTTCATAATAATAATTATTCCTTTGGAGGGTGAGGGTGGGGGAATCTCCTTCCGGCTTCCAGGGGAGCCAGGCTCTAACATTAGGTCCAGTCCTGATGGGGCACATTCTGCTTACATCCTGATGAAGCACCATTAGGCCAGGTGGTGGCAGGAGATTCCTGGCCCAGCTTTGTGGGAGGCCCCTGTGGAACGTCACTCGGCCCCACCCAGGTCCTAGGGGGCTCTCACAGGCCACCTTTTAGGGTCACAGGAATCAGTTTATGTTTAGTATGTAGAAGAAGTTCATGGCCAGCAAAGGGATCACAGCCCTGGGGTCAGAGGCTGAGGGCAGCCCAGCCTGCTCAGAGGGGAACGAAAGGGACGGGCCTTCTGGCTGGATCTCCATGCTGGCCGTGGGGGAGGAAAGATTCGACCTCAGCCTTCAGGTCACCAGGCAGCCTTTCCAAGCCACCCTTTGCCTTCGACGGTGGCGTTTGTGACTGCTGAGGGCAGCCACTGCCGCCTCATGGAAAATAGAGGGGACGTTATCTTGGAGCCAGGCAGAGCACTCCATATAAGTGACTGCTCGAACCGACCTCGCCATCATCTGGCCCTGGGGGAAGAAACTGAAAAGCATCAGTGTCCCCCTCCCTAGCATCCTCAGTCCTGCCCCTCCCTCCAGCCTGGCATGAACCATGAAAATCACTGGCCTGGCTTTTTCTTAGACTTGTTGGACCCAAGCATTAGCCCTGGAGCTAGAGGGCCTGGGATCCAGTCTCACATTTCACAGGCCGGGACACTGAACACCATGGCAAGGCATGCCACTTCTGGGGGCCTCAGTTTCCTTATGTGCAAAAGGTGTGGTTTGGAATAGGCACTTGCTAAGGTCTGTCCCATCTCTAGGTTCTATGATCCTTTTCTCCCAGGCTTCCTACAAGAACTGGAATTTTTCTACAACCATAGTAATTACTACAGAGAGAGAGATGCCATTTGCATCCCTTCCACCCCATCTAGTGAAGTTTCAAAGTCTTCTGAGGTTCACAGTTGGAGGAAGCCATGCAGCCATATGGGCCCTATTCACACCAGGGGCATGTTAGCCATCTTCAGCCTGTCCCTTGCTGCTTCTGAGCCCTCTACCCTTTCCCAATGGGCTCTCTAGTGAGTCCCTAGAGCAAGAGTTGGCAATCTTTTTTCTCCCCTGAAGCCCCCAACTCATTCTCCATGAGAGAGAACTCTCTCTTTTTCTTGCCTCTGACGTCCTTGCTGACATTGAGACTGGGCATTTCCACACCCCAAAATTCACATTGCTTAAGTCTTAGAGGAAGAGGTGGCCCTTTTGCCCAGGACCAACCTGTCCACATCTTGATTCCATTCCTGCCTTCTCCTTCTGAAGCTTAGCCTGTCAGTCATTCCCTTTCTCTCATCTTCACTGTCTCCCTATCTACTTACCCACTGCCCAGAAACATGCTCCAAAGACCTTGACTTGATCCTGCCATCCCCTCAAGCTTTTTGTCTCTCTTCCTTTTTACTGCCAAATTCCTAGAAAGGCCATCTACATTCAGGGCCTCCACTGCCTCACTGCTCAGCCACCACTCAAGATGTTCTCTCCAAGGTGACCTTCCACTGGTCGCTTCTCAAATGATCTTGCAGCTACTTGCCTGTGTCCACATCGTATGTGTGTCTCCCTATGTCCCTGCTGCCTCTCCTCCCAATCCAAAGTCTTTGAGAATAAAGACGGTTTCATTTTTTACCCACTGCTTAGCACAGGGCTTGCCACATAGGAGTTAATTAATAAACTTTTGTTGAGCTGTTGAATGGAACTGCAGGTGGGAAAGTGCTGGCTTTAGGGTCAGAAGACCCCAGTTTTGTCATCAGCCAGTTCTGTTATGCTCTACTATCCTGTGTAGTAAAATGGGGGGGCTGGATTAATGATCCTGAGCCTTGCAGAGAGTTGAGATGAGGAGGGATGGGGCAGGAACCAGGAGGAGAGGACAGGAGGAGGGATGGAGCATGGACCAGGAGAAGGGGACAGGAGGAGGGATGGAGCAG
Organism: Trichosurus vulpecula; assembly: GCF_011100635.1. Lineage (NCBI taxonomy): Eukaryota > Metazoa > Chordata > Mammalia > Diprotodontia > Phalangeridae > Trichosurus > Trichosurus vulpecula. The sequence continues at coordinate 276,896,141 of NC_050578.1, read as the reverse complement.
GGACCAGGAGGAGGGATGGAGCAGGGACCAAGAGGAGGGATGGAGCAGGGACCAGAAGTGGGGGATGGAGCAGGGACCAGGAGGAGAGGTCAGGAGGAGGGATGGAGAAGGGACCAGGAGGAGGGGACAGGAGGAGGGATGGAGCAGGGACCAGGAGTGGGGGATGGGGCAAGGACCAGGAGGAGGGATGAAGCAGGGACCAGGAGTGGGGGAATGGGGCAGGTAGAGGGAGGCTGGTGAAAGAAAGCTGTACTCTCAGCTTGTTGGGCTGGAACATAGACTGTGTTAAAGGTATAATGTGAAATTCAGCTAGAAATAGTAGAGGGAGCCAGGAGCCAGGGCTGGCTTTTTTGCTCAGACAGGTGTTGGGTAATGCTTGGTTTTGTACCTCCTCAGGGCACTCACCCCCCACCCCAATTTCTTAGTGTGTTTAGTCAGGATGGCACTTCCCACCCCAAACACACAAGCCTCTAAGGCCCACACAGGGAGGGATCGGGGGCCAGCTAGGCTTTGACCTTCCCCAGCACAGCCCTGACAGCCCTTGGGATACCGTAGCCCCAGAGTTGGTCCAGGTCCAACAGTGTGTGTGTTGGGGGCGGGGCAGGGTTGTTGACTGACTCATTGACACATCTAGGAGATTGTTTTAGAGAGATTCTTCTGGGTCTGTGCAAAGTTGGGAGACTGCTGCCTCTGGCCCTGGGAGGGCTACCTGGCCCCATTCTCCCCAGGTTATAGCCTGCCCTCTGCCCCTATGTCTGTTGGTGGGGGGATTAGTGGATGGTCTAGGGTCCTTCTCTTTCTCCTGAGTGTTCCTGTGGAAGGACACAGAGAGTGCCCTAGACCTGAGGGCCCGCAGGCATCGAGTGGAGAGATGCCTCGTATGTCAGCTCCCTCTAAAGAGATTGCACAAATGGTCCTTCAGCATCCCCTCGAATCCCTCTTGTGCTGGAGAGCTCACTACCTTCCCCACCCCCTCCACCTCAGCCCCGAGGCTCGTACCTTCTGGTAGGTGATGGGTTCCTGGCGGTTCTGCCGTAGTTTTTTCAGCAGCACCCTGTCTTTGCGCAGGTCGGTCTTACAGCCCACCAAGATGATGGGCACCCCTGGGCAGAAGTGCTTCACCTCTGGATACCACTATCAGGACAGAGAAGGGAGACCGTCAGTCAGGCCTCACTGCCTCCAGGGGACATGGGAGCTTATCCCATCCTGAGGCCCTGCACAAAGGGAAGCAGGCCAGCCTCAGCCTTCTCACCTGTAAAATGGGTAAAATGGGACAACAGCACCAGCCTCTCAGAGGGCTCCATTGATATGGTGAAGCCCCGTGGGATCCAGCTTGGGTTCTTAGCTCCTATTGTGATGTGCTAGGACTTCTAGTACCCAGCCTGCTTGGAGTCATTTCTCCAGCAGTGGGGATGAGCTGTCCTGCACTGTCCACACCCTCTCACACCCTCGCACACGGATCCTCAGGAGGCTTGGCCTGCTCCAAGCTTCTGTAGTGTTAGCAGTGTGTTCTGACCTTATGGACAGCCTAGGGCTTTGAGGCCTGGGGGAGTCCATGACACAGTAGGAGCTGGTTCCCAGACTTCAGAGGCAGGTCAGGCCCTTGGCACTAACTAGAAGAGCCCATGGCTCTCCTGCCTAGGAGCCACCTGAAGCCTCAAGGTTGGGGCAGAGTCCCCAGTTTGGCTGCTGTAGGACTCAGAGATTACCGGCTCCCAGCATGGAGGTCCGATCATATAGACTCATGCATTTTCAAGATGTCAGCGACCAGCACAGTGACGTGTCTAGGGTCACACAGGTATTAAGTCATGAAATCAGAATTTGAACCCAGGCCCTTTAATTCCAAATCCAGTGTTGATTCTGCCCTTGTGCATGGCCTGGTTATAGGAAATCCTCTGAGGGGCCGGGGAAAGTTGGACATTTCAGGAGGAGGGAGAAAGGGCATCTCCTATCACCTCACCCTAGTGCACTGACCTTGGAAAGGATGTTGTCGAAGCTGTTAGGGCTCATGACATCATAGCACATGAGCACCACTTGGGCATCAGCATAGGACAGTGGGCGCAGGCGGTCATAGTCTTCTTGTCCTGCAAATGACCCATGAAAAGGAGCAGTTTATCATACAGCCTGCCCCAAAGATGCCGGGGAGGGGGGACCGCAGAGGACACAGCCCGAAGGGAAATGTCTCTGGCTGGCTGGCCAAGAGGTGGGGGGAAGCCTTTCAGGGCCCTAGGGGCTCAGAGCTAACACTTTCTAGGGGCTAGGCTTGGCTTCCCTGTCCCCTTTGTTTATTTTCCCTAAATTATTGTTTACTGCTAAACAGCCCTAAAAACCAATTCAACTTAAAGTTCTATCTATATTTTTAAATCAATGTTGAAATGTAAAATGTCTCTCTAGCCCCTTCTGGTCACTCCCTCTCTGCCCCATCCATTTTGGCTTCATCCGCTTTGAAAGAGCCGCAGTCAGTATGTCTGCTGTTGAATTTCATTGGTGTGGGTATTGATTGAGCCCTCACTGGTTGCTTGTTGCTTGTCACCGTCACCGTGTGTGCTTAGCAACAGGAGAAGGGCCAAAGGAGACCAGATTCATTCGCTGCCAGAGCTGGGAGGGCCCTTGAGCTATGGAATCCCAGAGGGAAGAGGACCCTTAGAACAGAACACAAAATGGCGGGTCTCCAGTAACTGCCAGCAAATCTTTGTTGTCTTAGGGAAGGAGGAAGGAGAGGGAGGGAAAGAATTCATAACTTAAAATTGAAAGGAGCAAATGGAATTGGCAAAAAATAAAATATTTTTAAAAAAGGAAAAAGGAGGAAATGGAAGTTCTTATGCTTGTTTGTGGCCTGGATCCCTTTGGCCGTCCAATGAGGCCTGGGGACCCTTCTGAGAATCACATTTTTAAATGCAAAGAATATAACGTGTAGAATTACAAAAGAAACCAATTATTTTGAAAAACATTGCTCAGATAGAGCACTGGCCCTGTAGTCAGGAGGACCTGAGTCAAACCCAGCCTCACATACTTACCTAATGGCCTTGTGACCCTGGGCAAGTCTCTTAATCCCAATTGCTTTCCCACCACCCCCCCCCCCAAAAAAAAACCAACAAGAGTGATCAGAATAAAATTTGTAAAGTGCTTTGGACGCACTGTGCACGTGCTAGCTCTTAGCTATTATTATAAAAATGTTTGGTTTTCTTTTTTTAAAATAGGGTCATGGACCCCAGGTTAAGAATTCGTGCACGTAGAATGTTAGAACATCAGAACTGAGAGGGGCCTTTAGAACATGGAACATCGTGTCTTTACGTATAATTGGAAAAAATAAAATACTATTTAAAAAAGAGCATAGAATGCCAGAGTTGGGGGGGAAGGTTAGTCCAGAGATGGCGTCAGAGCTGCTTTGTTGTTGTTTGGCCATTTTTCACTCATGTCTGACTCTCTGTGACCCCCTTTGGGGTTTTCTTGGCAGAGATACTGGAGCAGTTTGCCATTCCTTCTCCAGCTCATTTTACAGATGAGGAAACTGAGGCAAACAGGCTGAAGCGACTTGCCCAGGGTCTCACAGCTAGTAAGTGTCAGAGGCTGGATTTGAACTCAGGAAGATGGATCTTTCTGACTCCAAACCCAGGTACTCTATCCACGGTGGCGCCACCTAGCTGCCTGTCAAAGCTGGGAAGGGCCTTACCAGAGAATATCAGGACTAGGGAGGGCTATCTTTTCACAGTGGAAGAAGACAAGGCCTAGAGAGGTCCTGAGACTTTGCCTATGTTTTACAGCTGTGGCCAGTTCTAGGGTGGGACCCTAGAGCCCCTGATTGCTAATCTAGGGTACCAGGCTGTACCCTGCTCTCAGAAGCTCCCAATATCACTCCCCATGGAACGTTCAGATCAAAATAAAAGAGAGGCTGAAATCAAAACCTGTGTTTGGCACAGAGACTTAAGAGCTGAAGACTTTCCTCATTTGTGCAGTGTGGGCCTTGAACTGTAGAGGGAGGGATGGATAGTGGTGGTGAAGGAGGGCCTCCTGAAGGACAGGAGCATTTGGATTACCCAGCCTGAGACAGTGCCCGCCATGACCGACTGCACCTGCTGTGCCCACCTGGGCAAAGCCATCTGGGCAAGGTATGGCTGGTGAGGGGTCCTTGGACAATGGCCAGCCAAGGTGGGGCAGGAGCCCCATGGCCCCACCCAGGCCAGTAAACTGTAGGGGAGACTTGGTTCTCTGAGACCTGGCTTCCCCTGCCTGCCTTAGATGCATTTGGGCACATGGTAGGCGCCTCTCAAGGCAAAGAGCAGGCTTTTGTGTGGGAGAGCATCAATCTAGGGCAGATGGGTGAGTTGTGGTAGGACAGCTGTGACCATGGCCTCCCTTGGCTCTTAGCCCAATCTGCCTCATCTCAGACTTCTCTGTGCATACTGCTCTCCGGGACTGGAAGCTCTTGGAAGGCAGGGCCCAGAGTCCAGGGATGTTGGCACACATAGTAGTGAAGGAAGATGGAGGCATGTGGGGGGGGCAACAAGCCCTCACCACCTCCTCCCTCCCCAACTTTAGCCTGTGTCCTTGGGGCCCTGACTCCTTGGAAGGCAGAGGGCAGGAAGGCAGGCAGAAGCTTACCTGCTGTGTCCCAGAGGTAGAGATTCACAGATTTGCCCTCAAGCTGCAAAGCCATGGAATACCGCTCAAAGACAGTGGGTACATAGGCCTGAGTAGAAGGAGAGAAAAGGCATTTAATGACAGAGAGAGACTGGACACCCAACAGTCACTTAGTCAATCGGTAGTAAGAGTCTGGGATGTCATAAGACGTTCGCTGCCTCCAAGGAACTTACAGTCTCCTAGGGAAAACACCAGGTCAACAAGCCATGGACAGACAGATTGGAGCTAATCTAGAAAGGGCAGGCAAAAGCAGGAAGGGCTCAGGAAAGGCTTCCTGTAGAAGGGGGATTCTAGATATGAGCACAGAGAGACTTCCAGGCCTGGGAGACAACCAGCACAAATGCTCAGAGCCCAGAGAGGGAGGGTCTCCCCAGGAACAGCCAGGAGGCCAGTCCACAGAGGAGAAGGGAGTAAAAAGCCTGGAAAGGCAGGATGTGGCTAGGCTGGGAAGGGTTTTGAACACTAAACAGAATTTTGTATTGGATCCTGGAGGCCGTGCAAAAAGAAAAGTCAAGATCAGGAATCTAATGGACATTGGGATCATACGAAGCCAAGTCTCCCTTCTCCCAACAAATGGAAACTTGCCAGTTCTCTTAACTGTGGCAAGCCAGGGACTTTTGTACCTTAGAAATGTAAGGCAGGTATTCAGATGGGGGCGGGGCTGGTGTTGGCCACAGAAGCTACCGGGAGACCACTCGGAGCTTAGAGGGAGTGACCAGAGTCTGTTTGGCCTCCCAGCCCACTCTCTCCAGGATGTGCCCCTGCCCACCTCCTCAGGGCTCAGGGCAGAGAGTGAAACCATGGAAGATGAGGGCAGGGCCAGGCAGACCAGATCTTCTGCCAGGAAGGGCAGGACCCCACCCAGCTGTGGTTGGGTTCAGGGAGTGACTCAGAAGGGCAGTTGGGGCCTCTGAGTCAGCAGGGTTTGGGCCTTAGCTCAGGGTTGGGAGGGAGGAGAATGGGTCCAGGACAGGGTACAACAAGACAAGTAATCCTAAGGGAGGCCAAGGGTCAGGAATGAGGGGCCTTGCTGACATAGGTGGCGGGGGGGGGGGGGGGGGGGGTAGGGGAAGAGGGGCCAAAGGAAGCTTCCTTGTGTCCCATCCCTTCCCTAGCCCATTCCAGCAATCGTTTCTTAAGCTTCTGCTGTGTGTCAGGCACGGTGCTGAGAGCTAGGGGTAGAAAGACAGAAGAGAGAGGCCCAGGGAGAGCCTGAGCCTGTGCCCCTCCAGAGCTGGAGTTCTTCCTGGCATTGTCCTTGTCTTCTCCCCCATGACCTAACAGATAGGGATTGCTCATTGACTGTATTTGACCCCCACAGTCTCAAGGCAAGCCTGGAGGCCATGCTTTAGGAAGGTTTAGTGCTAGGCATGGGAGAGGAAGTGAGGGTGCCCACGCTGTTTCCAGTGGGAAGAGGAAAGGCTGGAGTTTGAATCCTGTGACCCTGGACAAGTGCTTTAACCTGCCTGAGCCTCAGTTTCTTCATCTGTAAAGTAGGAACGGCAGTCTTTGCACTGCCCTACCCCTCAAGGCTGTTAACCTTAACCTCCTTTGGGATGTGTGTCCCTGCTCCTGCCATTCCTCCTGTCCGGGATCTGAAAGCAGAGGCTCACCAGCAGCCCTGGACTGGGGTCAAGGGGGAGGATCAGGAGCACAGGCCTGCCAGATCTAGAGTGCCACCCCCCATTAACCTAGAACCTTCGAGGACAGAGCTGGGAGTGCCCTCCAAGGCCTCAGCTTTCTTGACTGGGCTGCTCTCTGCCCCCTGGACCTTGCCTGGGTTGCCACACAAAACCTCCCTCTTGTGTTTCAAGGTGCTCAGATGGGAAAATAGAGTGAGGACTATTCCTGGTGCTCAATCTAGTGAGGAAATGAGATAGAAGCCCAGATCCCTCTGGAGACCGGGCAAACACAAGGTGGCTGAGAGGGCCCAGGGAGCAGAGACAGGGAGGCAGCTTCCAGGGGCCCCTTGCACAGGCCTGGGCTGGCTTCCCCAACATGCCCTTACAGCCCTCATCCCTGCTTCCTGGACTTGAGTGCCACCCTCCCCAATCAGTGCCTCCCCAGGAGTGTGAAGGCGCTAACCAGCTAATCTGAGGAGCTGAAGAAGGCCGGAGTTCCTCCTACCCTTCCCAGGTCCCTCCAAAGGGGGGATGGGCACAGGGCCTGGTTTTGATTCCAGAATTCCCTCCTGCTGGGTGACAGGGGAGAGGGCTGAGGCTCAGGCAGCCTCTGGAGAGCTGGAGTGGGAGTGGTGGGGGTTTGGGGGAATGCCAGCGTCTCCAGGGAAACAGAACCTTCCTGCAGGAGCTGTCCAGCCCATCCCACAGGGAGGATGGGTGGGCCTGCATCCCACCAGAAGGGGACTGGCAAGAGAACCCACATGGCAAGAAGGAGCAGCTCAGGCTCAGCAGAACCAAGGCCCAGGAGAGTCAGAGGGGCAGGAGGGGCACTGTTCTCAAGCCAGACTCTCCAAGGGGCAGAAGAGGAGGAGGGACTGCATTTTTAACTTAGGGCACAGTCTGGATAAAGGCCTGGAGGCCAGAGATGGAATGTCCTGTCCAGGGAACAGCTCCAGACCAGCTAGACAATGCATGGATGAAGGTGGAAGGCAATGTGGGCCAGTGGAAAGCTCTCTGATTTGGGGTCAGAAAACATTTACTGCCTGTTTGACTTAAGCAAGTCCATTGCTTCTGTGGTCTCATCTGTAAAATGAGGCAGACCCTAAATCTAGGATCCCATAAGTTCATCCAGGAGGTGGGGGACTACGGGTGTGGAGTGGTGCGTATCCGAGCAGACACAATCATTTTGTTGGTTTTGCTGAAAAGTTTTTTGTTTTTTTGTTTTTTAGTATTTATCAAAAGGGAAGCCTAGATAGGGAGGAGGAGAAGGGAGGGCTATATTCGGAAATGAACGTGATAGAAAACAAAAGGCATCATACATGATAAAGGAAGACTGGGAACACAGATGGGAGCCAGATTGGGAAGGTCCCCCAGTGCCTGAGGCTATTGGTGAGGCTTGGACCAGTAGGAAAGAGAGCCCTTCCCTCCCTCGCCTTCCCTCAGTTTCTCTGTTCTGTACCATTTTACACAAAGACCCCTTCCTCACCCGCCTTATAAGCCATGCCCCATCATGGGGGCTCCAGAGAAGGTGCCAACCTGTACTAATGGAGGGAGCTTGCTCATCCGGGAGGTCCCTTTCCCAGTGAAACCCCAGGGCCAGCCCCTGGCTCTCGTCATAGGTGGTCTTCCGGGGTGGCATTTGTGGGCAGATGCTCAGATTGTTCCACCTATCCCTCCTTTGTCAGGAGCCTGGGGGGAAGTGCAGGCAGGCTGCAGCCCAGGTGGGGGTCCAGGACAAAGAGAAGAGCTAAGAGCCTGTCTGCCATTTCCCCTGTCGGGCTGCTCATCTTTGTCTGTGGCCTCCCCCTTAGATGGGGAGCACCCTGAGGGCAGCTACTCCCAGTGGCCACTTGGCCCAGGTGCCAACATGGTATTTGTCAAACAGTAAAGTGTTGAAACAAGACCACACATAAACCAGAAAGACACGCAATGTCAGCACTCGGTTTAGAGAAGCAAAGAGCTGCGGCTGGGTGGCCCAGTGGGTAGCGGGCTGTACTCATGGTTATAAAGACCTGGGTTCAGACACTGCATCCTTCCCCTTCCTAACTGTGTGACCCAGGGGCATATCACGTCCCTTTCTCAGCCTCGTTCCTTACCTGTAAAGTGTACATAATCATACCCGCCCCTGAGAGAGTCCAGGGAAAGCTATTAATAACATTATTATCGCTGTATCCCAAATGAAGGAAGGCCAACACGGCCTGGGGCTGGGGTAGATAGGCTAAGAAGAAGCTTTGCCTGTGGGTGATTGGTAGAGGAGGCCTGAAGGGGCTGCTGAAATGCCTAGGTTGGTTTTGGGCCTCTCTTTGAAGGATGGACTGGGGAGGGCGGGAGAAGGGGAGGGAGCTGAGGCTGGCCTGGGCCTTTACCGTCAAACCCTAAACATGCCAGAGCAGACTGCTTGTGCCCACTCCCTCATCCTGGAAATCCCACCTCCCGTCATCGTGGAAGTAAGCAGAGCTTGGGAAGCCCCCCCACCCAGGTACCTGTCCCTTCTGGGTCTCTTGGAAGGAGAGGGTGTCCTTGACTCCGAGGGGCTGGGAGGAAGGTGTGACTGTGGGGAGGGGACATGGCAAAGGATGTAGCTGTGCGCGTGTGTCCATGTGTCTGTGTATACCCAGCTGTATGGAAGTCAAGACTCACCTCTGGGAACTTTCCCTTGGTGAAGACCATCAGCAGAGACGTCTTGCCACACCCCCCATCGCCCACTAGGACCACCTTGATGGTGGGGACAGCTGGGTCCGAAGGCTGGGGCTCACTGTCCCTTTGCATGCCGCTGGCCCCAGTACTGGTCCGAGAGCTCATCTTTCAAAAGGCCCCGTCCAGCTCACCTGGCATTTCTCTGGGAAGGTGTGGCTGAAGGACCGTCAGACTGCCTCTTCTTCCTTGGGTCTTTCCCACTATCTGCCCTATCCGGGATCTCCTCTTGATCCTCTCTCTGCCTCCTGGGGCTGAGAGGCTGCAGGGCCAGCGGGTGCCTGACCGCTCTCCGAGGATGAGGAGGTGCGAGTCACTGAGCTACCCAGCTCTAGCCCTGGCCCAGCCCCTCTGGTGACAGGCCCGGAAGGCTGCAAGTATGTGAGCTCAGGAATGTGGAAGGGGCGGGCACCACCTGGAGGAAGCCAGGAAGCTGGAGATCCCTTGGCTGAGCTGTGTGTGACATCTAGAGACAGCCAGGGTTAAGGTGTGGCCTAGCTGAGTGGGCGAGCCGGGACCCTGGAGATCCTAGCTCCAGCCAAGGGGCTACCCAGTCCAACTCCCCCGTTTGACAAGAGAAACCCGAGGCCTAAGGAAGCAAACTGGCTAGTGCTCGGATTCCTGGTAGGGGGTCTCAGAAGGGGTCTGGAGCCCCTTCTCATCTTACTCCCAACACTCATTTTACTGCAGAGGAGGCCGGGTGTCCGCAGGGTCTCAGAATGCACGCAACCAGAGCTAGGAGGATTTGGGGGAGTGGGAGGGTCTTCCCTTTGCACTCCCAGATGCCCCCAGGCAGTCTTATCCATCACTGGGGCTAGTGGTCAGCCTCCTGAAAGGGGCCCCTCCAGTGAGCTCTGCTGGGCTGATCCTTTCTAGCAGGTGGGGGGCCCCCCGCACCAGGGGGGTGCATTCCTCCCACCAGCCTGTGGAATGGGTAGGATTCCTCCTCCCCAGCCTCACTGTCTGCCCTCCCTCCCTGCTACCCTTTAGTTTCCAACAGGACGTTTAGCTGAGCTGCATGTACATTTTTTGAGGCTTTGTTGAAGTCTTTTTGTGTTTACACACTGATCATTTCTAGAAATCTGCACACACACACACACACCCAGGAACTGAACCCTCCCTTGTATCCAAGAAACCAGTCCAGCAGAAATAACCGATAAGGTGACCTCACCTGACAGTGTCTACACCACTGCCCCTAGCAGTCCTGGCCTCTTTCACCAAAAGGAGGGAGGAAGGAAGGGACAGGCTGGTGACCGGACCAGTGACTTCATGGCTACAGGGAACTCCTCCCAATGATCAACACCTTCTCTGATACAAGAGTCTCCATGCTTCTTAGAGCCCAGAGAAGTTAGCAACTTGCCCAGGGTCACACAGCCAGTCTGTCAGAGGTGGAACTTGCACCTGGTCTGCCTGGCTGTGAGGCCAGCTTTCTATCCACTGCACCACACTGCCTCTTTCTTACTTGTTAGGTTAATCTTATTTTTCTCATGCAGTTTGCTTTCACATCACAATCACTTCTGAAAATCTCCTTCCTCCTTCCCATACATCGCTTTTAACAAAGATTTTAAAGTAGGCAAAAAGCAGTTCAGCAAAACCAGCATGCCCATCACCTTTGAGGGGCTGTTCAATATTTCATCCCCCTGCAGAGAAAGGCAGTTCATTCTTGTCCTTATTGTGTTTCGGTTTTTCCCAGTTCTCCCCAATCAGGCTGCATCAGTTAAGAGAATTCTTCTGGAGCTTCTTGGAATTCTCCCTGGGCCTGGTTTCTCACAGTGCAGCAATACTCTTATCTCTTCATGACCCACAGCCCATTTGCCCAATCTCTAGTCTGGGGGCATCCCCTTTTGCTACCACAAGACGTGGTGCCCTGAATATTCTGTGTCTGACACTTGACACGTACTAGCTGTGTGACCTTGGGCAAGTCACTTAACCCCAATTGCCCTGCCAAAAAACCAAAAAAAAAAAAACAGGAAAAAATATTCTGTGTCTGAGAGGTGCTTCTTGTGTCTCTGACATCCATCAGTAAGTCTGCCCTGGGATCTCTGGGGGCATCCCCTTTTGCTACCACAAGACGTGGTACCCTGAATATTCTGTGTCTGACACTTGACACGTACTAGCTGTGTGACCTTGGGCAAGTCACTTAACCCCAATTGCCCTGCCAAAAAACAAAAAAAAAAAAAACAGGAAAAAATATTCTGTGTCTGAGAGGTGCTTCTTGTGTCTCTGACATCCATCAGTAAGTCTGCCCTGGGATCTCTGGGGCCAAGGGTGTTGACTTTTAATCCTCTCCTCTTGAGTGGGTGCCCCATCTCATAATTCTATCAACAGTGTGCTAGTAGGCCTGCTGTCCCCAAATCCCCAAGCGTCGTCAGCGTGCAGGGCCTCCTGGAGACAGTGCGTCTGTCAAACCCCAGATGCCCTGCCCTAGTTTACCATCCTGATGCACCCGGCACAGTGGGCCAGGTAGGCCATGGGCTACAGGGGGAAGACCGGCTCAGATACACACTGAGTGCATGACCACAGGCCCAGGTGAGCCCCATCTCGCAGAGCCTCAGTTTCCATTTTTGTGAAATGGAGCCAGTAATACTTAGAATACTACAGGGGAAAGCACTGAAGCAAGCCTAAAAGTCCTCTAGGAAGGAATCAGTTGGCACCCAGTGAGCCTGAGAGGTGACCCATCATTGGGAGGGGGCTGGCCTGGGATCCAAACCGGGGAAGACCTGCTCTCTTCCCAGCCCAGCTGTCCTCAGAACAGAGGCTTGTGCTTCCTACTTTGTTCTAAGAGGGACCTGAAGCAGAGACTGTTGGGGCCACTTCCTGGGATGAACCTTGGACTAGATGGCAGAAGATCTGGATTCTAGTCCTGATGCTTTCAGCCCATTAGTTTTTACCTTGTCCAAGTCCCTTCCCCTCAGTGTTGGGGCCTCAGTTTCTTTGGATAAGAGAGAATCAGGAAAGGAGTCCTGGAGAAGGTGGGATGTGAGCTGGCACTTGAAGGAAGCCAGGGAAGCTGGGAGGGGGAGATGGGGACAGAAAGAGTTCCAGGCAGGGGGCAAAGCCAGGACAAATGTCGGAGTCAGCAGATAAATGTCTTGTTCTGGGAACAGCCAGGCGGCCAGTGTTAGTGAATTGAAGAGTGCATGGGACAGGGTGTAAGAGGGCTAGAAAGAAGAGGAGGAGGACAGATTGTGAAGGATGTTGAAGGCCAGAGGATTTTATTTTATTAATATCACTGGAGGTGACCAGGGAGCCACTGAGTGGGGTGGCGGGGGGGGGGGGAAGGAGGTGACATGCCTGGGATGTCTGCCTCTGCCTGGGCCAGGTTGTCAGAACCCAAACTTCCCTGTTCAGCGGGCCACTTCTGGCCCAGAAGCCTCCTGGAGGGTGCGACCAGCCCAAGCCAGCACCTTCTACTTTCAGAGCATCATAGCCCAGGTGTGGCCAGCTCAGCCCTGGCACTGACACCCTTGGTTCAGTCCAGCCTCTAGAGAAAGTGATTAGTCACCTTCCTAAGCCCATGTTGGGTGCCTGGGGAAATCTCTGCACAACTTCCAGCTTGCCCTGATTGGCCAAGAGCTTCCCGTGGGTGCCCAGCCAGTTCCTTGAAGTTGTTTTCAGCAGGCGGGCAAACACCTTGGTGACGACCCAGAAGTCAAGGTCCCTCCAAGTATAGTAACTGCTTGTTGATTTGTTGTGGATTATTGGGGCAGGACAGCAGGGCTCCTCGTGGGGTGGACTGGTTCCCAGGCCAGACCGAGGCAACCATTTAAATGAGGTTAGCCCCTCCATGAAGTTTCAGGGGAGGTGTCACGCTTGCTCCACCCTCCACCTTGACTGGGGCCTCCTCTTGGGGCTGGCCTTCACAGCTGGCTGAAGGAAAAGGCACGTAAGGAGATCGGGTCTGAGCTTTGGTCTTAGAAAAGTCACATCCACCCTCAAAAAAGGAAGATCCCCATCCCAATCTCTGTTCTTGGGAAGATCGTTGCACTTTGTGGGAGCCTTTTTTTGGCCTTATGATGCCTCACCTGGAGTCTGCATTCAATGCTCAACACTCCAGTTAGGAAAGGCATTTGCAAGCAGGAGCTGGGCCAGAGCAGGATGACCTTGACAAGGCAGGGATGGATAGCTGTGGCTGCCTGAAGGAATTGGGGAAGGGAAGGCTTGGGGGAAGCCATCAGCACATGATGGGAGGGAACAGATGAGTGAATGAGCATTCGTTAGACCCTTCTTGGAGAGGCAACCTTAAGGCCAGGAATGCCTGGGTTTCCATCCCACCTCTGACTTAGGCTGGCTGTATGACCCTGGACAGATCCCTCACCTTAGCTTCTCAGTGGTCCACAGAACTCTCAAAGACGTTGGTACAGGGGAGGTGGAGGTGGGGGCTGGGGGTGATGCTCTCTCAGGGAACTCACGGGTCCCGGTACCCGTTCCCCCCACCTCAAATGTCCTCCAGGGCCAGGCATTCGGATAGAGGGCTGAGCTTTGAAGGAAGCCAGGGATTCTTGGAGGTGGGGGTGAGCAGGGGGAGGTGTCCAGGCCCGGTGGGCTGCAATGCAAAGGTGTGGAGGTGGGAGATGGGACAGTGGGTGGTGTGGGGGGCATTGGTGTCAGGTAGGGCAGTGTGCTGCTGTTGGTTGGGATCTGAATTCGAGCTCTTTAGAGCTGGTCCTGAAACTGTCTCCAGGTGTCTCTATCTGGGGCAGTCTTCACCTGGATGTCTATTGGAAGACAGTTATTTATTTAAAACCAGAGGAGGTCAGAGGCCGAGAAGCCTGGCTGTAGCGCAGGCCTCCCGGGCGGAGAGTCACCACCCCGGGCAAACGCAGTGGCCATCTCTGGATTGGTTGGGCACTAACGGCCCCCAGGCCACCTCGGCCAGTGGTGGGCGGGGCGGGTCCGGGGACCGTGGAGCCCAGACGGGTTCCCCCCCCACCCCCCCCGCCCCGACGCCTGTCTGCCCCGCTCCCCAATGAGATCATCGAGAGGCTCTTAGCCAATGGCCTGGAAAAGTCGCGGCTTCCTGGTGATCAGTTGCTGTTGCTAGGCGAGGAAGGCGTCAGGCCTCCCTGCGGCACCAGGCGGGCCGCTATTGGCCGAGGCTCTGCAGCCAATCAGCTGCCAGCGTGGGGCGTCAGCCGTCTCCGGGCAGCCTGCTCGGCCAGCCCCCCTCCCCCAAGGGCGTGTCCTCACCGGCTGGTTCTGAGCGGCGGAAGGGGCCACGGAGGTCCCTGACTGCCCACCGCCCCTCAGCCCCCAACCCAAGAGCCTCTCTAGGTGTCCCTTAAGTGCCTTAAGGCGGGACCTGCTTTGTTCTTTTCCTTTTGAATCCTCAGCTCCCAGCGCATAGTCAGCACTTTGTTCAGTTTGTGACCCCACTGGGGGTTTTCTTGGCAGTTTGCCGTTCCCTTCTCCAGCTCATCTTATAGATGAGGGACCTGAGGCAAGCAGGGTGAAGTGACTTGCCCAGGGTCACACAGTCAGGACGTGCCTGAGGCTGGATTTGAGCTCAGGTCTTCCTGACTCCAGGCCTGGTGGTCTCGTGCCCACAGCAGGCGCTTAATAAAATGCCTATCGACTGCTGTGCGAGTCAACTGGAGGCCCCCCCACCCCCACCCCCAACCTCAGTCGGCCCAGCGGACCGGTGGGCGATGCCCTGAGCGCTTCTGCAGGGCTTGGCCGCTAGGGGGGCAGTGGATCGAGCTGAAGTCCAGCCTCCAGCCCCCGTTAGCCAGTCACCTGAATCTGCGGAAGTGTGTTATTGTGGCTGCCGGCCGGCTGCCCTTCACCCCGCTGTTAGGTGCCCGCTGCCCAGGCTTTTCTAGGCCTGGAGAGACTGCCGGAGGATGCGTTACCCGTGGGCTGTTGATATTATTGGTGACATTTATTAAGTGCCCACTGCATGCTAGGCATTGTGCTAGGTGCTGGGACCCCTCAAGGAGCTGAGGTTCTAAAGGGGAAACAAACAGGACTTAGCTAAGAGGCACTTAGGAGGCGCCATAATGCCAGGGGCTGGAGTCAGGAAGACCTGAGTGCAAATTCAGCTACAGACACTTCCTGGCTGTGTGACCCTGGACAGGTCACTTTCTCTCTTGTTTGCCTCGGTTTCCTAAACTGTAACATGAAGATAATGATAGCACCTACTTCTTAGGCTTGTTGTGAAGATCAGTTGACATAATATTTGTGCGGTGCCTAGCACAGTGCCTGGTGTATACAGTAGGCATTTAATAAGTGCCAGCAATTAGATTATGAAGACCAGGCAGCCTGAGCACGAATGTAAGCTGCCTTCAGGGCCCTCGGAGACTCTGGAGAGAAGCCTGAGAAAGACTGTCTGGGTGCGCCCTCTGGGGGACCGCAGCCCTTGGCCCACAGCCTTTACCCATAATCCTGCTGTGGAGCACAGGCTGGCTCAGGGTCCTGCCCCTGTGGCGAGTGTGGCCTGGCCTCTGCAGCTGCCCTGTTGGGGAAGCTGGCGCCTCAGTCCTGCAGCCCCCTCAAGCCTCTTTGTCCTGGAAGATTCACACGTTCGAATTGCTCATTGGCCCATGCACTAGAGTTATGTTTGTGACTTTAGCTGGGCCCTCGCTGATGCACAGAAAGCATTTGTCTCATCTCTGATTGACTTTCTATCCAGCTGCTCTTCCAGCAGAAGCTCCACCCCGACCGATCGTCCCCTCAAAGCCGATGACCTCGGGCCTCTTAGCCTACCCAGGCTATCTGTGTCAAGCACCCGTGTACCTCCACTGTCCAAAGCCTCTCTGGGCTGGCACCCATGCTCTCTGTTGTTCCATCTTCAAGGAGGAGGAGGAGGAGGATGTTAGCTGTCATTTATCTAGCACCTTAAGATTTGCAACAACAAAAAAACTCCTTGTTGTGATACAGAGCCCTCTCCTTGTATCCCTAACTCCCTCCCCTGCCCCATCTTCTCCAGGAACTTGTCTCATCGACTGTTCCCTCCCTCTCCCTCTCATCTTTGATCTCTGCCTGCGGTCAGTGTCTGAAGGCTGCCCGCACCCAAGGGGCCAAAATAAAGAATTTCAGCAAAGAAATAAGGACTTGAATGAGAAAATGGATGGCGGCAAGCACAAGGAGTACTTGGATAGACAGCCTATGCTTTCCTCTAGTAAGGAGGGCGGGAAGGCCGCTGAGACATCAGAGGGGACCCAGGTGGCAAGCTCATGAGGACTCAGGGAAGGAGCTGCCATTTCCTTCTCCACCCATTTTACAGGTGAGGAAGCAGAGGCAGACAAGGTTAGTTAACTTGCTAGTAAGTGTCTGAAGCAAGATTTGAACTCATGAAGGTGAGTGAGTCTTCCTGATTTCAAACCCAGTGCTCGCTCCAATTCGCCACCTAGCTGCCTCCTGCCCCAGATGTGGGGGGACATATAAACTGTGAGAAGATGCTGAATCCCCAAAGTATTTACATATCCCCAGACTCCTTTCTTCCTGCCACCATGGTGGCTCAGGCCTATCCCTCTCACTACAGTCTTCTTATCTCTCCTTGAAAAGAGCCCTGAAACACTAATACATTGTTGGTGGAGTTGTAAACTAATCCAGTCATTCTGGAGAGCCATTTGGAACAATGGCCAAAGGGCTATAAAACTGTGTATACCCTCTGACCCAGCAATACCATTTCTAGGTCTGTATCTCAAAGAGATGATAAAAAAAATGGGAAAAGGACCCACCCACACGCACAAAGATATTTATGGCAGCTCTTTTTGTGGTGGCCTAGAAGTGGAAGTTGAGGGAATCAACTGGGGAATGGCTGAGCAAGTTGTGTCATATGATTGTGATGGAATACTACTGTGCTGTAAGAAATTATGAGCAAGAGGCCGCTAGGTGGCGCAGTGAGCAGAGACCAGGCCTGCAGTCAGGAGGACCTGAGTTTCAAATTCGGCTTCAGACACTTGACACTTACTAGCTGTGTGACCCTGGACAAATCACTTAACCCCAATTGCCTGACCAAAAAAGGAAAGAAACAAACGATGAGCAGGTGGATTTCAGAAAAACCTGGAAAGACTTACATGAACTGATGCTGAGTGAGGGGAGCTCTTCTAGCAATACAAGGATCTAAGACGATTCCAAAGACTCGTGATGGAAAATGCCATCCACACCCAGAGAAAGAACTTTGGAGTCTGAATGCAGATGGAAGCAGACTATTTGCTCTCTCTCTCCCTTTTTTTCCCCTTTCTCATGGTTTTTCTCTTGTGTTCTGATCCTTCTTTGATGACATGACTAATGTGGAAATATGTTTAATATGATTGTACATGTATGACCTATATCAGATTGCGTGCCATCTTGGGGAGGGGAGAGGGGCAGAGGGGAAGGAGAAAAAAATTTGGAAAAAAACCTTATAAAAGTGAATGTTGAAAACTATCTTTACATGTAATTGAGAAAAAAAATTCTAGTAAGTGGGAAGTAATTTAAAATTTTTTTAAAAAAGAGATCTGGTTTCCAAGAGGCAAAGGTGTGAAAGAAGAGGATTCCAGACAGCTTGAATCCAGTCATGATGGTGGGAGATGGCAGGGAACAGCAGCAGGGCAGCCAGACTAAACACACGATGGTGGGGGAGTGTGAAGGGACCAAATAAAGTGCCATCAGTCTGGCCACGCGGCCTTGGAGCCAGCCTACAGAAGACTCCAAGGAGTTGGCATTTTATGTCAGAGGCAGTAGGGAACCACCAAGAGCACCTGGGGCAGAGGGCCAGGGTTATTAGGGCTGTGTTTTAGGAGGATCAGGAAGCCATGGGGTGGAAGGATTGGAAACGGGGAGATCCTGGAAGGGGAGGAGGCTGCAGCAGTCCAGAGGGGACGTGAGGAAGGCCTGAGCCAGATGGCTGTGCTGAGTCTCCTCTCTGAGGCTGGCAGGTAGCACAGAAACTCTTAGTCTCCAACCCCTCTGGCAACCAGCAGCTAGAGCTTGTCTTTCTCTCTTTGCCTGGTCCTTTCTCGAAGACCCTCCCTGCCTTTCCTTCCTTTCCAGTGTCTGTGAATCAGGCCCTCCCTCCCCACCTCCTGGAATGGCAGCTCCTGGAAGGCAGGGTCTGTGTCTCCCAGGGCCTGGCTACAAAGTAGGGCGGTGGGAGGAATGCCTCCCACACCTTGAGAGACTCCTTGCTAGTTTTCTGGTGCCTCCCCATGGCCTTTGCATCACTACATGCCCTCTCTCTGATTTTGTTTTCTAAAAGTGAGAAGAGACAGTCCACAGCACAAAAGGGAACCTCCCACCCCATGGTTTTTTCCGGGCCAGTTATTTTTGGTAGCAAATATCTTACATTCTCTTCTTATTTTCCATCTTTTGTTTGTTCTACTATTTCTGAGATGTCCTGGAGTCCTAGATTTCTGTTTGGCCCATTTTCGTAAGAATAGAATTAGGGAGTCTGTTAGCTGGGTGAGTCTTACTACTTTCTGTTCTAAGCTATCTAGCTCCTTCCATTTCTTTCCTCTATACGTTTGATTTATTTATTTTGACCTCGTTTTATTTCTTCTGGGTATTTGTGTAATCCTTGTGGAAAATCCACTTTTTCCTTTGAGTCTGCCAATAGTGGTTAGGGAATTATCCTCTCCTTTTAGGTTGGATTTGGGGGCGTTTCTAAATCCCTAGTAATTCTGTAGAGTGGCCATTGACTTCCTTGGTTAACTCATCTCTTCAGCTTTGGCTCCCAAATTGTGCCAGGCCCAGGCTCTCTTCTGGGGACCCTTTTGGCACTGATGGGTTCGCTGGTCTGGTGGGGGAGTCGGAGCTTCTCCTTCTCCTCCTGCCATGATCCCATAACCTCTTCTCTTTTGAAGTCCCGACCATCCACATCTACCACCCAATTGCAATCCCATCACTCCTCTTCCTTCCTTGGTGAGCTCAATGTCCCCCCTCCTGCATATGCTTCAGCCTATCCAGTGACACTTCCTCAAAGGCTCAACCTCCCAGTTCCTCAGTGTACTCGTTTCCCACGACCTCATCCTCCACCGTACCTCAGCCGTGTGCCAAAATGGCACCTTGACCTTGCAATGGCCACTCTTTCCTCTTCTCCCCATCTGCACTCCTTGGCAAGCCAGTTCCACTGGACGCTGCCCTCCTTTCTCGAGTCCCTTGTCGCCTTATCATTTCACTGATTTCACCCCACCAAGCCTCTACACCGGATCACTCCCACCTTCCACCACTTTTGCTCCTACGTTCATGCTCCTGGATGAAAGTGGAGGAAATCACAACCGTTCCGACTGGGTCCACAACAAATTTGTGTTCTAGAACCTCAGCTGGACCTTCCTCCCACCTGTCTGACCTCTCCTCCATCTTTGTTGGCTCTTCATCCAAGTCACATCTGTTCAGCATGGTGGTCCCACAGAGCTCTGTCCTCAGCCCTTTTCTCTTCTGCCTCTAGCTTACTTGGGGGGCCTCATCAGCTCCCATGGAGTTGTGGCCATGTCTCTGCAGAGGAGTCTTCAAGTATACCCCCAACCTCTGCTGGCCATCTATTGGACATTTTGAATTGGATATCCGATAGACATTTTGAATTCAGTATGCCCCAAACAGGTATTGCCTGTGCTGATGGCCTGTGGGCTTCTGCCCGACTTTCTGTGCAGTTCTGGGGCGAGGTCACTTATTTTAGTTTCTCATTGGAAGGCTTGATCATTATTTGGCCTGGGGTGCTTTTTAGGGTTTTGCGGGAGGTGTGGGGCAGCTGGCAGCCTGCTTCTCGACAGACAGAGGGCCAGCTCCCCTGGAAGTCTGAAAAGCACTTTGCAAACCTTCAGGTGCTCTATCTGATAACATGGAGGCAGTGACTGTGTACTCCAAGTACTCCATTGTATCTTGCCCCATGCTCAAATGACTTTTGAAGTCATTTCACAGGTTTAGAAAATGAAGCCTACCCACCCAGAGCTGGTAAGAGACTCCCTGAGGCTCCCCAGCTCCTAAGGGGCAGAGGGGCCCATCCCAGCACCAGCAAAAGCCGGCAGACAGGGGGCCTGGCCCCAAACAAGTCTTTGTTAAGCGCTGGCTGGCAGGATGGATGCTCCTGGAGGGCAGAGACCCTGTGTCTGCTTTTCTGTGTATCACCAGAGCTCAGCAAAAGTTCACTCAAGGCATTCTGGGTGATTTGCCTTGATGCTGTGGCAGCCACTGCTGGAGAAAGGAGGGTACAAAGACAGGATGGACATCAATGAGTTTGATTGTTAGACGTGATTCTTCGTCCTGTCGTGGCTGGACCTGCTGGGCACCCCCCAATCTCCCTGCTTGCTCTCAAAAACTAAACCTGTATAAGTGCCTGGCTGTGGGAGGGTTTTGGGAAGGAGGACCAAGCAAGGAAGTCAGGGGCTCCAGGAGGCCCAGGTGAGGAGGGAGGGTGGGGGGCGTGTCAAGCAGGGAGACAGCGTTGTGTGTGTGTGTGTGTGCAAGGAGGGCAGCATGGCCAGAGCATAATCAGTGGAAACAAGTATTGTGTGAGAAGGTTGGAGGGGAAGAAGGGGCGGCCAGGTCAGGGCCCATAAGGAATGTATTGAGGATTGCCAGGTGGGGCCAGGCAGCAGCAGGTCTTCAGGGCAGTGGTTCTGCCTGTGTGCTCCAAGAGGCATTGGATACAGTGGGTGGAAGGGGAGAGGAGGTGGAGACAGAAGGAGAGAGAAAGTGAAGAGGAGTGGGGGTGGGGCAAAATGAGCCACTGAGGGCCCACTCGAGTCATCATCGTCAAACAGCTGATGTTTATGTCAAGGCGCTTTAAGGTTTGCAGACATTATCTCATTGGAACCTAATGGCCAACCCTGCATCATTATCCCCACTTCATAGATGGCAGATAACAGGAAGCTAGTAAGTACAGGTCTTCCGGACCTAATGCTCCTGCTGTGCATGAAGTGATGGACAAAAGGGAAAGAAAGGAATAAAAAGGCCCCACATCTTCCAAAGGCAACAGGCCAACATGGGCGCCGGGAGACGTGGAGTCCCAGGAGCCTCGAGAGGGTCTCAGACCTAGAGATGGACCTCAGAGGCCACGGAGTCATTTTACAGAAAGTAGAAAGGTCAGGATTCAAACTTGGGTCCTCAGCCTCCAAATCCCCCTCCCTTTCCACCACCCCACAGGGCCTCCCTGTCTCTGCCCCAGACTTGCCGAGATGGCCTTCAGCAAGTCACTTCACTAGTGCTGGGGCCATGGTTTGCTCTCCTGTATGATCCCAGGCTTCCCTCCCTTAAGGACTGTTTTGAGGACAGAATGAGGTAGACAGGTCCTAGCACAGCCAGGCAAATGTCCAGGAGAGAATGATTTTAGAGCTTCTTTTTACCCCACTGGTGTTGGAGACAATGCTTGGCAAAATGCTTCTCGATAAGCTTTGACCTTCCTGAATTCAGCATTGGTGACCCTTGATTCATCTCAGGCCTCCATCACTGCACTGGCTGCTGGGGAGTCCACCTGTCTCCACTCTCTCCCCACTCGGGGCTACCTTTCCCTCAACCTCTGAAGTGCTTTTCCTAAAGCATAGCTCTGATCACGTCACCCCCCTCCTCATATCTTCCTGTGGTTCCCTGTGACCCCTCGTCACCTGCCCTCCCACCTGGCTCTGTTAATGCCTATTTAGCCTGCATATGGCACACACCTGTTTGCTTGTTGGCTTCCCCATTAGATTGGGAGCTCCTTGAGGGCAAGGACTTTTGCCTCTTTTTGTAATCCTCGGCACATAGTTAGCATTTACTAAATGTTTGCAAATTGACTGATTCTCAGAGTAGTGAAAAGATTCCCTTCCCTCTGGTCCCCAAAGCCCTCCCCACTGTGGATAGCTCCTCCTCCTGTACTCCATGCCCCCATCTTAGGGACGCTGTGAGGGGCTACTGCTTTCCTCAGTCCTTCGTTTAAGTAACCTCTTCTCTGCCTCTTCCCGACAGATCTTTTATCTCCTAATATCTGCCAACCTGGGCCAGGAGCCTCCTGGCCTGTCCAGGGTAGATTTCCAAAGACCCTGGTCCCACAGGAGCTGGTGTGGACACACAGACGACTACCCGAGGGCTTTATTTTCTCCAGCTGCTTTATTTTTTAGGTAGGGGGAGTCAGATCACGGATACCTCAGCACATTTGTTACACATATTTGTTACACTTCATGCACTTACAAACAACAACAACAAGGGTTAACTCTGCTCTTTGGAGTTTTTAGGTTAGGGGATGCTGCTCTGTCCTGCCCATGGGGGAAAATGTTGGGGGAACACATTAGCCCTTCCCTCAAACCCCAAGGGGCTGGGAGGCTGAAAACTCTAGGACCATCTAGGGCCTGGGGAAACGGAGGCTCCGGGAAAGGGGGTGGAGAGCCCTAACACTACACAGCTTCCAGCCAGGTGCCCAGGCCAAGGATGGCCAGCTCATCGCCAGGAAGTGCTTCCTTGGTGCCAGAGCTGCACCTAGGCTGGGCCAACAAGGACTTTTCTCTTGGGCATCTCATTTGGAGGGCTGCTCACACCATCTGGAGTCCTTCAGTAGCGAAAGAGCTTAGCACCGAGTTACCAAGAAGTAGTTGTTAAAAGAAGGACCAGTCAGCCGGCTGGGGTGAGCACCTCTCTCACCTGCCTTGACCTACACCCTCCCACCCCCAGCTGAGAACAGTCGGAGCGCCCTTCAGCAAGCTCCTTTGGTAGCTTAGGAAGTACCTAAATAAAGTTGTTTGCTATCTGGGTCAATCGGGGAGAATGTCTTAGAATTGGAGGTCCTGGGTTCAAGCCCAGGCTTTGCCACTTTATAACCTTGGGGGCCTTAGTACTACCTCTCTAAGCTTTTTGCCTCATCTGTAAAGTGGGCATAACAACCCCTGAACCTCCTGTGTCCAGGAACTGTCTCAAAGAAAGTGGTAGATTATAAAGCATCTGTGTGTATGGAAATGAGTAAAAGCCTTCTGGGTAATGAGCCTTCTCTGCTTTAGGGAGAAAACAAACCAAAAAGACACAAGAAAGGTCTGGAATCTGGGTCAGGCCCCGAGGGCGCTCAGAACCCTTTGGAGGGACCAGGGGCCTGTGCTGACCATAACTGCCTATCAAGGCCACATTCTCTGGCAGCGAAACAGCCAGCTTCAGGGAAAGGCCAGTCCCTGAAATTGGAGCAGAAATCTTGTTTAAAGGACTGCAGTTTGGCCAGCTTTCCAGTGTTGAGGCCAGGTGAGCCCAAGGGACAGATAAGGATCCTTTGTCATTGGCACATCAAAGGACTAGCCCAGGTTACCTGGGCACTGCCAGCCAGGTGCCGTTTCCTACCTGAACTCTACTGCTGGAGGTGCTCAAGCATCAGGGCATCCTGAGCTGAGCTGGCCTATTTTAATCTCCAAAGAAATGTAAAGGGGTCTCAGTTTCCTCCTGGATAAAATGAAAGGCTAGCTCCTCGAGCTGTGATCAAGGATCCCAGAGCCCCATAAGGCTGGACTGCTCCAGAGTCCCTCATCCAGCTCCCCCATTTGGCAGATCAGGAAAACTTAAGTGACTTAGTCATAGATCATTAGCTCTGGGAGGGACCTTCCGGATCAGCAATACTAATTCCCTCAGTTTGGAAACCCAGAAAGAGGAAATCACTTCCCTAGGGTCACCCTTACACTCCCTTTTTTGCCCTCTGCCGGCCCCGACACCAGCCCGACTGATAGGAGCAGTGCTGCTCAGGTAAAATCAGCCGCCATCATCAGCATCTTGATTTAATAAGGTTTGGCTGGACTCCTGTCAGCTGCTTGGAGCTATCCTGAAACGTCTGTTGCGGTCGTGCTTCTGGTTTTAAGAGTCACATAGTGTGGCTGTTTTGGGATGGTCGTTATTTTAGTGAGTGGGCTGTGTGTGGGTTTTTTTTGGGCGGGAAGGAGAATGATATACCCAAGCTGGGCTAAGGGGAACACTTGGAAATGTCAATCAGAAAGGGATCTTTGGGGGCTTCTTGCTGGGGGCACCATGACTTGGGGTGGGGTGACAAGGTGCGAGGAGCCAGTGTGGTCTGAAACAGCCATAAACTTGAGTTCGGAGGTTCCCCTGGTCACTCAATCCCTGACTACTGGTAATTGTCAATAGTAAAAAAAACTGCTCTTTCTGGGGGCTCTCTGTTAGATGATCTGATTGGACCAGCCTCAGATTGGGCAGCAGTCCCATATTCTATAACATAAAGAGGCTGGATGCCACCAGGCTCTTCTAACTCTGCCATCCCATGTTCTCTGCTCTGAGGTCCCTCCCTGATGTTCCATATTCTCCGATGTCCACAATGCACACCTAGTGGCCCAGTACCCAAGATCCCCAGGTTGGACAGTGGCCCACCTGGGGTTCTTCGCAGTTAGTCAGCTTCTCAGAGCTTGAGAAGGGGGCAGGACTGAGAGTCTGGCATTTTTTTTTCCTGGACTGGCTTTCCTTTGGGATTGTTTACTTTTCTAGGGTCACAGATTAGCCCCTGAGCTACCAGGAGCTACTTCCCAAGGCCCAGTGTCCTCAGCTGGAAAGGGCTGTTTCCCCCAGGATCCCTCCCAGCTCCATGACTGTCCTTATCCACACCACCAAGATCCTACCATGCACACAGAGCCAGTCACCAGAACACACTTTCCAGAGAGAGTAGCCTATTCTGTCCCTGCACAAATCCACTACTCCTTGGTCCAGATTATCTGCCCTTCCTGCAGGGAAGCGGGAAATTTCCCCCCACCTCCAGAAAGTCTTCATTGACTGTTTCTGTCCACACCGACCTTTCTTCTCTTTATCCTTGTAGCATTTGGAGTCTGTCCAGTCCCTCGTGTTGTTTGGGTCTCATACATTGTGTGTCTCCAGCTGGAGCTGTGAGCACCCCAGAAATCACTCGGTCTTTGGCCTCCCCCACACCTCTTGGCACTGAGCACACAGTAGGGCTCATTCATCATTATCCAACTGGTTTCCCCTTGGACAAAGGGCCCAACCACGAGGCAGAATATTCTCAAGTTCCAGGTTGTCTCCTCCATTTCCTTGTCAGGTAACCTTGGCAAGCCCCTCCTCATCTCTGAGCCGTTTCCCTATCTGTAAAATGGGGATAATATGGCCTGTGTATCCTTTGTCCCAGGGTGGCTTTGAGCAAAGCACTCTGTCAACTTGTGGAGCAGGATGGAAATGGGAGTGAGGTTAATTCTTTCTTGGGTTTTCTCCATATGTTCTAGAGCCCAGACATCCAGTTGAAGTAGGACCAGTCCTCAAAGAGAGTGAGTGTGGGCCTCGTGGAGCATGTGAAGATGAAAGCATCCATCCAGGAGGATTCAGGAGAAGGTAGGACCCTAGACTTGGATTTCCTCCACTTTCGCCTAGTTGGGTGGGCTCAGAGAGCTGAGTTCATTTCAGCTCTGACTCTAAGACCAAAGAAAAGCCCATCTGGGGCTTGCAGTGAAATTGCCTATGGGTTGGCCCTCGGTGTCCAGCTCAGCCTTGGTACCTCCTCTCCCAACCTTCTGAGGGCTTGGCTTGTGCCCAAGGCCAGCGGGAGAGGCCATCTCTGATCCTTGCAAGTGGAGACCTCCTTCTTCTCTTGAAATAGGCAATGGTGGTAACCAGATAAGTCCTAGTTGCAGGGGGAGGGGGCGGGGAGGCAGGGCAAAGAAGGGCAGAGTCCAATGGAACCGTATTCCCCTTTCACGCAGCTGGGAATGGGGGGAGAGGAGCTTGAGAGAGCAGAGACTGTGCTGGAACCCAGGGTAGATAGAGGGTCCCAGGCAAGGGCCGTCGGCGTCTGGCCCCCAGCTTCAGCATCTGGGGACTCCTAGTTTCGCCGGACAGGGTGCCACATGGACACAGGCTTGCGCAAGGTGGCCAGCATCTGGTTCCAGTGGGTGATGCCCATGCCACTGGCCAGTGGGCCAATGATGACATGGCCAATGTTGTCGGCCCGCCCGTCGCTGCCGCACTCGGCCACGGTCACTCTCAGAGACAGGTCCTGGTAGGGGAGGGGACAAGGGAGAGCGGGATTATTGCCCAGAGCCCCAGGGATGGGTGTGGGCCCTGCCCCTCACTTCCCCCACTCAGGCAGGGACCACTGCCCATCCTTGGAGGCCTCAGCATCCCTGACCCTTCTCCCCAGACAGAGCTTTTCTTTCCAGAGCCCAAGAAGCTCTTCCTTTGTTCCCCACCTGGGTTCACTAGGACTCTACTCTCCACCATGGCAGGTGGCCGTTATGGCTCCTTGGGTCTGTGTCGGGTTTTCCCCACCCCCAGCCAGGCTGTGCAGGCTTTGGAACAGGGACTGCATAGAAGTACATTTTTTTCCTTTTCTTTCTTTTTCTCCCTCCATTTCTGTGTCCCCTACAGTACAAGGAAAATGGTACAGACCCAAATGCGTGTCTGCACGATTAGGAGACATGCGTGGCCCTCTGGCTGCCACCAGCGTGCCCCCTTGTGGCACTCTAAGGCAGCACAGCCGACAATGACAGAAGGACCGTTGCCTAGAGACTGACTGGCAGAAAGGCGAATTCCAGGTGTGTGGGAAGCAGGGATGAGCCAGGGAACTGAAGGAGAGACCAGGTCCAAACGGGAGGTGCTCAGGGGCCAGGGCGGCTCCCAGGAGAAGGAGGCAGGGAATGGAGGGGATGCTGGGGGGCGGGGTGCCCAGAGGCCAGGCTTGGCGCATTCCGGGAGCTCCACCTTCCTGGCCATCAGTGGGGCTGGGAGATGGGAAAATAGGTCAGGCCTAGTGATGAGGGCAGGAGCCTAAAGAGAGATCCAGGACCAAGGGGACCCGAGAAAGCTGAGGGCTCCAGCTTGAAAGGCCCATCTGTGCGTGCGTCCTGCTGAGTGGGCCACACCTCCACGACTCCCCAGTGAGCAAGGGCTGTGGGCTTCAGTGGGGAAGTCTCCCATCCTCCCAAGCCCCATGAGTGGGGACAGAAGTGAACATGAGAGAAAGCTGGCACCTCGAGGCCCTTAGCTACAGAACATACACCTGCCCTGGGCTAGCTCTCTCCCTTGTGGTGACCCTCAGTCACAGGGGCACCAGAAAATCAAGTAAGGGTGGCCCTGAGCAGACATCCCCACAACATTGCCTTTCTGGAGGCTACTGTCATTGTGTGAGTGCCTGTGTTGTTAGGGACCTCATCCAGTACTTCTTTCTGCTCTCTCCTAATGGACTTAGCTTGTATTTGCTCCTCCCACTAGACTGTGAGCTTGAGAAGGGCAGGGAGTCATCTGTTCCAGACTCCATACCTCCCCCAGGCGCCAGCACAGGGCTCAGCTCCCAGGAGGCATTCAGTCTCTATTTGGCAGATGAATGGGACCCTAGGTGGGCCTTTCCACAAGGCCCCGTGCTCCCAGCCCCGACCCTCTCACCTGTAGCACAATGGCAGGGACTGAGAAGATCATGGCCTCATTGAACACCGGGTGGGCATCATCCCTCTTGACGGCCGTCTTCTTCTTGCTTATCTTCCTCCCGTCCTGCAGCAGGTACACCTTGACAAAGGGGTCTGTTTGGGGAGACAGCAGAAGGTCCAGGCGAGGACTCCACCCTCTCGCCTCCCCCCACCTCCAGGATCCTAGCTCCCCACTTAGTCTGAGGGTCGGTCCCATCCCCAGCCCCCTGAGCTGGCTTGGGATCCAGGAGGTTTACTTGGATAAGACTTGTGATTTCACTAGCATTGAGACCCCCCCAGCCCCCCAGTGCAAACTGGCACCTTTGCTGCTATTTCTAGCCTTCCATGGTGACCTGGGCGGTCTCATGGGCCACAGGCTGGCTCTCTATCCACTCTACTACCCTGCCTCACCACCTAGAGCAGCGGCCCCCAGCAGCCTAATTTCCCAGGGTCTGGTGCTTCTTGTCCCTGGGCACATCCCCTGCCTGCTGCCCTCGCCTTCCACCTTCTGCTGTGGGCTCAGTAGGCAGCATTACCGTTCTGCCATCGCTCAGTCACTAGGTCAGCCCACCAGCATGTGCCAGGCACTGTGCCGAGCTCTGGGGATGCAAGGCCGGGCCAAAACAGGCCCTGCCTGCAGGGATCTCGGTCTAGCGGGGGAGACACCATGTAAACCAGGTACCTGCAGGATATATACCCAATAGAGGGAAGATGATTCCTGCCAGCAGGGGACGGTGGCAGCCGGGACAGGCCTGCACTTGTTTTATTCATTCATTCTCCCTCCTCCCCTCCGCTCCCCCAGCTTGTGGGCACCACACAGTCCTGAGGCAGGCTCGGGCCCACCGAGTCCCAACTGGCTTTCTTAAAGAAGTCTTTTGTGTGCAAACCTCTGTTCTGCAGAGGGCTTGGCAAACCTGAAAGGTCTCCAGCTGGAGAGGGAATTCTAGGTCTCAGCCTGTTTAGACCTGGACTCCCAGGCTGGCCCAGCAGGTAGGGACCCAGCCTGACCTAGCCCAACACTGCCCTTTCAGAAGTGCTCTGCAGAGGAGGAAAATGACCTGGCCCAGGTCACACAGCCTGCTCAGGGCCAGCCAGTGTAGACCTCCTGAGAGCCCCACTGGACAGGCACTGTAAAGCACCTATCCGGAGCCGCATGGCACCGGCCCGGAACAGGCCGTTGTGGCTTGGAGTTCGCATTTTTAGAGGAAGGAGGCAGGAGCTGGAGGGCAGCAGGGGGCACACGCTACACTCAGGCTTCGGGAGGAGAGGGGCCCGACGAGGAGGTGCGGGCTCAGCAGGAGAAGCAGCCTGCGTGCGGAGGGGGGCCTGGAGGTTTGGGGCGCGCCCAGGAGGGAGCGCCAGTGGGCAGCGGGCAGAGCACGGATCGGAGGGGCGGCCCGGCCGGGGGCACGCCTGGCACCTGACGGACCTCTCGGAGGCTCTATCTCGTTGCCTGGAAGGCCGGGGTGCCCTCGGCACAGGCAGGGGAGGCCCGCGGTAGACAGCGGGAGGCCCACCCCACAGAAGCCCCGGGCTGGCCGGGCAAGCCGATGGCTCGCCTTGGGGAGCTCCGAGGGGGCCCCTGCTGAGCAGCCCTGGCCGGTGCTGGATGGGAACCCGGGGCTCCCAGGCTAGGAGGCCAGCTGTGTCTCAGCCGGGAATGGGGGGAAGGGGGGGGATCCGTGAGCGCCCCTCGGCCCCTCCGTTTGGGGCTGGCCGGGCAGCGCGCCCCGCCCCCACCACCACAGACTGAGGGAGCTCCGCAGAAATACCTGGGGGCGGGGGGAGCGCAGCCGGCTCGGCTGGCAGGCAGCCTCGGCTCCTATTGGCTGGGACGCTGTCTCCAGGCCCGCAGCCGGCCAATGAGAGCGAGCCACATGGATTGCAGCTGCGTCCCCTCCCCCTCCCTGCCAGGGCCAGGTAGGCTGCTGGAGACCAAGCTGGGAGGGGGAGCGAGCTCCGGCTCTGCTCGTGCGTAGTGGGAGCTTCCCTGCGGACTGCGGCTGGAGGAGAGGGGGGAGGGGGGAGGGGAGCGGGGAGCGCCTCCCGGCCACCTCCCAGAACCTCGGTTACCCCGGGCAGTCAGCCTCTGCCCGGGGGCAGCCAGCGGTTTTGTAATTAATGACAGTAACCCGCTTTTCTGCCCCCCAGGATCCTCACGACCATCCCCATTCTACCGAGGAGAAAACTGAGGCAGGCGATGTCACAAGGCAAAGTGTCTGCAGCTGGATTTGAACCCAAGGCCATCCTTGTCCCCACCGGGCCACCTGAGAGCCCTGGGCATTCAGTGGGCGATAGGGAACACTGGAAGAGCCCCTCCCTGGAAGCCAGATGGGAGGCAAGAGGCAGGCGGCGTTGATGGAGGCTGGCCGAGCCTGGGCCTCTGGACGGTAGCTTGGAGTTGAGGCCAGGAGCCCAATTAGGAAGTGATGGCCTTAGTCCGAGGGGTGCGAGGAGCCCTGGACTGGAAGACTCCCCTTTGTCAATCTCCTTGCGTCTATAGGTCAGCCCAGCCTCGCCTCATGGGGGTGATGTGACCTCACACCCTGCTCTTGTCACTCAAGAAACCTCCATCAGCCACATAAGGAAACCTGTCCCTTTAGCGAGGACCAAAGCCTCAAAGGGCAGGAGGTGGCATGAATCCGTGCCCAGCCACCGCCCGCCCCACCCTCTGAGCGGGCTGCTGCATTTCGGCCCCCAGAGAAACGGTCCTTCAACCCTTTGCTTCATCTGGACCAGGCGGGCTGCTGCCTTCCCCCCTGGCATGGAGGCTCTGCCTTTGGCAGGCCGAACACTCACCAGCAGTCGCCTTTTCGTTAGTCCAGACGAGGTTCTTGGCCTTCACTACCACCACAGTGAGTCGCTCAGCCGTGGGCAGGTAGCTGAGAGAGAGCAAGATTTCGCCCACCGAATCGGAGACCTGGAAAACCACACAGAGCATCCTAATGGGCCTGCAAGGCTTCATTTTCAAAGGAAGTTTGGAGCCCACACTCCAAACTTAAGGCCTCCCTCTTGGAGATCCTGCCCCAACATCCCCCAGGTGGTATGTGCCCCACGGGGCCTGGCCAGCCAGGGCACAGCATCCTCCCTAGCTCAGACCAGGGTAGGGAAAGCCTATCTGAATGAATGAGTGGCCATTCTTAAAGAAGTGCACTTTGATTGCCTTTGAATATAGCCGGTGATGTGAATTAGCTAACAAAGTGGTGCCTAGTGACCTTTAGAGAGAGGGTCTGCTTTCAGGGAATAGGTGGGAATATCTGGCATTGATAGAGGTTTTCAAAGTGCTCATTGGATCCTCACAACAACCCTGGGAAGTAAGTGGGGTTATCCTCAGTTTACTAATGAGGAAACTGAGTCAGAGAGGTGATTTAACTTGCCCAGGAGCATTTGGGAGGGGGTTTCCGAAGTCGGTTCTCTAACTACAGTCAGCTGGCTACAAGAAGCAGCATTTCATTTGTTTGTAAACAGGCCCTTTCTTCCTCAGTAGCTTCCAAATCTCACGTACTCCCTCTCCCCCAGTCTTCTGTGGACAGTGGAGGATGTTCCTCTGGGCTGAACCTCCGTGCTCTCTGAGACAACCCTCTCTGTGCACTCAGGTTCTCCGCCCTTCCTCTGTTGGGTCCCCACCCTCACCGTGCCCCCCTATCCCCAAGGCACAGGCCTACCCCAACTGCCAAAGCCCCTTACCTTGTTCACATCCTGCAGATAGAGCCAGCCACAGAAAGGCTGCTGGGGCAGCTCTAGGACGGACAGCTTCAGGTCGACCACGCCGGTCATGACATTGCGATCATCATCATCAATGCCATAGACAGAGAAGCGCAAGCTGCTTTCCTCCAGGACAGAGGGATCCACGGTGATGACGAACTTCTCATCAAAGAAAATGGAGTAAGCGGTTCGTTGGATCTGCAGAGGCAGGAAGAAAGCAGAGGTGAGCACTTGTGCCCTCCACACCCATGCTCAGCCACAGCCCTGGGAGTCCCGTTTTACAGATGAAGAAACCAAGACCCAACTAGGGTTCCGAGGTTGCTAGGGGTCAGAGGTAGGATTTCAACGCAGGTCTCCCTGACTCCAAGCCCAATACTCACTGGGTAATAGGAGCACATTCAGTCATAAGATCAAGGTCTAGTCCCAACCCATCCTCATACAGAAGGATTTGCTTGCACCAGGCTGCCTGTCAGATGGGTGGGGACCCACTCTCCCAAGAGAAGCAGATGTCCTGGATGTGAAGGCCGAGGGTCTGGTCGGGAGCTGCTCTAGCACTAAAATGAATGCAAGAATGCTGATCCAAAAGCACTGCCCTGCCTGAGGACCTTATGTTCTAAGAGGAAGGGGATCGGTGGCCAAGGGAAGGGCGGCTTGTCTGAGAAGAAGTGAGGGGGTAGCAAGGCAGGCCTCTGCTAAATCTAAATGAAAGTTAGATTGAATCATCTCTCATAGGTCAGATCTTGCCCTTAGCTTGGCACATAGTAGGTGCTTCATAAAGGCCTGACCTACTGTCAATCAGGTTCCACTTCATGAATATGCCTAATGCCTTTGTCAGTTACCCAGAAAAGGCTGGGAGGGATGTGCGGAGCTCTGGGCTAGGGGCTGGGGGGATTCAAAGTTCAGACAAGACCAGGGTCAAGAGGGCCTGAATGAAGGTGGCCGTGATGTGAATGGAGGGAAGAAGGTGGACAAGAGATTGGAGGGGAACTGATCTATTGGATATGACGGGTGAGGGAGGGGGAAGAGTCCGGGTTGACTGCAAGGTGGCAAACAGGTCATTGGATGGATGGATGTTTGGTGGTGACTGGAAGAGAAATAAGTTAGGAGGGCCTTGAATGCCAGGAACAGCCATTTAGATGTTCCTCAGCCAGCAGTTGTTGAAGATGTTTGAAATATCGAGACCTACTCTCCCCATCACAGTGGTAAAGGAATCAGGGTAAACTGCAGAGTGTCACATCTGCATGGCATCGCGGTCCCCCTGGCAGGGAACGAAGGCCAGTCTTTCTCAGCTCCTTCCCTCCTGCACTCTGCTCTCAACTATCCCAGTCAGCTTCAGATGGGACCATGGTGACCCACTCTGCTGAAAGGACTAGACCAGGGCTTAATTACCTTACCCCTTGGGCATCTGTCTGGTGAAGCTTCGGGACCCTTTCTCAGAAGAAGGTCTTTGGGTAATTGAAGGAAATGTGAAGTTTCAGCTTAAAGCTTGGTGAAAGCCAAGAAATACCTCCCCCCACCTCGCGCTATGTCTTGTCTGCTAGAGCCAAGCTGAACAAGGCAAATCTTTCTGCACATCACAGCTCTTGTGGTGCTTGGAGATGGCCGGAGGGTGGATATGATGTCTGCCTTGAGTACTCTGCCTCCTGTCTCTTCCCCATCCTGGCTGCCTCCTCTGGACACTCTCCTGATTGATGTCACCCAGGCCTCCCCATGAGGACAAGGGACATGTTGACATCTAGATTGAGCTCAGTCCAGACCCAGATCATGGGATCCCCTTTGGCTGCCTCAGCCTCATCCAGTTTGATTCAGACAGAATGGAATGAACAAAAGAATGAATGAAAAGCATTTTGTTAAGCACAGTTCCTCTCTGTTGTGAGCTTTGGTCCTCTTGCTTTGTTGGGCCCCTTCTTCCCTCCAAGAGAGCGTTTGGACTTTGTTGGCCATCCTCCATTCATCCAGAGTCTATGTTCCTGGGCCACACTTACACATTCATTCCCTATCCCCTGCCCTGATTTCCCTCTTCTGCATATTTTCAGGGAGCCTCCTGTGCATCCATACCAGTCTCTTCAGACAATGCCCCTTTTCTTTCTCATTGGAATTTTCTTGTAGTGTCTTGAGAGTTTCATTCTTGAGAGGAAAATCTTTCCTTCTTCCCCGCCTGACTTCCCTGTAAAGAACTGACCATGAGGTCCTACCTATCCTTCCTCTGAGCCTGTCCCCCAATCTAGTGTACCTCTCCAACCATGCCCCATTTCCAGCACTTCTGTCACCAGCTGGGGTGGGAGGAAGGAGTCATTTCCCCTCAAAGCTTATTCTGAGCCTTTCCACCCTAGCAACTCTTCTCCCAAATCAGATTCAGAATTCCGAGGTTGGCTCTTCCTGCTTTTGAAGGATGAAATTATCATGAAACCAAACCATGAAATAATTAGCCTCCCTCTTTGGAGCAGAAGTGCAGATAATAGCAGCCCTTCCCCCATGATATTGATTGACTGATCACAACTATAGCCTGACTGTCCCAGATTTATCATCTGATCCCTGAATACCTCATCTTATTCCTTCTTCTGGCCTGGCAGTCCATAGTCTAATGACATAATCACTCTATTTCTGATTCCATTGATCTTCCATCCAGGCACTGTGCTGAGTGCTGGGGATTTTCTTGGAAAAGATCCCGGAGTGGTTTGCCATTTCCTTCTCCAGATCACTTTATAGATGACAAGCTGAGGCAAACAGGGTTAGGTGACTTGCCCAGGGTCACACTCAGGAAGAGGAGTCTTCCTGATTCCAGGTCTGATGCTCTATCCACTGCAGCACCACCTAGCTGCCCTATAACAACACAACATGGCAGGCACCATGTGGGTGTACAGCTAACAAAAAGAAAGCCCCTGCCCTCTAGGAGCTTACAGTCTGAAGGGGAAACAGCACACAAAAGGATGGGGAAGACACCAAAGGGTACCTGGCCTGGGGCATCTTGTTCCTTGGAGTTGAAATCAGGCAGAGTGGCAAATGCAACCTGGAGACATTTGCCTGAACTCTAAACATCCCCCACATGTTTTCCTTCTTCTGCTTTGATTGAATTCAATTAAATCAGAAATGGTTGAGCACCTACTATGTGCCAGGCACAAACACCAAAGCTCCTGCTTTCATTTTAGCGATACTTCCTCCTAGGAGTCCATAATGGTCGTCTCCCAGTACTGATGTCTGTCCAGCACTACCGTCCAGTGGCGGGTCTCAGCAATATACACGTAGGAGGCCAGCTTTACCTCCCATCCATTAGGATTACACCGCTCTTTTCTCCTGACACACTCATTGTGCACAACTAGCCTGGACCGCTCCTGTCACTGCTGGCTACCCTCTTGAATCTTCCTTGTGGGAATCTCTGGGTATCTCAGCTACTCTGTCTTCCTCCCTTACAGCCTCTCTCTGTGGAATGGAACTTGGCAGGTGAACATGAAGCAGCCTTCTCATTCCCCTCCCCTTCTCAATTGAAGCCATTCGTTAAAGGTGTAAGACAACAGGTAAGTGTGTATTGGCACATGTACATCTATAGAAGCCGAGGAAATGGAGAAGGGAAGGGGCTTGAGTGTGGTCATGACTTAGCCAGGAAGGGCTGGAGCTGGCCCTGGAGGTTGAGTCTCCCAATCATTGTGCTACATGCTGGCTCTCCCTTGGCCTGCTCTAGATCAAGGAGCTTCCTGGGCCTCCCCTTCCTCTCCCACCCCCACAACAATCAGTGCCATCTAGGATCATAGCTGGCATTGTTTGTCAGCCAACCCTTCCAGCTTTGGATGTCTGCAAACTCAATAAGTGTGCCATTTGGAGTCTTATCAATAAATTGTTCAACACACTAGCCTCAAGGTCTGATCCCTTGGGCACTGCCCGGGGGACCTGTTGATAGACCCAGGATGCTGGTTATAGAGCTGGAAAGGACCTTAGAGGCCCCTATCCAGTCCAAGTGCCTGAGGCCCAGGAGGGACTGATCACACCCTGTTGACCCTTCAGTTCACTTCCCAAACAGCCCCCACCCCCCACCCCAGCTGTACTGTCCTCCCCTCCCTTCCTGTCTGCCAGAAGAGCATCAGAGACTCGAGATCTGGGTGAACTGTCCCTGCATCGTTGCCCTAGTCTAGGAGTCTAGACAGTTTTTAAAAAGGAAATGAGGGAGCGTGCCATGAGCTACGCTTGCTTGCTGATGCCATTGGCACCCACGTCAGAAAGCATTTATTAATCGCCTCCTGCGTCCCAGGCACTCTGCTAGTGCTAGGAATGTTAAAGAGACACAAACAGCCCCTGCCCTCAAGAAGCTCAGTCTAATGACCTATCGGATGTTCTAGGAATCAAAACTGGTTCTCTTACTCAACGCTGAGCTGGGTGACCTTTAGCCAATCCCATAACTTCTCTGGGGCTTCAGAATGATGGTCCTCAAGTGCCCCAGCCTCCAGAGGTTGGACTCTATTCTCTTCCCCGTGTTGAAGCCCGGGATGACCCATCCCTGGCAGTGCTCCTGGGCCCCATAGTCAGCGTTCATCATCTTTCCGTTATACTCGGAGAGCTGGGAGGGAGCCTGGCCTAGCACCTAGCGCTGCAGGACCTCTCCGTGGTCCTGACCACATTCAGCTTGCAATCCTGCTTTCTAATAACAATTTACCCCTTGGTAAAGGTCTGACCCTGTTGGTTCTCATCTTTGAACGTCTTTCAGGGCTGAGCCCAATGGTTTGTCTGTGTAATAGGCTCTTAATAAATGTTTGTTGAGTCAATTCAGCAAACAATGTTTAAGCTCCTACTGTGTGCTGGGTACTGTGCCAGGCACAGAGGATACAAAACAAACAAACAAAAGAAGCAGGCTCTGCCTTGAGGACCTTATGCTCTGTAATGTATACAAACAGGGCAAGATCTTAGGGAGGCCATAGGCTGACGTGCGACCACTTCAGATCTGTGTTCTAGGGGGGCCGACTTGGCAGCTGTAGGGAGGGAGACTGGATTGAAAATGAGAAAATCTAGAGTGAGAGACACCAGGTGAGAGGGTCTGGGCAGGTGCAAGAGGGGGTCTTTGAAGCATGTCGGCTGATCCAAGAAGGGAGAGGGAAGAGATTCAATCCCTGTCCTCCTGGAGCTGCCAGTCAGGCAAGGGGAGTGAGGTGTGGTGGTCAGGTGTGGTCAGGACAAAGCAACCACCAAACCAAGAGGACTGAGAGATGCCAGGAGGGCTCCTCTCTGGGAGAGGGAGCACCTGAGCTGGGTCTGAAAAGATGGGAAGGATGGGAAGGATGGCAGCTGAGCCAGAGGTGACACCAGTGTGTTCTAGGCTTGGGCACCAGTGGCTGAGACTGTGGGGAGACAAGAGAAGGCCAGAAGGAGCCTAGGAAGGCCTGGGTCATGAAGGAGGCCCAAGTATGCAGGCTGAATGCCCAATCTGTCAGGGGAGCAGAAGAATGGGCTCTGTGGCCCTGGGCTCGTCACTCTCCCCCACCACCATGCTCCAATTCTCCTCGGCTCTGTCCAGTGAGTCTCTGCCCCCTAAAGCCTCACCTGCCTCATGTGTGAAATAGGAAGAAAGCACCTCCCTCGCATGATGTCTACAGAGAGCTTTGCCATAGAAATGTGAACTTCATAATTGGTCAGGCATTAATTACCAGCTAACTTGTACTTTTTCTTACTGTTTTGGGTATGATCTCTGTCCTCAGGTAGCCACCGAGACCTCTGGAGAGAGGAAGACTTCCTTCGCCCTTTCTTCCCACAGCCCTCACCCGGTTCTGGGCCCCCAGCTGGCAACCACTGCTAAAGACTCATTGAGCTGAAGGTCCTTAGAAGGTCTGGCTTCTAGTCCCAAGGGCTGGGTTACTTTGAACAAGTGGCCTCTGACTAGTAACACCTGCCCCATGCCTCTCTCTGCTCTCTATGCCTAGGGCCTGGACCAAGCAGCAGAGGAGAATGCTGACCATACACACTTCCTGGGGCTGCCAGCTGCCCACCTAGGCTCAGATTTGCCCAGGCCAATGCCAACTCCCTCCTGAGGGGCTTCCCCTGGCCTGGATCTAAGCCACAGAGCTACAGAAGCTGTGTTTTGAACTGGTACCAAACCGAGCACAAGGAGAGGAGTGACTGGGAGCAAAAGGGCAGGGGAGGTCTGGTCCTTCCTGTGGGACCTTTTGGGGGTGGGTCCTGAAGTCCCACCTATAGGGAGACCCCACTTGTGGATGTGCGCCCAAGAGGAGGGAAATGGGTCAGAACCCACCATAAGCAAAATGGCAGGTGCAGTGGGATGGCTTCCTTGCCCTAGCTCTTTTGGCACCCAACCCATCCCTTGGGGTGCCTGCCTACACCCCTACTACACCTGGGCAAACTTCATTTCCCTGCCAAGGTCTTGGCTTCTTCCTCCAGAGAATAAGGGGATCAGATCAGATGATCTGTTCTGGTCCCTTTCAATGCTGACATTCTAGAGTCTGTGTTCTCAGGTGCTTCCCAGCTCTTAATGGCCTGCAGTCTTGTGTTCTAAGGCCCCTCCTGGTTCTGACATTCTCTGTTCTAAGGTCTCTTCCAGACCTGACATTATGTTCAAAGGCCTCTCTCAGCTCTGACATTTTCTATGTCTAAGGCCTCTCCTAGATCTGACGTTACATGTTCTAAGGTGACAGTCTCTGCTCCAAGGTTCTTCCCATCCTTGACATTATGTTCTAAGGTCCCTCCCAGCCCTGACACTCTGTATGCTAGGGTAAAACTATATTTCTAAGGTCCCTTCCAGACCTGACATTTTGTGTTGTAAGGTCCCTCCCACCTCTGACACTCTGTGTTCAAAGGTGACATTCTGTGTTCTAAGGTCCCTCCCACCTCTGACACCCTGTGTTCAAAGGTGATATTCTGTGTTCTAAGGTCTCTCCCCGTTCTGACTCTGTATGCTAGGGTAAAACTATATGTTCTAAAGGCCTTCCCAGCCCTGACATTCTGTGTTCTAGGGTCCATCCCAGTCCTGACTGTCTTCTAAGAGCCTGATATTCTATATTCCAAGATGACATTCTGTGTTCTAAGGTCCCTCTCACCTCTGACACTCTATGTTTGAAGGTGACATTCTTTGTTCTAAGGGCCCTCCCAGCCCTAACATTCTGTGTTCTAGGGTCCATCCCAGTCCTGACTGTCTTCTAAGAGCCTGATATTCTATATTCTAAGGTGACATTCTGTGTTCTAAGGTCTCTCCCACCTCTGACACTCTGTGTTTGAAGGTGACATTCTTTGTTCTTGTGTTCTAGGGTCCATCCCAGTCCTGACATTCTGTGTTCTAAGGTCCCTCCCACCTCTGATACTCATTATGCTAATGTAATACTATATGTTGTATGGTGCTCCCAGGCTTGACGTTCCATGTTCTAAGGTCCCTCCCAGAACTGACTTTCTGTGTTCTAAGGTGACTTTCTATGTCCTCAGGGCTCTCCCAGCCCCAACATTCTGTGTTCTAGGATGACATTCTTTGTTTTAAGGGCCCTCCCAACTCTGACATTCTGTGTTCCAAAGGTCCTCCCAACCCTGCCCATCTATGTCTCGAGGTGTACTCAAAGATGCAGGTATCCGTCCACTAATGCCTCCTGGGCCCCCAGGCCATCCTGACCAGAGCTGACATTTCTATGGCACTTTCAGGTGGGCAGGAGGCTTTTTCACTGGATCCTCATCAGAGCCCTGTGAGGAGCCCCTCCTCCAGTGGACACGTCCCAGTGTGTGTGTGTGTGTGTGTTCTCTCCAGTGATGCAGATTGCGGTCCATCTGTGCCCATCCACCCTGGGCATCCATCAACCACATGAGGTAGGTTGTACAAGTATTGTGATTGACCCATTTTACTGAGGAGGACACAGGCTCAGAGCAGGGTCACTGCTAAGTACAAGGCCTAGAACTCAAACCCAGGGCTCTCCCCGCTCCCAGGAGCCCAAGAGGCTTCTCACCTCATGCCAGGAAGACAGACTCACCCGAGAGATGCCCACGATCTGCTCCTCGGGCACGAGGCTGACACGCAGGAAGCAGGAATCAAAGGCGGGGTCCTCCTTCTCCAGCAGGTCCTTGCCCTGGAGCACGACCACGCGCAGCATACGGTTGCTGGGCTCGTAGTGTATGCTCACCTCCACCTGGCCCAGCACAAAGTCCTGGCCAAAGTTGTTGTTCACGGAAGAGATAGAGTTGAGCGAATCCGCAGACAGGGACTTCTTGAGGGGCCCGTAGGGGGGGAGGTCCATCTCCCGGTTCATCAGCTCCAGGGGCCCCAGCTCACTGACGCTCTCAAAGGCATCATCCATCCGAAGGCTGCTTTTGCGGCTGGGAGACCCGCGCTCGCTGGTCTTTCGGCTGCTCCACGCCATCGTTCTCTGGGGACCAAGGGAAAGGAAAGCCATCAGATAGAGGGGAGGAAACAGAGTCCGGTTCAATCTGGCCAGCACTTATTAAGCACTTCCTGTGCTGGGCCCCAGAGGAAACAAGACAGGGGCAGGGTGAGACAGAGCCTGCCCTCTGGGAGTAGGGGTCACAGGGGAATGGACAACAGGCCCCTGGACCACAATTCTCCTCAGTCAGTCATTGAACTCTGCTAGTCAGTCACCAAGCATTTATTAAACACTTACTGTGTGCCAGGCAGTGCTGGGCAGACCAGAAAGCAGCCCCTGCCCTCAAGGAGCTTAAATTCTAAGCAGGGAGCAGCGTGTGACTAGGTAGGTGCATCCCACTTAGAGGGAAGGTCCTAGCAGCTGGCAAGGCCTCCTGCGCAAGGCACCATCTGAGCTGTCTCGGAGGGAGCCAGAGACACCCAGAAGCATGGCAAGGAGAGAGAGCATCCCAGGGGTGGGGGACAGCCTGTAGAAGAGCACGGGGGCGGGAGATGGAGGGGGTCCGGTTGGGGGAGCCACAGGGAGGCCGCACATAGGCACACAGGGTCACAGGAACAAAGGGCAAGAAAGGGAAGGAAAAAGCAAAAGACTGGTGGCTAGACCGAGGCCAGGCTGTGGCAGAAGAGGTTGGAGCCAAACTGAGACACTGCCGCTTGATCCTGAAGGGTACGGGGAGACACTGGGGGGGGGGCGGTCCCTGAGCAGCTGAAGAACAGGGGAGAGTGGAGTGGGCAGAGACCGAGACAGGGAAGCTGCTCCTCAAAAGAGGAGGATCCTGAGCTTGCTGCCCGACCTCCGCAGGGCTCTCAGCATTGAATAATCACAAACCAGTCTTTGTGGTCAAAGCAGGTGAGTACCCCCCTCACCTTTTGCCTGGCTTCCGAATAGGTCACACCGTACTTCTTCTGCAGGTACCGGTAGTCGTAGTTTGGGAATGGAGAAGGGATGGGGAAGCTGCCCGATTTGCAAAGCTTCCACAGGTTCACAGCAGCAACCCCCAGCAAGGCAAGGGCCCCAGTGACGTAGATCCCAATCTCCCAGCCGGGAGGACTCTTAATAACTGAGAAAGAACCAGGCAGTGGCTGTTAGTAGAGCCCTGGGGAGCCCACCCATCTGAAAGCGTTAATCACACGGTCCAAACTCACGTTCCATGCACGCAGGTGTTTTGGGAGCCCTCCCAGAACAGACAGCAGCCCTGCCTGTATTTGCCTAAGCCTCTGAGCCATGTCAAAATTGGATCTCGCCTTACTTCACCAACTTGATTGCCCTTTTGTGCCTTCTTCCTTGCAGTTGGTGGAACAGTGGAAGGTGAGAATTGGGTAAAAAAAGACAATCTCATATTTTAGAGATTTGACAAGGACATAAAAACAATGTCCCTGTGAATCAGGCATCATTATCCCAATCCTAGCCTACCAAGACTCGAAGGCCCCAGCAGCCTGGGGACAAATCAGGCATGGGAGCACCCTCTGGGCACAGTGAGCTTCCACAGAGGAGACGAAAGAGTTGGAAAAACGTTGACCCTAAACATGGACGTGGCTGTACAAGTGTCCACTAGACCTGTCTGAAAGGCCCCCTGGTGAAGCTTCTCAGGGCAATGCCGGGCAAAGAGGACCAAGGTGGCCTAGATTGGCAGGAATAGATTTCAGAGAGTTCAGAGGAAGGCTAGGTTGCTTCCCAGGGTCCCCCAAATTTCCAGGAGGGACCAGAAGCTTGAGAATGATATCCTGAAGACCCAAAGAGAAGGATTCTCACCCAGAGGAGAGAGACCCCTGTAGAGGCGTAGAATACCAAACTGTGACCTGTCCTTGTTATGAATGCCCCAAGAGGGCCAAGTCTCAGAATGAGCTAAGGCCAACGACAGAGTTGAGGAGGAAGAGGAAGGTGCCAGCCTTGGCTGGAGGGAAGGCAGAATTACTCAAACATTTATCTTGCTTCTGTGTGAGAGGGAAGGGAAACCCAAGATAAGGGACTTAATAAGAAAGCAACTTACTGCTTTGGCAGTAAGCATTTATGAAGCACCTACTCAGTGACAGTAAGCATTTATGAAGCACCTACTCAGTGACAAGCCCTGTGCCCAGTGCTGGCTGTCAGTAGAATGATGAGTGAAACGGGCCCTGCTCTCAGGGAGTTTCTCTTCCAGTGAGGGAGTCAATATGTACATGCATAAATACGTACCCATTAAATTAAAGCTCATAGAGAATGCTCTAACAGCTCCAAGCACCCAGGAAAGTCTTCATGGAGAAGTGGATGCTTGAGCTGAGACTCCAGATGTGAGACATGATGGAGAGCTTTCCAGGCATGGGGGAGGGTCAAGGCAAAGACACGGAGGTGGGAGGTAGACCATCCTATGTGTGCAATGGCTAGATGACAGGTGTGTGGAGAGGAGCATTGTGTAAGAAGACTAGAAAGGCCAAAAGGGGCCTAGATGGGAGAGCTTCTGGAGGCAGTAGGGAGCCATCAGAGTTTACTGAGTAAGAGGGTGGCATCTGCCGACCTAGTTTACAGAAAATTCACTTTGGCAGCTGGAGGAAGGATGAATTGGAGCAGGGAGAGGCTTGAGATGAGTGAGTCCAGGTGAAAGGTGATGAGGGCCTGAACCATGTGAGTGGAGAGGAAGGGGCACAGACAGGAGAGTGATGCTGTGGAATTAGATGTGACCCACTGGGATCCTTTCTGAGGTCAAGTGCCCCAGCCCAGGGGGTACTGAGACCTCTGGCAGAAGAGGTTGTCGATGAGCCGGTGGTCTCTGCAAGATGGCAGAACGTCTTATCCTGTGTTTGGAGAAACATAACTTCCAGGAGTCTGTCCTGCCTGGGTCTCATCTCAGGGAGGCTGACAAAGTCGGCACGAGGTCTCGAGGTCATGCCACATTTGATTCATTCACATTGAGCAAATACCATGAGAGTCGATGGAAGGAACTAAGAAGAAGGGTTAGCTTGGATAAGAAAAGACGGGTCTTCAAGAGTCTGAAGGGAGGGCAGTAACAGGAGCGGTGGAGTCGGGGAAGTCGCCAAGAGGCCGAATCAGAAGGCCCCAAAAGCAGAACAGAGTTGCCTGGGGAAGGAGTGAGCTCTCCCTCATCGAGGTCTTTAAGAAGAGACCGATGGCCCCTAAGTAGGGATGTTGCGGACAGGATTCTTGTGAGGCTTGGACTTGGTGCCTCTGAATTCCTTTCCAGCCCGGAGAAGGCGACTAAGAGAGGGGCTGCAGAACATAAAAGGCAACTGCTACCCCTGTTGTCCAAAGAGGAAAGGGTCGAGTTTCTATGTTCCAGGCCTTGGAAGTTAGCTTGAATTCCTAGTGTACTTCTGGAACAAAGACTAAAGGAGGCAGTAAGTGAGTGAGCGAGTGAGGAATCAGCAGCCTCAGAGAGCCTGCATGGGCTTGATCAAGAAGAAAGAGTCTCGAGAGCTGGGTGAATCTCATTCCCTGTGTCCACAGTATTACTAGAACATGGAACACTGTAGCCCTAAAACATCCGTTTAGTGTCTTACATGTGGGAAAGCTGGGCAGAGAAAGAGGTTAAGTGGCTGCCCCAACTGATTCCTGCAGATGAGTTGGAGACATGTAGGCTAGTTAGTTGTACTATTATGAGGGTTCCAAACTGGTTGACTGTTTGGACCCAGAGAATAGTAATCAATAATGTATTGAGCCCACCTTGGGTGAAGGTCTTTTGTGGAGTGCCCCAGGGCTCTGTGCTTGGCCCTGGGCTATTCAGTGGTCTAATTGAATTTAGAGTTATAGCATCATAAAGTATAGAATATTCAACAAAAAGTGGAAGCATCGTTAACACTTTGGATAACAGAATCAGGATTCAGAAGTATCTCAACCTCAAAAGTTGGGCCAGTTCTAAGATGAAACCAGAGTTACATCTCCATTCAAAAGAATTCCTTCACAAGTACAAGGTGGGGCAGGCCTAAGAACAGAAGAAGATCTGAAGGTTTTAGTGGTCTGCAAGCTTCCCATGAGTCAGTTGATATGGCCATCTAAAACAAGCGAAGCAACTTGAAGCCACATCAGCCCTAGGATTATAGATTCAGAGTTAGAAAGGATCCTAGAGGCCATCTAGTCCAATACCCTCACTTTAGAGATCAAGCAACTGGGGCACAGAGGTATTAGGTGATTTGCAAGCTGTACGGCCCTTAAATGTTAGAGCCAGGATTTGAACTCAGGTCCCATGACTCTAAGTTCACTGATCCTAAGGTCAGTGATGCCAGTTTCCACTGTGTCAAGTCACTAAAAACTCATAGATCTGAGTTTTCCTCCACAAAGTCCTACTCCGGTGCCTCATCGTGGCGTGGAGGTGACCCTGGGTTCTTGAAGGCTATGCCAGCCGAGCAGAAGCTCTGGCAGGTCCTACCATGCTGGAAAGACTTCAAGTACGGTCCCGGGAGCAGACCGAGTCTGTTCTGAGGACCAGCCTAGCTAAGTGCGGAGAGGCCCATCACCAGCAGCCTGGCCACCAGGTGATGGAATTTTGGCCATAAGCAACCTGGAAGCAAAGAAGAATGGCCCTCAGCCCTGTGCAGCCCCTTAGTCTACAGAGACGATGTCCAAATGAGCGGTAAACAAAAAAACAAAAAAAGATGGCAAATGCAAGGAAGATCTGCATGTTTTCAACCATCCATAAACTTTAACTTAGGTGTTGGTGCTGTAAACGTGAACTCTGTGTCTAAGTACTAAGAAACCCAAGTTCTCAACCACCCATAAACTTTCACCTAGCTGTTGGTGCTGTAAACGTGAGCTATTTGTCCAAGTGCTAAGAATTGTGTTTGTTCAATCATCCATAAATTCAAACTTAGGTGTTGGTGCTGTAAACGTGAGGTCCTTGTCCAGTAATCACCAAGTTGACACGTTAGTAAGACTGAATCATATCAATCTTGACATTCTTGATGTAAATGCAATGAAAACAGAAGGATGGCTCACAGGTACTCCTTAGAGAGGCAGAGAAAGAAGCTGCCAAATGTGGTTTGAGCAGAGGCCACCAGCAATGTCATTTTATCTACCCAGGGGACACTCAGTCATCTTGTGTGGAAGTGCCATAATAAGAATTTACAAGAAGCCCACCATGAAAACAATTGCCACTGATGTACCAACATCCACTACGGAGGATGAAGAGGTGGAAAAAAAAATTACCCAGAACTCAATGGGCCCCTCCAAATTAAATGATCATAATGTATACGATGCTCATTCACTTCAATGCAAAGGTAGGAATGGGTGAGGACAGTGAAAAATATGTTGGAATATATGAATGAGGAATAAGTAATGAGATGGGCCATATTGGACTTGTGGACTACACAGATGCTTCACCTGTGTACGCTGTAAACTCTTTCTTCAAGAAAAGAATCAGAAGGTGCTGGGCATCAAGTAATATTACCCAAAATGATTATATTTTAACAGACTGGACACCAATGTGGGAGTCGTTCCTGAATCAGCTGTTTGGATACCATCAACTGCCAACTGGTATGAGCAAAAGTCAAAATGAGTGCCAAACTAAAAAAAAAAAAAGAAAAATTAGAAAAATATAAGAAATACTGACCTATGCAAACAAGTTATTGAAGACCAAAAAAATGGACGAAGAAAGCAATGATTACAATTAT
Organism: Trichosurus vulpecula; assembly: GCF_011100635.1. Classification (NCBI taxonomy): domain Eukaryota; kingdom Metazoa; phylum Chordata; class Mammalia; order Diprotodontia; family Phalangeridae; genus Trichosurus; species Trichosurus vulpecula. The sequence goes on along the minus strand of NC_050578.1, from coordinate 276,851,250 downwards.
TTCATGTAGAAGTTTAACCAATATATTTTACCATAGCAAAAAGACCCAAACAGCAGTTAGCCTGGACCAGATGTACCTGGATGAGCTATGTGCTAGAGGAAACACAATTGTGTGTGTGGCAGGGGGGTCATTCACAAGGTGTCTGAAGGAAGAAATACCAAAGGCATGGGGGGGGGGGGAAGTCTCAGACCCTATTAGTATTTTTTTTTAAATTAACCTGGAGAACATCAATACCTACCAACCAATATGTCTATTTTCCCATCTCTGGATGAGAATAGTCCACACATGCATTCAGGGAACCCTTAATTTTAAGGGACATTAATTAGTAAAGAACAAGCAGCATTTTGTAAGCAATAGTCTGCAAAGGAGCATCTTTACCATTATGCAGTTGACTGAAAGATGCCAAGAATATGAGATCCCGTTGTGCTTATTATTTGATTCTTTAAAAAAAAAAAAGCACTTCACTTGATTTGGTAATTTGGTAACTACCTTAACAGCTATCTTTCAACAAACTGGCTCCTATCTATATGTCAATATGATTTAAGATCCCTAGAAAGATAAAATAATAGGACAACCTCATTTGATCTCTCTGGAATCCTCAGTATCAGGCAAGGCATGAAACAAGGAGATATGCACTTGATAAAAGTGTTTGCCACTGTGATGGAGGCTGAAGAGGTATTCTTTATTGAAGATAAGGTCCCCCAAGTACTTCTTTTTAAATATGACATTGTGTTGATAGCATCAAACCCTAAAACAATGCAGAGCCTCCAGAATGAGATCTGTGACCATTTAAGGAGTTTAGCCTGACCATCTACACAAGACTAACCAAGTAGATGAAGAATGCCTGTAGTTCAGATTATGGCTTGCAATTAGATAAACTATAGAGCTTGTCCATCAATATATATATATATACATGCATACATATATACATACATATATATTATATATAGATATAGATGTAATCTTAGATAAATACTACAAATGGATGGTGAGTTTGACCCAGAATTAAATATGAGGAGAGCAGGCTGGATTGTTGTTGGGAAATTGCAAAGCTCCCTTAATAACCCCAAACTTCTCCCTGGGACAAAAGCCTATCTTTTTAATGACCAATATTCCACTGGTGTTATATGGCTGTGAGTCACAGCTCTACAGCCTCTAAAAAAATGAAAAACGAGGACCACTCAGAGGGTCATGGAGAGGTGTGTGGTGGTGGTAACCAGGCTGCAGCATCTGACCTTTAAGGAATTCCAGAGAAAAATGGGAAGAAGGGATGTCATCAGGGAGAAATGGGATCCAAAAAGAAGGTAGCCTGGTTACATGGCAAGAGAAGAGGGATCACCGAGGATCGGCCTGTGTACCCCACTGGTGTCCTCGTGATGTCAGGAGAAAGCAAGGAAGGTCCCCAGCATGTTGAGTGGACTTAAAGGATAACATGGACCAGAGCTGCACAGGACGGGGAGATGAAGGGTGAGTTGCCATCTGCATTGTTGGAGGAGACATCCAGCAATGAAATCACAGATCCCAAAGATGGATTCATGCTTCAAGGTTTACAAAGCGCTTTCCTCACAACCCTGAAAGCCAGCAGGTGACTGCTGAGCTGCCATCAGTGACATTTTAAAATCTTGGAGAACAGGGCAGATACTGCAGGACTGGGGAAGAAGGAAGAAGAGAGTGTGTCTGGAGGCCAGTGAGCTTGACTATGCTTCATGGGAAAATTCTAAAGTCAGGGCCAGTATTCCATCTAGGAAAGGAGATGGTTCCATCAAGAACAGGTTCTATCAGGCTCACTGTATTTCCTTTTCTGACAGGGCTATTCAGCCAATAGATCAGATGGAGTTTACCTAAATTTTAGCAAAGCAGTTGATAAAGTATCTCCAACTCCTCTTGTGGAAATGATGGAGAGGCGTGGGGTAGACAGGAGTAGAGTCTGAACAGCTGGAAACAGAGAAGTGTGAACAGTTCATTGTCCACCTCCAGTGGAGTGCCCGAGGGAATCTGGGCTTTGCCTGGGCTGTTTCCCATATTTGGATAAAGACCTGCTTGTCATAATTGCAGATGACACAAAGCCAGAAGAGTCATCATACTCAGTGGTAGAGTCTAGAATCCAAAAAATTTATGACCGGCTAGAGCATTGGGCTGAATCAGATAAAATGAAATGTGTTAGGGATAAATGTCAAGACCAATGCTGGGGTCCAAAAAATCAGTTTCACTGGAATGAAATGGGAGGAGCAGGGGCAAGGTTAGACTGAATCACAGAATTTCAGCTTTATAAAAAACCCCATACTATAAAACAAAGTCTCCCCAAACCAGTGTCCATCTACCTTTGCTGAAAACCCTTTTGTGAGTGAGGACCCTGCTAGCTCTTGGACGCAGTCATTTGAAAAAATTTGGAGGCTTTAGTGGCCTGCAAGCTCCAAAGGAGTCTCGAGCATGATGTGGTGCCAGAAAAGTTAATGTAATCTTGGGCTGTATTAAGAGGAACATGGTCCTAGTTATGCTGTGCTCTGCTGGGGTCGACCCATGTCATAGGATCATTGGAAGCAATAGCCATGTTTAGACTGGTTAGAAGAGAAGACTCAGGAGGGGCAGGAGAGCCAGCTGGGAGTTATCTATTGGGCTGATGGACAGCAAACACAATGGCCCCAGCAGGCAGAACCAGGAGCAATTCAGGCTAGAGGGCAAGATGAGCTTTCTGATAACTAGAGTTGTCCCAGATGGCCTAGTGGGTCCCCCAAACTGGGGGTCTTTAAGTGAAGGGTAAATATTTATATGCCATGATTTCAAATTAAAATCTCAGTAGGGTTTGGGCTAGGTAATCGTTGTCAATCCACCATCAAGCATTTACGGAGTACTTAGTTTGTGCTGGGCACTGGGTTCCAAAGACAAAAATCCCAGAAGTCTGCCCTCAAGGAGCCCACATCTTCCTAGGTCTCCTCTGAGGTTCCTCACCTAGCTAGCTATGTGACCTGGAGGAGATTGCATCACCTCTCAGGGTCCCAATTTTCCCATCTGTAAAATAAGGATAGAAATACTTACCTTGCCCCGCTTAGGGAGCTGCTGTAAAGAAAGCCAACCATCAAGAACTATGGAGATAGGAGCTCTTCCTGGGTCAGGATGGGTCAAAAAAAAAAAAAAAAACAACCAACCCACCCCACCCCCTCAGTTCTCTAACCCCTCCCAAGTAGGTGAGGCTCTCCCGGAAGGAGGTTCAGTGGGTAGACAGCCCCACCCCCACCCAGTGCCCCTAAGGCTGAGGTGCAGAAGGCTCCACCTGAGAAAGGCTAAAGAACAGTGGCTGGTAACCCAGATGGGGGAGGGGTGCTCCCACACCTGTCTTGTCATCCTCCCCCCTCCCCAGAAAAGACTAGCAGGGAGATGAGTCCTCCCCATCTCCCCCAGCTCTGCTCCTGAGTGTAGGCGAGAGGAAATGGTGGGCTGCAGGAGGACCAATCAGGGAGCTCCCTGACTCGGAGCTGAGGATGATTCAGCTGCCTTCCCAGCACCTTCCCGGGTCAGGGGGTGGGGGAAGGGGAGGGCTAAGGGTGATGGCACAGACCCCCTCCCCAAGCAGGCTGTGTGTAAGCAGAGACTCGAGGAGCCTTGGTCTCATATGTGGGCTAGGGACAAAGAAATGCTCATGGGAGAGGCGGGGAGAATCAGGAGAATTGTGAATGGGAGCCTCCCAGGAAAAAAATAACTTTAGTGAATCAGAAAAATTGTCTGACTTAGAGCAGAGCCCCAGGCTGAGTCCAGAGGCCTGGCTGCTGCTCATCTCAGCGCAGTGGATGACTTTGGGCAAACCAGGCCTCCTCCCCTTGGGCCTGCAGCCAGCCCCCCTCCCATAGAGAGGTGTTGTGAGGACTGAGTCAGTGCATTTCACCAAACTTTTATTGAGGGAAAGCGCTAGACAAGGGAGAGACAGAGCTATGAAGGACACCATCCCTGCCCTCCCAGAGCTTCCACTCTACTGACCACAGAGCTGAATGTAACCGGGCTGTGAGCAGCCTTGAGTGCCGGGCGCATGTGGAGTATTCTTAATGGTCTAACTCACCGGCACGTGTGGAGTGTTCTTAATGGTCTAACTCACCGCTAAGATGGTATTCAGTTATGTCCACAGCCATGTCCCCCGAGATCTGGAAAGGAAACCCAGAGGTAGAGGTGGTCAGTCAGGGCAGGGGACTGGACTTTGCTAGCCCTTGCTTCTGAGTGATGATCCCCAGAGAGCTGCCAAACCTACCTTTGAGATACATCACAGGTCCAGAGCCCCCCCCAAAAAAAGTGTCACAAAAACCAACATCTTACAGGGAGTGTCCAGCCAGGAAGATGCCCCCTTCCCTAACTTCCCCAGTCCACCATGGGCATGTTCTCCCTACCCTCTCCCATGGCCTGCCTGGCTCCACCCCTCATTGGGCACTCAGCGTAGACCTCCTTCCACAGCAAACATCTGAAGACTCAACCCCCATTGATTATGTTAACTCCCGCTACGTCCAGAAATATGCTAGGCTCTGGGGGAGAGACAGACTTGCATAAGACAGGTCCCATCTGCCTGGCAGTCACCATCTAGGGAGAGGGACATGAAAAGTAACTCTAAGACAAAGTAAGGTGGGAGAAGAACCATTCCAGTTCTCGCCATGGACTAGAGCCTTGGCTCCCAACTAGACTGAACAGGGCCTGCTGGGGACTTTGAGAAGAGACCTTGAGGGAGAAGCGCCTGCCTTCCTGTCCTTCCCCGTCACCCACGTCCTGGTCCCCAGCCCAGGAGCAGCGGCAGTCACTGAGAAGTGAGACCCTGGGCCCGGCCCAGGTGGCCGAGGCCCTTGGCCCTCCAAGGCAGCCCTGCTTCTCAGACAGGAAGCCAGAGACCTGGAGTCGAGTCCCGCTGTGTGACCCTAGGCAGGTTACAAAAGTCTCTGAGCATGTTTTCTCACTAGAAGGGGAACATCATACTTGTACATCCTCTCTCATAGAAGGAAAAGCGTTTTGGAAACCGTGAAGCTATATTAATGTGCCTTATAAGTGTTGTTATCGTTGGTCTCTGTCTTCACTGTCATCAGAGCACTGTTTTGTCTGTTTAAATAGAGAAGGATTTTCGGTGGCGCTCGGCTGCCACCAGGGCCCTGAGCAAAACGGCAAAGTAAGAGTCTTCTCTTCCCTTTTTGTTCTGCTCATTTCTTGTTTTCTTCTAACCTTAGCCCTCATTAACCAAATACGCATCCAAGAAAAATGAGTAACATAAAAATAATTAGGCAGAAACATATAAGCACCAGTCACGTGTTTGTTTTCAAAATGTGTATGTTAACCTAAAAAAGAAAAAATAAAAAAAAATTATCCAGCCTGCAATTCGGCCTTCTCTCAGTGTGGTCTTTCCAGATGTTACTGGGGGACAGAGCGTGTGCCCAACTAAAGGACTGAGGGATAATAAAAGGCTTCCTGCCTCAAAGGCAGCTCAGAATTCGAGGAGTCCTCATCGGCAACCAGATCGTAGCTCAGGGTGAGCAGAAGGAGAGTGCACCAAGGCCCCCTTCTGCTATACCAGGGCCCCTCCAGCCAGCCAGAGTCCTCCATCTCTTCCTCCTGGCCATTGGGCGTTCCAGCTAACCTCTCCTGCCCCCCCTCATCCTCAGTCAAGGCAGCAGAGTATTAGAGCATGGGATCAGGGATCTGAGAATCTGGATCCAAATCCTGGCTCAGTTCCTTAACAGCTTGGCCAAGCCCTTTCCCTTCCAGGGCCTCAGTTTCCCCATCTACATGAGGAATGAGGGAGCTGGACAAGAAGAAGAGTTCCCAGCTTTTTCCAAAATAAGAATCCTCATCTAAGGTTCCCCAAAACACCACCAATCTGCACCTGAATTGAAACTCTGCTCTCAGGATCCTCGCAGAGAGTACGAGATGACAAAATCCTTCTCTAGGGCCAGCAAGACTCTGCAGTGTGTGCATCTTTTACAAACAGTTTTATACCTGACCAAGGCCTCTTCCATCCTGTAGAAGGCATTCTGGGGGATTTGGGAGTTCACACATAAATCTCTGGGCCAAAAACTTTACCAAGGTATAGGTTGGCATCCCCCATCTTTGAAGATATCTACAATTCATGTTGGCACTAAATCCTGGGATCTTGGTCAGCTGATGTAATTGGCAGACTGGAATTATTCAGACTAAGGTGTAGGTGACTGATAGGTTTCATTGTCCTAGGGATATTTGCATTTTGAAAGAAGAGCCTGAAGAACCAAATGAATCTTATTAGGAGACTATAATGGGGAGGGGTGCAGGGTTTTTGCTTTTCCCCAATGCTCCTTACTCCAGAAATTTGCTATCTCAAATAAATATTTCTTGGTATTGGGCCCTCATATGCTGGATACCCCTCACTCTGTTCCTCATAGGGCTGAGAGTGGGGGTGGCACCCCAAGAATGCTGCAGTCTCTAAACTTGGCATTGTGCCCACCTCCATGCTGCCACAGTCCTGCCATCCCTCTGTCTGGATCAACTTAACCTTCTCCTCTAGACTCAGTCTAGGCTCAGCCTCAGGGACTTGACTTTGGGGAGCCTCAATTTCCTCAACTGTACAATGGGGTCAGTACCTTCCCTGCTTCCTCCAGGATGGCTCAATTGGTAGGAGACGGGGCTTGACAACCTGGGCTATGTAGATCACATCAGAGGATTTAGAGATGGTTTAGGCCAACCTCATCATTTTACAGGTGAGGAAAGGAAGAGTTCTGTCTGTGAAGGGTTCATTGTGGACGGACCTTGAACCCAGGACCTGTGAGTACAAACCCACCACCCTGGTGACCTCTACAAATACAAAGCGTAGTTTTTATCATGATTCAATCCCAGGGCAGCTTTGACCAATCCCAGGGCCATAAATCCTGGGCTTTTCTTTGGGCTCCTCCTGTGTGAAGAGATTGGTGGAAGGAGTCATAGTGTGAGGATAACAACCTGTTCCTTCTTAGCATCTCATCCTTTGGGGGGCAGACCATTGGGAAGGTGGGGGGTGGGGCCCCCAGGAGACCAGACCTGATTTGGCAGATGAGTAAACAGGGTCAGAGAGGTCAAGCCTCAGGTCAAACAGCCAGAAGAGGAAACCTCTCAGTGCGGGGCTTTTTCCTCCCACTCTGTCTCCCAGAGAGCTTTGTCTGGGCAGTAGGGGAGGGGAGGACAGGCTTCATCCAAGGAAGGAGCTAGGTCTGCCCTGATGGCCTGGGGCCCATTGGACAATGTGAGGGGCCTAGCCAATACTGGGTGGTGGGGGCCAGCTGGAGGGGGCGATGTGATATCCCCCCTACACTGCCCCAGCTTCCCACTCTTTGTTGTCCTGCTGGCCCTAAGCTTTTCCCATCTCCCTCCTGCTGGTCATTTCTTGTAACCTCTCATAAAGATGACTTCAGCATTTGGCCTCTCCTCTGGTGTCCTGGAGCCCTGCCAGAGTGGGCAGCTCTGCTCCTGGCCTCTAGGCAAAGTGCTGATTCTCCTTCCTTTGCCTGGACAGAGAACATTTGCTCCCACAGTGATCCCTTTTGGGCCAGGGACCCTCAACATCTGTCCTCCATCCAACCTCATAGCAGCTCCATTCTATTCTAAAAATTTCCTAAGAGGAGACAGATACAGCCCCCCACTGTCAAGACACTTATAGTCTGGCAGGGAGTCAGAGGACCTGAGTTCTAATCCTGGTGTAACCCTTTACTAGCTGATGCTGGATCTGGCTCGCCCTCTTTAAAATGAGAGGGTTGAACCACATGACTTCTTGTGCCTTCTTGCTCTCGTGACCCCCTTGGAGGTAAGTCAGGTGCTCAAGCTGCCTCCGAGCCTTCTACAGCAGGTCCCCAGGAGATCTAACCTTTCCTTCTCCCTCTCCCCACCCCCCATCCAAACTTACCTGTCCAGTGGCCCAGGCTCCATCATCTTTCCGGGGACAGCGAGTCAGTCTGATGGATGAATCTATGTTATTTCAATAGCTAAGGGATCATGGGTAACCTCTCTATAGGTGATAACATCTGCATCTTTAACTGAGGCCTTCTGGAGACAATGCCTTCCCCCAAAAGTAGGGAGGTTAAGCGGGCTGCGGGAGGGGCATGTTCTGGTGCAGGGATGTGATTGACTATGCATGCAAGTGAGTTTGTATAAGGCACATAGCGCAAGTATCCCCATTTTACAGAGGAGGAAACAGACTTGAGCAAGGGAAGTGACCTACCCAGGGTCACACAGCTTTGGCTTACAGCCTCTGACTTGTGGTCCAGACGCCTTAGACCAAAGGGACATTCTAAGCTTGGTTCAACCCATTTTGGTGGGGGGGGGGGAAACCCTTCACCTACTTAGAGAAGCCAAGGGGAAAAGCCAATGTAGCCCAGACTGCAGGACAGAACACTGCCCTCCCCAAGACTGTGAAAGAGGTGGACTTCGTCTTACTCATTCACCCCCAAGCCCACTCTGCTGCCTTCCTTCCCCCATCAAATCCTGCTTCCAAGAAGAGCCCTGACTTCAGTCATTTATATTCACATGTAGAATGCTAGGAGGAACCTTGGAACAGAACACATAACTTCGAAATGGGAAGGGACTTCAGATCTAGTCCAACCCTTGAATTGTACAGATGAGGAAACCAAGTCCAGATAAAAGAAATGTCTGGCTAATAGCTCCACAGCAGAGCCGGGGCACTTTCCCATCCTATTCCCTCTGCCATTCAGCTCCCAGCTGAGGAGTGAGTCCCCAGGGATCTAGCCCAGCTTCTCCCACTCCCAGGGCATCCCTGGCCCAGGCCCAGCTGGCTTGGGATGCTGCCTCTGCTGCAGAGAGAGTCATTCATCAGGCGGCTGTTATCCCATCCTACGTCACACAACATTTGCATCTCCCCTCCCTCTTCAGCTCTGCAGGTGAGCACAGGGAAGACAGCAGCTGGAGGGGAGGGGGGGGCGGGGCAGGGCGGGGCTGCTCCAGAAAGCACCAAGGAGAGAGGTGCCTGCATATGCTGGGAGGCTGCTGCTGCTTCCAGGCCTCCCCATGGGTTTGGGGACTTGTGGGGGAGGGAAATCTTTTCTGAGATTTTCTTTTGTCACCCAGCCAAGGATGACAGTGGTGCATCCAAGAGGAGGCTGGTTGGGAATAGCCTGCTCCCTCTCACTTTGCCAGAAGATGAAACAGCACACCTGAGTTCTGAGTTCTAGCCCTGGGTGGGCCTCTGACATCCTGGGTGACATTAGAAAACCCCCTTTCCCACCCTGGCCTTCAATTTCCCTGTTTGCAAGATGCTGATCTTAAAGCTATCTCAAGCAAATACTCCATTTCAGAGAGTGTGGCATGATGGGTCAGGGTCCCAGGACCCTGCCTGGGCTTAAATCCTGGACCAGACGTGGAAGGGCTGTCTGACCTTGGGCAAGCCTCAGTTCCCTTCTCTGTAAAATGGACATGGCAGTACTCACGCTATGGTCCCACAGAAAAGCAGAGTAAGAAGTGAGCAGAACCCTGCATTGGGCACCAAGAAGACCTGGGTTAATGTTCCCCTCAGACATTTCCTAGCTGTGTGACCCCAGGCAAGCCTCTCAACCTCTTTGTGCCTCCATTATCCCCTCTGTAAAATGAAAGGATTGGGCTCAGTGGCCTCTAAGCTGCCTTCTAGGTCCAAACGTCTAACTGATTGCTTGGGGTAGATGGACCTCATCCTCCGTAGATGGTGCAGAATAGAAAGCCCGATCCAACACTGTCCTTGAAGACCCCTTCTTCCTAGGGGCTCCATCCACAGGACAGTGAAGATCCTTTCTGTGGCTTCTAAAACATCTTTCTGGTCCCTTTCCCCTGAGATGTTGGGGAGGGACAAAGAACCAAGGATCCCCCAGTGACTCCAGAGCACCCCTAGACATGAGGTCTTTTTGAGAAATGGGCTCTACCTCAAGGGGGTGGGCCTGGCACCAGAGGTCTGCAGAGGCCACAATGGAATTTTGGGGAACTGCCAGCCACCTGCAACTTCAAAGGCTCCAGAAGGGGCCCTTGGCACTGGTGATGGAGCAAGAGGTTTGCAAGGAATGGCTGAAAAGCTTCCAGAGCCTTCTCAGGACTCTGAAAGGGTGACAAGTGCCCAGGGCTCCTCACGCCCCTTTTCCACTGGGTCAAGCCTCTGCTCCATGAGCTGCATAGTTCCTAAGCAGTCAATCCAGAAGCCCTACTAGACCCTGGAAGAGTAGGGATTTATCAGGGAAGGGCCTGGAAGCCCGCAAAGTGAGGGAGGGGCGAGCAAAAACCAAAGCCCCTTTTAATCCATGGCTAAGAATGCAGCTGAACCTCAGCTAGGAATTTTCTCGGCCAGGACCCATCCCCATTAGCTACAAATTTCCACCAATGGCGCCTTGGCAGCTAATAGCTCCGCCCCAATCCCTGAATATGCTGAGCTGCCCCTCACGCCCCTTCCTTCGGTCTGGCTCCCCGCTGGAGCGATGGTTTTTCCCACTACGTCCTCTTCCACTATGCAATGATTATCACAGGATTAAACATTGGAAGGGGGCTTAGAGACCACCCGCCTCTTTATTTTACAGATGAGGAAACTGAGGCAAAGAGAGGAGGGAGGGATTTGCCTGAGATCACCTGGGGGAATAAGGGGCAGAGAGGATTGGAACCCATTTCCTCTGCCTGCAGATGCCATGCTTCCCACTATACTATAACCCTCTGCCCACCCTGGTAGCCTGGCTAAAGGATATGGTGGCATGGAGGGAGGGGGGGAGGGAGTGCACCAGGACCTGAGCAGGAGCATCAGGGAAGCTGGGGAGGAGACCGCATGCAGGGGCTAGGGGATATAAGTGCTGCTCCTCAGGCAGGCAGGGTGTCCTCGAAAAAGAGGAGGGGTCGGGTGGAGTTGGGGTGGGGGTAAGATGAGGGATGAGATGAGGCATACCACTCACCGAGCTCCAGGAGGGCGCTGCTATTCCAAGTCCGAGTCCAAGGCTGCTTGCTGGAGATACTCAGAGACCCCCCCCCTGGCTCAGTCCCTCGCTCAGCCCCTGCCCATTGAGAGTACCCCAGCCCCGGCCCTGCCACTGCCCAGATCCCCTCCCGCGCGTGGCTCCAGTAGGCAGCTCAGCTTGAGCCTCGGACCCAGCCCCGGACCCAGCCCCAGCCCCAGCCTCCCTCGGGGGCTTCACGCCCTGCCCGCACTGCCCAGCTTCTGCCCTGCCCTGCCCTGCCAAATCCAAGCCGGGCCGCCCTCCGCAGCAGCCCCTGCAGTAGCCGCGGTCCTGGAGGAACAGCCCCGGAGCCCCAAGCCCCCGGCCTTAGGGGATCTGCAAACGCTGCGGGTGGACTAACCGGGTGGCAGGCAAATCTGGAGGCTAGAGTCAGCAGCGAGCCAGCCGAGCCGGAGCGGGCAGACTCACAGACAAATGCGCCGCAGTCAGGGATCGTTCCCAGAAGAGATGGCTGGGTGGGGGGAGTGTGCGTGCGTGCATGCGTGTATGTGTGCCTGGGTGTGCGCGCCTGGGTATGCGCCAGTGTGTGCCCGCGGGTATGCGTTTAAAGTGACAAAACCCAGCTCCACCCTCCTCCCCCCACCTCCCACGCGCATGGAAGCCTCGCGTCGCAGCTCTGCAGTCCCCTGAGGATCTCTAAGCATTCAGTACCCCTGGTTCAGGCAAGACCCAAACCAAGAGAAATACCTGCCTGCACCTGCTGGGCTCGCTCACCATTCGTTCAGCAATCAGTGATTGTGCAAACCGGCGATACCTGTGCTACCTAAGATAGGCAGGATGTTTTTCTGGGAGTTAGGAAGGCCGGGAATCAAATCCCGACTCTGACACTGTGTATGCAGCTCATTTTCACCGGATCAACCTCCCTTTTCCCAGTGAGAGAATGGGTATAACAAGAAAGATATGATATATGATACAATGTGATGTGAGGTGATGTGATGTGAGACTGAGATGAGATGAGATGAGAGTGCCTGCCTTTATGTGGAAGCAAATGAGACAGGAAATGCAGGAAAAGCCTTTATTAAGTGCCCACATAACAAATAATTCTGGGTGTCAGGCTGAGCACCAAGTGTTGGCAATCCGAATACAGAAGCCAGCTCCTGCCCTCTAGAAGCTTATATTCTAATAAGAGGGTGGAGCCCTTTAAAGTGAATGGGGCCCACAAAGGGGGTTTTCCTCTAGGAAGTCCCAGGAAAGGTGTGTTGATTTGTGATACTTGAGTAGCCAGCTATTGCTAGAAAAACCCTGCCCCCAGCCCCTAACTAAAAAACCTCAGTTTGTGTAAGAAAATCAGACTTAGTTCCTGCCGTTTGGCGTTCAGTGGGTGTCCTTGAAACCCCACCCCCCATGACTGTTCTGGGAGTATGGCCAAGGGAAGGGCCTGATGCTTAGCAATCTCTGTTTCTTTCCTGAGCGGGCTGAGAGACGACTCTATCTCGTTTCAACAAACCCAGCTGGAGCATCCCTCGGTCTGCCTATGGCCTTGAAGGATGAAAGCCTCAGCCCCAGATATTCTTTTGAATTATGTGACTGTTCCTAGCTCTTATCTCATGAGTCATGTTGTGGGATGTATGGCAAACTGGACACAGAGATTCTGGGTTGTAATTCAGTTGACACTTAGCCGTCTGATATGTTGTATCTACAATCTATTAAGGAGTTTCCTTTGATCATGGTCATAAAAGGTACAGGCGTGCCGAGTCTGCAAAATGACATTTCAAGAGATAATTAAGCACTGAATCCTGTATTCTCTATAAAAACTACCCTTTCACTTTAAAACGGGGCCATTGATTTGGGAAGTACCCCAATGGCCTCCGGCTAATAAATTCTCCACTTAAAACTTATACTCTGTGGCGTGTCTCACTCGCTTCTGGTATAACAGATTCATGGGGAAATCTATTAACAAGCCAAGAGATGGTAACCTTGAGCTGAGAGTAGGGTGGGTGTATCCTCAGCCTGCAGTATCCCAGGGTATCGGGAACGCAGTGTGCACTTAAGAAATGTTTGCTGATTGACTGCTAGTAATAACTAATTGTTATCATCCAAAGCAAACACAGTGGGTGGTGGGCCCTGGGTGGAGTCCAGAGCCACAGCATGGCCTTTACAGACACCAAGCTGCCCGTGATGGGGATGGGAAATCACTCAGTTTAAAAACTCCAATCTTCTTGAGCAATGCTGTCCGGTTGCACATCCCCCAGGCTCTGATATATCCAGGCTGTGAGGGTCCCAAAGGGCAGTGGCCACACTCCCCAAGGGGTGCAAGGAAGCTCATGGGAACAGGATGTGGGCAGGCCCTGTAGGTCTCAGAGGGCGGCAAGAGAATTTCATCCACCAGAGGAGTGCCCACACCTATCCCATGAGATGGCACATCTGAGGAGAAGCTCCCTGAGGGCAGGGCTCTTGCTGGCTCAGTGCTGACTTCTGAATGATGAAGACAATCCTTTTACTCTTTCCCTCGGAGGGCGCCTCAAACTGTTATTATAACCGTAGTCGTTTTTAATATTCACATGTGTATCCTCCCCAGCACCTGTCCCACAGCCTCAGAGTACTCAAACCTAAGAAATGTTTGCTGAATGAAGGGTGAATCCCCTCCCCTCCCTTTCCCTTTCTCTCCCCTCACCTCTTCTCCCCTCCTCTCTAGCATGGGGTGGTGGAAAGAGTGAGGCCCTTGGAGTCAAGAGGCCAAACTCTGACGTGTATGAGCTATGTCGGCACCTTGGCTTTCCGTTGGGCTTCAGCTTTTTTCTTTTTTTTTTTTCCAGAGGGGAAGGCAGGGCAATTGGGGTTAAGTGACTTGCCCAAGGTCACACAGCTACTAAGTGTGTCAAGTATCTGAGGTCGAATTTGAACTCAGGTCCTCCTGACTCCAGGGTTAGCGCTCCTAGGTACCTGTCATAGATGTTGGGAGAAAAGCATTAAGAAAACCTAAAAGAGCCCAGATTACTTTGTAATACAGACTGAGCCAAGTTGTGCCCTGGAGTAGCTATTATCCTTCCGGGACTAATGCATCTGTGCTCTTTGCTTCAGAGAGATGACTAGAGACTCAGAGAAAGAGGAAAGGGAGTGGGGCTCCCTCAGAACATCCATGGGCCAGCTCTCTTTGTGAATGAAATCCTGCTTAGGGTATCTAAGGGTCAAGGAACTCCCCCTCCTAGTCTGGCCTGCACTGAGGAATCTTCTGGACCCAATAAACATTTATTAAATGTGCCAGGCACTGTGCTAAATGCTGAGAATACATTGAAAAAAGGCAGTCCCTGCCCTCAAGGAACTTATAGACTAATGGGGGAGGGAGACAGCTGACCAAAGGAGGCAGTAAGGCAGGTAGGGGAGACCAGAGGTCAGGCTGAGCAGCAAGTACAGACTGGAGTGAGCCAAAGGCCAGGTTCTGCCCTTTGTAAAGAAGGCATTAGAGGATGTTGGTAGCCCGCCCTCCAGCCCTCCAATCAGAGGGGAGAAAGGAAGTTAAGGCTTGAATTAGCAGCCTGACTACAGGACTAGAAGTAAGGAGATTCACCCAGGCGGGGCATCTTGTTCCCTGGAGTTGAAAGCAGGCAGGAGTTGTGTCTCATCAAAACTTAGTGTCCAGCCTAGAACTCAGCACACAGTAGGCAGTTCCTAAATGTTTGTTGACTGAATGCTGCATTTCCACTTTACCCAATTCAAACATTTATTAAGCACTTGCTATTATGCTAAAAGGAAGGAAACACGTATTTATTAAGTGCCTACTGTGTGCCAGGCACTATGCTAAGCACTTTGCAAACATCTCATTTGATCTTTACAAAGGCCCGGGAGGTAGGTGTTGTTATTATCATCTGTTAAACCTGAAAATTTGGTTGAAGGAAACAACAGAGCTAGGTGATAGAAAAATCCATGTTGTTTATTATTTTCCCTTAAAGCATAGCTAAGCTAGCTTACTTGCACATACAAGGAGTCAGAGCATAAGCTCTAGCTGTCTGAACAAAGGAATGAGAAAACTTATATACGTTATTTTAGCAGACCCAGCAAGCCTGTGTTACCTCATTTTTTTTATGACCCCCATGTATGTTTAACCATGATACAAGAAGAGGATTTTCCTTAATGGAATAGAGTTGTAAAGAATGTTGACGAAGGTCAGTTAATATTAAGTGAGGTAGTCTCTTTTGGGGTTAGGGTCTCATCCTTTAATGGCTAACAGGGGTAAGAATGTTCTTAGGTCAGTCTAATATGCCCTTGTTGACAGTGGTAAGGCTATTTCCTGAGCAAACTCTAGAGAACAAAGAAGCCCAGGTCCTGGATCTTCATCCAGTTACTCATTAATTCAGGCTCTGGGTCTAGTTGAAATTAAAAATGACATAAAATAGTATAATATTTTCCACACATCCTCTTGTTATAATCGAGGAAACAGAGGTTAAGTGACTTGCCCAGGGTCATATGTCTGAGACTGGATTGGAATTCAGGCCTTTGTCCCTCCAGGCTCACTGCTCTATCCCCTGAACCACCCAGTAGCTAGAAGGCACCAAACTACTGGACTGAGACCCAAGCTTCCTATTCTGATCATGGGATCTAGAAGGGACCATGGAAATCATCAGGACTCACACTTGGGTCCTGGGACTATGAATCTAGTACTGCTTTCCCCACTATTCCCCAGTAAAGGGCTTATTTCCACGATCAGCAGATGGCCCTTCATTCATAAGAAACTCTTTACAATGAATAACTCGGCACAGTGAAGGCTTTTTTTAGAGTACCTCGAATTCAACAAACCCTTTACATCCAGGGATTTTTTTTAAGCAATCCTCTAAGATATAACCAATTTTACTAAACACTTACTTCACTGAGGGAGACCACAATGGAGCAAGGATTCCTCTGACATGGCCCTCAGAAAGCAATAGCCAGGTGGTCAGCATCTTGGGGGTCAGAATCTCTTCAAATCTTAAAACTCTTCAAAGTAGGAATACAAGAATCCAAAGCAAAGTTATTTAATTAAGCAGAATAGCAAATAACGAGGGGGAAAAATCCACCACCCCATATGTAGAGGGCAACCCCTTCTACAGCCTACAACCCTGATAACACACTCCTAGGGTTATATTCCAGTTGGAACACATCTCTGCCTGCAAAGCCGCTTCCCCCGCAGAGCTACTGATGTCATCTGCTGGGCTGCTTTCTCCCCTGAGCTGCCATCTGCTGTTTCTTGGCTAAGGCTGCTTCTCCATTGAGTGGTTACCGCCACCTGCTGATTCTCCCATGCATTGCAGCAGTCAGGCAGCATCTTCCTTGCAAAGAGGGTATCTAATTAGTCATAGGATTAATAGGTGGGAGGGAACTTCAAGAGCTTCTATCTGGAAGTCTATGACCTTAGGGCTCTTTCAGCTCTTCTGTGAGTCAGACCCAAAGCTGTACCCACCCAGCCAGCACAGTCAAAGTGACTCTGAGGTCATCCATCTTTTTGCCTACCCTAGTTCCTCCTCAATGAGCATACACTCAAGCCTAAGGGTGAGCAAATTCCTTGCAATTCCCATCACGTTGTTATTGTTTAGCCATTTTAAGTCATGTCCCACTCTTTATGATCCCATTTGAGGTTTTCTTGGCAGAGACACTGAGAGCGGTTTGCCATTTCCTTCTGCTCATTTTACAAGTGAGGAAATCAGAAGCAAACAGGATTAAATGACTTGCCCAGGGTCACACAGCTAGTAAGTATCTGAGGCTTGAGTGCAGACTGAGCTGCCTACCTGCGGTAATGACCATCATGCTTCTGGCAATTAGCAACAAAGTCATATAAATTACTCTGAAGCGCATTTAGCAACACTAGAGGGTAAAATGGAGCTGGTGGGGGTTTCTGACATTCCTGCAGCTATTTGCAAATTATTGCCCTATCCTTTATAAAAAGTTGATATCAGAGGAGGAAAAGATATATGTGCAGATAACTACAATATACAACATCATGTGATAAGTGCGACAGAAGAGGCAGGCTGTGCAGAGTGGGATCCTAGGAAGGTTATTACTGATAGGACCAACAAAGTGGGGGGTTGGAGGGGCATGGTTCAGGTCTACGCTTCCCTGTCACCTCCCCCCAAAAGCCTGCCAAAGACAATGGGGCCACTTATATCATCCTTAAAGATTAGATGTCTTTATCCTAAATCTCCCCATTTGAAAATCACAACTAGGTTCAGCTCCCATTCATGACAGCCCTATGAGCTCAGTGCCCCAGGCATCATTTCCTCCACTTTTCAGGTGATGAATCTGTCCAGGATCCAAACGTGGGACTCAGCCCATTTCGGCCCATTTTCCTCATCTATCCTGGGGGATGAGAAAGGCTGCCAGGTCTCCCCCTGGGGCTGTTGAGGGTCAAATGAGATAATGTTGTAAAGGGGGCTGGTGAGCAATGCCTGGAACTGAGCATCTTCTGCTTGGAGGACCTGCTTCCAGCCCTTCCTCCAAATGCCCAGGACTCCATCTTCCCTCGGTCACCATGACAACCTGAGCAGCTTCTCTGATTTTCCCTTTCACACACTCATACCACCCCCAGCTCCTTACTAAGTCTCGTCAATCTTGAGAATCTCTCTGGAATCTAGCCCTTCTCTCTGTTCACACCACAGCTGGCCAGGTCCAGGTTCTCAATGCCTGTCCCTTGATCTATTGTCATAGCCTGCTCATCGGTCTTCCAGTCTGCCTCCAATCTCTCCCCTCTCCAGTGCAGCCTCCATACAGCTGCCACACTCAACCTCCTGAAACAAATATCTGACCCTTGCCCCTACTCAAATGACTTCAGGGGCTAGCTCCTTATTACTTCTAAATCCTTAGCCCGGAATCTAAAGCCCTGCCGCCCCGCCGCCCTGCAATTTAACCCCCTACTTAGTTTTCAATCTATTTTCATATTTTCCCTTCTCCATGTTCTCTACTCTATTTAAACTCATCTAACTATTCCCCATACAAGACAGACAATCTCTCACCTCCATGCTTTTGCCTAAATGGTCTTCTGGTGTCTGGGACACCTTCCCTTTTCATATCTACTCCCTCGGGCTGATTTGTGAATTGGGAGATCTGGGTTCAGATGCTGCCTCTGATGCCCACAACCTCTGGGCATCAGTCCCTGCACCTCCCTGGGCCTCAGTTTCCTCATCTACAAAAGAAGGAGACAGGGCTGAGTGCCACTTGGTCCTTTCTAGCTGGGAAGCTATAGTTCCAGAATCCCTTCCCTCCTCAGAAGCCCAGCTCAGGTGCCACAAGGCTGTCCTTTATCCTCACCATTAGTGGCATTCCCTCCCTCTCAAAAGTACATCGTATTTACCTAGTTGCATATATACATATTATATTCTACAAAGAATGTAAACTCCTTGAGGGCAAGACTGTTTCAGAGAAAGTTGTCTTTGTATCACTGATGTCTCAACAAAGTAACTGACCAATAGCAGGCACTCAATAAATGTGTCCGAGCTTGGCCCCAAAGAAGAGCTTTGAGGAGGCATCACCCACGTTTGCAGAGGTCATTGGAGCATTGGGGTGTGCCCCTCCACTGGAGGGTTTAGAGCAAGTTTCTGTGAAATGTCAGGTAATTTTGCTGAACTGGTTTTTCCCTTTTTTAAACTCTTTGATGGGAAGGGGTGAGGGGAAGGGAAGGGACATATTGGGAAACGTATGAGATATAAAAACAAAGGGCATCGATATACATTTTTTAATGCTCCTTCAATTAAAGTGAATCACCAAAGGGGGAATGATTAGGTATTGTCCCAGGGCAATAGACCCAGAATGTGCTTGCAGGTATTTGGAATCCTTGAGAAGCTAAAAACAAGAAAAGCTTGGCACCTAGTTTGGAATCAATCCATCCACCAGCATTTATTAATCCCCTCCTGTATACCAGGCACCATACTGAGCACAGGGCATGCAATGATAAAAATGAGCCAGTCCTTGCTCTAAAAAGTCTGTCGGGAGAGATAATAATGGACACATGTTAATTAACCAGTACCAGGTAATTACAGAATAGCCGGCGAAGGAGGGCCACGCTAGCAGTGAGGGGAGTTGGGAAAGACTTGATGTAGAAGGTGGGACTTGAGCTAAGTCTAAAGGAAGCCAGAGACTCTTGGGACAGAGTGAATTCCATACATGGAGGACAAAGCCAGAGAGATGAGAGACCAAGCCTTGTGTGTGAGAAGCAAAGAAACATGCCACTGCCGCCCCAGGTTCCCTGACGGACACCCCTGTGATGCTGTGCATTTGTACACAGAGATGTGACCTACTGGCTCTCTGAAAGCCTCTGAGTCCATGTGGAGAAACTGAGGCAAGAGAAGCAAAAAAAATGTTTAAATTCAGCAAATGTTTTTAAGTGCCCATTATGTGCCGCGTGCTGGGGATACAAAAAGAACAAAAGACAATTGCTGCCCTCAAGGAGCTCACGATCTAATGGGAGAGACAATCTGCTAACAAATGTGTTCAAACAAGCTATAGGTGGGATAGATAGGAAATAATTAACTGAAGGAATGTGCTTGAATTAGGAGGGGTTGGGATGGCTTCTAGTAAAATTTAGAAGCCGAGGAGGTCACTAGGTAGAGATGAGGGAGGAGAGCCTTCCAGGCCTGGGAGACAATCAGAGAAAATGCCCAGAGCCGAGAGCTGGAGCGGCTTGTTCATGGAGTCCCCAGGAGGCCCAGGTCACTGGATCCAAGAGTACCTGGTGGAGAGGATAGGGTAAGAAGTCTGGAAAGGTAGGAGAAGGCAGGTACTGAGGGCTTCGAATGCCAGGGGATTTTATATTTGATCGTGGAGGCGATAGGAAGCCACTGGAGTTTATCGAGTTTATTGAGGCCGATATAATCGTACCTGGGCTTCAGGAAAATCACTTTAGGGGCTGGAGGATAGATTGGAGTGGGGAGAAACTTGAGGCAGGCAGACCCACCAGCAGCTACCAAAATAGTCCTGAGTGAAGTGATGAGGATCTGCCCCAGGGTGGGGGCAGGGTCAGAAGAAAGAAGGGGCATATCAGAGGTGAAGTCAGTAGGCCTTGGCAGAAGCTTAAATATGGGGGGACAGGGAGAAGAGTGAGGAGTCCTGGATGACTCCTATGTTTGGAGCCTAAGGCTCTGGGAGGGGGGTGATACCCTCTACAGTAAGTGGGAAGGTAGAAGAGGAGGAGGATTTGAGGGGAAAGATAATGGGTTTGGTACATGTTGAGTGTAAGATGGACATCCAGTTTGAGATGTCTGAAACTCAGTTGGTGATGCAAGATAAGAGGTCAGTGGAGAGATTGGGGCTCCCTGGCTCTGTCTAGGCTCCAAAGCATTTCCTTCAGTCACACACCCTGTGAGGTGTGCATTCAAGGCAAGTCATTACATCTGTTGGGAGTTGACTGGGTGCCTGGTGCACCATAGGTATTCAACAAATGCTTGTTGACTTGTTGATTTCCCCTCCCTGGGCCTGTTTCCTCATCTGTCACTCCAGAAGGCTGACCTGAGTGGTCTCTGAGTTCCCTTTCTATTCATAGGCTGCCACAATCTTGTGACCCTATGAACCCGAAGATTCACAAGGAGCCTCTGAGGAGGGGGCCTGCAAACCAGAAAAGCAGGATGATAACCCCTGTAACTTCCTCCTCTGCCCCTCAGCTGAGAGCCCAAAGGGAGGAAGAAGCCCTGCTGGCTGGTCCCCCTGTTGGTGGTGGCCCCAGGGCAGTGGGACAAGTTGAAAGGAGGTCAGGAGGAAGTTCTTGACCACTAGAGTCATCTCCCAGGAGGTAGCAAACTACGTGTCACTGGCGGTCTCGGAGCAGGGGCCACATGAGCACTCAAGGAAATTTCAGGGTCTATTGAAATTCAGGTATAGGTAGGACTAGATGCCTCTGAGGTTGCTTCCGTTTCAGAGGGTCTGTGACTCTCTTAGACTATACTTCACATTGGGAATTGAGCCTCTCCTTAGCTTTGCTCATTGGAATCATTCTTCCTCCAGGCTCAACTCAAGGGCCCCTTCCTCCATGAAGCCTTCCCTGATTCCCCCGATCCTTAAACCCTGGCCAAAAGTGTTTTCTCCCTCCCCAGATTTTCCCAGAATATTTTGTGTGGATTTCTCCTTCTAGCTCCTAGCATGGTTCAGTTTCAATCCTATCTTTGGGACTTCGGGCAAACCCTTTAACCTCTCTGGCTTCACTTTCCTCATGTGAAGAATGGGAGAGTTGGAATAGGGTCCTTTCCAGTTCTAAATCTCAGATTCTTTGCCACCCACCTCCCCCACTATAGAGTTGACCCTAGATGGTCCTCATTTGTGCAGATGCCTCACGCCCCTCCATGAGGTGATGAGCTCCAGGAAGGGGGGTTGGGAGTGCTTGGTAAATAAGGTGCTTCTCTTTACATTTCTAGCACTGAGTTTGAGGCCTTGTAATTTAATTCAATTCAACAAACTGTTATTAAGCTCCCACTGTATTGTGAGGCGATACAAAGACAGAAAGGAAATAGTCTCTCTTCGACTTGTACACAGTAGATACTTAATAAATGTTTATTGTACTGGGAAGCAGGGAGGGAAAAGGACCAAGGTTCCATGACAGTTAGAATTAACTGTAAGAGATAGACCTGGGGACAGTGTTCTCACAAGAGGCCTTTAAGGGACCAAGGCACAGTCCCAGTGACTGAGGGCCCAGGGACTATCCTGTGTTAACAGAGTATTCCCTGAGAACAGGAGAAGGGGCCCTGTTTCAGGACCTCTGGGGAGGGAAAGCAGGGGCTTCCTGTTCTGTTCGCCCAGGGACCTCACTGGCTTCAGGTAGACAGGGCAGGCAGGAGGGCACCATGTGGGCTGGTCCCCAAGTAGGGGAAGGCAAGGACCAGCCTGTGCTCAGATCCTGAGGCTGTTTGAGGGGGTAGTGCTGGCTAACTCACTGGGGTAAAGAGGCCAAACTGAGTTCAGGGCTTGGTGGTAGGACTGTATCGGAGAGAAAATGGAGATCAAGCCTCATATTCAGGAGAATACGATATCCCTGAAGTCCATATCATGGTCCTCCACTTCCATGCATCGCAGTCAAATCCAGTATCGTATTACCAAGAAGAATCCGTTGAGCCTGAGGCTCATGGCTGTCATCCTCACCACCCTGAGCTGGAGCATCATGACTGTGGTCTGCATCCACCCCAGGTGGGTCATCCTAGATCATTCCAAAAGGAAGTTATGGCAAAACACAACTTTGGACTTTGCTCTCTGGGACAACTGTGACCAGTGCTCGCCTTTCAATAAACTGTCAGGTAAGCCAATGGATCTACCCTAAGGGAGAAAAGGTTTGGGCAAGTCACTTTAGTCAAGCTGGGTCCTCCTGGAATGAGGGGCTTCAGCCAGGTTAGGATGCTGAGGTCCAGAGGGGAAGGAACTCTCTCAAAGTCATTCAGCTAGGAAGTGGAAGAGCTGGGGTATAGGGTGCTCCAGGAGGTTTACCTCTTGTGGGAGGGTTGCCGAGCCCTTCTCAGGCTGCTTAGCTACCTTTGATGTCCAACCAATCACCCAGCTCTCACCTGTGGCTCCAAGAAGGTGTAGCATGTGCAGAAGCCACACTCTAGTAAACCATTTCAGTAGATAAGCTAAACCAGGGTGAGGGTAACCAAGGGGTCTCCAACCCTTCAGTGAGTTAGGGGGGTATGAAGACTTCCCCTGGTGGAATAGGCAAATGAGAACAAATCATTCTATTGGCCACGCAGGAGCTGCGGAGCGCTGAGCGCTTGGTTAGACATTGAAGATGCCAAGGCCAGCTGCTGCATCCCAACCCATTGCCACTCCTCTCGACTCTGTCCTGCCACTGGACTGTGATGACTGTGGAGAAGAGAGTAAGGTTGAGGACTGATGCCCAAGTCAACTCATTTTGCCATTTTTACCTTCTCAAGCCTGCCATGACAGGCAAATGATGAAGCAGCAGGTGCCAATGCTGGGAGCTGTAGTCACAGCCCTGCACACAGGCAGCCCGGGCCCTAGGGTCATCTTCTCACTGGACGCAGCAGTAGTGGGATTTGGCAGCCCTCCAGGTGTCTGTGCAGGCTTTCAGGGACCTTATTGTTCACCTCCCCATGTGAGGAAGGGGCTAGAAAAGGTGCCCTAAAAATTGTCTGTTTACCCAATCCTGGTCAGTTTACCACGGCAGGTGGAAAATCCTACCCTGTGGTCAAAACACAAAAAAAGTGCAAAAAACTTCTGCCACAATGATTCCACTCACCTATATGGGTTGTGCACACACTTATAGACAGTGCACAATCCAGCAGACCCAAAAGACCATCAGCTCTTATTGTAAGAGAACTCAGCAGGTTTCACATCCAGCAGCAGCCCTGAATGAAACAAGGCTGCCAAATGAAGGCCAGCTTACTGAAGTCAGAGCTGGATCCATGTTTTTCTGGAGTGGCCACAATGGATGACCTTGGTGTCCCCAGTGTCTGGCAAAGCGTGCATCAACCTCGTCATCTATGTGTACCCCCCTAGAAAGTATACTGCCAAGGTAAGGGAACTTATCTACAATATTCAAAATTTCTCCAATTGCTATAAGCAATGGTCTCATGTATGGATGGTATGATGCTGGCTGGTGGAGAACTTCTGTTTTCTTGGTGTTAATTGTTAGGCCAAAATTAACACAAGCAGCAGAGAATCGATTCATACTTTGCTATATCCCAGCCTCAGAGGCTGCACTAGGTGTTCTACGAACAAAAAAATCATGTACCAACTCTCTCTCCACTTTGCCAGAGTTAGCTCAATGTTTGGAAGGCGGGGAAGGAAAGTGTGGGAGAGAAGAGGTATTAGTCTGACTACCAAACTGAAAGTCTATGGAGGTGCTGCGCTGACCTCATTGTATGCCTGGGAAACCTGGACAGTCTACCAGGGCCCTGCCAGGAAACTAAATCGCTTCCATGTGAATTGTCTTAGGAAGATTCTGAAGATCACCTGGTAGGAAAAGGTACCAGACATGGGAGTCATTCTCAATCGGAACTGCCAGGCACTCAAACTCTACTGCAGAGAGTGCAGCTCCCATGGGCCAGCCACGTTGTTTGAATGCTAAACATACACTTGCCTAAAAGATGATTTTATGGAGAACTCACACAGGGCAAGTGCTCACATGAAGGTCAAAAGAAGAGATACAGGGACACTCCCAAGGTCTCTCTGAAGAACTTTGGATCTGATTGTGTGATGTGGGAGACACTGGCACAGGACTGCTCACCATGGCATGCCCGCATCAGAGAAGGCTCTGTACTTTGTGAGCGAAGCAGAATTGCAGTAGCTCAAAAGAAACACAAGATGCACAAATCTAGAGCCATGTCTACTCCCAACATTCACGTGGACTGTTAGTACCTGACCTGGGGTAGAGACTTCCAAACTTGTGTTGGTGTGATCAGCTAGAGGCATGCTGGGCCTTGACTCCAACATAGTGAGGTTATTTTGGTCCTCTTTCAGAATGAAGGACAACCACCCAGAGGAGCTGAGTCTGAGACCCAAGGGTCCTGATTCCAAGTCCAACACTCTTTCCCTCTTGGGTCAATTGTCTAGTCCTGTCAATTCTACCTTCATAACATCTCTTGTACACATACACCCCTCTCCCGACACTGCCACAGCCTGTCATGCAAGTTCATATCATGTCACGCTTGACTTTTGCAATGGCTGCTAGGGGGAGGAGTCTGCCCTCCCTAGTCCCTCCCCACTCCAGTCCAGCCTCTACTGCCTTGTCCAACTGATCTCCCTAGAGGGGGAGCGCATCACCCTGCCTCTGTTACATCTCCCATTCCTGACATTCCCACTGACTGTCTCCCCTGCCTGGAGCTCTCTCCCTATGGCTTCCTTCAAGTATCAGCCAAAATCTGGCCTTTTGCAAGAAGCCACTGCTGTTCCTCCTTGATACCCATACCTTCCCTCTCAGTGTACCCCCATTCGGTCTAAGGCAGAGGCTGACTGCCTTTTGTCTGTCTTTGTGACCTCGGTGCTCAGCAGGGGGCTCAGCGCATAGTAGATGCTTCCTAAATGCTGGGGCACTTCTGGGACAGCTTCTGTTTTTCTTACAGTTTACATCTTGGTTGCTCGAGGGATCATGTTTCTGAACCTGATCTTCACCTCCCTCCTCATTGTCTCCATGATATGCTCCTTTCGAAGAATATTCAATCGTATTTCCAACTTGGACTTTATCTTCTCCATCGCCAACTACATCTCAGGTTCTGGATGGTGGAAGGCAGGGGCTGGGGCTGGGAGGCAGCAAGGAGGGCTGTGCATGATGGATGCAGCATTTAGAGTGCTGGCTGGGGAAGGCAGACCCAGGTTTGAATGCCATCTCAGTTACTTCTTAGCTGAGTGACCCTGGTCAAGTCACAGAGCCTTAGTTGTTGTAGGGACCAAATGAGATTATGTATGTGAATCTTAAAGACAAGCAGAAGGGAAGGTGGGGAGAGAGACAGAGACAGAGAGAGACAGAGAGAGAGGGGGGAGGGAGGGAGAGACAGACAGACAGACAGAGAACAGAGGAGAGAGAGAGAGAGAGAGAGAGAGAGAGAGAGAGTGAGAGAGAGAGAGAGAGAGAGAGAGAGAGAGAGAGAGAGCGCGCATGGGCTTGGAGTAGGAAGACCTGAGTTCAAATGTGGCCTCAGAGACTTACTAGCCTAGCTGACCCTGGGCAAGTCACTGAACCTGTGCTTGCCTCAGTTTTATCATCTTTAAAATGGGAATAATGCCAATTATAGGACCTACCTCCCAGAAGTGTTGTGAAGATCCAATGAAATCACTACAAAATGCTTAGCACAGCATCCAGCACATAGTAAGCATTCTATAGATGTTGGCTAATAATAATGGTGATGAGGATGAGACACAGAGACAGAGGAAGCTCGAGCATTTACTGGGTTCCAAGGACTGTGCTAACGACTGGGGGTGTAAATACAGGCACCCAAGACATTGTCAGCCCTCGAGAAGCTTCCCCTTTAATGGAAGGAGGAAGACAACCCAGGGAGGCAAGCCCGAGCCAGCGGGAAGCTGGGGAGTTGGTCTGGACATGACCTGGGATGGGGCTGGAGGCTGGTTCTGAGCAACATCAGAGTCATGGGTGGTTTCAGGGGCTGAGTTCCCATTTCTGGTGGGGAGGAGGAAGCAGCAGGAGGACCGGAATGGAGGCAGCCTAGTTTGGAGACGGCACTGTAGACGTATCTCTTATAGTTGTTATGATGGTAGGAAAGTGGCGTGGTAGAGAGCGCCCTGGATGTGGAATCAGGAAGATCAGAGTCTCAATCCATCTTCGACACCTCCTAGCTGTGTGACCTTGGGTACGTCACGTGCCCACAATCGGCCTCAGTTTCCTCATCTTACAACAGGAATGATAATAGCACCCACCTCCTAGGGTTGTTTTATGGATAGATTGAGATGCCATTCCTCAAAGCTCTCCGCAGACCTCAAAGCCCTAGAGAAATGCTAGCCATTATCAGCGTCGTTTTAATTGTAGTTATTGTGACCTCCATCTTGCAGTTGAGGAGGCTGAGGCCCGGAGTGCAGAAGTGACTTGCTTTGGGTCATACTGCCAGTTAGTGGCAAAGCAAGGACTGGAAGCCATTTCTTTGGGCGTGTGAGGTTGAGGCTGGCCTGGCACGGGGTGGACTGCCCGGCCGCCGTCAGGCTCCCCCACCCCCTCCTGTGAAAAGGCAGGTGCGAGAAGCAGAAAGGACAGCGCCTTCGCCCTGGAGCTCCCATTCACACACTGATGCTGCCAGAGACTGTCAGCCCCGGGGGCCCGGGCAGGAAACAGAGCAGCCAGGCCCCCAATAAGCCGTGCACCTGTGGGCAAGTCCCTTCCTCTCTTTGAGACTCAATTTGTCTATCAATGAAATGGTATCCTTTGGATTTTTGAGCTTCCAGTCCAATAAGCTCATTTTACAGATAAGCAAACTGTAGGGCATGAAGGAATTTGCACAGGGTCACTTGATAGCTAACATGCTCAGTTTGTCTACCTGTAAAATGGGGATGATAATTTGACCTTGCACCTCAACTCTTATGGGAAGAAAGTGTTTTGTGAAGATGAGCTATTTATCATTAGCCTTTCATTGTTGTTTTCCTGGAGGTGGGGAGTGAAAAGGGCATGGGTGGCCTTAGGAGAGAGCCCGGGACTATTCTCTCCCTCCCTTCAGGCTTCCCCCTCCCCAACTCCCCCCACTCCCTGGGGTGATTCACTTTTGTCTGGGGGCCACAGCAAGGAGTTCAGAAGCAGGTAGAGTGACCACCATCCTTTTTAGGTAACTCATTTACTTCTTAACAGGAGCCTTCCCAAGACATTGGCAGCAGCACTTCAGGCCACTTTGGGTAGTCAGGGCCTTGGGCACCCTTGTCACCTTCTGGGGGCCTCTGAGCCACTGGAGGAGAGGCTGGCATCTCCCACTGGGGAGGGGCTTCAAGGAAAAGGCCCCCACTTCCGGCCCATGGCTGTAGCTGAGGAAGGGCTGATTGGGAGGGGATGTGGAAGCTACCAGGCTGCCTCCAGCTCAGGGATCCTGGGCCCATGGCCCAGACAGGGCCTGGGGCTCACGACAGGCTCAGGGCTGCTTGTGCTCAGCTCCCCAGGGAGTGCACTTGCTTTGGGTGTGTTCACCTAGGACTGGCCTCACTCTTGTGTATCACGTTGTTTGGGCTGCAATTGCTGGAAATCTTCATCGAGGATGGTCGTGAATTCCACGTCAAGTGGCCTTTCTACTTCTCTGGCTTCGGGATCTTGAGCTTCTTCATGGCTGGTGAGGGTCAGATCCAGGGGAACCAGAGCTAGGCCTGGGGCCTTCAGGGCAGCTGGGAGCGGAGAGACCCCAGGGAGGCTCCATAGGGCAATCCTACCCCACCACTCTTATCCCTGTTGGACCTAAGTGGACAAGGGTTCCTCACTGTTTATCCCAGGAGTCAAGTCCCAAGATTCATAGAGGGTAAAAGCTGAAAGGAAACTTAGAAGATAAAGCACAGAATGTCTGACCTGGAAAGGGCCTGAAAATAGAAAACATTAGAACTGGAAGGGACCTTATAACCTGGACCACAGACAATCTGAGCTAGAAGAGGCCTTAGAACCTAGAACCTAGACTGACCTGGGAGAGGCCTTAGAACATAAAGCACAGAATATATGAGCTGGGAGGATCCTTTGGGGAAGCCACCTGGCACCAGGTGACACAGGTCTTCATCAGCTTTCTGCTCTGCCTGGCCTTCCATTCCAGCCTGGTGCCACCTTTTTCTTCCTGTAGGCACCATCTGTCTCAACAGTCACAAAAATTCCTGGAATATATCCTACTTATCTCCTGACAACCTGCTTACCCAATCAAAGAAACAGAGGCTGTTTGGAAGCTTATGGCATCAGTCACCCTCATCAGTCGTCCCTGGAGAGTTGACCACCTCATCCACAGTCAGCCACCAAGAGGCGTCCATCATCGCCATCCTCAACAACAAGGCTTAACCAAGTGACTTTCTACTCGTGTTTGAGAGGCATCTCCATAGCTGACCCCCAGCTCTCTCTCCTCCACTCCCCCTCCCAGGCTGTCTTCCCTCTAGCAGGGAGGTGGCCCTGCTTGGGGTTTGGGCATTGGGTCCCCTCTCTGCTCAGTCTCCCCTGCCTCTTTGCCAGACCTCCCCTCAGCACCCCCTCATTCTCCTTCCCTCGGGTTAGAGCTGTTTCTGTCCTCTCCAGATTTGTGGGTTCTATGTTCCTTGAGAGCAAGCCCTGGGTCACATATATCTTCATTTTCCCATTAGCAAGCATCCCACCTTGCATACAGTAGGTACTTAATAAATGTTTGTGGAATAAATGCACCATGGCCAACATTTTCATAGCCTTCTCTAGACATGCTCTTGTTTGTTCCCCACTGACAGTCCTGTGTTAATACTTTATCCCCATTTTACCGATGCAGAAGCAACCTCAGAGAGGCAAAAAGTGATTTTACCCAAGGTCAGTAGGGAACAGGACCTGGATTTTAGCTAAATCCCTTCTGAGTACTAGGCCAGTGCTGTCATGAATGAGTGAGCAAATGAAGGAATGAGGAGAGTCAGAGGCCAAAGAGGTGGATGTCTTTTCCAGGATGAGTCAGAAGGAAAGCCCAGATATCCTAGGGAGGGCAGGGGCAGGCAGAACCCAGAGAGAGCATCCGCTTCTTGGCTAGGGCCCCAGCCTCCTCAGGAAGTTCAAACATCACCAGCAGGGTCAAGAAAAGGAAGCCAGTCAGCCCTTGAATTCAGAAGGTCAGAGAACCAGAGGGTCATGGTCCAAGAGCCAGGAGAGGTCATTGAGTGCAGGCGACTCATTTTTACCAAGAAGAGAACTGAGGCCCGGAAAGGCTTCACTAAACTTGGAAGCAGCCCACTCTACTAAGGGATAAACTACATCAGACAGAAATCCTCCTTAGCTCAATCTGAATAGATCTATGTTTCCCTGGTGGCTATGTAAGGTAGCTATGACGTATCCCCAGATTCTCCAACCAGTCTAAAGATTGAACAGTTCTAGGTTCCTTCATCACCTTGTCTGTCTTTCCTTCCCTTCTCCCTCCCTTCTTTTCTTCCTTCTTTCCTTCCCTCCCTCCCTCCTTTCCTTATTATTGATACAACAACTGGTGCCAGATGCTGGGGATAGAAATACAAAGAATGAAACAGCCCCTGACCTCAAGGAATGTGCATTCTGTCAAGGAAAAGCAGTACATTACAGCCAAGTCAACACAAAGTGACCCTAAGATCATTTCAGGGGGAGGGACCCTAGTTGGCAAGCATGGGGGTCAGACTGGGCTTTGGGAGGGAGATGCTGCTTGAGCCTCAGTGGGGATTCTAGTAAAAGGAGGTGAGGAGATAAAGCATTTCATGCATGGGGAGCAAGCCACTTGTGCTCAGGCATGGAAATGGAAGAAGGTATGGAGTCTATAGGGGACAAGCAAGCAGAGCAGCAGCACTCCCAACAGATGCCAGGGCAACAGAACTGGTTAGACCAGGGCAGAAGACACAGTGACTCTGACCTCCCTCCCTCCTTCCAGACACGACTTCTTGCAGTCAATTGGGAGAGCCCTTGGGTCATTTTTACCCAATGGTCACCTGTCTTCTCCCTGTCATTCTTGTGCTGCTGATAACAATCACCAGATCTATCTGTGGAGGGCTTTGGGGATCCCGACTATCATTTAATACAGTAGCTGGCTCCATCAGCCTCAAGTCATCAGAAAATTCTCTAAGTATATAATGGATAAAATATAAATTTATTGTTGGACAAGATTCTTTGTCAGTTTTGCTTGCTTTTTTATGTCAGTTATGGCCTAGTGCAACTCAAAGCACTGGATGTGAGTTAAAGATGCTAGGTTCAAATGCTTCCTTCCAGATGCTTTCTATTGTGTGACCCTGGGCAAGTAATTTCACATCTCTAGGCCCCACTTTCCTCTGGGAGTTGACCGCAATGGTCTCTGAGGTTCCTATGAACAAAATTTGTATGAGCTCCCACAGGCAGTAAATGACAGGAGGCACTCAAGTGATAAGAGACGAAGAAGAGAGAAGAGGAAGGAGCTCATGGTGAATGGCCTTAGTCATTTCTGTACAATGTGAGGCAAGGATCTCAGCTGAAAGAGTAGGGGAAAGGAAGCCATGGGAGGTTTGAGGAAGGATAAGCAGGTTTGGAAGAGCAGCTGTGGTGAGTGGGGTAGTGAATTGACAGAGGGGGCATAGTATGATTGCCTAGCAGCAATGAGGGCCCATTTGAGATCATGGAACATAAATTTGTGTCGGACCTATTCAAAATAGTTTCATGATTTTCTCCACCTTCAATCAGTAGCACGTCTATAGGAATGAAGGTGGTGAATGGTGGGAATGATCCAAGGCTGAGGCCTGGCTGGCAGCAATTGGTAAAATGATAAGGGGATGAGGGACTCAAAAGAAGAGGACAGCATAGAGTTGAACTGGTTTACCAAGGGGCCAAGATGGGGAAAAGAAGAGTGGCTAAGTGTGGGGGAGATGGCAGGGAGAGAACTAAGGATTGGAGGCCATGGTGTGGATGAAGAGGATGGTTTGGAATTGGAAGGCAGAGGTGGAAGGCATAGGTAGAAAGCCAGTAGATTATGGTTGGATAAGAGAATTTTGGATTTGTTGAGTTTTCTCTTTCACTGTACCAACCACATGGCTGTGGGGAAAGGACCAAGCAAACTCTCTTCCCTGATTAATATTTCCTTTTTATTCATATGGTTTGACATAACTAAATGGAGGCAGATGGTTAACAGGATTATTGATGGATAATCAATTTAAACATTTGTTAAGGGTCTACACCAGCTATGTTCCAGGCATTGTAGATGTGCTCCTAGGCCCTGGAGAAAAGGCAGGTAAAAGTGAGCTATCTCCTTGACCTCCAGGAGATTATGTTCTATCCATCAAAGACCCAGATGCCTCCTGCCTTGGCTGACCCTCTCACTTCTTTAGGGGAATGGCACCACTTACTTTCGGAGGTCTGCAGTGGCACAAAGTCAGAATAGTCCATTTTATCTCCTCTCATTTTCTCTATCCCAAGTTCAGTCAGGAACCTTATCCTATCCAGAGCTGGGAAAGGTCTCTCCTTCCTTGCCCTTATAACTTAACTGTCAAGTGACCTTTTACATCCAGGTCTTGTACCCATTTGGAGCTTATCTCAGTGTGCAGTTTGAAATGCCAGACTAAATCTAACATCTACCTTATTGCTTTGAAGTTTTTGTTGTAACAGTGAGTCCTGTCCAATCATTGGGGTCTTTGCAGCCCCTTCATTTTACAGCTGAGAGAACTGAGGCCCAGACAAAGGGAAGTGACTGTGGCACATTGACCATTCAAAAACCAAATTTGTAACCCAGGATCCAAAAGCATCTCCATAGCAGCCTGGAGAAGACAGGTCTTACAGGCATTTGATGGCGGGGCAGGGGGTGGGGCACGTGGAGGATGTTATTCTGTTGAATAAGGATTCATTCTGCTTGACCCAGAGGACAGAACAAAAGCATTGGGGAAGAGCTGACAAAGAGTACATTTAGGTTTGAGATAATAATGGCCGCTATCCCAAAGTGTAACGGGCTGCTTTCCGATTCACTGGCAGTCTTAGAGAGCAGGCAGGGAGTGACCAGTCCAGGCTGTGGTGGAGATCAGGTGTTTTTTCAGGTGAGGCTTAGACCAGATGGCCACTGACATCACTCGATGATTGGAGATTCTGTGATCTGGGGATCTCTGGGGAACCGCCCAGTTCCCAGCCTCTGAAACCATAGAATGGTAGAATCTCAGAGTTCCTTGGAAGGACCTTGGAGAGCGACTAATGCAACCCCCTGCACACTTGGGCAGGAACTCAAAAGTGCTTTGCTTTTTTTAAAATTATGACTTTCATAATCATCAACAAACACAAACATGGTGAGCTGCGTTGACACAGCACTCTAAGGTTTATAAAGTAATTCAACATCCCAACAAGCAAAGTGGCCTTTTAACCTCCAGAGAGTAATGTCTCCTCGACCACTGGAGACAGAAGTCATTTTCCTTATGTAACCCATATGTCAGCATTTCCTATGTGGTGACGATGGTAAATCCAGGATAGGGAAGGGGGAATGGGGTGTTGTTTCTTACCTCTCTAGCTCATTGCCCCTCTCCAGAAAATCCAGGCAACTCATTATATAGCACTAGCCAGAAGCATGTTGTCAACAACTCCCCTTGTAAGCATATGACTCACAATAAAAAAGTTTTATTTATAAGTAGGAAAAGACAAAGGAAAAGAGCAACACTTGGAGGCAGCTAGGTGGTGTGGTGCTTAGAGCACTGGACCTGGAATTAGGAAGTCTTGAGTTCGAATCCAGATTCAGATCCTTTATTATGTGTGTAACTCCAAGCAAGTCACTTAACCTTCTTTTACCCGGTTCCTTCATCTGTAAAATACAGAGAGTGACAATGTCTGCCTCCCAGGGTTACCGTGAGGATCAAATGAGACGAGCATTCTGAAGCACTTGGTGCCATGCCTGTCACATATACAAATGTTAGCTGTGATGGTGGTGACAATGTATGTGAATACAATGGAATTTGACTGTGCCATGAGGAATTAGGAGAAGCATGGGAAGAGTTGTATAAACTGATACAGAGTAGCGGAAGCAATCAGAAGAGAAGTATAGAAGACAACCACAGTGCAGAGGAGAAGCACATTAGAGAGCATCAGAATTCAGATGAACGCAATAACCAGTGTCAATGTCAGGGCACTGGTGATGAAATGTCTTTCCCTACTGTTGGCAGAGAAGGGGCAGACCAATATTGGGCAATTTTGTGCACACTATTGGACAAGGTTAGTGCACTGGTTTGTTTTGCTAAGTTACTTTTATTTCGTACAGGGAGGGTTCTCTTCAGGTGGGGAAGGGAGTGGTGGGGGTACTAAAAAGTGATAGAGATGTAAAAAACAAGAAAGGTTAAAAAAGGCAACTAGCCAAGGCTGCCAACGAGCAACAAGATTCCCCAAAGACTATAAAGCCTGTCACTGACAAACCTCCATTGGGCAGGACTCCCAGCACCTGCTGCCCCTCCCAGGTCCTCCTTCTAAAGTTCTGGGCAGCTCCCAGCATGTGGCACTGGTATCTCTCAACTAATTTTAACTCATCAGGCATTGCCAACCCTTTGCAGAAACCAAACCAAACCAAATGATTCTTTTCTATCAGAGGGACCCAACCTGGCCACTGCAGAGGGATTTCCCAGATCAGTTCTGAGCCAGGGTCAGATAAGTGATCCTCACCCCTTTGGAACTTCACCTTTTGCTATGGCTTCCACTGCCCTTTGGGTTCATTGGCTGGCTTCACTTCCTGGCACTTATTGCCAATGTCAAGTTGAGACATAGTGCATCCTAGGCCCTGTGGTGTCTGTGGGGTACCAGGCATCCTGAAGGCCTATCTATCTTCCACCTACACTCCCGTTGTCTCCTAGTGTCCAGACTGCCTTTAGACTAAAGTGAAGCCCACTCTTTCTCTGGTTTTCTCTCAAGCTCATACATGTCTCTTTGGGAACAAATCCAATATGGAAGTGTTCTGGGGCAGGGCAGTGGAGTAGAGAGACCTGGTTCTGCCTCTGATTTTGTGACCTCAAGTCCTTTCATGTTACTGAGCCTTACTGAGCCTCTTCTGTAAAAGAAGGAGATTGGATTAGATGATTTCTGAGGTTCCTTCCAGTTCTAAATCCTATGATCCTAAGAACTACAGGATTATTCCAGGCTTTGGGAGCTGCTATCTGCCATATCTGCCACAGCTGGGGTAAAGGGTGGGGATGTAGGAAAGCTGCCCAATCCCCTGATTGACAACTCAAGGCCAGAGAAAAGAAGGGGAAGCAACAATCAGGAAATCTGCCTGCCTGGGGCTTCCTCTTCATTGCTGCTGATCCTAGGTTCTAGAATCAAGCAGTATAAGTCTAGCCTTCCTCCATTACAATCCTTCAGATACTTAATATCTCACTTCTCCAGGCCAAACATGTCTCCTTCCTAGGGCATGGTCTCCAGTCCCTGGATTATCCAGGATGTCCTCATCTGGACACCCCCTAGCTTGTCAGCAGGAACAGAAAAGGGAACTGAGTCATAGCCCCATCAGAGATAAGACTCCCTTAAGGCTGTCCAAGTCTTCTGTGGGTCAGCAAGGAGCAAGTCTGATCTCTAAACATACTGCAGCTCCCTGCTCCCTGAAGGGGATGGCCCTAAGTTTATCAAAGACGTGGCATTGGGCAGGGCACTACAATACCACCTGTGGTTCCAAGAAGCTGTAGCATAAGCAGAGGCCACACCTTGGCAAACCATTTCTGTAGACCAGGTTGAGGATAGCCAAGAAGCCTCAAACCCATCGGTGAGTTGGGGAGAGGTGTCTCCCCCAAGCACGTGAAGACTTCCCCAATTTGCTCCAACATCCACGAAGCAGGAAGTGTAGAGCTCTTAGAGCTTGGTCAGACATCAAGGATACAAAGGTCATTC
This sequence comes from Trichosurus vulpecula, assembly GCF_011100635.1. Taxonomy (NCBI): domain Eukaryota; kingdom Metazoa; phylum Chordata; class Mammalia; order Diprotodontia; family Phalangeridae; genus Trichosurus; species Trichosurus vulpecula. Next base: position 276,816,468 of record NC_050578.1, on the reverse strand, counting down.
ACTGAATCCCAGACCATTTCCAGTCATCTTGATTTTTGTCCTGCCACTGAACTTTGATGCCTCTGGAAGAAAGAGTGAGGCTGATGACTTTCTTTGACTCTGCCTCACTTAAATCCAATTCATTTGCAAGTCAGACCCATCATCCATCTGAAATGAAGGATGAATAACATACAACTCTCCCTTCCCTATCCCTTGGACTGCTCCTCCTCCTTAGAGTCGGAAGGATCATCTAGTCCACTGTGAACCAAACTGGGCTCTGAGGAAGCTGTTCCATGTCAATATGGTTCCTGTGAGAAAACATTCTCTTCCTCTCACCAGTAATAGATATGAGACTGTGTGTCCCCAAAAGTCCAGAGGGATTTTCCACAAGAGCTCGCACTTTCAGTATTGCAGAAGGACTGACCCCTACAGCAGATAAGTCAGGTTCTTCTCACTCTCTGGCTTGTTGCCCCCATATCAGCATTCAGGGGAAAGTCTCCCCTAAAAGTAGATTAACTAGGTCCCTTCTAGAAAAGATATTTAATGGATAGATATCAGATACAGGGTAGCTATTTTATTTCACCTACCACAAAATGATTAACAGCAAAAAGACTCATAAGCGTATATAACCAATAGTTAAAAGATAAAAACAATAACCTGTCACCTACTCTACTCTCCCAAGAGGCAAAGACATAATTCACTTTAGATCCTTATCTTCCAAGCAACTCATAAAGACCAGATCTTCTGGACAGTGGAAGTAGCTCTTCATCCTTCCCACTCCAGAATCCTCCAGGAAGCTGTTGCAGATATCTGCTCTAGCTGGACAGCCAGCACTGGACTTATGAACTCTTTTCCTCATGAGAGAGCTTCGAAGGAGAGAAATGGACCCTCAGGACCCTTAGTTGGAGGTCCAGCCTCAGGCTCGTCTGGGCACCCCCATGATCTCTCTGCTGTGTGCTCTGCCACGGCCACTGAGGGAGAACGGAAAGGAAATATGCTCCCCATCACCACCCCCTCTCTGGGAGGCTAAGAGAGAAGCTGACTGAGTCTCTCCTCTCCTCTCCTTTGTGTAGCTCACTGGGAGGAGCCTCCTTTTGCTTCAGCCACCAGCCATCTTTGAGACAGGTCCCTGGTCACCAGGACTAAGAAGGGGTGATGCATCGTATCAAGTGTAAATCCTTTGGTACAGAGCAAGAGCACCTGTCCATCCCTCCATAGCCAGAATTCAGGCTCCTTTGGCATGCCCCAGGACACAGGCCTGTATCAAAATCAAGTGCAGCAATTGTTTTTGCTATGAAAACAGGGTGAAGTTTCTCTTTTTACTGTAAAATTTCTTGGGCATTAGGCTCATTCCATTCTACCCAGAACCCAGACCCCTATTTGTGGTTCTGCCAATAGATTTCCATAGTTTCATGTGACTAGTTGGGCAAATGTTGACCTATTGTGACTCCCTCATTGTTCAGAGGTTGCAACTTTTCAGTGGGAGCACTTACTCCTCAGAAATCCAGCAGATTCTACAGGTCAGGGCTGAGTTGATTTGTTTGCTAATTGTCAAGACTTAAGAAAGTGACAGAGAATGTTAAAAATGCAGATTACCTCATCTGTTCAGAGCAGCATACCAAGTGCTAAGGGATATGGTCTATCTTTGACCAACCAATGGCAAACTACCCCCCAATTCTATCACTTCATATGGGGTGACAAGGTAGAGACAAGTCTCTTTTACCTGCCCCTTCTATAATTTCATAAACTGGGGTATCGTGACCAGCCCCACTCCTTGCATAGAAAATAGATCCAAAGTAATTTGGAAGAGGGGGAATTAAATATTGGGAGGGGGATGGGAGAGTATCAGGAAAGGCTCGTGAAGGAGGTGGCATTTGAGCTCCTTCAGAGCAGAGGGACAGCAAGAGTGTCCTGGGCATAGGGAACATGGTTTGTGCAAAGACAAGTAGAAAGAAGAACATCATGTATGCAGAATCAGATCTCGGCCCAAGCACCCTACTTGGTATCAGACGAGGGCGCAGCAGCCATGTTGGAGAAAGAGGGCTGGGTGGACTTGGGAGATTAAATCCAATGGGGCCTCCAGCACCTACTAAGCCAGTGACCTGGGAAATTCCATTCTCCTCTCAGACTCTCAGTTCCTTCATCCGTAAAATGGAGACAACATTGAAAAAACTCACCTCACATGGTTGCCATGAGGCTCCAAAGCAATATATGTTCCAATATAAAGATACCAGAGGCCCCAAGTTCAAATCCTGCCCGCTAAGTAGTTATCACCTTGGGGGAGTCCCTTGCTCTCTCTAAGCTGTGGAGCCCACCCCCAGGGCCCTTCTCCATCTATGATTCTGTGGCAGCCTGTGAAGTGACCCAGGGGTGGAAGATGGAGGGTGGGCCTGTGGAACAGCAGGGAGGGCAGGACCAGATTTTGTCTCATACAAGCTATGTGAGGAATGTGCCCGGGCAACATGCTGAAAAGGGAGTCTGACCCCCTTCTCTGCAGAATGAGGGGGTCACTTAGCTGCTCCCAGCTCTCAGTGTCGGGGAAAAGGCTTTGGAGAGCTTCAAGGGAAAGACAACCACGGATTTCTGCACTCCTCCTGTTTGCCAGAGTGGGGGCTGGGGGCCAAGGTGACACACATGACGGGCAGGCTGTGCATTCGGGCATCTTTTCATTCCCCTCAGAGCACGGCTGTCGCTGTCCCCTCCTTCCAGCGGTTGCTAAGCAGCAGCTCCGGCTGCTGCTGCTGCTGACCTTGTTTCCATAGCAACAGACAAATCCTCTGGGACTAACAATGCCCTACTCTGGACCTCCACAAAGCTCGATCCCGCCCGTGCGCAGCCCCTCTCTTGTTTACCTTACAAGTTCCCCAAAGGAAGGCACCCAGTGTTTTCACCAAATAAATCATCACCCACGATTTCCAAATACAGTGTATAGAGATAAGCACAGGCTCTAGTTTCCCTCCCGGATGGGAAGGTCTGGGTTCTAAAATCGTCTGACAGGGCCATCGAGGGTTCCAGGCGTGTCCAAACTGTGGGTGTCTCTTGTCCCCAGAAGTCTTTACCAGGAAACAAAGCTGTCCTCATTTCACATTCTTTGGCTCCCAGAGCCCCCGAGGCTTGTCCCTGCCCACCTCAGGGAGCCCCAGTTTCAGCACCTGTCAAATGAGCGCACTAATTAAACCTACAGTTCTTTTCTCCCAAAGCCATGGTGAAGCTCAAATAAGAGTTTTGTAAGTTTTAAAATGCTATAGAAACCTGATAGTATGATAATACTACGAACTCCTATCTCAAGGGGAATAAAAAAGAGCTAAAAGAGGCAAGATGTAGCTAGTAATTAGAAGGCTGGTCTGGGAGTGGAAGGCAGCTAGGTGGCCCACTGGATAGAGGGCGTGGAGTCCACTGGGAGTGGAGTCAGAAAAACTCACCTTCATGAGATAAAATCTAGCCTCAGACACTACTAACTGTGTGACCCTGGGCAAGTCACTTCACCCCTTTTGCCTCAGTTTCCTCATCTGTCAAATGAGCTGGAAAAGGAAATGGCAAACCCCTCCATTGTCTGTGCCAAGAAAACCCCAAACAGGGTCACAAAGAGCCAACAACAATAAAGTTTCCTTCTGGTTCTAGGTCAGGGATTCTAATAGAAGAAAATGTTTTGGTCAGCGTATTTCAATATAATTGGTTTTCTTTGTCATCCAATGTATTTTAGTTCATACCTGTAACAGTATCAGTCTGAGAAGGGGCCCAGAGGCTTCACCAGAATGTCTGACCCCAAAAAGGTGAAGAAGCCTTTCCCCAGAGCTAAATCCTAGTTTGTGTGAGTGTGGATGAGTGTGGTGATTTTCATCTTTATCCCCACTGCCCCTCATTCTTCCCAGCTTCCATAGCTCCCAGCCTCCACTCTGTCCCCCAATTCTAATCAAGGTCAGATCAATCTGGTAAAGACACCCCTTTATCTCTAAGCTTCCAGGTTTAAAAAAACACACAATGGATGAATACAATCTCCTGCACCAACTCCAAACTCTTCATTTGGCTTTCAAGGTCTTTCTGAAATTCAACCCTCCATCCCCAGACCTTATCTTCTCCTCCTCTTGGTCGGACTCTTCTCATATCCCCACCCCTCCCTCCACTGAGTCCTGCCTCTTGCCTTTGTTCTTGCCTGCCCCGCCCCCACTCTCCTCCACACACCCAAGCTCTCCCTCCTTCCATCCTTCCAGGCTCCCGCCCCCACCCTAGCTCCTCTCCAGTCTCCCAGATCTAGCCCTGGTGGGGCCCCCTGCTCTCCGTCTTTCCCTAATTGTTTTTCCAATCAGCCAACAAATTCAATTACCAGCAATGGCCCAAATGAGTTAGCACATTTCTTTAGTGACTGAGGCCCTTTCTTCTCCACAAATCCTGTAAGGTTGGGAGGGGAAGGAATTATTCCCTTTTCTACAGACGAGAGAACCAGAGAACCAAGGTGGCTGAGAGATGGCATTGCGTTAGCCGTCTGCGCAGCTCTTGGCTTTTTCTATCCTAGGTGTCAAGCAGGGAGGGGTAAACAAGGGGTCTAAAGACAGTAACCAGAGGCCTGTTTGCTGGTCCTGTCGGCAGAGACACTTGGGTTCAAGTCACTTGTGACGATGGCTAGTCAGAACATTAGCCAGTTAACTGGCAACAGTTTCAATTGTTAATAATTAAGCACTGACTATATATGCCAGGCACTGGGGTTTCAGACACAAAAGTAAAAAGTCAGGCCTCTTCAAGGAGCTTGAGGGTGGGGGTGGGGGTTGGGGTAGGGGATGGAGACCATTATTTTTGTATACAGGACAGATAAGAAGTGAGCACCTACTTGTATAAAGGGTCATCCTGCATGCTTATCAGCCAGTCAGTTAATAAACATTTGCTAAGAACCTACTACATGCCAAGCGCTGTTCTAGGACCTTGCCAGGCACTGTCCTAAGACCTTGCCAGGCACTGTTCTAAGACCTTATCAGTTTTTCAAGAGGCCCCAAAGCTAGGAAGTAGAACTAGGCAGTCTGTGCTGGATGACCCTTGAATGACAGTCAGGTTCTAAAAAGGTCTTTACAGGCTAGAACAATGCACTGAATACTCTAAGAATTTCAATGGGCAGAAGCTTCAAAGTCTACACTAGCTTCCCAGGTACAAGGTGGAAGAGGCTCAGCACACACAGCAGTCGGCCTGAAAACAATCTCAGTCTGGGTCAACCACAGGACATGGGTGACCTGAAGGGGCAAGAGGTTGAGGGCGCACACCTTCCTAGAAGCAGAGTGTCCAGAGCCAGAGACCAGCTGGTCAGACCCCATCAGCGGATGGTGTCTACTGTGGGCTTCCCATTTTAGCAAGGCTATCATTTAACTGGAGAAGACCAAGGGCAAGGAAGCCAGGAGATTGAGGTCCATAATGTACGAAGACCTGGGGGAAAATGGGCAGGAGAAGATAAGGCTTGGGGAGCTCCATGTCTGTCCTCAGGGGTCCGCAGGGCTGCCCTATGGAAGAGGGTGCTCTTCCTGTTCTACCTGGCTCCAAAGGACAGAGACGGGAACCATGGGGCCCCATGAAGCTTGGAGTTGGGGAAAGCCTCTTATTCCTGGAGCTGTCCAAAGGTGGAACTTGCTCCCTTAGGAGGGATGTCTGAGCAAAGGCTGACCCATGCCCATGTGTGTTGGGGGCGGGGTGTGTGTGTGTGTGTGGACAGATGTGAGTGTGAGTGTGGAGGTGGGGTTGGGCGGATGAGTCATTGAAGAGGGGATTTTGTTCAGCTCCAGGTGGAAGCAGCTGCCTCTATCTCCATCCTGTCTCCAAGATTCTGTGGTTCAGAACTAAAATGCCCAGAACCAATCAATCAGTATGAATTGATGTAGCACCTACTGTGTGCAAGGCACTGTCGGAAGTGCTGGGGCGCCAATGACATGCGCACATTTCAGAATCGTCACTGAATTGGAGAAGTGAAAGGAGAAGAGACCCTCCCCTGACCCAGGGATGAAGGGCCAGTAAGAGGAAAAGCTCCGGTAAGCCCTTTCTCCACCAGTCTGAGGAGCAGCCCATGGTGTCAGAAGCAGGATTTGAATCTGGGTCTTTCTGGCTCAAGGCAGCTCTTCTTCCTCTCCCACCCTGCCTCCCATACCCAAAGAACACATTTGCAAAGAGAATGGTGGTGGTCTGGGAAAGAAAGGCATTAGGGCCCCATGGTGAGGACTGGATGAGGAGGCTGGGAAGGCCTTTAAGTCAGGCTTAGAGAGTGGGGAAAGATTCTAAAAGACAAAGAAGCCAGAGAGAGAGAAGGAGGGAGGGAGGCCACTCCAGGCATGGCTGTAGAATCCTCATTTGTCTGCAAGAGAACATAGTCTGCACCCTGGGGCTGCTGCTCGAGAGGTTGCCAAGGAAACCAGACATAATCACGTAAAAAGTGGTTCCTGGCCATTGGTGCTTTAGGCCTAGTGGGAGGCTCAGGTAGTCAGAGTCGGAAGAAGGGAGGGCTGCTTTGGGCTAAATAGGCCTCCGATGCAGAGGAGAGAGAGCACAGGCTCAAAGCATTGTAACGTTACGTCTAGGATTGGGAGGGAGCTTGGAGGAGGTCGTGGAGGCCAACACACTCATTTACAATCTGAGACCAAGAAGAGGTCTTTAAGCTCCTTGCCCAAAGTCACAAGTAAGTGCCAAAGGCAGGATTTGAATCCAGGTCCTCACACTCCCAAGCCAGTGCTCTCTGTACAATACCCACACTGCCTTGTAAATCCTGGGATCAGTTTGACTTTTGAGGGCCAGTGAGTCCAACCCCTTCATTGTAGCCCATTTATAGACACTGACAGTCCTGATCCCAACTTCCAGCTTCCAGAAGGTGGCTGGGGCTCAGGCCCCCTCCTGAGCATCTGGGGGTCTTTCTAATGTTAATGGCTCAAGTCCCCATTCTGATATGTTCTCCCCAATATCCCCCATGCCAGTTAATGATATCCCTAATACCATTTATTATCACCCTGCTTACAACTGAACAAAGGGAGATTTACTAAGAAGACAGAATGAGAATAGAAGTTACAACCCATTCTCCCCAAGCCCTGCTCCCCTTCTCCCTTGGGTGAATCCCTCCTGTAGCCTTCATTTTGTGGAAGGGCCCAGGCCAGCCTGCCCTATTCTCTCCCCCCACCCCCAGCTTTGACTCCCATGCAGACCAGCCCCCAAGGAGGAGGAAGGGTACAAAGCCTGAGGGGTGGGAACCTGCCAGATATGTGTCAGGCTAGCCAGCCAGCAGACCACTTTGATGACGGGGTGCAGCCAGAGACAAGGGGGGATAGGGAGGTTAGGATTCCTTTTTCTTTTAACCAAATCTTGGTAGCAGCCATGTGGGCTGCTTACCAGAGAGGTCTGCTGAGCTTTGAGGTGGAGGCTTGAATCCAGAGCAGTATGCCCTGCTCCTAAAACATAATCCAGCCTTCCCTGCATGCCCTCGGTCCCCTGTGGAAGGAGTAGAAGGCATAGAGTCTGAGTTGTCGGTACCCTGATACCTTTGGCAAAGCTCTTTCCAGGCATTATCTTGTGTGAATCTCATTAGAGCCCTGGGAGGTTGGTGCCTTTTTTTACTGAAGAGGAAGCTGAGAGAGCTAAGGGGGTTTGTGCAGGATCACAGAGTAGGGATTCCCACCTCAGACCTCAGATTCCAGACCCAGGGCTCTTCCTGCTCGGAGGTGTGCCTTCTCCCACGCCTTTCCTTGACAAGCCTCAGTTTACTCAGCTGTAAAAACACTGACTGGGTTGAACTAGGATTATAGAGTTGTTGTTGTTGTGTTTGTCCTTCACTTTCGAAGAGGACCATGGCATCAGGAAAATGATGACATGACTTGCAGTTGACTTTTATTTGAGTGAGGGAGGGCTGTGCAAGGTCACCAGCCTCACTTTCTCCTCCAGAGCCACCTGGGTCCAGTGGCCTGATGTTCACCAGGATGACTGGAGATGGCCCAGGATGCAGTGGAAGACCTTGGCCCTACTAGGCTAAGGCCTTTTCATTGTACTCTCTTAGAGTGAGGTGCATTCAGTGAATAGGCCTCTTTAAGAAGTGAGTCAAGGGATTGCCCCTTTAATTGGCAAAAAAGAAAAAAAAATCAAACTGGGAGGGGAAGACCCTCAGGGTTGCTGTTCCAAAGAGCAACAGTTACCATTGGCATTGACTAAGTCAGGAAGGCCCAAAATAGAGCCATTAAGTGGAGCTTGGGCAGGGACCTATTGTGGTTAAATCTATGAGCCTCATAGTGAACTGGGTTTAAAGTTTTGTGAAAGAAAATAGGAAAGAAAGAGAGAGAGAGAGAGAGAGAAAGAAATAAAGAGAGAGTAAAAGAGAGAGAGAGAGAGAGAGAGAGAAAGAGAGAGAGAGAGAAAGAAATAAAGAGAGAGTAAAAGAAAGAGAGAGAGAGAGAGAGAGAGAGAACGAAAGGAAAGGAAAGGAAAGAAAGAAAGAAATCTAACTGTAAACCCCAAGTTAAGTGGGCAGCTTCTGGCCATCAAAATTTACTTTCCTGTGGAGCACAGGGAGAGGGAGGGTCATCTCCAGTCATCCTGATGAATATCTGGCTGCTGGATCCAGATGGCTCTAGAGGAGAAAGTGAGGCAGGTGACCTTGCACAGCCCTCCCTCATTCAAATTAAAGTCAACTGCAAGTCATGTCATCATTTCCCTGATGCCAGGGTACTCTTTGAAAATGAAGGACAAACACAGCCTACGAGTAGATGGAGCTCCCTGAATGGGAGCCCAACTAGTTGGGCAGCTCAGCTCATCCTCTCCCTCTCCTTATCTCTCCCTTTCTCTCCCTCTCCCCTTCTCTCTCCCTCTCCCTAAGGATCATAGATTTACAGCTGGAAGGGATACTGGAATCTATAACAGAGGAATAAACCAAAACCTGGCAAAGTTAAGTGACTTGCCCAGGGTCACATAAATAGAAAATGGCAGAGTTGGGATTTGAACCCAGGCCTCTGCCTCCAAGTCCATTGCAAAATGGGAGCAGAAGAATGGAAGATCTCTCTGCCCAACATTTAAATTGGTGTTTCCATCAGATGCTGCCACCAACCAGGATCTGGGTTTTAAGCTCCTTGTCCCTGGAGTTGGAGACATTGTGTGGGACTGTGAACACTCAGGAGGTGATGGCTTAAACCAATCTAAGCCAGCCTCTAGGGCTAGTGTAGCTACAGGGACTCCCCATCTTTGGGTAAAGTTAGCTACCTCCTCTAGTGTCCCTCAAGGGCTTGTAATATGAGGGCAGAATTTATAATTTCAAAGAGAATCATATATATGTCTGAAAGGTTCAGAACTGCAGGATATAAAGAATTCTCTAGGTAGGCGGCAGAAGAATTAAAGCATGTATTTAAGCTCCAGAGTAACAGACCCACAAACCAGCATCCCCATTTTGATATTTTGATCAAAAGCCTCCAGGCCCAATAAGTCTGCCTCACAAGAGTAACCAGGAGGCCACAGAGAAGCATGATGGTATAAAGCTAAATCATATACATGCTTCCCCTCTACAGTAAAAAGATTACCCACTGGCCTCAAGTCCTTGTTCAGCACTCCTCAATCCACACGTAGGTCAGCCCTGTTACTGGCAGCTCCTGCTTCAGTTTCAGCTGTAGCTGTCTCTGGCTCCAGTGGAAGCTGGATGGTTTTTAACCATCCGGCTAGCAGCTTCTGCGGGGGTGTAAGGTATGCCGGGAAAGCACAGGTTCTTTCAATCTGCTTAATCAAGGGAAGCAAGGTGAAGGGGTTGCCCAGGAAAGCACAGGTTCTTTCAATCTGCTTAATCAAGGGAAGCAAGGCTCAATGAGATAAACTGAGTCACTCAAAGACTCTGCTTACAGAGCTGTGGCCCTGGGGACTCCAGCACTGGGGGAGGAAGACACTGGTGTATCCTGGAGGCCGCCCACGATTCTCCGACCTCAGGCCTTTGCTGCAGGGAGTTTACAACCAGAAAGGGAAGCTGGGCCTTTCCATAATCCTTAAAGACTCAGGCTACTCCTGTTGAGCCTGGTGGGAATTTTGATGAACATTTCATCTATTTCTACTTGCCTTTAATGACAGCATTAATTAAAAAAACAAACAAAACTATAATCTGGGGATGGGGATGGGAGGCTGTCTCTTCCATTGAAGAACTTTTTAAAACTCTTCTTAGACTGGCTTGTATTTGCAGCCTGGACCACTTCTTGAGAACCGAGTGCTGGACCTGGAGTCAGGAAGACCTGAATTCAAATCCTGCCTCTGACACTTACTGACCGGGTGATCCTGGACAAGTCTACTAACCTTTGCCTGTCTCAGTTCCTAAACTGAGGGTAATAATAGCCATTAGCCCCCAGCATTGTTGGGACAAGAAACTGAGATAATATTTGTGAAACACTTTGCAAACGTTAGAGCGCTTATAGAAATATTAGCTTTGTTGTTGTTACAGTTAAGTTCAACAAACATTTACCAAACACAAGGTCTTGGAGAGGACCCGGGGTTACAGAAACACATGAAGAGTCCTTGCCCTCAGATAACTTACATTCTACTGGGAAGGGTCAGGTGACGTGTCCACAGATACATGGCTACAAACTTCTCTGAGCAATCTGTGAGTACCCACAGTAAGCCTGGGCCACACTCCTCCACCGAAGGTGTCTCAACAATGTTGTTAGCAGCTGCTATAGGGTGTAAGACCCAACAGGACCAGCCACAAGAGCCACCAGTGCAGGTTCTTTATCTGCTTTTCTAAGGAAAGTAACTTTAAGGGGTTAACAATCTCACTTTAATCAAGCATACATATATCATTCATTTAGTTCAGGGGAGAAAGCTGGCACCATGAACTTCAGAGAGAATACAAATAACAATTACAAACAGAAAATATCAACAGCTCAAGCAACACAATTCAACAGACAGGCTTTGTCTGATCAAGACATCACATACATAGTTACCAAAAAGAGAAGCACCAACATCTGAGTTTTCTTCAAAGGAGGGGAGGGCTCCAGTGCCTACCCAGAGTCTCCACACCAACACTCTTCCAGTGAGTGACAGTCCCAAACAAAATACTAACCTCTGAGTTTATATACCCTTTTTAGGGCCCAAGGCATCACACCTAATCAGCAAAAGGGTGTGGGCCTGGGGCTTTGCACCTAGTAAGACTTAATCAAAGGCACTTGATTACTTCAGCATTTTAAAAGAGAAAACAGTGAAAAAAAAAAAGTCCCACCTTAATTAACATTACGAACTGGCATGGTACCCATGGTGAGCACTTACAGAACCCAAGCACTGATAGCCACAAGTGGGACACTCCACACTCCAGGGCAGGGCACTCACAAGTCAGGGCTGCAGCCTGGCATACTGAGGTCTTTCTATGGGAACAGCTTCCAGGTTCCAGGCAGAGCTCTCCTAGCAGAGCAGCCCCTTTGCAGACTCACCAGAACAGCCCCCTAAGCCCAGGGTCCATGGTTCTCTAGGTCAGCTCTCCTGACTGGGCCAGAGACAGTATGAATTTATCTCGGTGACAAGCTGGCATCCATATAGGGCTTGGAGGTTTGCAAAGCACTTCAGGGTATTATCTCCTTTGACCTTCACAACAAGCCTGGGAGGTAGAGGCTCGGCCACCACTTCAGTGGATGAGAGCCTCAAAGGCATGTGAAGGCCAGGGAGTACCTCAGGAAGAAGGAACATTAGCATCTGAGGACCTGGGCTGAGTGTTGAGAAAGGTCTGGATGAGAGAGATGCCAAGGAGGCAGAAATGGTGAATTTGGAATATGGGGGGTGAGGGTGAGTGAGGAGATGAGGTTACCAACCTGGAGAAAGAAAGATAGGGGGCCCTTCAAAGAAAGAGAGAAGTTTGGAAGAGGGTGGATTGGAAGAGAGAGATAATGACTTCTGTGTGGGACGTGTTGAGTCAGAGCTATCTCTGCAACATTCTGTGGAAATGTCTGCTAGAAAGTTTGTGATATGGAGGCCCATCCCCAGGCTGGCTCTGTAGATCTGGGAATCATCTTCCTGGAGATGATTGCTGAACCCATGGGAGCTGATGAGGAAGCCAAGAGGAGGGCAGCCCTTTTGGAAACCCCAGAGTCAGCCAGAGGGACAGAAGAGATGACCTTGGCAAGACAGAGACTGGAGAAGACGAGGAGAGACTGAGGAATGATACAGAGGGATCTGAAAATCGATGACAATAGATTTAGAGTTGGAAGAAACCCCCATTTTATCGACAACAAAACTGAGGTATTAAGCAACTGACTTAAGGCCAAAAAGCAAGAAAGAATTTGAGGTGAGATTTGAACCCAGTTCCTCTGACTCCAAATCTAGCCATCTTTCCTTAGCACCTTGGAGATAATCATCTTCTTTTTACAGAGGGATCAAAGGTGTGAGGTAGGAGAGAAAAGGGAAGGCAATGCCAACTGATGGCCTCCTGAGCCTTAGTAAAATTCAAGGGCTGAGGAAAGGAGGATTGTCTTTACTTGATCCTCAAGCTGCCTCCTATCCTCAAAGGGCAAAAGCTGGTAACTAGGGGAGGCCCAAAAATAGACACCAGAAGTGACTCATAAAGCTGAAGCACAGCACTCTCATCTCGAAGAGGAAACTGCACTTGCGACCCAGATCACCAAGTCAGTGGCTAAACCAGAATTCGAATCTGGGTCCCCTGGCGCCCAGCTTATGGCCTTCCAGTCCAGAGTCACACAGATCTCCAGCCCAGTAGACAATCTGAACATCTGGTCACATTTGTCCAACGAAAATGAAGACTCTCCCTTGGGAAGGGTGAGACCTTGTGTGAGTGGTTGGTTTTCAGGACCCGAGGGAGCCTCAGCTGCTGAGTAGGTGAACACCATTCTTTTCTCTCTTCTTGGGGATGCCCCTGAGCTGGCTATGCTACATGGAGCATTCCAACATGGCGGAGGGAAAAGACCTCAGAGGCTGCCATTGACCTTTCAAGGATTCCCTTTGGGAGTTTTAGCACCATCTCTGTCAGGCCCTACTTGAAGCTGACTGAAGGGCAGTTGTTTCAAGACATCTGTCTGATACTGGGACAGAAAGTGCCCTCCCAGGAGCCAGTGCCCTGGGAGTGCGAGACCTGCCTGGCTTTCACCTCCCCTGCCCCCTCCCCACTCCAAGCCAAGAACAAGCCTCAAGGCGGCCTCCCTGGAGCGGCTGCCTCCCTGCACTGGCTGCCTGGCCATGATCTCCACCCAGGATCCAAAGAATTCTGTCAAAGGGAGCCCCAGCCCCAAAGGCATGTGGAGAGCACCTCAAGAAGAAGGAGGATTAGCATCTGAGCAAGAATTCTTGCTTTCATCTTAAGAGCATTTATTAAGAACTTACTGCGAGCCCAGTGCTGGGTTAGGAGCTGGACATAGAAAGACAAAACCCAGGCACTCCCTATTGCGAGCTTCTATTTTACTGGATTGGGAAGGAGAACAACACATACATAGACGAGGAAAAACAAATATACACACAATGAAGATAATAACTGTTGGGAGGGAGGTGGGGTAGCTCTAATAACCACGGAAATCCCAAATTTCCAAGGGAACTCCAAACCACAGGGTGGTGCTCTGAGTTTGGAGGATTGAGTAGATGTCTGGGGAAAAGAAACTGGACCTTACCTCAGGGGCCAAGAATTGTCCAAACTCCTTGTGTCTCCCAGCAGGCTTTGTTTTTGATTTTCTTCACCGGTGGGTCGAAACAAAGTCCATCTTGTAATGGATAAACAGCATTACTTGGGATGCTTGTTTGGGAAGCACTGACCTGGACTGGGACACACTGAACTAAAGAGAGGCGATGTAGGGGGGAAAGTCCAGAGTCCGGTGTGTCTGGACTATAGAACACTTAAGCAGAAAGAACACGCCTAGATCACAGCACTAGTAACAATGCTGGGGGTTGAACCCACATTTCCTAAAACTCTACGTAGGCTGTGACCCCAGCCCCAAAGGCCAGAGGTCAGGGACTCTCTTCTGATGGGCAGAGATGACCGCCAAGCCCCTCCCTGCTTGAGGGCGGGACCAGAGTTGGCCAGAGCTGGAGAAAGGAGAACTCTTCCATTTTCTTCAAGCTTGGAGTCGTTTCAGGCACTCCAGGCTTCCAGCTTTGAGAGGAAAGATGATAAACCCAAGCCTATTTCAGGGTGTGAAGGAGAAGACTCTGGGAAGACAGGGGAGGGGCTGGCAGTCTCTATCATGTCCCTCTCCCCAGTTTGCTACCTTGGAGACTTCCAGGAGCTTGTCCCTGGGATTAATGGAACTCAAGCTGTTATCTCTGTCCCAACTCTGCACTGGCTGCCATATATTCTCCTGATTTCTGTTTTACTACTGATTTGGGTAAATGGATTTTCTTGGCTAATTGATAGATGTGTGTGCAAAGAAAGGGGTCAAGCCTTAGTTATAGACCTTGGGGTCCTCCTAGCCCTCCAGATGGGAAACAGCCATCAGAAGTAGGCCTGAAGCTGAAACTCATGTGCCTTAGACTAATAATATTTAAAGGAGCAGATAGATATAATTTTAGCCTAGCAGTCCTTCTCTCTGAGGAAAGCAGCATGGCAGCCTCTGGTCCCAGCCTCCTGCTTCATTTCCTGGCAGGAATTAAAGTCTCCCTTGGAGAAGAATGGAGGAGAGAAAAGTCTAGATTCCTCTATTCTGCCTCCCCTGGAGAAACACAAAAATACCCCCATGCCATATGTGGGGGGTGTCCCTCTCAAAACATGGGCCTTGTCGCATATATGCATATGTGTATGGTTATACAGGGTGTCCCAAAAGTCTTAGTGCTGTCTTATGCTGTTGGATTTAAACAGCATTAAGACTTTTGGAACACCTTTGTATGCATGTACAATATATGTATGTCTACACACGTATTTCGTCCTGCTTAGATCTACAGGAGAGCTATTCTCCTGACCTTTATTTACACCAACGATTTGATTTGTTCCTTCCAAGCCACCTGGGAACAGCGGGAGGGCAGGAATTGTCATTTCCACTCATCGATGGCAGAGGCTGAAACCATGGAGAGCATATGACTCACTGCGTCATGAAGAGCTCTTGGATTGGCCAGAGAGAGAAGAGGAAAACGAGGCTAGTCAGCCATCTCAGGGACCCAGGGGCTTGCTTTCTCTTGTTATAGGCAGGGAGAGAAATCAAAATGGAGATGGAGGTGGGGCTGGGCTGGCGTAAGGACGGAGATGGAGAGAAATATACACAGACATCAGAAATGGAGACAGGAGCTATCTAGAGGGTGGATGGATACTCCCAGGGATAGATGGGGATAGATAGGCATAGAGATCGAGACAGGGACAGGAATAGGGGTCTTGTCTAAATCCCCACTGGAGCCCCTCTTGGCTGTTCCTCTAGATTCTTGGTGGCTGTTTGGGGGTAATCAGTTATGCACCTCCCCACCTGAGGCCCAATCCAATCTCTCCTCTAGCACCAAAATACCCAAGAGACGCAGCCATCCAATAAAGAAAGCATTTATTTAAAACCTGACACATGTAAATGAGGAAGGGATTGAAGCAGCCAGAGCACCCCCTCAGCCCAGGGATAGGAACAGAGCCTTTGCAGGTAGCCAGCACAAAGGGAGAAGGGTACACTTGCTTTAAAGCCCCACAGCCCCATGGTAAATGCCCCAAGCGTCGTGCTGTCTGCCTGCTGGGGGTTTCGCAGCTATGCTTTGGCTCAGGCTGGGGTCGCCAGCTGAGGCTTAGAAATGGCATCTCCCTTCTGCTCAGAGTCACTCTGTGACTTTTGGTGAGTCATCTCCCAGTCTCTGCATCTGTAAAACGGGCCTAACGATGCCTATTGACTTTCATCGCAGGGTGGCTAGGAGGCTCCAAAGTGATTGGAAAGTCCTTAGCAAACTCACAAGAGTTGTGTAAATGATGGCTTTTGTCGTTCTCTTCAGTGGCTATGTGGCCTCACTGGAGCTGGAAGAGACCAGTGCCAGGCCACACACACACACACAGGCCTTGCTGGTAGCTGCTATCTCGTCCATGCACACAACTGTCTAAGGCGGAGGGTGGATGGGAGGAGAAGCCATGGGCAAAGTTCAGAAGCAAGCACAGAAAAGTGTTCCAATACAGATGCATGTGTGTGCATAGAGTCTGGACTCCCAAAGTCAGGAGGACTGTACCTAACCCTCAGGGTTCCAGGGTGTGCCTGGCAGGCGCTGGTGCGGCTTTTTCAGATGCCATCAGCTGGGGCCTCTTCTCCACTATACCGACTGCCCATAATTAGTGCCCTGGTTCCATTTAACCACTTAACATCAATTAGCCGGCTGTTGCTGTTTAGTTGTTTTAGTTTGGTTTTTTTTTTTTTTTACAATCCCCTCTGACTCTTCGTGACTCCTTTGGGGTTTTCTTGGCAAAGATACTGGAGTGCTTTGCCATTTCCTTCTCCAACACTTAGCTTTTACAAAGGGATGTTTACAGCAAAGATACTGTAAGGACAGAAGTACAAGTAGTTTTCCCCAATACCCTAGGCACACCCTCCCGCCATTTCCCTTTACTTTTGGGGAGAGTGAGCTCGAACTTAGAGCAGATTCTACAAAGCTTTAGTCCCACCAAGTTCACATCCAAATTCGGCTTAGCTGACAGAGGAGTCACTGTTCTGCGCTACCACTGGGCTAGGTCAGCCACTGTCAGACTTCTGGCAAGTTCCTGCATGGACTGTAGCTCCTAGAATTCTGGTAGCTTGCTCTTTGACCTTTCAAAGCTCAAAAGGTAACAGATATTTCCAATCTCCTTCATTTCAAAACAAGAAAGAATATTCACAACAGTGAGGGAAGCAACAGCAATGCTGTCAGCTAGCCAGTGCTGACTCTGGAATCAGGAAGACCTGAGTTCAAATCCAGCCTCAGATCATCACTAACTGTGTGACCCTGGGCTAGTCACTTAACCTCTGTTTGACTCAGTTACCTCATCTATAAAACGGAAAGGATAATAGCGACGGATGATCGTAAAGCACTTACCGTGGTGCCTAGCACACAGTAAGCACTCTATAAACATTAGCTGTTTATTGTATACTTAGCTTCATGCAGCCTTCCTCAGCTCATCCTCTTCAAACAGCATCCATGTGGGAACGAGCCACGCATGACCCTCAATTTGGCTCGTTAGTGTCCTTTGAACGTGGCCCACTCCAGTTCCCACAGCCCATCAAAAGATTCCCTTCACCGCATGGTCAGAGGACCGGAACCAGCTCCAAATCGGAGCTCGGAGCTCACAGCGCTCCCTTGTACGGCCACAAATACTATCCATTTGGTAGAGGAGTAGAGAATGCAGGTACGTGGCTACCCAACCAACAGATGCTGGATTGGGCAAATACATATTCCCAGGACATTAACATTTCCAAGGAGATTGTAGGAAATGGAGAAGAAAAGGGACGACTGGCTGTGTAGCAACTCACTCACCTCCCTTTCGTGTCAGAGAGGCAGCACTGGCATGACAGACCACTGGAGTCTGCATCATGAAGACCTGGGCTCTGCTCCTACCACAGATACCTAGCAGATATGTGGCCCTGGGAAAGTCACTTAACCTCTTTTTTATTTCCATTTTTTCAACTGAAAAATAGAATATGTGGGTGATAATATTAGTACTCCCCTTTCAGGGAATCTACTGAGATATTTGTAAAGCACTTAACGCAAGTCCGACACATAGTAGGCACTCAAATACTTAGCCCCTTCCCTCTCCTGTGTACAATTCTCATCTTGATGCTGATGGGGTTTTCCTTGGAAAGAGCTCTCATGGAAGACCAAAAGCTACCTCCCTGTGGAGAGAAACACAGCAGACTTGTCACCAGATGTGGCTGTATGTTTGCACCTTGATGCAGACATCTGCTTCCACTTGAAACGCCCACTACGGCGGATATCATGTGAGCGCATGATCACACTCCTGGCTGGCTAAACAGTTGCTCATTTGGATTACAGTTTCTCTCTTCGTCCAATGAGGGGAGGCTCCCATTGCTAATATAAATAATGATAATAATAACTAACTTTTATACAGCACCTACTGTGTGCCAGGCACTGCACTGACTGCTTTACAAATACTATCACATTTGATCCTGGCGAAGTAGGTTCTGTTAGTACCTCCACTTTACAGAGGAGGAAACTGAGGTAAATGAAAGTGACTTGTTCAGGGTCATACAGCTGGACCCAACCCAAGGGCTGTCCTGTGGAAGAAGAATTCGGCTTGTTCCACATGGCCCCAGAGGTCAGAACCAGAAGTGGTAGAAGAAAGTGGCTGAGAGCTCCATATAGGCAATGAGAGCTGTCCAATGCTCACCACCCACATGAAGCAGACCAGTGGCTGCTGAGGCCCCTTCCGGAGCCTCAGTTCTGATTTGGTTTACAGATTCTAAATCCAGTGTCTTCTCATTACACCATCCTGCATTACCCAGCAGCTTTAGGGGCAGCCAACGGCCTGGATCTTGCTCTGCCTCTTCCTAGGTCTCCCATGGGGGCAGGGATGCCATCGAGTCTTCTGGTGTATAATTCATCAGAAAGTTTCCCCATCTGTGAAATGGAAGCTGGCACCAACACTTGAAACTGCTGACTTCACAGTGTCGGGCTACAAAGTTACTTAACAAGTTACCCGCACAAAGTACAAAGTAACTCCCCTTATTTTCCTGGGGCTGGAATGTCCTAGGAATGTTGGGGAGGAGGGACAGGACATTCTGCCCTCCAGGGTGACACAGCCCACTGCCCCTTTGCTCCTGCTCCTGTGGCCCTGCTTCATACCCCAGGAAGTGCATGAGCCTTGCAGGGATGCCAACGACCTGGGACTTCTTCCACTAAGCTTGCTTAAAACCCCTCCCAACCTCCTCCTGAGTCTTCATGACAAAATATATTCATCACCTTATGGCAAACCCAGAAATGAGGTGCTCAAAAGCAGCCCGGGTGGTCATCAGACTAGAGAGCCCACATCTGTCACTGGGCTAGTCCTTGAAGCCTCCAAAGAGGCTTAGCTAGATCTTGTACCCCACTTCCACTGGCGCTCCCCTCAAGAATCCAGACGTGGCTCCCCTAACTTGAGGAGGGGCCAACATGGGACTTCAGTGAAGAATGACCTCTCAATCCCCAATCACTTATTGAACGGGATCCTTTCTTGGAAAACAAGCAGTTCTGCTTCTGGGATGACACAATGCTCACACAGCCTTTAGGGGGTAGAAAGAACAGAGCTCAGCATTTGGTAGAAATCAAATCAAATTAAGAAGTTCCCAGATGTGGGGCTGGGTTGAATTCTTCTCCCCCATGCTCCCAGGCTACTGCTACGGACTCCCAATGTACTCCTCCCCATCCCCACCAACTGAGGGCCCACTTCATGCCATTTGCCTTGGGTATAAGAACTAGTGGCAACTCTAGGAATCCCTCAATACTTTCAAGAGCCATGATTTCACCTCTGTGCTTTCACCCTCCCCCCTCCCCACTCCCTAGCTCAAGGGCCCTTCGGACCTCAGGAGATGATTTCATGAATAACTGTGGCCAAAAAAGACAATGCATCATTCTGCCAGGTCCCTGGTGATGAGCCTTTTCCCCCTTATCCAGCGGCCACTAACAAGAAGCCAACAAGCCCCCACTGGTGTTGGCAGGCATTATGTGTAGACCTATGAGAACTAAAGGGCCTATTGAAATTAATAGTTTTTCTCATGCTCATTTGCTAAAACTCTAACAAAGACCTCTTCCTGGATGTGGAATACATATACAGAAATATATGCATATTTTGCTTTATATATGTTGCTATATATATATATATATCACTTATATGCAAGTATGTATATAATATATGAAATTATGTGGAAATGGAAGGGCAGCAGATTTAGAGCCATAGGACTTGAGTTCAAATCCTGCCTCCACCATTTCCTATTTGTGTATGACCTTAGGCAAGTCACTTAACTTCCATGGAGTTCGGTTTCCTCACCCACCAAAATGAGGGGGTTATGCTATATGCCTCGCTAGTTCTCAGTCTAAGAACCGATGTATGCATACATTTATACATGTATTTTGCATGTTATATAGATGAAGGACGAGAAGGGACATGGTATAAACATAAGTATGTATGGAACTATCACAGTCTAGACACACAAACAGCAATGGCAGTCTTGTTTCCTCCTAAAGTTAAAGAAAGGAGTGCTATTAACGAACCTCTTCTTTTTAAAACTTGATGCCTTTTGCTTTCGAATCATACTTTCCTGAATTCAGCCCTTCCTCTCCCTCTCGCACGAGAATTTCCATTCGAAGAACAATTTTAAAGGAAACAAGAAAAAAGCAGTTTAGCAAAACTAGACAATCCACCAACTGCTTCTGACTGTACCTACAATATTTTTGAGTTTGGGGTTTGGGTTTTCGGTTGTTTTTTTCCCCCAGTGCAGAGTTAGGTATGTTGCTCCTCAGAGAGATTTTGGATTTCATTCATGTGGATGATCCCTCCATCAGTTTGGTGCCTGTGTCCTCTCTCAGTCCCCACCCCACATGCTGAAGGCTCTTCTCTAGATCTATTGACAGCACGTAGCCACTCTGGATCACCATCATCCCTCGCTCTGGCAATTCTACCTGCCCCGCTCCTTTTCTGGTAATACAGCCTGGGGTGGGGGAGTGGGGGAAGGGTAGCCTTCTCCTGGTTTTTCCATGCAGTGTTGGGCATAGACAATGAGCTGGCCCCAGATCAGAAGAGGAGGAGGAGGAGGAGGAAAGGCAGCTAGATGGCCTTTGAAGAAAAAAGGGCGCTATGCTTTAATGACCCAAAGTTTCTCCTTGGAACAAAGGTCCATCTTGTTAATGCCAGCATTGTGCTGGCAGTGCTTCATGGCTGTGAGTCACGGGATGCCATGGGCTCAGAAGAATGAAAATGGATGGCCACCCAGAGGGCAATGGGGAGCCTCAGAGGAGGCGGGAGCAACCAGCCACTGGCCAAGGACATCAGGACTGCCTGCAGGCCACGTCCAGCCCTGTCCAGAACTTAGCAGAGCTCACCTTCTGTTGGCAGAGCCTTCGAGAGTCAAGGTCACCCTTGTGCCAAGATAAGGCAACCCAGAAGAAGGTGTAGGAGTAACATATATTAAGGAGAGTCCTTCTCACATTCTTCTTGTTATTGTAAAGGCTTGCTAAGATTTAAAATCAAAAGAGTGAACTTTGAACAACCTGGAACTGAAGTTGCCGATATTTCTATTCTAGCAGTGAGACGCCCAGGAATCCTCAGCAGCTAGATACCAGGAAAGGGCCCAGTAATAAAGACCCATGACCTCAGATGTTTAGAGCCCAGTAAACTAGGCAAGGAGATAAATTGGAGTCAGTTGATGTTACCAAGCTAATTGGTGCCATGTCTTAATTGACTAGACTGTGATTCAGGCAGGGCAGACCTTAGGCATCCAGGTAGTACAGTGGAGTGAGGGTGGGATTTACGTGGAGTCAGGAAGACCTGAATTCAAATCCTGCTTCAGAGACTGGATGTGTGACTCAGACTCTCAGGTCCCCAGGTGACTCCTTTAGGTCACTGGTTGTAAAGCAGATGCCATCTACCTTGATGGAGGGAATTTCCTCCCTGGAAGCTCTCTCTACGGATCTATCACAGGTTTGGTCTCAGTTTTCTTTCCCCACCTTTCATTAACAGGTATCTGTATTACACAATCTCTAGGCTCATGTCTCCAAGGAGAATTTTTAGTTCTGAATATTGGAAAGCCTCACATCTTGATTCTGGATATTCATCATATTTGATAGGAAATTTATAAAAAATTGTCCTGCAGTAGAAAGGCTCTTGGCCAGGGAAACCTAGAGATTGGAGGATTGGCAAGACCAGATCTCTGGCCAAAATCGTCCCAGGCCTCATCCCTGATAGGGCCTCCCTGCTGGTCCTCAAACAAGACACCAGCTCCGGACTAGCTCTATGATTAGGGACAAGTCACACTAACCCATCTCCCTCGGTTCTATCGTCTGTAAAAGGCACAAGAATTACTTGCCTTTCAGCATTTTTACAAGTCTCGAAGGTGAATCCACGTATAATCTATACCAAATGCTTGCCTTCTCAAGGAGGGGGGAAGAGAAGGAGGGGGGTATGTTAGAACTCAAAATTTAAAAAAAATGTTAAAAATTGTTTCACATGTAATAGGAAAATATATATATGTATATATATGTATATGTATATATATATGTATATATATATACACATATATGAAAGAATGAAAGAGGTGGCTTCAGTGACATGAGACCAGCTAGACACTGGGGCATGAGCCCCTTCAGAGTTGGGAGATGGAGAAGAGAGAAAATCCCGAGAGCTCGAGAGAGAACTCATGGAAAGAGACGCCCGACTGAATATCTGTGACCTCCCCTTGGACAACCAGCACCCTCCAGAGCCAGGGTTGCCAGGATCCCATGCCAATCCCCATTGAGGACAGCAAGGGTGTGGCTCTGGGCTTCAGAATCACCTGACTCAGAATCGAGATGCTGCCGTTGTCAACACTTTCTGAAAGGAGCACCTACTATGTGCTTCTCTGGCTGTGATGTGGAGGTAGGAGCCAAGACCAGCTCTTCTACCTGCCCCACCCCCCACCCCCCACCTACTTCAGCCTGGCTCCTCAGACAGTAGAGACACTGGGGACTGCATCGGTGGGAGGGGCTTCCCCAGCAGACGTTCCCTGAACTATCAAAATCACACACCATCCCGAAATAATTCTTTTTCCAGGTCACAGGCCATGTAGGCTCTACTCAGTTGGAAGCCAGGTTTTCTGCCTGCAGGTCGGGAGCTCTTGGTAGCAGCATGCTTCAGAAGCCCTTCCTGGGACTCCCTTCTGGGATATGCAGGGTTGGACTAGAAGATGCCCTTTTCATCCCTGACACCTTAGAGTTCAGATTCTCTTAAAGGAAGAGCATGAAGGCTCATGCTCCAAGAAAAAGGGCCTGGGCAGCCATCTTGGGCCACACCCCTTTTTTCCTTTCCTATCTGCCTTTATTCTCGAATCTCAGAAACCCACACCTTTGGAAGGATGACTCCACTGTTGGCCAATAGGCGCCCTCTGGTGGGAGAAATGCTGAACATCTCCCCTGCCCCCACCTTCAGTCCCCACCCCCTCTCCTGGGGCGTGGAAGGATAGACAGGCCAGGGGGGAAAAACAGGGAGACTGGCTTGCCTCCAAACGAGCCACCTTTGAGATAGCATCTGGTTTTTATTAAAGATACTAAACAAATGGGTGATTCATATCCAGAAGCGAGACACTGTTATATTTTAAGTGTGAACACCACCAGAGGCTGGGCTGGGAGTGGCATGGGCCACAGGGTGGACCCTGTCTACAGGAAAAGCAGAGGGCCAAGCACACTCCAGCTATCCTGTGGCTTTTCAGGCCAGAAGAGGGGCAGCAGCAGGGAGGGGAGGTCATGGGAACAGCAGGAATTCACCACCACGGCCAGGCTTCCTCTGTTTCTCTTGCCCCTCCGGCGTAGCCGCAAGCCCACTTCCAGGCCTGCCCAGTACTCAGTCTTGCAGAATGCTGAGTAAAGGAGTCCATGTGGATGACAGTCATAGGTCCTGAATGCTGGCGGACCTCAGCCATTCCCTTGGGTCAGCCAAAGAGCCTGATCCTTGCTCACACACAGAATTAGGGAGGGATCAGAGAGGCCAGTTTTCACTTGGCCAATCAGTCACTCCATATGAATTTATTAAGTGCCTACTGTGTGCCAGGCACTGTGCTAAGCACCATGAAGACAAAGGAAGGCAAAAGCCAGTCCTGCTCTCCTGAGAGCTCACAATCTAATAAGGGAGATAACACGCGAATAGCCACATACAAATGAGCTATGTCCCTGGTAAATGGGAGGTGATAGGGACAAAGAAGAACCTAGAGTTGAGGGGGATCCAGAACTGCTTCCTATAGAAGGCAGGATTTCAGCTGGGGCTACAGGAAGCCAGGCAGAGGTGAGGAGGGGGGACAATCGGAGAAAACATTAAGTCAGAAGATGGAGTGTCTTGTTCACTGGACAGCAAACAGCCCAAAAGGAGGCCTGGAGTCCGGGGAGAGTTTCAGCCAGATCGTTGGCTTCACTAGCCCTCCATTCTCTAGGTCCCTGAAATCTGCCCTCATCGTAGAAAGAGCAAGAGATACTTTGGGCCTGTAGAGGTCAAAGCCCCAGGAACCAGCCTCCTCTTCAGAGAGAAGAGCCCCAGAGGGACTTCAGAGCCTCAGGAAGGAAGCCAGCAGCAGACGGGGAGGACCAGGAGGGAATGCATGGTCTGCAAACAGCCCAGAAAATCGGCAAAGAATCTGGCTATACTATGTGAAGAGATGCTGTTCAGGCTGAGGGAGGGAAATGCCTATAAATTATAAAGTTTATGATTTTATACATAAAGTGCCAAGAAGAGAACGGAGCCGAGCCGTTAGAAGAAACTGCAGCAGCAGCCCATAGAGAGGAGTCTGGAACAGTCTCAACAAAAGAGCTGGTCATCACAGGCTGAAGAAGAGCCGGGGACAGGGGCGTCCTACCAACAACACGTGCCTTCCTTCAGCTGGTAGAGTCCAGTGGAGGGCTACGGCACGTCGAGCGGCCGAGGGTCACCCCTGGGAGGTTGGCCACAAAGTTCCCCCATGTTCTTCTCAGGGCATAATCCACCTGCTGGGGACAGAGAGGTAGGGGACAGTCAAAAGAGAGGGATTGTGTCCAAGGAGAAAACTGGTGACACCTGAGTGGTCTCAGGTGATCTTCCCCTTAGGTGGTGCTAGGGAGCCAAAGCAAGATGCTGCATTTACCCCGCGAAAAACTCCCTCCAATTCAATTCAACCTGGCTGAGCATCAATTTCTTCATCTGTAAAACGGGCCTCACAAAACTCTGTGGTGCCTTGCAGGATCGTTAGGCAGCATAGCAGAACACTTCAGAGTTGGAGGACCTGGGTTCCAATCCCAGCTCTGCTAGGCGATGTTGGACCAGTCACTCAGTCCCTTTGCTCCTTTTAGCTTTAAAGTGACAATGACCGGAACTGGAAGTCCAGGGACCTGAGTGCGAATGCTGGCTGTGTTGCTGAATGCCTGCCTGGCCTTTGACCTCTTTGGCCTCTGATTTTCTCATATGTCAAACGAAGGAAGTGGATGCTCAGCTTAAATGAGCTCACGGTGAAAAGCGCTTTGTAAACATTGGGGAAATCAAGGTAAGTGTCAGTTGTGATTCACTCAAACTGTCTTGAGAAGGAACCTTCCACCCGCAAAGCTGCTAGGCCAGGCAATAAGGAAGACAGGAGAACTGCCCCAGGACTGGGGCCCCACCCCCCACGCCCACAGGATTGACAGCAATGACGGCTCCCATTCCCAGACTGACACACAGTGGACTCTGTGAGTCTGGCCTGTCTCTGAGCCTCACTGTTCTCATCTGAGCAATGGGGAGGATGACCTGGTTTCCGCTTACTCTCCCAGGGCTGAGAGTCGGCTAGGAAAGGGTGGGGCAACCCGGGGAAAGAGACAGGAGAAGCCGCTGGCCTGGGAAACTGAGAGCTGGAGGTCTCTCTGCCTCATGGCCTTGTGACAGGAGGGGAGAAGGGGAGCCTTCCTGCCCCCCGAAACACTTACCTTCTTGTACTGTCGTATTCTCTGCTTCCCCTGATTCTGGCCTTGGACCAGCTGTTCTGTATCTCCCAGGTCCCCGGTGGGGATTTCATGAGGAAGAGTATCTAGCCCTTCAGGGAGGCCCAAGCTGGTTTCCAGGCACTGGGAACGGGGCTTCTCTCTACGATGCCGGAAGCTTAGGGACCTCTGGAATCTGGGGGCCTGCTGCTGCCCTGTGGGCACCAGCCTCTTGCCCTCTGAGGGCTCCCCCCACATCTCCTGGAGTTTGCCATAGAACGGCCGGGGGACCCTCAGGGACTGGCTCCGACGGGTCACCATGGCTGCTGGTGGTAAATGATCAGGTCAGGGCTGGGGCTCCCCTTTAAGTACCCAGAGTTCACACGGCTCAGCCCTGGGAGTCTCCACCCAGCTGACAGGGAACTCAGGGCCAAAGGTCGGAGTGGCTGAAGTTCCAAAGTGCAAAGCATATCATCTCCCAAGGGTGAAGGGAGCCCTGACTATCCCCTCCCCCCCATCCCATCAGGGCTCCCAGCTGCCCCCAAATCCCTCTCAGCTCTGTACAAAGTGGGCAAACACCCCCCCCCGCCCATTTCACAGATGAGAACACTGAGGCTCAAAGAACTCCAGAGACTTGCCCAGAGCTGAGATCAGAACCCAGCTCTCCTAATTCCAAGGCCAGTGCTCCTTTACTGCCACCCCAGTAAAGCACTTGACCAGAGTCATGTAGCTAGCAAGTTTGGAGGTAGCTGCACTGGAGCTGTACAGCTGGAGGTGCTGTGTATAGAAGGCTTGATCTGAGTTCAAATCCAGCCTCAGATACTTATTAGCTATGTGACCCCCCCCCCCCCCCCCCCCCCCCCCCGCCAGCAAGTCACTCAATTGCTGTCTGCCTCAGCATCCTGAGGTGTAATAACAGCATCGGCCTCCTGGGTTGTTGTGAAGAGAAATGAGATCGGATTTCCACGTGCCCGGCGCATAGTAGGCACTCATAAATGCTTGTTTCCTGCCTTCCTTTCCTCCCCCCTTTCTTCCTCTCCTCTTTCCTTCCTTCCATTCCTCCCTCCCCTCCTCCCTCCTTCCTTTCCTGCCTCTTTCCTTCCTTTTCCCTCCCTTCCTTCTTTCCTTTCTTCCCTCCCCCCCTCCCTCCTTCCTTCCTTCTTCTCTTCCTTCTTTCCTTGAAGGCACCTAGGGATTCTGACCTTCACAGCAGCCACATATTATTGGTAACCCTATTTCACCTAAAAGGAAACTGAAGTCCGGGATGCTGCTGCTCAGTGGCGGGGGTGGGGGTGGGGGGGTGGGCTTTGGACCCTGGGAAGGTCGGATGGAGGCATTCGAGGCCCCTCCCAGCAGAGAGCAGCCAGGCAGTGTTGATTTCCAAGTCAAAAGTTTGCTACCACCTGGTGAGCACTTTGCTTGTCTCAGTCCCTGCTGGGTCAGTCCTTTGGGTGCTGATCCTGGTAGGTTTGTGTTTGCATCCAGGAGACAGCAGGGGAGGGGATGTCGCACGTCTGTGTTCCCTGTGGTCACGTTGTCACTGGGTCCTCAGACCTGAGCACCACTGGGTGGGTGAGTGGGACCAAGAGCTAGAAAGGCAGAGAGAGAGAGAGAGAGAAGGAGGGAGATGAGGAGGGAGAGAATTTCAGGTGGTGAAAATGCCTGGAGGGGGAAATGAAGCAGCTCGTGCCAGGGATTAATGGCTTAGTTCTGAAGGGATTTTTGCAGAGGGTATACCTCTGTTCTCCACCTCACCTAGCAAAGGTTTGGGTCCTGGGTCCTGGGGAAGCAGGAAGGGAACCTGGATGACCTCAAGTCCTCTTCCTGCCCCACCCCAGCCCCTCCTGGGAGTAGAGCAAATAGGAAGGCCAGTGTGGCGATAATGTACTCACGGAAAGTGTAATACCCTTGAGGGCAAGGATCGGGGTGAGATTGTGACAAACGTATGGGATTTGGAATCAGGAGAGGTGGCCTCAAATCTTGGCTGGAACATGACTTTGGTGAGTCATTCTGCATCTCTGACTCCGAATTCTACTTTTTTCATCTGTAAAATGGGATGATAACATTTGCATTCTCTGCTTTAAAACTTGGGCAGCTGGGCGAGGAAGTGGATAAAGCTCAGGGCCTGAAGTCAAGAAGATCTGAGTTCAAATCGGCCTTAAGACACTTCCTAGCTGTGCGACCCTAGGCAATTCCCTTACCCTGCTTGCCTCCGTTTCCTCATGTGTAGAACGAGCTGGAGAAGGAAACGGCGAATCTCTGCAGTATCTTTGCCAAGAAAACCCCAAACGGGGTCACGAAGAGTCGGACGCGACTGAACAACCAAAAAATCCAGAAAAGTTTAGTCAGGTGGGTAAAATATCTGCGTTGCCCACCAGATGGCGCTACCTTTAAACGACCAGTCTAGTCTTACTCAATTAGTTTCTCTCTGGTATCAAGATGGATGCTTGAGTCACCACCCTTTCCTAAGAGGCTGCAGGACCCCACCAAGGCCACCAGGCGGCAGCATATACACTGCTTCCCCCCAACATCAAGCTCACTTTGGATTAACCCTTCACGGACCTCTGGGGATTTACTCTACAGGATGAAAGGGATGGAATGTTGCTCAAAATATTAAACTTTGAGTTATACTTAACTCAGACACCCCTCCCAGCAAATTTCTCTATTCACTTCCCATTGTATTCCCCATGTCAAACATTCTACATGTTAAGATCTCACAATTTATTGTACATAAAATGAAGTAAAAAGGAAACTAGACCCAACCCTTCCATAGGATTAAACACAATCGTCCTGAATCCCTTCCAGATGTGTGGGTGTGGAGGGAGGAATCCTACCTGCCTACGCCCACAGTTCTGGAAGAGAAAAGAACGTGGAAGGCATTATACTCCCTGATATCCTCCTAGACCAGAAGGGAGATCGTTTTACCAGAGTTTGCTGTCTAAATGGCAGTCCCAATAGCCGGTGGCCTCAGTAAATCTGCCTTTTCTCCTCCAGGCTCCCAGTTGCCATCTCTGCTCCAGGATCAGCTCTCCTCCTCTGGCCGGCCGTGATCTGTGTCTTTTCATCTGGTCCCTGGTCACACTGGCTGCCCCCTGGTCACACTGGCTGCCTCCTGGTCACACTGGCTGCCTCCTGGTCACACTAGCTGCCCCTTTTCTCCTTTCCTGGAATTCTGAATCACCAAGTCAGAGACTGGAAGCTAAGAAGCAAAAGGGGGGTCTTGAGACATATTGATAGCATTCCCCTACTGAAGCCAGTGTGCTCAGAGCAGAATAGGCTGTATTGTCAAGTCTCCTAGCCAGAGTGGATCAGGCTTATTTCTAGTGGGAAATGTACACATTCTGCTCTGTCTCCCTTTGTGGAAGATTTTCTGGTCCCTAGGATCACCACAGAGCCAGGACCTACAGCAATATGGACGCTGTTGTTCCCATGGGCCAATGCTCCCCCCTCACCTTGGTGCCTTTAGGTCGGATGAAATCTTCCTTTAAGGAAAAATTTTTTAAAAAGAGGACTTCACTGTGAAGAAAAAGGAGCCGAGAAGGCTGAGGGAATACCGACCTGGGTGTGGAGGTTATAGGCACTAGAAGAAAGTGGCCCAAAAGGAGAAGGAAAGACATGCCTATGAATGCTGGGAGCTAAGCAACAAAAATGAATGTCTCATGGAGAAGGAGGTAGCTAGATCAGGCCCTGCATGGCAACAACTATTCATTAAGCATTTAATGTAAGAAATGATGAGGCAGACTCCCCAATCCTGCCATATGGCAGGAAGGGACTGCATACTAAGGAAACAGCAGAAAGGCAAAAAGAGACCCTCCCTCAAGGAGTTCCCAGTCTAATAGGGGAGAGGACATGCAAACACCTAGGAGCAACAGTGGAGATCTCCAGGTATGGCCCCCTGAGGTCATGGCACTAGGGCTCAGGAAGAAGGGATGAGGGCTGGCCCCCATTTCTGTTCGGCTTGAAAGGGGTTACACCTATTCCATATGATCTCATTTGAGCCTTACAAGTGTTACTGGCTCCCAGATGAAGTGACGCCACAAACAAGAGCCAAATCTGCTTCTCTCCCCAGGGCAGGTCCCCAAGACTTGTCCAACAGAATCGCCATTTCTGGTAATTGTCTGGTCTGGCCCAGACAATGCTTCCAGGCAGAATCTAGGAAGCATTTCCAGTAGTTACAATTGCTTGGCCAAGAAACTGATGACCCAGGGCACAGGTAGTATTTTCATCACAGTTGGCAGGAGGAGACAACTTTGAAAGACAAGAGTAGATTTGAGAAGTGAATGGGCTTTTTGAAGGCATATTGTTTGAGAAAGGGATTTAAATTTCTGGAGCATGACTTAAAATGTCAAGATGTAAACTTTAACTTCAACTTAAACTTTAACTCTCACACAAGAGACTCTGGCTACTGTTGGTGTATCTTGAAGAGTGTTTGGGAGCAGTAGACAGAGCCGAGCCTGGAGTCAGGAAGACTCATCCCTGTCCTTTGGGTGCCATCAAAGTTTCCTCAGAGTACAGCTCCGAGGGAAGCCAGACTTCTCAAGAGAGGAGGCAGGCCCCCCAATCCTCACAATTATTGTCTCCTCTCCCCACTTTGTTTCCTGAGGAAAGCTGCTAATTATATTTATGTTGCTTTTGGCTCTAGGCTAGGGGTTTCCCAAAGAAATGAGGAAAGTGAAAAGGTACCCAATATAGAAATATGAATCAAGTATTTTAACATTTTTATTGTTTATTTTGTTAAACCTGAAAATTTGGTTGAAGGAAACAACAGAGCTGGGTGATAGAAAAATCCATGTTGTTTATTATTTTCCCTTAAAGCATAGCAGAGCTAGCTTACTTGTACGTACAAGGAGTCAGAGTATAAACTCTGGCTGTCCGAACAAAGCAATGAGAAAACTTATATACATTATTTTAGCAGACCCAGCACGCCTGTATTACCTCATTTTTTATGACCCCTATGTATGTTTAACCATGATACAAGAAGAGGATTTTCCTTAATGGAATAGAGTTGTAAAGGATGTTGACAAAAGTCTGATGAAACTACAGCCCAGCGTCTCTGTGTCTCATTACATTCCATAACATAGTATATACCTGTAGAATATTAAGCAAGGTAATCTCTCTTGGGGTTAGGGTACAGAGGTAAGGGTATTGCCTGAGCAAACTTTTAGAGAGAACGAAGAAGCCCAGGTCCTGGATCTTTATCCAGTTACTCATTAAATCAGGCTCTGGGTCTGGTTGAAATTAGAAAATGATATAAAATAGTATAATATTTTCCACAATTTTAACATTCATTTTTTAGCATTTTGAGTTCGGAATTCTCTCTCTCCCACCCCACCCCTACCTATTATGAAGGTGGGAAATGTGATATCAATTATATATGTGAAATAAGGCAAAATATATTATCATACTATCCATGTTACAAAAAAGCAAGAAAAATAAAGTGAAAAAATTATACTTCAATCTACTTTCAAACTCTATCAGGTCTTTCTCTGGAGGTGGATAGCATTTGTCATTATAAGTCCTTTGGAATTGTCTTAGGTCATTCACAGATGACATTCATTACAATGTTGCTGTAACTGTGTACAATGTTCTGGTTCTGTCCACTTCATTCTGCATCAGTTCATATAAGTCTTCCCAGGTTTTTCTGAAATCATCCCCCTCATCATTTCTTATGGCACAATGGCATTTCATCACAATCATAACTTGTTCATCCATTCCCCGACTGATGGGCATCCCCTTGATTTCTAATTCTTTGCCACCAGGAAAAGAGCTGCTACAAATAGTTTTGTACACGTAGATCCTTTTCCTTTGATCTCCTTGGAATTTTGTTGTTTGTTCAGTTATATCAGACCCCGTGTGACCCCATCGACCTGCTGTTCATGGAGTTTCCTTGGCAAAGATACTGGACTGCGTTGCCACTACCTTCTCCATCTTGTCCCCATTTTGATGAGGAACTGAGGCAACTAGGGGTTAAATGACTTGCTCAGGGTCACACAGCTAGTGTCTGAGACCAGATTTGAACTCAGATCTTTCTGATTCCAAGCCTGGTGCTCTATCCACTGCACCACCTAGCCACCCTTTCTCTTTGGGATACAGACTTAGTAGTGATATTGCTAGGTCAAAGGCTATGCACAGTTTGATAGCCCTTTGGGAATAGTTCCAAATTGTTCTCCAGGATGGTTGGATCAGTTCACAACTTTACCAACAGTGCATTAATGTCCCAATTTTTCCATGTCCCCTCTCTCATTTGTTATTTTCCTTTTCTGTCATGTTAGACATTCTGATAAGTATGAGGTAGTGCCTCAGAGTTGTTTTAATGTGCATTTCTCTAATCAATAGTGATTTAGAGCATTTATTCATGTGGCTATAGATAGCTTTGATTCCTTCTGAAAACTGTCCATTCATTTCCTTTGACCATTTATCAATTGGGCAATGACTTGTATTCTTATAAATTTGACCCATTTCTATATATATTTGAGAAATTAGGCCTTTATCAGAGATATTTGCTGGTAAAAATTCCCCCTCCCACAAGTTTCCTGCTTTTCTTCTAATCTTGGCTGCCTTGGTTTGTTTGTGCAAAACCTTTTTAATGTTATCAAAATTATCCGTTTTACATCCCACGATCCTCTCTATCTCTTGTTTAGTCATAAATATTTCACTTATCCATAGATCTGACAGGTAACATTTTTCATGGTTCCCTAATTTGCTTATGATATCACCCTTTATGTCTAAATCATGTATCCATTTTGACCTTATTTTTATATGTGATGTGAGATGTTGCTCTATACCTAGTCTCTGCCAAATTGCTCTCCCAGTTTTCCCAACAGTTTTTGTCAGAGTGATTTCTTATCCCCAAAGCTTGGATCTTTGGGTTTATCAAACACTAGACCACTATGGTCATTTACTGCTGTGTATTCCACTGAGCCACCATTCTAATTCCTAGTCAGTACCAGGTTGTTTTGATGATTATCTCTTTCCAATGCAGTTTGGCATCTGGTACTGCTAGGCCACTTTTCTTTCATTTTTTCCCCTATGGTCTCCCTAGATAGTCTTGATCTTGTGTTCTTCCAGATGAATTTTGTTTTTATTTTTTCTAGCTCTATAAATTTTTTTTTTGCCAGTTTGATTTATGTGGCACTGAATACATAAATTAATTTAGGTAGAATTGTCATTTTTATTATATTGGCTCAGCCTACCCATGAGCAATGAATATTTTTCCAGTTCAGATCTGTCTTTATTTGTGTGAAATGTGTTTTGTAATTGTATTTATCTAATTCCTGGATTTGTCTTGGCAGGTAGAGTCCCAACTATCTTATACTGTCCACAGTTATTTTAAATGAAATTTCTCTATCTCTTGAAGCTGGGCTTTGTTGGTAATATATAGAAATGCTGATTATTTATGTGGGTTTATTTTATATCCTGGAACTTTGCTAAAGTTGTTAATTGTTTCAATTAGTTTTTTAGGTGATTCTCTAAGATCTCTAAGATCCTCTCCTCCCCTTCCCCTCCTTCCCTCCTACCCCCTCCTCTCCCCTCTCCTTCCCTTCCTTCCCCTCCCCTCCCCCTCTCTTCTCTAATCCCCCTATCTCTCCCTCCCCCTCCCTCTCCTCCCCTCCCCTCTTCTCTCCCCTCCTCCTTCTCCAATCCCGCCTATCTCATCCTTCCTCGCCCTCAGCAAAGGACTTTCCCTCCTACTTTGATTAATGAGCTTCCTTTTCTTCCCAGTTCCCCTCTTTAAATCATCTCCATGTCGTCCCTCACAATGAATCATTCTTTTTGGTCTGCTCCATTCCACTTTTGAGGACATTCAGTCCTAGAGTGTGCCCTTCCCCACCCAGGTCTCTCCCGGGGTGCCTGTTCTGGCCCTCTTTCTTTGGCTTTTCCCTTCTGTATGTCTTGTTTCTTTCCCTGTGGTCCTCCCATAGTTCCTGGGCTCAGAGCATTTTTTTATCCTCCATGGCTTTCCTTGGACTTCCTGTAGAGTCAATGCTCACCTTGTGGGTTCGCCCCAGGTATCTCTCAAACCACAGTATTTCTTCGTGGGGTTTGGGGTTTTCTTTGATTTGTTCGTGGGGGTGGGCAGGCTGCCCTTGGGGCAGGCTTCCCAACTGGATGGTACAGGCAGGTGCTGCCAGGACCTTAGTATGGCAGCCTAGACAGGCCCCTCCTTTAAGGGCCTCTGCTGCTGGACTCTGTCTGGGCTCCTCCTTATCACCCTTCTCCAGGCCCGATTCCATTCCTGTAGGCTCTGTCTGAGAGACTCCTCCCACCCTGGTCTCCCCACCCAGACTTCTAAGGGTTGGACTTTGCCCAGGGCCTTTCTTCCCCGAAGAAGGAGGCTGGCCTCAGACTGTTTCTAGCAATGCTCCAATGTCCTGGTCAGGAGCACCCCAAGGCCTTTCCTGAGGCAGGCCCAGGCAAACAGCACCTGGGGAAGGCTCTACCTGGGCTATGGTGTTACCCGTCACCGGCAGGGAATGTCAAGCATTGGGAAGCCACTCTTCTATAGCCACAGCCTCAGGGAAGGTTCCATCCTGCTGGGCCTGGGCACTGCCCAGTTCAGGCAGGGAGCCACTGGACACCCTCCCCCATCCAACTGCACATACTCTGACCCCCTGCTAAGGCTCCAAGGCCAGCTGCCAGCCCTCTGGCCTCTGCAATTAGCTCTGGCTCTGCTTTGGAGGCCTGCCTGGCACAAGATAGTTTACTGAGTAGGAGGGTGATATAATCAGCCTTTGTGGTAAGAGGGCCAATTAAGAGACCATTGCAATAGATCAGGTGGGAAGGGATGGAGGCCTGAACCAGGATGGTTGGTGGTCATGGTAGCAGGGGAGGGCACAGATGTAGGAGGTAGTAGAGGTGGGGATCAGCAGGATCTGGTATCTGGGGATGAGGTGGGGATCAGCAGGATCTGGTATCTGGGGGGGATCAGCAGGATCTAGTACCTTGGGGGGGGATCAGCAGGATCTGGTACCTGGGGATGAGGTGGGGATCAGTAGGATCTGGTATCTGGGGAGGATCCGCAGGATCTAGTACCTTGGGGGGGGATCAGCAGGATCTGGTACCTTGGGGGGGATCAGCAGGATCTGGTACCTGGGGATGAGGTGGGGATCAGCAGGATCTGGTATCTGGGGAGGATCAGCAGGATCTAGTACCTTGGGGGGGATCAGCAGGATCTGGTATCTGGGGATGAGGTGGGGATCAGCAGGATCTGGTATCTGGGGGGGATCAGCAGGATCTGGTACCTGGGAGGATCAGCAGGATCTGAGGGGGAGGGGATCAGCAGGATCTGAGGGGGAGGGGATCAGCAGGATCTGGTACCTGGGGAGGGGGGCAGCGAGAATAAAGGCAAGGATGAATGGCAGGCTGCAAACCTAGGCATCTCTAAGATTGATTGGACCTACAAGTGAAAGGGGAAGTAGGAAGAAGGTGGATTTAAAGGGAAAGATTGTGAGTTTTGTCCCAAACTGTTGAGTTCAGATTCTGAAGTTCTCTCTGTGAATTCCTCAGTTGGGTGGGGGGAGTCTAGAGAGAATTCTTTAGATAGCCCAGTTGAGTGGCCAGTGGTGGTAGTGTTGTTCAGTCCTGTCCCACTCTTCTGACCCCATTTGGGGTTTTCTTGTTAAAGATACTGGAGGGGTTTTCCATTTCCTTCTCCATCTCATTTGACAGATGAAGAAAATGAGGCAAACAGGGTGAAATGCCTTGCCCACGGTCATACAGCTAGGAGGTGTCTGAGGCTGGATTTGAACTCAGGCAGATGAGTCTTCCTGACTCCAGGCCTAGTACTCTGTGCATTGTAGCACCCCCTGGCTGTCCCTGTACCTTCCCACAATCTTCCCCCCATCCAGTTTTTAACCCCTACTTTACAGGTTTATCTTGCTACCTCATCTTCCCAATCTTTAAAAATCCTTTACTATCATCTCTTCAATCCATCTGGTACCTGGGGGGCTGCCTCTCCTCTGTTCTCCCTCAGACTCCCTTCATGGTCTCCAGTTTCTCACCTCCCACTCATTTCCCCATGGTCTCTGATCCCATCAGGCCACTAACACTGCTCTCTCCAAGGTTAGAGACGACATGGTTTTTGGTTTTGGTTTGGTTTGGGGTTTTTGCTGACCTTGATGGTCTTTGTTTGGTCATTGTACTTCTCGGCATTCTTTCTGTGTCTGACCCTGTGGACCACCTGCCCCTGACCCTCTCACTGCTCTAATGGAGCTCTTCCTACCTGTCTGACTATTCCTTCTCCTTCTCCTTTGTAGGTCCAGCATCCCTGTCCCCTGGCCTCCTGTGCATACATATACACACTCCAGGGCCCAGGCCTCAGGCCCTCTCCTCTTCAGTTCCCATGGATTCGGGCATCCTTTTTTGGCAGGGGCCACCCTGACCTCTCACCCGCACCCTACTGCTGCCGTGGCTGCCTCATTGACATCTCAAACTGGATGACCCATAAACATCTTAAACTCAATGGTCCAGAACAGAACTCACCATCTTTCCCTTGAAATTCACCCTTCCTTCTACTTCCTCGTTTCCCTTGTGGACTCATCTTAGAGTCACCTAGGTTTGCAAACCTACCATTCATCACTGCCTTTATTCTCACTCACCCCCTCCCCATGCAGCTGACCCCTCCCCAATACCTCCTGCATCTGTGCCCCCTTTAGCTCCCATGACCACCAACCACCTTGGTTCAGGCTGCCATCACTTCCCACCTGATCGATTGCAACAGCCTCTTAATTGACCCTCCTGCCTCTAGTATCTCTCCTTTCCAACCCACCCTCCACACAGCTGTCCACGGGATAGTCCTAAAGCGAAGGTCTCTGTCAATGAGATTCTGTGGCTCCCCAGTGCTCTAAAGCAAAAAGCAAATTCCTTTGTCCATCATTCAAGTCCTTCACAATCTGGGTCCAGCCTCTCTTTCTTAATGGTTTCTTTTCTTTTGCTTTCTTCTTTGTTGTGAATGTAAACATGCATACACATAAAGCATTTCCACATTCAGCAGCACACAAGACGATTGTATATGACCCATGAGTTTCTACTTCATACCTGTTGGTTTTAAAAAATTCGTGTTACTTTCAAAACTATCCTGCTGGTCTGCATTTCCTTCTGTTCTCATATGCATTTTTTAAAGAAGTCTCAAGGTGGCCCTCTTTTCTTTGGCATCATTTTTGTGAATCTCTCTCCCCTAGTGAAAAATCATGAAAGAGAAAAAAGACAAATCTTTCTTAGAAATAAGCAGAGCCAGGCAAAATGAATCCACACAGTAGCTAAATTGAAAAATATACATCTCATTCTCTACCTTGAGTCCATCGCCTTTCTGTCAGTGAGTGGGTGCCACTCATCATAGGTCCTCATGATTTGATCGTGACTGCCTGGCACCCTGAGCCCAAGCCCTTGGGAATCACAAGGTTCAAGTCCATGGTCTCAGCCATGCTCTTGGGAAGCAGCCCCTGCGACAATACAGGCTGGAGACTGCTTCTCCTTACAGGTGCTACAGCCACAGCTACCAGAGATCCAGGAAAGAAGTTCTTGCCCTAAAGTCCCAGGCACTGTCCAATGGCCCAACATTAGAAACTGACAGGATGACTAATATGGAAGTATGTTTTACAAGACTTCACATGCATCAATGATATCATATTATTTGCCTTCTTAATGTGGCGGGGGGCAGGAAAGAGTGAGAGAATTTGGAACTCAAAAAAATTTTAAATGAATGTTGAAAGAAAGAAAAAAAAGAGAAACTGACATGATTTCATCAGTGGAAAGGGCCCCCAAGAAGAGGCATTATCATTTGCTTTGCACCCTAAGGAGCATGGGATTTTTCCATCTGACCTGCAACAGAGAGCTTCCCTATGTGATGTGTCCCCCATTAGAATGGGGACTCCTGGGGCAGCTAGGTGGTGCAGTGAGTAGAACACTGGCCCTGGAGTCAGGAGGACCTGAGTTCAAATCCGGCCTAGAAGACTTGACACACTTATTAGCTGTGTGACCTTGGGCAAGTCACTTAAACCCCAATTGCCCTGCCTTCCTCAAAAAAAAAAAGAATTGGGACTCCTCTCTTTGCCTCCACCACACTTTGCACAGTGCTTTATACACAGCGAGGGCTTAAGGAATGCCTCCATCATTCATTCCTCTGGGGGCATGGCTGGTCATTGCTGTCACCAGAGTTCTTGTAGAAATTGTTCTCCTGCTCCTATTCACATCCTTCTGCATCCATTCATACCACCCAGTATTCTCTCAATCAAATCATCTCAACCATCATTTCTTACAGCAAAACCATATCCCACTGCAGTCACATGCCACAATTCGTTCAGCCATGACCCTATTAAAAACCACCCCTCCTTACATGTTAATTCTTAATTCCCTCTCTTAATTCCCTTTCAGGAACCGGAAGTTTGTTTTGTTAATAACCATTCTTTCCCTGGTATTATCCTCCGTTTTACCCCCAACACCCCACTTGTTTCCCTGTTGGGGTTATGAATTTCTACATAAAACCATGTGTGTATATGTGTAACACTCC
The DNA here is from genome assembly GCF_011100635.1 of Trichosurus vulpecula. Classification (NCBI taxonomy): domain Eukaryota; kingdom Metazoa; phylum Chordata; class Mammalia; order Diprotodontia; family Phalangeridae; genus Trichosurus; species Trichosurus vulpecula. The sequence goes on along the minus strand of NC_050578.1, from coordinate 276,778,505 downwards.
TTTGTTTCAGATAAGAATAAGATTCTTCCATTGATGCTGCCTTCGTCCTTCCTCCAAGTTTGTATACACTTCTAACCCATTCTGACTGAGTGATCCCCCTTCATTCTTTCAACACTACTATACTCCTTCTACTCTCCTCTTTTTCTCTACTGAAAACCCCCAGAACAGAACCAATCCATTCCTGTGTTCTCTGTTCTTCTATTTAACTCCCTCGATACATTTTGGAGACATTAAGATCCTTGAGGGAGACTGTTTCTTCTCTCCCATTAGAATGTTAGCTCTGCATCTTTGGACAGCTCCTTCCAGCTACTGAAATCGTTATGTCTTTTCAAGGTTTTTTGCTGACTTTTGTTTTTGAAGTTCAAAGTTTCTTCTCAGCTTTGGTCTTTTCATCAGAAATGTTTGAAAACCTTCCATTAAAGGGCCATTTCCCCCCTATTAAAAAAATTAGGGGGACAATGGCAGCTTCCCAGAGTTAGTAGTTATTTCTGCTTGTGAGTCTGTATCTTTTGCCTTTTGGGATATCACACAAGATCTCCTCTTACTTAAAGTAGCAGCTGCTTTGTCTTGTGTGATCCTGACTGTACTTTATTGGCACTGAAGGTTCCTTCTGTCTGGTTGCCTGCAGTATTTTTATTTTGGTTATTATGTTACTGGAACTTTGCTTTTGGGGATTTCTTATAGGAAGCTATTGACAGATTCTTTCTGTCTTCACTTTATCCTTTGGCCATAATAGGGCAGGGCATTTTCGTTTATGATTTCTTGAAATGGACTGTTCAGACTTTTTAAAAAAATCATTGGTTTCAGGGAATCCAAGCATTCATCGGTGGATCTCTCCTTGGCTGCCTGTTTTCTAATTCATTTCTTTTTGATATCAGATATCTTACATTTTCTTTTATTTTTTGATCTTTTGATTTTGTTCTAATATTTTTTGCTGACTTCTGCAGTCTGGCTTCTCTTTGGTAGATGTTTCAGGGAATCTCTTTCTTCTTTTTAGCATTTTTACACTGCTTTCTAGTGCACAAAGCACATTAAAAATATTAACTCATTTTATCTACACAACAACCCTGGGAGGTAGGTGCTAGTATTATCCCCATTTTTACAGATGAGGAAACTGAGGCAGAGTGACATGTCACAAAGCTAGCTGGACTTCAACTCAGATCTTCCTAACTCCAGTCCCAACTCTCTGTCCACTGTGGCACCTAGCTTCCTTTTGACATGTCCATTTCTTGAGTAAAATCTACCACTTTCTCCTCACAGATAATTATCCTCCTAATTCTTTCAAGAGTTCTTATTTCATTTTTTTCTTTCTTTCTTCGTTCATGTTGGCCTTGTGGAAAGTCCGCATTTTCCATTGAGTCTGCGTTGATAAGTAGTTATGGCACTATGTTCTCCTCCTAGGTTGGATGTTTGTGGTGTTTCTGGGTTGGCAGCAATTCTCTGTTGTGGCTGGTGTTTTCTTTGATTTCTATCTCTGCAGCTTAGGTTCATGTCAAAGCTGAACTTTGCAACTCCCTCTCTGACTCTGCTTTTGTGTGGGGAGGTCAGCCCTGCTTGATATCAGATTCCTAGGATGACTTCAGTCTCCTGCAGTTAACCCCACTCCCTGATTTGATGTTCGGCTCACTGGGTCCTCAGGGCTCTCTATGGCATCTTAGAATAAAGTGCTGAGGACCTCAGAACTCTGTGGTGTCCTGATCTGAGCACAGCAGCATCTAGGCTACTGGCTGTGGCTGCAAGTGGCTTCCAAGGTTCCTGCTGGGGCTCTTCAGTTCCCTGTGGTTCTGTTCCTGCTGCCTCTGAACACAGAACCCTGCAGGCTTCCCAGGTTTCTGACCTATCTCTGGCCATGCTGGGTGGCTATATAGATATGCTCGTTTCTGCTAGCGCTGGTTGGCGGCCCTCTTTTGTGCAGCCCTGGACTCCTGGCTGACTTTGCACAGTTCTGGGGGGTGGATGTAGTCATTTACCATAGTTTTTCAATGCATTTCTTGATCATTATTCAGCCTGGTGTGATTTTTTTTTTTAGGTTTTTGCTGGAGTAGGTTTGTGGAAACCATTCTGCTCATGTGACCATCTTGGCTAGAAGTCCACACCATACCCATACTCCCCCATTTTACCTTCTAGCCAAACTGGCCTATTTGCTGCTGTTCCCCGCATATGACATCCCATTCCCCACCTCTGTGCTTTTGCCCAGGGCCATCTCCCATGGCTGGAATGCTCTCGCTCCTCTCTTCTTCCTCTTGGAACCCCTAGCTCCTTTCAAGGTTCAGCGCAAGTGCCACCTTCCCCCAAGAGGCCTTCTCTGATTGCCCTGCATTGGTAGTTACTGCTTTCCTCCATCACAATGAATTTATTTTGTCTAGACCTGATATTTACTTATTTGTCAACATCTCATATCTTCCTAGGAGGAATACAATTAAGTTAAACCAGGTAATGAAATGACTTCTTTGGTAATCTATATAATAGCCTTCTGCACTTGTGGTCCTCCCCCTCCCCCCGGTCTTTCCTGGACTAGAGATGCTTTTGTTAATGGTCTTGTAACCATTTTGAATCTTGTTCTCCTGGTTCTGTTTTCTTTGCCCTGCATCTGTTCATACAAGTTTTCCTCATGCTTGGGATTTCCCACAGCATAATAATATTCTATTATGATCATGTACCCCAATTCGTGCCTTTTATGACTATTTGTTAGCTGTGTTTGCCTAGACTTTCAGGAATTACCTGGCAAAATCTCATGCCATTGTTGGGGAAAGGATGGAGAGGTGTGGGTTAGACAATAGTACAGTCAGGTAGATTTGAAACTGGTTGACTGGCTAGGAGTGAACAGTTTCATCAGTGATCCTTTGCCAGCTTGAGAACTGGCAGTGGAGTGCCCAGGGTAGCCAGCAAAGTGGCAAGCCTGAAAATAATCTTTCTGAGGACTCGTTGAAGGCAGTGGGGACATTTAGCCTTGGAAAAGGGAGGACTCAGGGGAACATAATAAATGTGTTCCAGTGTATGAAGGTCTTTCTATTAAATAGGAGCCAGACTTGATCTGCTTAGTCCCACAAGAACTAGGACAATGTTGGGGGAGGACAAACCAGAGGCAGATCTAGGCATAATGCCGTGCAGCCCTGGCCTTAGAGTCCAGACCCATCGTCCGCTCTAGACTCTCCATCTCTCTCTCCACCCTCTCCTTCTGCTTGCTTGTTCATCTCAACCTACACTCATACCGACCAGTCTGTGTCTCTCCCCTCCCCCCAGATTGGTGCCAACATGTTCACAACCTTCCAGCTACCGTCAGCCTCTTTCTTAGGGTCCAAGGAAGTAGCTCCAGTGTGGGGAGGACATGTTCCTGCTACCCATCGCTGTAGCTCCTGAGTCCCAATGTATGTGATTCCCATCTATACAAAAATCTGTCACAAAGACACCATTGACTCTTTTTATTAAAAAGTTTTATTGACATTTTTGTTTCTTCTGTCTCCATGGTATCCCATGTATCCCTCCCAGAGGGCCGACCCATATAACAAATAGTACTTTGTTAGAGAGGGAAAAAATCAGCAGAACCCATCAATCTATTGGAAAAAGTCAGGAACCTTATGGACGTCCCAGCTCTGCCAAGGGCTGTCTTCTCCTGGTCTTTCATTCACGCCTCATTTGATCTTTACAATTTTGTTCCATTCCCTTTGGCTTTGGGTGTGTGTGTGTGTGTGTGTGTGTGTGTGTGTGTGTGTGTGTGGTTCTTTCCATTGCCATTGATCAGTATTCCCTTGGCTGTGCTCACTTTACTCTCCATCAGCTCACACAGATCTTCTCAGGCTGCTCTGTATCTATCACATATATCATTTCTTATAGCACAGTAATATTCCATTACATTCACGTACCTTAATTTGGTTAGCCATTACCCAATTGTTGGGCATCCACTTTGTTTCCAATTCTTATAAATCGCGAAAAAAGGACTGCCGTCAATATTTTGGTGTATGCAGAGACTCTCTTTTATTGATGGCTTCCTTGGGGTATAAGCCCAGTAATGGAGTTTCTGGTTCAAAGGGTATGGATATTTTAGTCACTTTATTTGCATAATTCCAAATTATTTTCCAAAACGGCAGTGCCCTTTCATGGCTACACCAATGTATTAGTGTACCTGTCATTCCACAGCCCCTCCAACGTTGTGTTACCACTTTTTGTCACTTTTGCCAATTTGTAGGGTGTTAGGGGAAACTTCAGGGTTGTTTTGATTTGCATTTCACTTATTACTGTTTTGAAGTATTCTTTCACGTGGTTGTTAATACTTTGCAATTTTTTTTTGAGAACTATTTGCTCATATCCTTTGACCACTTGAGGAATGGCTATATATATATATATATATTCATTCATTCATATATTTATTTATTTATTTGTTTGTTTGTTTGTTTGTTGTTTATATTTCTTAGATACCAAACCCTAACTGGAGAAATTTTAAAGATGCTTTCTCCACATTTGACCACTTCTCTTAACCTAGGTGTATTAATGTGGTCTGTGCAGAAGCTTTTTAGTTTTGAGTAGTCATTTACTTTATCTTTTGTAATTACCTCTCTCATGTGGTGAAGAATATATCTCATTGGGTGGGGTGGAACCAAGATGGTGGCAGGAAAACAGGGACTGGCTTAGGCTCTCCCCCAAATCACTCCAAATACCTGTAAAAATGGCTCTGAACAAATTCTAGAGCTACAGAACCCACAGAATAACAGAGAGAAGTAGGTCTCCAGCCCAAGACGGCCTGGGTGGTCGCTAGGAAAGGTCTATTGCACTGTGCTGGGAGTGGAGTGCAACCCAGAGTGGGCTGCACCAGGACAGACCAGGCACTGAGGAGATGGGGCAGAGCAGGCCATAGGGCCCTGAAGTGCTGAGCTGTGGCAGCTACCAGACTTCTCAACCCACAAACTCCAAAGACAACTTAGCAGGTCATTTGGAAAACTGCTGGATCAAGGTGAAAGGAGTACGTGGTCAGCCCCAGGCCTGGGGATGGCAGAGGTGGTGTAGCCCAGCAGCTGCAGTAGCAGGAAGCTCTTGCAGCTGCTTCCAGAGCTCCAGCTGTGGTTGCTTCTGGTCCCAGGCCCACCCGGTGGGAGGGGTGTTTCAACAACCCGGCTAGCAGCTGTGGTGGGGGTATAAGACCAACCCAAGCCCAACAACAAGAATGCTACCAGCACGCTACAAAAGCACAGGTTCTTTTGATCTGCTTTAACAAGGAAAGCATGTTAAGGGGTTGACAAGCTTACTTTAATTCAGCATACAAATATCATTCACTTAGTTCAGGGGAAAAGACCAGCACCCTGAACTTCAGAGCAAAATACAAACAAATCACAAGCATCAACAGAAAGACCCAATACAATTCATAGTTACCAACATCTATGTTCAACCTGGGAGCTCATAATGTGGGCTGGCGCAGAGTCACTCGTGCCACCACTGCTGTGGGAAAGAGCTCCAAAGAAGAGAAAGCCAACCCCTGGTTTTATATCTTTTTCAGCGTCAGGGGTGAGTCACACATGCGACTCACCCACATGCCCTAAAATCGTCACAAAGAGGCGACTTAAACCCACATGGTCTAAGAGCCTCTGATGTCCCAAACCTATCACGCAAACTCATGTGTAAACTAGGCCCTCCCCTGAGTTAGCCCCACCTTGGGCCCCACCTTAGTTACCAATCCACACCCACATAGGTTTTACATCTAATAGGGGTTTGGGCCTGGGGCTTAGCACCTAGTAAGGCTCAATGAAATACACTGAATTACTCAAAGGAAACAAAAGCCAGCTAAGTGCTAAGAGCCCATTTTGCTTACCAACACAAAGGGTCAAGCAGTGGATCAGAGCAGGAGTGCAGGAAGCACTTTGCTGGTGCAGAGGCAGGGTTGACTTGCTTTGCCCTGCTTGGATCTGGGTTGCAGTCCTGGTTGGCAGTTCTTGGGGGAGGAGGAGTGCTGGTGTGGCAGAGCTTGCCATGTAGAAGTAGCTCTGAAAACAGCAACACAACACCCCTGAAGCTTGGGACAAAGCACTCATCATTCTGAAGGCAGGCATACCCTGACAAAAGCCTCAAGGGTCAAATAGTTGGCTGAGAACATGAGCAAGCAGCAAAAGATTCCGACTATTGAATCTTTTTTTGGTGACAAAGAAGATCAAAAAATACAGATAGAAGAAGTCAACAAAGTCAAAAGTCTCCAAGAAAAATGTGAATTGGTCTCAGGCCATGGAAGAGCTCAAAAAGGATTTGGAAAGGTAAGTAAGAGAAGTAAAGGAAAAATTGGGAAGTGAAATGAGAGTGATGTAAGAAAATCATGAAAAACAAGTCAACGACTTGCTAAAGGAGACCCCAAAAATACTGAAGAAAACAACACATTAAAAATAGACTAACCAAAATTGCAAAAGAGCTCCAAAAAGCCAATGAGGAGAAGAATGCCTTGAAAGGCAGAATTAGCCAAATGGAAAAGGAGGTCCAAAAGACCACTGAAGAAAATACTACCTTAAAAATTAGATTGGAGCAAGTGGAAGCTAGTGACTTTATGAGAAATCAAGAAATTATAAAACAGAACCAAAAGAATGAAAAAATGGAAGACAATGTGAAATATCTCACTGGAGAAACCACTGACCTGGAGAATAGATCCAGGAGAGCTAACTTAAAAATTATTGGACTACCTGAAAGCCATGATCAAAAAAAAGAGCTTAGACATCATCTTTCAAGAAATTATCAAGGAAAATTGCCCTGATATTCTAGAGCCAGAGGGTAAAGTAGAAATTGAAAGAATCTACCAATTGCCTCTTGAAAAAGATCCCAAGAAGAAAACTCCTAGGCATATTATAGCCAAATTCCAGAGTTCCCAGGTCAAGGAGAAAGTATTGCATACAGCCAGAAAGAAACAATTTGAGTATTGTGGAAACACAATCAGGATAACATAAGATCTAGCAGCTTCTACATTAAGAGATCAAAGGGCTTGGAATATGATATTCTGGAGGTCAAAGGAGCTAGGATTAAAACCAAGAATCACTTACCCAGCAAAACTGAGTATAACACTCCAGGACAAAATTTGGAATTTCAATAAAATAGAGGACTTTCAAGCATTCTTGAAAAAGAAAAGATCAGAGCTGGAGAGAAAATTTGACTTTCAAATACAAGAATCACGAGAAGCATGAAAAGGTAAACAGGAAAGAGAAATCATAAGGGACTTACTAAAGTTAAACAGTTTCGGTTACATTCCTACATGGAAAGATGATATTTATAACTCATGAAACCTTTCTAAGTATAAGGGTAGTTGAAGGGAATACACACACACACACACACACACACACATAGACAAAGGGCACAGGGTGAGTTGAATATGAAGGGACGATATCTAAAAATAAATAAGTAAATACAATTAAGGGGTGAGAAAGAAATATATTGGGAGAAGGAGAAAGGGAGAGATAGAATGGGGTAAATTCTCTCACATAAAAGTGTCAAGAAAAAGCAGTTCTATTGGAAGGGAAGAGGGGGCAGGTGAAAGGAAATAGGTGAATTTTGCTCTCATCAGACTTGACTTAAGGAGGGAATAACATACATACTCAATTGGGTATCTTACCCTACAGGAAAGTAGTGGGGAAGGGGATAAGAGAGAGGGGATGATAGAAGGGAGGGCAGAGTGGGGGAGGAGGTAATCAAAAGCAAACAGTTTTGAAAAGGGCCAGGGTCAAGGGGATAAAATTGAATAAAGGGGGACAGGAGAGGATGGAGGGAAATATAGTTAGTCTTTCACAACATGACTGTTATGGAAGTGTTTTGCATAATGATACATATGTGGCCTATATTCAATTGCTTGCCTTCTCAAGGAGGGTGGATGGGGAGGGAAGAAGGGAGAAAATTTGGACCTCAAAATTCTAAAAAGAAATGCTCAAAAAAAAGTTGTTTTTTACATGCAACGGGGGAATAAGATATACAGGCAATGGGGTATAGAAATCTGTCTTGCCTTACAAGAAAGTAAGGGGAAAGGGAATGGTGGGGGAGTGGGGCGACAGAAGGGAGGGCAGACTGGAGAAAAGGGAAATCAGAATACACGCCATCTTGCAGCGGGGGAGGGTAGAAATGGGGAGAAAATTTGTAACTCAAAATCAATGTTGAAAACTAAAAAATATTAAATAAAGAAAAACATGAAAAAAAAGAATAAATCTCATTTCCATAGCAGTGAGCATACATGATCTATGTGTTTTCTAAATTTTTTTTTTAGGTTATGACCTTTAATATAAGGTCGTGTCCATTTAAAAGGTATCACAGAGTAGAGTAAGCAGATAGAGCAGACAAAGTAAGATGTTGGTCTGAGCCTAATTTCTGCCAGGCTGCTTTCTAATTTTCCCATCTTTTTTTTTTTATCAATAAGGAGTTTTTCCCTTGGTAATTTATGTTTTCCCCTTTATCAAACACCATGTTGGGTTGCATTGTGTCTGATCCCCTTTGTCCAGTCTGTTCCACTGATTTCCCTATTTTTTAAGAAATGCCATATGGTTTTGGTGGCTGTTGTTTATAGGATGGTTTGAGCTCTGGAAGTGTTATCCCCCTTTCATGTATACTTCTTTTCATGATTTCAATTGACATTCTAGATCTTTTGCTTTTCGAAATGAATTTTGTTATTATTTCATTAAGCTCTGTAAAGCACCCCCCCCCCCTTAGTAATTTGATTGCTATGGCATTGAAAGTGTAAATTAATTTTCATAGTTTTGTCATTTTTATTATATTGGCACAGCCTAGCCATGCCCATTTAATACTCCTCCAGTTATTTAAGTTGTCCTTTATTTTTTTAAGGAGAACTTTGTGGGTTTTTTTTTGGAGGGGGGAAGGCAGGGGAATTGGGGTTAAGTGACTTGCCCAAGGTCACACAGCTAGTAAGTGTGTCAAGTGTCTGAGGCCAGATTTGAACTCAGGACCTCCTGACTCACTGCGCCACCTAGCTGCCCCTTAAGGAGTACTTTGTAATTGCATCTCTACAAGTCTCTTGTGTGCTTTGGTAGGTCCATTCTCAGATATTTCAGGCATTCCGTGATTATACGAGTGCCTCTTAAACATAAACCATTTAAGTGGTAAAGTATTAATAATCAATCATAATGTTTAGTCAATAGGCCTACTATGCACCAAGCACTGTGCTCACTGCTGGAAATATATAAAAAGGCAAAAGATAGCTGCCACCCTCAAAGAACTTACAGTCTAATGAGGGAGACAAGTAAACAAGTATGTACAGGCTAGACAGACCAATACTGGAATAATCAAACATCAGAATTACTTAATAGAAAGTAAAAGCAGGCATAATCAAAATATCACAGTCCACCCATGTAAACCTAGGTCAGGCTTCTCCATCAATGTATGCAGCATCCATACAGGAAAATAGACATGCACTTTCAGGAACCTAGCAGGGAGTCCAATAAGTGGGAAAACCTAGGTCACCTGGTTGTACCCAGGATGACTCAGAAGTCTGGAGGTCTTGATATCCTGGGTCCTTTTAGATACAATCTGCACCACATAAAGCTACTTCTCTGCAAGCTGCTCTCCTATTGGGCAAAGCCTTTCCTTTTCTGCTCCTGAGCAGATAGAGCAGTGGTGAGCTCTTTTGGTTCACAGCCACCCTTAACAGGGCATTGAGAAAGTGTTGTGTAGTCATGTAGGAGTTACACCAGGTGGCCTCTGAAATCCCATCGAGTTCTGAGATTCTGTGGGTACAAACTATAGATTGGACCCTCTGTACCCAGTGGGGATTGTCACCAGCCTTTCCTACCGTAGGATCCTGCTGTCTCTGATCCCAGCTCTAGGTCCCACAAGACAAACAGGCAGAGCAGAGACACTGACTTCTCTGAGCAAGTAAACTGATCAGATTAGCCAGTTACTTAGCAGAGCAGCCTGGAAAGGGCCATCAGGGGGTTTGAATTGACAGTATGTGGGAAGATAAGGTTCAGAGGTCTGGTTGGCTTCTGAAGCTAGGGAATCTGGATAGTTAGGGACAGTATGAAGGCATTGGAGCCCTCCTGATGACAGGAACATTATGGAAGATTTCAAAAGGAGAAGACAGGACTGAAACTTCCTCTACCCATTTTTCACCAAGATTAGCTCTGATCTCTAGGCACTGAGTACTAGATTCTCAGACACAGGAAAGAATGGCCTCAAGGCCCAGACTTCAAAGTCTGGAAAGAGAGCAGAGGCAGGGCAAGGTGTGGAAATACACTCATACAGTAGGAATGCGATGTCATCAGAAAGAGGGAAGAAGCCAGCCAGGTGAGGTACAGATCCTATGACTGAGAACTGGAAGGTTCCTCATCGATCATCTCTCCCACCTCCCCCTTTTTGCAGAAGAAGAAACTGATGCCCAGAGAGGTTAAATAACTTGACCAAGGGGGCACAGGAAGGAAGCAGTAAAGTTGGGATTGAACCCAGCATTTTGAGTTGATTCCAACCCAATGTTTTTGCTACTCTCTTGTACAGTGTGTGGTATCACCCACATGCTCTTTGAACAATACCATGCCCTGGGCAAAAGGCCTCATGGATGGGCTCCTGGTAGAGCGAAAATCTGGGAACTGGTTTATCAGAAAAAGAGAGACAAAGGGAAGGAGAAAGAAGGGAGGGGAGAGACAGACAGACAGGGAGAGACAGGGAGAGAGACAGAGAGAGGAGAAGGAGGGAGGGACAGAAGAAGAGAGGAGAGAGGGAGAGAGATGGAAAAAGAGAGAAAGGGAAGAAAAGAAAAGGAGAAGGGGGAGAGATAAAAGAGGAGAGAGGAGGGTGGGAGATGGACAGAGAGGAGGAAAGGAGAGAGAAGAGGAGGGAGGGGGGATGGAGAGAGAGACAGAGGGAGGAGGGAGGGAGGGAAAGGCAGAGGGGGAGAGAGACAGAGAGACAGAGAGAGACAGAGAGAGGAGAGAAGAGGGAGAGAGAAGAGAAGAGGAGAGGGAGAGAGGGACAGAGAGAAAAGAGAGAACAGAGGTGGGGTGGGTCAGGGAGGAAGGGAGACAGAAAGAAAGGGGCCGGAATTGGTCACTTGCTGAAACGCCATATGTTCACATCCCAGCTCCACCACTTAATACTTAGGCGACTTTGGACAAGTCTCTTGCCTTCGCGGGTCTACAGTTTTCCGATTTATAAAATGAGAAGATCAGGCTAGCAGAAGTCTGTCCCTTCCAGCTCTAAATCTCTGGTCCTTTGATAGAGACCTGAGCCAGGGACACAAGAGGGAGTTGGAGGAGGGGCTCTGAGGCAAGCCCCCAGGCCCGGGATGTTGGGTTGTTCTGAGGTAGCGGGTCTGCTCTAGGATCTGGGGCGGCCCAGGCAGGGAGGAGCTGACGATGCTGGGTGTCAGCCAGCATTCTCCTGTGCCCGTCCGATGCCCTGGGGGCACTTGCCTCATTCTTCCTTCTTCTCCTCGCCCCCTCCCAGCTCCTCCTGACTGTGCCTTGGCCCAGGATTAGCTGTGTTTGTAAAATTGCCAACCCCGTGACTAAAGAGGGGCTTCTGAGCAGCTGACAGGCTGGTGTGAAAGGAGGGGAAAAGGAACCTGGGGGCAAGGGCAGGGGAGTGGGCCTCTTGTTCAGTCTCCATCCACAATCCAAAGAGCATTATCCAAGATCTCTTTGGGGCCGGGCACAGGGGAAACAGACACAAGGAAACACGAAACCTGCAACCAAGGAACTGATACTCTGCCATCTGTTCTCACCCGATTCTAATTCCCAGATCCAGCGCTAACCCCAAGCACCTACAACAACCCTTGGCACTCAGTAGGTGCTTATTAATATTTATTGAGTTGCCAGCAATACCAACTAGCTCCAGAGAAGTATCTTGGAAGACCTTACAGAAGTATGTCACCTACCTCAAAGGTGACACACCAAATTCTCCTTGAATTATTTTGAATATACTTACACATGGCTACAGAATGTGGATAGAATGTAGACCCTGTGATGGCAGGGGCTATTTCGATTTTTGTATTTTTATCTCCAGCACCCAGTACAGAATCTGGCAGATTGTAGGTACTTGCTAATTTTGGTTGGTGGAATTGAATTGAGAACCAAACCCTTGGCTGCCTTTCCAACCTTATCTCCCATCACCACCCCCTGCTCTTACATTCACTGTCCCAGGCAAAGTGATCTACCAGCCAATCCTAGAAGAGGCCACTCTGCTTGGGAAGAGGCAGCTGATGGTTGGGGACTTGGGGTGGCAGGCAACAGAGGCCTGGGATTCCATCTCTGCTCAGATGTCCAAGCCTATTGCCTTCTCCCCTCCTATCCCTAAGGTCTATTATCTAAATTCTCTCCCTTTCTTTGAGGGCAGCTAAATGGCACAGTGGTTAGAGTGCCTGGCATGGAGTCAGTCCTGAATTCAAATCTGACCTCAAAACTTCCTGAGTGACCCTGGGTGAGGCCCTTAACCCTGTTTGCCTCAGTTCCCTCCTCTGTAAAATGGGCTGGAGAAGGAAAGCACAAATTGCTCCAGTGTCTCTGCCAAGAAAACCCTGAACGGGGTCATGAAGAGTCAGACGCAATGGAAATGACTGAACAACAACTCTTCCTTTGAGGAAGGTGACATACTTTCTGTAAGGTCTTCCAAGATACTCCTCTGGAGCTAGTTGGTATTGCTGGGCCTGGAGTCAGGAAAATCTGAGTTAAATAGCCTCAGACACTTAGAATTATATATACTGGCCTGTAGGCAAGTCTCTTTACTTCGGCCTCAGTTTCCTCATCTGTGAAATGGGGGTCATAGCATCACCTACTGCTCAGTTGTTACGAGGCTCAAATGAGAAATCTTGGGAAAGTTCTTTGCATGCTTTACAATGCTGTATGAATGTTCACTGTTCTCATCCTCCTTCCCCTCTTGAAAAGCTCGCTTTCCCTCAACAGGTGTTGCCAGAGTAACTTGCCTGATCTCGCCGGTCTCTCCAGCATTGTCACTTCCTCAGTGGACGAGCAATCGTTCAAGGCTGGAACTGGGACCTTTCTCACTTTTGAGAGGCCACTGTGTTAATGAGGTTTTCACACGACCCCAAACAGCCCGAAGACTCTCGGCGTGTTTGGGGATATTAATTTCTCGCTTCTCCGGCTCTCTGTCCCCACTCTAGCAATCTGGCAACTTGATATAGTGAGATCAGCCATGTGTTGTCATCAACTCCCCTTACAAGCACATGGTTCAAAAGACTCAAAGAACAGATGGGTTTATTTAGAGGTCAGGGGAAAAAAAGCAGCACCCTTACGGTGCTCACGGAAAATACTGATGCCGTCCAAGGGGGCAACAGGTCCTCAGAGCCCTGTACCGCCTCGGTCACTCACAGTCATGGTAAATAGGACTCCCACCATGCACAGGTCTTGCCAAGTTCTTCATCATGGTATCTACTAACACTGTCCACAGCTGCCAATAGGCAGTTCCTGTAAGGCCTCCAGCAGGGGGCGCCATTATCACACCTCCAGGACTCCCATGGCCCAGCCTATAGTGTCACGGGCCTCTGCTCCTCCCAATGTTCCCTTCTTCAGCCTTCTGGTTGTCTTGTCTTTGGTTCTCCCATTTCCCATAGCCCACGGCGGGGACACGTCATCTAGGGTCCTTTTTGTAAGAGAAGAGACTTCCTGTCTCAGTCAGGACAGAGACAGCTTTTGCAAAGTACTCTACAAATGTTGCCTCATTTGAACCTCACAACAACTCTGGGAAGTAGGTGCTTTTATTATCCCCACTTTACAGATGGGGAAACTGAGGCAGAGCAAGACATTAAGCATGTGCCCAAGGTCACACAGCTAGTAAGTGTATAAGGCTGGATTTGAACTCAGATCTTCCTGACACCAGGCCTGCTGCTCTATCCAATACACCTCTGCCTGCCTGAGGTAGAGGAGAGTTATCTCACTGCTGCAGAGGGAGGGAGCATTTCAGAGTTTCCCAGTGAATGTAGCTCAAACTGGGTGGCTAGGTGATGCAATACATGGAGCAGCTGGGGTTGGTGGGAATCCACACTGTCCCGCCATCATGTTGCTGCCTGCCCTTAGAGCACCCGTATTGTGTTGGAAGCCCCCCCCATTTGTCTCCCAAGTCCCCACACTCCTCCTGGGCTCCCTGCTCAGGTAACCATGCCCACATTGTACCAGGAAGAGAAAGAACAAAGACTGTGCTTGCAGCCCACCTCACCCAACCCAGAGATTCCTGGTCCTGGTACAGCCTTCTCAGCCTAACAGAGAGTTGTTAAATAGGTGATGAATTACTGAAAAGAAACATTTTTCTTGTCTCCTGGTCCCACACGTGTGAAAATCATGGGAGCTAGAGCTGGAGTGGCCCTTAAGCATGACTTGAAGTCAGAGGGCCCAAGTTCAAACTCATCTAGATACATTGAGCTGTGTGATCTTGGGCCATGCCTTCGACTTTCTGGGCCTCTATTTGCTCACCTGTACCATGGCCCTGTAACAAGGCCCCTTCCAGACGTGTCTCTCAGAGTGGCTCGGGGCCCACGGGTGACTCACCTAGCCAACCTGAGGTCAAACATGAAATTAAAAGCTGCCTCCCCACTCTTCTGTTCCCGGCAGCACCAGGTGTGGCTCACAAGAACACCATTTCCCCAAGGAGACCTTTGCAGGGGCCTCCTGGGGTTTGTAGTGTTTGGCAAGCAGCCTCCAAGGCCGGGAGGCAGGAACCTGGCTCAGCCACAGACTCCTTTTGGAAGTTTGAAGGAGGCCCTGGCCCTCTCTGGCCTTGATCTCCTCCTTCCAGGACACAAGGAGGTTGTCACTCCAATGAAGGAGGCTCTCAGAGGCTGGGCTCACACGTGTTATCACCATCTTATAGCACAGACAAAAGACCTGTCAAGGTCACCGCGAGTAAGGTGCTGGAATAAGGATTTGAACCCGGGACTCTTGCCTCTGTTTCGATCCACCAGGACCCTCGGACAGGCCTGGATTAGGCGCCAGGACACAGGGACCGGGGGAACGGCAGGGGCACCAGACCCTCATTTTGTCCAGCTCCGGGGGAGAAAGTCCCTACAAAGACCAGAAGGCATCGGGGGCTCAGGCCCAGTGAGAGCTTGGTCAAGGGGGAGCCCCTCCCCCCAGTCTGACTGGGGATTGGAAGGGCTGGGGGCGGTCACAGGGACTGAGGGACAGAGAGGCAGGGAAGGTGAGCTTGGGAGGAAAGCGGCCTCAGGCCCCCCCCACCCCCCACCACGAGGGCCATTTCTCCTCTCCCCAAGAGTGGGTGAGCTCAGCAGCTCCCTAAGGTCTGGTGACCCCGTCCCTCCCCAGCCACAGCAGAGCATTGGTTCTCCAGGCCTACTGTCTCCCCTTTCCTCTTGGCTTTCCAGAGGCGCCCAGCTAAGAAGCCTGCCAAGCCCTGTAGAGCGTGGGTTATTTTAATTCCAGTCAACAAGCACTGAAGTGCCTACTACGTGCCCGGTCCCACCCCTCAAGAAGGGGCTGAGAGCGCGGGGCCGGGTGACCCCATTTGCCTCGGTTTCCTCGTCCGAGTATCTTTGCCAAGAAAGCTCAAGTGGAGTCACGGCTGAGACTACTGAACAGGACAGCACCCGTGTGCATTATTTGCACAAAAGCTTTGCGGGGAGCTGGAGGCTCTATCTCCCACGTCGCGTCGCGGAGCCCTGCACATCCGTGGAATTCTGAGATGCCTCGAGGCCACCCTGGGCGGGTGGGCGGAGGTGAAAAGAAGCGGGAGAGGCCTTTTGAGAAGCTCCCCGAGGCGGAGTCCGGGGCTGGGGGCCCCCGGGACTTGGGCTCTTCCAGCACGCCGGCGCCCAGGAGCCTCATCCCTATTTAATCCAGCCCCACCAACACTGGTCACGTAGAGCTTAGGGGCGAGGCTTGCAGGTGAGCTCGCCCGGGTCTGCCACGAAGGCGCGTTGTCTGCAAACGTCAGCCTCCGACTCGTCCGGGCACTAGCTGCGAGTTTTAACCGCCTTGCCCCCCCGTAAGTCAGAGGCAGGATTTTCGAACCCCGTCTAGCAAGATTCCTCAGCAGGATTTCAAGGCACTGTGAGCAGATAAGAAAATAATGGAGAGCGAACTAACGCCGGGGACGGTGGGGGCGGGGACCAGGAAAACCTCCCAGTGGGAATCGGCTTTAGAACTGAGCCTGCAGGGGAAGAGAAAGCGCTCCGAGAGGGGGAGGGGAGGAGGCCGAGCTCTCCGGGCCGGGAACAATGCGGGTGTGAGGGTGTATTTGCATAATGCCTGAGGGGAACTTCTCTCCCCAGCACCTGGAGATAAGACCTAGGTTCGCAAGTACAGGAAGAAAGCTCCCACGGCGTCGGGCTCGACCCTTTCACTTTACCGGGGATTCGAACCCAAGTCTTCTAACTTAGTAGTGAAGCATTATCGTCACCAGGAGACAGAAGAGCAAACAGCTGCAGAGCGGCCGAGTGATTTGTTACTAGAAGTCCCTTCGCCGCTCTGTGCCTCAGTTTCCCCATCGGTAAAGCACCCCCCCACCCCAGTTCCGACGCTTAGTTTCGAAGGCAGCGAAGCTCTCTGCTCCGCCCCGCCCCTCCCCGGCTCCTCCTTTCGGACGCTCCCCTCGCAGCCGGCCGGAGCTTTCCGCTATCCCCGCCCCGCTGCGCCCTGTTATGGTTGCGGTTTTAAATGACACGTGCGGCTCAGATGAATGAACCCGAGGGTCCCACCCCCTCTATTAGCCAATCACAGCGAACCTCAGTCCGGCAGCTTCCGCCTAAAGAGGCGCCACGGCCGGCGAGGACCGGGGGCTCGGCAGCCCACGTGGGAGCCCGGGGCCCGGGAAAGGGGGCAGGCGCCAGGTGGAGGCGGGCCCTAGGCGCCACGCTGGCCATTGGCTGGGGCCGCTCGGGACGTGGGGGCGGGGCGAGCGCGCGGCGCCAAGGCTTAAAAGTGATTGACAGGCGGGAGCGGGGCGGGGCTGGCTCAGGGGCGGCGAGTGACGGGGAGCGCAGTCCAATGGCAGGAGGGGCAGGGCAGCGGCGCCCAATGGACGTCGACGGGGCGGGGCAGAGGTGGCAGCAAGTTTAGTTGCGCGGGGCCGCCGCGGAACTGTCAGTGGCGGCGGCGGCGGCTGGGGGCAGTGGCGGCGGCGGCGGCGGCAGCGGCGGCGGCGGAGGACTCTGGTCTGCGGCTGCGGTGAGTCCCTGGCCCTCTAGCTCCCGGGTCCCGAGCTCCCGGCTCGTTACCCCCCCCCCGCCCCCACCTCAGTCCCTGCCCCTCCCCGCCCCCCTCCCCCCCCACCCGCCCCCGCCCTCAGGGGAGCGCGCGCCGACGTTTATATAACGCGCGTGGAGGCGTGGACCCGGCGAGGCGGCTACGCACCCCCCTCCGGGAGCGCCTCACGTGACCCCGGTCTGTGTGTCTCCCCCCCCCCACACACACGTTGCTCCCCCCCCCCCAAGCCTCCACCGCGTCCTCTGACGCGTCTCTCAGTTTGCCTTTCTGTCACATGGACGCAGCGCGCTCGGAGCCTCCGCGTCCCGGTTTCACAGATGGGGAAACTGAGGCCCGGAGGGAGAGGACCTGCCTTAAGCCCCGCCACCGCCCCCCACCCGCGAGCCGCTTCCTAACTTATCCGAGCCTCACCTGTAAAATGAAGGGGCTGGTCCCCCAAGGAGCGTAAACTCCCCGAGGGCAGGTATCCCCTCCCCCAACAACGCCGCACCATCTGCTTGTCCCGGGAGCCGCGGGCAGGAAAGTACGGAGGGAGAAACTGAGGCTCCGCGGGGAGCAGGGTTACGAGGGCGTCTGTGCACATGAAGGGGTGCCCCTCCTCTCGCCCCCCCAAACCATGGAGCGCCAGCTCCCAGAGGCACCTAATAAATATGTCTCGTCCTCGGCTGCCCCCCCCCACTTCAGATCACTGGGGCGGGGGCAGCAGGCCTTTATTAGGCACCCACTGTGTGCCAGGCTCGGCTCCCTCTGTCCTGGGAACGCAAGGAGGGCGAAGCCGGCCCTGCCCTCCTGGGGTTCTCAGGCTGCTGGAGGGGAGCGTGCAACAATTGTGCGCCGGCAGCAAACGGAGGGATAGTGCATTGCGCTTAGCATGGTGTCTGGACCGCGGGTGCTTGTGGACTGAGGGACTGACGCCGAGCTGTGTGACCTTGGACTTGTCATTTCCTGGCCTTGGGCCTCAGTCTTCCTCCTGCCACCAGTTAGCCCCGGACTGGGCCAGAACCCCGGCTGCTTCCTCTTGGCTCTGTGATGAGGCGCTTCTGGGGGCCTTAGTGTGCTCACCGCTGGCCCTTAAGAGGACGCGCCCCATCCGCGCCTGAGTCCTCCATACTCCCCAAGCTGGTCCACCCAGGACCGGCTTAGGCTGCGCATCAAAGGCCATCTGCACGTCCTCGAGTGCCCCCGCAGGAAAGCTTGGGCTGGACAGAGGAGTGGCCTTGGAAGGAGGAAGCGATTATGAGGTGCCTACTGTGCGCGGCTGCCCACTCGGGCCTTGCCTTCTGTTGGTGGGAAAGAACACCCGCAAAGAGCCCAATCTGGGGTGTGCAAAGCACTTCCTAAATGTGATCTCCGGGGTCCTGACGGAAATGCAGGGAGGGAGGGGCCGCCTGGAGCCCGGTCACCCCGGGCAAGTCACTGAACTGATCCCTGCCTCAGTGTCCTCACCTGTGGAACTCGGGCAGCCCTTCCCGCAGAGTGTCTGGAGGCCTGAGAGCGAGTAAGGTGATTGGCGGGGCCACAGACATGCCAGCTGTGATGGTGGTTGTCAATGACAGCCCCAGTTTACAGATGGGGAAGCTGAGGCACCGAGCAATTTGGTGACTTGCCCAAGACCGGATCTGAGCGCAGGGCTTCCTGGCTCTAGGCCTGGTGCTCTGGGTCATGCTGCTCCTCTCCCCTAATCTCCTGGTCACTCCTGGAGTGATGGGGGCAGGGTTTGCCCCCATTGTGCCCCCCTTGTATCAGGGCTCAGATGCCTCTCCTTCTCTCCCTAGTTTGGATCCTCATCTCCTCTTGCCCAGCCTGCTCAGTGGCCTCTCCATAAACTGCCATGCTTGGCATTTGAGGCTCTTTGCTGCAGGCTGCCTTCTGCCCTGTCTCCTCTCTCTCCCCAGGCCAGCCAAGGTCTGGTGGCTGGAACATTCTCTCTCAGCTTAGAGTTTGTTGCTTTCTTCAGAATTGAAGCTCCTCTCTCCGGCATCAGCCCCGTTCTACCCTCCTCTGTCTCTCCTGGGCAGCCTCCACAGTCTCCCATGCTTGCCTCCTCTGTGCCTTCTCCTCTCTCTCTGGTCTTCTCCACCCACTCTGACGGCTTCTCCTCAGTCTGTGCTGTAGGTTCCTTTATGCAGGAAGGTGTCCCCCGGGCTCTGTCTTGGGCCCTCTTCTCCCTCAGTACCCCTTCAC
The DNA here is from genome assembly GCF_011100635.1 of Trichosurus vulpecula. Classification (NCBI taxonomy): domain Eukaryota; kingdom Metazoa; phylum Chordata; class Mammalia; order Diprotodontia; family Phalangeridae; genus Trichosurus; species Trichosurus vulpecula. Next base: position 276,759,195 of record NC_050578.1, on the reverse strand, counting down.
ATGGGCCCCGTTATCATCCCAGCCCCACACTCATGATTCCCGCCCGACCGTCTCTACGGACCTCCAGCTGTGCATGGGATGTCTTCAGCCAGATGGCGGGCACACACCCTAAACCCATCGTGGCCCAGACGAGATTTCTGATTTTGTACGCAAGCCCTCACCTCTCTCTGATTTTCTGCCATTTTTCCAGTGTCCCAGATTTAGGATGTAGGCATGGCGTTCTCCTCTCACCCATTTCTATGTTTGTGACACCTCTCTCAGCCTCCTTCTCTCCCCTGTTGTGGCCCCCACCCTGGGGCAGGCCCTCATCACCCACACCTGGACTGTTGCAGTGGCTGCTAGGGCATCCAGTCCATCCTTCGCTCAGCTAGCAGAGCAGTCTTTCTGAGGCACACTGACCAAGTCCCCTGCCCCTCCCAGTGAAATTCACTGGCTTCCTGTGGTCGCCAAGAGCAAGCAGAAAATCTTCCAGAGTCTTTCCTAACCTGCCCTGCTCCCTCCGGCTTCTTCCACTTCTCCCCTGACTTTCTGGGGTGGATTGTTAAGCACCTACTGTGTGCTGGCCTCTGTGCCAAGCTCTGTCCATACAAAAAGAAGCAAAAGGCCCTGCCTTCCAGGAGCACAATCAACATGCAAATAGTTGGTGCAAACAAAATATAGATGAGATCTATGTGAGATAATTAAGGGAGGAGTCCCAGGCCTTGAGGGAGGCCGGGAAGGTTGGCAGAGATGGGGAGGGGGAGGTGTTGGCGGGTGGCCTGGATCGGGAGCAAGGAGGGGCAGGGCAGGGGCAGAAGGGCAGCGTTCTGTATCCTGGAGGCCATGGGGAGCCCCTGGGGGCGTTTGAGTGAGACAGGTGACTCAGACCCCCCCTCGCCCCCTTCCCAAACGGAATTTCTCTCTACTTTGCTTTTATAAACGGAAGCCTGTTTGCTGCGGCAGGATGTAAACTTTGAGGCTGGTTTTCGTCTCTGGGTCTCCAGTGCCTACAAGCGTCTAGCAGGTAGTAAGGCACTTGGCATTTGTTGACTGAATGATAGAAAGTTTCGTTGAGAACAGTTCCTTTGGAGCGTGCCAAGGTGCATCTCGGCTCAGCAGGAAGGCTGAGGAGTCGGGTCGGCTCCCCCCCCAGGCCTCACTGCCTCTGCTCGCTCTTGGCATTCCCAGGACTCGATGGAGAAATTAGAATCACCCTTTCTTGTCCCTTTAAAACAGGGCTCTGTTTCCTGTTGGTCAAGGTCCGTCCTTGGTCAGTCCCTGAGGTCAGCGGGCCTAGCCGAGGCCTGCCCTAACCCGCCCTCTACGTGCGCTCACGTTCGTGGGCCTCAGCTCTTCTAATGCGCTTATTCCACTGAACCTCTAGTGTCCTTCGAGGCAGGTAGTGACGGCGTTATTACCTCTATTTGACAGATGAGGAAACTGAGGCCTGTGGTCAGTCATACGGCTGGGAAAGGCACGGAGCAGCATTTGAACCCAGGGCCCCCCCCCATTTCACAGATGAGGAAACTGAGGCCCAGAGAGCCTCGGTGACTTGGCCATGGAGGCGGTAATGCCAGTAGCTGTATTTTGACTCAGGCCATTGTAATTCACTGCCTCTTCTGACTTTGGGTGCAGCATTTTCTCTCCTGTGCATGCTGCTGTTGTAGGTGGGAGGTTTGGGGTGAAAGGGGCCCCTTGTTCCTGGTCCTTTACTTAGAAGGAACAGGACATTTGGCCCACAGCTGGCACCAGTGGGTGGCAAGCTAGCTTCCCTTTAGTTCAACAAATATTTATCCAAAGTCTACTACATGTAAGGCCCTGGGCTCAGTGCTGGGAACACCCAGAGCCCGCCCTGGTACAGAACTGGCATCTCAGAGGGTCTAGGGAATAGATGGTAAGGCAGGACAAGCCCATATGCACCATGAGGGCCTGGTGAGACACTGCACTGCCTTCAGTGAGGGCCGTCCCTGGAATCTGGTAAATGCCAGGAAAAGATCCCTCTGTGGTCCTGAGCACCAGCTGCACCTCACAGGTCTCTGTCTAGTGACTGAGGGCCTTGAATGCTGGGCCAAGAAGTTTGGGCTCTAGCTTATTCTTTTAAAAATTATTTATTTTTAGCGTTCATTTAAAAAAAATTTTGATTTCAAAATTTTTTCCCTCCTTTCAGTCCCTCCGCCACCCCTTGAGAAGGCAAGCAATATGTCAATTATACATGTGAAATCACGCAAAACATTTCCCTATTAGCCATGTTGCAAAAAAAAAAAAAGAAAAGAAAATGAAAAAAGCCTGCTGCCATCCACACTCAGAGCTCATCAGTTCTCTGTGGAGGTCATCAGTCCTTCAGAATTGCTGCAGATCACTGTCTCAGCAGAGCAGCCAAGCCCTTCGCAGCGGATCACCCTTACAGTGTTGCCGTTGCCGGGGAGATTGCTCTCCAGGTTCTGCTCACTTGGCTTCGCATCAGTTCGTCTAAGTCTTGCCAGGTTTTTCTGAAATCATCCTGTCTTATGGCAGAGTAGTGTTTGATCACAGTCACATGCAGCAGCGCATTCGGACGTTCCCCGACTGATGGCCATCCCCTCAATTGCCAGTTCTTTGCCACTACAACAGCAGCTTCTACATGTGGGTTCTTTCCCCCTTTCTTCAGTCTCTTTGGGATGCAGACCTAACAATTGGTATTGCTGGGTCAGAGGGTACGCACCATTGTATAGACATTTGGACATAGTTCCAAACCGCTCTCCACGTTGGTGGGGCCAGCAGTGCATTGGTGTCCCTGCTTTGCCGCATCCCCTCCAGCATCTGTCATTTTCCGTTTCTGTCGCGTCGGCCAATCTGACAGGTGTGAGGCGGTACCTCATAGTGGTTGTAATTGCATTTCTCTAATCAATGGTGATTTAGAACATTCTTTCATGTGGCTGTTGATAGCTTTGATTTCTTTGGAAAAGTGCCTCGTGTAGGCTTTGATCATTTATCTGTACCTTCTTAGAGATAATAAGAAGCTTGATGGCGTTTGAGCAGAGAGATGACATTGGTTTGGCTGTGGTGTGCAAGGCAGATCGGGGGGTGTAGAGACCAGCATCAGGAAGACCAGGTGGGACACTGTCCATTTTCTGTGATGAAGAGCCGGATGTGGGCGTCAGCCGTGGGTGCGCCAAAGCGGAGCAATCCCAGGAACCTTTGGGGAGGGGCACTGGGACTCAGCGACTCCCTCCTTGGGTGGTGAGGGTGACTTTGCTTTCCCTTTTTTCCCTTGTCATGACGACCTTGCTTTTCCTCTGGTCAACGTTCTTCTTGACACATTATTATACAGTGTCCTAAGCACATTTTAGTTTGGACATTTCCTGGTGACGTCATCAAAGGGGACACGGATCATCACCTCTCTATCAGCAGCGCAGAGCCTTGAGGGAGGCCTTAGCCTCCTGAGGCGCAGTCTCTCTCTCTCTCTCTCTCTCTCCCTCTCCCTCCCTCTCCCTCCCTCCTCCTCCCTGTCTCACTGTCTCCTGACACTTCCTTCGGCCTCTGGGGAACTCGCCATCATTATTTTTATTACACTCTTTAAAAAGAAGACCCCGGGATTTGGATCGTCCCACTTTGCAGTCGTCTTGCAGCTCGTGACCATTTCCTTGACCTGTCCCCACTCGTCCTACAGGTTACGGGACTTGGCTGACGCTTGTCAGGTGCTGTAGAGAGTAGCAGCAGCGGCGATCGTTGGGATGTGTCCTCCAAAATAAATAACAGGCACGACGAGCCAGAGTTAGTCTGTGGCCTCCCAAGGGTCTGTGGCCTGCAGGGATCCACATGTCTGTGGCTTTGACATCAGTGTCCGGGCTGCCCTCCCAAAGGCTTCTCTGGCTCCTCCTCCTGCTTGGCTCCGAACGGCTGGCCATACATCTGCCTCTCCCATAGTCAGGCGTCTTCCTGTTGGTTCTGCTAAAGTGAAATCAGGTTATAGCTCATAACGAGTCACTCTGTGCTTAGGTCGTTCGGGGACTAGAAAGGAGGTCTGAGATGGGCCCTTCCCTCCAGAGATAACATCCAGAATCTTTGTAGGGCCATGTGCCCAGATAAGTGATGTAGATGGAACCCTGGAGGAATTGAGGGGCCGATGGGCCGGGAAAGGGGCCTGGAGCCAGGGGGCCTGATGATCATCACAACTGCCCTGGGTGATAGGTAGCTGCAGGGAGTTTTATTTTAACTGACCCATGTGCTGAACTCTGGCTGTCCCAGAAACTCTGACTCTTAGGCAGTTGCCTGGGGCAAGGAGAGGTGGGGCCTTGCCCATCAGGGCTCCCAACCCCTAAGCTCAGAAGAAAGACTCAAACCCACAGCTTCAATACAGGTCTGCTTTCTCTCTGTTATGGCATGATGCAGTTTATGTTACAGGCTGGTACCCTCATCTTACAGGTGAGGAAACTGAGGCTGAGAGACATGAATGTCCATGAGCCCCCGGAGCAACTGAGTCAGTTCTGAGTCAGGATTCAAACCCAGGAGGCTTCGGCAGAGATTCAGAGACAGAAATGGGCCTCAGATGGGGAAATGGAGGTCTGTGCAGGCTTCAAGTCTACTGCTCCTTCCACTCCCCCAGGCTGGTCTAAAGAATGGGGATATTTTAGCCAGCCAGTGAGGGCTTTGGAGGGGCCGTGTGTGTGTGTCTGTGTGTGTGTGTCTGTGTGTCTCTCTGTGTCTTTGTGTCTGTGTCTCTTTGTGACTCTGTGTGTCTGTGTCTGTATCTGTGTGTCTGTGTGTGTCTTTGTGTCTCTGTATGTCTGTGTGTGTGTGTGTCTATGTCTGTGTCTCTGTGTGTCTGTATCTGTGCGTGTGTCTGTGTGTGAGAATGTGATCAGGAGATCAGTGATGTGATCAAGCGGAATCAAGACTGTATAATCTGATTTTTTTCTTCTTGTGCCATCCCTTAGAGTGAGGAAGAGGGTGACAGTTTTTTTCCCCTTCCTATTTCATGGAGCTTAGGAGTAATACATTAATAACCACTTTCATTTATATATATCAGACTTGCTGTTTAAAAGAACTTTTGTGTCTGTTGCTTCGTTTGATCCTCACGGCCATCTGGAAGGAAATTGAGGCCTCCCCCCAGTACTGGCTCTTCGGGATCTCGTCTGCTAACATGAAGGTCATTAATGTTCAGAGGGGGAAACTGAGTCACCAAAAAAAGTACCTTCAGTTCCTAGTACTATTGTTTAGTACCCCGCCCCCCGCCCCATCCTCCACCACATGCTAAGTCTTCATCATCCTGAGGAGCAGAGCCTGCTTCTGCCCATGGCTGAGAAAGGGCCACCTGTGAATTTGGTTTTGGGGTTGGTTGGGTTTTTTGGAGAGGGGCGGCCCTAGCCCCACACCTGGTTACGTTCTAATGACTTCTTTGGTTCCCTCTGAATCTGAGGATGGTTAGGAGACAACCAAACCTGGTCAAACTACAGCCTCAGCACCTAAATTAATGTACGTCTTCAGTGCTGTACCACCCAAACTACCAAACAATGATTTTACAGAGCTGGATAAATAATAACAAAATGCATCTGGAAGAACAGGAGGGCCAGAATGTCTAGGGAATTAATGAAAAGAAATGCTAGGGAAGATGGCCTAGCCATACCAGATATTAAACTGTACTATAGAGCAGCAGTACCTGGTGCTGGCTAAGAAACAGAGTCATGGATCAGTGGAACAGGATAGGCACGCCAGATGCAGTAGTTAACAACTATAGCAATCTACTCTTTGATAAACCCAAAGAATCCAGCTTCTGGGCTAAGAATTCACTATTTCGCAAAAACTGTTGGGAAAATTAGAAAATGGTAGGGCAGAAACTGGGCATAGACCAATATCTTACACCATATACCAAAATAAAGTCAAAATGGGTACATGATTTAGGAATAAAGGTTGATACTATAAGCAATTAGAGAGAGCAAGGAATAGTTTACCTATCGGATTTATGGGAAAGAGAAGAATTCATGACCCAACAAGAGACAGAGAGTGTTAGAAAATGCAAAATGGATAATTTTGATTATGTTAAATTGAGAAGTTTTTGTATAAACAAAGCCACTGCAACAAAGATTAGGAGGGAAGCAGAAAATTAGGAGAAAATCTTTACGACTAGTGTCTCTGATAAAGGCCTCATCTCTAAAATATACAGGGAACTGAGCCAAATTTATAAGAATACAAGTCATTCCCCAATTGAGAAGTGGTCAAAGGATATGAACAGGCAGTTTTCAGAGGAAGAAATTAAAGATCTATAGGCATATGAAAAAATGCTCTAAATCACTCCTGATTAGAGAAATGCAAATCAGTCCTTAGGTACCACATCTCTCTTGTCAGATTGGCTAACATGACAAAACAGGAGAATGATAAATGCTGGCGAGAATGTGGGAAAATGGGAACACTGTTACATTGTTGGTGAAGTTGTGAACTGATCCAGCCATTCTGGACAGCAATTTGGAACTATGCCCAAAGGGCTATAAAAATGTGCATACCTTTTGACCCAGCAATACCACTTCTAGGGCTATGTCCCCAAAAAGATTAGACAAGTGGGAAAGGGACCCATATGTACAAAAATAATTATAGCGGCTCTTTTTGTGGTAGTAAAGAATTGGAAATCAAGAGGATGCCCATCAATTGGGGAATGGCTGAGGAAGTTGTGGTATATGAGTGCAATGGAATACAATTGTGCCATAAGAAATGGGGAAGCTACGGACTTCATTATAACGTGGAATGACGTATACAAACTGATGCTGAGTGAGGGGAGCAGGACAAAGAGACCATTATACACGACTATAGACACACGGTATCTGTTAGGACTAACTTTGATAGGCTTGACTCTCACCAATGCAGGGTTCAAAGACAGCTCCAAAAGACTCGTGATGGAAAAACTGTGCACATCCAGAGAAGGAATCATGGAGTCTGAATGCAGATGGAGGCAAACTTTTTGCTCTCTCTTTTTTTCCCTTCTTTTTTGGTTTCGTTTCTCCTTTCTCATGATTCATTCCATTGCTTATAATTCTCCTGTAAAACTGGACTATTATGTAAAGAAGTTCACTGTGAAGGTATATGTAGAACCTACATTGGATTACATGCCATCTTGCGGTGGAGGGGGGAGAGGGAGGGAGAGAAAATTTGGAGCCCAAAAACTTGTGGAACTGAGTGTCATAAACTAAAAATAAAAAAAATAAATTTATTATTAAAAAAATACAGCTTCACCAGCTGGGCACGGAGCAGGGTCGAGATGAGGCAGGGAGAAATCCATTCTGACACTTGTCATGGAAGACATCTGGAAAATTCCCCATGCCCTATGTCTGCTGAGTCACGCCTTTTCCTGTTGTTGGCTTAGCTGCTGCGGGGGTTACTTGGAATAGGCTGAGTGTGTGTAACTCCTTGTATCATCTATCATGGGTCAGCCGTGCCCAGGGCTCAGAAAAGCCTCCAGTCCCTTTCTGACCAAAGAATTACCAGGCTGATGGGACTTCAGATGCCCAGGCCTGGCTCATTGGACCCTGAGAGATGATTTGGGACCAGGTAGCCCACCTGCAGGGGCAGGCTGGCATAGCAGAAGGGGCCCTGGCTTCAGTCAGGACCTGACCTCCAGCTCTGCCGCTGCAGCCTCAGTTTCTCTTTCTGTAAACAGAGGTGGTTGGAGATGGTAGATGATCTCTGATCTCCCTAAATCCTCTGACTATAGGCTCCTCAGCTCCTTGAGACACACTCCCCTTAATTTTTTTATTAGTTTATTTTTAATTTTCAACATTCACTTCCATAAATTTTAAATTTTCTCCCCCTCCCTCCCATTTCCCTCCCCAAGATGGCCTGCAATCCGAAATAGGCTCTACATATACATTCCTATTAAACATATTTTCACATTAGTCATGTCGTATAGAAGAATTCTGATGAATTCCCCTAAATTCTTTTTACAGATGCTTAGCAAAGGAGGTCTCTTAGAGTACGGTGAGTCTTTTGAAGGCAGGATGATCCATGGACTGGGACTTTCCAAAGGGGTCTGTTGGGTCTTTGTGTGTGACCAGTTAAGGGAGGCTTAGTCAATGGGAAGAGAGTGGTAGAAAGTGATAATCTGGGCATTTCTTCTCTCCAGCTGATGTGGCCCCAGTGGGGGGAGAGGGAAGCCCTCCAAGCCCCCTGAGGGGAAGAGGAGGGCCTGGCTTTTCAGGGCCCTTCTAGCCTCAGTTCACATCCTTTCCTCATCCCTGGCTCTCTGTTCATCCTAGCCCAAGGCAGAAGAGGACATTGAGGCCTCCCTTGGGGAGGTGTGGGAAGACTGCTAGTGGAGGGGCAAGAAGGGTGCCAGAGAAATAACTCGTACCTTGTAAAGAGTGAATAAAAAAAGAAATTCAGAAGAGGCCTCTTCAGCATCTCAGAACATCTTCAGCGTTCCTCTCATGTATGGCAGGATAGAAATCTCTGCCCAGAAGGCCAAGCTCTGCTGAACAAAGCCTCTAGCTCTAGCCAAACCTGCTTTCCCAGAATGCTCAGGGAATTAGATTAATGGGGAATAGCCCAGGAAATCCTTTTTTCTTTTTTACGCTCTTTGAAAATCTTGGTAATGTGTATTCCTGTACTTTCCTGCCTTCTTCTGGTACTTTCTAGCTGCCATAATCTTCAGGTCAGAAATTTGAATTGTCCTAGTGACTGCAGTTATTCTGAACATCCATTCTGAGGGTAGAAGGGAGATGGGAAACCACACATGGCCTTAAGGCTGCAGGTTCCCTGCCCCTGAGATGGAACGTTTGGCCCAAGTCTGTATTGACGTTAGGGTGGAATTGAATGCAAAAGTATTTTAAGTGTTTCCATATGTTCTGAGCGCTATGCTAAGCATTTGGAAATACACAGAAAAAAGAGGCCTGGCCCTTCTCTCAAAGAGTGTATATTCTGATTGGAAGACAGGTCAGCCACGGGGCCCACGGATTCTGAGGGCGCCCAGCCAGGCACAATGGCAAGATAGATGATAGGACCAAATGGTCGTTAGGTCCCTGTCCACAGAACCTTTCATTGTGAGCTGTCACTAGGGACCCGGGGGAGCCTGGGCCTCTGACCTTTGGGAGAAGGGCTGGGCTCTGGGCAGCCAAGGCTTGGGCTGGAGTCTTTGAATAAGCCCTTGTTGATTGTTCAGAGGGATCCCGCCTTCTCTCGGCTCCAGCAGTGGCAGACTCCTGGGCTCCGCTGGTCTGATTAGGACATACCCTGGAAACTGGTTTTTATAAAGGAAGCCCGTTTAGATATAGGTTTCTTTGGGATTTGTTTCTTCCCCTGCAAGTTGCTAGGAGGAACTGGAAAATCCTGGTTAATTTAAGTTCTTCTGTACATCCTCTCTTTACTCTCATCCCCCAATCCAATTTCTCTTGTTCCTATCAGAGAAATTTAGTCATATTGGTCTTCATTATTTTTTAAAATAAGTTTTTAATTGATGTCTTTTTTTTTACATCATCATAATTTCCCCCGGTATCCCTTCTCTTCACTCTTCCAGAGAGCCACCCAGTATAACAAAGAATATTTTTAAAGGTTTAAAAAAAAAAAAAAGAAAAGAGGAAAAGGAAAAAAAATCACAACTGATTAATACATTAATGCCTAGTGTGGAACAGCTGTGGACCACTCACCTCCACAAAGGGGGAGGTTGGGAATGTCATTTCCTACTTCCAAGTCATGATTTTTCTTTATAATTTTGCAACATTCATTTCTGATTTTTTTTGCATATGGTTCTTTCTTTGCATTTCCGTTGTTGTAGTTCCTCTGCATCAGTTCATAGAGCTCTTTGTGTATGTTAATCACACAGATTATTTCTTAGAGCACAGGAGCATTCCACTCTATTTATGTACACACTTAGTTTAGCCATTCCCCAATCAATAGACTTCGACTTTGTTTACAATTCTGTGCGATCATGAAAAGTGCTGCTACAGATATTTTGGCATATGTGGGGATTTTCTTCTTATCAATAGCTTCCTGGGGGTATTAGGTTGTAATGGAATCTCAGAGTGTAAGTGTAGGGACACTTTAGTCACTTTATTTGCATAATTCCACATTACTTTCCATAAGAGACCAGTATGCAGTTCTACCAGTGTTGTTTTAGTGAGCCTATCGTTTCACAACCCCACCAACACTGACTATTGCCATCTTTTGTTTGTGTTCTTTGCCATCTTGCTGGTTATGAGGTAAAACCTCAGAGTGGTTTTAATTTTCTTTAGACTTCTTATTAGTGACTGGGAGTATTTTTTCATGTGGTTGTCAGTACTTTGCATTTCTTTTGAGAACTGTTCATATCTTGGTCTCTTACCAATTGGGGAATGGCTTTGTAGAAGCTGTTCAGTTTCATGAAACCAAAGTTATATATTTTATCTTTTGTAAATGCCTCTATCTCTTGTTTGGTTAAGAATACATAAACTTCTATACAGATAAAATTAATGCATCTATTTTAAGAAGGGAAGTAGTTAAATGGAAAAAACATCTTTGTGTCAAATTTCTCTGATAAGGGTTTGGTGTCCAAGACATGTCAACAGTTTGCATATAGATGCATACATACACGCACGCACGCATATACGTACACCCTCACATATATACACTTTTCTCATAGCTGTGAGAGGTCTCTGGTCTGCTTCTCTTCTAGTATTTTCCAGTATGATCTTTAGTATTAAGGTCGCATATTCATACGGAAAGTCTTGGGGAGGGTAGTGTAAAGGGTTGATCTAAACCTAATTTCTGCCAGACTGCTTTCTAGCCTTCCGAGCAGTTTTCTTTTTCCTTTTTTAATCCCATAGGAGCTGCTTGCCAAGTACTTTCTGCTTTATCGGACACTGGCTTTTGGGTTCCATTGTTTCTGCTTCTTGTCTCTTCTGTTCTGCCGAGCTCGAGCTCCCTGTTTTTTAGCCAGTACCAGATTGTTTGGATGGCTGCTGCTTTATCAGAGTTTGAAGCCTGGAGCCTTGATTTTTAAAAAAGATGTCCCTGTGATAGATCTGTGGGTGTGGCTGAAAGTCTCACCCACAGGTGAGGACTTTCTCATCCTTTTTCTACCTCAGATGTATATGATTTCCATATCTTCTCATTTTAGAAAAGCTTTGTGTTTCCTCATCCCCCTCCTTCCCGAACAAAGCATTCACATGCTAATTGCTCTTGCTTTTCCATGTGAGGAGACCAAGCTCTGGCCTAGGATGGGAACTAAATGGAGCCCTCTCCTCCCTGCCCCGTTGGGTCAGTGAAGTGCATGTGGCCCTTCCTTGCCCGGTGTGCCCGCCCACTGTCCAAAAAGCCCCCTGCCGCTCTAGTCTCGTCACCCATTTGGGCCTCCCTGCAGGGCCTTTGAGTGGCCTCTAGCTTGATTTGCTCCATACTCTCTCCTAGCGGCCCAGCAATGTCTGTGCTGGAGGCTGCACTCGGGAGTTAAGCTTCTCAGCTTTGGAGCTTCCCACACAAGAGCAGCCTGGATTTTTTTGTACACCTGATGTATTTTTCAGACCTTCTTTTTGCTTATTTTCAAATAGTCGGTGGTTTTGACAGGCTTGGCAGCTCTTTGACAGGTTGGGCTGTGAGAATGAGGCAGAGGATGGACCAGAGAAGGTAGAGCCTGGAGGCGGGGAGAGCCCGCTAGAGATTATTACAGTCCTGCTGGAGAGGCTGATAAGGGCCTGGCCTGGATCAATGCCATGGGAGGGGAGAAAAGGGAATGGCAAGGAGAGATGGGGTTGCGGGGGGGGGGGGGGGGCCCCCTCCGCCAGCCTTGGTAGCTGATTAGCCATGAGGGAGAAGCAAGAACAGAAGGTGACTTTGAGACCACCTTTTTCTGGGGGGCCGAATGGCACACAGTGATTAATGAGGCACTGGGCCACCATGCCCATTCCCATGGAGAGCTCAGTGGGGCAGGAGGGGAGGACACATTAGGCCTCTCTCATTCGATCTGCCCACCCTGGTTGGAGGGCTTGCAAGCTGGATCCTAGAAGAAGGAAGAAATGAGCTCAGAAACCAACTCAGCATCTCTCCTCTTGGAAGAACTTTGGAGCTGGCAGCCCTTCGATATGGGGGAGGACCAAGGCCAGCCTGGCCTCAATGGGACTCCGTGTTATGGAAGTCTTCCCAAGGCCCTGGGAAATGGGAAACCTGGTCCCCACAGACTGACACAGACTCACAAGATGGTCTCAAGTGGAAATCCTGGGCACTTAGAAGGACTCATGCTTCCTTCACGCCTCCTCCTCTCATTCAGTCCACAGACTCTTTGCTGATAAGGTCAAGGGATGGGAGGTAGTACTGGGCAGACAATGAGAAGCTCCTAGCTAAGTGCCAGAGACAGTGAATAGACTGACCCAAGGCCCTGGGCCAGGAATAGCAAGCAGATGGCAAGGCTTGAATTGGGGCAGGGCTCTTGGAGAAGGAAGCAAAGGCAGGCGGAGCAGGGCAGTTTCTGGCCATGGCAGAGCTTCAGGGAAATTCGAATCCAGGCCGAACTCCTGGTGAGGAGAAGTGGGGGAAAAAAGCAGAGCAGGAGCTAGGGGACGGGTCTTGTCAGGCCCCAGTCCCAGGAGTTTGGATTGTTGTCGGAGCCTCAGGTTCCCCCTTTCTGATGTGGGTTCAGGACAAGGATAGTTGAGTCTGGAACCGTACCCAGGAGGTCTTGTCATATTAATTCTTTATGGAAGTGGGGCGGGGAGGGGGCTGCAGGGGCCAAGGCAATGGGAAAAGTCTGGGAACAGAGCACTGTGGGCATTCTAAGGGCAAGTGGTCTTCCTGTCTCCAGCTTGTTTCAGGGGCAGCCAGGTGGAACAGTGGATACAGCCTGGAGGCAAGAAGATCTGAGTTCATCTGAGACATTTCCTAGCTGGGTGACCCTGGGCAAGTGACTTCACCCTGTTTGCCTCAGTTTCCTCATCTGTCCAATGAGCTGGAGAAGGAAATGGCAAACCCCTCCAGCATCTCTGCCAAGAAGACCCTAAATAGGGTCACAAAGAGTCAGACACAACTGATGTGACTAAACACAATGACTGCCAAGGGCAGCAGAGCCGTGTCTGGCATGTGTTTTGTCCACTCTCGATCTCGATCCTCAGTTTGGCCAAAGGGCAGGCATCTCTGTCCACATGGGTGACGAGTTCCTCCAGGGTGAGAAGTTCAGGGGTCTGAAGCTCAGTTGGCGGGGCCCCCCTGCCAGGAACATTTGTCACTGCCCTTCGGTGACCTTCCAGAGTCTCATGGAGTTTTTGACAATTGCTACGGTGGAACATGATCCTGCTAATGAGCCAAGTAATGCTAATAATCCTCCCCAGCCCAGGGAGTGTGGTCCTCATGCCCCATCCACGTGGACCCTCCCTGGGCCCCTACCTGGGCAGGACCCATCTCAAGGGCTTGTGCTAGGATGGCCCCTTCCATTTGCTCCTGTATGACATTGGTCTAGGAGGGAGGGCCAGAATGTCTACATACCAAGGGAGGGGAGGGCAGAGGGAAGGGGGGTGGCTAGTGACAGAGGTACCAAAAAAAGTATTGTAACAAATGCTAAAAGAACACAAAAATTCCAAAGGGCACACAAACAGGGCAGTTCTGGCACTACCGTGTTCTATTTAATATACACTTTTTTAGGCTTTGTATACAATCCTCTTTTTTACATATGGAAATGTTAGTTTATGTCTGATGGTCACCTCAATAATAAAAAAGGAAATTCCGAAAAGAATTCTCCCAGCCACCGACAGACCGACTGCCCACGTCTTCTGCTTTGTGGGCCGGGGATCTGAGTGCACCAGGTAACTGGTGTGGCACAAAATGAAGCTGTATTGCCTTCATAGTCCACTCTAGACTGCCTGACCAGAGAGGACAGAGGTGAGGCATTGGGGAAACAGATGGTAGGCTAGGCTTAGAGGCATGTGGTAGGGGTCACGTTTGCTGAAGCCTCCTGCTGCCCAGAGAGGAATAGTGAATGACTTCTGGACTTGCCCTGATGAGTTCATCCTTCAGAAGATGGAGAGAAGAAACCAGTGGACATTCTCTCCTATTAGATCTTCACTACCAGGGAGGAGCCCATGGCTGGTGTAGAAGTGTGAGGCACCTGGCAGGAGATAGCCGCTCCCTCCCAGAGTTGACCTTAGATTTGGGGGGAGAGCAAATTGCGGAGTGATCAGAGAGAGGGAGTCAGTTCCAGAAGGGTGGGAGACATTCCAGAATGAGATTCCGAAGACCCAAAGGGAAATGATGGCAGGGAGGAAGAGAAATGAAAGCTGTCTGAAGAGACAATGTCCTCACTGAGGATGCACTGGGAACTCCTTGACCAGCTCACACTTAAAAATGTACCTAAAAAGATGGAAGCCAGGGCGTTCCAGAGGAGAACTAGAAGAATGTGGCCCAAGGAGGATGCTGGGAAGAGGCTGGCTGCCTGTAGCTACACTCCCAGAAGGTGCTGGAGCATGGCTGGGGGGCATACAGAACTGCCCACAGTGACGGTCACTGTCTTCCCAACGTCCTTCACCACTGTCCTCAGGACTGAAAAGGCCAGTGAATGTGATTAGTAAGCCTCATGTAGGAGAGGGACCTCAGGCCTAGAGGTGGGCTGAAAGGGAAGAGAGTAGCACCTGCAAACTCCAGGCTAGTGAGCTTGACTCTGAGTCCAGGAAAACTTGAGAATGGAGCCTTAAAGGGATGGTTAGTGACCGTGTAGAAAAGGAAGCAGCGATTAGCCAGAGGCAGCAGGGACCGCTTCCCAGGAGCAAGGCAGGTCACAGTGACCTTGTTTCCTTTTCGACAGGTACATTAAACTAGTAGGTCAGGGGAATGCTGTGGAAATAGTTTGCTTAGCTCCCAGCGAAGCCTTTCCTGATTCACCACTGGCTGGGCAGGAGGCCCTTAGGGGTGCACCCCAAGGCAGAGATGGCACACTCATTCAGTTTGAGTAAGACACAAAGATGGGAGAGAGAGTTGACATCCTGGATGATAGAGTGAGGATCCAAAAATATCTGGACAGGCTCAAGCTGAGTCTGATAACATGACATTCAGTAGGGATCAGTATAAAGTCTTGAAAAAATCTATTTGAAGAATTTATTTGGTCAGATGTTTTCCAGTTGCATTAAAAAATTTTAGTATCCATTTAAAAAAAATTTGAGTTCCAAATTCTCGGCATCTGCTGCCTCTTCACCACCCCTTGAGAAGGCAAGCAGCGTATCTATTACAATTTAAAGTGAGCAGCTAGGTGGCACCACAGTGGATAGAGTGATGGGCCTGGAGTCAGGAACCTTCATCTTCCTGAGTTCAAATGTGGCCTCAGGCACTTACTAGCAGTGGGACCCTGGACAAGTCATTCTACCCTGCTTGCCTTAGTTTCCTCATCTGTAAAATAAGCTTGAGAAGGAAATAGCAAACCACTCTAATGTCTCTGTCAAGAAAACCCTAAATGGGGTCACAGAGAGTCAGATGCCACTCAAATGACCGAATAACAAGAACAGAGTGTAGAGTCTTACACCTGCATTCAAAGAATGTACTTGACCAGTACAAGGTGGGAGAGGTGCGGGTGGACAGCAGTTTGAAAAATGTCTTGGGGATTTGAGTGCTGTATGCTTCCTGTGAGCACTGGGGCTGCCTCCCCAAAGGCCACAAGTCCCGGGTTAGGGAGATAGAAGGGTCCTCAGCCCCATCTGCCTAGTCTGAACCTCTCTATTTTAGAGATAAGGAAGCAGGCCCAGGAAGTTTAAGAGACTTTCCCAGAATCACCCAGGCGGGAGGTGTCAGAAGTGGGATTTCAGGTCTTCCAACTGTAGACCCAGTGCCCTTCCTGCTGTGCTCCAGGGCCTTGTGATAGTTTCCCCATACTGCGTTATGGCCATTGATAAGCTGGAAAACACCCAGAGTTGGGCATCCTGAATGGGGAACTCTGTCATGAAGAAGTGACAGATGACCTCTCAGTGGCGTTTTCTCAGCCCTCAGACTCCCTTGCCTCTCTGCAGCCTTGGACACTACGGACCCCCTTCTCTTCTTTGACAGGCTGTCTCTCTGTTCTCCTCCTACCTCTCTGACCACTCCTTCTCAGTCTCTCAATGGGTCTTCATCCAGCTCTTCCTGCAGGTGTCCCTTAGGGCTCTGTCCTGAGCCTGTTTCTCTTCTCCCCCTGTGCTTCTTCACCTGGTGATCTCATCAGCTCCTGTGGATTTAATCTCAATGCTGAGGATTCTCAAATCTACCTCTCTTGCCCCAATCTCCCTGCTGGCCTTAATTCTCACATCTACAAATGCTTTTAAGGCATCTCAGGCTGTGTGTTCTGTAAACATCTTAAACTCAGCAAGTCCAAAAGAGAACTCACCGTCTTCCCCTCCAAACCCTCCCCCCATCTTCCCTAGATAGCCCTCAGGCTCCTAGCCTAGGAGTTGCCCCAGACCCCTAGATATCTTCTCCCTACCCCCTCGTCCAAGGCCTGTGGACTTTGCCTCCGAAGCATCTCCTCTAAAGTGGCACTCCCCCGGGTGCAGACCCTCCTCACCACCTGTCTGGACTGTTGCAGTAGCTGCTTTGGCTCTGCCTGCCTCGAGTCTCTCCGCACTCCCGTCCATCCTCCATTGAGCCACAAAGGGATTTTCCTAAAGGCCAAGTCCAACCATGGTACCCATTTCCTTCCTCATTTAACTCCAGGGGCTCCCTGTCACCTCCAGGAGCAAATACAGAAGCCTCTGTCTGGCCTTCAAAGCCCTTCATCCCCGACTCCCTCCTGCCTTTCCAGGCTTCCTATCCCTTACTCCCATCAAGTGCTGATTGACCCAGTGAGCCTGGCGTCCTCCAATGAGCGAGATCCTCCATCTCTGGGTTCTGGCTGTGCTCCAGGCCTGAAATGTTCTCCCTTCTTAAGGCCACCTTCTGACCTCCCTGGCTTCCAGGAAATCTCGGCTAAAATCCCATCTTTTACTGGAAACCAATTCTAGTGCCTTCTCAATGTTAATTATTTCCTGTTTATCCTTTTTTGTTTGCCCACTGTGAGCTCCCTGAGGACAGGGACATATTCCCTCTCTTTCTGTGTTTCTCTCTCTCTCTCTCTCTCTTTCTCTCTTTCTCTCTTTTTCTCTCTGTCTCTGTCTCTCTCTCTGCCTCTCTGTCTCTGTCTCTCTCTGTCACTCTGTCTCTCTGTCGCTCTGTCTCTCAGTCTCTCTCTCTGTCTCTGTCTCTCTCTTTCTCTCTGTCTGTCTCTCTGTCACTCTGTCTCTCTATCTGTCTCTGTCTCTGTCTCTCTCTCTCTCTCTCTCTCTCTCTCGCTCTGCCTGGAGAAGAGAAGACTGGAGGGGAGGGGGGAGATGTGGTCCCTGTCTCAAGTGATGTGGAGGAGGGAGCTGCCTCAGGACCAGTTTGAAAGATGCCCATTTAGACCTGATGTCCCAGCTCTCCAGCAGCCCTGGGGGCGGGCCTGGGCCACCCAGCTCTTCTGGCCTTTGGGGACTGTCTCTAAGGAAAGAGATGGGAGAAGCTTTGCGGCTGCTCTGAGGACTGAATTAACCTCAAAGTGAGGTATTTTTAGGTTTGATTTGTTTTTATTCTGAACAAAAACATCCAAAACCTCGAGTATTTGGAAGAACGAAGGAGGGTTGTGAATGAAACAATGGGGGTCTGATTTAGGCTGCTTGCTTTTTTTTAAAAAAAAAAAAAGGGTGATAAATTTTACCTATTACTTTGAAAACTTGTCTATTCTCCTCAACTTCCTTTGTTCTCTTATGTGAATTTTTAAAAAGTGCCCCTGGTGGCCTCTTTAGGTTCCACTATTGCTACCCTCTCCCCCAAACCCTGGTCGGCACTCTGGTCCAGCAGGATGACTCCTCGGAGTGTCCTGGCCCATCATTTGTGCTTCTTTCTGCACCTCTGAGGTCGTCACCAAAGGTGAGTAACTGGAGGCACAGAAGTTTCTTGCCCCTGTCACTGTTCTAAAGCCCTTCTGGATTTCTTTGTTGTCTGTATAGAAATGTTCCTCTGGTTCTGCTCACTTGATCCTGCATTAGGCCAGACTTCCCAAGATTCTTTTGGCTTAGTACTATCCTATGACATTCATAGATCCCTCCCGGCTTATTCAGGCTTTTTCAGCTACCTCCTGATTGAGCCCCCCCCCCCATTTTAATTCTTGATTTTATTCCCACCCCCTTTTAATTCTCCCTTCAGGAAGTTTGTTTTGCTTGTGATTATCCCTTCCTGATATTACCCTCCCCCCTACCCGTTGCCTCCATTCTCCTTTGCTTCTCTGTTGAGATTGATGTATTTTTACACCATAGTGGTGTGTGTGTGTGTGTGTGTGTGTGTGTGTGTGTGTGTGTGTGTGTAAAACCTTCCTTCCTTTATCAGTGTCAGAGAAGAGGAAGGCTCTCTTGTCAACGTTCTCCCCTTCCTTGCTTCCTCCATGTTTATTCTCCCTTCTTTTGTTCTCCAGTGTGAGAAATAGCAAACCCCATGCCTTCTTCCTCCACTCTCCTTGAATATCTTCCTTTACCCCCTTTTCTCTTCCTTCCCTTATGATCCTCAGATGATAGAGTCCACCTGCAGAGTCTCAGTTTTTCTTAATTTCCTCAGTTCTCTGAAGACACGAAGGTTCTGAAGGTCCCTGCTTCTTCTCCTCCTGTTAGGATATTGGCTCGATCATCATGCAGCTCCTTCCGGTGGTGGACAAATGTGCTAGCTTTCTCTTTCCTCTTGGGTTTGCATTTCAAAGTTCCTCCTCAGCTTTGGTCTTTTTATCAGAGAGGTTTGAAAGTTCTCTAATGGCCCATTCCACCCCCTCCTCTAAATGTGGGAGTATATCTAGCTTGGCAGGCAAAGTTATTCTGGGTTCTAAATCTGTGTGTCTTTTGCTTTTTGGAATGCCCTCTTCTGAAATCTTCTCTCCTGGGAGAAGCGTCCAGGTCTTGTGTGGTCCTGACTGCTTCTTTCTGGCTACTCGTAGAGTCTCTTCTGTGAAATGGGAGCTCGATGAGATTCTTGGTTCTTTTTCTTCAGAGTTCTTCCTGGAGTTGGAGTCTGGTACACCTGAGTTCAAATCCTGCCTCAGATGCTGACTAGCTGTGTGACTCTGGACAAGTCTCTTAACCTTTCGCAGCCTCAGTTGCTTCACCTGCAAAATGGGAATCATAGTAGTTGTAGCTCACGAGGGCTGTTGTGAGGATCCAATGAGATGAGACACAAAGAGCTTTGCAAACTGCAGAACCCTTCGCAAACACTGGCTGTTATTCCTCGGAATACATCTGAACAGTTTTTGTCTGTGGCTTCTTGAAATGTTGGGCGCGCTTCATCCTGGGATTTTGGACGAGGCTTTTTGAGTGATCTTGTGTCGGTTCTTGTTGGTGGTGGCTGTCTCCCGGCCTTTGGTCTCCTTCCTGGGAGACCCTTGATCTCCCAGCCCGCTTTTGTCCCTTCCCATTCTTTACTTTTGGGCTTTAGCTCTTCAAGGTATTCAAGGAGTCCTTGGGGAAATCCATTTTCTTAACCCACATGTGCAAAAATATTTCTAGCACCTCTCTTTGTGATGGTCAAGAACTGGAGATTGAGGGGATGCCCATCCATTGGGGAGTGGCTGAACAAGTTCTGGTACATGAATGTCATGGAATACTACTGTGCTGTAAGAAATGAGGAGCAGGCAGACTTCAGAAAAACCTGGAAAGATTTATATGAACTGATGCTGAGTGAAGTGAGCAGAACCAGGAGAACACTGTCCACAGTAACAGCTACGTTATGTGATGACCAACTTTGACAGACTTGGCTCTTCTCAGCAATGCAAGGTTCTAAGACAACTCGAAAAGGCTCATGATTGAAAGTGCCATCCACATCCAGAGAAAGAATTACAGAGTCTGAATTCAGATTGAAGCAGACTGTTTGCTCTCTCTCTCTTTTTGTTTTGTTTTGTTTCTTCTTTCTCATAGTTCATTCCATTGGTTATAATTCTTCTTTGCAACATGACTAATGTGAAAATATGTTCAGTGTGAATGTATATGTAGAGCCTGTGTCAGATTGCGTGCTGTCTTGGGAGGGGGAGAAAATTTAGAACCCAGAAGCTTGTGGAACTGAATGTTGTAAACTAAAAATAAATAAGTAAATTAAAAAAAAAAAAGAAAATCCATTTTCTTCCCCTGTGTCTCTGCAGTTGGGAAGGAGTTTGGCTCTTCTTTCAGAGGCTGGTTTTTTGGTTTTCATATGTTCCCTTTTTTTTGTTAGAGCTAGATCTACAGACATTCATGACCCTGGATGGTGTTTTCTTTGGTTTGCTCATCTCTCCAGCTTTAAATCCTAAACCAGGTCTTTGTTCTGGGCCAGCTCTGCTTGGTCTCCCCCTGTGTGTCCTCTGGGTGCCTGCCAGAGTTAAGCCCCTTGGGTTTGGAGGACCTTCTGAAGTTGGGACCTTGGCCCCTCTTCCCCTCCACACCCCAGGTGCCTGGACTGGCCTATTCTCAGCATTCACTCTCTGTGGGCTTCTGTGCTCCCCACCCAACCTATGCCCCGCAGCCTTTTGCAGGGAGTCTCCTCTGCTGGGAGGCTGCTGGATTGCTAAGCAGTACTGGCTTTTCTGGAGAACTGCCTCCTGACTTTCTGGATAATTTTCTCTGCAATTCTAGGGTATAAGTCATCACTTCCTGGGGTACAATCAGGTTTTTGCTGGACAGCTTGGCACTCTTCAAGCGGCCATCTTGGCTAGAAGTGACTAATTAAATATTTCATTTCCTTGTAGATCCCTGGATTGTGATGAACTATGTGTTTGCTGGACTGGGAGTCAGTAGGACAGGCTTAGAGTCCATGGCTGATTGGCTGTGTGACCCTGGACAAGTCACTTAACTTCTCTGAGCCTCCTGTTCCTTATTTGTAAAACAAGGAAGAAGGACTAAGGTCTCTAGCAGCCTTGGTATCTTCTGATCCAGATTCAGGTTGAGCACAGTGGATCTCCAGGTCCTGAGGCCCCCCAGGCCCACGTGTTTGGCACATTCTGCACCGGGGCCTCCCTTTTGCCTTGGGCTGCGGTTGTGGCCTTCCTGGACAACTGAGAGGGCCTTTCTTTGCGAAGCTTATGGGAAAGGGGATCCTGTTTCTCCCAGAAATTTTTTTGTAAGCACCGTTCCCACTTGGGGCTCGTAGGATGTGCTGTAGTGGGCGGGAGTATCCAGGATACCTGAGTTCACCTCTTGTCTCAGACCCCGGACCTCCATCAGGGTGGTGGTGGCGATGGCCCCTCCCTCTCAGCGACGTGGTCATGATCCGGTGACATCCTGTTGGTCAGTGCTGCATAAGTGCTCACTGATTGTCAGCTGTCATTTATTAGCGCTTGGAAGTTGGCAAATCCCTTCCCGCACAGCCCTGGCAGGTGGGGCCTGAATGTGGTTATCCCCATTTTACAGGTGAAAAGACTGAGGCACAGAACAGTCATGGGAGATGCCCATTGTCTTACAGCCCTAGCAACTGACCAAAGGTTCAAACCTGGGACTTGCGTCCCACCATTGGGGCTGGAATGCATTTTGTGAACACATTCTGGCCTTTTATATCGCACTAGATTGTGAGCTTCTTGAGGGCAGGGGCTGTCTTAATTGTCTCTGTATCCAGCACTTTGCTTTGCACATAACAAGGGCCCCCGGGATGCTTCCAAGACAGCCAGGATGCTCCGGTGACCACCTTATCCTTAGGCTGGACCCTCATTCTTTTCCACCTAGAAGCAAGAAGTGCACAAGGGCTAGAAACTCATTTCAGGGAGAGAGCCTTAGTTCTAGACATTGGATACTGGTGTCTAATGGAGGCCTTTAGGCTTGTTCCTGATCTTCTCTAAGAGATCTGAGGGCTGTCAGGCTGGCTTTCATGGAGGATTTATCGTCAGCCCCCAGAATCTCCAGGCTTCCTCCTTCTCATTCATCTAAGCTCTTCTGCCTTCATCCAAGCAGACACTAATCCCCTTGGCCTTCCCTGGGCCCAGCATCAAGGACTGTAACCTCTCTTGGGTCATGGAATTGGACCAGGCCCTAAACCTGCTTTGTTTAATGCTGAGAAAGGAATGTACGTGAGAGAGAAAACGTGGCAATCCTGACAGACTGCCTCATCTCCTTCGTCCTTGGCTTGGTACTACTGGGCCACATCCACTAATACATTTTTTCTTCTACATTGGGACATAGATAACAGAACTATGAAGCATTAAGGAAGAATGAAGACAAATCTTATCTTCTGTTGTTTGTGAAGAAAGAAAACTGCTCCTCAGATTTCCTCAGATCCCCTGGGAAGATTTCAGATGTTTTCTGTACACTCACTCCCTAGAGTCCTCATGGATACCTTTAGGAGTTGTAAAACTGGTCAAAAATTGCCATTCCCCACTTGCTCACTGACTCATCTAGATAACAGACAAGGCTGGATAACAGCTCCTGTTTGCCGAGGGCTTAAAGGCTTACCTGTTGGCTTTCTTTCCTACCCAACAACCCCAAGAGAAAGGCAGTACAAATATTATTCCCGCTTTACAAAGGAGGGAACAGGCTTGATGAGGGAAAGTCTCTTGCCCCTAGTCACACACCTGCGGTTCAAACACAGTAAGTCCAGGGTGTCTTCTACACTTTCTGGCTGCTTCTTTGGGCGGTGAAGCCCCTCAGAGCTTGGCCACTGCTGGCATAGCCTTGAGGGACCCACGCTTCAGTGAGGCAGCCATAGGACCTCAGTGGAAATTTCTCAAGCCTCATTTTTCGGGCAGGGGCCTTGAACAGGAGGAGGGGGTTGTAGAAAGGTTCTGTGAACTAGGATAGCTTCATAAAGCACGGAGAAACCTGGGAGCAGACAGGGCCTTCAGACTCCAGACCGGCTACTTTTCATTTTGAGCCTGACATGCGCTTTAGGAAGGGACTACAGCCCAGTACATGGGGCAGGTCTGAAAGAGTGGAGGTGAGGATTCTGGAGTCTGGCCAGACATCTCCATCAGGAGCATCTCGTAGAAAGATCTGGGGACAAGGATCAGGGCCCTTGGCTCAGACTTGTCAGCTCTGACACTTGTGTAAAGTGAGCCTGATCATTCAGACTCCCAGGTACACAGCTCACTTTCCATGGAAAGTTGCCATGGAACAGCCCTCTTGTATTGGGAAAAGAACACAGCAGCATCTGGGGCCAAGAGGTAGGGTCTCAACCAGGACTTCATTGCTCTGGGGAAGTCCAGCTGAGCAGATACCATCCACCAATGCAGTCCGCACCTTAGCACCTTCTCTGTAACTTAGCATCTGAAAGTTACCATGTGCCTAGAGCACAGAGAAGTTAAGTGACATGCCCAAGGTCACACAGGATCAGAGGTGGGCCCAGCTCTTCTCAGCTCCCAAGGCTGCCTCTCAGAGAAACAAAACCAGAAAGTATTGATAGAACTTGAAAGAAAAACAAAAGATACCCAAATCAAGCAGACATGGGTCATGAGGTCAGTCTCCTACCCATGGAGGAAGACAGCCCAGGACCATTAGCACACAGTGCAGAGGGAGAATCAGGCAGACTGGAGTATTGGGGAGGGGCCCACTAATCCGTATTTATTAGCAGCCTTTAGATAAAGAAGAGCACAAGCCTTCCCAAACCAAACCATAGAACATGGTTGGGGTCTGCTGATTGATGGCGGTGGAAAGGCCCAGAAAATCATTAGGGAAAATATTTAGATAGTGTACATATTTTTAAAAGGGGGTATGAATAGAGGCAAGACCAGTATAAGCCAGAAAATTGTCGTGAGAGATCAAATGGAACAGATTGTACGGGCTTGGTGAGGAGTCGCTCCCACTCCTGGGCTGGCTGCTTGGAGTGTGTAAGTGAAAATGCAAGTAGGCATAGGATTACCTCCTAACATCATGGGCCCAGATCAAGGCAAGGGCCTTAAATACCAGGCCAGATGCAAAAGAAGTAGAATTGGGTGGCATTGTAGAACCTTCTGAACATACATTTCCAGTTGGACACAAGCTTCGAGGCCCCTCATTCTACACCTGAGGAAGCTAAGGCACTGTGAGGTTGTGATTGTCTGAGGTCATTCTGGTAGTGAGGGACAGAGCCAGGATTTGAATCCATATCCTCAGACTATGCATTTCTTCCTCCTTTGCCCATGCCATCTCCATGTATGTATAAAAACGTATCTGTATAAGAAAGCGTCTCCATCTCAGAAGACAGAGATGCAGCCCTCTCCCACTTGGACATTGTTGGTAGGTAAGCTAGGCCCATTCTTCGGCACAGTGCAATTGGGGTACATAGACCTGAGAAAAGCTCCTCGTAGGGCATGGGTGTGGTTGGATGGATCAGAAAAATGCAGGCGACCACAGTCACGGGCAGGGATCAACAGGTTGGTCTAAGAAGGGGGCTTGCTGAGCCCAGGGGCAAAAGTCCAGAAAAGGATGAAGTCACAGCCGTTCTCAAGGGCCTGGCTCCACGCAGCAGCCCTGCTAAGAAAACATTGACCCGTTTTTAGATGGGAGGAAACTGAGACTCGGACGAGGGGAGGGGGGCGATTCCACCAGATCTGGGGCTGGCATCAGGCCCATTGCTCCTTCCACCACAACTGAGGAGCTCATCTCCAGAAGGTGTAGCTTGTTATCAAGAGCAGAGGTGTGCTTTGAGTAGTGACATTACTTCCTATAGCAGTAAGGTCCAACCTTCCTTCCACACTTGTGTGGGTGATGAGGACACAGGTAATTCAATAAATGTTTTATTTTTGTGTCTAATATGTACCTAGCAGGAGAAGGCAAGCACACATTTGACTTGGAGGTTTGCCCTCTGAATTGCTTTGCTTAGGTTAATTCTGAAATTTGTTTGCAATTCAGAAAGCAATTTCAAGGAGATAAAGCCCATAAATGTGCCAGGTGGCTTGAGGAAGCCTGAGATCTAAACTGGCTTCTGGCCCTCCCCAAAGTAGCTAAGCTGTGTCTACCTCTGCCATTCCCTAAAAGGGAACTGAAGGGGGACCAACTGGGAAACCTTCTATTTTAAATAGGAACCGAGGTAAAGCTCATGGGCTCAAAGAAGAGACCTTAGCAGTCTAAAGCAGTGCCCTCCTTTGAGAGATAAGGAAGACTGAGGCCAGGAGAGAGGGTGATTCACCCAGGGGTACACAGGCAGAAAGGTGCAATGTCAGGGTTGAAATCCTAGGACTGTACAGTAGATCCAGCTCTGTTTCTTGACTGTACTAGAAAAGCTGAGGTTCATGCTTGAGGTCCTACTTAACTATCTTACCTGGAAAACAATAAACAAAAACGGTGAGCCAGGCATATGGCTGATGGATGACAATATAAAATCAAGAAGTGCATCTCTGCCCAAGAGGTCCAGATCACAAGTTCTCTTTTGGACAGAGGATGTTGGGAATGCCTGCAGAGTGTCCAGCTGGATACATTCAGGAGGCAAAGATACACAATGGGAACTCAATGTAGAGAGACCAGGGCTGGACCTGCCAACTTGGGAGCTGTCTGCACAGGGATGATCATTAAGTCCCTGCAAATGGATGAGGTCACCAGGGGAGAGGGAAGTGGGCCCATGTTCTGAATGAAGAACCAACACAGAGATTGAGAAAGTTTCCATCAGACAGGGAGGAGTAGAATCAAGATAAAATGAGTCACCAGACCACAGAGAGGTCACAACATCCTGCTGGAGGGTGCTCAGCAGTCAGAGGCACCCAGGAGGTAAAGAAGCGCCAGGCTGGAAGGAAAGTTGGTCAGATTTGGCACGAAGAGATTTTTGGAAACAACAGTTTCAATTGGATGATGTCAGGAGCCAAATTCCGAGGAGGTGAGGAGTGGGAGGGGAGGAAGCAGAAGAGAGAAAGAGAGAGAGTTTTGTGGAGGAGTTTTGGAACAAGAATGTTACGGGAGGTTATTTTTGTGCCTACTATGTACCGAGTACATGAAGGCAAGCACAAATTTAAAGTTGGGGTTTGCCTTCGTAATTTGCTTGCTTGAGTAAATGCTGAAATTAGTTTGCAATCTAGAAAACAATTTTGAGGAGAGGGGATTTGTTTTTCTTAAAGATGGAGAAGGCTTGAGCATGTTTAAAGGCAGTAGAAAAGAACCCAGTAGATGGGTTGAGTTTGCATATTCGAAGTTGTGGGAGAGAGAGAGAATTGATGGGGGAAGGGGAGGGAATCGGAATCAGTATCAGTGTACTATCTGACCAGGGCCTTTGTCACTCTCAATCGTGAGGGCTTGTGGAAAATTATGTCAACACTTAGTTGCTTGGAGAAGTTCACGAGTATCGTACAACCAGCTCCATGACAGCATGCTTGCCCGGTCTGGATAATGGGTGATGCTCTAGTGTTTTCCCAGTCATCGATGGAACAAAGCAAGGCTGTGTTCTTGCTCCCATGCTTTTTGGTAGGATGTTTCCAGCAATGTTATCAGATGCCTTCAGTGAGGACAAACACTGATCAAGGTCAGCTACTGCACTGATGGTGAATTAATTTAACTTGAAAAGGCTACAAGCCAAGACTAAGGTGGAGGTAGAGTTGGTGCATGTGTTTTGTTCACAGATGGTTGTGTACTCAATGCAGCCTCTGAAGCTGAGATGCAACAAAGTATGAATCTATTCTTTGCTGCTTGTGCTAATTTTGGCCTGACAATTAACACCAAGAAAACACAGTTTCTGCACCAGCCAGCACCACACCATCCACACATAAAACCTTCACTTACGGCAAATGGAGAAATATTGAATGCTGTGGATTAAGTTCTTGGCAGTATACTTTCCAGGAATGTACACATCGATAGTGAGGTTGACACACACATTATTAGAGCTAGCTCAGTGTTTGGGAGGCTCTGAAGGAAAGTATGAGAGAGAAGAGGTGTTAGACCGACTACCAAACTGAAGGTGTACAGAGCCGTTGTGCCAACTTCGTTGTTGTATGCCTGTGAAACCTGGACAGTGAGGAAATGGAATCATTTTCATTTGAATTGACTTAGAAAGATTCTGAAGGTCACCCGGCAAGATAATGTACCAGACACTGAGGTCCTTTCTCAAACCCTACTGCCAAGCATTCAAACTCTACTGCAGAGAACGCAACTCTGATGGGCCGGCCAAGTCATTTGAATGTCAAATGTACATTGCCAAAAAGACTATTTTATGGAGAACTCACATGGGGCAAGCGCTCACATGGAGGTCAGAAGAAGCAGAATAAGGACACTCTGAAGGCCTTTGGAATTGATTGTGTGCCGTGGGAGAACTGGCAGAGGACCTCCCTGCACCAGAGAAGAAGCAGAATTGCAGTATCTCAAAAGAAATGTAGATGTGCAAATTGAGAGCCATCTCCACCCCAAACGTTCATGTGGACTATTTGTGGCAGAGCCTGTGCCTTGACTCCAACATGGTGATGTCATCTGGCTTCTCCTCAGGAACGTAGGACAACAGTTAACCAGCCATTTGCTGGGTGTGGGCTTAGCGAGGCGCTTTACAAATATTTCATTTGGTCTCAAAAACCTTGCAAGGTGGGTGCTGTTATTATCCTCATTTTATGGTTGAGGAAACTGAGGCAAACAGGCCACATTTGAACCCAGGTTTTCCTGACCCCACGCCCAGCATTCCATTCACTGTAGCTACCTTGCTGCTGTAAGGTTAATAGAATGGGAAGATCTTCCCTGCCCGTTCATGGGCCTCAGGTGGAGCCCATTAAGGGAAGCCTGATTAGGCTTGCTTGTAGGGAGGCTTATACCTTTTGCTAATTTCTAATTAGGCCCTGGGTCAAGAGAGCTATGATGCCCTCTGGCTCTGAGAAGGGTATGCATCCTCTGAGGTTAGCATTTTGCTTTGGCCTCACTCTTTGGAAGAGTGTTCCTGTGATTTGGCCAGAGGAGACTCTGGGTAGCCATTTAGGAGCCGCCACCTGGCTTTGAAAACCCAGGTGTTTGTGCTTCTCTCTCTGGTAACTATGTATGTACAGTTGAATCTGTCTGTTGATCTCTGTGCTAATTTCTCAGACAGAAGCCCTGTCTGTTGATCTGAGCTATTTTCTCTGCTTGTAATTTCTGTTTGTATTTTCTCTGAAGTTCAGGGTGCTGACTTTTCCCCTGAACTAAATGAATGATATACTTGTTTAATTAAAGTAAGATCATTGACCCCTTTAAAGTTGCTTTCCTTTAGAAAAGCAGATCAAAGAACCTGTGCTAGCAGCCATCTTGAGTATGCCAGTGTGGTTGCTGTTACAGCTGTCTCTAAATTAATTAAATAATTGAATGGACAGTCTGTTGGAGAAAACAAAAAGGATGTGACCAAAGGCTCCTGTAGAGTGGCCAGGAAGGAAGAAAGCAAGGAAGCAAGTCACTTCATTATAAAAAACCAGCATGAAGGAGGAGAAAGTAGGAGGAAAGATGCCAGACGACTTGGAGGAAAAAAGAAGGGGAGGTTTCACTGAAAACCTTGATTTTCTCAGTAAGGTTTGTGGGGGAGATTTTCATCTGAGAGGGCAAGGGGCTGAGGAAATGTGGGAATTTTGAGGAGAGAGGAGAAGGGCCTGGCTGCCAGGAGGGCTCACCTGAGGTTAGATAACATAAAGGAGTAGTAGACTCAGGCGGCCTGGTTGCCTGAATTTCCCCAGCTCAGTTCAACAGCATGGGAGGCAGAAGGTGTGATCCAGGGTTAGGGGTTAGCAAGGCATGAATTTTTTTGTTTTGTTTTGTTCCCAAGGCATGAATTGTGATGGGATGGGGAGGGCAGAGGCTCAGAGTTGAGGATGATATGGCATTGACTAGTGTTAAACCTGAAAATTTGGTTGAAGGAAACAACAGAGCTAGGTGATAGAAAAATCCATGTTGTTTATTATTTTCCCTTAAAGCATAGCGGAGCTAGCTTACTTGTACGTACAAGGAGTCAGAGTATAACTCTGGCTGCCTGAACAAAGCAATGAGAAAACTTATATACGTTATTTTAGCAGAGCTAGCAAGCCTGTATGACCTCATTTTTATGACCCCCATGTATGTTTAACCATGATACAAGAAGAGGATTTTCCTTAATGAAATAGATTGTAAATACAACAAATTAGATAGTTGTCAAAGTGTCAATTGGATTTGTAGCCCCAGGATCTCTGTGTTTAATTGGCCATTAACATTCCACCACATAGTATATGCCCATAAAATATTAAGATAAGGAAAAGTCACATAATTCAAGATAGTGTCTGGGCTCAAGGTTTTCACCCTTAATGACCATGGACAGAGCAAGAAATGCTCCATCTGGATTTGTTGATACAAGAGAACAAAGAGACTGTTAGGATCAGGCTTTTCTTCTGGTTAAGTAGTTCAGGCCCTGAGTCTTATTGAAATTACAAAAATGATATAAAATAGTATAATATTTTCCACATTTCCTCCTTTTGGTCAAAGGTAAGCTGAAAGCTTCACCTGAAGACCAATTAAGGTATGGAAAAACCTCTATCTTCCTCAGGGGTAAAATTGTAAAAAAATCCTTATCTAGGTGGATTCAGGTTTTTTTTTCTCTTTCTGTGTTTGGACTTCCCCAGAGATGCACAGTAATTATAAACTACTTGTAAACAAGCAGGGGGAGCAAGTTGCAAAGGGTATCAGTAGGGAGCATAATGGGGAAACTAGAACACCTAAGTAAAATAAGCTAAAGATACCAAAGGTACAAGTAAACAGTCTTGGGAATGCAATGGACTCAGAAAGGGAAAGAGCAGTTCTTCGTTCAGGTTCTGGTCCAGGCTCTTGGGAAGGTTGCCTGCGTCTGATGCTGTCCCCTTCAGGCTCTTTGAAACCGGAGGGCAAGGTGTCCTATGGGCTCAGATGTCCACTCAGGAGCACAGGCAATCATCAGATGTGATAGAAGGATCAAGGAGTCCATATCCACAAGTTGGCAACTATAGAAGTAGTCAGATCTGACAGGAGCTCTCAGAACACATGTAATTTGATAATTGAGAGAAAAACAGCACACCATAGGTCCCAGCCACTCAGGGCCAAGTTCAAACAGTACAAATACAAAGTAGCTTTAAATCCCAGTTACATATTTCCAATGTCCATTTAAAGCAAAAAAAAAATTTTTTTCAGATGGCTGATTGTGGTTATCTGGTTCCTAGATAGTAAAAGAGAGTTCTGCTTCTCTGGTTCAGATCTAGAAATCCTCAGACAATTCTAACTTAATATAACTTAATCACTTAAATTTGGCTCTCCTTCTTTTAACTTCAGAGTATTTCAGTTCATATTATCATCTACTGTTTCTAACCTTACCTAAATTTTGTACCTGGTATAAGAGTCCTTTAAAATATAAAGGTCCAACCATAAATTGAACTCATCTTCCTTTTAAAATCATCAGACAGAGACCTTAATAAAGGAGATATAATTTTACTTGTACTATCTCATACAATTTTCTTGTACAAAAATCCACATTTAAGATCTTACTACCAAAACACACTAATTAACTTGAATTTCCAGAATTGATAAATTATGGAGCCAATCATACACATCTGTATATAATTCTTAGAGGAATCAATTTGGTCCTATTGCCTTTTCCTCTCAAAATTTGCTATCCTATTTAATTAGACATTTATCACATTACATCTTTGTCTTATTACTGTGTCTAATCATTTCCTCCTTTTGGAGGATGTTATCTCTATACTCCTTCTAATCTTTATTTGGTCATGAACATAGGTTAAAATTGTAAGCTATTCATTCCTGTATCCTACTATAATAACTCAGAGATATTCCAATATTCATCTATTACCTAATAGATTTAGCATTGTGCTTACAAAACTTCTTGATAATATAAATTTGCTATGAAAGGAAAGAGGGACTATGTCATATATCTTAACAGTAGGAAAGAACTTCCTTAGCTCTGTTTGATTCCAGGCACGAGTCATATCTGTTAGCCAATCATATAGCCATTAGATGCTGAAAGCAGGGCTTAGGAATAATCAGGTGGGGATTTTCCTTTTCAGAAAGGAAATAGCAGAATTGGGAAATAGAGTCAGGAAGATCCTACCTAGGTCGTGTCCAAGGTCGTCTTCAAGACTTTTTTCCAGGCATAGACATCCACCTTTAAGAATTCTCAGTCTGTAATGCCTGCCATTCCACTACTGGCTTCATGTGACCTATACCTGTAATCAGAGCTTAAAACAATATTAAATTTTAGTCCCATAAAATCTTAAATAGCAAATAAATATCCTTCAGATAGGACTGTCTCAAATTTCATTGAGCTAATAATTATCAAATCAAGCTACATAACTTTTCCATCTTCTAAAATACTTTCTCACACTCTCAACTTAACTTAAACCATTTGAAACTAGTATTCCCTTGGAACAGGAGAGGCTTATCTAACTTCCAATTGTCCCTAAACTTTCTTATCTGCCTTTCCTATTTTCCCTCAACCTTAATTCACCTTTCCAATCTTTCAAACCCATTATTCAGCCTTCATTTCAGCCATAAGACAAAACAATTCATAAGTTAGTACCTTTTACTGACATAACTGTGTATACTGGAATCCCATTCCAGTTTGCTTAAACAAACGAAAGAGGTTAATGACTGACCTCACAAGTCAATGGATTTGTCCCTGTTAATTCCTTCTGGAGGGAAAAAAAAAGAACACTTCAGGAATTGAGTCTTATACACATTGTTAAGCTCTAACTCTCGCTTAAAATCACAAAAACATTTTCCAAAATACTTCTAGAATTGTTTACCTAAACTGAAGATGTCTCTGATTTAGTCGCAGTAATTAATTACACTATTTGTGGCAATACCTAATTGCTCTTATATCACTTCACAACACCTAAGAACTCTATTTCACATAAGTACAGTATAACTTTAAAATCCCAGTCTTGGTCCACGGGATAATGATTCAACCCTACATCATAAAACTTCTCTTCCCTTTCTAATTATTCTCATTAACACTTTAGAAACCATATTATCTTTCATTTGACTATACAAGAGTACCAGTATAACCAGTCATTTGATTAAAACAACAAGATTTTACATATTTACATTTATCCAATTTCCCATTTTTTCAAAAAAAAAAAAAAACAACTTCTTTCACAATGGTAGCAGATTCTGGCAGATAACTTCCCTTTTGTCACTACCTGTTTATTTCTGATTAAAGAGATCTGCCACATCATCTCCCCCTGAGGGTGGGTTCTTTCCCATCAGATGGCAAGCTTCACTAATAAAAACTGTATCCTTAAGACCCACATCCTCCTCGAAACCTAATCTTATCCTAAAAACGCATCGCTTTTGCTGACTTTAAAAAGCCAGGTTTTTTTTTTAGGCTTCTGACCCCTACTGTTTTTTCTTTCAGTAAAAACTCAAATCCCAGTAATTGTTGCCCCTCCCCTTTCCTTCCCTTCTGACAGGCGGGCTAAGGTGAATCTTCTTATCTAAACTAAGGGCGGGGAGGAGTAAGGAATTCAGACTGTCTTTTCCAACCTCCTTACTCAAAAAAGAACCTTGAATAAGACATTGAATGGGCGCTTCTATAGATAAGCATTAATTCTAATAATTCTAATTAGGTTCTCACCCAGAAACTCCGAGAACTCACAATAGTTTTGAACTGCAACCAATTGGCTTACAGGTGGAAATTCAGCAGGCCTTCCAAAATTACACAAAAAGATTTTACAGAACATTTTCCAAAAATATTTTCCTTAAAGCAAATTAACCCTTAAATACTGGAATTCATTAACTAAGTTGGTACCAAATGTCCTCATTCTCAAATATTGCCCAGAATTCCTAGATATTACAAATTCCTTAGTCAAAAAGTGTTATAATGGGAGGACACTTGATTTCTATAAATTACATACTCAATTAAATTAACCCTATCACAATAACAAAGTTTACCAGGACTTTAAAAAGCTTTTTCCAGAGTAATTCCTCTACACTGAAAACCACACAAGATTGATAAGAATTCATGACTAGATGGTTTCAAAAGTTCTTGTTTCAGTTAAAAACCTCAATTTCTTAATTAACTACGATTCTTAATCTAACAACATCCAGATTATAAGAGAAATTATTCTCTAACAGCACAGGTAATGCGATGTTAACCAATTTGTATATAATAACTAACTTAGAGATAAGTATACCACAAGCAATTATCATGTATCTAAGACTTGAAACAGATTCCAATTAATTACCAATCTAGTGATCATAACTGAGTTGGATAAGCAAATCAAATCTGATTCCTAACCACTGGTGGTAACATTTTAATTTCTAAGGCCCAATACTCTTAGCATTGTAAAAGATTACCACATTTTCAATATTGCTGATACATCTGTTTGTCAAATTATACAATTTAGAAATGTAACAGCGCCCTAAACATAATTATGCATTTTAAAACTTGAAACAACCCATTTATCAGTTAGGTGAACATATTCCTAAATCTCCTTGCACAGAGAATCTTTCATCTCATCATTTGAAACTATAACTTTAAATCACCAGATATATTCTCATAATAGAAAACTTTTTCACCCAGAAAGTCTGTTCTCATGGTTAAATATCAGTATTATTAATTATTTACTTGTTATAACCACATATAACAGTTCCAGATTTTATCACCTCCCTTTGGAAACCCAATTCACATATATCAAAATCAGATTAAAATTGCTATAATATCATTTCTTACCACACAATGGTCTTCTCAAATTCCACAATCTAAGAGAATTTTTGGGAACACAATGCAAGTTTAGAAATATAGAAACAACAATTTTCAGATGATGTCTATTGCATTTCCAGATTACCACATATAGAAATTATTCAGCTTATTACTTTTGGTATTTAAAACCTACTTCAAAAGTTAACAATTACATTAAATCAGAGAGAGATAATAATAATGTTGTGTCTAACATATACCGGACTTTATGTTAAGCATTTTATAATCATTATCATTTTGATCCCGTAACAACCATCATTATTACTTTCCCTTTAAAACTCAGGAAACAGGTCAAACAGAGATTAAAATACAGTTTTGCAGTTGGAACAAGAAGTGTGAAGTTACCTAGAGAAGTTACCTAGAGCAGAAGCTAGTATCCCAGCGGTGACAATTCTGGGAAGCAGAAAGTCCAAATCCATCTACCTTACCCTTCCCCCACAACTGCAAAAGTTACTGAGCCTAGGGCGGTTTGCAGCTGCTGGGGACAGAGTGGGCAGAATGCATAGGACCTGGGTGACAATTCCAAACTTTGCCAACAAGGATGGGCTACAAAGGTACCTAGGGGCACAGGACTGTCAGAATACTGTCAGTCTGTGAATTTCTGTCCTTCTCCTCCTTTTGCCAGGTGGGGAAAGGTGATTTAAGTTTTCCCTACAGTTCTCCTGCATTCTCTTCCCCTAATCTGATCTGGCAAGAGAGGAGTTTGTTTTAGCTGCTCTAACTTTTACTGCAGCTCTGGCTCGGTCAGAGACAGGACAATGGTGAAAGATCTCAGTGATTGTAACTCAAGTAACTTCACCTAAGTGATCAGCATTGGGAGGGTGTTTTAGCAAGAGTGAGCTCCTGGAGGGATTTTACAGTCTCAGGAGTTCTCTCCCAAAATTCCAACTAATCAATTTCCAAACTTTTAATGAATAATCAATCCCAGAATATGCTAAAATGTTTCAGCTCTATTTTTTTCTTCAAGTTCGGCTGGCCAGGCCAAACATTGAAAAAGGAAATAGAGTCTCTGTTTCCCTAACTGCAGCCTTAGAATTCTCTGGCTACCTGCGTTTCAGATTTTACATGGTATAGACATTTCACAGCACACGCTTTCACACAGACAGTTAACAGACAATTAACAAAACAAATACAGAACAAATACAGACTGAGCTCAGAGTTTAAACAACAGAGAATTAGAAGCTTTCATGAGTTAGCTATTAGCACCCCTATGGTCTTTGGGGAAGCCTTGGCATTCCTGATTTTTCTGACTCTCCATATCCTATCCCTTAGGAATGAGGAAAGGGGAGATGGAGGAGGACTAGGACAGGTAAAGGAAGGCGAGGAGTAAGGATAAAATGCATTTATCCTCCCCATAATCAGAGCCTTCAAGGGAAGGAAGCAGGAATAGGGCAGAAGGCAAAAACAGAGCCCTTAAGGGAAGGGGGAAAGGGAGTGGGGAGGGAAGAGAGAGAGAGAAGGCAACGGTAGCAGAACAGAGTTACCTCTCTCAGGATCAGAGCCCTTCCTGGGAGGCAGAAGGGGAGGGAAAAAGCAAAGTGCAGTTTTTCTCCCCAGGACCAGAGCCTCCAAGGGAAGGAAGGGAGGGAGTGGAGGAACAGTTGGACTTCTAATTCTAGTTTTTGACTGATCCATAGTTAATTTTCTAGATCAATCAGTGTTTCCAGGGGATCTATGTGCGTTTGACCGCAGATCTGTGTTTTACCACAGATTTGATCCCTGCCCCCAGAGCTAGCTTAAAGGGAATTTCCAGACTTCAACCAATTTTGTGGGAGTTCTTTTTGGAAGCTGGGAAGAGAGACAACTTACCCCACCTTGTCAAGGCCAAAATTCCAGGAAAAATTAATCCTATGGCGCCCAAAAGCGTTGGCAAGGTTGGGCTGCGTTGTCCCGTTTCCATCATTTCCATCCGAAAGTCACGGCACCATAACTGTTAAACCTGAAAATTTGGTTGAAGGAAACAACAGAGCTAGGTGATAGAAAAATCCATGTTGTTTATTATTTTCCCTTAAAGCATAGCGGAGCTAGCTTACTTGTACGTACAAGGAGTCAGAGTATAACTCTGGCTGCCTGAACAAAGCAATGAGAAAACTTATATACGTTATTTTAGCAGAGCTAGCAAGCCTGTATGACCTCATTTTTATGACCCCCATGTATGTTTAACCATGATACAAGAAGAGGATTTTCCTTAATGAAATAGATTGTAAATACAACAAATTAGATAGTTGTCAAAGTGTCAATTGGATTTGTAGCCCCAGGATCTCTGTGTTTAATTGGCCATTAACATTCCACCACATAGTATATGCCCATAAAATATTAAGATAAGGAAAAGTCACATAATTCAAGATAGTGTCTGGGCTCAAGGTTTTCACCCTTAATGACCATGGACAGAGCAAGAAATGCTCCATCTGGATTTGTTGATACAAGAGAACAAAGAGACTGTTAGGATCAGGCTTTTCTTCTGGTTAAGTAGTTCAGGCCCTGAGTCTTATTGAAATTACAAAAATGATATAAAATAGTATAATATTTTCCACACTAGTAATCAGAGAATGAGAATTGGCGAGAGAAGCAAGTGAAATCAGAGCCCCTGTAACATCTTGGGAGACGTGACATGAATGATTATGATCGGATAAAGGAAGGTCAGTTTTTGATCATTGAAGTGGAACGCTTTTGGGTGATGGAAGTGGCTGAAGGAGAGTGAAGGTGCTGGTAGTGGGGTAAGAGTGAGGAGCTGGCAGGTTAGGATGCTAAGGGCACATCAACACCTGTAAATTCACCTAGTATCAGGGCAGGGGTCAGGAAGAAGAGGAAGAAATTAGATCCTGAAAGGAGAGAGAATGACCAGCCTACCTGGGGGCCAGTGGACACAAGTCACCAGGATCTTGATTGGCTGATAGATACATTCTCGTAGTGTGAACTTCAAAAAAGAGGCTGCTGGGTGATGTCAGCCGAGGGAGATTCTGGGACACAGCGTTTGAGGGGAGGTGTAACCGGGCCTGCATTATCACGGGGCGGGGGGGGGGGGGAAGCAAGTTATGGAACAGGAATTCCAGCAGGTATAACAGCAGGCAGGTTCAAGTGGGGTGTGAGAGGAGAGGGTTGGGAAGATGGCTGGCAGAGAATGGAAAGTTGGGCTGGGAAGCGATTTACTAAAATGCAGCTAACATTAAGGAACACAAGGCTTGGTTAGTAGCAGGTGGCGAGAGTTTGCTATCCCTAGGGGCTTAGGATGCAGATAATTAGAAGGTTAGAACGCTTTTGGGGGCAGCATAGATGGCTCTGGCTCTGGCCCTGGCCTCCTCCTTTGGGCTAGATCTCAAAATAAAACTGATTATCTTCTCCCTAAAGCTGCCCCTCCAAATTCTTCCTGGTTTCTGGTGAGAACCTCATCCTCTCCTAATCACTTCAGTTTCTTTCTTTTTTTTTTTTTTTTGGAGGGGGGAAGGCAGGGCAATTGGGATTAAGTGACTTGCCCAAGGTCACACAGCTCATAAGTGTGTCAAGCGTCCGAAGGCCAGATTTGAAATCAGATCCTCCTGACTCCAGGGCCGGTGTTCTACTCGCTGCGCCACCTAGCTGCCCCATCATTTCTGTTTCTTTTCCCTAATTCCCTCACCACCACCCCAGCTTGAAAATTTGGGCACTTTCAGGACTTGTCAGTTCTTTTTCCACAAACTCTCTCTCTTCATTCCATGGCCACTAACCTAGCTCAGGCCCCCATCCCCTTTGACCTTGACTCACTTAGATGACTACAGTAGTCTTTAAATTAGTTATGTTCCCTCTGTTTGGACACAGTAGACTTCTGTTTGGAATCGGTCTGCCTGCCTTGCTTTGGGCCTGTCTCCTTCCTCGTCCAACCTCCACATGGCTGCCAGTAGTACATTCCTAAGTCTGACCTCATCATGCTGCATCTGGAAGACCTTCTGTTGTTCCCTGAGGCCAGCAATAATACCAAGAATAGCTAATGTTTCTATAGTGCTGAGTGTTTTATAGCTATTATCATTTAATATTCACAACAACCAGGAGAAATAGGTGCTGTTATTACCCCATTTCACAGATGAGGAAATTGAGGCAAACACGAGGTTCAGTGACTTGCCTAGCTAGTAAGTGTCTGAGGCTGGATTGGAACTCAGGTCTCCCGGCTTCTGGTCCAGTGCTGTATCCATTGGTACCACCCAGTTGTCTAAACAGATTCCTTAGACTGGCATTTGAGGCCTTCCCACTTTAGTTACTACCTGAATTCCTAGCATTATTTCACACAACTCTTTCATGAACTCTGCTTTCTAGCCATTCTGGAATATTAGCTGTTCTCTGACCTGGATATCCTGGGTCAGGCCTCTTCATTCACATGCAGGCCTTGCACAGGCCCACTCATTCCCCAAGGCTGGCTTCTTGGAAAGTTCTGCTGAACTGCTACCTTGTCCACAGGACCTTCCCTGCTCCCTTCAGGTATTCATTCTCTGGCTTGCTTGCTCTCCTACTTTGTCTTCTCCCTCAGTCTCTCTTCTTCCTTTCTTAACCAGCGTGGTGTGGTTAGGCTGGGCATTGTATCTGGACTGGTGATTTCGTTGGTGTTAGGAATTCCTTG
This sequence comes from Trichosurus vulpecula, assembly GCF_011100635.1. Lineage (NCBI taxonomy): Eukaryota > Metazoa > Chordata > Mammalia > Diprotodontia > Phalangeridae > Trichosurus > Trichosurus vulpecula. The sequence goes on along the minus strand of NC_050578.1, from coordinate 276,721,127 downwards.
TGAAGAAACTCCCTCTACCAATGTAGATCAGCAACTTTCCTGGAATTTTTTTTTTAATTTGAAAAAATTTATTTATTTCATTAAATATTTCCCAATTACATGTAAAAAATTATAAGAATCATTTAAAATTTTTTTGAGTTCCAAATTCTCTCCTTTCTTTCCTCCCCTCCCCACCTTGAGAAGGTGAGCAATGTGTTATCAATCATATATGTGAAGTCATGTAAAACATTTCCACGTTAGCCATATTGCAAAAGAAAACAGACAAAAAAAGTCAAGAACAATGAAGCAAAAAAGTCTGCTTCAATCTGCCTTCAGAGTTCACCAGTTCTCTCTCTGGAGGTAGAGAGCATTTTTCATCCTGGATCCTGTGGAGTTGTCTGGAATCATTATCTTAATCAGTGTAGCCAAGTCTTTCATAATGGACCATCGTTACAGTGTTGCAATGACTGTGTACAGTGTTTTCCTGGTTCTGCTCACTTCACTTTGCATCAGTTCACGTAAGTCTTCCCAGGTTTTTGTGAAGCCATCCCCCTGAGCATTTCTCATATAGCACAATAGTACTCCATCGCAATCATATAGTACAGTTTGTTCAGCCATCCCCAATCGATGAGTGTCCTCTTAATCTCCAATTCTTAACCACCACAAAAGAGAGCTGCTCTAAATGTTTTTGTGCAAACAGGTCCTTTCCCTTTTTCTTTGATCTTTTGGATACAGACCTACTAATGGTAATGCTGGGTTAGAGAGCTGCAGTTTTGTAGCCCTTTGGGCATAGTTCCAAATTGCTCTCCAGAATGGTTGTCCCAGTTCCACCTCAGTTTATTGTGCTAAAGAGTCCCCTCAGGCTGAGGGTAGCACCAGGCAGCACAGAGCTCTTTGATCCCGAGGCTGCTCTCTGTCCAGGGCACCATCCACACCTGCTTGGAGTCAGTGCAGAATGAGTAACTGCTGACTCTTAGCTCCAGCATTTACCTGTTCCGTGACCTGAAAAAGCCAGTTAATCCCTGAGCCTCAGTCTCCTCATTCCGTTTGTACCTACCTTACAGGGTCGTAAAGATCATCGTTATATTTATAAAGCATTCTCTAAATGCATGTCTAATTCCGTACATGCATTTAATCTCTCTGTGTGTACCCATATGCACGCACACACATACATGTTAACTATTATTTATATTATGGCAAGAACTTAGAAAAAATGAGGGAAAGAGGGGGTTGACCTGGTGGGATGGGTGAGGACCCAGACATACCAGGATGTAACAGTTGATCCTTTACAGGGGGAGGGGAGGGGCATTATAGGGGAAGAGAAAAGGAAATTGAAAGCCAAGTCAGGCCTCTGGAGTCATAGGACCTTGCATGGTAGGTTGGGGGAAGGAGTAGGGGAGTTCAGGGAATTGGAAGCAGGTTTTGGTATCCCTTGGCTCCGATGGGGCCTGGAATTTCTGCATGATTGCCTTCTCCATTCACTTAGTGTGAGATTCTAGAATGTGTTTCACTGAAGTCTCCTAGGAACCCAATATGGGGCCCCAAAGAGGCAGCACATTTTACAGTGCCCAGTCAGTTTCTCACTAAGAGGAGGCTCCTGGAATTTGGTATGGTGCCAATCACTAAAGCTTGAGAGAATTAGATTCTCCCCCCTCCCTCCAGGCCCCTCCTTTGCTCATTGACTGTGTGATTCTGGCCTTTAAGGCTTCATACAGAAGCAGAAAGAAGGTGAGGTGACCTTTGGCCAGAGTCTCCTCCTCTGAGCTTCTGCAGCAGTAATTGGAGGGCTAAGCATGTCTTCAGCTGTGTGTGTGCGCTCGCTGGAGCATGTGCACACCCCCACACCTCCCCCCCCAAAACACACCTCCCTACACACACACACACCCCTCTAAGTGCTGAGGATGTCTCTGCCTGTTGTTAACCTCTCCCCTCCCACTTGCCTGGTCACCAGTGGCCGAGCATTCTGGGTTAGGAGACCAGGCCTCACCCCGCCCCCCCCTGCCAAGAGAATGGATGGAAAATTAGCGCCTGCCCTTTGAGAGCAGAGGCTGGGCCACTTGTTGCCATTATAAAGCCCAGCTGACCACAGCCTGGCGATGAGCAGGTATTACTAGAGGTTCGAATCAGCAGAAACAAGGACCCCAAACCAGATCAGAGTTAATGCCCCCTCCCCCCATGTGGGGCAGGAGGGTGATCATGTGATCACATGTGGCATTATCCATTTCCATAGGCTTTTTGTTCTCTTCTCACTTGAGCAACCTTACTGAAAAGCTAGTTGGCAGGGTATCTGAGTAGAATAAGAGACAACAGTCAAAGCAGTCTAGTTGTGCCTTAGTCCCAGCTCAGGTAGAACAGGTGGATGGGGAGGAGGGAGAAGCTAATATCCTTGCAAGATTTGGTTTGATATGTAACAGTCCAGGCTTTCACTGTTGTCCATTACTCCAGCAATCAAGAGTTCGCTCCATAGCAGGTTTTCTGCCCTTGGCTGCTATAGGAAGATCTGGGGAAGGCAGTCCTTGTAACCCCACCGCCCCAGGATGTGACTGGTTCTGGGGTCACCTATTGTGCTTCTTGTCTCAGCTGCCTGGAAGGCCCTGTGGCCACCATGGCACTTTGTTTTCTGCTTCAGCTCCTGGAGGGGCATTTGTAACAGTTCTTAGCCCTCTCAGAGACAGAGGCACCTTCCCTGATTCACTTGCTTTGCTCCAGAGTTTCAGGGCCTGGGACAAGGAAGAGTGAGGGGCTGGCCAGGGAGGTAATGGGGGCCCCACCCTTCCTGGCTCATCCTTCCCGTCCCCAGGGGCCTTTGACAGGAGTCAAGGCAAGTCTGGCTTATGGGGAGTGGAGGGGGGTTAGGTGGAAGGAGGCCAGGCTACAGCAAAAGTCAGCCAGCACCTACCCAGCACTGGGCTAGATGCAGGGCATAGAAGAACAATGAATGAAACAATCTCTGCTCATAAGACAAGGAAGATGGCGCCCCATGGAGCCAGTGGGCGAGGAGGATTTGGGAGGTGCAAGGTTATTTGTCCTGCTCCATATTCCTTCATACTCCTTCTAGGCTCATCCTCCTTTCCTTTTACCTCCTCTCACTCTCTGCCAGCCACCACCCCTTAAGACCAAGTAAGCCACCAGGCCTCCCACTTGGCTTGGATTGACTCTAGCATGGCAGGAGAACACTTCCACAACCCAGAGGGCCTGGAGCATGGTGGGGCCACAAGGAAAGAAAGAAGAACTGGGGCTAGGGTGGGGGCCCTGGAGCAAGGCAAGAGAAGAGACATGAAATCAGACAACGCTCATACACAAGCTTTTTTAGGCCACAGAAAGTAATATGTTGAATTGTAGATGCCACAGCAGGTGCTGAGCACGGCCTGGGTGGAAGAAGTGGGGTAGATATCAGGTCAATTCGGTGCTCCCCCCAACAAGTGCCAGGCTGGCCCAGGCCACATTGGACAGTGACTTGAAGATACCAAACCCTCCCTCGGTCCTGGGCTCTTGGACTACCCAGCCTGGCCGGGCCCAGCCCCGCCCCTCCCACACACATACTGTTTCGTTGACTTATAAAATGTGTATATAAAACAGAAAAGACCAGATTTCCTTCTCACCCTTACTATAAATACCTACAGACTCTCTTATAAACATACACTCAAAGGTACTCACTTTTTTATGTGCATAGACATAAATTGAGCACAGCATACTTAGAGAAAGACAGATACTCAACATAAATACGTCTACAGACACACAGACACAAATTCATTAGAAAAGGTGTGCTTATCTTCACAGACACATTGTGATGCATACTTTCTGCTAGCAGACAGAAAGCTTGGAGGAAGCAACAAGCAAATCTATACAACACAAATTATATACAGGAGAAATAGGGAATAATTACCAGGGGGAAGGCAACGGAATTGAGAGGCTGGGAAAGGCTTCCTGGAGAAGGTGGGATTTTACTTGGGACTTTAAAGGAAACCAGGGAGGTCAGCAGGCAGAATGAGGGAAAGAGAACCTTCCAGGCCTGGGTCACAGACAGAAAGCCCAGAGCTGAGAGTTGGAGGCCCTTGTTCGTGAAACAGCCAGGAGGCCATATCCAGTGATACTGGATTGAAGAGTACGCGTCAGGGAATAAGGTGTAAGAAGACTGGAAAGGTAGGAGCGGCCAGGTGATGAAAGGCTTGGAATGACAAGCAACATTTTGTATTTGATTATGGAGGCAACAGGGAGATACCAGTTCATTGAGTAAGAGTGACGTCGTCAGACCTGGACTTTAGCAGAATCACTTTAGTGGTTGAATGGAGGATGGACTGGAGTGGGGAGAGACTTGAGGCAGGCAGGCCCAGCTGCAGGCTAATGTAGTAATCTAGGTGTGAGGTAATGAGGGCCAGTACCAGGATGGGAACAGTGTCAGAGTAGAGATATGGGGCCTATTTGAGAGATTCTGCAGAGGTGAAATGGACAAGCCTTGGCACCACGTTGGATACGGGGAGTGAGAGATCATGAAGAATCCTGGCTGACTCCTGGGGTTCGATCCTGAGAGACTGAGAGGAAGGTGTTGCCTTCCACAGTAATAGGGAGGGGAGGAGCTTGGGGGGAGGGGAAGTTGAGTTCTCTTTTGGATATGTTGAGTTTAAGATGTCTGCTAGACATCCAGTTGGAGATGTCTGAAAGGCAGTTAGGGATGCAAGATTGGGGGTCAGTAGAAAGATTAGGTCTGAATAGGTAGATTTGAGAATTGTTAGCAGAGAGATAATTGAATCCATGGGAGCTGATGAAATCACCAACTAAAGTAACATAGATGGAGAAGAGAAGATGGCTCAGGACAGAGCCCTCTCTGCACCTATGGTAGGGGCTGGATGAAGACACTGCAAAGGAGACCAAGAAGGAAATGTCAGATAGGTAGGAACAAACCAGGACAGAGAAATGTCACAAAAACCTAGAGAGGAGAGAGCAGCAGTGAGAAGGGGATTAGCAGCACCAGAGGCTGCAGAGAGTCCAAGGAGAAGAAGGGTTGAGAAAAGACCACTGGACTTGGCAACTAAGAGATGGATAGCAACTTTGGAGAGGGTCGTTTCAATGGGATGAGAAGAGAGGAGTTGAAAGCCCCTGTTGTAGACAGCCTTCTCCAAGGGGTTAGCCACAAAAGACAGGAGAGACAAGGGGTGATAAAAGGGATGGATGGATCATGTATGAGTTTTGGAGGATAGAGGAGATATAGGCATGTTCGTAGGCAGGGCAATGGCCAGTAGAGAGGAAGACACTGGAAACAAGTAACAGAGTGGGGATGATGGGGGCAGTCTTTTGGAGGAGGTGGGATGGAATGGAATCACTTGTCTAAGTAGCAGGGTTAGCCTTCATAAGGAGTAAGGCCACCTCTTCATGTGAGACAGGAAGGAGACAGCCACAGAAGGTATCTGAGTGATAAGAGATGAAGAAGAGGGAGCTCATGGGGAATGGCCGCAGATTTTTTAATGTAAAGTATGAGGCAAGTTTTTTCCCCTGAGAGAATGGGGGAAAGGGGAAGGTTTCAGGAGGGTTGAGGAGGCTGAAGAAGTTTGGAATTGCTGCTGTGGGAGAGTGAGTGGATTAGGGAGCTATAGAAGGATTGCCTGGCAGCAGTGAGTGCCCAGTTGAGGTTATGTAACAAAATTGCAGTAGACCCAGATAGAACAGTTGCATGATTTTCTCCAAATTCATTCAGCAGCAGGAATGTAGGAGCAACGACTGTGAATAGTGGGAGTGATCCAAGGCTGAGGCTTGGCTGGTCATGACTGACAGTATGATAAGAGAGCGAGGGACGTGAGAGATCATAGTATAGAGCTGGCCTGCTTCACAAAGGGGTAGAGTCAGAGAATGGATTGGAGGATTTCTCAGCTCTGCAGCATCTCTGAAGTGTGGCCCTTCTGTCCTCAGACACTGCCTCATCCCCCATGCGTGGAATATTGCAGCAGTCTGGGGAGGGGGTCGGTCTGCCCCTAGTCTTCCCCCACTCCAGTCCAGTCTATCCTCCATTCAGCCACCAAAGGGCTCTTCCTAACGGCCGCTCCTTTCCCCACTCAGCAAACTTCAGTCGTTTTCTGTCAGTTCCTGAAGCAAATACAAAATCCTCTGCGTAGCATTCAAAGCCGTTTATCATTTAGTCTTTCCCTCAGTCCAGTGACCCTGGCCTCTTGGCTGCTCCAGCAACAAGATTCCCCTCTCATCTCAGGTATTTCTCTGGCCCTCCCTTTGCATCTCTGCCCACTGGCCTTCCTGGCTTCCTTTAAGCCTCAGCACCTCAGCTAAAATCCTGCCTCCAATAGAAGCTGTCCCCAAGCCCTCTTAGCGCTAACATTTGCCTTCCGTTAATTATTCCCTATTCCTCCTGTCCAGGGCTTGTTTGTACATATTCCTTTGCTTCTTAGCTCCCCTGTTAGACTGTGAGTTGAGGGCAAGGATGGACTTTTGCCTTCCTTGTTTCCCTACAACTTTAGCACAGTGTCTGGCACAAAATGGGCAGTTAATAAGGGTTTATTGCTTGACTGATCTAGTGTGGTTAATGGGGGCAGCTAGGTGGTGCAGCGGATAGTGTGTTGGGCCAGAAGTCAGTAAGACTCATCTTCCTGAGTTCAAATCCAGCCCCAGACTCTTACTAGCAAGTCATTTCATCCTCTTTGCCTCAGTTTCCTATCTGTAAAACAAGCTGGAGAAGGAAATGGCAAACCACTCCAGTATCTTTGCCAAGAAAACCCCAAACGGGGTCCCAAAGAGCCAGACAGACACAACTGAACAGTGCTGGGTGATGGCTGAGGGTGGACGGAGGGCAAGGTTTGGTGTGGGAAGACAGAGGGGCAAGTGGAAAGCCAGTAAATGGTGATCTGATACAAAATTTCAGAGGTCATGAACATGGAGGTGGTACATTTATGGCTGATAGTGAGGCTGGAAGTCTTATCGTCTCTGTTTGGGGGCTGAGGGTGGGTGACAGTCACACCTAGACCTACAGACTGTTTCTTCAGAAGCGAGGTGGGTATCTATAGTCTAATGAACATACCCCAGCATTTCCAGCAGAGCCACCTGAGTCCCCAAGATCTCTTCTTTAGCCTCCGCCCCCTTCTTGTCCCAGCTGGGGCAGCCCGGGCCTCTCGAGGCCATTGAGGCAATGGGAAGAGCGCTGAGGATTTGTTGTTATTTTTGATGGTCAGTGCCTATTCCTTTCATCTGTGGCTCTGTAATGATTACAGTTTCTGTTGATCTCCACGGACTGTACAAGCGATGAAAGCCAGCCAGTTTTACTTAACGTCACTGTTCACATAAAGCAAATTCTGAAATCTCTTACTCCCTCATTTTCTTTTTTCTAATTTTCTATTTCAAAAGTTCCTATAGGCACAAAGCAGAATGCTGGAAAATCATCGAGGAAAGAATATGCATAAAGAAGTATTTATTTTATAAAAAAAGTCCAAGAATCCCAAAGTCTGCAGAAGCTTGGTTAATCAGACACTGCAGAACTGATTTAATCAGCATAAAATTCAAAGAGCTTTAGTTCTGTAATCAAAATTACTATTTGGAATTGGGCAAACTTGAACAGAGTGGTCAGGAAAGAAGGGAAGGGAGAGGTGGTGGGAGGGGCGAGGGGGCACATTGGAAAGTGACCACTGTCAAACCCAGGAAGTTTCGTGGTTTCTCACAGAAAACATTTTCTCCACCCAGTTTTTCCTTCCAAACTTAAGTCCGTCGAAGTCCAATATATTGTCTTAATTGTTGAATTTTTTTTGTTTGGTTTTCTTGGTGACAGTACAACTAAATAGTAAGTTTCCTACTTGGCCTGTTCGCTGGAAGAATGAGATGATTTCCAACACTTTGTTCAGCTCCACAGTGAACTGCCGGTCTCTTCTACGTTTCAACTTTGAGCCTATCCTTCAGTGTCAATGGACTGTCCATTGGTTTTGCTAACAAGGATGTCTGTAGCTTCAAAATGTCGTCCATGCATCCTGGGAGACTCTCCAGGAATAGGTTCCATTTTGACACAGACTTGACTTCTTGGCCTTTTTTTTGTAATATTTGCTTGCTCTTCAGTACTTGTAACTATTTCAATCTCAACAGAATTTTTTACTAGTCCACACATGGGTGTGCCTTGTTTCGTTTGACCTGATTTAACAATTTCACCCATCACTGTGAAATCAAATCCTGATGCCAGCATGTTTACTGGATGTGACCTTCAGCACGTCACTGCCCTTCCCTGAACCAGCGTTTCCTCATCTCAAATCTGTCAGAGAGTAAGCATTTAAGTATCTCCAGTATGCCATACGCTAGGCTGAGCCCTGGGAATGCAGATACACAGGGACGTGACTGAAGTTTCCTCCCGGCTCTAGATCCTTTGTGACTCGAAGAGCTGACACCACTTTCCCCCAGCAGGCTGAACCTTTGCTCTTGTCACCCTGGGCCAGCCCTTGGAGGACAGCTATGCAGAGATTGTCCAGGAATGAGAACCAGGAGCACAGAACTGCTTTACCAAAAAACGACCCCTAGAACTCTTGCCCTTGGCTGGGGCCAGGCCAGCAGACTCTCCTGCCTGGGCCAGAGCCACCACTAATAAGGGTCTGTGCCCACCTTGGTGAGCCTACAGCTGGAAGTGGTGCAGCCATCTAAGGGATCTCTTCTGGCCTCTTGTCAAGTCCTGGGGACCAAGGAAGGGTTTTCTGTTATCAGAGATAACAGAACTCTGCTTCTGGTTCTTAACATTCCTACCAGTGCAGGATCATCTTAATGTGTTAACTCAGTGCTTCAGCCACCACTCAGGAAGCTCCAAGTGGCTAGTAACCATGCCATTTCATACTGTTCTTAGGATCACTAGAATTTAGATTAGAGCGCTGTGTGGCCTTGGAGGTCATCTAGCCAGACAAGAAAGGGACTTGCTCACTGCTTTGAAACCTCACCTGCCTGCTGAGTAAAATCTGCTAGTTACACTTCAGTTTTAGACTGTCTCTTGTGACGAAGGAAGGTTGGGTATACCCTCCTTAGGCTCATCTGCATGTGCCGCTTCTCTGTCTCTCCTATAGTACCTGCCACAGGTACTTACTAGGCCCATAGTGTGTGTTGAAATGTGTCCAGAGTGAAGGGATGAAACTCTGCCTGGCAGCCTGGCATGGTGGACATTTTCCTGATCTGTTCAAGGCTTGCTAACTCTCTGGTAGTTGAACTAAGGCCATAGTAACAGAGGGCCATCAGCAAAGCTCGGTGGGCTAGTAGTGAGATCAGTTTGTGAGAGCTTAGAGTCTTGTCTGGACAAGAGAGGGACAGAGCTCCCTCCCCTCTGGCGCCTGATTTCTGTGAGGGGAGCTCTGTGCTGAGGTGTTCTTGGCCAGTGGCTCCTCTCACCCCAGGAAGGCCATGAGGACTACCTGGTGATGCCTCCTGTGGATGTGAGGCCCGCTAACAGCCGCCTCTCAGCAGCCTTTCTTTCCTCCTCCCTTGTAAATGGAAGACACAAAAACCTGGCTTGGAAATAATTGCTGGGTTTAATTTGCAGCTGATAATGAAGTTGCTAATTACTGCTTGCTCAGTGTAGGTCTCAGGTTGTCTGGAACTGAAAACACGTCTGCTGGTCATTGCTTCTGTTCACTGTATACTTGTCACTACTGGAAGCACCCAGTGTTGGACCATAGTTGGTAATAGCCTCTACTGAATGTGCCTGAGAGGCTGTCCTCTGGCTTTTGAGTCAGCCTCCAAACTGGCCTTTGCCTTTATTTTTTAAAATTAACAAAACCCACTCCCCGCCCCCACCTCCCCCCGCCACTGAAAAGGAAAAAACTCAATAGTCAACATTTATGTAGCATTTTAAGATTTACTTTACAAATATCAACTCATTTTGTCCTCCTAACAACCCTGAAAGGGAGGTGCTGTTATTCTCATCTACAGAGACAGAAGTCGAATGACTTGCCCAGGATCATGCAGCTGGCAGGTGTCTGGGGCCAGGTTGGAACTTGAGTCTTCCTGACTCCAGGCCTGGCGCTTCCTGCACCGGCGATCAAGCCAAAAAAGGATTCCCCCATTGTCCACATCCTCAGACCCGTGCTTCCGTCTGCACCTGAGTCCTCCTGGATCTGGCAAGAGGGGGGAAGCATTTTTCCCACCATCAGGGCACTGGACCTGCCTTTCCCAGTCACTCGTCTCTGGTGCTGGCGTTGCTGTAGAGGGTCTTCAGGCTTGGCCTTCCTCCATGAGATCATGGTCATCCTGCTGATTCTCTCCGTCTCTCTGTTCCAAATTGGTTTATTAATCAGCAGTTCGGAGCCTCCTTCATGCCGGGTGCTGGGGATATGCAGACAGACAAGGAAGGGCTCCTGCCTTCGAGGAGCTTACCTTCTGTCTAGGGAGACCACTTGGCCATGTATAGGAAAATGAAAGAAAGAGACAGTTTTGGAGGAGACACTGGCTGTGGAGGGAATCAGGAAAGGCGTCATGTAGAGGGCGATGCTTGATTTGGGTCTTAAAAGAAACTAGAAATTCCAAGAGGCGTAAGTGAGAAGGGAGAGTATGCCAGGCATGGGGGGAGGAGCAGCCCACACAGGGACATGGCCAGGGGAGACGACAGGCCCACGTAGAGAAAACCTGAAGAGGAGATGGGGACGGGAGGGCAGGGGCCAGCCTGGGAGGGCCCGACAGGCCAAACCAAAGATGGTGTAGTAGTTGATCTTGGAGACATGGCCGCAGGGAGCCTCAGAACATATGGAATTGGGGGAGGAGAGAGGGGCTGTGCTTAGACCCCTCTGTAATGAAAGTGACCAGGGCAGCCATGGGGAGGTGCCCCTGGAGACAGGCACTTCCGTTAGAAAGCAGGAGAAACGAGCCAGGCGAGGGGACATCTTAGTGAAGTTTTTTGAATTCCCCATTTTCGTTTCTTTCACACAGTGCAGTGATCCACCACATTGACACCCTACCAGTTGTCCAGGTGATGGGTGGTATCTCGTTGTACTTTTCTGCTCCTGCAGAAATGCTGCTGTGACTGCGGCGGCGCAGACAGAGTCAGAGGCTGACAACAGTTTCATCACTCTCCCACGTAATTCCAAGTGGTTTTCCGGGATGACAAGCCTCGATCACAGCTCCACAAAATGATTATTGCTTCGCAGTCTAGTCTGACATCTTGAGTTGATAGTAAGCCCCCGGAGCCTGCTTTTTCTCATCAGTGCCTTTGACATCTCAGCTCTTTCTGCCTCTGATTATTATTCCACCTCATTATAGGAAATAGTCTCTTGTTTTGTTTAATGCAGAACGCAATTAGTAAGCTCACATAGGCAGTATTTTTATTATTGGTTCAGGTACAATCGTAGATGATGCCTCTTTAACTATTAAAATTTTCCTTTACTTTCTGAGAAGCAGCGGAATGTAATGGACCAAGAGGTGTTCTTGAAGAGGCTGCTTATCCCACATTGGCTGTATGACCCTGGGCAGGTCACCTCTCCAGGTAGCAGAGGAGGTAGTGACTTCATAGCTCCAGGGAGGGAGTTTTCTCCTCTCACCTCCTCCTCTGTCCCCCTCCTCTCTCCTTGTTGGAGGCTCAGCCGGCTGCCAGTTTGTCCTTCATGCTTTAGACTCCTGGGCCCCTCCTCTTCTTTCTGGACCCTCTTGTTCCCCAGCAGCGGCAGTGACTTTCAGTCCAGAGCAGCGGAGTAAAGGGAGGGCTCTTTTGGGGCTCCAGGATTGGCCCCAACCAGCCTTGGGACTAGCCCTGTCATCCCGAGTCTGTGTTTTCACTTAACAATGGGGATTTTTAGTGCTTGTTGGGGTGGGGGTGCCAGGATACTTTGTAACCCTCTAAAGACTGAATTTGGGTTGTTATGTTATGTTATGGGTTGGCTCTGAAATCCTCCTTTGAGAGGAGTCAGAAAAATCAGTCAGAAAGACCCAGGTTCAAATTCTGCCCCTGCTACTTACCAGCTTTGTGACCAAGTCACTTAACCTTAAATGCCTTAAATTCTAAAATCTTAAGCTAATTAGGCTTTAGCTCCTAAAGTTAAGTTGACATTCTCCCTTAAGAAAGTTTCCTCCAGTGATTAGAAATCAAGGCTTCTCTTCCTAATATCTGCTGGGGGCTTGATAGAGAAAAGCCCCTGCTTTCTTTCAGAACCTCCAGGCTGGGAGGCAAAGGAAGAGGCCTGGGGTGTCGAGGAGGAAGGGGAGAGAAAATGTTTGGTCAGCCAGCCAAGATTGTTCCCTCTGCACTCCGGTCGAGCCCTCCATAGTCTCTCCTTTCCCTTCCTTCTTTCACAGAGTTCTCAGTTTCTAGAGATTACCTGAAGAGGAAATGTATCGTAGGATACCTTTCAGTACTCTTTCCTCCCCTCCAGCCCTCAACCTCACTCCCAGGGTTCATGTGGAATAACTGCTTGTTGGAAAAGTGAAGAAAAAGTGGAAACAAAAACGAGTGAACAAGAGAAGTCCTGAGCAAAGGGCCATATGGGTGTTTTTGTTATTTCATCTGATCCTGGGTTCCCCTTCTTGGTTTTCTCCTAGCCTCTGGGCCCCTTTCCCTCATGATTGGAATGTTCTGCCCCTCCTTACTCGGTTACGTTTCCAGAATCCATGTAGCCCATAGAGATCTCCCCTAACCTCAGAACCCCACAATCCTTAGGTCTGTTTCCCTTACTTCCGTCTCCTTTTCTCTTCTTTACTTCCAATTTCCAAAAGAGTGCTGTTTATTCTTCATAACACAGTGATCCCTTCCACATAGTGACTCTCCCCATCGCAGTTTCAACACATGGAGTGTCGGGAATTTGGGGAGTTTCGTGGAAGCTGCAGATGACATGAGAAAGCCAGCAGACAGCACAAAGCCTATAAACCAAATAACCCAATTTTTATAAGAAGGTACTGGAAACATCCCATAAAAGAAAAAGAAAAAGAAAAAAAAATCAGACTTCTTCTGTGGTACAAAGGGAGGACCAAAAAATTTACAAGGATTCTCCAGATTGCTGGGGGGGGGGGGGCGGGGCGCGGGACACTGTGCCCCTAGCCTAGCCCCTAGCTAGGGGAGCAGTGCCCCCCCATGTGGAAGGGATAACTGTAATTAGGAAGTATTACTCTTCCATATACTCTCTGATTCCACTCCTCACAGTGGCCGGAATTCCTTTTCTTCTGAAGTGCCCTTCTTATCCCACCCTCTCCCTACCTCCCCCTTGCCCATCCACAATGAGCTCATTCTTTTTCCCCTCCCCTTCCTCTCCTGTGTTACATACTTCAGAACTCCTCCACAGAATCTCTCCTCTCCCTCTTTGTGCCAGTTGTGGAGGAGAAAGTCGGTGACTTTCCTTTTTGCCATCACCAACCAGATGGAGAGTAAATGAAAGATAGCCTTGGAAGGGAAGGCACTGGCAACTTGGGCACTGGGAAAGGCCTGAATAAAATGGGGTTTGATCTCAGTCTTGTAGGAAGCCAGGGAGTCTAAAAGGTAAAAGGAAGAAGGAAGGGATTCCAGGCCTGAAGGGCACAAGGCTATGAAATGTAAGGAGCAGCAAGTCGGCCTATATGGTTGGATTCCAGAGTGTATTCAGCTACACTAGGAATGGAGGGAGAAAGCATTCACTAAGCACTTATTATGTTCCAGGCGCTGTGCTAAGCTCTTGGGTTATAGATACAACCAAGCAAGACAGTCTCTGCCCTCAAGGAACTTCTAAGGGCAGAAAACCCATGGGGAAAAAAAAGGAAACTGGAAGGGGGTGGGGGGGGCAGGGACTTGGGCAGGTTTGGAGTGGAGTGGAGATGGTTGGGAAATGGCATAGAGGCTGGACTTTATGCCAGAAAAGGGCCCAGCACCCCAGGAGCTGAGTGTAAAGGGGAGTGAAGGCAGTGGTTAGAGGGAAGGTGATATGGTGTTGGAGACATGGCATGGTGTGGAAGTGGTGTTAGAGGCCTGAGCTGGGGTGGGAAAAGGCCCAAAGTTCACCCGGAAGGGAGTAGAATGTAAGATTATTGAAAAGTTAGGAAGAGGCCGGACAAATGCCAAATAAAGGATTTTATATTTGATCTTGGGAGTAACAGAGAACCATTAACGTTTATTGAACAGGGAAGTGAAGTGGTTAGGCCTCTCTGTTTTAGGAAAATCACTTTGAGAGCTGAGTGGAACATGGTCTGGAGTGGGGAGAGACTCATTAGAAAGCTGTCATCCAGGTGTGAGGTGGTGGAGGCCTGAGCTGGGGTGAGAGCTGTGTGAGACGTTTATGAGAGCAGCATTGGCAGCCAATTGGATCTGGGGATGAGCTACAGAGAGGAGTGAAGCATGACAGGCTGAGGTTGTGAACGGGGTGACTGGGAGGGTGACGATGTTATTACTGTGTTTCTCAGGCTCTCCCTTCAGGATTTTCACCTGGTGAAAGCAGTGAAATTCAAACCAGCTTTTCTGTTTTGTTTTACTCCGATGGGGAAAGAATGATGGAGCCACACACCAGCCTGGGTGTGTGTGTGTGTGTGTGTGTTGTCTGTGTGTATTGTCTGCTTTGTGTGTGTGTGTGTGTGTGTGTGTGTTGTCTGTGTGTATTGTCTGCTTTTCTCAGGGTTCATTCCATGCTCAGTGGGGTTCCTGCCTGTTAAGGTTCAGCCAAGCTACCTTGTATGGGAAAAACTGAGCCAGGGAGAATCCCTGTTTGACTGATTGCCCTTGTGATAGATTAAACACTCCGGGCCCGCTGTGTTATGCAGTTGTTTAATCTATCACAAGGAGCTGACCAGAGACTGATTTTGTTCCCTTATTAACTTAGTCTGTAGGATAATCAAGCCCATTTATCTTTATGACAAGTTTTCCTTTCCTAGGTGGTAATTTAAACATTTTCTGATGAATTTCTCTATGTGCTAGTCCCTTCCCCACCTGTGGCTATGTACTTACTTCATATATTGCCTGTGTTTATTTATCGAGGGACATTTTGTTACCACTAGTAGAATGAATATAAGCACCTTGAGGACAGGCACTGCCTGGCTTGTCTGTATCCCCAGTGCCTAGCATAGAGCATGTGCTTAATAAATGCTTTTTGATTGTAACTGCTCCCCCTCCTCCAGCTTGCTAACTAATAGTAGTAAAATAGTGACTAACAGATAATGTGTCAGAATTCAAGCCCTGGCCCAAGAAATCAAGCCTTTTGACTCCAAAGGTGGGTAGGGAAGGGGAAGGAAGAAAGAGAGGAGAGGAAGGGGTAGGGGGGGGGAGTGGAGGGGCAGAGAGGCAGAGGAAGGGGAGAATATTGTGTTGCTGTTTCTCAAGTGGAGAGGCAGAGGTACCGGGGGACCCCAGCAAAGCTGGGGAAAAGGCAGTGTGCTTCCCCAGCTCTCCCTTTCTGTGCTGGCTGCCCTGCCCAGCCCCCCTTCCTGGCCCTGCTTCCTTGGCAGCCCCTTGTTCGGGCTGAAGAGTCAGTGGTCTTCCAGGGGAAGGACTTCTAGGCTATGACTGTGGAATGCCCTTCTGCCAGCTCACTCTCACCCCTGACCTGGTTTTTTTTTCCTCCCTTAAACTGACTTTGCTCAAGGCCTGACCCTCGGCCTGAGATTGGATTTATGGGCAGCAACTTTCTCCTCCCCAAATTGGAGCAACTGGGAAATCATTAAAAGGGGCTGAACCTGAGGGAGGCAAGTTAAAAACAGAGAGGCCCCCAGGAAGCCAGCCCTGGGTACCTTGAGGTGTCTCTGAAGACTCTTCCTGCCAGCCATGGTAAGGGACCAGGCTTCATAGGTCTGCTGCCACGGGTTTACAAGGACATTTATGTGTCTTAGAGAGCCCTGCTGCCTGCTACTGCTCCCCTTGCTCCATTGGAGGTTGACTGTCTGCCAGGATCTTTGGAGGTGAGAAGGCAAGGGAGTCTTGAGGGCACTGGCAGCTCCTTGGAGGATAAGCATGTGTAGGGCAGACAAACTGTTTTATTAGAAGATCTGGGGCAAGGAGCGCTAGATGCCAAGGAGGTTTGACAACTCTAATCACTCTAGCTAGCATTTATAGAGCGCTTTATATCCTAGCTGAGGATAATCTGTGGTGAAATGGGGGCTCAGAGCACCAGGAAATACAAGGTTAGTAGTGACAGGAGGAAGCTTAGGGAGTAGGGGGTGGGTCCCAAAGTTCTGTGTGACTTCTTGTGGTGGGAGTTTCAAGCCTTCATAGAACTACTAAGGAGGGCACCCTGGCGGTGGTGAAGATGTTTGCTCTCCTGGGAAGTGAGCAGCTCTTTAGGCCAGGTGGCAGCCAATGGCCCCCGACATGGCCTACAATAGTGACTGTCCGATTATCCTGCAAATCCAGGGTAGGAAGCTGAGGGAAGCCTGTGAAAGGCTTTCCCAAAAGGAGAATGGTTTTTTTTATCTTGTAGAATCACAGATGGCCCAGAAGTTACACAGCTGATTAGTTAGGGCTGGTAGTCCCCAAGCCTATCTCTCTTCACCAGAGGTAGTGGTTCATGAGCAGCTGGGAAGCCAGGCAAGCTATCTGGAATTGTCCCCACACCTAAATGGAAGGAGAGAATTGCTGCCCTCTCCTCCTTCTCCTCTCCCTCTGGGGAAGGAGAAGCTGATGAGGGCTTTAAAAAGGCTTTCCCTTTATCTCCAACTCCAAAAGAACCTACCTCTCCTGGGTCCTGGGGCGGAGCCTTTCCATGCTGGGGCCAAAGGACAGACAGATGGGGTAGTTATTGGAGGTTTGTGTTCTGCACCTCCCAGAAGGCAGGGCACGTGAGTCCTCTCTGGTGTGCATCGGCTGTCCTGTGTCAAAGGGACAGGATTTAGAGTGAGGAAGGGCTTCAGAAATCATTCAGAGGAGACTGAGGCCCAGAGAGAAGTGACTTCCCAGGGTCACCCAGGGAGTGGGGCAGCATGGGCAGAGCCTTCCCTGTCCTGGCCACACCTGGGCTGTTGACAGCATGAAGGGAAGGGCCCATGCTGCCGTTTCCTTTGCCCTTCTACCTCTGTTATCTGACTCTTCTGAGCATTTTTAGCCTCAGCTCAGGACATCTTGTCTGCAATTCCGTGAATCATATCCCCCAGAACGTCTTTCCCAACTGTTCTTCCGGTCCTGTTCGCCCAAGCCCAGGCCTTACTGACTCCCATCCCCCGTAGCTCTCTTACCCCCCAGTCCCACGTGCTCGGAGTGTTTTACCTGCATGCACGTTCTCCGGGCTTTCCTTTTTTCCTTGTTCTTCTGTCTGTCCCCCATCCGACCATGGATTTCTCGGTGGCAGGGGACCCTTTATACCCTCCCTAAGCATCGAGTAACCTTTGACACTCAGATCAGAGGCATTTGGCTTTTCGAAGGGAGTTGGGACTCTAGGTGCTGGGGAGAAAGAGTCAGATGGCAGCTTCTCAAAGGCTTGGTAGGAGGAGAGGCTGGCAAGAGAAGAATCACTTCAAACAGGTAGAACTTCCCCTGGGAGAAAGGAAGTGACTTCTCTGCAGGGGAGGAACATCCCTTAATCATAACCTTGTTGATCTAATTCCTAATTAAATCCTAATTCCTAATTCTAATGACCTAATTCTCGCCAGAACCTCTGAACATCAAAAGCTTTTTCTGGTTCTTTGGGTGATCCTTGTCTGTGGGTTTGGGGGCTGCCTTGGGGGGCATTTCCCACTTGCTAATTCCTTAAAAAATTAGACCCCAGGCTGAAAGCCTAACTCTTCACCCCTTTAATTATGGTTAGATGCCAGCAAAAGCAACCATCCTGCAATCTCTCTTGTTCCTCCCAACCCACCAGCCTATGACATCCCAGCACTGTCCTCCAGAACCGCCTGTTTACCTTGGCTATCTTTAATATGGATGCTCTTTCCAAAGATGCTGAGGCCTTTTTAGCCTGACTCTGCCCAAGCCTCTCCCCTCTGAAGGAAACCCATTATGGAGGGGCCTCACAGTGTCTCGAAGCCCTTCCTCCACAGCTCTTCACTTGGTTCCCAGTAGACTGGCTCTTTGGTTATCTCTCATCCTGTCCATGTGACTTGCCCACCTCTCAGCAGTGGGTAGAACACTGAGGGGTAGGCCAAGGCCTGCCCTCAGCTGGTCCAGATGATTGCCAGCACTTGGCATCATTTCCTTGGTAGCTGGTTGGAGTCATGGAAAGACTACCCCCTGACCTGGCCCAGACATGGTACTCTGAACCTCCAGACCTGGGATGTGAGGTTCTGGGGCTTGTGAGGAGCAAGAAAAGGCTGCAGTAATGGGGCTGTATTGAATGTATTTCATTTAGGCCTGGCCTGTGGCAGGGGAGAATTGGGGCTTCTTCGGCTGGGATTCCTGCCCTCGATTCCTCCTCTGCAAGCTTCAGGTGGGGCTAGGAGCTCCAAAGAAGACCCTGCTTGACTTCTGAATCACACGAGCTGCTGCTGCTTCCAAACTCACTCCTTGCTCAGTGCACAGGATGGGCCCTAGACTGCTCCTCAGCCTGAACCGCAGCTCTGGACTGCACGGGTCCCCTTCCTGGTCCATCTTGGATCTGGGGAGGGAGTGACAGAGCTGCCATCTGGCGCCTGTTCCTGGCACTCTCCACTATGTTAGGCCCTTCTGTGCTGGATCTGGGCCTCCTCTGTGTCCTGGGGCACACTTGGTCTCTACAAATGGAGAGCTTCCTGTGTCTTTGTAGCCCCTGGCCACACTATCTCCAGGGTCCAAATATCTCTATTTTCCTCTGCTGACCTGAGCTAGAAAAATGACTTACTGTGACTTTTTTTCTTCGATTTTCCAATCATGATTTAGTCCGGTGTGTTTTCTAGACCTATTCGAAGGAGTTATGGAGTGAGGGGCTCAATGTACTTCCTGCTACTCTGCCATCTTGGCTCCTTCAGATCATGACTTGGATTTGTTTTCTTTAGACATTTTATTGATCTATTTTTATATCAACTACATTTCTCGGTATATTCCTTCCCTTCCCCTACTGAATGAGCCATCATCCCTTGTTTAAAAAACTATGAGGAAGAAAAAGGTATTTTTAGTAAAACTAACCAACACTTCAACCAGTCCATGCAGTGTTCCGTGCCTCTGCCCTGGGAAGGAGGTTTACTCATCCCTCATCTCGGACAGGGCTCGGCCCTGGCACTGACTTGATGTAAAGCAGGAGTGAGTGGGTAGTATTTAATGAGAAAGCAAAAACCCTGTAAGAGGAGGGGATCCGTGTCTCTGACTAGCCATTAGAAGGAATGGGAGAAGCAAGGGCCAAAGGGAAGTGTCTGGAGGGGCATGGAGATGTGCAGAACGTGGCTGGAGGAGGATAGACCATGCCATGAGTATCTCTGTTGGTAAGTGAGACACAGGAAATAGGCATTTGAAAACCCACCTACCTAATTCTGCTCAGTTATTTTCATTTTAGCTTGGCATAACAAGGCAACAGCTCAGATCCCCATTCTCAAAGAGTTGGAGTTATGTGGTGAGACAGGCCTTGGGAGAGAAGTTGTCAGATTCCCAGGTCTAATTTGAGAGAAGGCTCTGCTGGGACAGTAGGACGGTGGGGCCCACTGAGGGGAGGCCTGGTTTTCCTGGGCTCCTGCATGCTCTTCACCCCTGAATTCATGATTGTGACTCTTCTCACATATTCAGCATTTGGAGAAACAGTTTGCCTAGAGCACAAAGCTTTCCTGCTGAGCAAAGTTCAACATTTACTTCTGTGTTTAGGATATTCGTTTCTGGGAGAATTGCACTGGAGGCTAGCCTTGTAGGAAGATGAATTAAACATTTAGTAGCCAGAGGGCAAAGCACTTCTGATTTAACCCTGAGGCCTGGGACCAGGCCCTAGGAAACCACTCTCTGGCCTGAGGGAGGCTCTGGGTCCACCGCCTGTGGCTTCAAGAGTTGTCCTTGGTTAGTCTGCCCCAAGGGATGTTCTCCATGGATGCTCAGCCCACGGAATGCATTTCTCCAATTCTCGTCCATTTATTTAACACTTGGAAACATTGGGAAGACATCTTGGCTTTCATAGCAAGTCTCACCTCCTGACACTAGTCCTGGTGGAAAATTCAGTTCAAAGACTAGGCTAAGTGAGAAAATAAGGTTTCTCAGTACTCTAGCCACCTTCTTCCAGCCCTATGACCTGTCCTTTCTCCCAAAGGTGAGTTCCTCCAGGAACCTCCATTTTGAGGAAGGACCCAGACCAGTCATGCCCCATTCTCTGGACTTTGCTAGTGATGCCCCTGTATGCGCTTTAAAAAGGAAGCTCCCTGAGGGCAGGGATGAGCTTTCTTTGGCTTGTATTTCTGTCTCACCACAATACTTGTTTTAAATGCTTAATAAACTCTAGCTGACAAGGAGTAATGGAACTGATTGGAATTTGGGCCTCTGTTTTCTCGTCTATGAAATGGAGGGAAGGGCAACAGGCTAGGCTATCTCCTTCCAAAGTGCTGGTGGTTCTGACCCACCTCCAAGCATCTGTTTGTAGCATCCAAATTCAAATCACAGTAGTCCAGAGAAAGGCTATCCAGCCTCCCTTGTAGGAGCGATTGGAGAAGAGAGCACTTCTTTCAGATTTGTCCCTACTGGTTCCTGCTGCCAGCTTTTCCTGGGCAGGGCCTTGCAGGCCTCTGGAGGGAAGACAGCCCAGCTCCTCCACGGGCTTATCTGGATTGGGAGACCCGAGCTTCCTCCTCTCTGCCTGGTTCTTGTCAGTTAAATTCCTAGTGCTAAAAGAATTTGTCTTTTATTCCACAGGAAGCCCTTTCTTTTTGTAATCTTTCTCTACTCCCCAAATAAGTCTCTTTTGTGAAAAAAGTTGAAGATATGATTTCACACAAAGAAATGCTGTTTATGACAGTAATTCTTAGTTGCTAAATGAGTGCAGCTCAAACCAGTTGACTAGGATTCACCCTGAGGAGTTCCAGGGACAAGCCCTGGGAAGCTACCTTGAACCTTGACCTTGACCTCATGATTGGACCCTTTGCCTCCACCCAGGG
Organism: Trichosurus vulpecula; assembly: GCF_011100635.1. NCBI lineage: Eukaryota > Metazoa > Chordata > Mammalia > Diprotodontia > Phalangeridae > Trichosurus > Trichosurus vulpecula. Next base: position 276,700,292 of record NC_050578.1, on the reverse strand, counting down.
ATCCAAACAAAGCCCCTTTGGCAACTTGGCTGCCTCCTTCTCCTGCTCCATCTGTCTGGCCAGGCGTTTTATTTAATGGTTAACTTCAGCCTTTCTTTGTCGAGTTGGAGCCTGCCCTCCCTCCTCGGTGCCCTCTGAGAGCCCATTACATGTTGAGTAAACTTGGCTCTTTCTGTCCGTCCTGGGGGCTTGAGTTTGAGCGGAGATCCCAGTGTCTTGGTCAGCAGTCTCAGAGCTGGGCTTTTCCTGGCTATGGAGAGGGCAAATGCCTTGGAGCTTACTACATGGGAAGGCCTAGGCTAGACTAGATCACCTTTCCCACATGGAGACCTACTGGACATCCTCCTCTTCCCCGGGCTGCTGAAAGTTTATGGACTGCAGCGTATTCTGACACTTAGCCAACCATTTTGATAATCCTTGGGGGGCCCAGAGCCTTTTTCAGTTGTGCCTGATTCTCTGTGACCCCATTTGGGGGTTTTCTCAGCAAAGATACTGGAGAGGTTTGCCATTCCCTTCTCCAGCTCATTTTACAGATGAGGAAACTGAGGCCAACAGGCTGAAGTGACTCGTCCAGCATCACACAGCTGGGAAGTATCTGAGGCTGCATTTGAATTCAGATCTTCCTAACTCCAGGCCCTGTCCTCTATCTACTGCACAATCTTGCTGTCCTGTGCCTCTTCACTGCTCCTGGGATCTACTTGCACTCTCGAGGGTGAGTGTCCCATGAGCCCACAGGAAAGACTTCCCCAATGTTCTTGCAGGGCAGAGACCTGAGCAGAAGCCCTCCAGCCTCTGGAGAGCTGGGATCCAGACTGACTTTGGCTCCTCGACCGATAGAGAGCGCCATTTAAGCATCCTGGACCTGAATTACTTAGTGCTGAGGTCAGCAGCCCCTTTAGGCTTGTATGCGAGGCAGGCCTGAACCTCTGCTCCAGCAGCTGGTGGAGGAGAATTAGAATCATAGAATCTGAGAGCTGGAGAGACCTTGGAGACCCATTGGTCCAGCCTGTGCACGAATGGATTCCCCCCCCCCCCACCTCCCAGTAAAATATTGGATAAGTGGTTGCCCCAGTGTGCTGGCAGCAGGGAGGGGAACGCCGAGCTGCCAGATCCACTGCCTCACTCCCCCCTTTCTCCAAAGGTTCTTCCACAGCCACACTCCCCCTCAGCCATCTAGCTGAGGCCATGTGCTGGGGCCCCTCTTTTTCCCTCTTAATCTTTAAACTCTTTGACATCTTCCCTCAGTTTCTGATAATGAGGTGGCCCTTCTAGCCACGGCCAACACCCTGATCTGATCTCCTCCTGTCTCCTCCTTCAGTCATTCTGACCATCTGTTCCCCCCATCTACTGGTTCCTCCCCTGCTGCCTAGAAACCAGCCCGAGGCTTCTCCCAGCCTCCTTTCTCTCGAGCCCATCCTTTGCCTCTTGCATTCCAAATTCTCTTCCTCCCTCCCCCACCCCATTGAGAAGGCAAGTAGGTGCGGTACCCGTGATACCTGGGACCTCTGACATGCTCCCTGATGTCTGTGCCACCAGCTGGCCACCCTCTGGCATTGCTTGACCTGCGGGGAGGGAGGTTGTGGACAAATAATGACCCTTCTTTGGGTCTCAGTTTCCCCTTCTGTACAAGGAGGGGTGGAACTTAAGTCTTTTTGAGCTACAAATGCCCAGGCAGGTGACTTCCTTCTTGTCCTGCAGAGAGGGTGGGGGAGCTGCTGCTGCCCAGGGAGCCACCATTGCTTCTTGTGCGCACTAGGTGGCACTGTTGGCCCTGAAATCCCTCCTGCTCTGATGAGGCTAGAGTCCATGCTTCCTTTTCCTCTGGCTTACCCTAGGATGAGGTGACTCCAGATATGCTCTCCTCCAGCCCCTATGCCTCTGTCCCCATACCCCCTGGGTGGCGCCAGGGATGACAGCCAGTCCCAGGGGGTGTGACAAGGAGAGGGGCTCTTAGAATGGACCATTAATCCCTGGGGCCAGGAGGCCAGTGCTCACTATTGACTCTTGGTAGCACAGGCAGTGGTCAACCAGCCATTACAAAGGGCCCACCATGTGCCAGGTGCTGAGTTCTGAAGGGACACACCAGTCTAAGGGGAAGATGATTGTAGACAGCTCTGTACAGACTGGATGGAGTATGTATGTGTGTGTGTGTATATGCATGTGTGAGTTTGTATGTGTGCGTATATGCATGTGTGAATTTTTGTGTGTGTGCATATGCATGTGTGAATTTGTGTGTGCACTTGCGTGTGTGTGCAGGCGCCCCACAGTGGAGGGCTGGGGAGAGGCCAGGCTTTGCTGGTTGTTTGGAGGAGCCCTGAGCTAGAGCCAGTCAAGGGTTCACATCCACTGGGATTCAGGGCTGGCCCTTTCCCCTCTTTTTTTTGGCTGCTTCTCTCTCCCCATGCCTGTGTCTGCTTCTGCTGTATCCTCTCCCGTGCTGGGCCCATGTTCCCTCTCTACTCACCTCCCTCTCATTTGTACATTGTGATCATCTCAGTCACCTTCCCAAGGAAGACCAAGAGTGTCTTCCTTTTCTTGGCGTCTCCTGCCTTTGAGGCGTGGGCCTGGCTCTTAGGTTAGACTTGGGATGGGCTTTGGTCTGCCGAGAGGACTCACCTCAGTTAAACTTGGAGTCCCTTCCAAAAGCCTCTTTCCATCTGTCATTTGGCAGCCATCCTGAGGCCACCTGGGTGACTTGGGTGTCTGTTGAGAGCCTTGCTTCCCACAGGCCTCCCCTTCGTCAGTTCCCTAATGCTTGTGGATGTCAGGGGGTGAGGATCCAGACCCCAGATCTCTGCCCTCACCTCTGGGCTTTCAGAGCTCCACTTCCCATCTGGCCACCTCCGACGCTGGACCCGAATTTTCATTTTCTGGCAGTAGTCCCCCTTCTGAGGAGGAAGGTGACATGATGCAGCCCAGAACCCCCACCCCAGAGTCTGGAGCTAAGCCACAACCATGGGCCAGTCTCCCTTCCCTCCACTCTCACATGGGGGATTGGACAGAATGTCCTTTGAGGTGTGTGGGCTATGGTCCTGCAAGGCCAGGAGGCACTTAAGATGAGGAAAAAAAGCACAAATCTTGGAGGGTGAACCCCATATTTCTACAGCCCCTGGAGCCATCTTGGTTGAAGTGCCTTGTAGGTGAATGCTGGTCTGCACTAAGACCCAGTCCTGAGAGTGGATCTGGGCTTGACCGGGCCCATGTGACCACAATGGGACTCTGGCCAGCCTCAGGTAGAGATGCAGTGGGTGTAATTTATTGAGGAGTGGTGCAGGGGAGGGAGTCTCTGGTGCCACTCAGACTATGTGGCTGCTGCTGAGCACCAGGACATCATTTTTTGTCAAATCTGGAGCTCTCCGAAGCCAAGTCTGTCTAAACCCTTCCCTGCCTCACTCCTTAAGGGGCTCCCAGCCCCTTCCCAGCACAGTCATCATCACATTTCTTGTTGGAAGAGAGAGAAGAAGGAGGCCGGGCTTCTTGTGAAGCCCCCAGTGAAGAAAGGTGGCTCTGTGGAGTCCCACTAGGTGGGAGCCAGGCTGAGCAAAACCCAGAAGTGGCAGTCACTCCCTGCTCCTGAGTCAATCCAGCCATGTTTTCCTCTTCTCTCTCCCCCCTCAGACAAGGCCTGAAATGAGAAGGGGTAGGATGACTCTCTCCATTGTGGTTAGCTTTCTTCCCCCCCCCACCCCAATAGTGAGCTCTGGAGAACAAAGTCAGGAGGAAGGAAGTGTTGGGGATGGTGATTACCTTTCTTCTCCTCTTAAAGGAGTACCCACCTGTCTCCCTGGCCCCAGCAGGGAAATCTACCTCGGGTTTTCAGTGCGTCTTCTTATCCCAGAGGAGAGTCAAGCAGAAGGAATGTCCTTCCACAGTGCCCGCAGCCAGAGCTCGGTGACTGGGGCGTGTGCAGCCAAGGCATTAACAAAATTCAAGAATGTGCCACCTGCTCCAGAGTTTGGCCCTGGCACTCCGACCAAATTAATCCACTCTGGCTTAGAAATGATGTGGAAACGGAGGCGTTATGGACAGCAGATCACCTGTACTGCTCTACGAGGCAGTTCCGTCCTGTTTACAGATTTCTGCCCTGGAGCACCAGGAAAATAGACATTGCTTCTATGCTGACCCTGGGCCTATGCATCACATGAGGAACAGGGCAGGGAGTCTGCTTCTTTGTTTGGCCCGGTGGGGCCTGACCTCTAGGGGAATTGCCAAATGCAGCAGCTCCATGAGTTCCTGAGAGGGGCTTGTTTCCTTCTTACATCCTCCAGATTCCGTTTGGTGCCAGGAAGGCTTGGGTCTCCCCCAGGAATGGTGGAAAGACACATGAAGAGTCTGGTCCTGCCCTGCCGCCAGCTCTCTGTGTGACCTTGGGCAAGTTCCCCAGCCTTAGACCTTAAGTCATCAGTAAAATGGAACGCTAGCATCTTTCTTTCTCATAATGTCTGTGAAAGTGTTATACAGATGATGTCTCCCCATCCTCCCAGCAGCTGCCCCGAGTCAGCCCAGACACTGAGGAGTCTTCAGAGAAGGGCATTCCCTCTCTCTGCCTTCCCTCAGACATGCAGGGTTCTTTGGGGATGGCTCTAGGTGGGACCAGACCCACTTGAGAGACTTAAGAAGGCCTCCCGGTGGTCCCTTTCCCCTCTACCAGGAATCAGAGTCATGTGATAGCCCCTCATACTGTCTCCTCCTTTATACAAGAGGCCTTCCCACCCTTTGTCCCATTTGATTGCTGCAATCCATGGAGCAACCCTAAATGTGCTCCGTCCAACGTGCCTTTGAGTAACTTATGCTCTACCAGGAGAACACAGCTTCAAGATGAGGAAATACAGAGTAATTCCAAAAGGGAAAGAGCCCAGCAAGGGGAGAAGGGAGCATGGATATGTGCCACCTGGGCTATATTATACTAGATGAGAGTGAGGGGTTCTGTGGGCCGAGGAGAGACGGGAAAGGCGGGGGAGTCACCAGGCCGAGGTGCCAAGGCAGGGGCTGGACAGTCCTGTGTGGGGAGCAGTAAGTCTGCTCAGAATGGAGACTGTGGAAAATGAATGAATGTGAAATGAGATATTTGTTTTTCTAAAAAGTCTATCTAAAAATCTACATGTTACTTTCAAAACCATTGTGCTTCTCTGCTCCCTTGTGAACACCCTTCTGCTCTTTTCTATGCACTTCAAAATGTTTCATTGGCCCTCAAAAGAGAGAAAGAAAGAAAGAGAACAAAAGAGAAAGAAAGAAGGGAGGAAAGAAAGAAGGAAGGAAGGAAAGAAAGAAACCCTTCAAACAAATAAGCATAGTTGAGCAAACCAAATGGACCAGTGGTTCTGGCCGGACGCCATGTGTCCATTCCCTCTCTGGCCAGAAGCAGGTTCCATTCTTCATTGGTCTTCTGGTGACATGGCCAGTCTTTGCATTGGTCAGAGTTCTTAAGCCTTCTGAAGCTGTCTGTCCTCGGTCCTCACCTGGCTGTGAATCATCGGTCCGTGCTCCCCTGGATTCTCTGAGCCAGCCTCTTTCATCCTTCCTTCTGTGTAATAACATTCTGTCATGTTTCCACGCTGCAGTTGGTTTGCTGCTCCCTCATTGTCTAAGAGGTCGTGTAAGCCCTCCCTCCCTCACTGAGATTCTAGCTCCTTTTTTTTTTTCCGCTTGTAATCTCATAGGTGCTTCATAAATGTATTTGACTAGCTGATTGTGCCCACCTAACATCATCTTCCCTCTTTACCATCTCCTTCCTAGTTCTGCTTGTTTTCTTATGTATTTGGGTCTATTTCTATAGCAAACTACGTATGTATGTATATATGTTTAACCTTTTCTGGTCCATTAAAGATGCACGAGCTTTGTCTGATGCCTGCCCCACCACCCTTTCTGCCATGTGTGTATGTTTTTCCCACACACCCTAATTGTCAGAAATACCAAGTTCCATCCCTTTCTTCCACCTTTCTACACTAGTATATTCTTTTTGCTGTTGTTGTTTTTTGGGTAGGACAGTTGGGGTTAAGTGACTTGCTCAAGGTCACACAGCTAGTACATGTCAAGTGTCTGAGGCCGGATTTGAACCTAGGTCCTCCTGATTCCAGGGCCGGTGCTCTACTCACTGTGCCACCTAGCTCTTTTTACCCTTTTTTTGGCCCTCTAGTTCTAATAGATCTGGGCAGTTTTTATTTTAGGGTTCCTGAAATATCATATCCAGGTTTTTTAAAAATCATGGTTTTCAGGGAGTTTAATGATTCTTAAATGATCTCTCCTTGATATCCTTTCGATATGAACTATCTTAGATTTTTTTTCTATTTTTTCCACCTTTTGATTTTGTTAGACTCTTTCTTGCTGTCATGGAGAGTCACCAATTTCTGTGGGTCAGTTTGAAGGGTGTCCTTTTCTTGGATCAGGTTTACCACTTTCTCTTCTGAGCTATTGATTCTCATTCCGATTATTTCCTCTAGAACAGGGCTTCTTAAAGACACCTGGGGCCTCCGAACTTGTTGGTTTTTTTGTTTGTTTTAAATGTTTGACAATCGTATTTCAATCACTTGATTTCCTTTGTAGTCCTGTGTATTTATATTGAAAACCATTTTTCTGAGAAGGGGTCCAGAGGCTCCAGCAGACTGCCCAAAGAGCCCGGGACATAAAAAGGACTCTGGAACTTCTATTTCACAAATTTATTTCCTGCTTCATCTCTTCCAGGTATTCATGTGGTTCTTATGGAACTTTTTTCCTCACTTGGAGTCTCCATTTGCAGTTACTGCATTGCTTCTTTCTTCTTTCGAGGGATCTCTACATCCCGAATAGTTTTTAATGGTAATAGATATTTTCTTTGATTTACAGTTTTAATACTTAAATTGGGAGTTTGAGGCAGGGCCAAGCTCGGACACTTGCTTGCTATGCTTTTGGCTGGGTCTCCCCCAGCACCCTTCACTGTGACCCTCCACTTCCTGAGGTTAGGCCCTCTCTCCCCACTCTAGGGTTCAATCGCTGGATCTTCAGGGCCCTCTGGGGCATCTCAGGACAGAGGATTAGGGACCTCAGAGCCTCCAGTCTGAACAGGGTTCCCAAGTCCCAGGCCGTGGGGCTTTCTAGGGGAAGCCCTCTTTGCTTCTTCTGCCTCTGGGCTACGTGTGTCCCTGAACTGTCTCTGATCCAGTTTGGAGGCTGCCTACACTTTGTTAGTTCTTCCCTTTCCTTTTGCCCTTAGAATTTTGACTGACCTCTTGTGGATATAAGAATTCTTTACTCTAGTTTCTCAGTCTAATTTGTGATCATTATTTGATCTGTGAGTTCCAGGGTTTGCCTGGAGTAGGTGGGTGGGAGCTGGTTGGGTACCGTCTTTACTGGAAGGCCCTTAAAGATCTTTGAGAAAGGAAATGACAAGATGAGAATGGGTTTTTTCCTTCAGTTTTCTTTTCAGGTCTCTATTATCGTCTTCCCTTCTATCCCCTCATTTCCCTCACTCTCCCCAGGAAAAAAGCCAAAACCCAATATAAATATGTATAGTCAAACAAAACAAATCCCAGCATCTGCCATGTCCAAAGACTCAGGCTGTGCCAGTCTGCACTCTGAATCTGTCAGCTCTCTATCTGGAGGTGGGCAGGCAGCATGTTTCATCAGCAGTCCCCTGGAATTGTGGTTGGTTCTTGGGTTAATCAGAGTTTCTAAATCTTTCAAAATTGTTATCGTATAAATCACATTTTCTTTTTTAAAAAAATTTTGGATACTTGTACAGTTTAATTTGCAAACAGAATTTTTGTAACAAATTGTTTTTAACCGAGTCATGACTTGTAAACTGTTTATAGAAAACCCAGGGGTAAAATGACCTATTCATATGGAAGGCCTTCATTTACATTATCATAGCAGAAAATACAGAAGGTAGAAGATGCTGAAAAGCCCAATGCAATACTAGATTCAAATCTGTAGCTCCTGTAGCTCCTTAAAACATGGTTTAAAAACAAAACCCAACATTTTTCACTTTGTCTGTCTTCCCGAGTTTCCCTAAAACCATCCCCTTCTTTTCTTCCAGCAAGGTAGCATTCTGTTGCTTTCATACACTTGTTCAGCCATTCCCCAGTTGAAGGGCACCTTTCATTTTCCAATTCTTTGCAAATACAAATATTTTTGACCATGTAGTTGGGCCGACCTTGTAGTGGCATCGCCGGATCAAAGAGTACGCACAGTTTGGGGGGCAAAGTTCCAGATTGCTTTACAGTTTTACCGACAGTGCATGTTTTCCCACAGCCCCTCCAGTTTTTGTCATTTTTCTTTTTGGTCAGCTTTGCCAGTCTAATGGTTGTACCAGTCTGATGGTGGCATACTGCCTGAGGTGGCACCTCAGAGTTGTTTTAATGATCATTTCTCTAATTATTACTTAGAGTTTTTTTTAATATGGCTATTGATAGCTTGGATTTTTTCCTCTGAAAGCTGCCTTTGTCTTCTAACCGTTTATCAATTGGGAGATGACTCAGAAATTTCAATCAATTCCCTACGTATCTGAGAAATGAGACTTTTATCAGAGAAACTTGCTGTAAAGATTTTCCCGCATTTGCCTTCAGCTCTTCTCATTTTAGCTGAATTCGTTTTGTTTGTGCAAATACTTTTAAGTTTGTCTTTTCCCCACTTAATAATATTTTATGGGGCAGCTAGGTGGTTCAGTGAGTAGCGCCCAGCCCTGGAGTCAGGAGGATCTGAGTTCAAATCTGGCCTCAGGCACTTGACACACTTACTAGCTGTGTGACCTTGGACAAGTCACTTAACCCCAATTGCCTTGCCTTCCCCCCTCCAAAAACAAATAATATATTACTTTTTTTCTAGTTGTATGCAAAGATAATTTTCAACATTCACTTTTATAGGGGCAGCTAAGGAGTGCAGTGAGTAGAGCACCAACCCTGGAGTCAGGGGACCTGAGTTCAGATCTGGGCTCAGACACTTGACACACCTTACCAGCCGTTTGACCTTGGGCAAGTCACTTAACCCCAATTGCCTCACCTTCCCCCCTCCAAAAAAAAAAAAAAGAAAAACATTCACTTTTACCAGATTTTGAGTTCCAATTTTTTTCCCTCCTCTCCCCAAGATGGCATGCAATCTGATAAAGGCTATATGTGCACAATCATATTAAACATATTTCCACATTAGTCATGTTGTGAAAGAAAAATTAGAACCAAAGGGAAAAACCATGAGAGGGGGGAAAAAGAAAGAGAAAATAGTATGCTTTGATCTGCACGCAGACTCCAGGGTTCTTTCTCTGGATTTGGACAGCATTTTCCATCATGAGTCTTTTGGAATTGGCTTAGATCATTGTATTACTGAGAAGAGCTAAGTCTATCAAAGTTGGTCATCACTGTTACTGTGTATAGTGTTGTCCTGGTTCTGCTCACTCCCCTCTGCATCAGTTCATCTAAGTCTTTCCAGGTTTTTCTGGTCTGCCTGCTCATCATTTCTTATGGAACAGTAGTATTCCATCATATTCGTATACCACAACTTGTTCAGCCATTCCCCAATTGATGGACATCCCCTCAATTTCCAGTACTTTGGCAACACAAAAAGAGCTGCTATAAATATTTTTGTACATGTGGGTCCTTTTCCCTTTTTATGATCTCTTTGGCGTACAGCCCTTGTAGTGGTATTGCTAGATCAAAGGGTATGCACAGTTTTATAGCCCTTTGGGCAGAGTTCCAAATTGCTCTTCAAAAACTTTTTGATGTTATATAATAAAAATTGCTCATCTTAACTCTTTGTGAGTTAACTCTTAAATCTCTTTTGGGTCATGAACTGTTCCTCTGTCTCAAGATATGATGAGCAATTTTAATTTGCTTTTGATATCACTCTTCATGCCTAAATCATGTATCCGTTTGGAGCTTATCTTGTTGTATGGTCTCAGATGTTGGTCTGTGCCTGGTTTCTGCCAGACTACTTTGCAGGTTTCCCAGTAGTTTTTGCTGCATAGTGAGCTCTTGCCCCCTTGGTCGGTCTTTGGGTTTATCAAACGTAGGTTACCGATCTCATTGTTACGGTATGTTATGTACCTAATCTGTCCCACTGATCAGCCTCTCTATTTCTTACCCAAATTATTTTGGTGATTTTGGCTTTGAGATCTGGTACTGCTAGGCCCCCTTCCCACTTTTTTTTTTTTTTTGTTCTTCCAGATCAATTTTGTTATTGTGTTTTCTAGTTCTATAAAGTAATTGTTTGACTGCTATGGCACTGAGTAAGTAAATGGCTTTAGGTAGTATTGTCATATTTGATATTGGCTTGGCATACCCTTGACCAATTAGTGTTTCTCCATTTATTTAGATCTGCCTTTATTTGTGTGTGTGTTTGTTTTGGCCAGAACTGTTTGAAGAAGATGCATTTGAGGGCCATGTGATAGACTGCTTCGGAGTTTGTTGGGAGGCTGTAGCAATAGGCAGGCCAGGCAGGCCATAGAGGCCTCAGTTAGACAGAGGCTGGCAGGGGCTCTTCACCTGGGATCTATGAATTAAAACAAGTTTTGATAATCCTGATGTAATCAGTTTCCTTGGTAATCCTAAGTCTCTTATACATTTGACATTACTCTGAATAAAAATCATATTAGCTCGTGTTACTCTAGCATGTTCTAGATGTGACCTTATTTGATCCTTGCCATGATCCCTTGAGAGCTACCAATTTATGGATGGTTCTGACAGCTGCTCAAGGCCAAGGCCATGAAGGATCTGAGGCAGGATTCCAGCTGGTCTTTCTGATTCCAGGGCACCATCCAGGGTCCTGGAGAAGGGCTCCCTTGGTTTCCCCAGAATGACAGAGGGGCCCTTGACCAAACACTCCTCCCAACCCCCAGCAAGGCAAATATAGGAGATAGCTCCATTTTACAGATAAGGACATTTTGGAGGAGAGTCTGTGACTTGTCCAAGGTTGTATAGATTAACGATGGAGCCAGTTTTTGAATCCAGGTCCCCTTGCTCCCAGTACTTTTCTTCTTCCTTTGACATACCCTTAGCTCTTGGGGCCTTCAAGGAAGCAGTGGGAACTGCCTGGTCTCTAAAACATGTAGGACTTTATTTTTGGCTGACTCTGCTTTTCCTGGAAGTGGGTGAAAAAGGGCCGAGTAGGAGGCTGAGATGTTTAGGCTTTGTTCCTGGAAATTCTAGGTGAAGGAGAGCTTTCAGGCAATCCCACAGGCAGCTCTCCCTAAAAGTTTCCCATGAAGCCTCAGCTCCTGGCTAGAAGAAGGGAGGCCACTGCTGAGGGCCTGGCTGTCAGGCTTGGGGCTAGGCTAGAGGGTCCTGACTTGGTTTCTGACTCGAGGGAGTGGGGACCACTTTTAGGTGAGAGCTGGGCTCTACTGGGCAGGCATTGTGGGTAGTAGAACTGCTTGCTTATCTTCCCCCATTTTCTGCCAGTACTCCAACAGGTCAGGTGTTTTCCATCCCCTCTGCAGCTCACCCACTGGAATCTCCCTTGGGTTTTCTCCATTAGGCCATGAGCTATTCTCAGTGGACACACCTCACAGGCTCTCCTAGTTGCTTTCTTGGTCTGCCTTTGACCCATCTGGGCCTGCCACACACCCACCCATTGTCGTCCTCCCTCTGAGAGGTTTGGCCTTGGCTGGTAGCTCCAGATGTCCAGGGATGAGGGATGAGGACTGGAAGTGCTCCAGTGGGCCCCGTTCTCCCAGTTTTACTCTTGGCCATGACCCAGCCTTTGAGTTGTCTACTGGACTTTGAACCCTGGGGCCAGTGACCTCAGGCAGATCAGGAGCTCTTGGTGGGGGAGCCCCAGTGTGTCCCTAGCCCCCAACCTCCCTTCCAGGCAGAGGCAGCTCCATTGTCTTGGCCTGACTACCTGGCCTTTGGCAGGGTGAGTACCTTGTAAAGCTGGTCCCTGCTGGTGGGATGGGCAGGATCTCTTGTATGGCCCATGTCCTGGGTATGTATGTGTGCTGCTACCAGTGGGGTGCATGTGTTGGGAGGGTGGTCATCTGATGCCTTATTCATTAGGTCTGCCTTCCTCTAGGCTGGGACTGGGTCTTTAATCTCCTTCAGGCCTGCCAGCACTTTTTTTTGGACAATATTACTAAACATGGAAGGTACAAGGCTTGGGGGAACAAGCTTGTGATGCTGGGCTCCTGCTTATGTGTGCCTTCTGCTTCGAGTGGGGTGCTGTAGTGTGGATGGCTGGGGTGGCCCTGCTGAGTGTGTGTGTGTGTATCAGTGTGAGTGCCATGTATGAGTGTGTGTGTGTGTGTGTGTGAGTGCTATGTATGTGTATGAGTGTGTGTGTATATGTGTGTGTGTGTGTGTGTGTGTGTATGGGGGGTTGGGGATGAGTGGAGAGGACAGTGATCTCCAGGGTCCCCCTTAACTCCAACTTCGTGAGCCTGCCGAGGGTTTGTGGGTTGTGTGTGGTGGGTCAGGGTGGATCCATTTGGTATCTATCCTAATGGTACAGATGGAGGCTGACAGAAATGCCTAGCGTCCCTGAGGTTCTGCCTGTAGGTGAGCAGGCAGTGACTGGGGAGTTCCTTCATCCCTGCCTGGCCTCGCTCTGCTTGAGAGTCCCCTGACCAGTCCTTGATCTAGCTAAGTTTTGTGATGCTGCCCTCGGCTCTGACCGGCTGCCTCGGCTTCAGCAGGGGCAGCCTGGTTCTGTTCCTGTCTTGGCAGCTTCCATTGAGGGGCTGACCGTCTGTCCGGGTCCCCAAGCCCCATCCTCTCCATCTGATCCTGGTCAGGGCCTCGGCCTGCTCTGATTTCTGACCTCAGTGAGCCACTCAATCATTCAGCAAACATTTCCTGCATACCCATTCCTATGGTTGAGGCCTGTGCTGCCAAAAAGATGGAAAAGGGACTGAGACACACTCTCTGCCTCCCATGAGTTTACCATGGGCTAGGGAAGATGCTACTGAAATAAAGTATTAGTAAAGGTGGTGTTGGAGGGGCCATCCCCAGAACCTAGGTCTCAGAGAAGAAAGCCCCCTCCCACACCAAGGAGCCAGCTCTCCTAGAGGAGGGGACAGAGAACAGCCTGGGGCTGGATGTAGAGGCTGTTATGGGGGCTCTCTGGAAAGGCAGCTGGAGGCCAGAGCCCAGAGTGCCTAGGAACACAGAGGGAGCCCTGGATGGTTAGTGAGCAGAGGAGGGCCGGTATTCTCAGAGGCTCTCTCATGTCCAGTCAGTTATGGGCAAAGCCAGGGCTCTCAACTGGGAGTGTCTTTCTGTTCCATGTGCCCAAAGCTGCCCTTTAGAAAAGGCTGGGCCAGGCTGGGAGGCCCCTGGGGAGGCTATTGCCATCATTTGGGCTTTGGGCTTTTTAAAAATTGGATTTTCCTTTCTGTTCTGAAATCCATTTCCCCCTACCCTTGCTCTAGAAAGCAAGGGAAAAAAAGCCCATTATACAGGTGCATCATCCTCTAGGAAAGGCAGCGGTAAGGCCATTGTTGTGTTTCAAATCTTGGGATCCTAGCAACAGCAGAAGTAGGGCAGGGTGGGGCTGGCACCGGTAAGCCTAGGCCTGGCCTGCTTATTACCAGTGACTTCACCAAGGTGACAAAGCTAGAACCTGGGTAGTGTGGTGAGCGTTCTCTCTCTAACGGACCCAGGAGGTCAGGGCTCCCTTGCAAACTCACCCTGGCTTGATTTCTGCCCAGAGCTAATAGAAGCATCTTTCCCTCATCACCCCCAGGGCCTGGAAACTTCCACTGACCCTGCCTCCTGGTGCCCTTTGCCCCCTTTGGGAGAGTGGTTGGGAGGGAGGGGAAGGAAGGAAAGGAGGAGTCAAGCCCAGTTATTGATCTGCCCAGTTTCCCTGGCAGCCGGCCTCCCCCACAAGGAGCCCCTAGCACCACGAGGCCAACGTTGGGCTCGGTCTGCCTGCGTCCACCAGCCACACTGACCCGTGGACCCTGTTTCCGAGACTTCCAGGAAAGCTTCTGGGGCGAGGGGTCTCTGGCTCCCTCCAGTATTCCCCTGTAAAGGGAAGGCACACAGTACGATTCAGCTCCCCCTCTGGAGGCAGCTAGGTGGCACTGCAGTGGATAGAGCACTGAGCCTGAAGTCGGGAAGACCTGAGTTCATATCCTACTTCAGACACTTACTAAGCTGCGTGACCCTGGGCAGGTCACTTCACCCTATTTGCCTTAGTTGGAGAAGGAAATGGCAAAGCAGTCCAGGCTCTCTGCCAAGAAAACCCCAAGTAGGGTCATGACGAGTCAGACACAACTGGAAACAACTGAACACATCTTCCTCTGCCAGGCAAGGGACCATTTGCTCTCTGGAACATTCCTGCCCCAATGTGATAGGACCATAAAAGGCACAGCCGGGCTGTGAGTGGCATGGACAGGGCCAGAGGCTTGGAATCTGATTTCCTTATCACTCAGCTCCCTCTGGGTACGGACCAAAATGGGTTGTTGGCCACCCCAGAGAAGGAAGGTTAGGTTGCAGCCTCTCCTCCTCAACCCTCCAGCAAGAAAAAAAACCCCAAACTTTCCAGGTGGAAGCAGAAGAGGCATGGACATGGAGAGAGAGGCCACAGTTGCCTTGGCCTAGTCTGGCTTGCTTGGTGCCAGGATATCTTTACCAGATGGTTTTGCCACCACTGAGTGTACCCTGGCCAGAGCCAGAAACCAAGGGAAGCGGCCCAGGCTGGAGGCGGCAGGCGTCTGTGGCCTGGCTCTTCTCAGCTTCACCACCCTCTTCCTAGAATAGCCAGGCCAGGCTCGAGGTTTGCCTTAAAGGCACTTCTTGGGCCAAGTTGAGAGTCTCTGGCCTGGCAGCTGGTCAGACCATCCGAGGGCACAGAGCACAAGAGCATGCCAGGGAAGGAGGCCTGAGGTTACGTTTGCTCTTTCGTGTGAGGCTGGAGGTGTGAGGGAGGGCTGCAGAGGAAGACTCTCACACCTTCCTCAGTGCTCTTCCTGAGAGGCCGGGATTGAAGCTGTTGCTCCTCTAACTTGGTGCTCTCTCTCTCTCCCTCTTTCTTTCCCTGTAGATGTGGAGGTTCCGTTTGGCCCACGGGGGCCTAAGGCTCCTGGGTGTCCGACGTGTCTGTACCTCCCAAAATAGCCATTACCCCGAGTACAAGCCCATCAAGAAAGTCATGGTGGCCAACCGAGGTGAGGCAAAGAACTACCTGCCTTCCCAGCCCTGCTTCCTCCTCTAATAGCTGGCCTGGCCTGGTCCCTTGTCCCCTTCCCCTTCATGCCCCACAGCCTCCTCCTAGATCACTCACATCTCCTGCCCATTCTAGAGCAGGACCCAAATATTTGCTTCTCGTTTTTCCCAGGTGAGATAGCCATTCGAGTGTTCCGGGCCTGCACGGAACTTGGCATCCGCACCGTGGCTGTGTACTCTGAGCAGGACACGGGGCAGATGCACCGGCAGAAGGCGGATGAGGCTTACCTCATTGGGCGTGGCCTTGCCCCGGTGCAGGCCTATCTGGACATCCCAGACATCATCAAGGTGGCCAAGGTAAGTGGTACTGGCAGGGCTGGGAGCTGCCATGGGGAGCTCCACAAGGGGCTCTTGGGGTTGGCCAGATGCTCCCATGCCCCCCTGGAATGGCTGCCTTTCCTGGACAGGAGAATGATGTCGATGCCATTCACCCCGGCTACGGGTTCTTGTCAGAGCGCTCTGACTTTGCTCAAGCCTGCCATGACGTAGGGATTAAGTTCATTGGTCCCAGCCCTGAAGTGGTCCGCAAGATGGGGGACAAAGTGGAGGCGCGGGCCATCGCCATTGCTGCAGGTACGCGGCATCGGGACCTGAGCCCGAGGGGACGGTGGCAGGAAGATTCCCAGCCTCGCTGCCACAGAGCTTCCATGCTCCTGTCTCTCCACAGGCGTCCCAGTGGTTCCAGGCACAGAACGCCCCATCTCTTCCTTGCACGAGGCTCGTGAATTCTCCAACAGCTACGGCCTCCCAATTATCTTCAAAGCTGCCTACGGGGGTGGGGGGCGTGGCATGAGGGTCGTATACAACTTCGAGGTAAACAAGAGCTGGGGGTTGGGGGCAGAATTGGGGGAGTCAGAGCAAGGCCTGTCCTTAATAGAGCCTCCCAAAACCCTGACCCCAAAGTGTGGAACACCAGGGGCAGAGCTGCAGGCAAACCCTAGAGGAAGGGCCCCGGGATGGGGTGGGGGTCCTAGAACCAGGGAGGACCAGTCTCTGTCTTGCTCCCACACTCCAGGAGCTGGAAGAGAATTTTAACCGGGCTTATTCTGAGGCTCTGGCTGCCTTTGGGAATGGGACACTGTTTGTGGAAAAATTCATTGAGAAACCACGTCACATCGAAGTTCAAATACTGGGTGAGTGACCTTACCTGGGCGCTGCCCTCTGACCCCTGTGAGGCCTGCTCCAGAGTGACAGCACCTGGGACCTGGGAGCAGAGGGGGTGGCTGGGCCTCCTTGCCTTCTCTGCATCATCCCTGGCCCTCCAGCATGGAGGGGAGAGCTCAAAGGCCTCTGTATGGCCTGGGCCTTTGGGGCGAACTTAGGTCATGAGGGCGCGGTAGGGGTTCCTGGGGAGAAGACTAGCTCTGCTGAGGAGTCTCGAACTGGGGAGAGTGAGCCTGGGTCCCTGTCTCCACCAGGGGACCAGTTTGGGAACGTTCTGCACCTTTACGAGCGGGATTGCTCCATCCAGCGGAGACACCAGAAGGTTGTGGAGATTGCCCCTGCTACCCATTTGGATCCCCAGCTCCGGAGCCGCTTGACTAGCGATTCGGTCAAATTAGCCAAGCAGGTGCAGAGCTGAGGGCCAGGGGGACAGTCTGGGGCGGGGGCTCCTGGGAAAGGGGGAGGAAGTGAAGGAGGAAGGCCGAGCAACTAGGTGACAGTGACAGGAAAAGGACATCTGGGGTCTTCTGGCTTCGGGGCAGCCGAGAGTCCTCAGCTGCTGCTGCTCCTCTCCCTCCTCCTCTTCTTCCTCCTCCCTCCTCCTCTTCTTCTTCCTCCTTCCTCCTCCTTCTTCCTCCTCCCTCCTCCTTCTTCCTCCTCTGCTCCTACTCTTCTTCCTCATCCTTCTCCTATTTATCCTCCTCTTCCTCCTCCTCTTCCTCTTCTTCCTCCCCTTCCTCATCCTCCTCTTCCTCCTCCTCCTCTTCCTACTCTTCCTCCCCTTTCTCTTCCTCCTCCTCCTCCTCTTCCTCCTCTTCCTCCTCCTCCTCTTCCTCCCCTTCATCCTCCTCCCCTTCCTCCCCTTCCTCCTCCTCCTCTCCCTCTTCCTCCTCTGCTCCCCCTCTTCTTCCTCCTCTTCCTCCCCTTCCTCCTCCTCTTCCTCTTCCTCCTCCTCCTCTCCCTCTTTCTCCTCTCCCTCTTCCTCCTCTGCTCCCCCTCTTCTTCCTCCTCTTCCTCCTCCTCCTCTCCCTCTTTTTCCTCTCCCTCTTCCTCCTCCGCAGGTCCTTATCCTCGTCTGCTATTGAAGCCACCCCCCCACCCCCATGAATGCTACCAGCTGCTCCAATTTACCTTTCCCTTTAACCCCTGGCATTAAAAAGGCAGAAAGCCCATTCTAAGAAGAGCCCCAAGGCTGAGCCTTCCTCATAGAGGCCATCCTTCCTCTCTACCGCACATCAGACTTCTTGGGGTTCATTTTCTGCTCATGCCTGCGCTCTGTCCTGCCCCCAAGAGCAGTTCTCCTTCTGGCCCAATGGCCTGTTCTCACAGGCTCCTCAATTTACAGCTGGAAGGTCCCTCTTATCTTTGAGAGCCAGCAAGCCAGTGGCATAAGGGGCCCTGGGTCCCAGTTCTTCTGACTCCAAAGCCAGTGCTGCCCCTTCCTCAAAGGCCCCAAGTGGCAGAGCCTCCTCCCCTTCAGTGAACTGGGGCACGTTCCTAGGCAGCTGTCTCCCTCCCACAGCCTTCTGAGCCTAGTGGGGACCTGGGCTTATATCCTGCCAGGCCTGCCAATGCCAGGAGTGGTCCACCTCCCCCCTCCTCTGGCTGCCTGGGCCCCCTCTCACTCAGCTCCTTCCGCAGGTGGGATATGAGAACGCAGGCACAGTGGAGTTCCTCGTAGACAAATATGGCAAACACTATTTCATTGAGGTCAATTCTCGGCTACAAGTGGAGCATACGGTCACTGAGGAGATTACCAAGTGAGTTTGGTGGTGGGTGAGTGAGGTGGATGCCAAGGGAAGGTGCCCTATGGGTAGGATGGGCAACCCCTGAGGCTGGGGGGCAACCCCACTAAAACCAAACAGGCAAGCTTTGGAGAACAAAGTGTCCCACATTGGTAGTTAGTCCAGGGCAGGTGGCCACAGCTGGGGTGGGGTGGGGGAGGGGTGGTGGTAGGGAGCTGTCCAGGAGCCTCAGGTGCTGAAGAGCCTAGCCCCTATGCCGAAAGGCCAGCTTTGGGCAAGGCCTTGGCCCTCTGGCCAGGGGTCTGAGTGCATCCTGACCCTCTGCCCCTCAGCCAGCCTTCCTCACAGCCCACATACCTGAGCCAGTGCAGAAGGAAGTTGGCAATGCCCTCAGGTCACCGGGGGCAACAGACAATTCCCCACCAGTCTGCCGGTCCTTACCATTCTTTCACTGCAGCTGTCCTAGGCAGCAGAATGAATAAGCTCGGCCTCCTTCCTAGGGGTCCCTTGGGTCAGGTCACTGCCCTTCGGTAGGAGGGGGGCTCTTTGCAGGACTCGACTGATCAACACCTGGTCTGTGTTTGGTGCAGGGCATCCAGCAGCCCTCCTGGCACCCCTGCCCAGGTGCCCCCCATGGCCTGGGCATAGCTGAGCAGCCTGGCAATGTTGGCAGAGGCACACAGACCCAAGGCAGGAAGAGGTGTCACAGGGCGGGAGTGGGTACCAGCACCTAGGACCTCAATATTTCACAGGGCGCTTCTCCAGCTGCCCCTTTCTATGTAATTCAGACTCCTCTGAGTATCTCTCGCTGCTGTGGTGGGAGGCAAGAGATGGTGGCTGAGGAGCCAGGCTCTGGGCCATGGGGGCAGCAGGGCAGGGAGCAGTGATGCCTGAACCCAAGAGGCCACAGCCCCCCGGCTTCGGTTCTGGTTCTGGTGCTGACAGCTTCCTGTCTCTAGGCTTAGTTTCCTCACCTGTGAAATGAGATGATCAGATGCTCCTGTGTAAGGCTCACTCCACTGCTCTTTCTTGCAGTGTAGACCTTGTCCATGCCCAGATCCATGTAGCTGAAGGCCGGAGCCTGCCCGATATGGGCCTTCGGCAGGAGAACATTCGAATCAATGGTTGTGCCATCCAGTGTCGGGTCACCACGGAGGACCCTGCCCGAGGCTTCCAGCCAGACACAGGCCGCATCGAGGTAAGGAGGGCTGGTCTTGCTGCCTGACCCCAGCCGATCCTCTCTGCTCCTCTGCCTTCTCTTCCTCCTCTTTCCCCGCTGTCAGAAGGGCCATAACTGGGACCTCGGTAGCCTTTCAGCATCACCAAGCAGGGGGATCACTGCCCTGCTTGTCCTGGGTATCCCCTTTTATTAAATTTTTATTTATCGGACTGCTGTTCTGTTCCTTGGGAGTCTCTAGGAAACACAAGGTCCTTCTCAGGCTGCGCTCCTGGAGATTGTGGTCACAGTAAGTGCCCACTGAGGAACAGAGTGAGGCCCCATTCCAGGCCCCAGAGACCCTACCTCAGGCAGAAGAGATGCTTCCCCCAGCAGGCTGCTTGGGGCCACGAACAGCCAAGGGAGGGGTGTCTGCTAACCACTCCCCCCCAGCTCCCTAGAAGCAGAACCTAGCTCTAAGCAAAACATCATCTCAGAGCTGGCCAGATACATCCAGATGATACTCAGGAGATGGGCTAGGTCCTTTACTGAAAGAAGGTAAAAGCAGCCTGAAGGCCCAAACTGGACTGGGTTATAGAAGGCCTGAGAAAATACCTCATTTTATTTGCAGAGGTGGAGGGCAGTGGGTTTGTAGTGTGGTATACACTGTCAGAGATAGGGAACAGGCTGGTTATTTTGGCCAAATTTGCTTTTTAATGTTTGTTGCAAGGGATAGTTCTCCATGCAGGGTGGACAGGGAGAGAATAAAGATGGAAAACAAAACAAAAAAACCTCTCCCCCCAGCTCTGAGGGACATGAAAGGGAGTGCTCCTTCCAGGCTGCTAGTGGCCTCCAAGCCAGGGTTCAGAAGTTCATACAGAAGGCGCATTGGCACATGGATGAGCTCAGCTCAGTGAGTGCACTGGGGCCTATGTGGTCAGACGGTCGTCTGTCGTCAACCAGCCATGTTTTGGAAGAGGCTACCCCTAAACCTGCCATCTGGCCCCAGATAACAGCAGTGCTTACTGCTTCTGGCTTCAGCTCTCAACTTGAATTGGGTGGGGGGCAGTGGAAGAGGCAGGCCAGGTGGCGCCAGGGGAACAGTGAGGAGCCTGGCTTCCAGAGCAGTAAAGCATGGGTGCCCAGGAGAGGCAGAACCAGGGAAATGATACGAGGAGGCTGGAGATGAGACGAGGGGTGGGGGGACAGGATGGCTCTGGAGCCAGCCAGCCGCACAGATGCTGCTGAGCAGCGGCCAGACCTTGGCACCCCAGGGCCAGCTTCCTCGATGGCTCATTCATTCCTCTGGCCCCCAGCCCTCAGTGTGTGCCCTCGGAGGCCCCAGCCATTCTCTGAGTGATGGGTCCTGGGTTCTGCTTCCTCTCCTCTCTGTTTCTCACCATGGCTAAGAATACCTCTGAATTGTGTGTGTCAGCTGAGCATCTGGCAGCATCCTTTCCTTGACATCTCCCCAATCTGACCCAACCCCTCAGGTCTGCAGAGCAGGACCCCTCAAGCCCCCAGACAGGGGAGAGCAGGCATGATCCCAGGGCTCGCAGGGAAGGCCAGGAGAGAGCCCTGTTCTGCCTGCTCTGACCTCAGCCCCAAGAGCCAGGCCACAGCAATCGGGGCTGTGCCCCTCCTCCTGCTCCTCCTCCTCCTCCTCCTCCTCGCCTGCTTCACCACAAAGTATTTTTAGCTGACACACAGTTGAGTGCTCACCCTTAAATATTTCATTAAGTTCCTCTTTATTGAGCACAACAGGCCTCTGCCCCTGAAAGATGGCGCATGGTGCCCTGGGTGCCTCCCTCTGGGGGCTCCCTGCTTCCTCATGTGGGACATGGGGGCGGCACATCTATCCTTCGGCCTCAGTCTCTGCCTTGCCCGTGTCACTGTGGCCACTCTGTCCCTTTGAGTCAGGCCCGTCTCTGGCTTCTCTTCACTTACTGGTCTATAAGCCCCCTCTGCCTAGTCCCTAGAGCCCCCCGCCGGACTGGGCCTCCCACAGGCCACGGACTTGTACCGCCCATCTCCACGTCCCTCCATTGGATGCTCGGCCAGCCATTTCTCTATCCGTCCGTTTGTCCCCGTAACGCTGCCCATCTCATTGGCCCCTTTTTCTTTTTTCTTTCTCTGTCCCTTTCCCCCTCTGCTTCTTTCTCTTTTGTTTTCTGTTTATTTTGTTGGTTTTTCTCTATCCTTTTAGAATACAAAGAAGAGCACTCTCCCTTTGGAATCCAAGGGCCTGGCTCCCTGCCTGGCCCATCCCTTGTATCTGTGTGGCACCGGGGACGTCACTTAGCCCCAAGGGCTTCGGTAGATTGAGGGGCCAGTCCTTTCCGTTCCCAGGCTCTGGTCCCTTTCTTTCTGTAGGTAAAACTCACAAGTCACATTTACAGGATGCTCTGAGCTTAGCAAGACCCTAGACACACCTTCTCCCATTTGGCACAGCCATGGCCTTGTCAGAGGAGCGTCACTGCTCCCATTTCACAGAAGAGGAAAGAGAGACCAGAAGGGTCATGTGACTGACCAAAACCCCAGTGATCCCTTGCTTGCCCAATCTCCTGACCTTTGCCATTCTCATGGCCTCCATACTTCCTGACCTCTCAGCAGCCTTAGACACCACTGAGAGCCTTCCCTTCCTCCATCTCTGACCCCCCTTCTGAGGCCTCTCCACTGGAACTTCAGCCTTGTTGTGGCTCCTGGTGGTACGGGTCAGGGTGATCTCCCATGTCCTTTTCCTTCCATTCCCTCTCCCTCTGTCTCTCCTTTCTCCCTCTCCTCTCTGTCTCTCCTCCCTGTCTCTCCCTCTCCTCTCTGTCTCTCCTCCCTGTCTCTCCCTCTGTCTCTCCCTCTCCTCCCTGTCCCTCCCTCTCCTTTCTGTCTCTCCTCTCTGTCTCTCCTCTCTCCCTCTCCTCTCTGTCTCTCCTCTCTCCCTCTCCTCCCTGTCTCTCCCTCTCCTCTCTGTCTCTCCTCCCTGTCTCTCCCTCTGTCTCTCCCTCTCCTCCCTGTCCCTCCCTCTCCTTTCTGTCTCTCCTCTCTGTCTCTCCTCTCTCCCTCTCCTCTCTGTCTCTCCTCTCTCCCTCTCCTCCCTGTCTCTCCTCTCTTCCTCTCCTCTCTGTCTCTCCTCTCTTCCTCTCCTCCCTGTCCCTCCCTCTCCTTTCTGTCTCTCCTCTCTGTCTCTCCTCTCTCCCTCTCCCTCTGTCTCTCCTCCCTGTCTCTCCTCCCTGTCTCTCCCTCTCCTTTCTGTCTCTCCCTCTGTCTCTCCTCTCTGTCTCTCCTCTCTGTCTCTCCTCTCTCCCTCTCCTCTCTCCCTCTCCTCTCTGTCTCTCCTCCCTGTCTCTCCCTCTCCTCTCTGTCTCTCTATCTCTGTCGTTTCAGGCTCTTCTCTAAGCCAAGGATTCCCAAGTGGCTGTTCCATAGGCATCTCAGGCCCAGTGTGTCCAAAACAACCCATTATCTTTTCCCTACAGCCCTCCCTATTCATCCTTCTGATCCCCAGACTCAAAGCCTTAAGCGCTCCCCTTCACCCCACATGTTCAGGCAGTTACCAAATCTCGTTCCTTTCCCCTTCTTTCCCATACTCCCCTTTGTCTCCTGTGACACAGCTCCTCCCCCCAGGGTGGGCCCTCCTCTCCTACAGCTGGATTGATACAGTAGCTGTTGTGGCGGGGGGGAGGGGGGGGTGTCTGCCTGCCCCTCTTCTACTGCATCCCCTCCTCCATTCATCCACTAAAGGGATTTTCCTAAAGTCCAGGTCTGACTGTATCCCCTCTTGGGCTGCCTGTCTCTCAGGATGCATTCAGAGGCCTTCATCCCATGGCCCCCTCCTCTTCCTCCTCCAGCCCCCCAGGGCCCTTTGCTGCTCCTCCCATCTCCCCCTCAGTGACTCTGATTCCCCTCTCCACCCAGCTCTATGCCAGGGCTTCCTCGAAGGCTCTCCTGGAATCTCCACTTCTGTAGGAGGTCCTTCGGGCCACTGTCCTTGACCGCCCCCCCCCCCCCTGCCCCTGCCAGCCTACTTTTAGACTGCCTCCTATCTACTTTGTCTGTACGTTGTAGGAACAAAGTTCCCTGTTACATGTGAGCTCCTCAAAGGCACAAACAGACTTTTGCTCTCTTTGTAGCCCTGCTACTTAGCACAGTGCCTGGCATGCAGTCGGAGCTTAATAAGTGCTTCTGTCCCATGGGCCTTCCTCAGTGCCAGTACCTTCTCTCTGTCCAGAGTTCGTGTGTGTGTGTGTGTGTGTGTTGTCCCTCATTAGGTCCAGGCTCCTCGAGAGCAGGTGCTAGGCTTTGCCTTTCCCTATCCACTTACCAGCCGTGTGACTCCAGGCAAGTCACTTAACCTCTGTTTGCTTCCGTTTTCTCGTCTGTAAAATGGGCGTGATTACAGCACCTGTCTCCCAGGGATGTTTCGGGGATCAAATGAGGAAAAATCTGCGACCCAAGTAGTGCAGTGCATGGCACAGACATGGCATCTGTAGACAGCCAGATGGCGCAGCGGACGGTGCTCAGGAAGACCCGAGCTCAGATCCTGCCTTAGACCCTTAGTAGCTGTTTCTGCATCTGTAAAGCCTCTCAAGGTGGTTGTGATGATCAGATGAGAGAATATTTGTGAAGGGCCTGGCACACAGTGGGTGCTTTGCTTATTTCTTTCTCCCACCTCATTTACCCAGCACTTAGTACAATGCCTGGCACGTAGTAGGCACTTAGCATATTGTTACTGACCGACTGCTCACCTCCGGCCCTGCTTCACGGAAGCCCCTACTGGATTCAAAACTGGCCTTCCCCCAGCCTTGTTTCCACTAAGACATGCTGCTTTAGCTGCTTTTGCCTTCTCTTCCTTCCAGCCCCTTTTTAGATGGAAAGGGGGTTCATGCTGAGGGGGGTGTTGGGAAGGCAAACAGGCAGATGCTCAGAAGGAGAGAGAATCCAGCTTACACAGAGATGCAGGCTTTGGCTCCTGCCTTGCCCTTCTGACGCACAGTAGGCACTTCAAATGTGCTTGTGTCTGTGTCAGCACAGCATGCCTCAGTTGGTCCGTATTTCTTCCACACCTCTGGGAGGGCACCTTGCCTGTCAGTCCATGTGCCGTGCTTTTTTCTGGGAACTTCTCCTCCCAGGGAGGAGGAGGAGGAGGAGGAGGAGATGCGGGGGTTGGGGAAGTGGGGGCTGGGCACCTGGGTTTACTTGCAAAGTGTCACGAGCCAAAGTGGAGCAGAATTAACCCTTGAGGGCCCTGGAGCTCCCCCCAAGGACCAGGTGCTCTTGGGTCCTTTCGCCACTGACTGCTCTTCTTTCCCTCCAGGTGTTCCGGAGCGGTGAGGGCATGGGCATCCGCTTGGACAACGCCTCAGCCTTCCAAGGGGCACTCATCTCCCCGCACTATGACTCCCTCTTGGTCAAAGTCATTGCCCACGGCAAGGACCACCCCACAGCTGCCACCAAGATGAGTCGGGCACTAGCCGAGTTCCGAGTTCGAGGGGTAAAGGTGAGTGTTGCCAAGAGCTGCCTCTGCATCTGAATCTCTAGTGGGATCTTCTTGCTACTGTAGCCTGGTGGCTTAAGTCTAGATGCCTCTTGGGGCCTTGTTGCTCATTTTCCCTGCTCTGTTAGAATGGAGCCGCAGCCCTGGCTGGGCCATGAGGTTGATTCCCAGAAGGACATGTGGGCTGGCCAACCAGACTTGGCTCTGCTTCCTCGCCCCCCCCAGCCCCAGGGCCACCGTCTCCTTGGCAGGCATTAGCAGGTAGGGTCTCTTGATGGGCTCTGGCCAAGGATGCCATCCTTTGGTTCCATGGCACTGCCCACCCACATGATGGCACCTCTGGGCCCTTGCCCCCACATACTGTTCCGGGCCTCCCTGCTGAGTCAGCCCTGGGTGCCTGCTGCCCTCTGCAGGGGGTCTCTGCTGTGCCGTCATCATCCCTTCCCTCCCCCTCAAGCTCATTGCCAGTGACCTGCTTTTCCTCCTGGCATGGCAACTCTTAGGGTAATGCCACTAGCTCATCACCATGGCAGCCAAGGCCTCCCTTCTCCAGCTGCTGTACTGATGGGTGTCTGACCACCCTGTTGGCACAGCATGCCCCTGGGGATGGTATCCTTGTGCCCAGGTGCTGGTGGCACCTAAGTTCTCAGTGTCTTGCCACTCTGGTCTCCATGGTCTCCCCCATCGCAATGTGGTGTGTCAGCTTCCCCAGCTCCTCCTCACTATCCATGCCTTGCACAAGCCCAGGGGGATTCCTTGTTTGCCCAGAGTTCTCAGAGAGGGTCACCCAGTCAGGCCAGGGGTGAGCTCAGCCACTGGGCTAAAACAGGCTGTGGCTGAAGGTTGGCCACCCCACCCAGGCCGGGGCAGGTGATCTCCACCTCCTAAATCTCTCTCTGTGTAGGGAGGTTCCCCGCCCCCCCCACCCCCGTACCCTAACCTGGCCTTGGCATTTTGCAGGCCCAAGCCTGGTTCAGCCCTTTGCCCGCCAGTGTCTCCCTGCTCTTGCTGGCTTACTGGCTGGGCTTTGTGTCCTTCCTCCAGCTGCACATTCCCTGTTCCTCTGAAGCCCCACCCAGTGACCACAGAGCCCACGCTTTGTCCACCTCCTCATTCTCTGTTTTCCTGAAGGCCTTGTCTGGTGTTTCTTCCTACGGCAGCTGTTGCTGGGGCCCCTTTAGGAATAGTTTGGCCTTGGGGACAGGAGGTAGGAGAGTAGCAGCTGGACATGTGTGCACAGGCAGGCAGGGAGCTCTGGGTGGAAGCCCCTAGCCCAAGGTGCTGGGCTTGGGCACCTTGAGGCAGAGGACAGGCCAGGCCTGGACCTAAAGGGGCCTCTGCCTGCCAAGGTTGGATTCTGTGGCTGTGCTGCCCGAGAAGGCAGGGGCTCCTTTCACTCCCAGCCCGCTCCCTACAGATGCCATCTCATTCTGGCCAGAGCTGGAGCAACCCCCCAGGGGAATCAATGGACTAGACTAGAACTCCCTTGAGTCCTGTGGCTGTGGTGGGAATGCCTAGGAAGCGCAGGTCAAGCAGGGTGGGGCATTCTGGACAGGGCCCATGCTGGAGGCTTCTTTCTCCCCACCCGCTCCAGTTTCTGTGAGGCCTGGCTCTCAGTTCTGCTTGGCAAACAGGGGCCCACCCTAAGATCTAGCCAGGCCAACTCCTAGAACCAGGCCCTCCTCAGTCGTCTATTCTGCCCACCTCCCTGGAGCTACACCTCCTTCCCAACATAATGAGGCCAGAGATGAGCTGAGGTGTCCCTGGCATTTTTATTAAGAATAAAAACAAGAATCCAGGATAATTCCCTGTAGCCCGTTGCCCCACAGTGCTGAAGCACCTCTTATCTATGCGTTCCCTCCCCTCCCCACATTCTGGAGAGGGGGACGGGATTAGGGAAAGGTGGTTTTCTTCCCCAAATCACAAAGGGGGAACTGAGGTACAGAGAGTTAAAACTGGGATTAAACCCCAGAAATCCTGACTCCTCAGCCAAGGAGTGCTCCGTCCACTCCATGCGCTGCTTCCCACAGGCATCCAGGCCCTCTCTCCTCCAGAGAGCCCTGCTCTGACGGCTGCTGCCCCTGTCCCCGGAGAATGGGCAGCAGGAGGGAAGAAAGGCCCAGCAACTACCTCCTCTTCTCCCCGGCCTTGGCCCTGGAAGCTCCCACCAACTTGGTCCTCACACCACACTCTCTTCTAGCCGCTCTTCACTGCCCCCCACTGCCCCTCGACACCCAGCTCCAAGTAACCCGCCGTGGACTGAATGACTCCTGCGCGTCCAGGCTCCCCCCAGGCGCCGGGCATAACCATAGCACCCGCCGGTCTCTCCCAAGTCCAGAGAACAGCTGCGTTGTGGGCGGGGTGGGGGACTCCGGGGAGGGTGAGGCTTCGGTCCAGGGCTGGTGCCTCCTCCATTGGTCTGGGAGTGCACATGGCTCAGCTTGAGGGGGAGGCGGGCAGCCCCGGCCCCCCGGCCCCGAACCAGCAAGGCCACCGTGAAGACCAGTAAGGCAGCCACCAGGACCCCCCCCACAGCCACCGTCAGGGTCCCCCCGAGCACGTGAGCCTGCAAGGCGTGGCACAAGGGCATGGCCGGCAGTGTAGAGAAGTGGGCACAGCCCAGTAGCCTCGTAGCTGTGAGGTCAGAGGGCACAGCAGCAGGGGACAGGGCCAGGAGGCAGAGGTCATAGTCGGCCCCAGGGACCAGGTGCTTCAGCAGGAAGTGGCGGCTGGAAGCTGGGATGATCCTGCAGGGAAGGAAGAAGGTCAGTGGTGCCAGGGCCAGCCTGGCATCTGCAGCCCTGCCCTTTTCAGTCTGGGAAGAGCCCCAGGGCCTGCTGTGGTACCCATCTTTTGGAGGTTGGAGGCTGGTTGGCCCTGTCCTGTCTCCCCCATGGCCTGGCCCACCCCAGGTATGCCCATATGTACTCCTTAGCTGCCCCTCAGACGTGTGTGTGTGCACGTGTTTATGTGGATATGTAGAGACAGATGTGTGTATTATACACATGTATCATGCATGTGTGGGGGTATATAATGCAGACAGTTGTATGGAGAGATGTAGGGACACACAGACCCACCCCCTGCCCCCCGCTGGGAATGCTCATCTTTGCTCCATGGAGTCACCCCCACCGGCAGAGGCAGACCGTGTGTGTGTGTGTGTGTGTGTGTGTGTGTGTGTGTGTACAGACAGACACAAAAACAACCCCAGAGCAGACACCCTCGGCTACAACACTAACGCATGCAGAGACAGAACAGACACTGAGAGATGATCAGTGGAACATTAAGACATGTAGAGACAGTGCCAGGAAGCGAGGCCCCCAAACACCCATCCACACCCTCCCTCTCCCACCTCCTTTCTGCCTGGCTTCAGCCAGCACAGGCTCCCCAGACCCAATTTCCATCCCTTCCCCCCACAGGTTCCCTTGTCCCACTGTGGTCCTTTGCCCCCCCCCCCAACTGTCCCCAGTCCCTGCTCTTCTATCCCAACCAAAGCCTCTCTCTGTACAGGGGGTGAGGAGAGGAGGGAGGCCGGGAGCCTGAGAAACTCAGCGGCAGAGAGCAGCACAGCCTTGTGGGTAGGGGGGCAGAGGAGGCCTAAGGAGATGGGAGAGGAAGGGCAGGGCCAGATGTGCTGGACAGGTGGTTCGTTCTGGGTGTGCGCTCTCTGGCTCTCACCGGTAAATGAGGGTCTCATCCTCGCTGCTATTATACTGGATCTGGAACATCCAGACGGGCTCATTGGGCCTGCCCGGGCCCCAGCTCACCAGCCCAGACGTGGCAGTCACCTCAGACACTTCCACCGTGGGGCCCACGTCCTGGGCACCTTCGCCCTCCGCTGCAGTCCGGGCAGAGGCAGCGATGTCCGAGGGCCCCGGCCGGCCCCCGGTGGCACTGCTGTTCCCGCCATGGGGGAGGGCCAGCACCCGGAGCTCTACCTGCGCTGTGGCCTCTCCTGCTGCGTTGGTGGCGATGCAGGTGTACTCCCCTGCATCTCCAGCCCCCGTCACCCCGATCTCCAGCGTCCCGTTAGGAAAAGCCTGAGCCCGAGAGGAGTTTCCCACGAGTCTGTCATCCGGTCCCACCCAGTGCATGGTGGGCATGGGGTCCCCGAGGGCTCGACACCGCAGCAGGGCCCGCTGGCCTTCCAGCACCCAGAGCCGCTGCGTGTGGCGGGCAATGAGAGGCGGCTCGCAGGAGAACTCGCCCTCGGGCACCGCCCAGAAGTAGCGCCCAGCCAGCCCCGGGGGGGAGGCGCAAGTCTCCAAGTCGTCGGGGCGCGCCAGCCGCCGCAGCCACAGCAGCTCACAGTTGCAGTGGAGCGGGTTACCCCCAAAGGTCAGCACCAGGGGGCTGGGGGAAGCCGCTGTGTCCAAGCCACGGGAGAAGATGGGGTCGGGTGCCAGGGTGGCCAGGCGATTGGAGGTGAGGTCGAGGCGGGAGAGCTGGCCCAGCTGGGCAAAGGCTCCCGGGGGCAGCGCGTCAATGAGGTTGTGGTCCAGGTTGAGGGTGTGCAGGACCAGCATGGAGCCGATGCCGGCCCAAGGCACCTGCCGCAGGTTGTTGTAAGACAAGTCTAAGTCCTCCAGGCTTTCCAGGAAGTCGTCGAAGGCGCCGGGCGCGATGTTGCCCAGCTGGTTGCTGCTGAGGATGAGGTGCTGGAGGTTGACGGGGCCCCGGAGGCTGCCGGCCCCCAGCTCGGCCAGCCGGTTGCCATCCAGGTGCAGGGAGCGCAGGCTCTCGAGGTCTCCGAAGGAGCGGGCCCCGATGCGGTTGATGGCATTGCGGGAGAGGGTCAGGTCCACCAGGCCGGTCATGTTGCGGAAATCGGGGGGCCCCAGAGCCTGGATGAAATTGTCGGCCAGCCGCAGCTCCACGGTGCGCCGGTCCACGTTGGGCGGCACAAAGAGCAGCCCTCGGTGGGCACAGAGCGTGCTGAGAGACTCAGAAAGGTTCTGGCAGGTACAGGGGAGGGGGCAGCCTAGGGCCCCGCCGGCCAGCAGCAGCAGCAGGAGGGGGGAAGCCATGGTGAGCCCCTTGGAGTGGGAGGGAAGAGACAGGGCACCAGCGAGGAGGAGCACCCCAGCTGCAAGTCCCATCCCTAGGGAGCAGAAGGTGTGTGTGGGGTGGGGGGCTGGAGAGGCAAAAGAGGGGGGTCTGCCTCCCTCGCCCCACCCCCACCGTCAGAGCAAAGGGGAGCCTGGTGGTCAGGGCTGGCTGGGGCCTGCAGGGAGGGTTTGCTGGGGACACCGGGGCTCCCCAGGCTTAGCTCAGGGAATAGGCCCAGGTAACTTCCCAGGATCCCTTTGGCATCCTAAACTGGGCTCGGCTCCTCCCTCGCCCTGGGGTGGTCTGTCCCCCCTCCCACCGCCGCCCCCCCCCCACCGCGGGCCCCCTCCTCCCTCCATCTCTCAACCCTTCCTTCCCTCCCCCCGCCCGATCGCCCGCACCTGCCCTCCCCCGCTGCCCCGCTCCGCCCCCGCCGCCCCTCACCTGCCGTGTCCTGGCGGGCGCCGCTGCTGCTTCTCGGGGCTCAGGGGCTGCGGCGGCTGCGGGCCGGGCGGGCCGGGCGGGCCGAGCTCCCCCCGGGGCCCCCGCGCCTCCTGCTCGGCCTCCCGCCGGAGCGGGGGCGGGGGCGAGCTCCGGAGCTGGCCGCCGCCCGCACGGCTCGGCCTGGGGTCCAGGCCCTCCCCATGGCGCGCGGGGCTGCGGCCCCGGACCCTGGCCCTGGCCTCCCGGCTCCGGCTCTGCTCGGGCGCGCGGGCGGGGGGCGCGGGCGGGGGGGGGGGGGGCGCGACGCGGCCACAGAGCGCGCGCGCTGGGGGGGGGGGCGGGGACCGCGCCGGGATCCACCCGTGCCGTGCGGTGCCGTGCCTAGTCACAGCCGCCCGCTGTCACCTGGCCGCGCACCCCCACGTCCGCGCCCCGGCGCCCCGGCCCGGGCTGCGATGCCCCGCGCGATCGCGCCCCGCGCCTGCAGGTGCCGCAGCCTCAGCAGCAGCGGCAGAGCCGCGCCCGCTCCCACGCTGGCTCCCAGACTCCTCCCGCAGTCAGCCACAGCGTCTGCCCCGGGCCCGGACAGCAGCGTCGGTCTGGGGGGCGACAGCAGCCCCCAGCGTCACCCAGAGCCGCGTGCCACAGACACGCACACACACTCACTCGAACTCCCACTCTGAAGGTCACGATTGTTCTGCATCACTGAGTCACGTGGTGGCACAGCACCAGGAGCCAGCACACACACATACATTCACACCAACACTGGCCCACGCTCCCCGGACATTGTATTCTCCTTTGCCTCTCAAGGTGACACTCGGGGTGTGGCTTGACCCCCGGCAGCCCCTTGCACACGCTGAAGAGGAGGATGCCTGGGCCCACCTGCCAGCTCAGTCTTCCCCTCCCCTTGTGTGGGTGCGCCCCACTAGGCAGGCTGAGACTATTTCCTGTCTGTTGCAACTGCTTTCTGGAAGACTTGGAGCTAGCCACAGAAAGACTAAAGTGACCAGTGGGTTATTTATGTTAAGTGACAGGGGTATTTATGTGGCCGTGCAGAAGAGGGCCAAGTGTTCAGTAGAGATGGGAGAGGTCTTCCTCAGGTTTCTCTCATTGGGCTTCCCACCTCTGGCTTTACAGACCGTTGAGGAAGTGCCAGTTAGCTTGCTAGGCACCTGCAAGGTTCAGGGCTTAGAAGGTGTCCAAGAAGGGAGAAGGTCAGGCAGCGTACAAGGCAAGAGAGGAAGGTGTCACTGGTGCAGAGGCCCAGAAATGACCTGGACCTGCCCTCTGTCCAAAGAGCAGCTGGAGTGCCTTCAATGCTTGGTTCTTCAAGATTGGCCAAGTTATTCTGGGCTATTCAGGCCTCTTCTTTTAGGAGGCTTTGCAGTGTTGCACAGCTTAACCTCGGACATCCCGCTTCCACTAGGTGCAAACACTAATGTGCCCGCTTGATAAGGATAATCATGGCACCGCAGCTTTGAAGGAATCTGCTAAGCTCCAAACCTAGACCTGGGGACATCTTGTGGGTGATGCTTGTGGCTCCCTCAGTGGAATCTTGTCTCTACACAGGCCCATCAGAGTTGTGGTCTGCGTATGGAGGTTGTTGCCTCTTCTCTTCTCAGTATTCTCATCAGAGTTACCCGGGTGCAACTCATTCCCTACCAGAGACATTTTGAAATAATATTTTATTTTTCTCCAATTAAATATTTTTTGATTTTAATATTCTTTTTGTTTAGTTCCAGATTCCTGTCCTTCCCCCCTCCCTGAGACATAAGCAATCTGATACAGGTGGTACATTCAGTCTTGTAAAACATTTCAACATTAGTCATTTTGTAGAAGAAAACTCAAACCAAAGAAAAAAGCAAGTGAAAAAGTCCTCCTCGAGGGGCGTTTGGATTCCATCAGTCCTTTCTCTGGAGGTGGATGGCATTTTTCATCATGAGTCCTTTGGGATTGTCTTGTATCGTCGTATTGCTGAAAATAGCCAAGTCATTCACAATTGATCATCCTTACCGTGTTGCTGTTTCTGTGTACAACGTTCTCCTGGTTCTGCTCACTTCACTCGGCATCAGTTCATATAAGTCTTTCCAGGTTTTTCTGAAATCTGCCTGCGCATCCTTTCTCATAGCACAATAGGAATCCATCACAGTTATATGCCACAACTTGTTCAGCCCTTCCCCAATGGATGGGCATCCCTTCAACTTCCAGTTCTTGGCCACCACAAAAAAAAGAGCTGCTATAAATAGTTTTGTACATGTGGGTCCTTTCCCCTTTTTTATGATCTCTTTGGGATAGACCTAGCAGTGGTATTGGGCTAGTGTGTTTATTAATAATAATATTTTTAAAAGGTCAGCGGTGCTCTTGGATGCCAAAGATTCCTCATGGCAGTGGGCTCACAGTTCATATGCCCTTTAAGAGCAGGTGGCTAGGGGTGGCAACTCTGGTTGACAATTAATGATAGAGAATTAATGTTATAGTGGGAGGCTGGCTATATTACAATGAGGGTCTTGAGATATGTGACTTGGTTCACCCAAGTCTTGGTCAAAGAGACTTATCAATTTCCATGTCTCCTGTCTGACAAAAGGGAGAATCCACATTTCCCTAGACCTGTCTGAGTAAATACAATGAGCAGGAATCCATCCATTAGCCTAAACTTAGAATTCCTTTGACTGTCTGATTAAATCTTAGCCTGCATAAGTCTTTGCCCAAGATTTCCCACACTGGTTGATTTCTGGATGAGGAGGTAGAAAAAGGGAAAAACCTTGGCCCTCGTTCAACAATTAGTAATTAATATAAGAGAGAAACTATCATTTCTGTCAGGTCATAGTTCAGAGTTGTTTTAATTTGCATTTCTCTAATCAGTTGTGATTTAGAGCATTTTTCATACGACTAGGTGCTTTGATTTCTTCTTCTAAAAACTGCCTGTTTTTATCCTTTGACCATTTATCAATTGGGGAATGATTTGTATTTTTATGAACTTGACTCAGTTTCCTATATGTTTGAGAAATGAGGCCTTTATCAGAGATACTTGCTGTAAAGAATATTTCCCTGGTTTTCTACTTTCCTTCTAATTTTGGTGGATTGGTTTTGTTTGTGTAAAACCTTTTTAATGTAATCAAAGTTATCCATTTTGCATTTCATAATGCTCTCTATCTCTTGTTTGGGCCTAAATTCTTTTCTTATCCATAGATCTGATAGGTAAACTGTTTCTTGTTCTCCTAATTTGCTCATGGTATCACTCTTTATGTCTAAATCATGTGCCTATATTGACCTTATCTTGGTATACTGTGTGAGATGTTGATCTATACCTAATTTCTACCATACTGTTTTCCATTTTCCTAGCAGTTTTTGTTAAATAGTGAGTTTTTGTCCCAAAAGCTTGGAACTTTGGGTTTATCAAACACTAAATTGCTATGATCATTTACTGTATTAGACATATTATGTACCTGATCTCTTCCACTGATCCACCATTCTGTTTCTTAGGCAGTACCAGACTGTTTGAATGATTATCACTTTATAATGCAGCTGAGATCTGGTACAGCTAGGCCACCTTCCTCCACATTTTTTTCATTGCTTACTCTGATATTCTTGACCTTTTGTTCTTTCCGATGAATTTTGTTATTTTTTTTTCTAGCTCTATAAAATAATTTTTGGTAGTTTGATTAGTGAGGCATTGGTTAAGTAGATTAGTGTAGGTAGAATTGTCATTTTTATTATATTGGCTCGGCCCACCTACCATAGACATTTTATGGACTTTTTAGAGTTGAGTTTTTTAGTTCCTGCCTCTTTCTGTATCACAGCTTTGATGCCCAGTATGATGCCCGTATTTGATTTTCAATCTTTTGGTATTTTTTAAAATTCCATTTTATTTTTATTTTTAGTTCAAAATTTTCTCCTCCACCCCGCCTTCATTTATCAAGAAGTATCCATGTGAAGTCAAGCAAGACATTTCCATATTTGTTATGTTCCAAAAAAAAGAGAGAGAGAAAGAAAAGGAAAAGCCAAGAAGAAAAAAAACTATGCTTCTGTCTGCCTTCAGAGTCCATCCACTCTCGTTCTGGAGGTAGCTCACATATTTCATCATGACTCCTTCGGAATTCTAGTGGATCGTTGTATTGATCTGAGTTCTGAAGTGTTTCATAGTTGATTATGTTTACAATGTTGCCTTTAATGGTGTAGATTGTTCTCCTGGTTCTGCTCACGTCCCTCCATTTCTGTTCATACAGATCTTCCCAGGTTTTCTTGAGACCATCCCTTTCATCTGTTTTTTTTTTAGACTAATTTATTTTTAGTTTTCAACATTCATTTCCAAAAGATTTTGAGTTACAAATTTTATCCCCATCTCTCCCCTCCCCCCATCCCAAGATGGCATGCATTCTGATGCCCTTTTCCCAGTCTGCCCTGCCTTCTATCACTTCCCCCCCCCGCCTTATCCCCTACCTGTTTATTTTCTTGTAGAGCAAGATGGATTTCTATAACCCCATTGCCTGTATATCTTATTTCTCAGTTGCATGTAAAAACAATTTTTAACATTTGTTTTTAAAACTTTGAGTTCCAAATTCTCTCCCTTCTTCCCTCCTCACCCATCCTCAATGAGAAGGCAAGCAATTCAATATAGGTTATACAAGTTTTGTTATGCAAAACACTTTCATAATAGTCATGTTGTGATAGACTAACTATATTTCCCTCCATCTTATCCCACCCCCCGTTTTTTCTGTTTTCTCCTTTGACCCTGTCCTTTTTCAAAAGTGTTTGCTTTTGACTACCCCCTCCCCCAATATGCCCTCCCTTCTATCACCGCCCCCCATCCCCTTCCTCCCTACTTTCCTGTAGGGTAAGATACCCAATTGATTCATCCATTCTCATAGCACAGTAGTGCTTCATCATATTCATATACCATAACTTAGCCATTCTCCAGCAGATGGACATCCCCTCAATTTCCAATTCCTCATTTTGGCCTTTTTTGCAATATTCTTTCAGATGGAAATCTAGAGAATTGGTGCCTCAGTATTTCATAGGATGATAATTTATAGCTGGGAGCAACCTTAGTGACCATCCAGTCCAACCCTTCATTTTATGGATGAGGACCCGAGTCCTGGAGAAGCTACCCAAGGTCATACAGCAAAAAAACCAACAACTGGGTTTTAAACTCAGGTTCTCTGACTGCAGACCCGGCATGCTCCCATCATACCACTCTCTCTTAATTGATCTGTAGTGGTTTCCCTGTTTTCAGGTGTCTTGAGAGCTAGTCCTTTTGTGGCTTTCGTGCAGCACAAATTTCCTTTGTCCTTGGCTTGGTCCAGCTGCCACTCATCCCATCATGGTCTTCTTTAGAGGCATTTCCCTTTTCTCATCTAGTGTCCCAGGAACCCTGGTGGGGCTAATGGTGTAGACATGCTGATCAGTCTCTTCTGGTTTTCATTTGATTATTATCCTCTTAAGAGTTTTATTTTAAAATGTGGTTGGAGTGTTTTGTTTTAACTGGGTCTCGTGTTAAACTTTGTACTAATTTTCTCCAGTTTTTCACTGTTTTATGAGGTACTTCTGCTCATAAATCTTCACCATCTTCTTCCATCAGGTTTTGGAAATCAGTTTATTTTCTCAAGCAGTGTTGCTTAGGTGGCCACATCTTCTGCCTTAAGGAGATCCAGTTTGCTGACTTGAGCAATTTTAAGGCCTGTTTGACCTCTGTGTTGTGGTGATTGAGTTATCCTGGTTAAGCTTTTGTAGGCAAGGAGGATAGTTCCTGGGGATGTCTTTTCCTTTGTCTGTTTCGCCTAACACCCATCATTCATTTGAGTAGGCCAGGGGGAAGTTCTTGTAACAAGCTGTTATCACTGCAGTGCAGCTGTACTCGTAGCTTCTGATTTGATACAGAATTTAACCTTTGTGCTAAGCACACAGCTTGGACATTAGAGCTCATCTTTTTCTGCCTGCTGCTTAATCAGTACCTTTCACTAAACACAGTTAAAATGTACCTGGCTCCTTAGCAAGTGCCCAAAGCACATGAGGGGCCAAGAAACATGTGTCTAGTAGAAAGAGCCCAGGATTAGGGCTGAAGAGTCTCTCTTCAGGGCTCAACTTCTTGCTGTCAAAGGAGGGGCTGGATGATGGCTAAGCCTACCCCCACCCCAGGCCGGGGGCTCTCTGGTGCACTGCCTGCCTAGATGCCTGAAGCGCTGCACTGTTACCAGCGGGGTAGCAGCAGCCTTGGGTGGTGCTGGAGGCTTGCTTGTCCCCATAATCAGTTGATTATCATCATTCTCAGTAGTTACATTCTACAAAGTCACCACAAACCCCAAATTAGCTAATACAGACCCATTTCTCTGAGGGGAAACCCAGGGTTAGGCTCCTTTGAGCCCCTGGTCACATTTAGTCAGCTAATATGTAACCTTGTTTTATGAGGATTTCTGCTTAAAGACCCCTTATTTAATAGATGTTTCTTATAATGCAAATCACTTCTTCCTTTTTTGGCATGTACCACATAAACATTGAGTTAACTCATGGCTGAACATAGCTTCTCTGACCGACATCTGTTCTCCATAAGGCCCATCCCAGCCTTCTGGCTTTGTAGCACTGAGCTGGGGAGATATTTTAAACAGTAAAATCACCCACATGTGAAAAAAACCCATGGCCCTCAGTAGACATCATGAAGGCTGCACATCTACAGTGAGAGAGCTGAGTGGCATGGCCTTGCCAATGGGCTCTGCATGTGTCTGCCAGTGAATGGCCAGGAAAGCCATACAGGCCCTGATATGGGGCCTGCAAATCAATGAGAGTGAGCAGTGAATTCACCAATACTGAATCCGTGAGTCATAAGGATTCGCTGTAGATGGTCCTGGCCCTGGGATGATGGAGACCCCTGTAGGAAGCTCAGTTCCAGCGTGACCTACCATCCTGAGGTCTCATCTTCCCCACAGAGACAGGCCTACAGCTCTCCGGAAGCAACAGGGCTTCTCCCCTGCTTGCCCTCAGGCCCACAGCCACACCTAAAGCCCCCTAGGGCCATATCCTCCAGACCTCCTAGAGGTGCTGGAAAAGGCAGCCACACTCTGGGACAGTGGCCCCTCTGGGGCGGCTGTGCCCATGAGCAGCAGAGGTTTATCCAAAGGATAGTTTGGGGCTAAATGTAACAGGCCCAGGCTCCCAAATAGATCATGATGCAGCAGCTAATGAGGGTTGGAAGTGATGCATGTGGGGCAGGTCAGTGTTGCCTAGAGCAGGATCTGGGGGAGCTGGGGGAGAGGCCAGAAGAGGTGAGGAAAGGGGAGAGAGGAGGCCGGGAGAACCAAGGCACTGCTGTGGCTGGGGAGGGAGCTAATGAACTCTCCTACTGTTGGTGAAAGGAGAAATGGCCCTCGTGGGGGGCCTGAGGCTGCTTTCCTCCCCTGCTCACCCTCCCTGCTTCTCAGTCCCTGTGACAGCTCCCAGCCCTTCCTTTCCCTAGTCAGACTTAGGGGAGGGGCTCCCCCTTGACCAAGCTCTCACTGGGCCTGAGCCCCCGATGCCTTCTGGTCTTTGTCAGGTGCTTTCTGCCCCCGTGCTGGACAAAGTGAGGGTCTGGTGCCCCTGCCATTCACCCATCCCGGTGTCCTGGTTCCTCATCCAGACCTGTCTGAGGGACCCCGAGGGGCTGATACCAGAGGCAGGAAGGCTGTGTCTGGCCATAAGCAGTTAACAGAAGTTCTCTGAGCCTCAGTTTCCTTATCTGTGAAGTGGGGATAATAATACCTATAGTATCTGCATGATAGGGTTGTAGTGATAAAGGGCTTTGCAAACCATTATTCTGTGTCCCCAGTGGCTCCCAGCCACCCTGGGACCTCACCTGTTCCAGGCTGGCCATCTCCCCAAGGCAGGTTCTTCTAGAGAAGCTGGCTCCCTGCTCCTTTGTCTCCTCCCCCACCCCAGGGAATGTGGCTTTCAGCTGAGGCCTTCTGGAGACACGTGCCTGCCCATCAGGACAGGTTGTGATGATGGCGATGATGATGATGGTTACACAATTACTATGATTCCTTCCTTCCCTTCCTCCTGCAGGACAGAACTCTGGTCAGCAGAATAGTCAGACCAATTCTGGTTGTTAATAGTGGGGCAAAGCATGCCAGCATCTGGGGCTGCATCTCGCTGAGGGGGTTCCCAGGGTTCCAGGCAGAGGAAGCTGGCTCTTCTCCCCTTCCCCTGCCTGGTGACACCCCTCCCACCTGCCTCTGTCCTGCAGACCAACATCCCCTTCCTGCAGAATGTCCTCAACAACCAGCAATTCCTGGCAGGCGCTGTGGATACCCAGTTCATCGACGAGAACCCTGAGCTCTTCCAAATGCGGCCTGTGCAAAACCGGGCCCAGAAGCTGCTGCACTACCTGGGTCTGAGCCCCCAGAGCACCCCTCTTTGCTGCCCCCCAGCATCCCTGTGCCATGCCCATCACTCTCCTCTGCTTCAGGCTGTCACAGTTCAGCCCTCCCTGCTCTCCTCTCCTCCCCCAAGCCGAGGAGGGAGCTCTTTGGGAGGCAGTATGTCCCACCAGCCCTGCTCCCCCATTCCTCCTCCCCAAATGCTCTGCCACTCACCACTGGCCTCTGTTCTGCTGATCCCCTTGGGCCCTCCCTGCCATCCTGACATTAGGCTTCTTCTCTTTGCTCAGGCCACGTCATGGTGAATGGTCCTCAGACCCCAATTCCTACCAATGCTACCCCCAGCCCCATGGATCCCATTGTCCCCCCCGTGCCTATGGGTGAGTCATTTGTCATTGGCCCAGCTGGGCTCCTAAGGAAGTGGGAAGCGTGTGGTCCTTGAGGATTCTGATGCCCTGCCCTCCCCCAGGCCCACCTCCACCGGGCTTCAGGGACATCCTGCTGCGTGAGGGGCCCGAAGGCTTTGCCCGAGCCGTGCGGAATCACAAGGGGCTGCTGCTGATGGATACCACCTTCCGCGATGCCCACCAGTCCTTGCTGGCCACCCGAGTGCGGACCTATGACCTCAAGAAGATCGCCCCTTATGTTGCCCACAGTTTTAACGGCCTCTTCAGTGTGGAGAACTGGGGGGGTAAGACTCAGCAAAGAAATGGGGGCTGTGTGCCAACCCCCGGCCGGGTCGGGGCTTTAGAAGGACCAGGAGAATCTGTACCTTCACGTGCCTCCCATCATTGCCTAGCTAGGAAGACAGTTTTTGACCTTGTCTCAAAATGAACATCTGTGTGCCCAGGCCAGTGCTTGGCATGGTGGGTGAGACAGGAAAGGTGGATGACTGCGTCCCAGTGCTCAGGGCTCTCCTTCTGTAGTCGAGACAAGAATAACATGAGACATTCAGTGGACGCTTAACAAATGCCTGTGACGAGCTGAGGAGAGGTCTCCGAGTGGAGAACAAATCAGTCTCTGAGAATTCCCAGAGAAGGGACTGCCTAAGCAAGGAGGACTTTATGGAGGGGGTGGGCCTTGAAGGAGGGGAAGGGGAAGAGGGGGAGGCTTTCCAGGTGTGGGACACAGCTTGAGCAAAAGCCTAGTGGAAGGAGGGGTGAGGCTCTGATTCCAGCTCCAGACGTGCTCGCCCTTCTCCCTCCTTTCTGACCCAGGAGCCACCTTTGACGTCTCAATGCGCTTCCTCTATGAGTGTCCCTGGCGGAGATTGCAGGAGCTCAGAGAGCTCATCCCCAACATCCCCTTCCAAATGCTGCTGCGGGGTGCCAACGCTGTGGGCTACACTAACTACCCCGACAACGTGGTCTCCAAGTGAGCCGCCCTCTGCGCCCCCCAGCCTCTCCCACAAGCAGCTGCCCCTGTGGACAGCCACAGGGGGCAAATGGGAGCTTCCCCCAAAGTCCCCAGGGGGTCAGAGGCAACAAGCTTTGGGGGCAGGTCTTCTGGGCAGATGGAGGAAGACCCACTTTGGCCCAGCTCACACGGTCCCGTAGCAGGCCTCTGCCTCAGCCACCAGACCCTGGACCCCGCCACGGCACGGCCGGCCTCTAGGGAGAGACCTTGGCATTATGTCCATCTGTGGCTTGCCCTGGCCTTTGTGGGTCAGGCCCCCTTGCCAGGCAGATCCCCACCCCACCCCCACCTTGTCACACAGGGGCATTTTTCTTTTCTCTGGAGGGGGAATGGAGGGTCAAACCAGGAAACTGGGACTCAGCTACCCAGGAATCATGAGAGGAGCTGGCAGGGAGAATGTGGGGTCAGGCAATGGGGGAAAGTGGGAGAAGGGGCCCCAGAGGGTCTGCAGTGGACCATGGAGGAGGGGCCGGGTTGAGCCTCCTCACAGTCTGCCCTTCCCTAGGTTCTGCGAGGTAGCCAAGGAGAATGGCATGGACGTGTTCCGGGTCTTTGACTCTCTCAACTACCTGCCCAACCTTCTGCTGGGCATGGAGGCAGTGGGCAACGCGGGGGGCGTGGTGGAAGCTGCCATCTCCTACACGGGGGACGTGGCTGATCCCTCCCGCACCAAGTACTCCCTGAAGTACTACATGGACCTGGCCGAGCAGCTGGTGCGGGCAGGGACCCACATTCTGTGCATCAAGGTGACTGAGACCTTCCCTCCCTTCTCTTTTTCCCTCCCTTCTCCCTCCCTCTCCCTCTCCCTCTCCACCCCCTCCCCCTCTTTCCCCCCTCCCTCCCCCCTCCCTCTCTCTCCCATCTCCTCCCTCCCTCTCCCTCTCCCTCTCCCCCTTCCCCCTCTTTCCCCCCCCTCCCTCTCTCTCCCACCTCC
Organism: Trichosurus vulpecula; assembly: GCF_011100635.1. Lineage (NCBI taxonomy): Eukaryota > Metazoa > Chordata > Mammalia > Diprotodontia > Phalangeridae > Trichosurus > Trichosurus vulpecula. The sequence continues at coordinate 276,659,417 of NC_050578.1, read as the reverse complement.
CCCTCCCTCCCTCTCCCCCCTCCCTCCCCCTTGGGAAAGTATCCTCTTTCCCTTCCTAGGCCCATCCATGCTGACTCCTCTCCACCTCTGTCTCTCTCAGGACATGGCTGGCCTTCTGAAACCAGCAGCCTGTGCCATGCTGGTGAGCTCCCTCAGAGACCGCTTTCCAGACCTTCCCCTGCACATCCACACCCACGACACGGCCGGCTCAGGTGTGGCCAGCATGCTGGCGTGTGCCGAGGCAGGGGCCGACGTGGTCGACGTGGCTGTTGATTCTATGTCAGGAATTACTTCGCAGCCCAGCATGGGGGCCGTGGTGGCCTGCACCAAGGAGACCCGTCTGGACACAGGTAGAGGCTCTGGAACCCATCTCGAAGCACAGGCCCCCAAGTGAGGTCCTGCCTCGACTTCCCCTAGCCCCCGCAGACCCCCCTGCGGCGTGGGGAGGGGGGGACTCGGGCTGGAGGAGGCCGCCAAGGGCAGCACTCAGCCTCTCTCCCCTGCTTTTCTAGGGGTGCCTCTGGAGCGGGTATTTGACTACAGTGAATACTGGGAGGGGGCCCGGGGCTTGTACGCGCCTTTTGACTGCACAGCAACCATGAAGTCCGGTAACTCCGACGTCTACGAGAACGAGATCCCCGGCGGCCAGTACACAAACCTGCACTTCCAGGCCCATAGCATGGGGCTAGGGTCCAAGTTCAAGGAAGTCAAGAAGGCTTACGTGGAGGCCAACCAGATGCTGGGGGACCTCATCAAGGTGAGGGGGTGCTACTAGCCCCTGCCTCCGGCCGCGTTCTTGGCCAGACCTGGGAAGCTTCGCCCCAGATTCTGAGTCAGAAGGGGCCTTGGAGGAGGGCGGCCAGGACTCGCATTGAGGTCCTGCATCTGCACAGAGCAGCGACGTTTGGACAGGCCCAGTCGCGGTGGGGAGGGGCAGCGGCCTGTCGTTCTACGGGAGGGGAGGGAGGTGCAGTCACCCCCATTTTACAAATGAGAAAACGGAGGCTGAAAGAGGCAGAATGACTCGCCCAGGGTCACACAGCTAGAAAGTGTCTGAGGAAGGAGGCCTTTGGTCCAAGAGCCTCCCAGAGCCCAGGCTGGTTGGGCGGTGACAGCAGGACCCATCTCCCTCATCCGCTGCTCCCCTGCCCCAGGTGACGCCTTCTTCCAAGATCGTGGGGGACCTGGCCCAGTTCATGGTTCAGAATGGCCTGAGCCGGGCTGAAGCGGAGGAGGAGGCAGAGGAGCTGTCCTTCCCTCGCTCGGTGGTGGAGTTCCTGCAGGGTTACATCGGCATTCCCCACGGGGGCTTCCCCGAGCCCTTCCGAACCAAGGTGAGCTGGGGGGCCGCAGGGAGCTGGGGGTGGCCTAGGAGGGGCTGGGGCAGCCCCATGACTGACTGAGCCAATGGCGGGACGCCTCCGCCTCCCCCAGGTCATCAAGGATCTGCCCCGCGTGGAGGGCCGGCCGGGCGCCACGCTGCCTTCCCTGGACCTGGGCGCCCTGGGGAAGGAGCTGGAGGAGCGCTATGGGGAAGAGATCACCCCAGAGGACGTGCTCTCGTCCGCCATGTACCCAGACGTCTTCCAGCAGTTCAAGGAGTTCACCAATACATTCGGGCCCCTGGAGTGCCTGGACACCCGCCTCTTCCTACAGGGGCCCAAGATCGCAGAGGAGTTTGAGGTGAGTGGAAGGGGCGTGGAGCGCCCCCACCCCCCCCTGCCACAGCCATGGGCCGGCCCTGCCCTCCTCGCCTTGACCCCCTCCCCTTCTCCCGTAGGTGGAGTTGGAAAGGGGCAAAACCCTGCACATTAAGGCCCTGGCCATGGGGGCCCTGAACCGGGCCGGCCAGAGGCAGGTGTTCTTTGAGCTCAACGGCCAGGTGCGCTCCATCCTCGTCAAGGACACCCAGGCCATGAAGGTAGAGATCCTGGGGGATGGGGGCGGCCCTGAGGGGCTAGGGGGGCGGCCCTAAGGGTGCAGGGCTCTCAGCAACCAGGCTCTCCCACCTCCTCCTGCAGGAGATGCATTTCCATCCCAAGGCCCTAAAGGACGTCAAGGGCCAGATTGGGGCGCCCATGCCTGGAAAGGTAATTGACATCAAAGTGAAAGCCGGGGACAAGGTGACCAAGGGGCAGCCACTGTGTGTGCTGAGCGCCATGAAGATGGAGACTGTGGTGACATCACCCATGGAGGGCACCATCAGCAAGGTTCATGTGACCCGGGACATGACCCTGGAGGGAGATGATCTCATCGTGGAGATCGAGTGACCCCCAGTTCTTACCTTGTCCCCAGTGCCTTAGCATTGGAGGCCCACTCTCCCCCTCGTCATTCTTAGTAGATGCTGCTGCTGCCTGGGAGCCCCCGGGCCACAGGAAAAGGGCAGCTAGCCAGGCTGCTATGGCCACCTGGGACCAGCTGCTCACGGCTAGGGGGCCAACAGAGGGCCCTCCCTCTCTGACTTCCCCTTCCCAAACTGCCCATCACATCCTGCCATCTGCAGGATGCATCTGTTTGCCAAATTGGCACCCTCTCTCTGGGGGAGTGGGGGTCCAGGCCAGGAAGGTCAGGGGGACGAGACCTCCTCGTTTCAGCCTTGACAGACTCAAAACACTCAATAAAGCCATTTGTCATCTCCCTGCTGCCCGGTCCTTTGGCCTCCAGGTTAGTGTCAGGCATAAGAACGGTGACGTCCTGGGCCAGGCTGGGCCCAGCACTGAGGGAAAGCCCCAGGCAGGGACAAAGCAGGGTTTGGTCGAGGCCTCAGAGGGAACCCCAAGGACCAGCCCCACATTTTCAAGAACAAAAGCCCAGAAGAATGACAGGCCTTCAGGGTAAGAGAGCCAATGGCAGCAGGAGAATGTGGGGGCAGGAAGAGGAAGCTCTGGCCTGAGAGCTGGGTTTTAGCCAAGACTCCCCTGGGGCCTCCCATGCTCAGCGACCTTCTGGTCTCAGGGATGTCGTCCAGCTCCACCAAGGGCCTGTATACCAGTGTGTCTGAGGGTGGAATGTCTGGGGAGTGGAGGCCTCTGGGTGGAAGTCCATGCCCGAGCACATCCATCTATCCATCAGGCCTCTGAGCTCGCTTACATCAGAGCATCCCCCAGCTTAGGCCTCATAGAAAGACAGCCGGGGAGCTGTGTCCTCCTCAGCTAGGGGTAGCCTGGTCCGGAGCCTCAAGCCTGCCCCACAGGGTGAGCAGCCGCAAATCATTTGTGGCTTTTCTAAGAGCTTCCAGCTGCCTTTTTCCCTCATGATCACCTGCACGATGGGCTGAACAGACTGACCCTCACTGGACACAGATTTAGTAATTGGGAGGGACCCTGGAGGCTGAATCCAAGCCCCTCTTACAGAAGAGAAAACTGAGTCACCAGGATGAAGCAATTTGCCCAGGGCACACAGCCAGAAAGCGTCTGAGGCAGGTCTGAGTCCAGCACAGGCAACGTGTGGTGCAGAAGCAGCAGCTGGGGGCATAGCTTGAACCCAGGCCCAGCTTTCCTGAGCCAAGGAACGACTGGCCCAAGGACCTCCAGGGACCTGAGTCCAAGGGCCAGAGTCCTCCACAACAGGGTGGAGGGCGAGAACCCCACCCCTGCTCTCAGCAGAACAAGTGCCCACAGCGAACGATTCAAGAAGGGCCAGTGTTGGGGGGCCAGCACACAACAGGGGCACAACACAGGCTGGATGGCATTTCCACAGGCATTAGCACAGCTCTTGGCTTACAACCACCACCCTCTGAGATGGCCCTTCCGATTTTGGGCCCCATTTCAGAGGAGGCCACAGGGTTCACCCTCAGCCCAGATGCCAAAGGTCAGCCCCGACTCTGGGTTACCCAAGTTAAAACTCTTTTTAATACCTGAATACAAAGTCTGATGCAAAAAGAGGAGAAAACCCCAGGCGGAGGCCTGAGGGATTGCTCTCCCCATCCCCCAGCAGCCTCCCCAAGGCCTAGGGGCAACACAGTGGACGAGGGGCTGACAACCCCCCAAAGAAAGCCTGGGATCCTGACTACCTTTCTCTCAGTCCTTGGGGTTCAACTAGCTCTGACTTCTAGCCCCCCTACCAAAATTCCTGAGATCTCAAGGACCCCAGCTTGCCCTGTGCCCCCCCATTCCTCTTGTGGGGGGGGGGCTGGGGAGCCCATAAGAGTCTGTAGGGAGGGAGCAGAGGTCAGGAGCACAGTGCGGTGGCTGAATCCCCGGTTCGGTCCAGGAGCAGGCAGAGGGGAAGGCTGCTGTACAGTCTGGGCTCTGTGAGGGGCTGCAGCAGGAACAGGAAGAGCCCCACCCCCAAGGCGTAGCCCACCAGCAGAGGGCACCTCTGGGGGTGCTCCAGGGCTGCACACACCGCAGGGAAGCCCATGTAGTTGCAGAAAGAGTGACAGAGGACCGGCCCAATCAGGTGTCCTGGGGGAGGGGGGACAACCAGGGGTCAGGAGAGAAAACTGGGCACCTTCCAGCTCCCTCCCACCCACCTGCCTCAGAGTTGTGCTCACCTGTGCGAATGAAGAGAAAAGCCGTGTAGGCCCCAAAGACTGCCGTGTAGGAAAACTGGAACGCTGCAGGGAGTGAAGGCTCCTAGTCAGTGGTCACCCCAATCTGTCCACCTGCCCCCCCTCCCAGCCTGTCTGCCCCCCAGGTCTCACCAGCTGACAAGAAGATGCTCCCCACGCTGCCCTGGCGGAAACGGAGCTGTTCAATCACGTGGTGAAAATGGGCTGTAAGGGAAGGGGCGACTTGGGGACACCCAGGTCCGCGGCCCCCACCCCTGCTGGGATATCCCCAGCCCTCCAGGCGCCCCTCCCGCCTGGCCAGGGGAGGGAAGCTCACCAACGCCGAAGAAGAGGGGGCAGGTGAAGATGGCAGGGCCCAGGCCGGTGCAGGGGGCCAGCATGGGCAGCATGCAGGCCCGGAACACCAGCTCCTCAGTCAGGGGGGCAATCACCTGGTTCCGCAGCCAGCGCATGTCGGTCAGGCATCGCACCCAGGCCTGGGGGGCTGGCCAAGAAGAGGACGTGAGCTGGGGCAGCCCGGGCTAGGGGGGTCTCACTGAGCCCCCCACCATTCTTCGGGGGCTTTGGGGAACTTGCTGGTATCTTGGGTTAAAGCCTGACTCTTCCTTAAGGGAAGCGAATATCGCTGTACCCGTTTCACAGAAGAGGAAACTGAGGCCCAGAGCCATAAACTCACTGGCCCGAGGCTCCCTCACAAAGAACAACGGGGAAACTGAGGATAGAGAGCCAAAGGCCCAACTCAAACAGGACTCGAAGCCAGGTCTCGCCCCCTCCCCTTCCGGCTCACTGGCCGAGTGCCCCGCCCCCTCCCCGACTCACCCAGGGCCACCTTTAGCCCGTGGGCCAAATCCCAGGGACAGTCCATGGAGAGCTGCATGAGGGGGCCCAGGAACAGGATCTAGGGGGAGAGGGGGAGGGGCTCAGCAAGGGGGGAGGAGCTGCGCCCCCTGGCCCGCCCCCCCCCCCCGGCCTTATCCCCCTGCAGGGACGCACCATGGTCAGCAGCAGCGGCAGCAGCGCGGCGGGGAAGATGCCCTCCAGCCTGAAGCCCATCAGGGTGAACAGGGATATGCCTGGCTGAGCCCCAAGAAGAAGGGGCGTCACAGGCGGGCCCCGCCCCGGGCGGCCCGGCCCCGCCCCCACCGGCCTCCCGGCCCCGCCCCTCCCGCAGGCCCCGCCCCCACCTGGAGGCCCGTGAGCTCTTGCCAAAGCAGCACGCAGAGCGGGGAGAGGCTGGACACCACGAGGACGCTGGTGAACCTCCGCTTGATGACCTCAGGATGATCCCTGGGGAAGGGGAGGGGGAGGTTAGTGTGCGGGAGCCTTCGAGCTCCGCCCCCCGTCGGGGCAGGCCAGCCGGCAGTTCCGGCCCCGCCCCGGAAGTCTGTCATCGAGGCCCCGCCCCTGGTAAGACCAGCGCCGTTCCCGGTTCCGGAAGCCCACGGTCGCAGCCCCGCCCCGTGCGCGCAGGTGCCGCCCCCCCTCCCCGCGCCGCACCTGGGCAGTTCGCTCTTCCACACGTAAAGGCTGCCCACGTAGGAGCAGGCGAGGCTGAGGCAGGAGCACACGGACACCCAGCAGCACAGGCCAGGACCCGCGCCGTTCAGCGCCGCCGACTCGGGCTCCGGCTCCGGCCCAGACACCGACAGCAGCCGCAGTCCGTCGCCGCCCAGCGCCGCCATCGCGCTCTGCACCCGGAGCCGCGGAGTCCGGCGCGGCGCGGCGCGCACCAATGACGCGCACCGGGCGACCGTCCAGGAGGCTCCAGCAGGGCCCCCGGGACGCGCAGCGTAGCGTCATCGCGTCACACGGAGCCCCACCTCCGCGCCCCGCCTCCTCCCCCTCCCCTCTGGGGCCCCGCCCTCACGTTCCCTGAGACCCGCCCCCTCCCTGGTCCGGCCCCGCCCCCGCCTCGCTCAGGCCCGGCCCGCGCGCGCCAGGACCCCACGCCGCCCCCGGCACCGGTCCGACTCGGACTCGGACACAGACTCGGACTTTGATCTGGAGTACTACCTGGCACTGCCCCCCTTCCCGCCCCCCAGCCCCTCGTCCCTCCGGCTCCGGCCCATCCGCTCCGCGGCTCCGTCCCCGCCGTCCTCCAACCCCCAGTTCAGCGTCCACCGCCTGCTCCCCCTGCCCGACCTCCGGCCCCCTCATTCTCCGGGCCTGCCCGCCTCACCCCCCGGATCCCCGCCCGCCCCAACCTTCCTCTGGTCCCGCCTGCGCATCCCCCGACCACGGACCGGCGTAGCGACTGACAAGCGCGGCTGGGCTGCTGGGCGCCTTTATTGAAAAAAGCGGGTTCGGGGGCTGCCCCCCCAGGGTCCGGGCCTGGACCCCGGGCCGGCCGGGCCGGCGCTCAGCCATTCGGACAGGTTGGACACCTCCTGCAGCCACAGCGTGTCCTAGGAGGAGGAGGAGACACAGGCTGGCTGTCTGGGCGGGGGGAGGGGTGGGACGCTTTGGCCTGACCTGCCCACCCCCCACCCCCAGCAGCCTGGGCCCTCCCAGCCCACACCCTAGCAGCCAGGGACCCTTACCTCCCCCTCCCCCTCTCGGGCCCAGTTACCTCTCCGCGGCCCTCTGTGCGGCCCCAACCCCTGGCCTGGGAGCAGGGGGGGCCCGGTACGACAGAGCGCTGGGTGGTTTCCCTGAGGCTCAGCAGGGGCAGCCCCCTGGCAGCCTGGGTCTCCTTCACCACACCCCCTTCTTGGCAGTACCTCTTGGGCCTCGGAGCCTCTCCTGGACAGCAACTCTCTGGAAAAGACCCCGGCTGTCATCCTGTTTCGGGGCCAGGCATGTGGACCAGCATACACCCCTCCTCCCTCTTGTACCTTTTCAGGGGCCCCTCAAGGCCCTCCCCGCTTGAGATTCAACTTCAGTCTCCCTGCCCCCTGCCTTTCTGCCTTATCCTCTCAATCAGCCTGCCCCCTTCAGTTCGTTTGCTTCCTCCCACTTAAAAGGGTCTGTCCTCCATCCAAATGCTGCCCGTTCTTCATGGTCTGATACAGTCTCAGTCCAGCTATTACAGCCCATATTGATTGCTCAGTTTCTGAATTCATTCAACAAACATTTTAAAATATCCCTACTGTGTCAAAAGCGCTGCTAGGACCTACACATTTGTTTATAGATGAGAAACTTCCTGTACCATGGCAGATTTGCCCCTTTCCCGCAAGTGGGGCATGGGAGGTTGAGCCATAGGCTAGCCCTTCATCCTTCCTGAAGGCCAGCTCTCCATCCGCTGTCCCCAGGTGGCTTACATCATGAATGGCCCCTCCAGGCCCATGCCACCACTGGTACCTTGATATATGTGACTTGAAGGGTGAGAGGAGGAAAGGCTCCAGCCGAAGCTGAAAATGAGGGATGGCAGGAGGTGGTTGTGAGGCAGGAGCACTCCCAGGCTGGGGGTCAGAGCCAGGGTGGGGGAGGGGATGGCAAATAGGCTGAGAGGAAGTGAGGCTGCAGAAAGGCAGGCGGGGGCGGGGGGGGGGGGGTGCGGTTCACGACGTGGTCAGACTGTGATGCTTTCAGGGAACCGACTGGCAAAGCTCTAATCCACAGACATGGGGCCCTCCTACACCACCGGGTAACTAACTGATTCAAGTGCACACGTTTTACTTTCCCACCCAGTATAAATCCATACGTGTAAAATAGATAATATTCACATTACAAAGCACTTTCTGCCTTATAAAATAGACTTGTGGTTGGTGCCTTTAAACAGTCACATCCCCTGATGAATTTAACATATTGCATCGCCACCAGACTTTTCAAAGCACATAGATTACACCAGTAATGGAAATACACTCAGAATGCTGTTCACGTGAATGGGAGTCTGGGACATCAAACAGGAGGCCACCCAACCTGCGGTTCATTGGAACCAACTGGACTCGGGGATTCTATTTCCAATTATCTGTGGCTTGTGGTCTCCGAGGCTTTGTGTGTTAGGACAACACTTGCGCTAATACCAACCATGAAGGTCGAGGTGGTATTGGCCCAGGATGGCAAATTCCAGAGCCAAAACCTGTGCTGCAGCCAAGAGGGCAGCTGGCCTGGCTGCTACAGGGCCTGCACACCCTTCTCTACCCTAAAGGACAAGCTTCCTACTGCTGCACCCCAAGAATACTTATTTGAGACTTTGGGAAGGCTAGCTACAAGTAATGTGTGTGTGTGTGTGTGTGTGTGTGTGTGTGTGTGGTGCATTTCTCCTTGACAACTGTCAGGAAGCACCAGACCCTCACCTGGGAGTGACTCCTCTAGGCTCTCGGCCTCATCCTCCCTCTCCTCTGTGCTGGTCGGTTCAGGAAGCGGCTGGTCAGAGAGTCAGAAACCCCAAGTGAGTTTAGCAGCGACAGGACACAGCCCCGTCTCAGGGTTTTCCTTCTAAAGAAAAGCTATGTGAGGCCATGTCCTCCCACGCTAGCCTCCTTTGAGGCCCAGCTGGAGCAATGTCTCTTCTGGGAAGCACCTGCTCCCACCAGTGAGCCAGGCAGCTGTTCCTCAGCACCTCTTCTGAGCCTGCTCAGCTGCCTGCTGGGACCAGTCATCCAAGAGCCTAGTCAGAGGTGCCAGTCTGCACCTCTTCATTCTGAAAAGCCCTGTACCTTGCACCTACAGTGGGGATGGTGGAAGGAACACTGGACTTGGACTTAGGAGAGCCCTGGATTTGAACTGTCTCTCACACTGTGTGACCAGCTATCTGAACTTTATCTGCAAAATGGACGTAACCCATGAGGACTCAATGACGTCATGTCCACGAAAGTGCTCTGGAAGGCTCGGTATGCCACAGCTGCATTACTGACCATGCCACCATCTGTGGTTTCAGCAGAGGGGAGGATGGGAGGCCTGGGGACACCACCAGCACTGGCCTGATTGATACATGGCCTTGGCCTCTGTCTTTGCAGACCCTGTCATACCACAATGAGGATGCACAATGGTACCTCGTGCCAGGTAGCCACTGATCAGGTCCCAGCTCTTACAGCTTTGAGAGGGAAGAGAACTGGCCACTCATGAAGCCACAGCTAAGGGAGGGCCTGGGTCTCTGTGGAAAGAGTGCAGAGCTGCTAAAGGCAGTCATGGAAGGGCCTGTGGGAATGGGGCAGTGCCATGGAGGCAGCCATGCCGTTCCCAGAATGGGTAGCATTTCAGGCAGTGTCCAGGGGAGAAGAGGGGCAGCCACATACGGAAGCATGCAGGCCTAGAGGTGGCAGAGCTGAAAGACAGCCTCCTGGAGGGAGCAAACATCCATTTCTGGTTCTCCACCTGCTAAGAGGCCTCCCCTGGAGTCCTTCAGATGGGACACGTGCTTTCTAAGAGACCCCAGGGAGGCCAGAGAACATTCCAGGGGCGAGGGCCCACCCGTGAAAAGGCACAGCTGGGGTTGGTCTTACTCTTACATTCTTTGATTCTGAAGGAGACACAAGAGGCAGCCTATGCCAGGTGAGTTAAACCTCCACCCCCAACCTGACCACCATCTCCCCTCAGACCCTGATCTGGACAACCCAGGGCCTGAGCCCAAGAGCCTTGTGAGCCACCTTCAGCCCAGGGCCTGTATCCTGGGATCATCCTGGGAAGTGGCCCCTGGGGAGATGCAGCCTAGACCTGCTGCTGCAGGGGCTGCAGCCACAGCAACTGGGGACCCATAAAGGAAATTTGTGGCCCCCGAAGTCCTGGACCCCGTCCATGGTTCAGCATCAGGAGCTGGGGTGATTTTATCAGTGGAAATGACACCAAAGAAGTGGCCTGATACCTGCTTGGCGGCTGCCGCTTTCTAAAGGCTATGACAGCTGTGTGGCCTCCTCCACTGGAATGGAGCTGCTTCAGGCACCATCTGACTTTTCTAGCTGTGTCCCCTTAGCCCAGGACTGTGCCCACAGTAAGCACTTCGATGCTCTTCCCATTCATACTGGCCTCTGTCTTAACCACCAGCCTTCCACTCTCCAGTCCTGATACCCTCTATGACTCTCTTCTTCTGAGTGACCTCCCTCCCCTCTGGTCAGACTGAGGGGTTCATGCCTGAGTTCTTCCTCCTCCAGTAAGCTCAATGAGGTGGCAGGTGCAGTTTGTCAGAACCCAGGCCAGGGGCCTGCAAACTTCTTCAGGCCTGACTCAGGAAAGCTTCCCAGCAGGCTCCAAGAGAGACCACCAGAGAGGGCCGCTCATTACCAGAAAGTTGGTCAGCACGTGGTAAGACCCCTGGTGGCACTAATGTCCACATGGCAAGGCGGCAGCCACATCAATGACCTCCCAGCTCTTCGGAGGCCCAACACTAGCCCTTTCTGGTCAGAGGAACCAGAGACAAATGGCTTCCTGACCTGCACCTGCAGTTCCGAGATGAAGCCACTAGGTGCCGCGCTTACGCTATGAACAAGCCAGCCTGGGAGCAACCAAAGCTTGTGTGACCTTTGCTCCCCAGAGCCATCTGATGTGTCTTCATCCAGGAGGCTCCCCCAGCCCCCACTGAGCTGTCATTGGGACGTCCCCCTGACCCTGGGCCTCCCAAAGCTCTGCTTGGGGTCACCTGTGAGGCAGGGGCAGGGCTTCCTGCATACTCACTTTCTTTGGGTCACAGGCAGAGTGATGGAGAAGCCGCCGGTGCAGGGTCTGCTGGAAGGCTTTGTGCAGTCTCCTCCTGAATTCCTGGGTATCGGCTGCCTAATGGACCAAACGCGCAGAATCACCGAGTGTCCCGGTTTGAAGGGGCCCTAGAGATCCTAAAGTCCAGGTGGGTAAACTGAGGCCCAGGGACCTTCCATGTGCAGCAGACTGGAGTGGGCGCTGCTCATCTCTGCTCCTCCACATCTCAAAATTCCTTTGTGAGGTCCCACCCCCACCCCATCTTCCCTCGGTCCTGGCGGCTCTTCTTGGTGACCCTCTCCTTGTCACACAGCTCTTTCTCCGGGGAGCCCTGCTTTCATTGCTATCTCAATTCCTCACGACCAGCTCATTTCTGGACCTGTTGCAGTCTGGCTCCCCAAACTAACCCCTGTCCCAAGGGTCACCATGCCCAGTGGCCTCTTCTCTGGACTCCTCCTCACTTCTCTGTAGCTTGTGACCCTGAGGATGGCCTCTCCTCCATCTCAGCTTCCTTTGCTGGACTGTCACCAGCTAAGTGTGTGTCCATCCCTCAGGACTCCATCCTGGGCCCTCTCCCTTAGGCCTCCTGTCTGCTTCCATGGGTCAACTCCTAAATCTCTGCACCGAGTTCAGTCCTTCACCACCAGCCACCCACTGTCTTCCAGCATCTCCAGCTGAATCTGCCCCAAGCTGGTCTCATCACTTCCATGCATCCAAACTCCCCGAGCTCCTCTGAGCTGCCAGGTGGCTGGGTGGCAATCTCAGCCCCTCCCTCACCCCAAACACTGTCAGTGCCCCCTCTTCGCTCATCACCGACCTCTGGAAAAGCCTCCTACTGCTGGCCCGTCTCCCTCTGCCGCAGGCCAGCTGCCTGGGGAGGGGTAGAGTTCACCCAGGGGAGTACTGGGAAATAAGACCAGGAGTAAGAAAGGGAGTTGGAGGCCTAAAGGTCGGTATGTTATTCCAGAGGCCAGGGAGAGCTACATAGGGTGGGTAGCAGCAGCGTGGCATGGCTAGAAGACAGGAAAGCTGGCTTGGAGGCCACGTGGAGGAAGTTTCTCGAGGGTGGAGGCTAGAATCGGCAGACACATATTAAGCTCTTGCTGTGTGCCAGGCATCATGCTAGGTGTTGTGGATACCAAAACAAAAGCAAGCCCATTTTAGCCCAAAAGAAGCAAATGTTCTTTTGGGTGAAGAAGTGTCATATAAAAATACAGACTAAATAAATACCAGGTCATCTGGGGGTGAAGAATGGAGGGGCCTGGCAGCTGGTGAGACAGCGTTTGAGCTGAGTTTTGAAGGAAATAAGGGATTCAAGGAAACAGAGGTGAGGAGGGAAGGCAATCCAGGCATGGGGGGCAGCCAGGGCAAAGGTGGGGAAACTGGAGATTCTGTGGGAGGGATGGCAAAGACAGTCCAGCTGGATTGTAGAAAATGGAAAGGGGAGCAATGTAGAAGAAGGCTGGAAAGAGGTTGGGACCCGGTTGTGAAAGGCTTGAAGCACCAGCGGGTTTGAGAGGCGGTCCTCAAGGTGATAGGGAGCCATTGGAGTTTACCGAATGGGAGCAGCCAGCCTGCTATCTGTGTGGACAGCAAGCAGAGGAGACTGTAGAGAGCCAAGGCCAGCCCTCCTCTCTGTGGATGTCGCCTTGGTCCCATCTCTGCCCATTCTGTCTGGCAGATTGCCCCTCCAATCTCCAGTCCCTTCCTCTCTTCAGGGTCCTTCCCTGCTGCCTACTGCCATGCCTTCAGAGACCCTCATCAGGCCCTAGCAGCCCCCCAAGCTGTCACCCGGATCTCCTCTTCCTCCCTAGCCGAGCTCCCAGAGGAAGGGCTTCCCTGCCCCGTCCCACCGCAGCCTCTCCATCTGCTTCCATTACTCCATCCCTTCTCAGTCCTCCCCTGGGTCCCCCAGGCTCCTCCTGGGTCAGGACATTGCTCTCTCTCAGTTCAATCTGTCCGACCATTCCTTCTAGGATACCTGGCTGGCTGATCATCCAGACCAAGCCCCCCAGCTGTGGCTGTGCCCCACAGTTCTGCCCTAGCTCCCCTGTTCTCTCACAGTCCCCTCTGCCCACCACTCCCAAATCCACATATCCAGGCCTGGTTTTTCTCCTGAGAGTGAGAACAATAAATAGCTCAAATTTATGTCACACTTGAAAGTTTCCAAAGCCCTTTCTAAGTATCATCTCACAACCTGGGAGGGAGGCGCATGAAATGCCTCAAAGGAGGTGGAGGTGCAGGAGAAGGGGTCAGACAGGAGCAGCAGGGAGAGCAGGGTCACAGAAGTGATGCGGGTGTCAGGAAGGAGGAAGGCGAGGTCCCAGACAAGAGATCCCTGGGAACGGGGGGCCAGTGTGAGGCGCTACCTGGGGAGAGGCAGTCGGGAGCCCAAGCAGGAGCAGAGAGAGGGATGGGGAAGGAAGAGAGACTGAGGAGCTCCCTGGCGTCTACCCCAGGACACCATGGAGCCTGGCAGATAGCCCTGAGGGATAGGGCCCGGCCGAGGGGCTCAGAGCGGTCTGAGGGGACTGGGTTAGACAATCAAAGAGGGATGAATAGGAGGACTGCTGTGCCCTAGGGAGTCCCTCGTTGAAACACTATGAATTTGTGTCTTCCTTCAAAATTAGGCCACCTCTGGGGCCACCTCTTCCAGGAAGTCTTCCCTGATCCTCACCCTATGCAAATTATTATATTTGTAATTACTTATCTCTGTGCAGGTCAATCATCTGGGCAGAACAGAAGCCCTTTGAGGGCAGGGCCACCAGCCTGGTGTCTGGTACTGAGTGAGCACTTAATAGAGGTCTGCTAAGTTTAATTTTCACTACACCAGACTTCAGAGAGGGATGAGCTTCAGCTGTAACCCAAGAAAGAGTGGGAATCCCTAGGGGGGGTGGGGGAGACAGAGACAGACAGAGACACAGAGAAAGAGGGAGAGACACAGAGACATACAGAGAGAGATGGACAGAGGGGGAGAGACAAGTGAATGGTGAGGTGGAGTAAGGCAAAAGCAGAGCTCCCCCGTCTCTGGTTGGGGGTGATTCAGGCCAGCAAGAAGGGGCCTCCCACCAAGCTCCTCCACCCCCACTGTCCTGTCAGAAATCCTCTTCATTCAGCCTGGAGGCCAAAGGTCTGTGAGGTACCACACACACATACACACATAACTATACCCACACACACACACATGCCTGTACACACTCACCCTCCCCCCACCCACTGACCAGGTGTCCCAGGATGACTTTGGCACATCCCTTACCCCAGCCTTGGTATCGGCCCATCCCTGTCCCGCCTCCTTATTTGTTGCTGCTCTCGCTTTGGGGTGGGTCTGTTGATGAAGACCACAGCTAATGAAGAGACACTCCGTCCTGTCCCGGGGCAGCCTGCCACCTGCTTCGGGCCTGGTCAGAGTCAGCTGTGCCTGGGGTGGAATCTCCCACATTTTGTCTTTGCATTCCCAGCTCCCCCCACAGTGCCTGGCACAGTGCTTCCTGACTGGCTGATTGGGACCCAGAGGGGTTCCATGACTTGCCCGGGGTCACACAGTCAGTCCACAAGGTACATGACACTCAACGCACTGCCCCAAATGCTGAGGGGATGTGAGGATGGAAGATCCATGTCAAAGCCCTAAGAAACAAAAGAAGCCTAGACTGCTGGACCTAGAAGGAGCTTTATGGGGCTCCCAAGTGCAACTCCCTCGTTTTATAGACCAGGGCTGTCCAAAATGCAGCCCACCTACAAACAGAGATTTACATAAATGCTTTGGTAAACAAAGCTGAGCTACTGCAGAGCTCTCACTAAAATGGTAAATTTTCAATAAAAAGCTAAGGTTGGACAGCCCCATTATAGATGAAGACGCTGAGAACCCAAGAGGGAAGTGACTCAGCCAACGTCCTACGGTGTGTTAAGGAGTGTCACAGCCAGCACTAGAACCCGAGGTTCCCACCAGGATGCTGTAGCCACGATGACACTTTCCCACTAACCTGAAGGGTCTGGAGACAAAGCGTCCGAAAGCTGCTTCGGGTGCTGCCAGCCACGATGCTGAGGATGGAGCTCACGGCCACCGGGATGGATGCCTGCAATTTCTGTTGGGCCTAAAGAGGACGGGAGATAAGGGAAGAGGGCCGTTGGTGTCCCGACGCCCCCTCCCCAGGAGGCCTCACAAGAGCCCCGGGTCTCACTTAGATCAGGCATCTACTCAATGGGGCACGTTCTAAGGATACTTGGAAACTTCAAGGAATCTGAGCAAAATTTTCTGCCTCAAATAACAGCCCTGTTGGTAAAGACCCAGAACAATAAGGACTTTCAGAAACAAACATGTCAGTTTTTGCCCTGAAAAGTATTGATGAAACAAGAAGGGAAATACGAAGACAACAGGATGGAGAAATCAAGCAAGCGCGGCGAGGTGGTGATGATAATGAGAAGAAAAGAAAACTTGGTGACACAGAGGGACAAATAGCAACTCGGGGAGAGGTCGGTGGCGTGTAGTGTGTGTGTGTGTGTGTGTGTGTGTGTACCATGGGTGTGTGTTGTATGCATGCGTGTGTGTGTGCATGTGTATACCATGAGTGTGTGTGTATATGCTGTGTGTGTGTGTGTGTGTGTGTGTGTGTGTACTATGGATGTGTGTGTGCGAGCGCCATGGGCGTGTGTTTGTATGTGTACCATGTATGTGTGTGTACCGTGTGTGTGTACCGTGTGTGTGTACGTGCGTGTGTGTGCACGTGCGCGTGCGCGCACTCACCATGGGCATGTGCATGTGTGTGCATGCATGTATTGTGTGCGTGATGTGTGTGTATACTACGTGTGGGCTCTCAGTGTCTTTATAAAACAAGGGTGTCGCACTCGGGAGCCCCATAAAGCTCCTTCTAAGTCCAGCAGTCCAGGCTTCTTTTGTTTCTTAGGGCTTTGACATGGACCTTTCACCCTCACAGCCCCTCACCATTTGGGGCAGTGTGGTGAGTGTTGTGCACCTTGTGTGTGTGTGTACCATGGGCGTGTGCATATATGTGCAGGTATGTACTGTGTGTACGATGTGTGAATGTACTGTACATATATGGATTGTGTGTGTTCATGTGTGGGCGTGTGAGTGCACACATGGGGGCATGTGTGCCCAGAGTGTACACACATCATCTGTCCCTCCATTTAAGGTTATGCTAACTCTCTTGGCTCCAGGTCCACCTGGGCTCCGGCCGGGGGAGCTGCAGATTGTGCTGGAGTGGGGTGAGGAGGGTGGGGAAGGGCAGGGCCCAGTAAAGCTCAAGGTGAGAGGGGAGGTGGGGGGGTCAGTTCCCCAGCTAGCTGCCCCTGCCCCCAACTCTATCACCTTAGTCTGAACCTCTCCTCCTAGCCAGAGGAGACAAGAGGAGAGGGGGGAAGGACGGAGGGACCTGAACCCAAGGGAGACCATTTCCTTCTCTTACCTTGACTAGCTGGTGGTGCTGCCTCAAGGCCTGGTCCACAGCCATCTGTACAGTGCCCTGTACCAGGCTCTGGTTCTCCAGGAGGATGCTATTAAGATGAGTTAGAAGCAAAGACTGCATCCCTAAAGGGGGAGAGAAGGTGAAGAGCTCTGACCTAGGACAACTCATTCACCCACTTATTCAACAGACATTTTTTAAGTTTTGCTGATGTCTTTGGTTTTTCTACCAAGCAATCCCCAATGTACTGTGCCCCCTCTTTGAACCCTTCCTTGTAACAAAGACAGTTTGTGACATACCATACCCATAGCCCCCCACCTTTCTACTGAAAGGAGAGAACCACTCGTGGCCCTTGAACTCATCATTGCCACATTTTGGGGCTATCTTCATCTCTGGGACTGGAGTCCTGGGTAGTCTGCTTCCTTCGCTCATCAGTTCTACCATGTCCTCCCACACTTCCATCAGTCTACCGTCTTTGTTATTTCTTAGAGTACAGTGGGCCCCCATCACATTCACGAACCACAGGCCGTTCAGGTATTCCCCAGCTAATGAACACTCTTTACTGAAATTCTTTGGTAGGAGAAAGGAAGGGAATCAACATTTATTTAGCACTTATGAATCTTATCTAATTGATCCCCTGAGGCAGGTGCTATTAACATCCCCATTTCAAGTTGAAGAAAAGGTAAACAGAGTTTAAATGACTTGCCTAGGGTCCCACAGCTAGTGAATGTCTAAAGCCAGATTGGAATTCAGATCATCCTTCCTAGGGCAGGTGGCTTTGTGCTTGGAGTCAGGAAGACTTCTATCTTCCTGAGTTCAAATCTAGCCTCTGACACATTCTAGCTGTGTGACCCTGAGCGAGCCAATTCGCCCTGTTGGCCTCAGTTTCTTCATCTGTAAAATGAGCTAGAGAAGGAAATGGCAAATCAGTCCTGTATCACTGCCAAGAAAACCCCAAATGGGGTCACAAAGATTGGATGTGACTGAGATGGCCAAACAACAAAACCTGGGGTGTGCCAAACACTGAGATAAGCACTGAAGATGATACAAAGAAAGGCAAAAAACAACCAGTCCCTGCTCTCAAGGTGCTCACAGTCTAATGGGGAAGACCATGTTCAGACAGCTCAGTTCAAACAAGATGCACGTGATAAACCAGAGACAATAGAAAGGCTTTTTGTAGAATGCAGCATTTTAGCTGGGACTTAAAGGAAGCCAGGGAATCCAGGAGGCAGAGATGGAAAGGCAGAAGTTACACCCAAAGAAAACAGCAGCAGGAGCCAGAGAAGATAAATCAGAACCAAAAAAGGCCCCAATAGTCATTCCAGAAGTGCACAGACACTGTCCCTAGCACAAAGTCCCATTTCAGAAAGTGGGGCCCCCAAAATAAAGAGTTATTATAGTGCCAAGGACAGGCAGGACACAAATCCAGAAGAAGAGGATAACTCTAAAACATCTACAAGCAAAGACTCAAAGGAAAGCGGAGCTTAGGCATGAGACCACCTAGAATTTTTGAAGATACAAAGCAAGAGTTAAAAAAATGTTTTTATCAATGAAAGGAGAGGGCTAGAGGAAAAATGAAAGGAATAAGAGCAATGGAAGAAAGAATAAGAAAGGGGACTAACTAATAGCTTGGCAATAAACTCCCTGAAAATTAGAATGGACCAAATAGACAACCATGAGCCAACAGTGTTGTTCTTTGGCCACTTTCGAAGAGGACCAGTGGTAGCTTGGGTGATGTCTTGACCCCTGCATGAATTAGATTTAAGTGAGGCACAGCTGCACAAAGTCATCAGCTTCACTCTCCCTGAATCATCCAAGTCCAGTGGGAGGACAGAAGTTAAGATGACCCTGAGGTCTTTGATGTCTGACAGAGCTCTAAGTGCTCCACAGCACCTGCTTCAGCCGCCTTCATGGCTGTTGGAACAAATTGTTCTCATCTGCCCATTCCACCAGGGAAGTCTTCACATGCTTGGTGCAGACATCCTCCTGACTTACTGATAGGTTTGAGGCCCGCTGGCTGTCCTCAACCTGGTTTAGCCCATCTGCTGAGACAGTTTTAGTGGGGTGTAGCCACCTTACATGTTACAGCCTCAACGATGAGACAACAATAAATATGAAAATGAAGTCAAAAGATTAAAAAATAGAATAAAGGATATCTTTTGTCAAAAAAACAATCAGCATGGAAAACAGATCAAAGAAATATAATTTGAGAATCATTGGACTACATGAAAGCCATGATCAAAAAAAAAGTCCTGGATATAGTATTTCAAGAAGTAATGAAAGAAAATTCCCCGTATCTATTAGAACCAGGGGGCAAAGTGAAAACAATCTCCTGGTCTCTTCCTGAAAGAAATACAATGAAAACTCCCAGGAACATCATAGCCAAAATTCAGAGCTTCCAGGTCAAAGAAAAAAATGCTGTAAGCAGCCAGAAAAAAAAGAATTCAAGTATCAAGGAGCCACAGTCAGGATCACACAAGATTTAGTAGCTACCATGACAAAGAAGTGGAAAGCTTAGAATATTATATTCCAAAATGCAAAAGATATAAGTTTAAAACTGAGAATAACATATTCAGCAAAACGGAACATAATCTTACAGGGGGAAAAATAGGCCTTTAACGAAACAGAGGACTTCCAGTCATTCTTGATGAAATGATCAGAGCTGAGTAGAAACTCTGAGTGAAGAAAAACAAAAAGGCAAATATAAGAGAGCAACCACAAAGATGACATGTTTAGATCCCAATCTTGAGATGATACAAGCCTCCTCTCAGAACTTTAATGTCCTCAGGAAACAGAGTTAAATAACACAAAGGGTTTTGTTGTTTTCTCTCATTCTATAGTCTAAATACATTGGCCTACTTGTTCATCAATACAAGAAAGAGCAGATCAATGAATTGAGCATGCAACTAAAAAAAACTAGAAAACCAACAAATTTAAAACTCCCAATTAAACACAAAATAGAGATCTTGAAAATCAAAGCAAAGATTAACAAAATCTAAAGCAAAAAAACAAATGAACAAATAAAACTAAAAGCTGTTAAAGACGAAAACAATAAAACAAATAAACCATTAACTAATTTGATTTTAAAAAAGAAAGAAGAAAATCAAGTCACCAGTATTAAAAATTAAAAAGGTGAATTCACAACCATCGAAGAAGAAATAGTAGCAATTATTTGGTGACCTTTCACCCAACTATATGCCCATAAAACTAATGTTCTAAATGAAATGGATGAATACTTACAAAAATAGAAAATTGCCCGGATTAACAGAACAAGAAATACAATTTTTTAATAACCCTATCTTAGAAAAAGAAATTGAACAAGCCATAAATGAACTCTCAAAAGAAAAAAACCCCAGAGGTAGATGGATTTACAAACAAATTCTTATTTGTCATTCAGTCGTGTCCAACTCTTCATGAAATCCATGGACCATAGCATGCTAATGATTTCCTTGGGGTTTTCTTGGCAAAGATACTAAACAAACTGTACTAAACGTTAAAAGAACAATTAATTCCAAAACTACACAGACTGTTTGGAAAAAATAGGGAAACAAGGAGGAGGGCCCTACCAAATTCCTTCTATGACAGTCTCTTTAAAATTTTATTTTAAATTTTTATTTCTAGTTCCAAAATCTCTCTCTCCCTCCAGTGCTATCCCCACCTATTGAGAAGTCAAGAAATATGATACCCATTTGTACATACGAAGTCATGCAAAACATATTTCCACATTAGCGTGTAAGAAAAAAAAAACCAAGAAAAATAAAGTAAAGGAAAATATCAGAGTGCATCAGTTCTCTCTCTGGAGGTGGATATTTTTCATCATGAGTCCTTTCGAATTGTTGTGGATCATTGTATTGATCAGAGTAGCTAAGTCCTTCATAGTTGACTGTGGTTATAACATTGCTGTTACTGTGTACAGTGATCTCCTGGTTCTGCTCAATTTACTTTGCCTCAGCTCATGTAAATTTTCCCAGGTCTTTCTGAACCCATCTCTTTCATAATTTCTTATGGCACAGTAGGATTCCTTCACAATCATACACCACAACTTGTTCATCTATTCCCCAGTTGATGGACATCCCCTCAGTTTCCAAATCTTTGCTACCACTAAAAGAGCTGCTATAAATATTTTTGTACGTACAGGCCTTTTTCCTTTTTCTTTGATCTCTTTGGGGTACAGACCTAGTAGTGGCATTGCTGGGCACAATTTTATGGCCCACAAATGTAGTCTTAATACTTAAACTAGGAAGGGTTTAAAAAGAAAGAAAATTATTGATCAATCTCCCTAATAAATATTGATGCAAAAATTTTAAATAAAATATTAGCAAGGAGACTACAGCAATATATCATAAAGACCATACAATAGGCTAAATTTGTATCAGGAATGCAGAACAGGTTCAATATTGGGAAAACTGGGAAAATTATAAACGTAACCAATTATATTAATAGGTACAGAAAAAGTTTTTGACAAAATACAATACCCCTTCCTGTTAAAAACTTCAGAGAGCATAGGAATAAATGGAGCTCTCCTTAAAATAAGTAGTATCTATCTAAAATCAAGAGCAAGCATTAAATGTAAAGGGGATAAGTCAGAAGCCTTTCCAATAAGATCAAGGGTGAAAGCAAGAATGTCCATCATCCCCATTCAATATTATAGCAGAAATACTAGCTATAGCAATAAAACAGGAAAAAAGAAATTGAAGGAATAAGCATAGGCAATGAGAAAAAACTATTACTTATTTGCAGACTATATGATAGTTCACTTAGAGAAACCTAGACAGTCAACCAAAAAAACTAATAAAAATGAATAAAAATTTCAGTAAAGTTGCAGGATATAAAATAAACCCCCACAAATCATCAGTGTTTCTGATTATTACCAACAAAACCCAGAAGGAAGAGTTGAGAAATTCCATTTAAAATAACTACAGACAGTACAAAATACTTGAGAGTCTACCTATCTGAAACTATATGAAAACAATTATAAAACACCCCATAGAGATAGACACGTAAATAATTGGAGAAATGTTAATTGCTCATGGGTAGGTTCAGTCAACATCATAAAAATGACAATACTACCAAAATTAATTAATTTATTTAGTCCCATACTAATTAAATGGGCAGCTAGGTGGATAGAGTGCCAGACCTAGAGTCAGAAGACTCATCTTCCTGAGTTCAAATTTTGCCTCAGATATTTACTAGCTGTATGACCCTAGGCAAGTCATTAAACCCTATTTGCCTCCGTTTCCTCATCTGTTAAATAAGCTGGCCAAGAAAACCCTAGATGAGGTTATGAAGAATTGGACATGACGGAGACAAATGAACAACAACAACCAATTAAATACCAAAAGATTACTTTAGAGAGCTAGAAAAAAATAACAATTCATTTGGAGGAACAGAAAGTCAAGAATATCAAGCAACATAATAAAAATAAATGGGAAGGAAGGGGGCCTAGCAGTATCAGATTTCAAACTATACTGCAAAACTGTAATTGTGAAAACAATTTAGTATTGGGTAAGAAATAGAGAGGTTCATCACTGAAACAGATTAGATGCACAATATATAGATTCCAATAAGCACAGTATTCTAGTGTTTGATAAACCCAAAGATCCCAGCTATGGAGAAAAGAACTCACTATTCAACAAAATCCAGAAAGTAATCTGGCAAAAACTAGGTATAAACCAACGTTTCTCCAAGAGAAGGCCAACAGGACCTGTGATTTAGACATAAAGGGTGACATCATAAGCAAATTAGCGAAGCCTGGAAGAAATTACCTGTTAAATGGATCAGAAGGAATCAAACAAGAGAAAGGTTCACAGGAGGTAAAGTGGACAATTGCAATTACATAAAATATAAACGTTTTTGCACAAACACAATCAATACAGGTGCAGGAATCTGGGGAAAAAATCTTTGAAGCAAGTTTCTCTGATAATGATCTCATTTCTAAGATACAGGGAACTGAGCCAAATTTACAAGAATAAAAGTCATTCCCCAACTAATAAATGAATAGGCAATTTTTAGATTAAAAAATCCAAGGTCTCGAGGCAGCTAGGTGACGCAGTGAGCAGAGCACCGGCCCTGGAGTCAGGAGGAACTGAGTTCAAATCCGGTCTCAGACACTTGACACATGTACTAGCTGTGTGACCTTGGGCAAGTCTCTTAACCTCAACTGTCCTGCCTTACCCCCTGCAAAAAAAAAAAATCCAAGATCTCAATTGCCATGCAAAAAATGCTCTAAATCCCTAATAATTAAAGAAATATAAATAAAAAGAACTCTGAGGTACCATCTCTTATTCATCAGATTGGTCAAGTTAATAAAAAGGCAAAATGACAAATGCCAGAGAAGCTGTGGGAAAACAGGTACTTTAATTCACTGCTGGTGAAGCTAAGAACTGGACTAACTGTTGGAGAGCAATTTGGAACTAGACCTGAAAAGCCATTAAATCATGCACACCCTTTGACCCAGAAATGCCGCTACTAGGTCTATTCACCAGAGATCAAAGATAGCTCAAATTGTACCCAGATGCACAAAAAATTTATAGTAGCTCTTTCTGTGATGGCAAAGAATTGATGGATGCCCATCAACTGGGGAATGGCTGAACAAGCTGCGGTATATGAATGTAATGGAATACTATTATGCTATAAGAAATGATGAAGAGGGTGGTTTCAGAAAAAGCTGGGAAGACCTACACAATGTGATGCAGTGTGAAATGAGCAGAATCAGTAGAACAAGATATACTACAACAGCAAAGTTGTAAAGCTAAAAAAACTTGGAAAGAGGGAAGGAGAATAAATATTTATATATCGCCTACTACGTATCAGGCACTGTATACTTTCTAAACATTGTCTCTGGGCACAGCCAAGATGGTGGTTGGAAAGCAGGGACTTGCGTGAGCTCCCCGCCAGGTCCCTCCAAAAACCTATAAAAAAATGGCTACAAACAAATTCTAGAACTGCAGAACCCACAAAATAGCAGAGGGAAGCAGGGCTCCAGCCCAGGACAACCTGCATGGTCGCTGGATGAGGTCTATTGCACACAGAGCTGGGAGAGGAGCGGAGCAGAGCCCAGCATGGGCAGTGGCAGGACCAACCAGACCAGGAGCCGGGTGGAACGGGCCCTAGCGCCCTGAATTTGCGAGCTGTGGCAGTTACCAGACTTCTCAACCCACAAACACCAAAGACAACAGAGAAGGTTAGTGGGAAAAGCTGCGGAGGACAGAGTGGAAGGAGTTCGAGGTTTGGCCACCGCCCCGGGGCAGCAGGGGTGGTGCGGCTACAGAACTACAGCTGCAGTTGCTTCTGGCCCCAGGCCCACCTGGTGGGAGGAATCAAGTGGCAGATCAGAGCAGGAGTGCAGACCCCGCTTAAGATCCCAGTCAGATCCTGGCTGGCGGTTCTTGGGGAAGGAGGAGTGCTGTTGTGGCAGAGCTGGCTGTATAGAAATAGCTCTGAAAACAACAGCGCATCCTCTCATGCTTGGAACAAAGTACTCTTTATTCTACAAGCAGTCACACCCTGACAAAAAACTCAAGGGTCAAGTAAGTTGGCTGGGAACATGGCCAGGCAGCAAAAACGCACTCAGATTCAGTCTCAGACTTTGGAGTCTTTCTTTGGTGACAAAGAAGACCAAAATATACAGCCAGAAGAACTCAACAAAGTCAAAGAGCCTACATCAAAAGCCTCCAAGAAAAACATAAACTGGTCTCAGGCCATGGAAGAGCTCAAAAAGGATTTGGAAAAGCAAGTTAGAGAAGTAGAGGAAAAATTGGGAAGAGAAATGAGAAGGATGCGAGAAAACCATGAAAAACAAGTCAATGACTTGCTAAAGGAGAACCAAAAAAATGCTGAAAAAAACACTGAAATAACAACACCTTAAAAAATAGACTAACTCAAATGGCAAAAGAGCTCCAAAGAGCCAATGAGGAGAAGAATACCTTGAAAGGCAGAATTAGCCAAATGGAAAAGGAGGTCCAAAAGACCACTGAAGAAAATAACACCTTAAAAATTAGATTGGAGGAAATGGAAGCTAGTGACTTTATGAGAAATCAAGATATTATAAAACAGAACCAAAGGAATGAAAAAGTGGAAGACAATGTGAAATATCTCACTGGAAAAACCACTGACCTGGAAAATAGATCCAGGAGAGATGATTTAAAAATTACTGGACAACCTGACAGCCATGATCAAAAAAAGAGCCTAGATATCTTTCAAGAAATTATCAAGGAGAACTGCCCTGATATTCTAGAGCCAGACGGTAAAATAGAAATTGAAAGAATCCACAGATCGCCTCCTCAAAAAGATCCCAAAAGGAAAACTCCTAGGAATATTGTTGCCAAATTCCAGAGCTCCCAGATCAAGGAGAAAATACTGCAAGCAGACAGAAACAATTTGAGTATTGTGGAAACACAATCAGAATAACCCAAGATCTAGCAGCTTCTACATTAAGGGATCGAAGGGCTTGGAATATGATATTCCAGAGGTCAATGGAGCTAGGATTAAAACCAAGAATCACCTACCCAGCAAAACTGAATGTCATGCTCCAAGGCAAAATATGGATTTTCAATAAAATAGAGGACTTTCAAGCTTTCTCAGTGAAAAGACCAGAGCTGAATAGAAAATCTGACTTTCAAACACAAGAATCAAGAGAAAGATGAAAAGGTAAACAAGAAAGAGAAATTACAAGGGACTTACTAAAGTTGAACTGTTTTGTTTACATTCCTACTTGGAAAGATGATGTGTATGATTCATGAGACCTCAGTATTAGGGTAGCTGAAGGGAATATGCATATATATGTGTGTGTGTGTAGGTATGTATATATATATATATATATATGTGTGTGTGTGTGTGTGTGTGTGTGTGTGTGTATAGACAGAGGGCACAGGGTGAGTTGAATATGAAGGGATGATATCTAAAAAAAAATCAAATTAAGGGATGAGAGAGGAATATATTGAGGGAGGGAGAAAGGAAGAGATAGAATGAGGAAAATTATCTCGCATAAAAGTGGCAAGAAAAAGCAGTTCTGTAGGAAGGGAAGAGGTGGGGGGGGAATGAGTGAATCTTGCTCTCATCAGATTTGACCTGAGGAGGGAATACCATACACACTCATTTGGGTATCTTACCCCACAGGAAAGGAGGAGGACGAAGATAAAAAAGGGGGGATGATAGAAGGGAGGGCAGATAGGGGGAGGAGATAATCAAAAACAAACACTTTCGAAAAGGGTCAGGGTCAAGGGAGAAAATTCAATAAAGGGGGATAGGCTAGGAAGGAGCAAAATATAGTTAGTCTTTCACAACACTAGTATTGTGGAAGGGTTTTACATAATAATACGCATGTGGCCTACGTTGAATTGCTTGCCTTCTTGGGAGGGTGGGTGGGGAGGGAAGAGGGGAGAGAATTTGGAACTCAAAGTTTTAAAAACAGATGTTCAAAAACAAAAAAAAAATTTTGCATGTAACTAGGAAATAAGATATACAGGCAATGGGGCATAGGAATTTATCTTGGCCTACAAGAAAGGAATGGAAAAGGGGAAGGGAGGAGAGTGGGATGACAGAAGGGAGGGCTGACTGGGGAACAGGGCAACCAGAATATACGCCATCTTGGAGTGGGTGGGAGGGTAGAAATGGGGAGAAAATTCATAATTCAAACTCTTGTGAAAATCAATGCTGAAAACTAAATATATTAAATAAGTTAAATAAAAAATAATTGAACCAATTATTATTTTGAACCAATTATGGGTTTTTTTTTTTGGTTCTGTTTCTTCTTTCTCATGATTCATTCCATTGGTCAAAATTCTTCTTCACGACTTGACTAGTGCATAAATTAATTCAGTGCAAAGTCATGCATGACAGTTATATGAGACTCCATGCCGTCTTGGGGAGGGAGGGGGGAGGGAGGGGAGAAAAACTGGAACTCAAAACTATGTAGAACCGTGTGTGGTAAACTAAAAATAAATAAAGAAATTTAAAAAAAAATAAAAAAATAATAAAAAATAATTAACAAAAATAAATAAATAAACATTGTCTCACTTAATCCTTAAAACCACAGTGCAAAGGAGGTGCTATTATTCTCATTTTACAGTTGAGGAAACTGAGGCAAACAGAGGTCATGTGACTTGCTCAAGGACACATAGCTATTAAGTGTCTGAGACTAGATGTGAACTTAGGGCTCCCTGACTTGAGGGCCAGAGAGCTTTCACAGTGTTTGACAGATTTAATTAACTCCAATCAACAAAACGACCAATCCACAATCCCAAAAGATTCACAGTGAAACATTCCTTCTACCTTGAATAAAGAGCTAGCGGACTCAAAATACAGACTGAAGCTTCTTTTCTTTTCTCTCTCTTTTCTTTGGGGGGAAAGGGTGGCAGGGCTAATGTTTTACATGACTATATCTATTTATAATGGATTCTATTATACTTGGAACAGAAAATAAAACAAAACTGAACTTTTAAAAAAGTCACCGGGCTGGTGGGTTATGAGGGAGGGAGGTGGGGGTTGGGGGGAGAGATAGGGAGTCTGTGCAACCAGGTGGTGAGGGAGGGCAGGAAAGGCCAGAGAGCAGTGTAGGGGGTCCAGCTCTTACTAGGCAGCAACTCAGAGCCCCAGGGCAGGGGCTGCAGTGCCTGGTGAGAAGGCAAGGCGGGGAGATGGTATCCCTGGCACCTATTGGGTGCTGGATAAATGTTTGTTGATTAGTTTAATGGACACAGTGAGGAGCCCTCTCTGGGTTTCAGGGCTCCAAGAGTTCTGGCACTTCCTGAAATACCTGGAAGAGGCACTGGACCCCAAGAACTCGAGCTCCAGGTGTTACCCCTTGCCTGGGGCCTTTCTCCCCTCCTCAGAGCAAAGCTTCATGGTTGTGTGAGTTGTGGGGTCCATCACACCTTGGCTCTGATCAGGACAGACAGCTAAATCTTATCATAGGCCTGAAAACGACCTGAGCGAACAGCACTACCAGAACCACAGAGACTCGGAGTTGGCCAAAGACCATCCAGGTCTCCCTCAAGCACCCATTTTAGAGAGAAGGAAACTGAAGGCCACAGTAACTATAAGGTTACACAACCACTAGGCTGCAGCAGGACCCGAACCCAGGACCTCAGACTCCAAGTCCAACATTCTTTCCATGACACTGTGTGGTGCAACCTGTGTCTGAAGGCCACTTGGCCACGGCCTTGGGCAGGGGCATCTCAGCAGTAGGGGAAACATACTGGTTGATTGCAGGACTTCTGATCTCATCAGAGGTGCCTCTCCCTCTGCCAATATGGATCCTGAACTCCTTAGAAGCTGAGCAGAAAATCTCTGAGAGCTGCTGTGACTGAAAAACACCCCCACCCACCCTGCCACCAACCTGACAGTGAGCTTCTGGGACTTTGGCAAGACCGGTCTTCGGCCAACAGGATAAAAATCTGTCACAGACCTGTACTTGAGACCTTTCTGGCTTCATAGGAGAGGAGGCTCAAAGCCAGAAGAAAGATTAGAGGTCAATGAACTCGCCTCCCTTGTTTTACTGATAAGGAAATGGATGTCTAAAGGGGCTAGTTCAGGTTGTAAGTATCTAAGACAGGATTTGAACCCAGTTTTTCTTCATGTCAACAAGCATTTATTAAACCCCACTCTCTGCTGGACACTGCTAAGTGTTGGGGATTCAGAGAAAAGCAAAAAAAAGCCCACGCTTCCAAGAGCTCATAGTCTGATCAGGGCTGGGGTGGGTGCAAGGGAGACAGAGAAAGGGAGACACCAACAACTGCACACACCAGCCGCCTGCAGGATAAAACAGGGAATGTCTGAGGGAAAGCACTGAGATGAGGGAGGGCCACTGAGCCCTAAGCTGCCTCTGACATTAGCAGCAAAGGCACAGAAAGGCTTCAGAGGATGCTGGATAGCTGTGGTGCTATCTAGATAGCAGGAGGTGCTGATAGACCTGGGAATACATAGGCTTTCAAGTAATGTGTTGAAGAGAATTCTTTTTCAAAATGCTAGACAAAAGTTCATTGAATTCACTTGGCAATGTTGACTATGCTGCATGAGGTCCATGCTTCCAGCAATTCATAGATAAGAATCCTTGGACTTTTCCACTGTTTGCTGAAGCCTTTGTCATGAATGGACAGTTCTGATCTCCACCTACCCCAGGCCTCTGGCAGCTGAGCTGGAAATCCATTGTGGAAATCCACCATGAGAAACAGCAGCAAAGCTTGTTTCTCTGGGTCCCAGGGCTGGCTCCTCTCATGGGACTCAATCCAATAACTCACATCAGGAAGCACCAAATCTAAAGAAAGAAATATTACGGGACATTGTAAGATAAGCAAAGTTTCCAGATATTTCAGGGCTAAAAAGTCTGCCCCAGCAATGAAGCTTATACTGAATGGGGAATAGAAATATGGAGGCAAGTCAGCTGCCTTTCTAGTTTCCACATCTATAAGATAAAGTCAATGCCTGCCTGGCATTGGAATCCGTGGAGAACAACAAAGTCACTTGGCACAGAAAACTGGGAAAGCATAATGTGGGTATGGTGGCTAGGGCCCCCCAGAACAGAACCATAAAAGCCTAAAATCTGAAATCCCCAGAATCCTATCCAAGGCCCCTGGCCCTGAGCCCCAGAATCATGTAGGATCAGAAAACCTTTCCCAATATGGTTTACATCCTAAGAACCGACTAAGTTCCAGGCTCACTACGAGACAATTCCAAGCAGCTCCACAGATTGGAAAAGGGTGAAAAACTGGAAAGTTTGAAAACAAAAATTAAAAGAAAAGAGAAAAGCCCTTGGGATTTGCCTAACTAACCTGTTTGTCATTAAACCTTTCTGTAAAATCTCCAAAATGTAGAGAACCACCCATCTCTCTCTGGCAGCCTGTTATCTTATGACCAAATACCCATCCATCAACACAGAAAACACAAACCTTACCCTCTAGAACTTTCATTTTATTCTGAAACAGCTGAAAAACTACAGAAAAATGAACTCCCCCTTAGGATCACTTCTCTACCTAGGCCTCTGCCTGTCACTTTTGGATACTGCCTTTCCTTCCCCAGCATGGCAACCAGTGCTCTGGGATCTCTCTCTCCTGCTGGTCACCATGATCTGCTGGATCCAACTGTCTCAGCTCCCCCTGGATTTCAGGCAGGCAGAGTTTATATAACATTGAGGCTAAGAGCCCCGAGGTCTTCCTGACCTAGCCAGTTCACTTCCATATTCCTATTACTTGGTGTTTTGGGGAGCCTGGGGATATGCAGACCTACAGATCTGTGTCCTGTGCACATACCTGCATGGAATTGATCGATTACAGAAACACAACCGTCAGAGCAAACTGCAGCTATTACTAGTAAAAACTCTGTCATGCCACCTTGTGTTACTCTGTTTTTACATGCAGTGCCTCCTTTTTGGACTTGTGGACAGCTGCTTTGACCCCAGAGCCTGGCTAAAACGGCACCACAGGCTAAGAGCTTAAAGAGGATCCAGAGGCATCTGGACCAACTCAAACATGGCCAAGAGGGCTCCCTCCACCCCCATGGGCACAGGGTCACCCAGGCTCTCTCTGAAAATCTCCTGCCAGGTGAGGGGAAGCTCACTGCCCCTCCTGGAGGCAGCCTCTTTGGCTTCTGTACAGTTCTAGTCACCACAATGTTGTTCCTGACTTCCATTCTGATCTGCTTTTCTTTAGCTTCTCGCCATTGCTCCTAGGCCCACCCCAGGAGGCCCAGCAGAACAAATCAGCGCCTTTCCTAAGGATGTGGGGTCCCTGAATTCTCCAGAGCTGGAGGTTAAAACAGGTATGGTGAGGCTCTCTTAGCAAGCCCTAGAAGAGGCTAAAGGCTCTCCCCACAGCAAGCAAAAGCAGCCACGGAAGTGGAAGGTGGACTAATGACAGGTTAGTGCCACATGACTTTGAATTTGATATACTTCAACTCCACCATTTGCTTCAAGTGGGCGGCCTGGGCCAGCCCTCTTTATTCAACATGCCAAAGGGACTGGGCTTGACTTTTGCCCATCTTGCCCATCTACAATTCTTTCCTCCCCTCTTCCCATCTCTGGGGTTTTTCAAGAGTGAGCTGTACCTTCTTCCAAACTGATATTCAGGTTGGGTGCTGCACACAAGTGATATTTCTTCCAGTCAAAAAGGTAGGAATTATCATCGAAGATAGTTAATGGATGCTCCCGATTTGGAAATATTAGAGGCAGACCTGAAGGTCCATATAGAAATACATGTAGTGGCTAAAGAAAAATACCAAATTTTGGTTGCTGAATCCTCAGTATTAACTGTATTATAACAAATATAGAAATACCCTGATCCACACTTCCTTTATGCATGTAAATCTAAGACTTAACCTCTTCAGGCCTGTTTCCCCATCTAAAAATGGGTATTAGTTCTGATACCCCTTTCAGCTGATAGTCCTTATTCTAGGCTTCCCTCCAGTGCTGATATTCTGTGGTTCTGTGACTCTAGATGGAGTCATACCTCTTTGCACTAGGCCTCTTCCCAACTACTAGGAAGTTGTGGCCTCCTCCCAAATGCCCTCAGGATTTTGTCTGGGGCTTAGGGCGAGACCCTGGCATCTTCTCCAGGAGCATTACTCAGGTGTGCCCTGGGAAGGTCATTGGCTGCCTTGCAACCTTATGGTTTTGCCCTTGGCACTGTCTTCTAGGGCAATATAGACTAGAAGGATTAAGAATCTCCCATTAGCAGCCTCTCGTGTTTTCTTATAGAGTAAACTTAGAAAAAGGTGTTTCCTGTGAGGATTATCAAGCTTGGCCATCAGCCAGCGGGGCATCATAAAAATGAAAATGTAGGCCAAGACAGCAGGAAGAAGTCGCTGGAGGTGAGGGTACTTTCCTTAATCCCAGGAGGAAAGGACATCTGAATCAGTCATGAAAACTTCCAACACTTCGGGAATAGGCAACTCAGTGACCACATATATGGAAGTGAACTAGGTGAGGAGAAAGGCCCCAGAGGGAAAGTCTAAATGACAGTGAGGGAATAAAGGGAAGAGTGTGGAATCCCATCACTTATGGGACATTTCTGTAGGAAATAATAGGATCGAAGAGAAGGCTGTTCTGGAAAGGAAGGAAAATCTGTCTAACTCTTATGCTACTGAGGGCCACTCAGACACCAACCCTGAACTCATGTACCTGAGACCCACTGTGCGGCGAGTGTGGCTGCTGGCAAATTCAGACTGTCAGCACTTTAGGACGTGGGGCACGGGGTTGCAGCGGCCACACAATTCCCTCAGTACTCTGTGGGCAAACTGGCAGTAGACAAGTAAGCCTCAGGCCTGGGCAACAGGCCAACTTCAAAGCTTTCCAACTCGGTGGGGCTTAACAAAGCTTGGATTCTACCACCTTGGCAGCCCCCTGGCACAGGAGGACTGCTTTCTGTGAAGGAAGAGGCCCCCTGATGTCTGAAAGTCAGCTGTGGCTCTTTTTAGCTAAAGAGAAAATCACTTGGACTTGAATTTCATCAGTCTTAGCAAAGCCCTGTGACTCTGCTAGAGTCTGGGCCCAGGCTCAGAGTGACACCAGCATCTGCATGTCTGTTTCAATCACTTCTAAGAGAACCCAGTGACTTGCAAGTCTTGAGAAGTAGAACTTTCTTGAGCCTTAAGACAAGGGCTAGTCTAGACTGCCAACCTTTCCAAATAGCTGTCTTAGAGATGCTGTTTGGGTCTGAGCACAGGGAGTGAATAGAGAGCAGAGCGTGTATCTGGCCCACCCCACCAACCTGTTTCACAAGAACTGGGAGAAAGGCTGTGCATTTTCTAAGAACACAGATGCTCTCTTTCCAGGTTCTGCTCCCAGCCCAGACCTCTATGAGTAGGGCAGCCTTCTCCTGGTTAAAAGCACCAGCCTAGCTCCTAAACTTTCATAAAAGAATGACAAACGTAGCCTGCTCACCTGACATGAAAGCCCATCCCCCTCCCACTTTGACCAGCAAAGGGTGTTGCAGACACTTGGAAAATTCCAAGGACATCTGCCAAAGACTCTCTATTAAGACACTAGACCGCTGAAGGGGCATGTTAACGCACATGCCCTGGGCTCTCAGCGACTCGGCTGTTACTCCCCGCATTTATAGGGCAGAAGAGCTGCTGATCTGAATAGAGTAACACAGCACTTGTGTCTCCTTTAAGACAGAAGCTGAAGACTTGTCCCTCATGCTACTCGATGTTCCTTATCCAAGGACCACAGGATAGCTTCTTTCTGGGGCTCAGTCTCAGGAAAAAGTGTCAAAGGCTTTCTTTTGGAAGGCATTGGGTACTTTGTAGCTCAAAGGGTTTCCCTTTTGCCTTCGCAATCTGGAAACCTGGAGGAGCCACACTCAGAGCCCAACACAGGCAGCTCCTCCCAAATGCCTTGGAGCCTCTACTCCCCAGACTTCCCTTAGATTATCTGTTCCCTTTTTATCTTAACTGTCCTATTTTACATGCATTTTTAATTCTGTAAGCTTCCTCAGGTTCCCGAACCCTCCCTCAACACTCCAAACTCTCACCCCCTCTTCTTTCTTGTAGACATTTTCAAGATGTTGGCCCACGGATGGCCCAAGGGCACCCAAAAGGCAGCATCTCTGAAAGCTCATCCCTTCCAGATTTCCCTCCGAGAATCCCAAAGCCAACAAAATCATCGTCACCTTCATCTCCCCTTCCCTCTTAGGCTATACGTGCTGGGCGGTAGCAGCAGCTGACCATGCCCCCTGCAAGTCCTCAGAAGACCCGTGGGTGGTGGCGGGGGGGCTACTTCTTGCCATCCCTGACCCTGCTCCTGCTCCAGCCCTGGACCAGGCCATAAGCTGTTAGCCACTCTCTCTCTCTCCACCTGCTTTTCACCTTCTAATCCAGGCCTTGGAGAACAAGAATCTTTTTTCTAAACCTAAAGCATAATCTTAATGTCACTTTCTTGCTCTGAAATCTACAGGGCCTGCTCTTCTGAATCAAATCCAAATTCCTCCAGCACACATTTTTGTGTTCCTCCCTCTCATCCTCTGCGATGCCCAGGTTCAGATTCTCTGCTTTGGTTGGGCAAACCTGTGTGCCACGCATGCTGAGCTGCCAGGAAGAGCTGACTGTTATATTTAGTACCAGCATTTACACTTTTGAAGCTGGCCAATGCTCAAACTGTTGATTGCCCAGACTTCAGTGATGGAGACGATGGTAATGGATGCATCTGGAGGAGCTGGTTGCTAAGCATTCGTTTTAGCGCCATGCCCCAGGCCACACCCCCAGGGTCCTCACTAGCTTCCATCTCTGAGTTTTTTCCTAAAGCTCCCTCCTGTCCACTGAATCATCTAATGAGAATGGGAATGAAACTTGGAGATAGCATAGTCCAACCCCTGTAATAAAACTAGTAATTTGCATGATTCCAGCGCTTTAAAGTTTATCAGGTCACATTAGTGAGGGAAGTCATGAGAGTACTATTCTGATCGCAGCCACACATTTCCTGGAGGCTGGAAACCCTGCTCTAACTTCACACACAATTAGAAGGCTCTGTAAAAAAAAAGATGCTGCTGGTTGTGAGCAAGTTCTCAAAGCCTTCAAAAGAAGCACCCCCCGAAAATGTGAGTGGGGGACATTTCAGGGAGCCCAATAGAGTTCTCAAATGGACCTTTACCCAATCCCACCAGTATTGTGTCCTAGCCGCACCCCCCAACCTCCTCACACACAGCAGGCGCTTACTAAAGGCTTACTGATTGCTTCCAAGATCTCAGGAAAAATCTCTACAAATAATATAAAACATTTACATTGCCTTTAAAAATGGTTTTAAGAAGCAATTGTTTAAGATATCCAGCATATAAAACAAATAAATGCTCACTTGCCTGCCCACATTGAGCCTTTGGCCTCATAGGGGAGCCACAAAATGTGTCTAGATTGGCAGGGACCTGGAAAGATGCAGGCTAGTTTGGGATGGTCTTCCGGCCCACTAAATAAACCGATGCTTTAAGAAACCAGTTTTCCCAATTACATTAGAAATGGGCCTCCTGAGCGAGTGCCCAAGCATTGCCAGTGGTGATGTATCATGCCCCACTGAGTCTAGCCATGGAGCACAGACCCCAAAGATAGAACACTAACCCCTACTTCCCCAGCTACTGCCACATGCTTTCATGGTATGGCTTCCCTGTGGCGCCTACAAGTTGGAAGAATTTTCCCCATGTCCCAGGGACATGGGGTAACAAAAAGAAAAAAGGTTTGAAATGATTGAGATATGGCCTAAGAGGAAGGCTGTCAAGCTCCTGGTGAGAAGCCCTTCTTTTTACTGTTTCCCTACTGAGGCCTGTTCTTTATCCCATGGCACCAGAAGCAGCCCTGGGCACCCGTGTTGTGTGTGTAAAGTGCAGTTGCAGGTGCCAATGGCCTTCTCAGGCCTGGGAGAACTGATCCATTGCCAAAGACAGTTTGGCCTCAGCATCGTTAAAAGGATATGAAGGCTGCGGAGATCCTGCTGGTCTGGCTGGGATGAAGCTTGTGGCAGGGACACAGAGCAGCTGCTGGAGTGAGGG
Source organism: Trichosurus vulpecula (assembly GCF_011100635.1). NCBI lineage: Eukaryota > Metazoa > Chordata > Mammalia > Diprotodontia > Phalangeridae > Trichosurus > Trichosurus vulpecula. The sequence continues at coordinate 276,624,447 of NC_050578.1, read as the reverse complement.
TCAGCTGCCCCAATAAGCCCAGGTTGGGTTCCTTGTCAGGAATGAAGAGGGCCACAGGATGCCCCAACACAGGGTGGATTCTGTGGCAGACTTGCTGGGAAACCGGACAGGCCCCTGGCCTGGAGACACAGAAAAAAGGAAAGGCAACTCAATGGGCATTTTTTCCCTAAAGAAGTGGCTAAAAAAAACCCACCAACATTTGTGAAGCCTCCTCTAACCACTCAGACACACACACACACACACACACACACACACACACACACACGCACGCACGCACGCACGCGCGTATACACACATGCACATACACACATATACATTCATACACAGGAACACATTCACATACACATGTGCACACATACACACATACATACACACCCACACATATTCACATACACAGGCACACACAGGCACACTCACACACAGTCCTGTAGTTGGTTCTCAGGGCTAGGTGACTCAGCTCCCCACCTAGGGTACCATCAGAAGTTGCACTCCCTATAGCCCACACTTTTGAAGTAAGGGCGGCACTGGCCAGCCTCTGAGGTCTCTCCCACCTCTGAGTTCCTGTGACCCACTAGTCCCTGTTTCTACCAGCACCACCAGCAGCTTGCCTTTACCAAAAGGAATGTTTGTCATCTCTACTGGCAGCTTAACAATTTCAAGGAGAGACAGTTGGTAAGGCGGTTTGGTTTCCATGAGCACACATGACCCTATCATCTAGCCATAGAGTCAGGCTTGGGAAAATCCCTGAAAAAATTTTGTCTACACAGTACACACCCTCAGCCCAGATGCTTTTTATATCACTGGGAAAATTCCATTTCCTAAGAACAGTAGGGTAAGCCAGGCCAACTTCTCTCCCCAGGAAGAATCATGCTGAGGGTTAAATTAAGTGGCTCCTCACCTGCTAGAAGGTCTGTCCTATAGAGGGAAATATCACTGAACCCTTTCTCCCCTCACTCTTTAAACCTTTCCCCTCAAATCAACCTTTAGGTCCTGATTGCCTGGGAGAAAACCTGTGGTTCAGACCTGAACACCCCAAGAGTTTCTGGGAAGGGAGGGGAGGGGACTAGGTATTTCCAAAGCACCTACTAAGTGCCAGGCACCAGGCTGAGCGCCTCGCAAAGACCACATTCGATCCTCACGACAACCCTGCAAAGGGTCATTATCCCCATTTCGAAGTTGAGGAAACTGAAGCAAACTGGGTGAAGTGACTTGCCCAGGGTCACATAGCTAGTGTCTGAGATCAGATCTGAACTCAGGACTTCCTGATTCCAGGCCCAGAGTTCTAGCCATTGTGTCATCCAGCTGCCCCTGGCTGGTGAGAACTGGTCCTCAGGAAGGCAGGTGACACTGCAGCATGAGAAGCCTGGTTCCCCTTTCTGATGAGCCCAGGGATTCAGCTGAATTAAGGCTCTAGTTATGGCCTCTCAAGAAATCTAGGATCAAACAAGATAGCTTTCTCAAGGACCCAGGACCCAGGACCGGCCCAGACTATGGCAGCTCCCGTGATTCCCAGGCCTTACTCCTAAAGATGAGCCAGAACCAAGTCAGCTCAAGAGGACAGACTCCAAGACAACAATCAGTCCCTGAAAATGTCTTCTGGCCCCTTCAGAACAGAGCCTCCAGTCTCCTTACACCAGGTTCAAGTGCATTGTATCAATGTGGATTGTTTGGATGGGAGAAAACTCTCAGTAAGGAAATGCCTTCCACCAACAAAGATCAGCAACTGCCCTTCAATTTGTAATCTCAGAGCATTGTCTGGGGCCATGAAGAATTAGGTGACTCGCCAGCATGTCATGGGCAGGATTTGAATCCAGATCTTTCCGACTCTGAGGCTGCCTCTTTGCTACACCATGCTCCATCAGTAGGACATGGACTTAACGAGTAGAAGGGATTTTGATTGCACGAATGAAACAGAAGAAACTATACACGTCTAATGCTTGAGTAGTTTTCCAGGTGGTCGACAGCTCTAATTATCGATCAGACAAAAGGTTATGGGAAATGGCATCTACTGTTTGGAGTAAACAGCTCCTAAATTTCTAATAAGAGATTAGAACAGCCCTGAGAAATAGTTTTTTATAGACTCAAAAATGTTAAGGATTTGAAAGCCCCTTCAGCTAGATGGAGTAGTGGTTAGAACACCCAGCCTGGCTTCAGGAAGACTCTTCTTCCTGACCAAGTTCAAATCCAGCCTCAGACACTTCCTAGCTGTGGGTCACTGCCTCAGTTCCTTCATCTATAAAATGAGCTGGAGAAGGAAATGGCAAACCACTCCAGTAATCTTTGCCACAAAAACCCCCAATGGGGTCACAAAAAGTCAGACATGAGACAGAAAATGACTGACCAGGGGACGGAGCCAAGATGGCGCTGTGAAAGGAAGGAACTACCGGAGCTCTCTCACAAATTCTGTCACATACGTCTAAAAAAGTGAATCTGAGCAGATTTGAGAGTCAGAAGCTACTAGTAGACTGAGAAGGGTAGGAGCGCCGGGCACGCAGAACGGCACCAGACCAAACCAACCGGGAACAGCAGAGGAATCCAGCCAGTGCACCAGTCTGGGAAGTCGCCAGGCCAGCAAAACACCGTAGCAGGACAGTCCCAGGGCAGAAGTACCAGCTATGGCTGCAATCGAGCCCCAGGCCTCTCAGCCCAGGATGGGAGTCTGTCAGAGTCCATAGCCTGTGGCTGCGGGAGCAGCTAGCCCCTAGGCCTCCAACCCACAAGTCTAAAGGTTTGAAACTCGCCTTCTTGAACTTCCAAGAGCCATGATGGCCAGGTAAAAACAGCAGTCATCCCTCTCTTGAATAAATCCAGAGAATACTACCTCAGGAAAAACAAAGGAGCCAGAAGGGGGGCTTCAGTAGTGAGGGAAGTGCCCTTCTTGTGGTGGCAGAAGGAGACTAGTGCAGGAAGAAAGGTGTCCCAGCAGCCCTTGCCTCAGCAGAACAATGAGAGTAACTGAGCCCCAGGGGGGGTGGAGCTAACAAACATCATCGCCAGGACCCCAGATGTGGCTTTGCACAGCCAGGGGATGTGGCAGACACCAACACAAACAAGAGCTGGGACCACCCCTCCCCCACACCTCATGAAACCAGAGGCCATAGCACATAAAGCCAGATCCCAACACAAGAAACTTGGAACAGAGCCCCCTAAGCCCCAGGAGCCGAAATCCACTTCAGAAACCAGGAGAAAAAAAAACCACCATGAAAAAGCACACTAAGAAGCTTTCAAAGACCATAGATTCCTATTATGGAGACAGAGAAGATCAAAATACCAATTCAGAAGAGGACAGCATGGACACTACACCCACATCTGAAACCTCAAAAGGGAAAGTGAACTGGTCTCCAGACCAAAAAGCATTCCTCAAAGAACTCAAGGAGGACTTTAAAAACCACATTAGGGAGGTAAAAGAAAAAATGGAAAAAAATTCACTGATGAAAACAACTTTTTAAAAAGTAAAATCAGCAAAATGGTTGAGGAGAATCAGAATATAAATGGAGAAAATCTCTCATTGAAAAGTAAAATCAACCAAATGGAAAAGGAGATAGAGAAGATAAAGGAAGAAAACAAAACATTAAAAATTAGAATTAGGCAAGTGGAAGCTAATGACTCTATGAGACATCAAGAATCAGTCAAACAAAATCTAAAGAATAAAAAAATAGAAGAAAATGTGAAATATCTGATTGGAAAAACAGCTGACCTGGAAAACAGATCCAGGAGAGAAAATCTAAGAATTATTGATCTACCTGAAAGCCATGATGAAAAAAATAGCCTGGAAAGTATCTTCCAAGAAATCCTTAAGGAAAACTGCCCTGAGGTTCTAGAACCAGAGGGTAAAATCATCATCAAAAGAATCCACCAATCACCCCCTGAAAGAGATCCCAAACTGAAAACTCCAAGAAATATTATAGCCAAATTCCAGAACTACCAGGTCAAGAAAATACTGCAAGCATCTAGAAAGAAACAATTCGAGTATCACCGAACTACAGTCAGGATCACGCAGGATCTTTCAGCTTCTACATTAAATGACAGGAGAAATTGGAATATGATATTCCAAAAGGGAAAGGAGCTTGGACTACAACCAAGGATCAATTACTTAGCAAAACTGAGCATAATTTTCCAGGCAAGGAGATGGACATGCAACGAAATAAGGGAATTCCAGACCTTCCCGATGAAAAGGCCAGAGCTCAATGGAAAATTTGATCTTCAAATACAAAACTCAAGAGAGACATAAAAAGATAAATGGGGGAAAAAAACCCTAGTTAACCAATAAGGCAAATTAGTTACATCCCTATACAGGATTATTTTGTTTTATATATGTTTTATACATATGTCAATCTTGAGAATAGTACAGTTATTATGACAATTGAAAGGGATATGCATAGACTGTGGGTGTCAATATAAAATAACTTATATAATGATAAAAAATATAATTAAGAGATATAAAGGGATGGTTCTGGGAGAAGAGGTAAGGAGGTAGTAGAAAAGGGTAAAGTATATCACATGAAGAGGCACAAAAACATATTATAGTAGAAGGAAAGAAGGGAGGGAGAAGAGCAGCATTTGAGTTTTACTCTCATTGGATTTGGTTCAAGAAAGGAATAACACACCCTGATAAGTATAGAAATCAAACTTGTCCTGCAGGCAGTAGGAGGGGAAAGGGGAAAGAAAAGGGACGGATCAAGAGGGAGGGTAACCTGAGGAAGGTGGCAGTCAAAAGCAAAACTCTGTTGAAGGAAGAAATAAAAGCATAAATAGGGGGAAATAGGATGGAGAAAAAGATACAGATAGTAATCATAACTGTGAATGTGAATAGGATAAACTCTCCCATAAAACGGAAGCAGATAGCAGAATGGATCAAAAACCATAATCCTACAGTATGCTGTTTACAAGAAATACATCTGAAACAGGAGAGTACACACAGGGTAAAGGTAAAAGGCTGGAGTAAAATATATTGTGCTTCAGCTAAAGTAAAAAAAAAGCAGGGGTAGCAATCCCAATCTCAGACAAAGCAAAAGTAAAGATAGATCTAATTAAAAGAGATAAAGAAGGACACTATATCCTGCTAAAAGGCACCATAAACAATGAAGCAAAATAATTATTTAACATATATGCACCAAGTGGTATAGCATGCAAATTCTTAGAGGAGAAGTTAAGGGAGTTACAGGAAGAAATAGACAGCAAAACTATAATAATGAGGGACCTCAACCTCCCTCTCTCTGAACTTGATAAGTCTAACCTCAAAATCAACAAGAAAGAAGTTAAGGAGGTGAACAGAATTTTAGAAAAGGCAGATTTGATAGACCTCTGGAGAAAACTGAATGGGGATAAAAAGGAATATACTTTTTTCTCAGTGGTACATGGCACATACTCAAAAACTGACCACGTACTACGGCATAAAAACCTCACAATCCAGTGCAAAATGGCAGAAGTAATTAAAGCAACCTTTTCAGATCATGATGCAATAAAAATTATTTGTAATAAAGAACCACAAAAAAAAACTAAAAATTAATTGGAAACTAATCTAATTCTAAAGAATGAGTGGGCCAAAGAACAAATTATAGAAACAATAACTTCATTCAAGAGAATGACAATAATGAGACAAGATACCAAAACTTATGGGATGCAAGCAAAAGCAGTTCTTAAGGGAAGTTTTATATCTCTAAATGCTTACATGAATAAAATAGAGAAAAAGGAGATCAACGAATTGGGCATGCAACTGAAAAAGCTAGGAAAAAGAACAAACTGAAAATCCCCAATTAAATACCAAATTAGAAATACTGAAAATCAAAGGAGAGATTAATAATATTGAAATCAAGAAAACTACTAAATTAATAAATAAAACCAAGAGCTGGTTTTATGAAAAAAACAATGAAATTGATAAACCTTTGGTCAATTTGATTAAAAAAAAGAAGAAAACCAAATTACCAGTATCAAAAATGAAAAGGGTGAATTCACCTGCAATGAATAGGAAATTAAAACAATAATTAGGAATTATTTTGCCAAATTGTATGCCCAGAAATTTGACAACCTCAGTGATATGGATGAATATCTGCAAAAATATAAATTGCCCAGATTAACAGAAGAGGAAGTAAAATTTCTAAATAACCGCATCTCAGGAAAAGAAATTGGGCAAGTCATCAATGAACTTCCTAGGAAAAAAACCTCCAGAGCCAGATGGTTTTACATGTGAATTCTATCAAACATTTAAAGAACAATTAATTCCCATACTTTATAGACTATTTGAGAAAATAGGTGAAGAAGGTGTCCTACCAAATTCTTTTTATGACACAAATATGGTACTAATACCTAAACCAGGAAGAGTCAAAACAGAGAAAGAAAATTATAGACCAATTTCCCTAATGAATATTGATGCAAAAAATTTAAATGAAATATTAGCAAAAAGATTGCAGCAACTTATCAGGACAATAATACACTGCGACCAGGTAGGATTTATTCCAGGAATGCAAGGCTAGTTCAATATTAGGAAAACTATCAGCATAATTGATCATATCAACAACAAAACTAGCAGAAACCACATGACTATCTTAATAGATGCAGAAAAAGCCTTTGACAAAATACAACACCCATTGCTATTAAAAACAATAGAAAGCATAGGAGCCTTCCTTAAAATTATAAATAGCATCTACGTAAAACCATCAACAAGCATTATTTGTAATGGAGATAAGCTAGATGTATTCCCAATAAGATCAGGGGTGAAACAAGGATGTCCATTATCACCCCTACTATTCAATTTGGTACTAGAAACGTTAGCTGTAGCAATAAGAGAAGAAAAAGAAATTGTAGGAATTAGAATAGGCGAAGAAGAAACTAAATTATCCCTTTTTGCAGATGATATGATGATTTACTTAGTGAATCCTAGAGAATCAAGTAAAAAACTACTTGAAATAATAAACAACTTTAGCAAAGTTGCAGGATATAAAATAAACCCACATAAATCCTCGGCATTCCTATACATTACTAACAAAGCCCAACAGCAAGAGATAGAAAGAGAAATTCCATTTAAAGTTACTGTAGACACTATAAAATATTTGGGAGTCTATCTGCCAAGACAAACCCAGGGCCTATATGAACATAATTACTAAATACTTTTTACACAAATAAAGTCAGATCTAAATAAATGGAAAAACATCAATTGCTCGTGGTTAGGCCAAGCTAATATGATAAAAATGACAATTTTATCTAAGTTAATTTACTTATGCAGTGCCATACCAATCAAACTACCAAAAAATTATTTTAGAGAGCTGGATAAAATAATAACAAAATTCATCTGGAAGAACAAGAGGTCTAGAATATATAGGGAATTAATGAAAAGAAATGCTAGGGAAGGTGGCCTAGCCATACCAGATATTAGGCAGCAACAGTCATCAAAACTACGTGGTACTGGCTAAAAAACAGAGTGGTGGATCAGAGGAATAGGTTAGGTACACAAGGCGCAGCAGTCAATGACTATAGCAATCTACTCTTTGATAAACCCAAAGAATACAGTTTCTGGGCTAAGAATTCACTATTTCACAAAAACTGCTGGAAAAATTGGAAAATGGTAGGGTAGAAACTGGGCATAGACCAATATCTTACACCATATACCAAAATAAAGCGAAAATGGGTTCATGATTTAGGAATAAAGGCTGATACTATAAGCAATTTGGGAGCGCAAGGAACAGTTTACCTATCAGATTTATGGGAAAGGAAAGAATTCATGACACAACAAGAGATAGAAAGCATTGCAAAATGCAAAATGGATAATTCCGATTATGTGAAATTGAAATGTTTTTGTATAAACAAAGCCAATGCAACAAAGATTAGGAGGGAAGTAGAAAACTGGGAGAAAATCTTTACAACTAGTTTCTCTGATAAAGGCCTTATCTCTAAAATATACAGGGAACTGAGCCAAATTTATAGGAATACAAGTCATTCCCCAACTGAGAAATGGTCAAAGGATATGAACAGGCAGTTTTCAGAGGAAGAAATTAAAGCTCTATAGGCATATGAAAAAATGCTCTAAATCACTCCTGATTAGAGAAATGCAAATCAAAACAACTCTTAGGTACCCCATCTCTCCTGTCAGATTGGCTAAGATGACAAAACAGGAAAATGATAAATGCTGGAGAGGATGTGGGAAAATTGGAACATTGTTACATTGCTAGTGGAGTTATGAACGGATCCAGCCATTCTGGAGAACAATTTGGAACTATGCCCAAAGGGCTATAAAAACTGTGCATACCCTTTGACCCAGCAATACCACTTCTAGGGTTATATCCCAAAGAAATCACACAAGTGGGAAAGGGATCCATATGTACAAAAATATTTATAGTGGCTCTTCTTGTGGTAGCAAAGAATTGGAAATCAAGGGGTTGCCCATCAATTGGGGAATGGCTGAACAAGTTGTAGTATATGAGTGTAATGGAATACTAGTGAACTATAAGAAATGGGGACCATATGGACTTCATAATAACCTGTAAAAACCTACACGATGTAATGCTGTGTGAGTGGATCAGAACCAGGAGAACATTATACACAACCACAGATATATTGATGCTGTGATGACTAACCCTGATAGACTTGGCTCTTCTCAGCAACACAAGGTTTAAAGACAACTCCAAAGGACTCCTGATGGAGAGAGCTGGCTACATCCAGAGAGAGAACCAAGAAGTCTGAATGCAGATGGAGGCACACTGCTCTTTTTTTCTTTTTTTTTTTTTGGTTGTGTTTTGTTTCTTCTTTCTCCTGATTCATTCCATTGGTCATAATTCTTCTTTACAACTTGACTAGTGTGTAAATAAGTTTAATGCAAAGCTATATGTAGAAGATATATTGGATTCCATCCCATCTTGGGGAGGAGGGGGGAGAGGAGGTGGGGGAAGAAAATCTGGAACTCAGGATCATGCGGAACTGAGTGTTATAAACTAAAAATAAAAAAATCTTAATTAAAAAAAAAGAAAATGACTGAACAACAACAAAGAGAAGTCACCTGGTCCAACTCCCTAATTTGAGTGATGGGGGAGTGGAGGCCCAGAGAGGTAAAGTAAACTTTCCCCAGGTCACCTGGAGGCCCTGGCCAATACTCTGGAGCTCTGGGCCTCCTGCTGGTCTAAGACTAGGAAGAGTGCGGGTAAAATGTTAGTATGCCCTAATCTGACTTTTCCCTATTCTCCAATACCCTACATGAAGCATCGTATGCCTGGAGTCAACGTGTTGCTGGATGTGACATATGTAGCATCATGATTCCAGTATCTAAGAAGCCATGACCTCATCAATGGGCACATGCCCTCCACTAAGTGAGATCAGAGGGCGAGCCCTCTGTGCTGTGAATGAAAGCTTCAGCCCTCAGGGCCAACAGGATGGCCCTTTGCAAACTTAGCTCCGCAGGTCCTAGAACAACAGATCAGAAACATCTCTGCTGTACATCTTTAAGAACAATCTCATCATGATAACTGTGATACAGTCGGAAGCCTTTGGGGTCACAGCCCAGATTGAAGATTCTCTAAATCACAGGTGGAGCCTTGGCAGAGGGGAGGGCAGTGCCTCAGAGGATGATCAGCCAGGCTAAACCATGGCTCCGGGAAGTCAGCCTGCCCCAGTGAGCCATCACGTCCCAAGGCCCTTCCTTCTTCCCAGGTCACAGGGATGAAAGAGACAGAGCTTTTCCCTCACCTCATATAGTGGTGCTGATTGGTGAGCAGGCCAATCCCATTCAGCAGCTTCACAACGGGCTCCTTCTCTACCCTGGGAAGGACAGACACAACAGGTCAGATGCCAGCTCCTCCTACATCTTGTTCTGCCACCTCAGGGGAGCTCTTCCATGCCCTTGTCAGGCTGGTGATTAGTGAGCAGTGGGTGTGGGGACTATACTGGTCAGGGCTGTGGGACATGGTACCACCTCTGTGGCCAGAAGGGCACTTACCCAAAGGTTTCCTTGGAGAGGACTCCATTCACTTTCACACCAAAGTGGAATCTGACCTGCAAACAAAGGAGTAGCTAGAGTATTTAGCAAAGGCCACTGTCAAGCTCTTCCTCACAAATCAATGCTATGCATTGGGAATAAAAGGTTCAACAGGTGACAAAGACACGGACAATCATTTGAGAAGATGAAGGAAACAAACATTTATTTAGCACCTACTATGGCCTAGGTGCTTTTTACAAATATTATCTCATCTGACCCTCACAACAGCCCTGTGAGGTAAGTGCTGTTATGATCCACATTTTGCATTTGAGGAAACTGAGGCAGACAGAGGTTAAGGACCATGTTTAGAGTCACACAGCTAGTAGATGTTTGAGGTGACATGTGAACTCAGGTCTCCCTGGCTTTAGGTCCATTTAGGGCTGGGGGAATCAGGAAAGACTTTCCATAGGAGGAGGCATGGATATGGAACTTTGAAAGAAGCTATGGATAGAGGGAGTATAGTCCAGGCACTGGAAGTAGCTTATGCAAAGGCACCAAAAAGGGAGACTAGACACCTAGTTTGAGGAACAGCAGGTAAGCCCATTGGGCCTTGTCTGGAAAAAGTGGGTTGGAGAATGAACAGGTAGGAGAAGACCAAGAAGTAAGGAAAAGAGGTGCACCCAACAACCAGGACCTCAGTTGTCTCTGGAAATACCTCTGAGAATGAGTCTTTGTGCACATTTTGGATTTCCAGTGTTCAAACACACAACAGAAAGATTCTCTCATTTGCTCTCCTGGTCACTCTTGGAGGAAAGGGTGGAAGCAAGGGTTAGCATCTGTATGCTGTATGTATGGCAGGGGTTAGCATGTGGTATGAAAGAGAACTGAAGCCCCCCAAAGGAAAAGACTCATCCAAGGTGACACAGAGAGATGAGAGCAAGGCTAAAGACAGAACTCCAAAGAGAAGTCTGTATTGAAGTAGAGATCTCTTTATATCTATCTTATCAGGTGGCTAGGGGACGCCACAGGAGATAGAGCACTGGGCTGGGAGTCAGAAAATACATCAAATCTAGCCTCAGACACTCATTAGCTGTGTGACCTTGGGCAAGTGACTTAACTTTTGTCTGCCTCAGTTTCCTCAAATTTAAGTGGGGATAATAACAGATCTACCTTGTGGGGTTGTTGGAAGCATCAAAGGAGATATTTGTAAAAAGCACTTAGCACAGTGCCTGGCACATAGTAGGTGCTAAATAATGCTTGTTCCTCTCTCCCTCCCCTTAGACTCTTTCAAAGGCACACTGAAACCAGACCAGTTCAACATCAGAAATCATCAGCACTGATAGACAGACAGACCCTCCGACTTTCAACCATACAGAATCTCCAGCAAAAGAGATGATCCCCTCCCCCACACACACACCTCCCACTGTCACTGCCCAGAAGAACTGCAACATCAAGTTAGTAAACATGTTACCTTTGGGTGAACTATGCTGGTTTTGTGCAAAAACTGCTTTATAACCAGACAATCTGTCATCAAAGTTGTGGGCTTTTCATCAACCTGTTTAAAAAGCACATAGAAGAATCCAAACCCTCAGATTACAAATGTGCTATTCCTTGGACAAGAATGAATATTTCATGTGAAGCTATTTGAACATTCAGAGAGAACCAGAATTAAAACCATTGGGGTCAATTAGAAGGCAGGTACAGGCAGGCGGCTCCTTGGAGGGGAGGCCCTTAAAACCTCTTCTCAAGGGCTTGAACTTGATACATTAAAGGCAAGTGGGTGCTTGGACAAGTATGTAAACAAAGGAGGACAGTCCTTCTAGGTGTGTACATAACAACTGTAAAGCAAGCTCTTTACAAACCTTAAAGTTATCTATAAATGCAAGCTGCTATTATTAGATAATGGACTGGAGAAAACAATGCTTAGAAGCAAGAGCCTCCTCCTGGTTCACACAGGAAGTGATCCCACCTACATTTTAAATAATTTCCCAGAACTCTCAACGGTACTACTGCACCAGCAGCATGGTGTTTCGAAGTAGCTGATTGACTTAACAGGTCTATATTATTTCTCTACCTTTCAAACACAAAAAACAGCCCAAAATATAGATAGGATTAGTGTTGAAAGGGCCTTTAAGAAGATCACTTAGTCCAACCTCTAATTTTACAGATCAGAAAAATAAGGCCTAGTAAAGCATGTCCAACAGCCCCCAGGCAGTTACATCTTTGAAATGCATGAAAACACAAGAGAGAGTCCAGGTTAGGGAGCACAATGAAAGTCCCCACTGGGGAAGAAGGAACGTCCCAAAGCAATCTTGAGGCTAAGTAGGTCATAAAACCCATGCTTTTCTTATGGCTGTCATCATGGAGGAGCCCCAGGGCTTTGTAAATACATGGCTGGATCATGAAAGGAAGCTCATGATGTTGCCAGGTAACACAGAGCCAGGCCTTCCTTTCCAGATCTTCTCTTCCTTCCCCAGGAAAAAAGCACCACTATACATTTCATAAAAATGTTCTGCTGCTGGGTCCACAGCACCAGACTCTGCTGGCCCAGCATAAGGCATCTTAGGGTTAGAGTTAGGGTTAGGGATATCCACTTCCTATGGACAAAAGAAATGCTCTTAGTCCTGGGCACCAGGTCCCCTAGCAAGCAATGATCATATGACTCTTGGCCTGTACTCTCTGCCCTCACCGTGTCTAACTACCCACGGGTGGTTCTTGCCATAGCAAACCATGTTGCTAATGTGAGCAGACAGGACAGTGCATCGGCAGGACTCAACGCTGTTTTCACAGTTGACATCTGCACCTTGCCAGGTAGGGACTTGGAATGATTTGAGACTTACCTTGTGCATTATTTTCTCAATGTTCTAACTTAGTGGTTTCCAGCTGTTCTGAGCATGAGCACCCCTTTCTACAGTCAAAAAGCTTTAGTAATTAGAGTTTGAACTATTTTCGATCCATTAGTATAACTGAAGAAATACGTGACAAAAAGCTAGGACTTCAGGAACACTTTTAAATTTGTATTTGTATTAATTTTGAATTTGTATTTGAATTTGTATTAATCACAATAATATTTACATACATTTGTAAAACAGTACTCTATATTATATATACATATGTATAGGCATCATAATACATACATACGAGGCACATTATTCAAACTACAATCTATGTTTGTTTATCAGTCTCCAAATCTGTTGCAGATAAAGATAAGTAAGTGACAAAACACCTATGAATTGTTTACTGTGCGCCAAACACTCTGCTTGTCAAAATGACTGTGCCTGGTTTGTACATGGCTTTGATGCCACCTTAAAATAATTCCCAGGGGAGGAGTGGCCGGGACTATATGTTCCAGGTAGATTACAAGCACTTCACCGGCAGCAACTATTTTCTTTTTTATTTTTACATTTCTTTTTTTTTGGTGAGGGGGGAAGGCAGGGCAATTGAGGTTAGGTGATTTGTCCAGTCACACAGTTAGTAAGGGTGTCAAGTGTCTGATCTGAACTCAGGTCCTGACTCCAGGGCCAGTGCTCTACTCACTGCACCACCTAGCTGCCCCCAGCAACTATTTTCTACTCATGGATGCCTACCAAACTCTTTCCTGAGTACCTACCAAGTACTTAAGAAAGAGCAGGTTTTGTTGTTTCCTTGGCAGAAGGGTATTGTAACCCACTGGTACTACAGAAGGGCTGATTGTCAGACTCTAGGAAAGTAAGTGGCCATCAGGGCATGCAGGGCTGGATTAGGAATTCTACACTAATGGGAACCCAGAAATAATCAGAAGGAGCATCAAATATAAGGAGGGAGCACAAGACCTCTAACTCAGACAACTAATGACAGCCACTAGCTGAGCTGTCCTTCAGCACCAAGCCAGTAAACAAGGTCTGCTCTGCAGCTAACTGCAGACAAGCATGGCCAGCCAATGACAGGGAAGCAGGAACCTTAGACTTGTCCTTCTCAGCCCTCTCTACTGTTTCAGCACAAGAAGGGGCACATGAGTTACCAGAGGAAAAAAACGGTCTGTTCCTGCTGCTCTGGGGATGCCCAAGCTACAGTAGCTCTGCCAAGTCCTCCGGCTGTCCTATAACCAGCTGTGGGTCCTTGAACAAGTCACTCTATGAGCTCAGTTTTCTCCTCTGTAAAGTGGGCATATTACTTGCAATTCCTATCTCACAGGTACAGCTACAATGAGGTGATGCAGGTACTTTTCAAACCTTCCCATGTAACAAGTTGCTGCTGGAAGAGGGTAAACTCATGCAGGAACTGGATAAGAAACACTGATGTCCTGTCGTCCTCTCCGCTACTGAGCTGTCCTAAAGATGTTTTTGGTGAGGCTACAGAAGATGAATTTGCATCCAAATATTTCCACTCAGTTATAAAAAGGAGTTATTTTATACCATCTGTGCAATAGTCTGTAGAACATTAAACATAAAAGAACAGAGCCTTTACTCAGTGTCCTCTTTACTGCTTCTTCACCTAAGTCATCACCACATCCAAGGACTTCAACATGGACAAGCAGGCAGTGAAGCAGCAATTCAGCAACTTTGGAGACATAGCCAAGGTCATGGCTTTGGTCAAAGACAGGCATATACAAAGGTCCTGGGGCTTTGGTTTCATCACCTTCACCAGCCCTGTACACACTATGGGTGCCATGCTGGTCAGAAATGGATGAGTGACAGATCAAAGTGGACCATGTGGGAAAGTCATGCCAGGGCTTGAAGGGCAGATCCTTTTGGCTACAGTGAGAAGGGTTATGGTGGAAGTGGGGGAAGATAGGATGGGTACAGAGACTAACCTGGTAGAAGCCAGGGAGGTGAAGATTGTGATTCTGGAGACTGACAGGGGAACAAAGATGACAACTGGGCTGACCTGTGTGCAGAGTAAAAGTTCTTCCTGACTCAAGATGGTCCTTACTTGCAATGGCCATATTTATAAAGTTTTTTTGGAGCCTCACTGAAATATAATTCCTTTGAATCAACTCTCTTTCCCCGTCATTGGTCTCTTAGCTTGCTACATGGGGTATATGGGGTATAAAATGAGGAGCAGGACCACTGGAGTGAGGACTTTCTAAGCTCTTTCCAGGGCTGCTCACCCACCTTTGGTGTCCAACTGGTTACTCTACTCTCACCTGTGGTTCCAATAAGCTGTAGCATGAGCAGCAGTAGCTACACCCCAGTAAAACCATCTTCGTAAAAGCAGATGGGCTAAACCAGATTAAGGGCAACTGACAGGCTCCAAACTTGGTGAGGTAAGGGGACGTCTATCCCAAGCATCTGAAGACTTTCCTCAGCAAACTGGGTAGATAAGAACAATTTGTTCTATTAGCTATGAAGGTGGCTTAAGCAGGTGCTGTGGAGTTTTAAAGCTTGGTCGGTCACTGAAGATGCCAAGGTCATCCACTGCATCCCAGGCCACTGCCAGTCATTTTGGTTTTTTTGTTGTCACTGGACTTTGATGACTCGTGAAGAAAGAGGGAGGTTGACGACTTTGTGCAGCTCTGCCTCACTTAAATCCAATTTATGCGCGGGTCAAGACATCACTCTGTGTTGTCATTGGTCCTTTATGAAATGAAGGACAAATGGCAAGTTTGCTACAGGCAGGCCTGGAGGCCTCTAATAAGATGATCCACATAAACTTTCATTAAGAAAGTTCCAGTCATTCCTGGGGGTTTTCAAATCCATTTGGAAGAGTTTTATTTTTGCCTCTTGATAACACAGTCATGTACCTTCTAGTTTGGAGAGTTTCTGGCCTTGCCGTAGTTTTGCTCCAGCTGAGAAACTTGGACAAGGCTGTTGTGATGCTTTGCTTCCTTAGCAAGCAGCCAGCAGGTGTCTAGGCCACTTGGTCCACCTGACTTCATAATAAATTTTCTCTTAAAATTTTTATTTTCAGTTCCAAATTCTTATCCTCCCAGTACCCCTTCCCCCACTCATTGGGAAGGCAAGAAATATGTATGTATATATGTGTGTAGCCATGCAAAACATATTTATACATTGGCCATGTTGCCCAAAAAAAGGCAAGAAAAATAAAGAGAAAAAAGGTTTCCATCTGCACTTACTGTCCATCCATGCTCTCTCTGGAGGTGGATAGCATTTTTCATTATGAGTCCTTTGGAATTGTCTTAGATCACTATATTGATCAGAACAGTTAAGTCTTTCACTGTTATCGTTATAATATTGCCATTACTGTGTAGATTGTTCTCTTGGTTCTGGCTCACTTTATTTTGCATCAGTTCATGTATGTCTTCACAGATTTTTCTGAAATCATCCCTTTCATCTTTTCTTATAATACAATAGTATTCCAACACATTCATATATGACAAGTTGTTCAGTCATTCCCCAGTTCATGGGCATTCCCTCAATTTCCAGTTCTTTGACACCACACAAAAAGAGTTGCTATAAATATTTTTGTGTGTGTGGGTACAAAAATAGTCCTCTTTCTTTGATCTCTTTGAGGGTGTAGCCCAAGTAGCAGTATTGCTGAGTTAAAGGGTCTGCACAGTTTAATAACTTTTAGGGCATAGTTTCAAATGGCCTTCCAGAATAGTTAGACTAGTTTCACAGCGCTACTAACAGCACATTAATGTATCTGTTCTCCCACGTCCTCTCCAGCATTTTCCTTTTCCTTTTCTGTCATGTTAACCAACCTGATGGGTGTGAGGTGGTACCTCAGAGTGGTTTTATTTCTCTAATTATTAGTGACTTGGAGTGTTTTTATATGGCTATTGATAGCTTGGATTTCTTCTTCTGAAAACTGTCTATTTATATATCCTTTGACCATTTGTCAGCTGGGGGAAAAAAGGTATTTTTTTAATTAATACTCCCTACAACTTTCCAAAAGATAGATCTGAGACTTATCATGAGAAGTTTTTGAAAACATTGGTCAATATCTTTTTTTTAACTGGAAGAGAAACCCTTGTATTCTGGCTTTTAAGGTAAGAAGACAGATGAAATACAATTGTACACTATAGTAACACTCTAAAGCACTTTTATGATGTCCTAAAGGCTATTTATGGGCCAAAGACCTATGGTGTATCTCAACTACTCAGTGCCAATGGTGCCACACTGATTAGTGATAAGGACATGATCCTGGAAAGATGGGCTTAACACCTCCATACTGTTCTCAACAGACTATCATCAATCAATGCTGAAGCCACTGACCACATACCTCAGGTTGAAGTCAATCCCCCTCTAGCTCACCTTCCAACTGAAGGTCACTGAACGTTTTTCAAAACTGAAGGTTTTGGATGCCATTAGTCTCCTCTCATGTGGCAAAGTGCCTATTGCTGATTCTATTCCAACAGAGATCTACAAGGCAGGGGTCCACTGTTCATACAAAAAATGGCCGAAATTTTCCAGGTTACATGGCAAAAGGAGGCTATCCTCCAGGAGTTCAAGGATGCCTCCATTGTCTATTTCTATAAAAGTGAATAGACTACCCTGTGACAATCACAAGGGGATCTCTCTCTTGGTCACTGTTGGCATGATTCTTGCCAGAGTCCTTCTTAATAAGCTGATCCTTCATCTAGAAGATGGTCATCTACCTGAGAGCCATTATGGCTTCTGAAAGGGCTGAGGAATGGTAAATATGGTTTTTGCTGCTTGATAATTCCAGGAAAAATGCCAGGACCAGAATAGAGGTCAGTATACAAAATTCATTGATCTGACCAAGGCCTTTGATACTGTCAGTCATGGAGACCTGTGAAAGATAATGGCAAAGTTTGGTTGCCCACAGAAGTTCATCAGCATTGCATGTCAGTTTCATGATGGCATTCTTGCATGGGTTCTGGATCATGGATGATGCTCTCAAGCTTTCCCAATCACCAATGGAATGAAGCAAGGCTGTGTGCTTTTTCTCATGCTTTGTAGCATGATGTTTTCAGCAATATTGCAGACACCATCAGTGAGGATGAAAACAGCATCAAAGTCAGTTACTGCACTGATGGTAAATTATTTAACTTGAAAAGGCTACAAGCCAAGACTAAAGCAGAGGGAGAATTGGTGCATGATTTTTTGTTTGCAGATGATGGTATACTCAATGCTACCTTCGAGGCTGAGATGCAACAAAGTTTGGATCGATTCTCTGCTGCTTGTGCTAATTAACACCAAGAAAACACAAGTTCTCCATCAGCCAGCATCACAGCATCCATAGGTGGAACCATCAGTTATAGCAAATGGAGAAATTTTGAATACTGTGGAATAAATTCCCTTACCCTGGCAGTATACTTTCCAGGGATGTACACACAGATGATGAGATTGATGCACACATTGCCAGAGCCTAGCTCAGTGTTTGGGAAGCTCTGAAGGAAAGTGTGGGAGAGAAAAGGTATTAGACTGCCAACCAAACTGAAGGACTACAGAGCCCGTTGCGCTGACCTCGTTGTTGTATGCCTGTGAAATATGGACAGCATTCCAGCATTGCTTCCATTTGAATTGTCTTAGGAAAATTCTGAAGATCACCTGACAAGATAAGGTACCAGACACTAAGGTCCTTCCTTGATTTTAACTGCCAAGCATTCAAACTCTACATCAGAAAGTGCAACTCTGATGGGTTGGCCATGTTGTTCAAATGCCAAATGTATGTTTGCCTAAAGGATTATTTTACAAAGAACTCACACAAGGCAAGTGCTCACACAGGTCAGAAGAAGTGATACAAGGACACTTTCAAGGTCTCTCTGAAGAATTTTGTGAGGCATAGGAGACACTGGCAAAGGACCGCCCAGCATGGCCTGCCCACATTAAAGAAGGCTTTGTGCTCTATGAGCAAAGCAGAATTGCAGGAGCTCAAAAGAAACATGAGATGCACAAACCTAGAGACATCTCCACTCCAAATGTTCATGTGAACTACTTGTGCCCAACCCGTGGTAGAGCTTTCTGAGCTCATATTAGCCAGATCAGCCATAGGTGGACACACTGTGCCTGTGACCCCAAAATAGTAATGTCATTTTGGTCCTCTTTGAGAATGAAGAACAACCAACCAACCCAACCATTTTGATTCAGTAAGTAGAACAACAGAAATACTTTTCAGCATACTTTGGAAAATTATTTCTCTAAATTTTAGCTAAAATCATTCAAGCCTCCTTTAACTACTCTTTATAACAATTTCTCTTTCTACCTGGTCCACGGTGATTTTAATTGTTGCTTTATTTAATTGAATTACCAAAAGGGCCTTCTACACTTAGTCTTAATCAGTTTGGAGAGAATTCTTTCCTCAGCTGATAAGGTCTCTTGCTTTATTTTTTTTTACATGCTAATTTATTATTTTTTTATATTTAGCATTCTTTTATTTTTCAATTTTAAGTTCCTAATGCTTTCTCTCCCACTTCCTCCCCCACTCACTGAGAAGGCAACATAAGATCAATTATACATGTGAAATCATGCAAAATATATTTCCTTATTAGGCATATTTTTTTTAAAAAGCAAATAAATAAAGTGAGAAAATTCTACTTCAATTTGCACTCAGAGTTCATCGGTTCCCTCTCTAGAGGTGGGCAGCATGTTTTCATCATGAGTCTTTTAGAATTGTCTTGGATTGTTGTTCAGATTAGAGTAGCCAAGTGTTTCATCATCACACCACTGATCATCATTACAATACTGCCGTTATCGTGCACAATCATCTCCTGGTTCTTCTCACTTCAATTTGCATCAGCTCATATAGATCTTGCCACATTTTTTTCTGTGACCACCTTCCTCATCATTTCCCATAACACAGTAGTACTCTATCACAATCACATACCACAGCTGGTTCAGCTATTCCCCAATTGATGAGCATCCCCTCAATTTCCAATTCTTTGTCAATACAAAAAGATTTGCTATAAATATTTTTTACATATAAGTCCTTCTCCTTTTTCTTAGATCTCTTTGGGATATAGACCTAGTAGTTGTATTACTGGGTCAAAGAATATGCATGGTTTTATAGACCTTTGGGCATAGTTCCAAATCATTCCCCAGAATGGCTGGAACAGTTCACTACTCCACCAGCAGTTCCTTAGTGTGCCTATTTTCCCCTCATCCCCTCCAGCATTTGTCATTTCTCATGGTTCTGAGGTGGTCCCTGAATTGTTTTAATTTGCATTTCTCTAATCAATAGTGATTTAGAGCATTTTTTTCATGACTATAGATAGCTTTGATTTCTTCTTCTGAAAACTGCTTGTTTATATCCTTTGACCATTTATCAACTGGGGAATGACTTATTTTTATAAATCTGACTCAGCTCTATACTCAGTATATATTTGAGAAATGAGGTTTTTGTCAGAGAAACTTGTAACAACTACTTCATTGTCTTTTAGCATAATGTGATTTCACTGATTATCTTTTTTAATTAGGTCTATTTTTGCTTTTGCTTCATCTGAGATCATGATTGCTACTCTAGTCTTTTTTACTTTAACTAAAGCTTATTAGATTCTGCTCCAGCCTTTTATTTTAACTCTGTGTGTGTGTCTTTCTGTTTCAAGTGTGTCTCTTAGAGACAATATATTGTTGGATTCTGGTTTCTAATTTATTCTGCTATTGCTTCCATTTTCTGGGCAAGATCATCCCATTTATATTCATGGTTATGATTACTATGTACTCTCCTCCATCCCATTTTCCTCTGTTTCTTCCTCTCTATTTTTATCTTGTCCCTCCTCGAAAATCTATTTTGCTTCTAACCACTGCTCCCCTTAATCCACTCACTCTTTTTTCTCCTACCCCCACCCTTTTCTCTTATCTCTTTCCCCTCTTATTTCCTTACTGGGTAAGTTACATTTCTATACACAACTGAATGTGCAAATATATATTCTTCCCTCTTTGAACCAATTCTGATGAGAGTGAGGTTCAAGCATTGCCCACCTACCTCCCAACTTTCCCCTCCATGGTAAAAGCTCTCCCTTGAGCACCTCTTTTATGTGAGAAAAATTTCACCCATTTTGTCTCTCCCTTCTCCCCTTCCCCAGTGCCTCCCTCTTTCTTACTTCCTCTCTCTCTCTCTCTCTCTTTTTTTTTTTTTTTTTGGAGATCATTCCAACATAATCAACTTACAATCATGTCCTCTGTCTATGTAACTTTCTTTTAACTACCCTAATAATGATAAATTTCTTAGGAGTTACATGTATCATCTTCCCACATAGGAATGTAAACAGTTTAACCTTATTAAGTCCATTATGATTACTCTTTGATGTTTACCTTTTTATGCTTCTCTTGAGTCTTCTGTTTGAATGTAAAATTTTCATTCAGCTCTGGTCTTTTTATCAGGAATGCTTGAAAGTCTTCTATTTCACTAAACATTCATTTCTTCCAGAAAGATTACACTCAATTTTGCTTGGTAGGTTATTCTTGGTTGCAATCCTAGCTTCTTTGTCCTTTGGAATATCATTCTAAGCCCTCCACTCCTTTAATGTGGAACCTGCTAAATCTTGCGTGATCCTGACTGTGGTGCCACCATATTTGAATTGTTTCTTTCTGGCTGCTTGAAGCATTTTTTCTTTGACCTGGGAACTCTAGAATTTAGCTGTAATATTCCTTAGAATTTTCATTTTGGGATCTCTTTCAGGAAGTGATCAATGGATTCTTTCCATTTCTATTTTACCCTCTGGCTCTAAGATATTGGGGAAGCTTCTTTTTATGATTTCTTGAAATATGTCTAGGCTCTTTCTTTGATCAGGGCTTTCAGGTAGTCAAATCATTCCAAATTATTTCTCCCCAATCTATTTTCCAGGTCAGTTGTTTCTCTGATGAGATATTTCTTCTATTTTTCATTCTTTTGACTTTTATTGTTTCCTGATGTCTCATGGAGTCACTAGCTTTCAGTTGCCCAATTCTCATTTTTAAGGAATTATTTTCTTCAGTGGCATTCTGTTCCTCTTTTTCCATTTGGCCAATTCTGATTTTTAATTCTCTTTAGTGAATTTTTATAACTCTTTTTCCATTTGGCCAATTCTGCTTTTTAAGGAATTCTTCTCCTTAGTGAATTTTTGTACCTCTTTTATCATTTGGCCAATTCTGTTTTTTAAGGTATTACTTTTTTCAGTATTTTCTGTGCCTCTTTTGCCAAGCTGTTAATTCTCTTTTGATAATTTTCCTGCATCATTCTCTTTCCCTCCCAAAAAAAATTTCAATTAAAATTGACAAGGTTTTACCTTATATTACAGAGTCAGACACAACTGAAACAACTGAACAACAAAAATAGCTGCAGGAAAAAATATACATATGAAGAGTATTTTCACCTACTAATCAATGTAGCAGTGAGTATTTCTAGAATAAAGGAGTCTTTTATACTATCACTGACTCAAAGGATATCTATCAACTCTTTGAGGATGATGTAAAAGTCAATACTAAGAAGACAGCCACTCCAGGTAGAAAATACATACCTCTAGTGAACCCCAATGAGTTGACATCTCCATGGAAATAAGCTTCTGGCTGTTCTGAACTGGACTGAGCACATTCTTCAGTAGGATCAGCTCAGTGACTGGCTGGCTGCAGGCTCCACCTTCACTCTGGATGACTCCTCATGACAACCACCACCAACACAGATACTCTGGGAACTTTTGCTTTACTCATCTTATGTCTCCAAAGCTACCTGGATTAGCAAAAGCATACACCCTCTTTTCCTAGAAATGCCTAGTGGTCTTCTGCAATTACATTTACTGTTTCTTATTCCCCTATAGGAGATAAGTCACCAAAGGGAATATCTGTTTCCTCAGCACCGTCCTTATGCCTTCTTAAATGGCTACCAGGGCTTCCTCAAAGTTTGATCCATTTAAACTCAGGAGAGAAAATTCCTGCATATCCCCAGGGAACCCAAGTCCTCTACAGTTGGGCCAATTCTGAATTCTGCCACTAAAAGCATAACCACTGGCTACAGTTAAATAGCTTACATTTGCGTAGCACTTGAAGATTTGCAAAACACCTTAAAAGCATGACCTCAGTTCCTCTTCACTACATCATCCCCATTTTACAGTTAAGGAAACTCAATGACTTGCTCAGGGTCACACAGTGTCTGAGATAAGATGTGAACTCAGGTCTTCCTGGCTCCAAGAGCAGCATTCTGTACCCTTCTGCCTCTCCTTAATGCAATAAGGTTCCAAATGAGGTGGTACAAGGCTCTGAAGAGAACCCTGGCCCTGGAATCAGTGTGGGATTCACTTGGGGTGAAAGTACAGCTCCTAAACTCCCTGACTACAGGACACCAGGCAGATCATTTCTTCTTTCAGAGCTTTTCTTTTCTTATCTATATGATGGAAACGATAATCATCATCTAGCAGGGCTGTGGCGAGGAAGGGATTTGCAAACTTTAAACCATCACAGGAATGTGAAATATTATTATTAACAAATACCAAAATATGTATTGCTGCTCAAGGATCTTTATTAATTTTTTTTCTTTAGAAGTTCAAAATTCAGTTAGGGTAGGAAAGGAGATGCCAAGCTCTTTTTTCACAGAACCAAAGAATCTCTGGCTCTGAAGAGTCCAACCTCTTCAATTTATAGATAAAGAAAAAGCAAGATAATAGCTGCCCTCTGCTTGGAAATCCCCAGTGAGAGGGACCTCATCCCTCCCCAGTTAGCCCTTTCTACTTTTGCCGACATATTCAATTCACGTTTGGAGGTTTTTACTTACTTAGAGCCTTAATTTGCATCTTTATAATTTCCATCCACTATTACCAGTTTTGTCCTTAGGGGCCAGGGCAAGAAGTCGAATCCCTCTTCCACTTTCCAAACCTTCAAATACTTGAAAACAGCTGCCATATCCCCCTGAATCTTCAATTCCTAGACCAATCAGCTGGCTGGCCTGGCCTAGGGGTATTGGTCCTTAAAGCATGCCTAGATATTCTGGATCTGGTTCCAGGTCTTGAAGTATGCACAGATCTCTGCTTGGACTCAGTCCTTGGAGCATGTGAGGACACTTACTGCATGCTTCTTATGCAACCACATGGGAACTTTGGGGAACTGGTTTCCAGCCGTCAGTGACAGAAACAGTTGGTACTGTGTGATGACAAAAAGTTTTCTAATCAGCTGAAGAGCCAGAAAAACTAATGACTCAGGAGTTGCTGAGACAGAACTGGCTGCACATAAGTAAGGTATGAACCACCCTTTGACAGCTCCAAGTGAGAAGAATTGCTTTGAGCTGATGAGCACCATGAATCCATGTGCATATGGCGCTTCAGGCACTATTGTCTTTATTCTTTCCTGATATTAAGAAAAAGTGTATTTTGAGATGGGAGTTTCAAGTGAGTCTCAGTGATCAATAGCAGTGGTTGTGGTTGATGAGAGAGGAAGTCTCTAGAGATGGCTACGCCAGGATAGTTATCCAAAGATGGCAACAACTTCAGGGAGGGAGATCCCTCATGGAAGAAAGGTATGCCAACTATGGGCTTAATGGAGGTCCAGACCCTCAGATGTGGCAGACAGCCATATCTGAGGAGAGCTCCCCTCCTCAGGGCGGAACTGTGAGATGCCCATCTGACATAGATTCCCTACCCATGTGTCTCACAATTGGACTTTCACTTGGCGCCCTCTTTCCCCAGGGAACTTGTGCGGATGGGGCAGAGGACACTCCCAGTTTGAGGAGATTATTTGCACCAAAAGGCATTTGCTTTAGTTTCTCAGTAGTATTCAATTAGTTCACTGTAAGCAGGGAGCACACCAGTAGAGCCCTTTCCTTACATGACAGAATCCTGAGAGTAACAACAGCATGCACTGCTTAGGGGTGGGAATGTGAGAAATGTTATGAAGGCAGAAATGCAAGATTTGGCAAGCAATTGGCTATGTCAGGTAAAGGAGAATGAGGAGTGGAGGCCAATATTGAGGGTGCAAACAGGGGAGAATTAAGTCAATGGCTGTACCTTCAACGGAAGTAGGGCAGTTGGAAGAGGGGTTTTTAGGGAAAGATGAGTGAGGTCTGGCATAAGTTGAGTTTGAGATGTCTTAGGGACATCCAGTCTGAAATGTCCAGTAGGCAACTGTTGATGTAAGCCTGGAGCTCAGGGGAAAGAGGAAGATTGGAAAGACAGACCTAAGAATCATCTGCAGAGACTCGATAGTGAAACCCGTGAAAGCCACTGCAAGAGAGACAGGGAAGATCAGGAGCTGAGGACTCCTGAAGCAGGAACCCACAGACCCCTTCTCAAAGTAAGGTTTTAAAATGCATAAAATAAAACATATAGAATTTACAAGGAAAGCCAATTGTATTGAAATACAGTTAACAAAATATCTTTTAAAAAACAAGTTCCCACAACCCAGGTTAAGAACCCTTAAGAGAGAGAAAGAAGAGGGTCTAGGACAGGGCCCTGCGGAACACCCACAGTTAGGGGGAGTGATCCAAACAACAGGCCAGAAGAGGAGAATGAGGAGGAGAACCAGGAGACACTAGTGTCATGAAGACCCAGAGAGGAGAAAATGGGCAGTAGTGTCAAATGCAGCTGCTAAGTGGAAAAAAAGGAGAGATTTCTTCATCTCTTCTCACTATAATTATACCTACTACTGTACTTTTTTTTTTAAGTAAACACAAAACCATCAAGAAAGAGTTTATAGAAGAACTTCCCAAACTTGCCTCAAATTTCATCTGGAAGGATGCCAACCCTGCCAGGTCCTCGGCACAGCAAGTTTCATCTGAAGGCCAACACAGCTTCCCAGAGAATACTGACAACAGTGACTGAATTTCTGTACAAGAAGAAACGATAAAATAGAAAAAAGTTTGGCTAAAGGCCAGGGTTTCAGGATAAGCCTCTATAACATCGATGAAAAGTTCTCCCTAATGGGAAGGGATAATAGGCACATTTTGAAAAATGACTATATCAGCACATTGGCACAACGTATATACTTCCTTTATAGCCACGTTTATTTAATCTATTTCTGTTTTCAGTTAATAGTTACAAGGTCATGTCCCAGTGCCAGGAATTGTAAGTGCTCATGGCTGAAAGGCTGATCACTTGAATTAATTTGTTACTGAATAACCACCAATTACACCAGTAAGCTAGCCAAATTTAATGCTTTTAAGTTGGGAAATCTGAACAACAGTGAGGATGCCCCCAGAGACTACGCTTAGAGTGTATTCAGTGATGGTAAAGTCCTTAATGAGTAATCTTTTCTTCATTTTGTGGATTATCCAAGTTCTTGACTGGCTCCACGTCAAACCTCCTCTCCTTAGAGGCTCGGCTCGGCCCTGGGTGACCAGTGGAAGGCAAGATCAGACTAAGAGCATCAGAACAAGAGAGGATAGGCCCTAGATTCGAAAGCTAAATGCAAATGATTTAATTATCCATCTTTTATATTTTCCATGCTTTTTCTCCTTTCCATTAGTACAGATAATTGGCTAGATTATATATGCAACTTGGCATCTGCAATCTTAAAAAGTTAATGAATCTGAAAACTATGATGATGCCATAACACATTAATGAACTTTTAATAATCAAGTAACAACAAAATTTACCTTGAATTTACAATACACCTTTCTCATGAAGAACTCAAAATAACCTAATAAACCCTCATCATGTCAAGGAAATACAGACGTGGCAAGAGCTAGATTCAATTTTACACACATTTATTAAGTTCCCACTACGCACAAGGATGGCTGCTGGGACTTTAGTTCAATTTTACACACATTTATTAAGTTCCCACTACGCACAAGGAGGGCTGCTGGAACTTTAGCTCAATTTTACACACATTTATTAAGTTCCCACTACGCACAAGGAGGGCTGCTGGGACTTTAGTTCAATTTTACACACATTTATTAAGTTCCCACTACGCACAAGGAGGGCTGCTGGGACTTTAGCTCAATTTTACACACATTTATTAAGTTCCCACTACGCACAAGGAGGGCTGCTGGAACTTTACCCCAATTTTACACACATTTATTAAGTTCCCACTACGCACAATGATGGCTGCTGGGACTTTACCCCAATTTTACACACATTTATTAAGTTCCCACTACGCACAAGGAGGGCTGCTGGGACTTTAGCTCAATTTTACACACATTTATTAAGTTCCCACTACGCACAAGGAGGGCTGCTGGGACTTTAGCTCAATTTTACACACATTTATTAAGTTCCCACTACGCACAAGGAGGGCTGCTGGGACTTTAGCTCAATTTTACACACATTTATTAAGTTCCCACTACGCACAAGGAGGGCTGCTGGGACTTTAGCTCAATTTTACACACATTTATTAAGTTCCCACTACGCACAAGGAGGGCTGCTGGAACTTTACCCCAATTTTACACACATTTATTAAGTTCCCACTACGCACAAGGATGGCTGCTGGGACTTTACCCCAATTTTACACACATTTATTAAGTTCCCACTACGCACAAGGATGGCTGCTGGGACTTTAGCTCAATTTTACACACATTTATTAAGTTCCCACTACGCACAAGGATGGCTGCTGGGACTTTAGCTCAATTTTACACACATTTATTAAGTTCCCACTACGCACAAGGAGGGCTGCTGGAACTTTAGTTCAATTTTATACACATTTATTAAGCTCCTACTATGTACAAGGAGGGCTGCTGGGACTTTAGCTCAATTTTATACACATTTATTAAGCTCCCACTACGCACAAGGATGGCTGCTGGGACTTTAGCTCAATTTTACACACATTTATTAAGTTCCCACTACGCACAAGGAGGTCTGCTGAAACTTTAGCTCAATTTTACACACATTTATTAAGTTCCCACTACGCACAAGGAGGGCTGCTGGGACTTTAGCTCAATTTTACACACATTTATTAAGTTCCCACTACGCACAAGGAGGGCTGCTGGGACTTTAGTTCAATTTTACACACATTTATTAAGTTCCCACTACGCACAAGGAGGGCTGCTGGAACTTTAGTTCAATTTTACACACATTTATTAAGTTCCCACTACGCACAAGGAGGGCTGCTGGAACTTTAGTTCAATTTTACACACATTTATTAAGTTCCCACTACGCACAAGGAGGGCTGCTGGAACTTTAGTTCAATTTTACACACATTTATTAAGTTCCCACTACGCACAAGGAGGGCTGCTGGGACTTTAGTTCAATTTTACACACATTTACTAAGTTCCCACTATGTACAAGGAGGGCTGCTGGGACTTTAGTTCAATTTTACACACATTTATTAAGTTCCCACTACGCACAAGGAGGGCTGCTGGGACTTTAGTTCAATTTTACACACATTTATTAAGTTCCCACTATGTACAAGGAGGGCTGCTGGAACTTTAGTTCAATTTTACACACATTTATTAAGTTCCCACTACGCACAAGGAGGGCTGCTGGGACTTTAGTTCAATTTTACACACATTTATTAAGTTCCCACTACGCACAAGGAGGGCTGCTGGGACTTTAGCTCAATTTTACACACATTTATTAAGTTCCCACTACGCACAAGGAGGGCTTCTAGAACTTTACCCCAATTTTACACACATTTATTAAGTTCCCACTACGCACAAGGATGGCTGCTGGGACTTTAGCTCAATTTTACACACATTTATTAAGTTCCCACTATGTACAAGGAGGGCTGCTGGGACTTTAGCTCAATTTTACACACATTTATTAAGTTCCCACTACGTACAAGGATGGCTGCTGGGACTTTAGCTCAATTTTACACACATTTATTAAGTTCCCACTACGCACAAGGAGGGCTGCTGGGACTTTAGTTCAATTTTACACACATTTATTAAGTTCCCACTACGTACAAGGAGGGCTGCTGGGACTTTAGTTCAATTTTACACACATTTATTAAGTTCCCACTACGCACAAGGAGGGCTGCTGGGACTTTAGCTCAATTTTACACACATTTATTAAGTTCCCACTACGCACAAGGATGGCTGCTGGGACTTTAGCTCAATTTTACACACATTTATTAAGTTCCCACTACGCACAAGGAGGGCTGCTGGGACTTTAGCTCAATTTTACACACATTTATTAAGTTCCCACTACGCACAAGGAGGGCTGCTGGAACTTTAGTTCAATTTTACACACATTTATTAAGTTCCCACTACGCACAAGGAGGGCTGCTGGGACTTTAGCTCAATTTTACACACATTTATTAAGTTCCCACTATGTACAAGGAGGGCTGCTGGGACTTTAGCTCAATTTTACACACATTTATTAAGTTCCCACTACGTACAAGGAGGGCTGCTGGGACTTTAGCTCAATTTTACACACATTTATTAAGTTCCCACTACGCACAAGGAGGGCTGCTGGGACTTTAGTTAAATTTTACACACATTTATTAAGTTCCCACTACGCACAAGGAGGGCTGCTGGAACTTTAGTTCAATTTTACACACATTTATTAAGTTCCCACTACGTACAAGGAGGGCTGCTGGGACTTTAGTTCAATTTTACACACATTTATTAAGTTTCCACTATGTACAAGGAGGGCTGCTGGGACTTTAGCTCAATTTTACACACATTTATTAAGTTCCCACTACGCACAAGGAGGGCTGTTGGAACTTTATTTCAATTTTACACACATTTATTAAGTTCCCACTATGTACAAGGAGGGCTGCTGGGACTTTAGCTCAATTTTACACACATTTATTAAGTTCCCACTACGCACAAGGAGGGCTGCTGGAACTTTACCCCAATTTTACACACATTTATTAAGTTCCCACTACGCACAAGGAGGGCTGCTGGAACTTTATTTCAATTTTACACACATTTATTAAGTTCCCACTATGTACAAGGAGGGCTGCTGGGACTTTAGCTCAATTTTACACACATTTATTAAGTTCCCACTACGCACAAGGAGGGCTGCTGGAACTTTAGTTCAATTTTATACACATTTATTAAGCTCCTACTATGTACAAGGAGGGCTGCTGGGACTTTAGCTCAATTTTATACACATTTATTAAGCTCCCACTACGCACAAGGATGGCTGCTGGGACTTTAGCTCAATTTTACACACATTTATTAAGTTCCCACTACGCACAAGGAGGTCTGCTGAAACTTTAGCTCAATTTTACACACATTTATTAAGTTCCCACTACGCACAAGGAGGGCTGCTGGGACTTTAGCTCAATTTTACACACATTTATTAAGTTCCCACTACGCACAAGGAGGGCTGCTGGGACTTTAGTTCAATTTTACACACATTTATTAAGTTCCCACTACGCACAAGGAGGGCTGCTGGAACTTTAGTTCAATTTTACACACATTTATTAAGTTCCCACTACGCACAAGGAGGGCTGCTGGAACTTTAGTTCAATTTTACACACATTTATTAAGTTCCCACTACGCACAAGGAGGGCTGCTGGAACTTTAGTTCAATTTTACACACATTTATTAAGTTCCCACTACGCACAAGGAGGGCTGCTGGGACTTTAGTTCAATTTTACACACATTTATTAAGTTCCCACTATGTACAAGGAGGGCTGCTGGGACTTTAGTTCAATTTTACACACATTTATTAAGTTCCCACTACGCACAAGGAGGGCTGCTGGGACTTTAGTTCAATTTTACACACATTTATTAAGTTCCCACTATGTACAAGGAGGGCTGCTGGAACTTTAGTTCAATTTTACACACATTTATTAAGTTCCCACTACGCACAAGGAGGGCTGCTGGGACTTTAGTTCAATTTTACACACATTTATTAAGTTCCCACTACGCACAAGGAGGGCTGCTGGGACTTTAGCTCAATTTTACACACATTTATTAAGTTCCCACTACGCACAAGGAGGGCTTCTAGAACTTTACCCCAATTTTACACACATTTATTAAGTTCCCACTACGCACAAGGATGGCTGCTGGGACTTTAGCTCAATTTTACACACATTTATTAAGTTCCCACTATGTACAAGGAGGGCTGCTGGGACTTTAGCTCAATTTTACACACATTTATTAAGTTCCCACTACGTACAAGGATGGCTGCTGGGACTTTAGCTCAATTTTACACACATTTATTAAGTTCCCACTACGCACAAGGAGGGCTGCTGGGACTTTAGTTCAATTTTACACACATTTATTAAGTTCCCACTACGTACAAGGAGGGCTGCTGGGACTTTAGTTCAATTTTACACACATTTATTAAGTTCCCACTACGCACAAGGAGGGCTGCTGGGACTTTAGCTCAATTTTACACACATTTATTAAGTTCCCACTACGCACAAGGATGGCTGCTGGGACTTTAGCTCAATTTTACACACATTTATTAAGTTCCCACTACGCACAAGGAGGGCTGCTGGGACTTTAGCTCAATTTTACACACATTTATTAAGTTCCCACTACGCACAAGGAGGGCTGCTGGAACTTTAGTTCAATTTTACACACATTTATTAAGTTCCCACTACGCACAAGGAGGGCTGCTGGGACTTTAGCTCAATTTTACACACATTTATTAAGTTCCCACTATGTACAAGGAGGGCTGCTGGGACTTTAGCTCAATTTTACACACATTTATTAAGTTCCCACTACGTACAAGGAGGGCTGCTGGGACTTTAGCTCAATTTTACACACATTTATTAAGTTCCCACTACGCACAAGGAGGGCTGCTGGGACTTTAGTTAAATTTTACACACATTTATTAAGTTCCCACTACGCACAAGGAGGGCTGCTGGAACTTTAGTTCAATTTTACACACATTTATTAAGTTCCCACTACGTACAAGGAGGGCTGCTGGGACTTTAGTTCAATTTTACACACATTTATTAAGTTTCCACTATGTACAAGGAGGGCTGCTGGGACTTTAGCTCAATTTTACACACATTTATTAAGTTCCCACTACGCACAAGGAGGGCTGTTGGAACTTTATTTCAATTTTACACACATTTATTAAGTTCCCACTATGTACAAGGAGGGCTGCTGGGACTTTAGCTCAATTTTACACACATTTATTAAGTTCCCACTACGCACAAGGAGGGCTGCTGGAACTTTACCCCAATTTTACACACATTTATTAAGTTCCCACTACGCACAAGGAGGGCTGCTGGAACTTTATTTCAATTTTACACACATTTATTAAGTTCCCACTATGTACAAGGAGGGCTGCTGGGACTTTAGCTCAATTTTACACACATTTATTAAGTTCCCACTACGCACAAGGAGGGCTGCTGGAACTTTACCCCAATTTTACACACATTTATTAAGTTCCCACTACGCACAAGGAGGGCTTCTAGAACTTTACCCCAATTTTACACACATTTATTAAGTTCCCACTACGCACAAGGAGGGCTTCTAGAACTTTACCCCAATTTTACACACATTTATTAAGTTCCCACTACGCACAAGGAGGGCTTCTAGAACTTTACCCCAATTTTACACACATTTATTAAGTTCCCACTACGCACAAGGATGGCTGCTGGGACTTTAGCTCAATTTTACACACATTTATTAAGTTCCCACTACGTACAAGGAGGGCTTCTAGAACTTTACCCCAATTTTACACACATTTATTAAGTTCCCACTACGCACAAGGAGGGCTTCTAGAACTTTACCCCAATTTTACACACATTTATTAAGTTCCCACTACGCACAAGGAGGGCTGCTGGGACTTTAGCTCAATTTTACACACATTTATTAAGTTCCCACTACGCACAAGGAGGGCTTCTAGAACTTTACCCCAATTTTACACACATTTATTAAGTTCCCACTACGCACAAGGATGGCTGCTGGGACTTTAGCTCAATTTTACACACATTTATTAAGTTCCCACTACGCACAAGGAGGGCTGCTGGGACTTTAGTTCAATTTTACACACATTTATTAAGTTCCCACTACGCACAAGGAGGGCTGCTGGAACTTTAGTTCAATTTTACACACATTTATTAAGTTCCCACTACGCACAAGGAGGGCTGCTGGGACTTTAGCTCAATTTTACACACATTTATTAAGTTCCCACTACGCACAAGGAGGGCTGCTGGAACTTTAGCTCAATTTTACACACATTTATTAAGTTCCCACTACGCACAAGGAGGGCTGCTGGAACTTTAGCTCAATTTTACACACATTTATTAAGTTCCCACTACGCACAAGGAGGGCTGCTGGAACTTTAGCTCAATTTTACACACATTTATTAAGTTCCCACTACGCACAAGGAGGGCTGCTGGAACTTTAGCTCAATTTTACACACATTTATTAAGTTCCCACTACGCACAAGGAGGGCTGCTGGAACTTTAGCTCAATTTTACACACATTTATTAAGTTCCCACTACGCACAAGGAGGGCTGCTGGAACTTTAGTTCAATTTTACACACATTTATTAAGTTCCCACTACGCACAAGGAGGGCTGCTGGAACTTTAGCTCAATTTTACACACATTTATTAAGTTCCCACTACGCACAAGGAGGGCTGCTGGAACTTTAGTTCAATTTTACACACATTTATTAAGTTCCCACTACGTACAAGGAGGGCTGCTGGGACTTTAGCTCAATTTTACACACATTTATTAAGTTCCCACTACGCACAAGGAGGGCTGCTGGAACTTTAGCTCAATTTTACACACATTTATTAAGTTCCCACTACGCACAAGGAGGGCTGCTGGAACTTTACCCCAATTTTACACACATTTATTAAGTTCCCACTACGCACAAGGAGGGCTGCTGGAACTTTAGCTCAATTTTACACACATTTATTAAGTTCCCACTACGCACAAGGAGGGCTGCTGGAACTTTAGTTCAATTTTACACACATTTATTAAGTTCCCACTACGCACAAGGAGGGCTGCTGGAACTTTAGCTCAATTTTACACACATTTATTAAGTTCCCACTACGCACAAGGAGGGCTGCTGGAACTTTATTTCAATTTTACACACATTTATTAAGTTCCCACTACGCACAAGGAGGGCTGCTGGGACTTTAGCTCAATTTTACACACATTTATTAAGTTCCCACTACGTACAAGGAGGGCTGCTGGGACTTTAGTTCAATTTTACACACATTTATTAAGTTCCCACTACGCACAAGGAGGGCTGCTGGAACTTTACCCCAATTTTACACACATTTATTAAGTTCCCACTACGCACAAGGAGGGCTGCTGGAACTTTATTTCAATTTTACACACATTTATTAAGTTCCCACTATGTACAAGGAGGGCTGCTGGGACTTTAGCTCAATTTTACACACATTTATTAAGTTCCCACTACGCACAAGGAGGGCTGCTGGAACTTTACCCCAATTTTACACACATTTATTAAGTTCCCACTACGCACAAGGAGGGCTTCTAGAACTTTACCCCAATTTTACACACATTTATTAAGTTCCCACTACGCACAAGGAGGGCTTCTAGAACTTTACCCCAATTTTACACACATTTATTAAGTTCCCACTACGCACAAGGAGGGCTCCTAGAACTTTACCCCAATTTTACACACATTTATTAAGTTCCCACTACGCACAAGGAGGGCTTCTAGAACTTTACCCCAATTTTACACACATTTATTAAGTTCCCACTACGCACAAGGATGGCTGCTGGGACTTTAGCTCAATTTTACACACATTTATTAAGTTCCCACTACGTACAAGGAGGGCTTCTAGAACTTTACCCCAATTTTACACACATTTATTAAGTTCCCACTACGCACAAGGAGGGCTTCTAGAACTTTACCCCAATTTTACACACATTTATTAAGTTCCCACTACGCACAAGGAGGGCTGCTGGGACTTTAGCTCAATTTTACACACATTTATTAAGTTCCCACTACGTACAAGGAGGGCTGCTGGGACTTTAGTTCAATTTTACACACATTTATTAAGTTCCCACTACGCACAAGGAGGACTGCTGGAACTTTAGTTCAATTTTACACACATTTATTAAGTTCCCACTACGCACAAGGAGGGCTGCTGGGACTTTAGCTCAATTTTACACACATTTATTAAGTTCCCACTACGCACAAGGAGGGCTGCTGGAACTTTAGCTCAATTTTACACACATTTATTAAGTTCCCACTACGCACAAGGAGGGCTGCTGGAACTTTAGCTCAATTTTACACACATTTATTAAGTTCCCACTACGCACAAGGAGGGCTGCTGGAACTTTAGCTCAATTTTACACACATTTATTAAGTTCCCACTACGCACAAGGAGGGCTGCTGGGACTTTAGCTCAATTTTACACACATTTATTAAGTTCCCACTACGCACAAGGAGGGCTGCTGGAACTTTAGCTCAATTTTACACACATTTATTAAGTTCCCACTACGCACAAGGAGGGCTGCTGGAACTTTAGTTCAATTTTACACACATTTATTAAGTTCCCACTACGCACAAGGAGGGCTGCTGGAACTTTAGCTCAATTTTACACACATTTATTAAGTTCCCACTACGCACAAGGAGGGCTGCTGGAACTTTATTTCAATTTTACACACATTTATTAAGTTCCCACTACGTACAAGGAGGGCTGCTGGGACTTTAGCTCAATTTTACACACATTTATTAAGTTCCCACTACGCACAAGGAGGGCTGCTGGAACTTTAGCTCAATTTTACACACATTTATTAAGTTCCCACTACGCACAAGGAGGGCTGCTGGAACTTTAGCTCAATTTTACACACATTTATTAAGTTCCCACTACGCACAAGGAGGGCTGCTGGAACTTTAGCTCAATTTTACACACATTTATTAAGTTCCCACTACGCACAAGGAGGGCTGCTGGAACTTTAGTTCAATTTTACACACATTTATTAAGTTCCCACTACGCACAAGGAGGGCTGCTGGAACTTTAGCTCAATTTTACACACATTTATTAAGTTCCCACTACGCACAAGGAGGGCTGCTGGGACTTTATTTCAATTTTACACACATTTATTAAGTTCCCACTACGTACAAGGAGGGCTGCTGGGACTTTAGCTCAATTTTACACACATTTATTAAGTTCCCACTACGTACAAGGAGGGCTGCTGGGACTTTAGTTCAATTTTACACACATTTATTAAGTTCCCACTACGCACAAGGATGGCTGCTGGAACTTTAGTTCAATTTTACACACATTTATTAAGTTCCCACTACGCACAAGGAGGGCTGCTGGGACTTTAGCTCAATTTTACACACATTTATTAAGTTCCCACTATGTACAAGGAGGGCTGCTGGGACTTTAGCTCAATTTTACACACATTTATTAAGTTCCCACTATGTACAAGGAGGGCTGCTGGAACTTTAGCTCAATTTTACACACATTTATTAAGTTCCCACTACGCACAAGGAGGGCTGCTGGGACTTTAGTTCAATTTTACACACATTTATTAAGTTCCCACTACGCACAAGGAGGGCTGCTGGGACTTTAGTTCAATTTTACACACATTTATTAAGTTCCCACTACGCACAAGGATGGCTGCTGGAACTTTAGTTCAATTTTACACACATTTATTAAGTTCCCACTACGCACAAGGAGGGCTGCTGGGACTTTAGCTCAATTTTACACACATTTATTAAGTTCCCACTACGCACAAGGAGAGCTGCTGGAACTTTACCCCAATTTTACACACATTTATTAAGTTCCCACTACGCACAAGGAGGGCTGCTGGAACTTTACCCCAATTTTACACACATTTATTAAGTTCCCACTACGCACAAGGAGGGCTTCTAGAACTTTACCCCAATTTTACACACATTTATTAAGTTCCCACTACGCACAAGGAGGGCTTCTAGAACTTTACCCCAATTTTACACACATTTATTAAGTTCCCACTACGCACAAGGAGGGCTTCTAGAACTTTACCCCAATTTTACACACATTTATTAAGTTCCCACTACGCACAAGGTGGGCTTCTAGAACTTTACCCCAATTTTACACACATTTATTAAGTTCCCACTACGCACAAGGATGGCTGCTGGGACTTTAGCTCAATTTTACACACATTTATTAAGTTCCCACTACGCACAAGGAGGGCTGCTGGAACTTTACCCCAATTTTACACACATTTATTAAGTTCCCACTACGCACAAGGAGGGCTTCTAGAACTTTACCCCAATTTTACACACATTTATTAAGTTCCCACTACGCACAAGGAGGGCTTCTAGAACTTTACCCCAATTTTACACACATTTATTAAGTTCCCACTACGCACAAGGAGGGCTTCTAGAACTTTACCCCAATTTTACACACATTTATTAAGTTCCCACTACGCACAAGGAGGGCTTCTAGAACTTTACCCCAATTTTACACACATTTATTAAGTTCCCACTACGCACAAGGATGGCTGCTGAGACTTTAGCTCAATTTTACACACATTTATTAAGTTCCCACTACGCACAAGGAGGGCTGCTGGAACTTTAGTTCAATTTTACACACATTTATTAAGTTCCCACTACGCACAAGGAGGGCTGCTGGGACTTTAGCTCAATTTTACACACATTTATTAAGTTCCCACTACGCACAAGGAGGGCTGCTGGGACTTTAGCTCAATTTTACACACATTTATTAAGTTCCCACTACGCACAAGGAGGGCTGCTGGAACTTTAGCTCAATTTTACACACATTTATTAAGTTCCCACTACGCACAAGGAGGGCTGCTGGAACTTTAGCTCAATTTTACACACATTTATTAAGTTCCCACTACGCACAAGGAGGGCTGCTGGAACTTTAGCTCAATTTTACACACATTTATTAAGTTCCCACTACGCACAAGGAGGGCTGCTGGAACTTTAGCTCAATTTTACACACATTTATTAAGTTCCCACTACGCACAAGGAGGGCTGCTGGAACTTTAGTTCAATTTTACACACATTTATTAAGTTCCCACTACGCACAAGGAGGGCTGCTGGAACTTTAGCTCAATTTTACACACATTTATTAAGTTCCCACTACGCACAAGGAGGGCTGCTGGAAATTTAGTTCAATTTTACACACATTTATTAAGTTCCCACTACGCACAAGGAGAGCTGCTGGAACTTTACCCCAATTTTACACACATTTATTAAGTTCCCACTACGCACAAGGAGGGCTGCTGGGACTTTAGTTCAATTTTACACACATTTATTAAGTTCCCACTACGCACAAGGATGGCTGCTGGAACTTTAGTTCAATTTTCCACACATTTATTAAGTTCCCACTACGCACAAGGAGGGCTGCTGGGACTTTAGCTCAATTTTACACACATTTATTAAGTTCCCACTATGTACAAGGAGGGCTGCTGGGACTTTAGCTCAATTTTACACACATTTATTAAGTTCCCACTATGTACAAGGAGGGCTGCTGGGACTTTAGCTCAATTTTACACACATTTATTAAGTTCCCACTATGTACAAGGAGGGCTGCTGGGACTTTAGTTCAATTTTACACACATTTATTAAGTTCCCACTATGTACAAGGAGGGCTGCTGGGACTTTAGCTCAATTTTACACACATTTATTAAGTTCCCACTATGTACAAGGAGGGCTGCTGGGACTTTAGCTCAATTTTACACACATTTATTAAGTTCCCACTACGTACAAGGAGGGCTTCTAGAACTTTATTTCAATTTTACACACATTTATTAAGTTCCCACTACGTACAAGGAGGGCTGCTGGAACTTTACCCCAATTTTACACACATTTATTAAGTTCCCACTACGCACAAGGATGGCTGCTGGAACTTTAGTTCAATTTTACACACATTTATTAAGTTCCCACTATGTACAAGGAGGGCTGCTGGGACTTTAGTTCAATTTTACACACATTTATTAAGTTCCCACTACGCACAAGGAGGGCTGCTGGAACTTTAGCTCAATTTTACACACATTTATTAAGTTCCCACTACGCACAAGGAGGGCTGCTGGAACTTTAGTTCAATTTTACACACATTTATTAAGTTCCCACTACGCACAAGGAGGGCTGCTGGAACTTTAGCTCAATTTTACACACATTTATTAAGTTCCCACTACGCACAAGGAGGGCTGCTGGGACTTTAGCTCAATTTTACACACATTTATTAAGTTCCCACTACGCACAAGGAGAGCTGCTGGAACTTTACCCCAATTTTACACACATTTATTAAGTTCCCACTACGCACAAGGAGGGCTGCTGGGACTTTAGTTCAATTTTACACACATTTATTAAGTTCCCACTACGCACAAGGATGGCTGCTGGAACTTTAGTTCAATTTTACACACATTTATTAAGTTCCCACTACGCACAAGGAGGGCTGCTGGGACTTTAGCTCAATTTTACACACATTTATTAAGTTCCCACTATGTACAAGGAGGGCTGCTGGGACTTTAGCTCAATTTTACACACATTTATTAAGTTCCCACTATGTACAAGGAGGGCTACTGGGACTTTAGCTCAATTTTACACACATTTATTAAGTTCCCACTATGTACAAGGAGGGCTGCTGGGACTTTAGTTCAATTTTACACACATTTATTAAGTTCCCACTATGTACAAGGAGGGCTGCTGGGACTTTAGCTCAATTTTACACACATTTATTAAGTTCCCACTATGTACAAGGAGGGCTGCTGGGACTTTAGCTCAATTTTACACACATTTATTAAGTTCCCACTACGTACAAGGAGGGCTTCTAGAACTTTATTTCAATTTTACACACATTTATTAAGTTCCCACTACGTACAAGGAGGGCTGCTGGAACTTTACCCCAATTTTACACACATTTATTAAGTTCCCACTACGCACAAGGAGGGCTGCTGGAACTTTACCCCAATTTTACACACATTTATTAAGTTCCCACTATGTACAAGGAGGGCTGCTGGGACTTTAGTTCAATTTTACACACATTTATTAAGTTCCCACTACGTACAAGGAGGGCTGCTGGAACTTTAGCTCAATTTTACACACATTTATTAAGTTCCCACTATGTACAAGGAGGGCTGCTGGAACTTTAGCTCAATTTTACACACATTTATTAAGTTCCCACTATGTACAAGGAGAGCTGCTGGAACTTTACCCCAATTTTACACACATTTATTAAGTTCCCACTACGCACAAGGAGGGCTGCTGGAACTTTACCCCAATTTTACACACATTTATTAAGTTCCCACTACGCACAAGGAGGGCTGCTGGAACTTTACCCCAATTTTACACACATTTATTAAGTTCCCACTACGCACAAGGAGGGCTGCTGGAACTTTAGTTCAATTTTACACACATTTATTAAGTTCCCACTACGCACAAGGAGGGCTGCTGGAACTTTAGTTCAATTTTACACACATTTATTAAGTTCCCACTACGCACAAGGAGGGCTGCTGGAACTTTAGTTCAATTTTACACACATTTATTAAGTTCCCACTACGCACAAGGAGGGCTGCTGGAACTTTAGTTCAATTTTACACACATTTATTAAGTTCCCACTACGCACAAGGAGGGCTGCTGGAACTTTAGCTCAATTTTACACACATTTATTAAGTTCCCACTACGCACAAGGAGGGCTGCTGGAACTTTAGTTCAATTTTACACACATTTATTAAGTTCCCACTACGCACAAGGAGGGCTGCTGGAACTTTATTTCAATTTTACACACATTTATTAAGTTCCCACTACGCACAAGGAGGGCTGCTGGGACTTTAGCTCAATTTTACACACATTTATTAAGTTCCCACTACGCACAAGGAGGGCTGCTGGGACTTTAGCTCAATTTTACACACATTTATTAAGTTCCCACTACGCACAAGGAGGGCTGCTGGAACTTTAGCTCAATTTTACACACATTTATTAAGTTCCCACTATGTACAAGGAGGGCTGCTGGAACTTTAGCTCAATTTTACACACATTTATTAAGTTCCCACTACGCACAAGGAGGGCTGCTGGAACTTTATTTCAATTTTACACACATTTATTAAGTTCCCACTACGTACAAGGAGGGCTGCTGGGACTTTAGCTCAATTTTACACACATTTATTAAGTTCCCACTACGTACAAGGAGTGCTGCTGGGACTTTAGTTCAATTTTACACACATTTATTAAGTTCCCACTACGCACAAGGATGGCTGCTGGGACTTTAGTTCAATTTTACACACATTTATTAAGTTCCCACTACGCACAAGGAGGGCTGCTGGGACTTTAGCTCAATTTTACACACATTTATTAAGTTCCCACTATGTACAAGGAGGGCTGCTGGGACTTTAGCTCAATTTTACACACATTTATTAAGTTCCCACTATGTACAAGGAGGGCTGCTGGAACTTTAGCTCAATTTTACACACATTTATTAAGT
Source organism: Trichosurus vulpecula (assembly GCF_011100635.1). NCBI lineage: Eukaryota > Metazoa > Chordata > Mammalia > Diprotodontia > Phalangeridae > Trichosurus > Trichosurus vulpecula. Next base: position 276,583,517 of record NC_050578.1, on the reverse strand, counting down.
TCCCACTACGCACAAGGAGGGCTGCTGGGACTTTAGTTCAATTTTACACACATTTATTAAGTTCCCACTACGCACAAGGAGGGCTGCTGGGACTTTAGCTCAATTTTACACACATTTATTAAGTTCCCACTACGCACAAGGAGGGCTGCTGGGACTTTAGCTCAATTTTACACACATTTATTAAGTTCCCACTACGCACAAGGAGAGCTGCTGGAACTTTACCCCAATTTTACACACATTTATTAAGTTCCCACTACGCACAAGGAGGGCTGCTGGGACTTTAGTTCAATTTTACACACATTTATTAAGTTCCCACTACGCACAAGGAGGGCTGCTGGAACTTTAGTTCAATTTTACACACATTTATTAAGTTCCCACTACGCACAAGGAGGGCTGCTGGGACTTTAGCTCAATTTTACACACATTTATTAAGTTCCCACTATGTACAAGGAGGGCTGCTGGGACTTTAGCTCAATTTTACACACATTTATTAAGTTCCCACTATGTACAAGGAGGGCTGCTGGGACTTTAGCTCAATTTTACACACATTTATTAAGTTCCCACTATGTACAAGGAGGGCTGCTGGGACTTTAGTTCAATTTTACACACATTTATTAAGTTCCCACTATGTACAAGGAGGGCTGCTGGGACTTTAGCTCAATTTTACACACATTTATTAAGTTCCCACTATGTACAAGGAGGGCTCCTGGGACTTTAGCTCAATTTTACACACATTTATTAAGTTCCCACTACGTACAAGGAGGGCTTCTAGAACTTTATTTCAATTTTACACACATTTATTAAGTTCCCACTACGTACAAGGAGGGCTGCTGGAACTTTACCCCAATTTTACACACATTTATTAAGTTCCCACTACGCACAAGGATGGCTGCTGGAACTTTACCCCAATTTTACACACATTTATTAAGTTCCCACTACGCACAAGGAGGGCTGCTGGAACTTTACCCCAATTTTACACACATTTATTAAGTTCCCACTACGTACAAGGAGGGCTGCTGGAACTTTAGCTCAATTTTACACACATTTATTAAGTTCCCACTATGTACAAGGAGGGCTGCTGGAACTTTAGCTCAATTTTACACACATTTATTAAGTTCCCACTATGTACAAGGAGAGCTGCTGGAACTTTACCCCAATTTTACACACATTTATTAAGTTCCCACTACGTACAAGGAGGGCTGCTGGAACTTTACCCCAATTTTACACACATTTATTAAGTTCCCACTACGCACAAGGAGGGCTGCTGGAACTTTACCCCAATTTTACACACATTTATTAAGTTCCCACTACGCACAAGGATGGCTGCTGGAACTTTAGTTCAATTTTACACACATTTATTAAGTTCCCACTACGCACAAGGAGGGCTGCTGGAACTTTAGTTCAATTTTACACACATTTATTAAGTTCCCACTACGCACAAGGAGGGCTGCTGGAACTTTAGTTCAATTTTACACACATTTATTAAGTTCCCACTACGCACAAGGATGGCTGCTGGAACTTTAGTTCAATTTTACACACATTTATTAAGTTCCCACTACGCACAAGGAGGGCTGCTGGAACTTTAGTTCAATTTTACACACATTTATTAAGTTCCCACTACGCACAAGGAGGGCTGCTGGAACTTTAGTTCAATTTTACACACATTTATTAAGTTCCCACTACGCACAAGGAGGGCTGCTGGAACTTTAGTTCAATTTTACACACATTTATTAAGTTCCCACTACGCACAAGGAGGGCTGCTGGAACTTTAGCTCAATTTTACACACATTTATTAAGTTCCCACTACGCACAAGGAGGGCTGCTGGGACTTTAGCTCAATTTTACACACATTTATTAAGTTCCCACTACGCACAAGGAGGGCTGCTGGGACTTTAGCTCAATTTTACACACATTTATTAAGTTCCCACTACGTACAAGGAGGGCTGCTGGAACTTTATTTCAATTTTACACACATTTATTAAGCTCCCACTACGCACAAGGAGGGCTGCTGGAACTTTAGCTCAATTTTACACACATTTATTAAGTTCCCACTACGCACAAGGAGGGCTGCTGGGACTTTAGCTCAATTTTACACACATTTATTAAGTTCCCACTACGTACAAGGAGGGCTTCTAGAACTTTATTTCAATTTTACACACATTTATTAAGTTCCCACTATGTACAAGGAGGGCTGCTGGGACTTTAGCTCAATTTTACACACATTTATTAAGTTCCCACTACGCACAAGGAGGGCTGCTGGGACTTTAGCTCAATTTTACACACATTTATTAAGTTCCCACTATGTACAAGGAGGGCTGCTGGGACTTTAGCTCAATTTTACACACATTTATTAAGTTCCCACTATGTACAAGGAGGGCTGCTGGGACTTTAGCTCAATTTTACACACATTTATTAAGTTCCCACTACGCACAAGGAGGGCTGCTGGGACTTTAGCTCAATTTTACACACATTTATTAAGTTCCCACTATGTACAAGGAGGGCTGCTGGCACTTTAGCTCAATTTTACACACATTTATTAAGTTCCCACTACGCACAAGGATGGCTGCTGGAACTTTAGTTCAATTTTACACACATTTATTAAGTTCCCACTACGCACAAGGAGGGCTGCTGGAACTTTAGTTCAATTTTACACACATTTATTAAGTTCCCACTACGCACAAGGAGGGCTGCTGGAACTTTAGCTCAATTTTACACACATTTATTAAGTTCCCACTACGCACAAGGATGGCTGCTGGAACTTTAGTTCAATTTTACACACATTTATTAAGTTCCCACTACGCACAAGGAGGGCTGCTGGAACTTTAGCTCAATTTCACACACATTTATTAAGTTCCCACTACGCACAAGGATGGCTGCTGGAACTTTACCCCAATTTTACACACATTTATTAAGTTCCCACTACGTACAAGGAGGGCTGCTAGAACTTTAGCTCAATTTTACACACATTTATTAAGTTCCCACTACGCACAAGGAGGGCTGCTGGAACTTTAGCTCAATTTTACACACATTTATTAAGTTCCCACTACGCACAAGGAGGGCTGCTGGAACTTTACCCCAATTTTACACACATTTATTAAGTTCCCACTACGCACAAGGAGGGCTGCTGGAACTTTACCCCAATTTTACACACATTTATTAAGTTCCCACTACGCACAAGGAGGGCTGCTGGAACTTTATTTCAATTTTACACACATTTATTAAGTTCCCACTACGCACAAGGAGGGCTGCTGGGACTTTAGTTCAATTTTACACACATTTATTAAGTTCCCACTATGTACAAGGAGGGCTGCTGGGACTTTAGCTCAATTTTACACACATTTATTAAGTTCCCACTATGTACAAGGAGGGCTGCTGGGACTTTAGCTCAATTTTACACACATTTATTAAGTTCCCACTACGCACAAGGAGGGCTGCTGGAACTTTAGTTCAATTTTACACACATTTATTAAGTTCCCACTACGCACAAGGAGGGCTGCTGGAACTTTAGTTCAATTTTACACACATTTATTAAGGTCCCACTACGTACAAGGAGGGCTGCTGGAACTTTATTTCAATTTTACACACATTTATTAAGTTCCCACTACGCACAAGGAGGGCTGCTGGAACTTTAGCTCAATTTTACACACATTTATTAAGTTCCCACTACGCACAAGGAGGGCTGCTGGAACTTTGGCTCAATTTTACACACATTTATTAAGTTCCCACTACGCACAAGGAGGGCTGCTGGAACTTTGGCTCAATTTTACACACATTTATTAAGTTCCCACTACGCACAAGGAGGGCTGCTGGAACTTTAGCTCAATTTTACACACATTTATTAAGTTCCCACTACGCACAAGGAGGGCTGCTGGAACTTTAGCTCAATTTTACACACATTTATTAAGTTCCCACTACGTACAAGGAGGGTTGCTGGAACTTTAGTTCAATTTTACACACATTTATTAAGTTCCCACTACGCACAAGGAGGGCTTCTAGAACTTTAGTTCAATTTTATACACATTTATTAAGCTCCTACTATGTACAAGGAGCGCTGCTAGAACTTTAGTTCTATGCTGCGGTACATAGAACACTGGGCAAGGAGTCAGGAAGACCTGAGCTCAAATCTTACCTCAGGCACTTCCTAGCTGTGTGACCCTGGGCAAGTCACTTACTTAACACTGTTTGCCTCAGCTTCTTCATCTGTAAAATGAACTGGAGAAGAAAACAGCAAAGCCCTCCAGTATCTTTGCCAAGAAAACCCCAAACAGGGTCACAAAGAGTCAGACACCACTGAAACAACTGAATGTACAAGGAACTGTTTAAGATGGAGATGGAAAGGTGAAATAACACAGAGTTCCTGCTATTAGGGGAAAATTAATCTCACGGGGATAAATCTTACTTTTCTTATAACTGGACTGTTTTTCTTAAGGGTAGGATTATGGCAGATTGAGGTAGAATTTAACGGGTCTAGATGAGAAACAAGTAAATTCTTAGCTTTATCACTGCCTTATTCTCTGACCTTAGGCAAAATTTTATGATGGAATTTCTCACCTATAAAATGTGGAAGCTCATTTTGGATTCCTCCTTCTCAATACAGGCAGGATGCCAGGTTAGGGATTAAAAAGTTTTCTGAAAACATTTGTAAAGAATTCTGAACTAAAATGTTAAACTAATAATATTTTTCACTGAATGATTCAAATACTCAAAGAAAATTAGGATGTGAAGTGTTTAACAAACACAGAAGTCCAGACTATTTGGCCAAACACAGGAAGGTCTCAACTGGTAATATCTCCCTTTCCACATTCATTAAACAGTTGCAAGAAGGTCTAGGCGTGAGAAAGCGGATGAAAAGACAGGGTAGGAATGACAAGCTTTATTTTTTTCTTGAGATGATTCTTCAATAGCAGATAGAAACTAAATCACCATGAATAGAAACCAAAGAAATGGAATCAGAAGAGTGACATATACAATGACTATGATTATTTTAAAACCACAATGAAACCTGAGGATGAGAAAAAAGATATTGGGAGACAATAAATAAGCTGTTTATTATTTTGCCAAGTTTATATTATTCTCTTTTTAAAGTGTAAACAGACCAGAATGTGGCTTTATTCTTTATCTTACATATATGTATATTTTTTATTACGCTTCGAATAAAAATCGTTTACATTTTAAAAATCTCCTCATCACTGTCTAGTTTTCCTTGAACTTTCCCAAGACAGACTCACTTTGTCTCCAAGAGCCCCTGCATCAGCAAAGGGTTTTGGGGTTTGGGTTTTTGTTTTTTTAAGGAAAACAAGAAGACTTTTGGAATACAAACCAGTTTCAATTAGGGTAAAGAGAAAATGTAGAAGTAAACTAAAAATACTGTGAATCCTGGGCCAATGGCCATGCTGCTTTGCCTTCTCGAGAGTAAAGAACTGTGTCAGGGACATGCCGGGCATTCAAAGGTCACTCATAATGGTTCTCTGCTTCTAAAGGAAGCTCCCCCGTGATGCTCTTATCCAAGTACGGAGGAGAGATGGCTGGATTTAAAGACAGAGGACTTGGAGTTAGATATTGCCTCTGCCATGTACTGAGTCACTCTCTGTGAGCCTCAGTTTCCTTATCTGTAAAATGAACAAGATTAGATGACCTCAGCAGTTTTAAATACTATGACCCCGTTACAAGAGGATTTTGGTGCAACTCTGGGAGCACTGGGAAAGGGCAAAGAAAAAGAGCTATTCAAGACCACTGATCCCCAAACCTGTTTACTTATTCCCATGCATCCCAGAGAGTTGCAGGTATTTGCATTCTTGCTGCAATACAATCACAAAATAGCATTTCAACAGCTAAACTGAGATGAAACCATTATGTCATGCCCAGAAAATGATAATCTGCCCCTGACAATATCACTTCTGACTCAGGGCCAACACCTGATTAACAGGCATGGCTGGTTTCTTCCCAAGATGCAGCATGAAGAAGCCATGTGGTCTTCCTTGGGCTGACCCTCTGTCTCTCAAACACTAGGACAAATCATCATTATCTTATCAGCAGAAAGCCCTGCAGCTTCTGTTCCTTTAGGAGAATGGCCCTGCTCAAGACCTCAAAGCAGTTTGGTCAGCTCTGTGGGTTGATGGCACTGACCAAGCAGGCTAATTATTGCCCTTACACTTATGCATTCATTCTACTGGGTAAAACAACCCTAGATATGCATCACAGGAGAAGAAAAGAGTCAGGATAGTTTAACCCAATGGGTGGGAACCTTTTGAAGAAGTCTGCCAAATCTTCATTCTTTCATTCCCTTCCAGGGTGGAGTGGAGGGAGGGTCCAGAGGATTGGCAGAGGCTCTCTCTCAGGAGAGAGTCAGAAAGAGACAGAGGCAGTGGCTGGGAAACTGCTGGATTGTCTTGGCCAAGCTCAGACGGGGAGGCCCAGGGGCACAGTCCACACAGCAGATGCCTAAAAGTCCCAGGCCCTTTGTGAGAAAAAATGGTCGGGGGGGCAAGGGGCAGGTGCTCCTCCAAGCCTTTTCTATTAGCTTCTGTATGCCCCCAGCCTCCACTCTTCCCACAGAAGTACATGAATCCCCGCTTGCATGAATGTACATGCACATGCATACGTGTACACACACACACACACACACACACACACAACCCCTCAATCTCACCTGCAGACATTTCATAGGTTGCTGACCCTAGTTCAGGTGCCTTAGCTCTATTTTGTACTTAAAAAGTTTTAATTCTATCCGAGCTATAATTTGATTTAAATCCAAAGTGTTTGTTATGTCACCTGCTAGGGCAGGGACTCTCTTATTTCATTTTAGCTTGTACCTGAGACATGTACCTAATGTTATGTTATTAGTACAGGGCCTCCCACATAGTGGGTGGTCATAAAGTTTGAACTATTAACTACAGAGGAGTTGAATTTAGTCACTGGCCCAGAAACTGCAATGTGTCAACACTGTGTTTTAAGGTGAGAAGTTACAAAGGAGACTTCTCACACAGCAAACACTGATTAAGTACCTACTATGTGCAATGGTCTGGAGAAACACAAGGATGAATAAAAGATAGTCCCTGTTTGACCTCGAGGAATTTACAGTCTGGTAATAAGGGACAAAGGGCAGTACAGGAATAACTTTAGTTAAAAAGCAGGGTGGGATAAAACAAACATGTCATAAGAGAAGTCTAGTGAGCCTGACCCACAATGCCCTGGCAGGCCTCAACGGGCGCAATCTTCAGGCACAGGCTGGGCTGGCTGGGAAGTCTTCCACAATAAAAATCACACTGATCCAGTGACATCTTTTTGTCTTTCTTTGTATTCCCAGCATTTAGCACAGTGCCTGACATATAGTAGGTGCTTAATAAATGCTTGCCAACTGACTGGGCTTTAAAATTTACATGCCATTTTCTTTGTTGTGGTTCAGCTGCTTCAGTCGTGTCTGACTCTCTGTGACTCCACTGGGGGTTTTCTTGGCAGAGACACTAAAAAATCATTGGATTACCTGAAAGCCATCAATTTTTAAAAGAACCTATTTATCTTCTTAAAAATTTTAAAATTTATTTCATTAAATAGCTTCCAATTACATGTAAAAATTTTTTAACATCCATTTTAAAAAAACACTTGAGTTTCAAATTCTGCCCTTCCCTCTTGCCTCTCCTCTATCCCTTGAGAAGGTAAGCAACATGACATCAATTGTACACATGAAGCTAGACATAATATTTCAAGAAATCATAAAAGAAAAAAATCACCCAGATATCTTAGAACCACAGAGTAATGAAAAAATTGAAAGAATTCACTAATCACTTCCTGAAAGAAACCCCAAAATGGAAACTCCCAGGAACATTATAGCAAAAATCCACACTTCTAGGTCAAGGAAAAAATACTGCAAGCAGCCAGAAGGAAAGAATTCAAGTACCAAGGAGTCATAGTCAGGCTCTCACAAGACTTAATAGTGGTGAGCTTGGAATAGGATATTGCAAAGGCAAAGATCTAGGCTTACAACCAAGAATACCCTATCCAGCAAAATTGAGTATAATCTTACAGGGGAAAAATAGACTTCTAATGAAATAGAGGACTCCAAACATTCTTGACAAAAATAGCAGAACTGAGTAGAAAATTCGACATACAAACACAGGAGTCAAGAGAAGCATAAAAAGGTACACAAGGGAGCAGTCATAAGGGATTGAATAAAGTTAAACTGTTTACATCCTTATGTATGGTGATGATCTATGTAGTTTCTCAGAACTCTATCATCACTAATTAGACAAAGGGCCTGGCTGTGATTCTGTTATACTTTGGTGATTTCAAAAGAAGAATGGAAAAGGTAGGGAAGAGAAACATGCTGGGAGAGGGGGAAAGGAGAAGAAGAATCCAGAAAATTGTCTCAAATAAGATGCACAAGTAGAAGACTATACAACAAGGAAGTGGGAGTAGGGGAGTGGGTGACATTTGAACCTCATTCTCATCTGAACTGTTCAAAGGAGAAATACACAAATTACACAGTTTGGTAAAGATATTACTATTACCCAAAAGGATGATAAGAGGAAAAGGGGTTCAGGGAAAGAGTGGGGCAGAATAAGAGGAGGGAGGGGTTAGTCAGAAGCAAAACAAGCTCTTAAACTGGGGGTGAAAAAAAAGAGAAGGAAAAGTCTTTGGGCCTATTGCCCTTGTGGATAGTTCTGTTATGAAGTTTTCTCCTCCAGTCTCATTGCAACTTCCTCCTGTTCTTCCTAGTTCTGCCCTCTCCGGCCAAATGGAACAAGTCTGATCCCTCTTCCAATGATGGTCATCCTATGCTGGGGAATTGAGGAGACTAAAGTGGAATAGATTATCGTTCCTTTGGAAGTACGGGAGATTGAGCCGATTTGTGTAAAGGGAAAGAGAACGTTTCTATGACTTGGTTCCCCCTTCCTCACTGGAGCAGCTAGGTGATACAATAGACAGGGCATGAACTCGGAGTCAGGAAGACTTAAGTGTGAATCCCACCTCAGACACCTGTGTGAACTTAGGCAAGTACTTCAACCTCTCAGCCTCTTCTCCTGATCTGCAAAATGGGGCTGATAATACTTACTTCACAGGGTTGTGGTGAGGCTCAAATGAGATCAAAATACTTTACAAACCTTAAATGGACTTTTATTCACATTACTATTATTGTTATTTATATTGACTTGTGTTAAATGCTTTTGCTTCCTATTTATGGGTCTCTTATATGGTCTGGAAATAGAGGTTAAATTAGCTGTGCTCTTGGGCCAGAAGAGGCATGAATGGTTTTACCAAACAGCAAAAAAGCTCTCTAAGTGGGTGGGTGGGTCGGTGGGTGTACAAGAGGTGTAAAAAAAGTACTACAGAGGTTCAAAGCAATGTTAAAATAGACTGAAAGGATTATGGAATGAGGAATATCTGAGCTGAGCTTCAAAGGACTTTTGACAGCGAGAGAATGGGGAGAGGGAAGGGACACGTTATCGAAGACTCATAGTAGGGAAAGTATAGTGTGTATATGAGAAAGGAACAGTGAGTAAAGCAGTTTAATTAGAGCATATAGTACTTGCAGTAGAGGACTGGATACACAAGAAAGGAATGCTGAGGCCAGACTAAGGATTTAAGACTATTCTAAAAGCAATTCTCTGGGTGGCTGCGGGGTGCCATAGTGCATAGAGCACAGGCCCGGAGTCAGGAAGACACCTTCGTGAGTTCAAATCTAGCCTCAGACACCAGCTGTGTGACCCTGGGCAAGTCACTTCACCCTGCCTGCCTCAGTTTCCTCATCTGTAAAATGAGCTGGAGAAGGAAATGGCAAACCCCTCTAGCATCTTTGCCAAGAAAACCCCAAATGGGATCACAAAGAGCTGGATACAACTGAATGATAACACAAATGAGCAATGGGGAGTAACTGAAGGTTTCTGAGCCCAGGAGTAATATGATTTGGACAAATTGTATGGAAAAGCTACTGACCTTGCCAGTTCCAAGTCACAGGTGGTGGTCTCTATTGCTGGCAGCAGGTACTTAACTGTGTACTTGTTTCACCTGATAGAAAAGAAGATCAGGTGGCTTTCGCGGGGCCACACTGATCCTATCATTAAAGCTGGAGGTGAAATCATCTGTGAGGTAGGAGAGAGGACTGGCATCTTGAAGTATGCAGAAAAGGTCAGGGGCTGCCAGATGCCAGAAGTGAAAAGATCAATGGGCAATGAAGGCCCATTGAGGTAATGAATGCCGTGTGAAGCGGCAGGAGAGCCAGTGCACATGGCTTTATGACTTCGTCCAGCAAACAAGAGGCTTACATAAATAACATTCCCGACTGGTGGGGCAGGAAGAGAGAGATTGGGAGCAAGGAGTCAGAGGGGGACAAATGGCTGACCATAGGGGCCCAGGTTTGGTAAGAAGGGAAGTGAAGCTAGTAATGGGCTGGCACTCACCAAATGGACAAAGACTGAGGGGATAAGTGGAGCTATAAATAAAGGGAAGACTGGCAGAGTTAGAGATCATAGACTAATAGATCTGGAGCCACAAGGCACCTTAGAAACCATCTGGACAGCCCACTCTCCCTGCCTTGTTCTGGGATCAATCCAAAAATTAAATGAAACAAGGCTCTTGTCTTCATGGAGCTTACAATCCAGATCCAAGGGAGAGAAAAAAGTCACTGCAAAGGAACAGGTCAAAAACTGTGCAAACGGGGTGTGAGACATCCGCTCCAATTCAACAAACACTGATTAAGCTCCTACTAAGTTCATAGCTACAGTTGGCACTAGATAAGAAGATGCATTCAGAACATGCCTGAATAAAAAAGTCTTTAAGGAGATTGTCAGGAGGCAGCTAAAATAAATGTGAATGGGTGTCAAATAAAGCCAATGAGGAAAATGGGGGTGCACCTTAGACACCCCTCTGATGCCTCCACAAAAGCTGGCTGTGGCCAAGGCCACCGGACTGCAGTTAGAATAGCCAGGCTTCAAGGCTGGTTGGGCCATTTTAGGGACCTCTCTGGGCACAGTTTCCTAATCTGAAAATCAAACTCACAGACTTGTTATGAGACTCAAACAAAACAATGAACATAAAGGGCTTTCTAAACATCAAGCATTCCATGGCTGTGCCAGCTCTAACTGTTCAGACTAACTCCACTCTGCCACTCAGAAATGTTTTGATGACTTGAGAGCTGTCTATGATCCTGTCCCCTTCAATACCATCAGACCTCCCAAGAGAGATGACTTCCTAGCAAGGGAAATGAACCTGGGAGGTGGTAAATCCAGAAGAGTTAAGGGCCCAGAGTCGCATCAGGCGGCTTCCTGCCAACTGAGCAATGGCTACAGTGATGAGGCTCTGTTCCAGAGCGAGTGAGAGGCAGGCAGGTGCCCATCGACTGCCTGCTCACTAGAGACAATAGTATGTCACTTGCCTCCAGCTGGGATACAGCCAATTCCCACTGCCCCTGACTGCCCCTTTTTCTTCTGTTTTCCAACAAAATTCAAAGGGAAGGAGGAGGAGGGAATATGGCTAAAGTTGGAGAAAATCACTCCTGGTCATTTTTTCTTCTTACTTCAAATCCTTAACACACCTCCAGAAGCAGTCAATTAAGTGAACATGACTGGGGTGAATGTGAGGAGCATTAAGGGGAAAATCTTCTCTGGCAGTATATTCCTTTGAACTCCACAACATTCTGGCAAATATAATAGCAAGAGAACTCTTTATGAAGCCTCAGAAGCTTGAGAGCTGAGTGTGATCACACAGGATTTAATGGCTAACACAGTATCCTAGGAGTCCAAAGACCTGGATTCAAGTCCTTGTTCCCTCAATGACTCAATTATGAAATTAAATTACAGGAATGGTGATGACACTTGTTTCTGACCTACCTCATAAGAGCAAGATAATGTTTACAAAATGAGCTCTACAAGGAAAAGGAAATGCTTGATATGTTAACAGATTCTCCCTTTGGAGGGGAGCAACATATCAAGCAAAGAACAAACTCTCAGATTCCAGAGTTGGAGAACAGGGAACTTCTCATCCCCTGATGAGCAGGCCTGAGCCTGTCTAACCTCTAACCACCCAAACGCACCACCCCTAGCTCCTTAGTCAACAACAAATTAACGAAGTGAAAAAGAACAAAAAGCGCTCTCCAATAGTGCCAAAGGGGTGGGGTGCAGGGAAAAGAAGGCAGGCAATGAATTATTTGAACCAGACACTTTCAGCCAATCGATATTCACTACTACCTCAAGGGCTAATATGCTAATCTAGCCTTGTGCACAAAAAAGGAAGGCACACTCTTCTCTGATATTGGAAAAACACTCTTAAAACTGGCTGAGCCATGATTAGGAGGATAAAAAAACCCTCCAATAACTAGATTATATCAATAAAAATTAATAATGAAAGATACAATGTAAGATATAAAGGTAGAGATGGGAAAAACAGTACAATAAAACAGTAAGACAAACAAGTTTAAATACCCTTACCAAGTAGCTATTTGCTATAATGGACCTATCATTGTGGATGGTGCAGGACAGCGGCTAACAAAGACAGTACTATAAAGTCAAACTTCATTTTCAGTAAACATCAAAAACTTATGTATTATTCAAAATAACCTTTCAATGCCTTTCTCCTTACCTCAAACATTTTGGGAACTCCTAAAATTGTCTTCTGGACCAGTTTAAGACACTAGAGAAAATCAGTCACATTCTTTTACAGCTACCCTTTGTACATACCATCAATGGCACCCAATTGCTCGTACAAACACACAATCAAAGAAAGTTGATTAATAAACCAATGGGACAAGTCTTTAAAGTACTACGTCCTTCTAGCCAGTTATCTCCCCCTTTCCCCAGTCTACATGTTCTTTACCTGCATGGCTAAGGCAAATTCCTTATCCACTGAAGTGTTCTGTCTGGTCTCCACTCTATGTGAATTTAATTAAATGCACAGAAAACAACTATACTCCTGTGGGTAGTTTGCATCTAACAATCTGGTCCCTTCTCACAGGACCATTTTTCTAGATTGATGGATTGTCATAAAATATTTCAAGTCAACGAGTATTTAATAAACATGCCCTGTGTGCTGGGTATGCTGGAGGACTACAAAGGAAGAAGAGATGATTTCCTGACTCCCAGACTTTTAAACATCCTAGCTGAGTACATTCACTTTGTTATTGCCAGGCTCTGAAAGCTCCCAACCCCAAGCCATAGCCCAACTACTCCATGCCTTAATATGGGTGTTGCTATGGCCAGTCTTCTAGGGATGAGCATCTTCAAACTTAGCAAGGTTCATTTCTGAATGACGAGCACATATCATTCATTGCAGATGGGCCCCTAGTTATGGTCTTTTATGGTCACTGGCATCTGCCAGAGTCTATAAACCAATGAGATCCCAGGGTCACCATTATATCACAGGATATCACTGGAGAATGACCTTGGCAGGAGAGTGGATGATACAATATAAAATATATTAAATAACTAGAAAACAGTATAAGCTAGTCGATCAATCAGAAAGCATTAATTAAGCATGTGTCAGGTACACAATACATAGACAAAAAATGAAAAACCCTGCCACCAGGAAGCTCAAAGTCTATCAGAGGAAATAACATATCCACATATATGAGCTTTCTAGCCTGGATAACTGGGAGAACAAAGGTGCCGTCAGGAGAAAAAGCAAAAGCAGGAAGAGAGGCAAACTGAAGAGAAGATGTAGACATGTTAAGTTTGAGATGAAAGTGACCATCAAAGTAAACTATTTCAGGATACAAAGGCCTCTGACTGGAATTCCGGGGAGAGGTCAGGGTTGAGTCCAGAGATTTGTGAGTCAGGACACAGTCCAAAGTTAAAGCCCTGAAAGAGGATGATCTCTCTAAGGGAGAGAAAAAGCTACAGATGGGGTGGTGGGTCACATCCATATTTGGGAAGTATGAGGTTGAATAAATCACAGAAGATAGGGAGTTAGAAGAACAGGAGGAAAAAGGAAAATACTGTCACTGAAATTCAACCTTAAATCAGTAAAATACCCAGGAAACTGACCCTGTATTCCGTAAAGGAATCTGAGGCTTCTTAAACCAGAATAAAATGTAGTTTAATATAACTTTGAGAGTGAAAGCTGAAAAATAAGGAAGATGACCAGCTGGATGGCTGTAACAGATCAGGTCCCTTAGAGTGAAGTCCGGCTTTCTTGCTCCAGGCACAGACACAATAAAGGGAAGAACTGAAAGACTGACTGCAAGCTTTGGGGGAGACCTAGAAACTTGCTGGTCAATGAATCAGAAACCAAAGTTTGCTGATGAAGCTAATAAAATTGGGAAGCAATGATGAATGAGCTACTTTAAAGTGCTTTCACAATAAATATCACAGAAATGCCAAATAACAGGGCTGATGATTTGAATAGGAACAATGCCCAGGCACACAGAGGTGGGAGCCTGGGGTTCAGCATGTGGAGGTGTCACAAACCCCATTCCTAAGGAGGAGGGCTCAGGCCCAAATGAATGGGAGCAGAGAGCAGGCACAGAGTGGGACTGAGGAAATTTGGGCTCAGGCCAAGGGCTACCAGTGTGACCCCCACACATCAGCTAATGCACAGTACACCAGGTTACCTCAGCAATATGGCCACTATACCTCCCACTCCCATCCATACTATGGCAACAGAAAATGGCATGATTGAAATTGCTTTGAGCTTTTAAAAGCACTTTCTTCAGATACTAGTTATATGAAATTCCAGATATTTAGGCATAGCTTAAAGATGACAAAAGAGAGAATGAGTGGCCATAAACTTGTGCTAGTGTCATAAATGAAGGTTTATCCTGCAACAACTTGCTGTCTCCTTCCTAACAGCCTAAGGACCAGAATGATAATGATAATGATGATGGTGGTGGTGGTAGTGGTGGTGGTGGTGGTGGTGGTGGTGGTGGTGGTGGTGGTGGTGGTGGTGGTGGTGGTGGTGGTGGTGGTGGTGGTGGTAGTGGTAGTGGTGGTGGTGGTAGTGGTGGTAGTGGTGGTGGTGGTGGTGGTGGTGGTGGAGGCACCGCCCTCTTGGAGTCACATAGCTTCAATCTTGCACACCCTTCCACAAATATGCATGCAGGACACTGGGCATGATCACAGATCTAGGGCTGGAAGGGGCCCCAAAGGTCATCCAGGCCAAATCCCCTTGTTTTTCAGGTGAGGAAATGCAAACTCAGCCAGATTTTAAATGACTCGTCTATACTCACATGGCTACTGAGAGAGAAGGAGGACTGGAGTGTAGGTCCCCTGGCCTGAGGCAGCACTCTTTACTTCATACCACAATGTCACCTAATTGGGTATTTTGCCGTCACACTTTTTCGATATTGTTTCATTGAGCTAAAAGTACCTTTCAAATATTACCATAACAGGTCTTGTTTGGGGGAGGTTCATGTCTTCACATCTCTCAGGCTTTTTAAAAACAGGGCCCATTTGTGATGAATAATGAAAGGCCTTAGCAACAAGGCTACATTAGATTCAGGGGGAGTTAAGTAGAAACTGAAAATGTATTGATCTCATAAACCCCTTTTAGTGATAGTTGATTTTGGTAAACCATATTCCCTTCAAATGCCAAAAATTAAGCACTTAGATGAATGAAATCTCAGGTAAGCCTTAGGTAGCGTGTTTGGTTCTTTCTCCACTCTGTCTCTATAGAGCTGGGTACTGTGGCTACACAATGTCATATGTGCTTTCCAATTTGGCTGATAGTCAGTGTTACTGAATTCTTCTTCTTTTTTTACCTTGTACTTGAGAGGCAGCTCATAATAGAAGACAGAGTACTGGTCTTGGGAGTCAGGGAAATCTAGGTCAAATCCCATCTCCTACACTATGTAGTCTGAGACAAGATCCTAACCCTAATACACTGGGCCTCAGTTTTCCCATCTGTAAAATCAGGAGAGGGACATGATGATCTCTAAGGTTGCTTTCATCTCCAAATCTATGATCCCATGATCCAATGATTCTTTGTTATTCTCAGTTGCAAGGGATAGCTCTCTGATGAAAATTAAAATGAGTCCATTAAAAAGATAATCAATAAAAGTGTTCGAGAAAAATCTAAGTTCCATTAGCTCTCAGTTTGTTTTCAAAGTAGAACCCAATGAAATACTAAGATGAAAAAGAAAGACATTCTTAAGGCCATAAGTCATCGCTTCTTTGGAATGCAGTAAATAAGCAAAATGCTGCTGCTTTTATTTTAGCTGATGTCACCTAACAGACATGATCTCACCCTCAACTACTCTGGGCAGGAGATAAGGAGTCAGTTTACTCTATTAGCTGTGTGTCACTTCTGGCACAATCCTTACTTAAGTCCCTCGTGGAGGCAATTCTCTGTGGAGCTCAGACTTGAATCTCACTATTCTATCAGTTGGACAGCTCTTACTCACTTAAAGACCACAACCTGTGGTCAAGTTGTCGTTTCAGACAATCCTTACCCCACCAAAAATACACACAAAATCAGAGAGATCAGAAGCAGAGCTCACCATGAGGAAGAGGTTCATTTGGAGTTTGTTATTTACCTTTTAGGAACTGCTTGGACCCTATGTCACCACATGTGCTTCCCGCAAAGGTAACTGTAAGAAATACACGAAGTACACAAAGCATCAACAGAAAAGGAACTGTGAAACTGGTTCTATTTGAAACATCAAAATGAATGAACACAGATTAATTATAAATACAAGAGACACATGATAGCTAGCTTTCATATAGCAATTAAAAGGGCTCACATAAATAGATGAACTGTTAAATCAAAATCCCAATACTATGTTATGCCCTGAGGTATGTATCTCCTATGTACTGACCACAAACATAGCTTTGGCCAGACCACTGCTGTGGGGATGATCCCTGATGGCTAACCGTTGGTCTCAAGTTCAATGCCTTAATTGCTTCTTTCAGATGCTGAACTGAATATAGAAGGGTTACAGGAAAACTGTAACATGTAGCCAGTTACCAGAGCATTTCCAGCATAATAGTCAATTGAAGGGTCCTGGCCCTTATTTTCAAGTTACATAGGTGGAAAGGAAGTCGGTCACTATTAAACAAATTTATAAAGTACCAGCTTTACTCTTTCAGAACTGAAAGGTGATGTATGCAATGAGATTATCAGGGGGAGAAGTCTCTGCTGTGCTCTAGTTGTTCCCTATGCTGGGCTTTTCTGACCAGGTCATACAGGCTTCACAGCCGATGTTCCATGTCCACACCTTTCATCACCTGTGTCTCCCTCCCCTAAGAGGGGTGGCTCAGTCAGGCACCAAGCATTGATGAAGCACTGACACTGTGTAATGGCTGGGCATACAAATAAAGGAAAACAGTCCCTGGGACACATCCCTGGAGCCCATTCTCCATTCTAATATTCTGGTCCTAGAACTACTATGTACTTATTACTACCACTGTAAGCATGCCTTCCTAAAACATAAAGTTTAGCCCGTGACAGACTTTCACTCTAGTCCTATAGGATACCTAAGGAGCAAGCCAAAAAAAGAGTAGTAATGAAATGGTCGATCTCTTGAGAGCTAAAGAAGCTTGTAGGTGTTTGAGTCACCAACGAGCAGAGATCTAAGTCTGTGGAACGCACAGCAAAGCAATGGGGGCAGGCAGGAGCTAATGGCTTAGAACAAGGGCTGGGCAAACTGCAGGCCTCTGACAAATGGCACGAGCTTAGAAATGCTCTCAAGCTAGCTGAAAGTCAAGATGGTCAATGTGTGAGCTGGTAATCTCTCAAGTCTTCCTTCTCCCTAAGGCTTGCCCTTTTTCTGAAGGTGCTACTCCAAGCTGAATGACTGAGGCAAGCAATCCTATACTGGGTAACGTGAATATTCCACCACCGAATATCTGCTGAGTAACCATTTGAGCAGGGTGGCGGTCCCATGCCAGATCTGAATCATGAAACAGTCACCAGCATTGAGAATAAAAAGATCAATTCAAGGCTGGCTTAAGATAAAAATCTCAAAATAAACTTTAACAGTTATGGTAACAAAATAAAATATAAAATAGCATGAAACACAGAAACTCAGCTCCTTTTGCTCAACTTACTGGTTGTCACATAATGAAAAGGGTCTGCTTGATGCTGGGAACTTGATTCTTCTATGGAAATAAACAGCTCCCCTTCTAACAATGCTTCCCGGCTTATTTCTGCCACTTCCCTTTTCCAGCGAATGATTATGTATTTCAAAATCTGAAAAGATAAAAAAAATCTGAAAAGATCACAACTCAGAGGGAGGGCTTAACTCATATTAGGCATTAGGGTAACAATAAATGGTACATTATAACATTTCCAGTGATAAACTAATAACAGTTGGAGCTTCAGTTCTGAGCAGAGATGGTGTGTCTGAGCAAAACTGCCACCAAAGGAATTGAGACATAAAAGACTGTGTTATAGGAAACAGAGCCAAATTAATTTGTATTCAAAGTTTATCTGGT
Organism: Trichosurus vulpecula; assembly: GCF_011100635.1. Classification (NCBI taxonomy): domain Eukaryota; kingdom Metazoa; phylum Chordata; class Mammalia; order Diprotodontia; family Phalangeridae; genus Trichosurus; species Trichosurus vulpecula. The sequence continues at coordinate 276,565,158 of NC_050578.1, read as the reverse complement.
CATAACAATTATGGTATGTCATAGGCAGAAAGAAGGAACTGAAAAATTATTATTATTATTATTAATTAAGGGCAACACAGGTAATTGAACAGGATTATGATCATCAATATTGTTTTCCTGAATCACTCTAACCATTCCTCATGAGTAATTTATAATTAGTCACTTATTCTCTCTCATAGCATCAGTTCATTTACACTGAACATGAGCTGACTCCATTTAGAAAAAAAGATCATGGCTATAATTTCCAGATCCTTCTTGATTTTTCTGATAAAACATTGACTCTTTTAAAAATAAATTTAAAACAGGAATAGAATTTTTCAGTACTATTACATTTGTGTAATATGTTACATTTTTATAACACAACACTAAGGCAATGAAAGAGAGATATTATCCAATTTTAGTTTTTGCTTTCAATAGGACACTCAGAAGAGTCCAAGGTAGAGAGACAAAAACTAATGGATGAAAGAAGAACATGCCCAGATGTGTCTTGCATACATGCAGCCCATTTAATTAATCCATCAGCACATAAATCCTGGACAGGGAACTGAAGATAATGAAAGGAAATGGCTCCCAAAATGAACAAGGAAGAGATTAGCCTGCCTGTATTGTATATATTACCGTCAATGATCTCACAAGCCATTTTTTAAAATATCTGTATTCTCACTTCTCATGACTGAAAATTATGGGTTCACTGTGATCTCCTGGAAAGATGCACAGTAATCGTCAATCATGACTTATGTTAAGAAAGGAGCATAATAAAAAAAAAAAAGAAAGAAAGGAGCATAAGAGAGATTGGCAAGCAAATGAATGACCCCAAAAGGAGATCAGCCATTCACATAGGAATAGGGATTAGAGACGGCCACAAGATATTAAGGAACTGGCAGAAGGCTCTTAAGTATTAAGCAAATGCACTACAGAAAAGCATGGACAGAAGAATTGCACAGGATGAGAAGTCACAGATGGATTTCAGTCTTCACCAAAGGTGGGAGTATCTACAGTGTTGAGGTCATTAATCCATCAATGTATTGAGCCCTCTACCAAAGCATTCTACTTCTGGCTTCCATGAGAGATAGTTTGAAAGGAGCAAGACCTCTCTGGACCTCAGTGTTCTCAATTACAAAACAGAGAAGTTAGATGAGATGGACTTTGAGGTCCCTACTAACTGTAAATCAGTATTTCAATTAGACTTGGCAGAGATAATGAGAAGGAAATTGTGTAGGTGCCTCGTAGAGGTGTGAGGCAGAATTTAAGGAAGACAAATTTGGTGAAATTTGTGAGAACTTTAGGAAAACAGGAAGGAGAATAATCTTCAGGCCCAGATACTGGTCTGTACTCTACTGTTCAGTTCAAATAGGAGCAGAATAAAAGGCAATTTAGAAAGATAAAAAAAAAGTTTAAGGAAGATCAAGGAGTAGAGCCCTGAAGTAGGAAGTAGAACCTGAGGAAGGAAAAAGCTAGCAAAGCAAGGTGAGTCAGAAAAATAGAACAAGGGCAGAGAAAAGCAAGTTGAGTGGCACATGACCCGAGGGAAGGTGGTGAAAGTGATAGCAAGTTGGTGTAAGGGCAAAGAACGGGAGGGTGGATGGGGCTGTTATTGTTAATGTATTAAGAGGTGATAATTGGCTGCAAAACTCGTAACCAGGAGTTTAGGTGTGCACAAGTAATTGTTTTTAAAACAAGGCTAAAAAAGTGGGAAGACAGGTACACTGATGCATTGTTGGTGGAGCTGTAAATGAGCACAACCACTCTGGAAAGTCATTTGGAATTACGCAAATAAAATGGCCAAACTGCCCACACCCAACGGCTAGGCAGGGCCCTCAATGAAGTCACTTCTTTCTTTGAAATATTCACAGTAACCCTTTTCCAGGCAGCACAAAGCACATAGCGGCCCACCGCCTGGGGGAAGGGACCAGAAACGGAAGCCAGGCATGGGGTTCTGGGAGAAGCGATGACGTCAGCGGGCGCGCGGTGACGTCACTCTTAGACCTGTAAGAAGCCCGCGGAGGCGCGCATGCGCGTGCTCGGGCGCTCCCCCAGGCCCAGATGGCTTCTTCTCTCGCTTCGTCCTTGGGGGGAGGGGGATCTAGGTGACGTCAGGACCAAAGAAGCCAACAAAAAATGGACCTTTGCAAAAAGAAGGCCCTGAGCCTCCCGCCCCCATCCTCCTCCCGCCGCAGCCCCGCCCCACCGCGCCACCATCACCTCACACACGGCCCTCGCCTCCATCGCCCACGACGCCGCCGACGCCTCCTCACGCGGGCGTCTCTCCCGCCGCGCGCCCGCGCCTGCGCACGAGTGGCCGACTCCGGCGCGTGCCTCTGACGCCCCGCCTCCGCGGCCGGGGCTCCGCGCGCCTGCGCGCTCGGCTCTTCCTCTCGCGAGCGCCGCCCTGCCCACTCCCCTCCGCCCGCCCGAGCTCCAGACGGAGGCCGAGGCCGAGGCGGAGGCGGAGGTGGAGGCGGGGTAGGCAGGGTAGGCGGGGGCCGGAGGGAGGCGGGCCGCCCCGCAGCTCCGCCCACCAGCCCGCCTCCGCGGGCGCCCGCTGACGAACCGGGCCGGGCCAGCCCCGGCGCCGAGGGGGCCCCGCGGGCCGGGGCAGGGATGGCCGGGAGCCGGCCGGGCCCGGCTCTGGGGGGCTGCCAGCGGGCAGCGGCGGGGGCGGGGGCGAGCGGCCCCGGCGGACCAGCGCAGCCCGTGACCCCGTGACCTGTGTGACCTGTGACCCGGGACGCCGCCGGCAGGTGCCAGGTGAGCGAGGCCGCGCCCCTGGAGGCGGGAGGTGTCGGTCCGGCAGTGTCCGTGTCCGTGCACCATTCGCACCCAGACCCTCCCTCCATCACCCTCCCCTACGTGGTCTTGCACGTCCCCTCCTCGGACCTGGGGCTGGTCCAGGGCCTCTCAGTCAGGAAGAGGAAGGAAGGACTTGAACTCGTGTCCCATCGGGGCTATCGGCTCCGCGAGACCCTCCGCTGGGGGGCCGGGAAGGATGGAGGGTGGAGGGGAGAGGAAAGGGAGGAGGGGGGGGGTGGGAAGAAGGGAGAGTGGAGGGGGAATGGAGGAGAGGATGGAGGGGGAGGGAAGGGAGGGGGAGGGATAAGAAGAAGGAAGAGTGGAGGGGTGGGAGGAGGGGGAAGGAAGGGAGAGTGGAAGAGGAGATGGAAGGGGAGGGATGGGAGGAGGGGAGAATGGAGAGGGAAGGGAGGATGGAGGGGGGAGGGAAGGGAAGATGAAGGAGAGGGATGAGGAGATGAGAAGAAGGAAGAGTGGAGGGGATGGAGGAGGAGATAGAGGGGTGGGAGGAGGGGGAGGGAAGGAAACCGAGAAGATGGAGGGATGGGAGGAGGGGGAAGGAAGGAAAATGGAGGAGAAAATGGAGGAGAGAATGGAGGGATGGGAGGAGGGGGAAGGAAGATGGAGAGAATGGAGGAATGGGAAGAGCTGGAATGGGAGGAGGGAAGAACAAAGGAAGAATGGAGGAGAGGAGGGATGGGAGGATGGGGAGAGGGATGGAGGGGGAAGAAGAGCTGTTTCTGGAGCAGTCGTCAGCCCTGATTTCTAAGTGTAACCCCTGGGAAGGAGTCATGGAAAGCTGGTTTGTGACCCTTGACACTCCCCCACCCCAAGGTCTCAAGGGCTTCAGGGGCTTACACAATTACCTAGAGGTATCTGGTCACCCACAAAGGTGAGCATGAGTGAGGGGATTGTGCTAGTACAGCGGGTCTGCGTGGAGCTTGCTTTTCAAGGTTATTGATCGTGGTCGCCCTAATCCACACCCACCCTAAGGGCATTTGGCCCAATAAAGGGTTCTTGGTTCTCCTGAGGAGAGCTAAGGGCGCTGTGACCGCCTTTCCTGGGGAGCTCTCGGATTTATGAATGATTGCCCCAGATTTCCTCCTCATCCTCAGCTCTGCTCCTTGATCTCGGGGCCTGTGCCCAACACAGCATTGGATTCAGTGCCAAGCCATCCAAGCTCAGACGCTAGGTGGGGTCTTTAAGTCCTTCTCCCCCTGCCTCTTTGTTGTTCTGTTGATGGGTCGAAGAGGTGGAGACCCAGAAAGGGAAGGTACATTCAAAAGGTCCCTACTATGTGCTAGGCACTGTGCTGCACACTTTGCAGCTATTACCTCATTTGATCCAACAGTCACGGCAGGAAGGTGCTATTAGGATCCCCATTTTACACAGGAGGAAGTGGAGGCAAACAGGTCATGTGACTTGCCTGGGGTCACACAGCTAGTGTCTGAGGCTGGATTGGAACTCAGGTCTTCCTCTCTCCAGGCTCAGGCTCTGTCCACTGTAGTGCCGGGTGGGTAGCATAGCTGGGGCTAGAACCCCGGTTACTAAGTTCTCGGGGTTCCCTCTCCCTGCTGGCTCTGGACCGAAGTGGGGCTGAGTCCGGCACTGATGAGAAGGACCTTGATCTGTGCCCCCTTGTCTAAGGACTCTGCCAAGTCTAGGGGTCCAGTTTGTTGTGGGAACAACCCCTGGGGATGCCGGTGACAGACAGGAGCCTTGGAGATGCAGCAGCCTCTCAGGGACCATGCAGGGCCACACAGCTAGCCCTCTGCCCTCTCCCACTCCTCAACCCATCTTGTTTGAGCCTTACAAGAGCCCTGTTGGGTAGTTAATTCATGTTATCACTACTTTGCATTTGAAGAAACCGAGGCATCCCGAGTCACATAGCTGTTGGTGGCAGAGTTGGGATGTGACTTCACCAGCCCCTTTTCTGTTGGGATTCTCCCTTTTTCAATCCTTGGTTCCCTCTCATACACTCCCCTTTTGTCTCCTATACTGCCCTGCCCCCAGCCTTGTTCTGCTCTCCTGCAGGATCCCCAGGGAAGAGGCTGAGGCAGGAAGGGAGAAATGTTCCTGTGGACACTGACCAGGAAAGCTTAGGATCGAGGGAGATGAGGTACTCCCAGGGACTGAAGCAGCTCTTGAGAGGTCTTGTTTCCCCACAAGGAGTTGGAAGGGGTTAACAGAATCAGGTCCTAAGCAAAGCCTGCCCCCCACCACTTCACATAACCGGGTTTCCTGAAATGGAGCAAGTCCCAGATGCTTCTCTACTAATCACATCCCTGGAAATGGGGCCATGCTGCTCAGATTAGCTCAGCCCCTCACCTTCCTGAGGCCCTCTCCACCTGGAGCCCAGAATCTAGGACAGCCAAACTACTCAACTGCCCCTGCTTTGCTGTAGGGGTTAGAGCTGGGGTGGTCCCAACATTTGTGCTAGGAGGTGGGGAACAGAGGCCAGAAGATGCTTTTGTCTTTCTCCACCTTTGCAGTGATAGTGCGTCACAGGTGGCTAGCTTGATGGGTTCAGCTCCCTGAATTCTCAGGGGCTACCCAGGCGATCTTCACCCTTTCTGGCCCCATCTCCATCTCTAGTCTTTACCCTGACTCAGGAGACCATCAGAAATGTCACCCAGCAGTTCTGCCCTCTGTGACTGACTTTTCATGTTGTCCATAGGCAGGGCTGGATCTGTTTTCCCATCCTGCTGTCTGCTAGCAGAGAAGGAAGTATTCTTTGTTGAATGTGGCCTCTGGGAATGTGTGGCTAAGGAAATTCTGGTCTTGTGCTACCCAGGAGACCCGTTAACCCAGAGATCAAAAGAGGAGCAAGGCCATTCCCTAGACCAGGGATCCATCCTCCAGCAGATTTTTATCTGCTTCTCTGGAGCTGACTCCAGAAGCTGGAGCTGAAAAGGGCGGGGAGTAGAGTTTTGTTCCAGTTGCGTTCTTTCCCTTCTGGCTTCTCTGAATTGGGGCTGTTCCTCATTGTTGTTCAGTCATTTCAGTTTTGTTCGACCTTTAGGACTCCATTTGGGGTTTTCTTGATAGAGACACTGGAGCGGTTTGCCGTTTACTTCTCCAGTTTATTTTACAGATAAGGAAACTGAGGCCAACAGGGTGAAATGACTTGCCCAGTGACTCAGACCCAGCGCCCTAACCACTGCACCACCCACTGTTTCTCACTAGCTCCTGCCTTAGGAGCAGATCTGTCCTCCAGTTCACCAACTTTCAGTCTCCCTCTGCCACACTAAATAAAAGTATACTTACCAAAAATTAAATAAGCTGCTATCCAGAAAAAAGCAGCCATGGGGCAATGTTACTGGGTACCTAGGTATCAGCCCAAGCTGCCTGAGCCTTCTCCTCTCCTTGTTCACTTGCCCTAATCCCCGTTCCCTCATTATGAGGGTCTGCACTGGGGATGTCATTCATAGAGGGCACTCTTGGGGGCAGAAACTCCTCCTCTTGGGGGCAGAAGCTCCCCAACTCTGAGTCTTAGGGAACTGCCTGGAGCCCTGAGAGGTTAAGTGCCCTGGAGGTGAGGGTCACAGCTCGAACCCGAAGCCAACTCTCTACCCATTATGCCATATTGCCTCCCTCCTATAGGAAGAACATTCATTCCCTAGATACTTTCTCCCAGAGATAGGATATGATGAGAATCAGATCTACAAAGATTTTGTGAGTTATTTAGAGAAAGGGCAAGAGAAATGCTTCAGAAGTGTGTTGTCATAGCTGAACGTGGCTGACTGCCCTCCCAAGGGGCTGGTGGTATTACAGGTATGCTAGCTGTAGAGATGTCCCAGGGTGTGATCTGGTCCTTTGTCAGTCAGCTATATTTAAAATGCACTAAAGAGGGGGTCACATCCAATAAGATGATTGCATTATTTCATGAAATGGAAAATTATTGAGTGAAGCAAACACTGGGTTTGCTTAAAGTGAGACAAAGCTGGGTTTGGAGTAACATTCCGTAGCTGGAGGAGTGGCATGAGCTCTTTGGGTTCTCACGACTCTGGGAAGTTACCAGTGTGGCCAGGATTGCCACATTACAGAGAAGGGACCTGGGCTTTTGAGAGGCAGATGCCTCCTCTGTGTTTGCACAACTGTTGGGCACCAGGACTCCCCCAAAGGCCCCCCTCAACAAGGCCCTGGGGTCTGCCCTCACCCCGTACCACCAGCTGCCAACATCGGTGTTATAGGCTCTTCCAGCAAGGTCTGGTCAGAGGAAAAGCAGAGACAGCTCAGGGCTGAATGTGTGCTAAGTAAAAATGGACTCAGCTTCCTATACACTGAGGGGCAGTGTGGCTTTGGGAATAACAAGCGTGCCCTGAGGTCAGGCTCAGTGACCCTGGGCAAGTCACTGCTTAGGCCTTCCAGGCACCTCTAGCACTGCAGAGAAAGTGTCAGGATGGAGGGAATTTCCTCCTCTGGGAAGTCCCTCTATCAATGAAATGCTAGGTCAGGTCCAGTCCCTTCTCTTTATCTACAGTGCGATCTTGTTTCATTCTCACCCCCTGGGATTGAGGAGCTATTATTATAGCCTGTTTTTTAAATGAGGAGACTGGCCGAAGCGGAGGCGAGAGGAGTCATTGGCCTCTGGAGTCGGTGGAGAATGAACGCCTCTGTTTCGTTCTACGGCTGGGTCCTGGGACCGATAAGTACTCAGAAGGAGCCAGGGCAGGGCTGAGGCAGAAGCAGCACATTGTAGAGGAGAGAGGGGCTGCTTCTCAAGAATGGGACAGCCCATGGGTGAGCATGGCAGGAGGGAGCCCTGCTCCCATCTTCATTTTCCTTCTCTTTTCTCCTCCAAAGATGCTGGGGAGGACAAAGCAAAGCTAGATCAGAGTGTATTAAAGCCCAGAGAAGAAAGGCAATGGTCAAAGATCCCTTAGCTGGGGTTTCCATACACACTACATTCCAGCTTCTGAAAGAGCTGCTGAATGGACTCCTGGTTATGGCCTGTGTGAGTGACCCTGGGTAAGTCACAGCTCTGGGCTTCACTTTGCTCCTCTCTACACTGAGAGAACTTCCAGCTCTAAAGCTATGAGCCCTCTGACCAGACGACCAGAAGTAAGGGACTGTGGGCCAGCGTGCTCTTCTCCCAGAGTCACACAACCAGTGTGTGTCTGGATCAGGATTTGAACCCAGCTCTTTCTGCTTTTAATTCCAGTTCTCGCTCCTTGGAACCACATTTGTCCCTTGGCTGGGTGCAAAAGCCCAAATGAGCAGACTGGTGTGTGGGGGAGAAAAGGCTGAGAAACTGTCTCTGGTCCAACTCCAGCTTCAGAGCTCAGCGCTAATGACAACTGGCTTCCAGCTGCAGCCACGATGGCCCTGGTAGTGTCAGCTGAACCTTGTTCCTTCCCTCTCAGGGGTTGTTTAAGGCCTCTCAGCACTGAGCTCTTACGGGGAGTGTGGGGACCAATCTCAAGGCTGCAGCCTGGTCCTGGAGGCAGTGTCTTTTTCCAAGGTGCTGGATGTTCCCAAGCACCCGTGACTGGAGTTTCTCGAAACAAAGAAATGCCTGGAACATTGTGTGCCTAGTAAAGCACCAGCTTTCTCAGGCTGAAGATTAAGCTCTGCTAGACTCACTTCTTGCATTAGGAATCATTCAGATTTGTGCTCGGTCCCAGCCTGCACCAGGTGTAGGCAGGCCTTTCAGGTGTCATCCTGGTAGCACGTTTCTGGGCCCACTTCTGGTGAGGATTTCAGGCTTGCAGATTAGAGTTTGGGAGCACAGACTGAACATGTGCAGACAAGGAACATTGTGAACCAAAACTGGACAAAAATAAAAGTCTAACAAATCAGCTTCAGTTTCTCCAGAATAATTAATGAGTCTGCTACTTTAACTGAGCTCCTACTGTGCGCAGGAGTTCCATGGGGTAGCTCTTAGCGCTCAGAAAACCTCCATTTTATGGAGAAGCTAAGACTGCCCACTTCCTCGATGGCAGGGTTTCTCTTCTGATGCCAAGAGCACCTCATTGATGTAATCCCTTATCTCTGACTTTAGGTCATCAGGCTTCCAAGTTGCTGGGCTGAAATCATCCTTTGCCCGAAAACTTCCCAGACTTGTGTCCTTCTGCCCGCTGGGCTTAGTCATTCCTCCCCCTGGAGGAGCAACCCTCGGGTGGGCCTCACACTGGGCCTGCTGGAGGGGAGGAAAGAAGGTGATTGCCCCACATTCACGTCACCACTGTTTTCCCCAGTCTGGGTCTTGTGCAAAGGAAATCCTTGATACATGTTATGGAATAGCCTTTAATTTGTTTTGCATTAGTACCACTAAACAAAGGTAATTCCCTCAAGGTAAGTGAAATATGCCATGGCATTTAAGATGTATTGACTCTAGGGAACTGCCTGCCTTCTGATGGTTAAAAGGTTTGAAATGTCTGCAAAGTGTTCATTCAGGGGTTTATCAAAAAGATCACCTAAGAGGAAGTTACTATTAAGATATAGAATAATACATGTGTGTATATAATATGCCTCTAAGAGCATCTTGTGCAGGGAGAGGGCGGGGCAGAGCACAGTGTGGAGCCAGGAGGGCCAGACTCGAGGCTTGGCCTTGCCTTTGAGAGTGCTGACCCCTCTGGGCCTCAGGCTGCCATGTCTGGAGCCCAACACATTTTCCCTGATTGTGGGAACTGTGCTCTGCAGGCCCTTTCCATCACCAAAACCTCCAGGGCACTTAACCTGTAGGGTGATGGATATTCCTGGCAGGTGCACTGTAGCTTTAATTATCCTGCCTCATCCTAATAAAGGTCAACAGCAGTAGGACGGGCACGAAAGCCATCTTATGTGTGGATGGAACAAGCCGGTTCAAATCACCTTGACTATCCTGTCATCTAGCACGTGTCTTTATTTTAAATAAATGTGTTTTTAATGAGCTGCTCTACCTTAGGTCTTAGCCACCCTGGTTTGGTTGGACTGGCCTGAAGTCGCTGCTGTTAAAAACAGGTATAACAGAGTTAGAGAACCACCAAGTACTGCCCGTGGGACTGGACGAGACCTGCCCTGGGCAGCAGCAGCTTCTAGGGAAGAGGCTTTGTTTGGCCCAGTTATTCCTCCCTGCCAAATGTAGACCTAGAAAGGACCCCTGGCTACTATTACATTTGTGGATTGATCACATTGGACAGTTCAGTCCTAGCTTCTGTCAGAGATCCCTGGGAAACATTGGGGTCACTTAGCTTCTCTCCTAACTGGGACCTGAATAAATGGAGTTGGGGGGGGGGGGTGGAAGTGATGGCAGGCCTTTTCTCCAGTAGGCCTGCATCCCTCAATGAAGGTTGTGGCAAAGGCCAGGTTGAAAGCAAGACTTCACCCTGCCTCTATCCAGTACTTGATATGATCCCTCCATGGCTTCCCTTGGTCTGTTTAATCTTTAATCTTAAAAAGAGCACAGGAATACCAGAAGTTAGGGATTAAAAGCCACTTTGGCCTCTCCTTATAGTACAGTTTGTTACCAGCTTCTAAACATGTGAACCACCATAAGGAGAAAAATCTAAAACTGAAAGGCTTTTTTGGTTAGAATTTTCTCAGCTCAGACAGCATAATGCAGAAAGCTGGAGCCTTAGACTCCCCACCCCCCAGCGCCTGTTTCTCCATCTTTAATTGTGTGGCTTCCATCACCTCAGGGTCCCTTCTAGCTCTCCCCCTGTGGGAGGTGGTCCACACTGATCCCCAGTTCCAGCTGCCTTGGCTTAGGGCCTCAGGCCACCGAGGAACGAATAGAGTTCTCAGAGAAACAGCCTCTCAGCATCAGCCACAGAAGGGTCTGATGTCAGCATGATCCTCTTGTCCCAGACCCAGAAATCTGGGCCGCCTTTGGGCCAGAATTCCCTGAGTTGATAAGTGGGGCTGGGAAGCTGCAGTGAGTGAGGACAGGTCAGAGAGGCTGATTGATGGGAAGGGGGGGAGTTAGTGGAAAAGCCTTGGACTAGAACGCAGCCCGCCCGCCCGCCTGCAGAGACTCCGGAGAGAATAAATGGAGGAGAGCCGGAGGAAGGGGCGAGCCCGAGAGCTGGCAGGGTCGGAGGAGGAATTGTGAGACGCAGAGCCGAGGCCGGGCACCGCACAGAGCTCTGCTACAAGGCTTCCAGTAAGTCCCTGGAGGCCGAGGCGACCCCCGGGCTGTCGCTTTGGGGGGCCGGGACCACCCCCGCGCGCGCCCGGTTGCCATGGCGCCGGGCTGGGGGGCCGGGCCGCGGCTCCAGATGGTGCCGAGCGCCCCGCATCCCGAGGGAGCGGGCGGCGGGGGGCGGCTATTGTCCTCCTTTGCCTGCTGCCGCCGCCGCCGCATTCCTGCTGCTCGCGCCCGGCCCGCGCGTCACCGCCGCCGCCGCGCGCCCGCACCCGCACCCGCACCCCGCGCCCGCCGGCGGCCGGCTGCCAGCCCCGCGCTCCGCGCGCCCTCCGCTCCACTCCAGCCTCGCGCGTGTGCCGGGCAGCTGCCCGGCGCTCCGCTCCGCCTCCTCCCCCGCCCCCGCCGGCGGCCGCACCGGTGCCGAAGACCGGCCGCCACCCCCCGCTCCCCCCAAACGGTCCCGTCCCGGCCGCGGCGTCCCATCGGTTGATCGCGATCGTGGCCTGGCCGGGCCTCCGAGGTAGGGAGGGAGGGAGCCAGTGCGGGACCGGGGGGGGCGCTTTGTCGGGCGGGGGTGGGGGGGGCGGCCGTGACGGTGCTGGTGATGAGCTCAGCTTTGTGCATCCGGCGGCGGGGGTGCGCCGAGCCCCAGCTGGCAGAAGCCGGCCGGTGAGGGCGGGGAGGAGGAGGGCAGCTCAGGGCTCCTGTTAGATAAAGGGGGCTTCCCTGCCAGGGAGTGGGGGGCAGAACTGGCAGCTGCTTGGCAGGAGATATTGAGGCGGTCTGCTTTTTCAGGTGTCCCTGGCGTTTGCAACCCAGTGGGCTTTGAAGATATTTGTGACCGATTCCCTGAAGGGGGTGGGACAGGGGATTAGCGGTCCTCACCTCTCCCAGAGGGCCTCTGCCAGGGATGCCGAAGTGGTTTTGTCGTCGGGAGGCTGAGTGGCCGCCTCCGGTGGCGACATGTTCATCTCCAGTTACTGGGGACATGTGTGAATCTGTGTGTCTCGGGCCCTGTGCTCATCTTCCCCCCACCCCCAGCAAGTGTCAGGGTAGCCGGGTAGCCGTGTGGCTGTGACAGGCATTGTCAGCAGTCCAGAGGAACAATTGGAGACGCTGCCGCGTCCATCAGGGGAAGCAGCCCCTGCCCGGATGGGTCTGCCCTCAGATCCCGCTGAGAAAGGGGAACGGCCCATAGGGAAGAGTCAAGGCCCTGCCTCTGTGGGAAGGAGCTGGCAAAGGTGATCTTTATGTGTGTGCCTGGGCAGGGAGCCTCTGGGCATAGCCCCTCCGCCGGGCATGGCCCCTTCGCTGGGGCACTGCTGCCAAGTCCAGTGCTACAATCGTTTCTTCCCATCCACTTTTGCTCCAGTTCTGGGAGATCTCCCAAACCACACCCCGTGGGCTCCCATGACGGCTTTTCTTAGATACAGGTTCGACCCTGCCCTAACCTGCTGCCAGTGTTCCTGTAGGCTGTTTCAACAGCTGCCCTCCTCCACCCCAAAACCAGCTGCCTCCCAGGGCAGGAGAACTGGCAGTTTCTGTGTGGGCCAGGTCATCCAAATGGGCGTGGGGTTTGAAAGTGCAGTGGGCAGTGAGTTCTAAATATGCCCCTCCATTAGTTAACTTTGGAGTGCCCTCGGAAGGATTAAAGGCCTGGGGAGGAAAGGGCAGAGAACACGGGGTACCCTCCTGAGAGGGAGCATGATGGCTCAGGAGGGGAGGCCGGCCACCCGATTTCAGAGGTGGGGTCTGGACCCTGCACCTGGGTCCGGGAGCACAATCCTGCAGGACTCCATGGGCTCCAAGAAGCTCCCTCGGTCCCCTTCCTGGGCAGCCACCCTCCACTTTTAAGCTTCAGATCGCTCTGGCAGACGCTGTAGCTCTCTGTTCCTTTTCTCTTCCACCAGTGTGTACTTAAAGTCACGTAAACTATCCTTAGCTCCCCGTCTTGCTGGTGCCTTCTGCTCTCCTGCCTGGCCCTCATGCTGCACTCCACATCTCTCTTGCCATCTAGTCCTCCCTAGTGCTGTTATGCTTCTGTCCGCCCCACCCCTGCCCCGATTACCAGCTCTCTCTCCTCCTTCTTGATGTGGATCCCATTCTAGACTTCATGAACTCCATTTCTTTCTCCTTGTCAGATATTCCTGGCACTGTGTTGGCTCAGTATGTCTCTGGCACATTCCATCATCACTCTGAATCCTGAAGTTGCAGATACAGAAATTCTGCACCCACTTAGCCTTGGGGACAACCTGGACTGAAAAGCAAAGGTCTGGGGAGTTACCCCTGGGATGTCCGAGGTGCACTCCCACCTGGGTCGATGGAGGCACCTTCCCCCCTCAGTCGGTGGAGGTGCGCCACCCCTCGGTCTATGGAGGGCCCCCCGTTGATGGAGGTGCGCTCCCGCCTCGGTCGATGGAGGTTCCCCCACCTCGGTCGATGTAGGTGCACCCCACCTCGGTCTATGGAGGCCCCCCCGTTGATGGAGGTGCGCTCCCCCCTCGGTCAATGGAGGTGCGCTCCCCCTTCAGGCGTCTGTGGCTCGAGCCTCACAGCCCCCCCCCCCCACCGCACCTCCCTCCCAGCAAAACAGCCTTGCTTCTCATCTTCTTAGGACTCAGTTCTGAGATTTGCTCTGCACAGTCTCCATTTACTTCTCCTTTTACGGGAGGCTAACAGTACTTGTTAAAGGGTTGCTAGGAATTGTTATGTAAATGCAAGGAGAGCCTTTTCTCAGAACCAGCCGCCCTCCTTCCCATTCATTCATCCATTCACTCATCAAGCACTTAGACACCTACTGTGTGCCAGGCCCTGAGAATGCAAAGGTGAAAATAGCAAAACCCAACTCTGCCCTCAAGGAGCGCTGGAAAGAGAGGAAAGGTGCAAAGATAAGTCAATAAAAAATAAAGTTGGGGGGGGTGCTCGAAGAACTGTGGTGACAGAGAAAGAACTGAAAGTTGGTAGCAAATGGGGAATCGAGGAACAGCAAAGGGGCCTGGGGCAGCCTCATTTCTAAGTTTGGGGTTTGGGAGGCAGGACCTCTGACAAAGCCAGCCAAGAAGAAGGGGATGGAGAAAATGTCTGGAAACAGGAACACAGGTGGGCAGGGCTTCCATCTAAATGCTGGGGCGTTGATTCAGGAAGAAGTGTTGTGCCTGCAATTGCCAGGATGTGGAATTAACTCTAGCTGTAAGAGTTTAAGCTACTCAGGTCCAGCCTCGAGGTTGATGGCTAAGAATAAGGTGCTGGTGATCCTGTAATCTGGATTAGCTGGTGTGCCCTGGCAGGGTCTGCCCAGCAGGCTGTACCTTGTAAACCACCAGAGGCCAGGGGGACACACAGGGTGAGGGTTCGTAGGGGAGCAGGCATGTGGATTTGTGAAAGGCAGCACGCAGTGGTCCTGGGAAATGGAAGGAGAGATGGCGAAATCAGACAGCAGAAGAGAAAAAGGTTTCTTTGAGACAGATTTAACCCTGCCCTCCCTGCAGCTTGTCATTCCCCTAGAGAGCTGGAGACATGTAAGAATATGGGCATAGAAAGAACCTAGGAATCTGGGACTGCCTAGAAACACAGATGTAGAAAATGTAAGGAAAAGCCAGAACAACAAGGAAGCCAGAGCTCTCGCTAACAGGTGCATCTGAATTGGTTCTGGAAGCAACAGGGATTTGAAGACCATGGGGACATAGGGCTTTAACGGGAACATAGAAAGAAGGGGAGTGTTGAGCAGTAGGGCCAAAAACAACAGGTATGCAGAGAAGCACAAACACAGGACGGTGTGGGGGTGCATCTGGGAGTGCCGCAGACTGAAGCTGTCCCTGACCCACCCTTGTTGAGCAGCCAGGGGCCTAAAGCAGCTGAGACCCAAGCCCTGTTGGGTTTGTGGGAATAGTAAGGAACTAGCAACCCTCCTTTCCCTTATGAAGTTCCTGCTGTGTGCCTACCTACTGTGTGCTGGGCACAGGGGATATAAGGGACAAAAGATGAATGAGCCTCTCACCTTGAGAAGGTCACATTCTATCAGCACCAAACAAACGAGGAAATGCAAAATCCACAGATGAGGAAAAATAGAAAATTTACAAAGTAATTGGGGAGCCTGGTGAGGGCACTGACTCTGAATTGGGGAAATCAGGAGAGGATTCTTGTAGGAGGAGACCCCTGGGGTGGTCTGCCAAGAGATAGAAGGAAGAAGAGAAAGTAAGAAAGAGGCGCAAAGGCATGAGGAGACTGGACAGGGAGAGAGAGAGAGAGAGAGAGAGAGCGCGCATAGTCATGCCTGGGAGCTACCTTTTCGAGGGGGCTTCATGGCCATTATCTCACTCGAGCTTCACAACAACGTTATGGGGGCGCATTGTACAGAAGAGGAGAGACGAGGTGACTTGCCCAGGACCGTGGAACTAATAAGGTCCGAGGCAGGATTAGAACTCAGGGCCGAACCCAGCGCTCAGTCTGCTACTCTCAGGATCACAGCTTCAGAGCTGGAATGGCCCTTAAAGACATTTGAATACTGTTCTTTCACTTTGCAGGTGAGGAAACTGAGGCTGTTATGACGTAGTCAGTGGCTGAGTAGTGATTTGAACTCAGAGCTTCTTGACTCCAAACCCAGATTACTTCGTTTTGATCATACATCTGTTGTGTGTGTGTTTATACATACGTTCACACACACACACACACACACACACACACACACACACACACACAGTTTCCTCCGGGTAAAATGTACACTTCCTCCAGGGAGGAACTGTCTTTTTCTGGTCCAAGCACCGTTCTGGGCAGATGACCAATAGGTATACAGGACTTTCAGTGCCAAACAGAGGGGTTTGCATTGGGTGGGAAGGCAGCTGGGAAACATGGGAGCTTTGGTGGGAAGTGGCCTGGTCACCCCCAGCCCCAGCCCCTGAGGCTCTATTGTCTTGTTTCTTCTTCAGCCTTTCTGAGAGTTGGTGTTGGGATGCTTGGGCCCAGCCAACTCCCTTGTGAGCACATGGGGAGAGTCCTCCTCCCCTGACAGAGGTGGTAGGGGCCTTCTTCTGTCCTTGGACCCCTGGGACCCCAAGCAGGTGCTGTCCTGCTGCAGAGGTGGCCAACACACGTGGTTCCAGACACTGTGTCCAGAATTCCCCTGGCCTCTGCTGCTCAGCTCTGGGGAAAGGAAGTCAGTGTGAGACGGAGCCCTTTGCTCTCCTACTTACTGGGGTGAAGGGGATACAGAGCCCAGGTCTGCCCACCTGCTTAGGGGCCCCCGGCACACATTTAGACTCAGGGCTAGAAAGCCTGTATCTTCAAATCTGTCTTCATGAGGGATACTACAGCCAGAGGAGCCCAGGTTTCTAGCATTGCTATCAGACCAGCCCTGAACTTAGAGCAGTCGCTGGACCAGAGTTCAAATCCAGGTTCAGAAACTTAACCACCTGTGTGATCTTGGGCAAGTCACTTCTCCAGTCTGGGCCTCAGTTTCCTCATATGTAAAATGGGGAGATCTCTGAGGCCTTTTTAGCTCTGGATCTGAGCTCTTATGATACTGTAAGACAGGTTCTGGAAAAACAAACGTCAGGGTTGATGACTGAATTCAGTAGATACTGTGCTGGGTCCTGGAGAGACAAAAAACAGTAATGAAAGTCTCAGGCCTCAAGGAACATCATTGGGGGGGTGGGGCAGGGCACAGGATAACATGTGCACGGATTAGCAAATCCAAAATGGTTTGTTGAGGGGAGCATTCTTTCCGCCTGGGGAAACGAAGAGAGGTTTCTTGGGGTGGGGGGAGACGGGAGAATGAAGGGCAGGGGGCAGAGCATTCCAGGCCTGGAGAAAACCAGGGCAAAGGTGTGTTTAGCAGGTGAAAGGTCCTAGAAGAGCTCTGTTCTCTCATAAATAGCCCTACAGAGGAGCCAGGAGGTGCCAAGCAGGCACCCAGTGGAACAGTGGATCAGAGAGAAACTCCAGTATGTTCCTCTGTCTTACCCTGGCCTGCACAAAAAGGCAGCCCAGAGCCCCAGGTGCTTGGAGATAGGATTTTCCAGGGGCAAGGGGGGGAGCAGGGAGGGAGTCAGGTAAACAGGGTCTGAAACCCTGAGTAGGACCTCACTAGAGGCAACCCCATCTGACCTCTGGCAAGATCTCAGTCCTAGCCTGTCAGAGCACCAAGAGGGGTTCAAAGCCACCCCCCAGTGGGTCACTGGGTATGAGTGATCAGTATATGCATGCCTCTGAGCATCAGTAGCCAAAAGAAAGGGCCAGCTCGGTGACCTAATACACAACCCAGGGGGGACCTTGGAGGAGATCTGAAAACAGAATGATCTTCAGATTCCAGTTGGGATCGGTCAAGACAACAGCAAGGCAGGGGATGGAGTGAGAAGGAGACAAGGAGAGGCCAAGGCCAGAACCCATCCTAGGCTATCAGAACACACAGGTGGAGTCATGGATTGAGGCAAGGGTGGGGCCTAGTCTCGACCACCTCATCCAGACCACAAGGGCAGAACCAAACAAGGTTTGTCTCTGTATTCTAAGAGTAGATGAAGGGGTGGAGCCTGGCCCAGGCCCAAAGTCCCAATCCAGGAGTTGAGCCTAGAAACATGACTAAATACAAATACCTAAAGGTAAGCCCAAAAGAAGAAAACAAGGCAAGTGCCCTTGAGAATAAATAGCTTAGAACAGGAGACAGAACACCTTACCCCCTAAGAGAATGCAGCAAACAGAACTCCACGATTCCATGATACAGCAAGAAATGTTTGAGTCAAAAGACTGAAAAATTAGAAGAATTTGTAAAGTATCTACCATCAAAAACAACGGACCTGGAAAACAGGAGAAACAATTAAAGAATCATCAGATTCCTTGAAAATCATGAATTAAAAAAAACAACTTGCATATTATATTTCAAGAAATCACAAGAGAAAACTGCCCAGAACTATTAGAAGATAGGACAAGTTAAAAATAGAAACCACTGGTCATCTCCTAAAAGATTCTCCAAATTGTAAACAACCAAGAATATCATAGTCAAAATCCAGAGCTTCTGGGTTTAAAAAAAAATACTGTGAACAGCCAGCATAGAGTTCAGGTGCCAAGGAAGTGCAGTCAGGGTCACAAAAGACTATGATACAGCTACTTCAAAGGAGAGAAAATCTTGGAGCATGATGTTCTACAAGAAAAAGAAAAAGAAAAAGGCATCCAGCCAAGGGCATGCAGAGAGATATCACATAAAAGGAATAGCCAGTAGGGCAGTGGCCTAGCATGTGTATGTGTAAATGAGCCTGGAATGAGAGGCCAGGCCAGGATATGAAGGGCTTTAAATAACAAATAGAGGCTTTTGCATTTTATCTTAGAGACAACAGGGAGTGAGAAGCTTCTTGAATAGAAATAAGGCTTTTGGTTTTGTAGCCCTAACCTGATGGACTCTACCAGAATCCCTTTACTTTAAGACTGTGCCCAGAGGTTCAGTTGCTTCCAGGCTTCATAACCAGATAGATCCGTCATGTGGATCCTTGTTCCTGTCAATCCTGTGCCTCCAGCAGCCTTTGTTCAGAATGATTCAACCTTGCCTGATGTTGATTTCTGTGTCAATATTTGCAGATCTAACGCAGAGGGCACAGCCCTAGGATATATGGTGGTTTGGGGAGAGAAAAAGCAATCTGAAGTCTCTCTTCCCTGCCCAGGCTTGGGTAGCCCTCTGCTGACAGATGAAATAGCAGTTCCTTCACTGAAGCTGCTCCCAAAACAGCCCTGAGCAGTAGACATGGAGAGGGTCACCTATCTCTGTTTACCTATCGTCTGATGTCCTCCCCACTTCCACACAGTCTGTTCTCATGACTAGTCCTTCCCTTCCCTCAAGCCCCAAGAAAGACTTCCCCTTACCCCCTTTCTGTTCTCTGCCACCCTGGCTCTAACTTCTCATGTTTGTGCAGCTTTGGACCAATGCTGATTCCTCAAAGAAGGACAAATGAAGTCCCAGACTCAGGGTTCCAGGGGGACCCAAGGTTCCCTCCATGGAGCTGAGCTTGCAAGGCTCACCCTGACAGAAAGCTTTTGCAGATTCCCCTCAGTTACCAGTGTGCTGCTGCTGCTGCTGCTGCTTCTCCCCCTCCTCCTCAGATCATCTTATCTTTACTTCTCTGTAGACCACTATCTCTCCATAGAATATGAGCTCCTTAAGGGCAGGCCCTGTTTTATGTTTGAACCCTAGACTCTAGCACGATGCCTGGCATGCATAAGACATTTAATAAATATTTGAACTGAATTGATGGTTTATGCTGGACCTTTGGTGGGACTATCTGATGAGCTAGTGGGGGTGGAAGAAATTCACATGTTTGTTTTGAGGAGAAAAATATTTGTTTGAGTAAAGTCCTGAATAGCCCTGGCAGGACCACAGAGATGGCCATACTATTTACTTATTAGCACCATAGGCCTGGGACCCTAGAAGAGATCACAAGTCCTGATTACTGAGGAGGAGCCCTGTAGCTCTGAAAGAAAGGGCCACATTTTAAAACAAATGAATGTTAAAAAAATGTTTTTACTTGTAATTGGGGGGAAAAACAAAATACGATTTAAAAAAACAAAAATGAAAGAAAGGACCACAAATCCCCCACTTTTTGTTTCCAGTACATCTTCCCTGAGGGATCCTCAGGTCCATTCGTCTCTAGGAGCTGGGCTTTCTCTAGCCCCAGAAGCCTCCTGGAGGCTCTTCCTTCTCCTGCACTAGACTTCGGTTAAAGCAGCTTGCTGCTCATTCCTCCATCCCTCACCTTCTGACACATGCTGCATGCTGTGCCAGGCTAGGCCTGCTTCTCCTTTTGCTCACTGTCTTCTCTCTGTCTCTCCTTCTCTCTCTCTGTCTCCCTCTCTCTCCCAAACTCCCCAGCCTTGCCACAGCTCTGCCACAGGCTGCCTTGCCTCCACCATCCCCATCCCCCCTGCACTGCTCCATTCCTCTTGGCATGTTGCCTCAGAGGTGATATCTTATCTTTATTTCATTCTGGCACATAAACAAATGATTCCAGTTTGGTAATGATTATGATAATAATTCCTATGAACACAGTACCTTAAGACTTAAAAATGGGGAGATTGGGAATGCAGGGCAGGGGAGAGAAGAAAGAGCAGATTTGGGAGATAGAAGTTTAAAGATTAACTTTGATGAGAGCTCCGGCCACTAAAGTCCTTGGCCCTGTCCATTGGTTCAGTATCAAGCTGATTTATTGGTGGAAATGGCATTAAAGAAGAGGCCTGAACACCTGCTTGGCTGCTGCCCTGAGGCCCGTGGGACTTCTCCATGAGATTCACAGCTGAGACCTTCCCAGGGGTTGGACTGGGAGCTTCTTGAGGACATGCACTGTCTGACTTGCCTCTGTATCCCCAGCACTAAGCCCCTAGCAAAGGCTTAATAAATGCTTTATTCCTTGCTCAAACTTCCCCTGCCCCCTTCTTTCTCTTACCAAATTGGGTCAGGTGTGGGCAGGCTTGAATTTGGAGTCAGATTTAGTGGGTTCACATCTTTTCTCTGACCCTTAGGAACTGTGGAACCACAGACAAACATGCCTCTTCATCTCTCTGAGACTCAGTTTCTCCACTTGTAGAAGAGCCTGCTTCCCACGATTGCTGCAAGGCTCATGTCGAGTTATTATCACTAACTATCCCCACAGGACTGTCCCTCTGCCACCATGAGCAGCACCCTGCAGTCACCCACAGACTTTGACAGCTTGGAGATCCAGGGCCAATACAGTGATGTCAACAACCGTTGGGAGCTGCCCGACGTGGACTGGGACAACGAGGGCAGCTCGGCCCGGCTCTTTGAGCGCTCCCGGATCAAGGCCCTGGCAGGTGGGTTCTCTGTTCCCCTTCATCGGAGGAGAGAAGGGGTGGACAGGTGGAAGCTGACCGTGACCACTCTAGCAGTGCTTTGGGGAGAGAAGGGGCTGGCCTCTAAGTTGGTTCTCATAGGAGGTAGACCCCAGATACAACCTGGATCCAGCCTCCTAGGATGGTGGTTTTCCCCAGCTCCTTCCCTCTGCATAGACCCAAGAAGCCTTGCTGGCTAGCTCCCAGTCGTGGCCTTTCTCCCTTCCCTCATCCAGTTCTCTGGCGCCCTTTTCTTTTTCAGCCCCCCAGTTGTTTCTTCCTTGATTCATACTGCTTTTTTCCTCATCTCATCTCCCCACCTGAACCATTATCCCTCCACCTGTTTCCTGCATCATGTGTCCTGGGCCTGCCTGCTGCCTCTTCCTTCTGCCGTTTCTCTGATGTGCTCAGACTGCCCTGGCCCCTGCCCTCCCCTCCAGCCCTTGCCCTCCCCTCTGACTCCTCCAAGCACCCACAGACCTGTCAGACGGGCCCTGCTGCGTTCCTGGGCTGAGTTGTCATGACGATGAGAGAGCATGCCACCTGACAGTGCCAGACCCTGGCCCCTACACCCCACATCTGACTGGCCCGGTTTCCCAGGCCTCCTACAGGAGACCTTCCCGTGGGATGCTTGAATGGTCAGGGGTCAAGTCCAGGGATCAGACTGTGGGAATTGCTCCTTGAGGTGTCCCTTGGGCTGCCCTCCATCCCTGCGCCTCTGCTTATGTCCTCAAGGAGGCTTCTATATGTCTGTGCCGTGCAAAAAGAAAGGTCTGGGAGAAGACCGGATGGATGGGGAAGGCTTTGGTTAACCCAGCAGGTGGGAGAGCAGGGGAAGGAAGCTCCCGGTGTGGGAAGAAGGAGAATCTGGCTGTCCCAGGCTCCTTTGCTGTCTGTCTGCTTGGGAGTGGCCCAAAGTGTGAGGGCCCCAGGCCAGGGCAGGGCTCTGCCAAGGGAGACAGAGGTGGGTGGAGCTGGAGCCACAAAGGGTTGTGGGGGGGGGGGGGGCAGCGGGGGCGGGGGCGGGGAGGAATCCTCCCCCATCTGTCCCTTCCCCAAACCCTCAAGGCCAAGGGAGGAGATTGCTCCCCTGGCTGGAAGGTAGGGTCCCCACTGTGGAGGCCTCAGGAACAGAGCTAACCAGTGAGCTGGGAAGGGGTCCTCAGGGCCACCCAGAGAGGCCCATCCTTTCTCTGCCAGCCCCGGTCTGGAAAGTGGGGGTTTCACACCCCTCTCCTGCTGTCTCTCCTTTGGGTTCTTCTCAGACATCTCAGGATCTTGGAAGTAGGCTCTCCCCAGGAGGAGCTGTTAGAGAGCGCTCAAAGATCCCACCTCCCCCGCAGGGCCTGGCCCTGCCCCAGTCCATTGGCTCTGCCTCCTCCCCTCCCCCGCTGCTGTCCAACCTGTTTGTCTGGAGCGTCCCCTGGCTCTGCCCCTGCCTGCCAGACAGCTCAGCCAGGTGTGCCCCCTTCTGCCTGGCCCAGCAGCAGCAGCAGCAGCAGCGCCCGGAGCTCAGCAGCTCAGAAGTCCCCTGAGTCCTCGGCCCCTGCCACCCCCCATATCCAGGACCCCAGGCTACCCCACTCCCACAGGGCTGACCATCAACTCAGGCCCCTGGCTGGGGGAGATGGACTCTGGGCTCTCAACTCTGTAGAGAGTAGCAGACAACATGAATGGGGATGGGTTCATGGGGAATGGCTTCAATGGGGTCAGGGAGCCCCACTATGAGGCTACAGAGGGGGCCCAGCGCCCAGGGAGCCCCCTGCTCTCCCCTGCTGCTTTCATTAACTCTGCCCAGTATGCCAGCGTGTTGGAAGGCCGGTTCAAACAGCTCCAAGGTGAGGGTCCCGTGGGCAGGAGGGCCTGTCATGGACGGGAGAGAAAATGTGTGTGTGCGTGTATACGGGCGGTGGGGTGGGGGGGGCAGACGCTGAGATGACCTGGGCTGAGTCAGAGGGAAGGGGAAATGGGAGAGGAATTGGGGACTGGGGTGATTGGAGAAAAAAGGAGAGGAGGAGGGCAAGCATTTATTAAGTGCCTGCTGTGTGCTACATACTGTGCTAAGCATTTTACAAATACCATTCCATTTGATTATAAGGAAATGTGGAGTTTGGCAATGGAGAAGGACAGTAGGTTGGTTCAGTGACTGGTGGATAAAAGCTGAGGGCAAGAAGGCACCTGAAGGGTTGCATGTGTGTCTGTGTGGGGAGGACCCAAGGCGCTGTCGTGGGGAAGCCTGCTAGATGGAGGACCCACTGAGTGGGCCGGTGTGCGTGTGCGTCTGTGTCTCTGTGTGTCTCTGTGTGTGTGTGTGTGTGTGTGTGTGTGTGCGCGCGCGCACGAGTGAGGATGTGTTTCTGTCCTGTGTGTGGGTGGCTAAATGTAGGTGAAGAGACTCTGGGTAGAAGAAAGGGGGTCATGGAGAATTTAGGTGTGTGCGTGTGTGTCTCTGTGTCTGTGTGTGTGTGTGTGCATGCATGAGGGTGTCTCGAGCAGGGCTAAGGCACAAGTCTCGAGGGACTCCAAATCGGAGTCAGCAGAGATAGCAGTAGAAACACAGAGGGCTGTATGAGCTTCCTGCAGTCTGGCATCTGTGTACTCTTGAAGTTCTGGGTGTGTCTGTGGGCCTAGGAAGACTCCCAGTGTATGTAGATTTACTGGCGAAACAGGGCTTTGCCTCTGCCCCTCCTCCTTCCGGACACATTGGTTTGTGTCACTTTTTCCTCCCCTTCCTAACCTCAGTTGGCTCTGACCCAGACAGGCAAGGTTGGCTAAGGACAGCTGGGGCTTGAGACACAAAAAGGGAAAACAGCGGGTCTTGGTCAGACTTTAGTCAGTGTCTCCTCTCAGGGCTCTGGACGGTGACCCCAGGAGTGGCTTATGGAAGGGGCTGGGGGCAGTGGCAGGGGGAGACAGGGGTTTGGATGGGTTTTCATGGATCTGGGAGCAGAACAAACAGGACCATCAATTTAGAGGGGAAGGTCCCTCAGAGTCCAAATGCTGGTCTAGCCCCACCCCCCACTTTATATGGAGGGGAAACCGAGGCTGGGCTGTGAAAGTGAGAGAGCCAAAAATGATGAGATCCCAGGGCACATGCTGCCTCTGAGATCACAGGCACTCAGACCTTAGAGAAGGAAACCTTGACCTTGACTTTCCCCAAACACTTAAAGACAGGGAGGGACCCAGGAAATAGAAGCTGGTCCTTCTGTGTGTGTGATCCAGCAGAGAGGAAACCCTGGGGCCCCCTCAGAGGAGGGCGTCCTGGGAAGGCTGCTAGGATGGCCATGCCCCAGGCCAGAGGATTCTCTCCATGGCCCCTCTTCGTGAACATCTCTGGAGGAAAACGAGGTTCTGGCTTCTCTGGGGACACTGTTGGACAACATCCCTAATGACCGGCTGTCCCTTATAATTGAGGCCCAACAGCTCCCATTGGGGTGCTCTCAGGTTTGCAAAGTGCTTTCCTTGGACTCTCGTCTGAGCTTTGTGACAGCCCTGGCAGCTAGGGAGAAAGGCATGATCATCCCCATTTTACAGATAAGGAAATAAGCTCAGGAAGAGGGTGACTTGCCCAAGGTTCCACGGCTCTTGAAAGTGTCTCAAGGAGATTTGAGCCAAGGGCTCTACAGACCCCAAGTGTACGGCTCTTCCCATCCAGTGCCTGAGTTGTGGGCCTGTGATCTCATGAACCAGAGTCAGGTAGTCAGGAACGACCAAGTATGGAGGTAACACCTGCATCAAGCATTGTGTGCTTCTGATGAGTCAGTGGCCCTCTCTGGACCAAAGTTTCTTCATCTGTAGCATGATGGGGTTGGGTCTTCCAGCCCAGGATTCCTTCTGGCTCAGCTGCTTGGGATCCTGTGAATGAGCTGAGGTCACAGGGGAGGGAAGGAGAGCTTCTGGGCTACAGGAGGGGACAGCCTGGCCCCTTGGCACTGCTCCCCTCTCTCTTCTGTACTCAACATGAGCCCAAGCTGGGTTGTCAGGCTTCCCTTCTCCTGGTTCCCTCTGCTGACTCTGGGATCGCCTCCCTGAGGGGTGGCCTTGGAGCAGTGATTTAGAAGTCGGGGGCCAAGGGTGGGATGAGCCATGTTGACCCCATGTTGGTGCCCTCTAGATGAGCGAGAAGCTGTGCAGAAGAAAACCTTCACCAAGTGGGTGAACTCCCACCTGGCAAGAGTCACGTGCCGCGTGGGGGACCTGTACAGCGATCTTCGGGATGGGCGCAATCTGCTGAGATTGCTTGAAGTGCTTTCTGGAGAGACTTTGGTGAGTAGTGGAAATGGAGCCCAGGGAGTCCAAAGGGGCTGAGCCCCAGAGAGAAAGCTGAGCTGCTTTCTCCAAGGACGGCAGAAGGCTGAGAAGAGACCCCCGGATGGCGAGGGTGGTGGGCTTGCTCTCTGCCCACAGGAACAGTGGCCCCATTGAGCCAAGCTCCTTCCCCACACAGGCCGAAACCTGTTAATTCCCTGGGGAATCTTAATCTGCCCCAAACCCCACATCAAATCCCAGCTTTGGCCCCCTGAACTTTGGCTCCATTCGGTGACTGCCCCCATGTCCCCAACATTCCTTCTGCAGATGAATGCCAGGGGTGGATGGGGTGGGGCCGGGTGGGTGCTGTCCATTCTCCAGGCGAGAGGACCTTGTCCTCCATCCCCCACCTTCCTGTCCCCTAGCCAAAACCCACCAAAGGCCGCATGCGCATCCATTGCCTGGAGAATGTGGACAAGGCTTTGCAGTTTCTGAAGGAGCAGAAGGTACATTTGGAGAACATGGGCTCCCATGACATTGTGGACGGTAACCACCGCCTGACGCTTGGGTTGGTCTGGACCATCATCTTACGATTCCAGGTACACAGACAGTCAAGCTAAGATCCCCGCAGACCCAACCTCAGCCTTTCCATTTCCCTCTTCATCCCTGGGCATTGGGGATTTCAGAGTAGGTCACCCACAGGCATGACCCTTCCCTCTTCCCCATCCCTGTTGATGGCACTGCCAGCCTCCTCCCAGCCAGTTCAGTGCTTTTGGGGCCTCCCTCCTTCACCCCATCAGGTGCCCCTCCCACCTCTGTTGCTTCCTCTGTGCTCTCAGGGCCACCACATGCCTTACCCCCTCACCCGGACACCTGTCATTGCCTCTTGATTTCTCAAAGTGATCTTTCTAAAGCATGGGGGTGACCAGGGCACTCTTCCCTGCTCAGCAAACTCCGATGGCTCCCTATTGTCCCTAGAGTCAAACCCAGCATCCTCGCAATGCAGGGCCATCCCCCCAACCCCTGCCTGTCCCTGTCCCATCATTCTGGCACTCTAATCAAAGGGCCCTCTCTCTGCTCTCCACCCCCACCCCCCGCCTTTGGACCCTGGCACTGGCCTTCCCCACAGCTGGATGTCTCTGCCCCATCTCCACCACCTCGGCTTCCTTGTGGAAACCTTCAGGGCTCCTTCAAAAATGTCCTTTCCTCCGGGCTCCCATGCTTTGTGTCTCCCTTGTGCGAGAGAGCCTCGAAGGCAGGGAATGTAGCAGCAGTGGCAGCGGTTTGCTGATAGATTGGCCCACAGCACCCTAATTCAGTGCAATTCAGCAAGCATTTATTAAGCTCCTGTAGCGCGCCAGGTGCTGTGCTAAGTGTTGGGGAGACAGAGACAAAGTGAAACCTAGCCCTGCCCATAAGAAGCTTCCATTCTTCTAGGTAGAGATAAACTGGACACAGACAAGAGTGCACCACATAAATGCCAAGTAATGTCGATGAGGTCAGGGTTGGTGCTGATGGTGGGGGAGGAGGTGGCGCTGGAGCAAAGCCTTGGAGGGAGACCATCCCGGGCCTGGGGCACAGCCTGGCCGACACCAGCTGTTGAGCCCCTGGGCTACAACGTGGAGAGAAAGGCCAGACCCAGGCCCTGGCATTGGATCCCAGATGCACTGGGAAACCAGTCAGTCAGTCAGTCAGTCAACATTTTAGCGCATAGAGCACACTGCCTAGAGTCAGTAAGACTATCTCTCCGAGTTTACTGGCCTCAGACACTAGCTTTGCGACCTTGGGCAAGTCACTTCACCCTGTTTGCCTCAGTTTCCTTATCTGTAAAATGAGCTGAAGAAGAAAATGGCAAACCACTCCTGCATCTGTGCCAAGAAAACCCCAGATGGGGTCACAAAGAGTCAGACAGGACTGAAAATGACTGAGAAACAACAAAGAGCCTGTCTGTGTGTCAGGTGCTGTGCTAGGTGGCTGGGTCCAAAATGAGGAAGAGCTCAGTCTAAGCAAGGGGGGAACAACAAACAAATATAAACATACAAAGTAAGCTAAATAGAGAAAAAGTAAGAAATATTTAACAGAGGGAAGTCCCTGGAATGAAGAGAGGCTGCAGAAGGCTTCCTGTAGAAGGAGGGATTTTAGCTGGGACTTAGAAGAAGCTGGGAGGTCAGTAGTCGGAGCAGCATGGGGAGAGCCTGTCCAGGGATGGCCAGAGAATGGCCAGAGCCAGGGTGTGGAGGGCCTTGTTCACAGCATAGCCCCGGGGCCAGCACTGAAGACAATGTGTTAGGGAGGGAGGCAGGAGAGGGCAGCTTATGGGGGCCCTTGATCTGGAGGCCCGAAGGAGCCCCTGAAGGTTGTTGAGTAGAGGGTGATGTGGTCAGACCTGGGCTTCAGGAAAACCCATTTGCTGACTGAAGGGAGGATGGGCTGGAGAGGGGAGAGACTGGAGGCAGGCAGGCCACCAGCAGCTACTGCAGGAGTCTAGGCCTGGGGTGATGGGGGTCTGCACCGGGGTGGGGCAGTGTCAGGGGACAGAAGGGCATGTGTTTGAGAGGTGGTGCAGAGGTGACCTCCATGGGCCTTGGCAACAGTTTGGACATGGGGGGTGGGGTGAGGTGAGAGATGGTGAGGGATTCTGGAGGTAGGGAGCCTGAGGGTCTGGGAGCGCACTGATGTCCTTGACAGCCATAGGGAAGGTGGGAGGAGGGACACAGGGCTGGGGGGAAGGGGATGAGCTCTGTTTGGGACAGGTTGAGTGTAAGACGTCTACTGGACGTCCAGTCTGCAATGAAAGGCAGTGAGAGGTCAGCAGAGAGGTTGGGACAGGAAAGGGAAATGTGAGAATCCTCAGCCTAGAAACAGCTATTAAATCCACGGGAGCCAGAGAAGCTTCTTGAGCTGGAGAGCGACACAGCCAGAGCCGTGCTTTAGATAGATCACTCTGCCAGCTACGAGGGCATAGATCACAGAGGGGAGAGGTAGATGCAGACCCCACTGAGGTAGCCATGGCCTCAGGCCCCAAACACAATTCCATCTGTGTTCCCTTGGATGCACAGCTACCCCAAAGTGCTACCACATCTATGTCCCTCCAACTCTGTCAGTCTCTTCCACCTTCCCCCACTGTTCCACTTTGTAGAACTTCCTAGTCCTGTTTTCCCCATCCCTTCCTTGCATTTAAGTGCTGGTCTCTGCTGTGAGTGTCCATGCCTAGGCCTGGCCTCACGTTCATCACATACTGCCCTTCCCTTCCTCTATCTGAGCCACCTCAGCCAGGTGAGGGCACTGTGCCCAAGAGAAGGGCTGCAGCTGTTCTGGCCCCAGGCTCGGCCTAAGGACCACCCTTTGCCCTTCAGATTCAGGACATCAGTGTGGAGACAGAAGACAACAAGGAGAAGAAGTCAGCCAAGGATGCCCTGTTGTTGTGGTGCCAGATGAAGACCGCAGGGTGAGGAGAGGGCAGGGCACGGCCACGGGCACCAGCTCAACGCCAAGGGCGCAGAGCAGGGGGCAGGGCGTGGCCATGGGCACCAGCTCAAGGCCAAAGGCGCAGAGGGGATAGCTTCCTTCTCTTTGGTCCTTGTTCACAGGTACCCCAATGTCAACGTGCACAATTTCACCACCAGCTGGAGGGATGGGCTGGCCTTCAATGCCATTGTGCACAAACACCGGTGAGTGGAGGGAGCTGAGCAGAGGGAGGGGGGCGGGGAAGGGGCATAGCAACTCCAGGGGTGCCAAGGCCCCTCTTCACAGTCCCATGGGACCTTTGTTCCCTCATCATTCAGGCCAGACCTGTTGGAGTTTGAGTCTCTGAGGAAATGCAACGCCCACTACAACTTACAGAATGTCTTCAACCTGGCCGAGAAGGAGCTGGGCCTCACTAAGCTGCTGGACCCAGAAGGTGGGTGGGATGGGGGAAGAGGCTGGCTCTGGAAGTAGGGGGACTCCTCCTGTGGTCTTGTCCCTGCTCTCCCGCAGGGCTAAGATCTTGTGCCCACTCTAGGCCACTAGAGAATGTGACAAGGAGGAGGGCTGTGGGGCAGGGTTCTGGGTAGCCTTTGGTCTGCTGGCCACAGAGAATAATGGACAGGCCTGAGGCTTGCTGGGAAGGCAAAACTGCTCTAACTTCTCCAAGGGTTTCCATATTCCTTTACATTGCCAGCATCTCTGAGAGTCCAAACTGGGCCAAGTTGATGCCTTCTAGTGTCTCCCTCATGGGGGAGCTGTGGTCGACTACCTTCCTCATCTCACCTTTGAACATTTAGTCTGGAGTCAGGGAGGAGCCCTGACATGAAGCTGGGAAGCAGCCTTGCCCCCACAGTGCCCAGCTGGGTCGCAAGGCCCTCTTGTGTCCTAGACTAGGGCTCCAGAAGGCCGCAGATCCCTTTAGACTACAGGCCCTCTGACCAGTCTGCCCCCCAGCCATCTCCATCACTTCATCCCAGCCCAGGGATGCTGGGCTCCTTCCGCCAACAGCCCTGAGAAATTAATCTCTGTTAACTTGTCCATGACCTTTCAGGCTGAAAGGCTTTTTGCCAATTTGACCTATGCAGTATTGCCCAGAAGTCCTGCCTGTGAGGTTGGCCAAGAGCAGGGAGGACAGTGGGCAGGATTCTTGGAGGAGGCAGACATCCTCCCTCTGTAGCCAGGGCCCTGGGCCTCAGACATACATTGTCTTCTTCCCCAGATGTGAATGTGGACCAGCCTGATGAGAAATCCATCATTACCTATGTGGCCACATACTACCACTACTTCTCCAAGATGAAGGCCCTCGCCGTGGAAGGCAAGCGCATTGGCAAGGTACGGCACCCTGGGGCAGGGGGAGGCCTGGCCGGAGAGGGTGTGCACAGGCTCATGGGGGTTGGGGAGGGCTTCAGGGAAGCGCTGTGCAGCCACCTGGGGCCTTCCCGCCCAGGTGCTGGACTATGCCTTGGAAGCCGAGCGGCTAGTGGAGAAATACGAGTCTCTGGCGTCTGAGCTGCTGCAGTGGATCGAGCAGACCATCGTGACCCTCAATGACCGGCAGCTTGCCAACTCCCTGAGTGGCGTACAGAACCAGTTACAGGCCTTCAACTCGTACCGCACCGTGGAGAAGCCACCCAAGTAAGTGCCCTGTCTTGGCTGGGGGCCAGAGCCAGGGGCCCCAGCGTGCCTGGGCCTCGCGTCCTGACCGCTCTTTTCTCCTTGGCCCCCAGGTTCACTGAGAAAGGGAACTTGGAAGTGCTGCTCTTCACCATCCAGAGCAAGCTCCGTGCCAACAACCAGAAAGTGTATGCCCCGCGGGAGGGCCGGCTCGTCTCAGACATCAACAAGGTGAGCATGCCTGGGTGGGCTCTTCCCAGACTCATCAGTCTGATTCCTTGGGCTCTTGGTGCCCAGCCAGTCTGTCTTGCAGCCTCTCCCCTGCTGCCTTGCTGTCCTTGGTTGGATCCACCTCTCTGAGCATGCCACGAGAGACCCGCCACCCCCAAGGGGCTGGGCTCCCAGGGCCCTTGGTGTCCCTCCCTTCCCCTCCATTGCTGCTGCCCCTGCCGCTGACTGGGCCCTGATCTTTGCAGGCTTGGGAACGCCTGGAGAAAGCGGAACATGAGCGGGAGCTGGCACTGCGCACTGAGCTGATCCGCCAGGAAAAGCTGGAGCAGCTGGCCGCCCGCTTTGACCGCAAGGCTGCCATGCGGGAGACCTGGCTTAGTGAGAATCAGCGCCTTGTGGCCCAGGTCAGTGGGGTCAGGAAAGGGGCTGGGAGTGCTGGCAAGAGAAGGCGGTCAGCCCACCAGCAGTAAAGCGGGGCAAGGGACAAGGCGTGTGGACCACAGGACCAGGGACTACCCTCTCCATCCTCTCTCCTGCAGGATAATTTTGGCCTGGAGCTGGCGGCCGTGGAGGCCGCGGTGCGGAAGCACGAGGCAATCGAGACTGACATCGTGGCCTACAGTGGGCGTGTGCAGGCCGTGGACGCCGTGGCTGCAGAGCTGGCCGCCGAGCACTACCATGACATCAAGCGGGTGGCAGCCCGACAGCACAACGTGGCCCGGCTGTGGGACTTCCTGCGGCAGATGGTAGCAGCGCGGCGTGAGCGGCTGCTTATCAACCTTGAGCTGCAGAAAGTCTTCCAAGACCTCTTCTACCTCATGGATTGGATGGAGGAGATGAGGGTACATATGGGCAGCAAACATATGGGGAAGGCTGAGGGCCTGAGGTGCCCCTGTGGCATGGACAGAGTCAGGGAGAGCCCCTGAGGCAGGGATGGCCAGCAGCCTGGGGTGGTGGGCACTGACCACTCATGCCCCTGTGGCAGAGGTGGAGTCAGGGAGAGCGCCTGGCCGAGGAAGAGAAGAGTGAGAGATGATGGAAGGGAAGGCCCCAAGATGCCAGAATGGTCACTATTCTCCAGGACGATGGGCCCAGGGTGGCTTGGGAGGCCGAGGGCATGGGCCAGGCTGGGAGGGAAGGGTGACGAGCCCTGCATCCTGTGTCTCTTGCAGGGCCGACTGCAGTCTCAGGACCTGGGCAAGCACTTGGCTGGGGTGGAGGATTTGCTCCAGCTTCATGAGCTGGTGGAAGCTGACATCGCTGTGCAGGCCGAGCGGGTCCGGGCGGTCAGTGCCTCAGCCCTTCGGTTCAGTGACCCCAGGGCAGGTGAGAGGCTGGGGGGTGACAGTGGAGAGAAGCCTGGGGGCTGCAGGGGAGGGAGAAGAGGCACTGAGTAGTCGCTCCCCTCTCCAGGCTATAAGCCGTGTGACCCTCAGCTTGTGTCCCAGCGCGTGGATGCCCTGCAGCAGAGCTATGAAGGCCTCTGTGAGCTGGCAGCCACACGGCGAGCCCAGCTGGAGGAGTCCCGCCGCCTCTGGCGCTTCCTCTGGGAAGTGGAAGAGGCAGAGGCCTGGATCCGGGAGCAGCAGCACCTCCTGGCATCAGCTGAGCCCGGCCGTGACCTCACGGGCGTCCTGCGGCTGCTCAGCAAGCATGCTGCCCTCCGAGACGAAATGAGTGGCCGCCTCGGCCCACTGAGGCTCACGCTGGAGCAGGGTCGTCAGCTGGTTGCAGAAGGCCATCCGGGAGCAAAGCAGGCAGCCGCACGCGGAGCTGAGCTGCAGGCCCAGTGGGAGCGCCTCGAAGCCCTGGCAGAAGAGCGGGCCCGGGATCTGGCCCAGGCTTCCAGCCTCTACCAGTTCCAAGCGGAGGCTCATGACATGGAGACATGGCTGGTGGATGCCCTGCGCTTGGTGTCCAGCCCGGAGCTGGGCCATGACGAGTTCTCCACCCAGGCCTTAGCCAAGCAGCACCGAGCCCTGGAAGAGGAGATGCGGAGCCACCGCGCTGCCTTGGATGCGCTGAAGGAACAGGCCGCGGCATTGCCAGCTGCCGTGGCCCACGCTCCTGAGGTGCAGGGCCGGCTGCCTGCGCTGGAGTGCCGCTACCAGGAGCTGCAGGCGCGAGCCGGTGAGCGGGCCCGGGCCCTGGAAGCCGCCCTTGCGCACTACACCATGCTCAGCGAGGCGAGCGCCTGTGGGCTCTGGGTGGATGAGAAGGAGCAGTGGCTCAATGGACTAGCCCTCCCTGAGCGCCTGGAGGACCTGGAGGTGGTGCAGCAGCGGTGAGCACCTCCCGGACTGCCCCTTTCAGCTGTGGTTAGTGCTTTGTTCCCAGCAGCCTCAGAGGCTTTTCTCGTACCTCCCTGAGGAACGGGTCCACATGTTAAGCCTTTAACACTTGACCCAAGAGGAGCTGGAATGGGGTTTAGGCTCCCCTGCTCCCCACAC
Organism: Trichosurus vulpecula; assembly: GCF_011100635.1. NCBI lineage: Eukaryota > Metazoa > Chordata > Mammalia > Diprotodontia > Phalangeridae > Trichosurus > Trichosurus vulpecula. Next base: position 276,532,464 of record NC_050578.1, on the reverse strand, counting down.
TGCTCCTTGCTGAGCAGTCCTATAGCTCTAAATTTGGTTGGGGGGCTGGGTTGGCCCTGCAAAGGGCCCTCCTGCCCCCCCGGAGACCCTGGCTCCTATGAGTGGATGAGAGCTTGGCAGGGGCCACAGGCAGTCCCAGGACAGTCACAGCCTCTCCTCTTGCCCTTGGCAGGTTTGAAACTCTGGAGCCTGAAATGAACGCTCTGGCTGCCCGTGTCACTGCAGTCAACAGTATTGCCCAGCAGCTGCTGGAGGCCGGGCCACCTAGCCGGGAAAGCATCCTTGCCACCCAGAAGCAGCTCAACCATAGGTGAGGCTGGAGCTGGGGCTGCTCAGAGCGGACTGGATCGTTGGGAGGAAGAGCTGAGAGCTGACCGGGCAGGCAGACAGAGGGGCCTTTGGACCTGGGGCAGGCAAGGATGGGCAGGGAGTGTGGCAAAGGGCAGAGCCACTGGAGCCAAAAAGGAGAAGGTGAAAGCTGAGGCAGGGAAAGGGTGCTCCTAGATGTTCTTGCTGGGGTGAGAGGGGCATGTTTGGGGCTGAGCTTGCCAATGGCTGCCTGGCTACTCCAAGGTGGCAGCGATTCCGGACCCTCGCGGATGGCAAGAAAGCAGCCCTAACCTCTGCCCTGAGCATCCAGAACTACCACCTTGAGTGCACAGAGACCCAGGCGTGGATGAGGGAGAAGATCAAAGTGATCGAATCTACCCAGGGCCTGGGCAATGACCTGGCTGGAGTGCTGGCCCTTCAGCGCAAGCTGGCCGGCACAGAGCGGGACCTGGAAGCCATTGGAACCCGAGTGGGAGCCCTGGCCCAGGAGGCACACGCTCTGGCTGCTGGCCACCCCGCACAGGCCCCTGCCATCGAGACCCGGCTCCGTGAGGTCCAGGACGGCTGGGAGGGCTTGCGTGCCACCATGCGTCGCAGGGAGGAGTCACTGGGCGAGGCCCGGAGGCTGCAGGACTTTCTTCGGAGCTTGGATGACTTCCAGGCATGGCTGGGCCGCACCCAGACAGCTGTGGCCTCAGAAGAAGGGCCAGCCACCCTTCCTGAGGCAGAGGCGCTCCTGGCCCAACATGCAGCCCTGCGGGATGAGGTGGAGCGAGCTAAGGGCGAGTATAGTCGGCTTCGTGCTGTGGGCGAAGAGGTGACTCGTGACCAGGCTGATCCCCAGTGTCTCTTCCTGAGGCAGCGCCTGGAGGCTTTGGGGACCGGCTGGGAAGAACTGGGTCGCATGTGGGAGAGCCGCCAGGCCCGGCTGGCCCAAGCCCACGGCTTGCAAGGGTTTCTTCGGGATGCTCGGCAGGCTGAGGGCGTGCTTAGCAGCCAGGTAAGACAATACCAGGAGGCAGAGGCCTCCAAGGGGGAATGGAAGGGAGGAGAGAGGAGAGACTGGGGCAGAAATGGGGGAAAGAGGGTCTGGGATGGCTGTGTGAGGGAAGGGGAAGAGAATGCTGGAAAAAAGCCATAGAGGGGAAGAAAGGAGGTGGCAGAGCAGATTGGGTAAGCCTTGAGGACTGAAGTCAGGAGGACCTTCACCACTCCGACTCAGTTTCCTCACCTGCAGAATGGGAGGAGGGTTGGAGTCAGATTCTGAGGTCCCCTCCAGCATCTGGGAAGAAGCCTCCCCGGACAGGGTGCTGCCGCCACCCCTCACTCCTTTCCTCAAAACTAGTCCCTCTCCCCACCCCCTTGATGGGCTCATTTCCCAGATGCCCCTGCCTGGGTTTCCAAGGCTGGAGGAGGCCTGAGCAGCTGCTGATGTTGCTTCTCTCCCCCCACCCCAGGAGTATGTGCTGTCTCACACGGAGATGCCAGGGACCCTCCAAGCTGCCGATGCCGCCATCAAAAAGCTGGAGGATTTCATGAGCACCATGGATGCCAACGGGGAGCGGATCCGGGGGCTCCTGGAAGCAGGGCATCAGCTGGTGGAGGGTGGCAACATTCATGCAGAGAAGATCAAGGAGAAGGCAGACTCCATCGAGAAGAGGTGGCTGGGCCTGGGCCTAGGGGAGAGTGGGGCAAAGGCCAGCCGAGTGGCCAGAGCGGGGTGGGGCAGGCCCCAGGCCAGCTGAGCATGGGCGGGAGATGCCCACAGCCCAGCCCACTCCAGGGGCCCCAGCAGGAAGGATGGCTCTGGGGCTGTCTGGAGAGACATCTCAGCCAGTGCCAGGCCAGGAGGTCACGGGCAGCCGGCTATCATTACAGGCACAGCAAGAATCAGGAGTCTGCCAAGCAGCTTCTCCGTCGTCTGCGGGACAACCGAGAGCGTCAGCACTTCTTACAAGAGTGCCACGAGGTGGGTGCCCGGCCCCTTGTGCGCCTGCAGCGCCGGGGACACTCTGGACATTCTCCCCATGTCCAGGCACGCCCGGCTTGGCTTAGCCCGCCACTGTCCCCTCCTTGGCCCTGGTGTCTCCTCACTGCCCATCACGCTGGGGATCTTCCTAAAGCCCGGCCCCAGCCAGGCCGCCCCCTGCTTGTCAAAAGAAGATCCTCGCTCCTCCCTCTGCTCTGTCTTCAGACCAGCTTCTTTTCCCACACTCTGGGTCTGAGTTACATGGATCTCTTTGCTTTTCTCTGTATATGGCAGTTCACTTCCCACCTCCCGGCATTTGCCCTCGCAGTCCCCTCATGCCTAGAACATCCTTCCTCTTCACTTTGACCTCTTCAAATCCCTGGCGCCTGTCATGGCTCAGCTCCATCTCCCACACCAGGCATAGACTGAGCCCTCCTCACCTCACCGATGTTATGATGTATCATTTTTGTATTTATTTATCTATACTTAGGATTTCCTCCCAAAGGACTGTAAGCCCTTTGTCTCTTTGTCTGTGTGATATCCTCAGGACTTGGCCTGGTGCCTGGTGGTAGTGCCCGGGCAGGTCCACACCCACCCCCATCTGCCTGCTCTCTTTGGGTCTCTCCCTCACAATGCACACGCCTTCTTGCCCTTCCTGACCCAGGGCGCCCTTTGCCCTCTTCCTGAATGGCTCTTTCCTGCCTGGTTCAGCTGACACTGTGGATTGATGAGAAGATGCTGACAGCCCAAGATGTGTCCTACGACGAGGCTCGAAACCTGCACACGAAGTGGCAGAAACACCAGGCGTTCATGGCTGAGCTGGCGGCGAACAAGGACTGGCTGGACAAGATTGACCAGGTGAGGGGGAGCTCTTGGAGTGCAGCGGAGACGAGGGTGGGCTGGGGAACGCTAGCATTCACGCAGTGTTTTAAGGTTGGCAGACGTCATCTCATTAGATGCTTGCGGCACCTCTGGGAGATGGGGCCTACTATTATCCACATTTTACAGATGGAGGAACTAAAGCCAGTAAGTGTCTGAGGCCACATCTGGTCAGGTGTTCCTGACTGGAGGCCCAGGGCTTCATCCACTGCACCGCCTAGCACTTAGGACAGGGCCTGGTATATAGCAGGTGCCTAATGAATGTGCATTCATTCATCTTGGGCAGAGGGGATGTTGGGAAAGTAAGGATTACCCACTGGGGGCAGAGTCCCAACTTTGGCCAGCATCATGGCCACGCATTGCCGAGCTCTGCCGTCTCTGATCTCCCTACCCAAGTATTTCACCTTCCCCTAAAATGCTCAAAGCACTTTACAATCAGGTCTGATCTAATTCGTGTTTTACTCAGATGGGTGTTTGGGGGATACAGAAGACTAGGGGGACCTGAGTCTGAATAGGAAGACAAGATGGATATGCCTGAAACAATCCAGGACCCGGGGGGGCGGGGCGGTTTTTGTGGCTACGTCACTCAGGAGTCCAGGAAAGCAAGTGGGGGATGGGGTGGCGTTGTCAAGAGAGACTGCAACAGCCCAGAAAGGGTCCTTAGAGGGGAGCTGAGATAGGCCCTGGAGGATGGTGGAGAGGAGAATTGGCATGCCAAAGGTAGACGCAAACACACTCTGTTAAAGTCCCTAGGACCAGTCCCCATAGGGGTCATATGACCTGTCCCCTGGGCATGGCTCTCCTACGGGTTTAGAGCAGGTGCACTGGGCCTGAAGTTAGAGAACCTAGAGGGAAACATCAGCTCTGCCACTTTTTCCCATGTGTCTTCCCTTCCCTGCGCCTCAGTTTCCCCAACTGAAAATGGGAGGGTTGGACCAGAACGCTAAGCCTTAATCCCTGTAACTCAGATCTAGGGCTTGAGGACCTCTAGGTCTTTTCCCTAAATCCATACACCTCCCCACCCCCAGGAAGGGCAGGTACTGATGTCGGAGAAGCCTGAGCTGAAGCCCCTGGTAGGGGAGAAGCTGGAGGCCCTCCACAAGCGATGGGAAGAGCTGGAAAACACCACCCAGGCAAAAGCCCGGAGCCTTTTCGATGCCAACCGAGCAGAGCTGTTTTCCCAGAGCTGCTCAGCCCTGGAGAGCTGGCTGGGCACCCTGCAGGCCCAGCTGCACTCGGACGACTATGGCAAGGACCTGACCAGTGTCAACATTCTCCTGAAGAAGCAGCAGGTGCTGGCAGGGGGCCGGGGTGGGCCCAGACTGAGGGCAAGGGTGTGGGGGCTCCCCAAAAGGTCCTGGACTCACGACCACCCTTCTTGTGGCCTGGCAGATGCTGGAACGGGAGATGGCCGTCCGGGAAAAGGAAGTGGAGGCCATCCAGTCTCAGGCCAAGGCATTGGCCCAGGAGGAGCACGGGGCCGGAGAGGTGGAGAGGACCTCCCGAGCTGTGGAGGAGAAGTTCCGAGCCCTGTACAAGCCCCTGAAGGAGCGCTGCAACCGCCTGTTGGCCTCCCGCGAGCAGCACCAATTCCATCGGGATGTGGAGGATGAGATCGTGAGTGGTTGTGGGGCCTGGGATGGGGGCCCAGCTTCCCACCATGCAACAGCTGGCCACAGTTCAGACTGGGCCTCAGCCTCCTCTGATGACCCCTGGAACCAGCTTCTGTTTTGCTGCCCCCCCCCCAAGAGCCCGGGGCGCCCTGCTCCCTGCCCTGCTGTCCCCTGATGCCACTGCCCCTTCCTTCCCCAGCTGTGGGTGACTGAGCGGCTGCCAATGGCCAGCTCCACAGAGCATGGCAAGGACCTGCCCAGTGTCCAGCTGCTCATGAAGAAGAACCAGGCAAGTGTTTCCCCAGGCTCCAAAGTCAGGGGCTGAGCGGTGGGGGCTGGGCCAAGTGGACCTGTCCCTGGAGGGTCAAGGGAGGTCGGGCTGTGGGCCATGTCCAGGGGCTGTCATGGCAGCACGGCTTCTCTCCGCCCTCCCCTACACAGACATTGCAGAAGGAGGTCCAGGGCCACGAGCCCCGCATCGCAGACCTGAGGGAGCGGCAGCAGGCTCTGGGGGCCGCAGCAGGGCCGGAACTGGCTGCCCGTGTGGCGGAGCTCCAGGAGCTGTGGAGGCGCCTGGGCCAGGAGCTGGAGCAGCGTGGGGCTCGCCTCCAGGACGCGCTCAGGGCCCAGCAGTTCTACCGCGATGCCGCAGAGGCTGAGGCCTGGATGGGTGAGCAGGAGCTGCACATGATGGGCCAAGAGAAGGCCAAGGTGAGAGCCGAGGTGGGGCCCCCTGACCGCCCCCCCAGAACCCTGGGCCAGGCTCTTCAGTCCCTCCCCCATCATCCATTCCCTCCCCCAGGATGAGCTGAGTGCTCAGGCAGAGGTCAAGAAGCACCAGGTCCTGGAACAAGCCCTGGTAGACTACGCACACACCGTCCACCAGCTGGCGGCCAGTAGCCAGGACATGATTGACGGCCAACATCCAGAGAGGTGAGGTGTGACAGACTCGCCTCTCTGCCCTGGGCTGTCCTCTGTTGGCTGCCCTGTGGGCCTGGTGACCTGGGCAATGTAGCTGCAATGGTGCAGAGAGCCAGATGGGGGAACCCTGGCTCTGCCCCCCAGGAGCTGTGTGACCCCAGGCCAGTCCTCTGGCCACACTGGGCAGGCTCCTTCCCTACCATGAGAGGGTTGGATTAGATCATTTCTTACCCAAAGTTTCCTAAGTAGCTTTCACAAGTCTGGCCTCTGGGTGGGTGGCCATGGCACTGGCGACCTTGGAAGTGCCATCAGAGTGCAGCTGATGGTAACCGAAGGAGTTGGGGCAGAGGGAGCCCAAGGGACCAGGGGAGAGCCCTTGGCTGGCCCGGGCTGCCCTCCATCTCCAGCCTTCCCTTCTCCCCCCGTAGTGACCGGCTGACCATACGCCAAGCCCAGGTGGAAAAGCTGTACGCCAGCCTGAAAGAGCTGGCCGTGGAGAGGCGTGGACGACTGCTTGAGCACCAGCGGCTGTGCCAGCTGCGGCGGGACCTGGATGACCTGGAGCAGTGGATCCAGGAACGGGAGGTGGTGGCCGCTTCCCACGAGCTGGGCCAGGACTATGAGCACGTCACGGTGAGTGATGGGGCAGCCAGGCAGGCCCAGGGAGCACGAGGAAGTGTGGCATCCTGTGAGGCGCTCTCTGCCTCCTTGGTGCACCCACCCTTGAGGAGGTTCTGGAGCAGGTGTGCCCCGACAGAGAGCTTCGGGCTTTTTCTGGCCCCCCCCCCCCACATACTGTGGCCAGCCTTGTTAAGGCCTATATTTTCCATACCAGATGTTGCGGGACAAGTTCCGAGAATTCTCCCGAGACACCAGCACCATTGGTCAGGAGCGGGTGGACAGTGCCAATGCCCTGGCCGACGGGCTGATTGCAGGGGGCCATGCTGCCCGGGCGACAGTGGCTGAGTGGAAGGATGGGCTCAATGAGGCCTGGGCCGACCTCCTGGAGCTACTGGATACCCGAGGCCAGGTCCTGGCTGCTGCCCATGAGCTCCAGCGCTTCCTCCACGGGGCACGGCAGGCCTTGGCGCGGATCCAGCACAAGCAGCAGCAGTTGCCTGATGGAGCTGGCCGAGACCTGAATTCTGCCGAGGCCTTGCAGCGCAGACACTGTGCCTATGAACATGACATCCAGGCGCTGAGTGCCCAGGTGCGCTCCCAGGAAGCAGGGAGGGCCCACAGCCAGATGTGGCCAAGGGCAGGGCCCAGGAAGGCCCTCTGGAGGAGCAGGCCCAACAGAGGCAGCAAAGCCCAGGCTCCACCTGAGCCTTCCTTTCCCCCTTCATCTCTGCCCTCACCCTCCTGCTGATACTGTGGGACAGGGTTAGGATGCCACCAGTGTCCAAGGGTGGGTGCCAGGAGGAAAGGGGGACACCCTGACCCTTGCCTTGGGGGCTCTACAGGTGCAGCAGGTACAGGATGATGGCCACCGCCTACAGAAGGCCTACGCAGGTGAGAAGGCGGAGGAAATTGGCCGCCACATGCAGGCAGTGGCCGAGGCCTGGGCCCAGTTACAAGCTAGCTCAGCCGGACGACGCCAGCTTCTCCTGGACACCGGAGACAAGTTCCGCTTCCTGCAGGCCGTCCGCGAGCTCATGCTCTGGATGGATGGGGTGAACCTGCAGATGGATGCACAGGAAAGGCCCCGGTGAGCTCCCAGGGGTGGAGGGCTGGGCCTGTGGCCAGTCTGTGGCTCTGGGGACCCAGGAGACTGAGTGTCCATGCACTCTCTAGGGACGTGTCCTCTGCGGACCTGATGATCAAGCATCACCAGGGAATCAAAGCCGAGATCGAGGCCCGAGCTGACTGCTTCTCTTCCTGCATCCGCCTGGGCCAGGAGCTGCTGGCCAAGAACCACTACGCATCTGAGGAGGTGGGCCTCTCCCACTCAGCATGCAGGGGCCCGTGGTCTCTGGCTTGAGCTCAGGGGCCAACATTCCCCCAACATAAGTCAGCCCCCCATTTATTAAGCTCTTACTGTATGACAGGCCCTATGTCAAGCTCTGGGGATACAGAGAGAAAGCAGCAACAGTCCCTGCCCCCAAGAAGCCTGCGCTTTGATGGGGGAGGCCACTGACCAGTGACTGAGGCTGTAGTGTGTAGACGGAGGTGACGTGGGAGGGATGGCCCTAGGAGCAGATGGGGGTTTGAGCCGATTTCTGAGGCCCAAGGGCAGGGCCTGCAGAAGCCCCACTCAGTCATCTCTGTGCCCCCAGATCTCAGAGAAGCTGTCACAGCTGCAGGCGAGGCGCCAGGAGACATCCGACAAATGGCAGGAGAAGGTGGACTGGCTTCAGCTCGGTGAGTTGTAGCGAGCTCCCCATGAGCCTGCCATCCACTGGCACGCTCCATCCAGGAGGCCTTTCACGGGCAGCACAGGTGGCAGAAGGCCCGGGGGATGTGCCAGGACACAGGCCCCCTTGGGTTACAGGGGAGGAGACTAAGTCCTGGGGACCCAAGGTCCCAGAGCCAGAAGGACCAGAGACAAGATTTGGCTGCACCCTGCCATGTCCCCAGCTCACACTGACCCCCTCTCCTGTAGTTCTGGAAGTGCTGGTGTTTGGCCGAGATGCTGGTGTGGCTGAGGCCTGGCTCTGCAGCCAGGAGCCCCTGGTGCGAAGTGCTGAGCTGGGGTGCACGGTCGATGAGGTAGAGAGCCTCATCAAGAGACATGAGGCCTTCCAGAAAGCAGCTGCCTCTTGGGAGGAGCGCTTTAGCGCTCTGGAAAAGCTCACTGCAGTAAGTTGGGAGGGTCCCCCCGCCCCAGCCCTTTCCCCTGGACCTCCCAGAGGGTCCCCCCACCTCAGCCCTTTCCCCTGGCCCTCGGGAGGGTCCCCCCACCTCAGCCCTTTCCCCTGGGCCTCCGAAGGGTCTCTCCTCCCTGCCCCCGGCCCTTCCATTGCAGTGCCAGGTACTTTTCCTCAGGTAGAGATGGAGGAGCCCCTTGTGGCCTTCACTCCCTTTTGGTTTTGCTTCCCTGCCCCCTCTGGCCTCTCTAAAATCTCTCATCCTTAACCAGTGAGTGTCCAGAGGACCAGCAGCTCTTATGCTTTTGGGGCCACCAGATTAGAACCCAAATTCCTCTTTCCCTACGCCTTTGGTCTTTACCCCCTGAACTCTTGGCTTTCTGGCAGTTAGAGGAGAAGGAGGAGCTACAGAGGCGGCAGCGGGAGCAGGAGGAGGAGGAAAAGCGAAGGAAGAAGGCGCTTTCAGCCTCAGTTTCCCCAGCAGTACCTCCCCACAGGGATCACGTAGATGGCCAGATGGCTCCGGAGGCCTCCCAGGTTGGGTAAGAGCCGGGGCCAGGCAGGGAGAGGGCAGGGGAGGGGGGAGAGGAGCCCTCAGGGCTGAAGGGCACAGCGGCATCTCTTGCTCTCCCAGGACCCACCCCCGGCTGCCATCCTCTGGGGAGCCGGTCACGGTCAACGGCATCTGCACCGACACGGAGTCATCACAGGTAACGTCACACCCTGGCTCAGCGCCCCCCAGGCTCTTGACCCTCCTGCCCACATGCCCCCCACTCCCTCTTCCATTCTCTTTCCGCAGCCCCAGTCGGAGCCACAAAGACCAGACCAGAGCAGCTCCCTGGAAGGCCCCGTGAGTCTGCCCTGTAGATAGGCCCGGGTGGGGGCCAGTAAAGGGGCAAAGGACAAGGAGTTTCTGGGAAGAGAGAGAGCAGAGAAGCAACATGGGGAGAGTGTGGGAGGACATCTCTCCAGTACCGCTCACTTGCTGCCTGTGAGCTCTGGACTGGTGGCCTTGCACCTCACCCACAGTGACTGAAACCCATCCTTTCTCCATAGGTCTCTGGGGTGGGGGAGGCAGCCAATGGACCCCGGGGAGAGAGACAAAGCCGGGCCCGAGGCCCTGCCCCTTCACCCATGCCCCAGGGCAGGGCATCTGAATCGGCCTACGCCTCTACACTGCCCTCTCGTGGCCCCGAGCTCTCAGCCCAGGAGCAGATGGAGGGCCTGCTCTGCCGCAAACAGGAGATGGAGGCCTTTGGCAAGAAGGCAGCCAACAGGTACTGGGGACCTGGGAAGAGTCTGCCCCAGGAACCTGCGGAATGCTAGGCAGTGAGGTCCCCAGGGACCCGAGAACAGGGTCGGTGACATGGGGGGAGGCCATAGTTTGTGACTGGCCTCCTTGACGTATAACATACACTAAAAGCAGAGTCAAGAGCTCCAGAATCTGTAGGCCAGCAACCGGGCCTTGTGCCTCCACCGGCAGCCTTTGGGGTCAACACCTGTTTCCTGAGAGATCAGGCTCAGATGGCCTCTCTTTGTCTTCCTCTGCTTCTGGTTCCACCCTCCTGGGCTAAGGGGAGAAGATGGAATGAGTCTCTTCCTCATGACGCCCCTCAGATGCTCAGACAGCTCTCTGGTCCTCCGTCTCGTGGGCATGATGCGAAGGCCTTTCCACATCCTTGCTGACCTTCTTAAATTGTGACCCACCCCCCAGAACTGAAAAGAGCCTCGCAGTGGTGTCTGACTCAGGGTAGAGGCCCAGACGAGCGGCTCCTTCCCTCCATACTCCCCCACGTTGCACAGCAGGGGGCCAGCAGTTAATCCCCCGGCGGGCCCTGCATTTTCCTTCTGGGAGCCTTCAGAGGCCCTCAGCTGCTTTTCCGGGCCACCCTTCTTTAGATGTGCCCAAGATTGTTAATGCATTTTGGAAGGTGTAGCCCCTGGACCTGAGTGCGGCACTGCTAGCACATGCCAGCAAACCCCCTGCCCCCAGGCTCATGTCTAAGATGAGGGGATTCCACTCCATTTGGGACTCTAAAATAATGTGGGCCTGGCAGGGGAGTCAGAACAGATGGAGCTGGGAGCTGGGCCCGAGTGCGTGCCGATGGTGTGTCCCCCAGGGGACCTACTGTGAAGGGCCTGTGTCCTCACCCGAGCACCCCTGTGCTTCCCAGGTCATGGCAGACTGTGTACTGCGTCCTGCGTCGTAGCACCCTAGGCTTCTACAAGGACGCCCGAGCCGCAAACATCGGGCTGCCCTATCACGGAGAGGTGCCAGTCAGCCTAGCCAGAGCACAAGGCAGTGTGGCCCTGGACTACCGGAAACGCAAGCATGTCTTCAAGCTGGGGTAGGGCAAACAGCTGTGGTGCGAGGGGGCTCTGGCAAGGGCCAGTGGACCAGAGGGACAGGGGAGAAGAGGTGGTGTTGCAGGCTGTTGAGGGATGCTAGACTGTGCCTCGTGGGGCCCTGGGAGGGCTTCAGACCCACCCTTTGCCACCCTCCTCCCAGCTTCCAGAGGTGCTGGGGAGAGGGCAGTCGATGTATCCTGGTGCGGCCTGCCCGTTGGAGGGGACATCTGCATGGGCAGCATGGGCTCTTTGGCATGGGAGAGCCAGGACTGCTAGGTGCCTGCTTCTTCCCGTGCCATAGTCTGACGGAAGCCAAGAAACATGCAGGAAGGCATCTGTCCGGCCCAGCCGCCCAGGCCACTCCTCGGGTGATTTCCCCGGATCTTTGACTAGAAAGCCGTCCATTGGGACTTAGCCGGTGAGTGGCCGGTCCAGGCTCTGCCCTAAATCTCTTTCTTCCTCTGCAGTTTACAAGATGGAAAGGAGTACTTGTTCCAGGCCAAGGACGAGGTGAGCGGGCTCCCTGCCCTCGGCCCCACTCGTTTCCCCTCTCCCCTGTTCTGGAGTTCCACAGCTTCTGTGATCCCCTCCTCCCTTTTTCTCAGCTTCTCCCTTCCCTCCCTTGTGTTTGGTGTGTCCCATTTCTCAGTGTTTGTCAACTGTTTGCAATGTGCTGCTAGTTAATGTAAAGAATAGTCACCAAGATGTTTCCTTCTGTGATCGCAATGATGCGACTGAGTCCCTTCAGCAGTGCAGATTGCAACCCATTCGGTTCAATCCACCAACCATGTATTAAGTACCTGTTATGTGCCGAGCCTGTACTTGGCACTGAGGACAAAAAGACAAAAAAGAAGCACTCCCTGCCCTCAAGGACCTTACATTCTGCTAAGGGGAAACCACACACACAGATAAGTAACTGCAGACTAATAGAATGTCAATGCAGAGTCATGTTGGCTGGAGGATGAGGCACAGATTAGCCTTCTTTGGGTAAGACTGGCACTTCAGTGGAGCCATGGAGGGAGCTGAGGAGGTAGAGATGGAATGTCTAAAACAGGGACCAGCCAGCCTGGCTGCATTGTGAGGGGCAAGAGGTTGTGTGGGAATGAAAGAAAGACTGCGGAGGGCCTTCAGGGCCCCAGAGACATTCGGGCCAGACTGTGGAGGGCCGTCAAGGCCTCACATAGGCCTGTGTACTTTGTCCGAGAGGCGCTGGGCACTGCTCTAGCTTTGGGGTGGTTTCTCTGATAATTCCTAACTCCACCCACCGGGGATCAGGTAGAGGGTCTGTTCTTCCACCACCCCAGCCCCGCCAATGCAAACTCTTGTCGATCATCTAGGTCGGAGGTGAAGCCTCTGAGCTGTTCTCACTTTCGTTTCTGGTGCATGAGTCACAGCAGATTCTCCTATGGTGCTTCATAGCTCTTCTTTTAAAAATGTTCCTGTCTTTACCACTTAGCTCTTGGCCTTTGGTCACATATGGGTGAGAATTCCTTATTTGTCTTGGTTATGGGACCTGTATCTGGCCTCTGATTAAAGTGACCAGGTAGTCCATGATTGGAAGCTGTACTTCATTAGGGAAAGAATCCCAGTGCTTCAGGTACAGGCTATGAAGCCCCAAGCCTGCTTCTCCCCAGCCCCGATGACGTTGTTCTGTCATCTTGGTTGATTTTTTTTGCCAGTTTTTCCAGGGCAAAGTCAGACTACAGAGAGGTTTTACTTTGCAATTCTTTGGATATTTTTGGTGAGGTCATTGCAAAGGATTATTTACAACTTCTGTTTTTTGGTCTTTTGCAAATTATCTGTCCATGCCCATGAGCCATGAGGCAGAACCATGAGGCCGAGTCCATTCTCTGTCAGTTCTGTGTGATGTCTTGATCACAGACCTTTTTTTAAACGATTGTTGTGGTTTCGTGGTGTGTTGTGGGGTTGTCTCAAAGAATTCAGTCAGACCACCTCTAATCCAAGTATAGGCATTTATTGGAATGACTCCTCCAATGGGCTGAGTTCTAAGAGAAACCAGCAGCTTAGTAAGACAACACAGGGGGCAGCTGGAGTCAGGAGAACCTGAGTTCAAATCCCACGTCAGACACTTGACACACTTACTGGCTGTGTGACCTTGGGCAAGTTACTTAACCCCAATTGCCCTGCCAAAAAAAAAAAAAAAGACAACACAGGCAAATTTATAGTGTCATGGTACTGATAACACAACAAAAGTTATGAATATTAAAAAGGCAGAAGGGATTTGTTAAGGGATTAGGTAATGACTTCCTAAGTTCACCTGAAGGCCAGCTTTTGCTATGACTGTGCAGGTGCCTACTTAGGGAAAGTCCCTTCTATTGTTTTGGGGTCCACATCCTGCTTGGGCTTCCTGGTGCTGCTGCTTTCTGACTGGCTGACTATTGTGGTCCTGTCTGAGATTAGATAGATGTGGTTGTGGTTGAGTGCATGGACACACCTGCTGCTTCTGTGGGAAATATGAAGACTGGGTCTGGGGACGGTGGCTAGCTAGAGGCAGTGCCTGGGATCCCATCCCACGGACATGCCTGCTGTTCTGTGACACATGGGAGCTCCTGGACATGCCTATTGTTCTGGTGAGTCAGTGAGGCATCTGTGAGGAAGTTAGGATGTTGGGGGGTGGGCAGTGGCTGCATTGAGTCTGGGGACCTGGGGTGTGGTTAAAACTCAATTGTATGGTGAAATGCTGTTCAGTGGGGCCCAAGAGGAAGTTAGAATACTGGGGCTGGGGGCAGCTTCGTCAGGAGTCCATCAGCCATCAGCTGCTTTTCTCTTCATCCTGTGTATGTGGTCTTTGGTCCTGCTGAGTGTTCTGTGCATCCCACAGGCAGAGATGAGCTCATGGCTCCGGGTGGTGAATGCCGCCATTGCCGCAGCCTCTCCGACCTCCGCAGAACCCGAGGAGCCGGTGGTGCCCAGCGCTTCCCGGGGCATGACTCGGGCCATGACCATGCCCCCGGTGTCACCCGCCAGCGTAGAGGGGCCCGTCGTAATGCGCAGCAAGGAGGGCAAGGAGAGGGATCGAGAAAAACGCTTCAGCTTCTTCAAGAAGAGCAAGTAGGCGGATCTCGGCCCTCACTCAGGGCCGGTGGGCAGCAGCCTCCGGGGACTGGTGCCAGGACAGCCACCTGCCACTAGGGACCATCCCCAGGAACTCTGACTGGAGACACCTGGGGTTCCCAAGGGCGGCCTTTTCTTCTGCTGTTTAATTTCCAGACTGGTGATGGGGCCCAGGCAACTCCCAGTTCATCCTCTCTCCTCCCCTCATCCATTTGGCTCCATTCAGGTTCCCCAAACCTCGCCCCTCCCCCTGCCCCATGGAGCCTGGGACAGTTTCCCTGTAACCCTATGCCAAATGGGGCCTCGCCACCCCACTCTGCCCCACCTTAGGGCTCTCCTCTCCCAACACAGCTAGGTTCCCTCTGGTTCTCTGTCCCCTAGAAACTAGGCAGGACCATTGGAGCTGAAGCCAGGCCTTGGAGACAGGAGGGCTAAGAGATGGAGCCAGTGATGCTGACGTGCCCACCCCCCTTCCCTCCTTCCCTTCTCCTCTAGCCCTGAAATGCAGCCCCATGTGCTCCCAGGGCCGGGGGCTCCTCACTGGGGTCTCCAGCCACATCAGGTCTCAGAGACAATTAAACTGCTCAGCTTTCTTTGGGCCCCTGGCCCCCTGTGTACTTTAATGCCTTCCTTCTTGGGTTTTTGTCCCAATTTCTAATACATCCTCTGATAGCGCTCCTCTTCAGGGCAACGGCCAGAGCTGTGCCTCTCAGGGCACGTGGGTGAGGACCGTGGAGCCAGGCTCAACGTCCTGGCCTCACCAGCCTTGCTTCTTCCACTGACACAGGCCATGGCTAGCCTCTTGTGCACCTCATTACCCCACGGGCCCCTTGTCCCTAAATTCTCCACAGACCCCTCCCCCCACCCCCCACTAGAACATGACTCATTCCATGGTGGTGCCCAGGAAATGACCACCTGCCTCCTTCCTCCTAGGCTGTTAAGGAGAGGTCAGAGGAGCCACACCTGGGGCCAGAACCATGGCTGATAAAGGCCTGAGTTGTAATTCATCGTCCCATAGGGTGAAGTCATCCAGTGCCCGAGATCCTATCTGTGCAGAATAACTCAGGCTGGGAATAGGAAAAAGGGTTGGCTGGCTATGTGATCTTAGAGCCTGACATTTCCCATGGTTGGCAGCCCCTAGAGACTGCAGAGTGGTGAGCAATTGTGCAGAAGACGGGGGCCTTTCTAGAAGCATCACATCCTTCTGAACCCAGAGAGCTGGGCAAGAAGATGGCAAAGCACACAGCACTCACAGGGTTAGATTAGCCACCAGGAAGGCATGTCTACACTGGCCCAGACTCAGGTGTGGGTAGGAGAGTTACAGGTTAGATAGGGACAGACACAAGGCTGGCGAGTCTGGCTAGCACGTCCATCTATCTGAGTGTACGATCCGGCTGAGCAGAGAACTAATAAAACCACCCCCACCCCCTTGACTGGCCTGCAGTGACCCGTGGATGGACTGTCCCATCCTACAAGTAGAAGGCAGGCACCATGAATTGCCCCTGCATGGGGGCATCTACCATCATGTGTGACCTAAACACAGCCTCCCTGGGGCCCGCAAATGGTGTGCCAAAATCAAGGGGGCCAGGGCTGTTTGCAAGACTCCCTCCTCTCCCACTTACTAAAGTTGTAAGGAGAAAAGAAGGTGGAAGGGTGGGTGTGTGTATGTTTACAAATAGAACCGTTCTCCCTGAGCTGGTTCATTAAGGGTCCATGTACTAGGAACAGAGAATGCTGGGATCATGGGTGAAAAGTAAGAAAAGAGGGTCCAGAAGCATTAAAAAGGCACAGAACAGGTCAGGAGGACACTTGGACAACCAGGGCAGCTTTAGAAAAAAGCAGGTTGAACTGAACTTCCCAAAAGAAAATCCAGGACCCCTCACACAAATGTACAGCTTCTAACCCTAAGCCCAAAGTCGACATCTGCTCTTCTCCTTTGTCTATGGAAAGGATCTTATTGGGCTGGTTAAGGATTTAGAGGTAGAAAGATGGTACAGATCATCCTGCCTGAGGATTAGCTCTGTGGCCAAGAGGGTAAGGCAGTTACCCTCTGTGACTCAGTTTCCTCATTTGTAAAACATATATGGTACTTCTCTCACAGAGTTATTGTCAAGCTGAAATGAGGCAGTTATAGGCCACTAGAGAGACTAAGGAAGGCTTAAAAGATGGCTCCTCCCCTCAAGGGGCACACACTCTCACTGGGAAGCCAAAATGTAAGTAAACATAAGCTACCAGATTTCAGAGGCAGCTGACCTGCTCCAGTCCCCTAGGTTCCAGGGCAGACTGGGACCTTGAATTCCACCCTCTTATTTACCAGATGAGGTCATGGAGGGCCTAGGGGAGGTTGTGGCCTGCCCAAGGTCACACAGGTCATAAGTGTCAGAGGCAGGATTTGAATCCAGGCTGTTGGTTCCCAAGCCAGCACTTTCCACTATGCCACACCCTACTTGAGGAATCATTCCCTATAAATGGTCATCCAACAACTTGAAGCCTTCCAGGGATGGGGAGCTCATCACCTCCTGGGGCAACCCATTAAACTTGAGGGCAGCTCCAATGTTAGAATGTCTTCTTATATCAAACCCAAATCTGTATCTGCCATATTTGCCTTTAAGACTCCGAGCCCCCAGTAAATAGAGCACCGGCCCTGGAGTCAGGAAGACCCGAGTTCAAATCCAGTCTTAAGACACTTGACACTAGCTGTGTGACCTTGGGCAAGTCACTTAACCCCAATTACCTTGCCTTCCGCTTTCCAAAAAAAAAAATCCGAGCCCCCAAACCGGCTGAAGCAAGTCTGTTTAAGACACTGGTCACTGATTAAACATGGTCTTGGGGGGGTAATACATTGCCTGCATAGGCTGAGTGGGACAGCCGGGGGGGGGGGGTGAGCTGGCGTGAGGGAAGGAGCATGCAGTGCTGGAACCTCAGTGTAGACAGCTGCTCCTGTGTGATCCCAACCCAGCGCTCTCATTTCTCCATCTGTGAAGTGGGCTGATGAGGCCCAGAACACCTTCTTCCCAAGGGTCTTGAGAAACATACCCAGCAGCCACGGGGCTCCAGGATGATCATCTCATGGGGGAACAAAGGGCAGAAGGGAGCCGAGCTCTGAGAACAACGAGTTGGGCCACCTGGGGAAGTCCTTAGAGGTGGAGGAGACAGCAGGCTCGGAGGGCAA
This sequence comes from Trichosurus vulpecula, assembly GCF_011100635.1. Classification (NCBI taxonomy): domain Eukaryota; kingdom Metazoa; phylum Chordata; class Mammalia; order Diprotodontia; family Phalangeridae; genus Trichosurus; species Trichosurus vulpecula. Next base: position 276,515,349 of record NC_050578.1, on the reverse strand, counting down.
GGGGCTTGACTAGACAGGAGGTAAGGGGGCACCAGGACAGGCCTGAGACCACAGCGAAGGCCATGATTCCTAGTGCTGTGTTCAGGAAGGAATCGAGGGATGGCAGAGATTGCCGCCTCCCGTGGTCCCAAAGCTGCTCTGCGTGGCATAGCAGAAAGGGGGCTTGGAGATCACCCAGCCTTCACAGATGGGTTAGAGTCAAAATCCGTTCCATTTATGCCAGCCGTCATCTCCTTTGTGCAAGCATGCTGAGGTTCCCACAGGGAAGGTGATGACAGTGACAGTGTAGGATAGTAGTATTCGAGCCCAGATCTTCCTAGCCCATTCCATTTCCTGACAGCTCAGATCCTTGGGAAGTTCTCCCTGACATCCAGCCTTTCTATGGCTTCCTCCCATAGTTCCTAGCTCTGCCCCCTGGGGCCAAGCAGAACTGACCTAGAGGGAGACAGAGGCCAGAGCCACTTCCCCACCCCCACTCCCCAGTCTTCTCCATAATAAAGACCCAATTCCTTCAACTGCTCTTCCGACCACCCCTCCTCATCCTGGGCATCATCCAGCTCATTAACACCCTTCTTACACCTGGGCCCCAGCACGAAACAGAGTATTGCAGAATGGTCCTGACCAGGCTGGAGCACAGTGGGCCCTTTGCCTCCTTACTTCTGGAAGCTTGGCCCCCTCTTGATGCCTCCCAAGATCCCACTGGCTTCCTTATCTGCCTTGAGCACAGTAGGGCCCCAAATTGGATTGACTTTACCTCGTAGGGAGAAGCTCAGGAGTCAAAGGACCTGGGTTCAAGTCCCCCTTTTTAAGCTTATTCCCTATGTGACCTTGGGCACTTAACCTCTCGACCTCAGTTTCCCTGGTATGGAGAGGTTAAACTAAATGAGGTTTTAAATCTACCTTTCAGTTTTAAGTCCATGCCCTATGATTATTGTTGTTCAGGCATGTCCCACTCCCCATCACCCCTTTGGTGTGGAGTGGCTAGCCATTTCTTTCTCCAGCTCCTTTTACAGATGAGGAAACTGAGGCAAACAGGGTTAAGTGACTTGCCCAGGGTCACTCAGCTAGAAGATGGGGGTGGGACCTGAACTCAGGTCTTCCTATTCTATTCCACCGTGCAACTTAGCAGGGCCATGTACTTTGATCATTTATGCCTTTCTCAATCCCACCTGGAAAAAAAATCTGCTGCAATGGTTCCCTTTGGCCACTAAGAGGTGTCCTGGCCCCATGCTTCCGCTCCAAGTCAGAGGTTCCTGGGCATCGGAACTTAAGAGACAGCCTTGTCCCGGATTCTTCACCCGTCAGGCCGGTGACGTCTCTGATCTCTTCTCTGAATCACGTTTTTAAATGCATAGAATCCAAAGGCTGGCAAGGAAACCAATCATACTAAAATACAATGACCAAAGCACAGGTTCAAAACCAATTCACAGCCCCAGGCCAGGAGCCACCGACCTCCATCCTACGCCCTCAGTGGGCTGAGAAGGAAGAGGAGATCGGTCAGCCGTTCAACAACCAAGTCAGGTATAAAAAAAGAAAATAGCTGTTCTTAGGTTTTGTCTTTTCCCTGCTGCATTAGCCGGACAAGTGGGGCAGCCTTGGCTCCTGGGCAAAGAGGCACAGGCGCATTCTGCTTCACAGTCCAGGGGTGCGGGAGGCGACCACCCACGGTGCCCCTCTTGGGCAGTCTCCTCCGACCCCGGGGGGCCGGAGCAGCCTAGCAAAGGGACGCAGGGAAAGCAGACGGAGGGGATGGCGTGCCGGCTAACTCGGCGGAGAATCAGGCCGCAGTGCTCCAATGGACAGCGCACAATGTGTAAGGCCTTGGTCCGCTTTCTAAAAAAAACCTCCGCAGAGAGAGTCCTCTCGGAAACCACGCGCCCTGCGCAGAGTTTGCACGTTCAGGTCGTGCTCGGGTGCGGGGGTCCGCCGGCAAAGCTTAAAAGGATCTTTACAAATGATGTGAATGACTGAAGCTTCCATGTTGATGCCCAAATGCATAGGTGGGAGCGATGGCGTAGAACTGTGTTGAGGCTCTGGGGACAAGCTCGGACCCTAGCTCGTTCCCGCCCCCCACCCCACAAAGACCCCGTCCTTGGTCTCAGCAGGGCCCTAGGACCCACCCAGTCCCCGAGGTGCCCATGTGGATGTTCGTTTTATGTCAAGAGATTTCACATGCGCCGGGTTCTGGGCGAGAGAGGGCACGGGAATGCCTGGCAGAGGCGGGCGTAGACGAATAAAGCTCTTGCGGACTGGGGGCAAACAGCGGGCCGTCCTAGGACTTCTTTCCCACCCCCGACCCCACCCCACTCATCCTTTGTCACCCCCGCCCAGCCACCAGTGGCACGACCCATTGTGAAGAACGAGGGCCAGCAGTCCCAGGACGGCCCCCGAGCTCGGTGGACTGTCTGCAGGCTCTTCCCCCAGACCTTCCACGGAACGCCCCCCAGCGCCGCCACGTGGCCTTCGCCACACCGAGTAATACGCGGCCGCAGGCTCTGCGGTCCACCTTCCCAGGGGGGTCAAGTGGAATAACCCACCTACCCCCAGCCGCCGTGCAAAAAACCCCGCAATAGTTCAGTCCGGCCCCTTTCCTTCTGACGTGAGAGGGCCGGCAGTATTTCCAGGGCAGGGATTGGCCGGCCCTTGGAGGCGTGGCCTCGGCGGCAGGACGATCTGACGTCATGGCAAGGCCCCGCCCCATAGGCGGAGAGAAAGGCAGGCGGGGCCGGCCGGTCCGCTCCCGCTGTTTGCGCGCGGCGCTGGGATTGGCCGGCCGCAGCGGTGAGCGCTCGTGCTCCGGCGGGCGCGCTCGCGCCGGGCTCGTGCCTGCCTCCTGCGTGCGTGCGTGCGTGCGTTGGCCGCGGCGCGAGGCGGGCGTGGAGTCGGGAGGTCGCGCCGAGGCTCGAGCGGCCGTCGCCATTTTGTCGGGTTGTCTCTGACGGACGCGGGAGCCGCCGCCGCCGCCGCCGCCGCCCCCCCCCCCGGAGGTGGGCCCGTGGGCCCGGGGCGATGGGACCGGGGGCCGGGGGGGGGGGGTGGCCGGGGGCGAGGCCTCTGCGGGCGGGGCACGGGGCGGGGCGGCCTCTGCCGCCGGGGAGGCGGGGCCGCGGGCGGGGTGGGGCGGGGCTTGGGAGGCCTCCTGTGAGGTGACTAGTCCCAGGTCCCATCTGTGGAGGCGGAAAGCGAGGCTCGGGGCGCCGCGGCTGGGGGCTGGCGGGGAAACTGAGCCCCGGAGTGACCGGTCCGCGCCTTCCGGCCCTTCCTGGCCTAGCCAGCGCTTCGGCCGCGGCTGGAGGCGCGCGGGGCAAGCCCGGACAGTGAGCATCCATTGAGCACCAGCTGTGTGCCGCTCCGCCGCTCCCGGCGTACAGCAGGCGCTCAATCTCCGGGCCCCCTTTCACCCCCAAATAGGAGCAGGGTCCGGGGGGGAGCGCCGAAGCCCCTCTTCCCCAAGTCCGGGACCCACCAACTTTGCCCTGCTGCGTCTGGCTGCCCCCGCCTCCTCCCCCAGTTCCTCCAACAAGGGAGCGCCTTAGCGCTTGTGACCCCGGGCCGCCGGAGAGCCGCGAGGCGCACAGTAGGCGCCCTATAAATGCTCATCCATTCCCCCAGCCGCCGCTCCCCCCCGTGACCCGCCCTCCCCCTCCTCTCCCCAGGCCCCCCTCGCCCTCGAGATGGTGAAGCTGTTCATCGGCAACCTGCCCCGCGAGGCGACGGAGCAGGAGATCCGCGCCCTGTTCGAGCAGTACGGGAAGGTGCTCGAGTGCGACATCATCAAGAACTACGGCTTCGTGCACATCGAGGACAAGACGGCAGCCGAGGACGCCATCCGCAACCTGCACCACTACAAGCTGCACGGCGTCAACATCAACGTGGAGGCCAGCAAGAACAAGAGCAAGGCCTCCACCAAGCTGCACGTGGGCAACATCAGCCCCACGTGCACCAACCTGGAGCTGCGCGCCAAGTTCGAGGAGTACGGGCCCGTGATCGAGTGCGACATCGTCAAGGACTACGCCTTCGTGCACATGGAGCGCGCCGAGGACGCCGTGGAGGCCATCCGCGGCCTGGACAACACCGAGTTCCAAGGTGATCCGCGTGGGGGCCAGGAGGGTGGAGGGCACGCCCGGGGGCCGGGCCCCTAAAGCGGGTCACTTTTCGTCCGAGGAGCGTTACCTCTTTTGGGTAAGGAAGGGCCGAAGTCCCGTGGTTGTTCCCACCCGGGCCGAGGGAGCCTGCGTGGTGGCGTTGGGCTGTGGACAAGGACTCTGTCCGGGGCTTTGGATCCCCGAGGGACCCTTTGTTGTTTAGTGTTGGACGACTGGCAGTGGGGGAGCTGAGGAAGAACCCCTGGTGAGGCCGGTTGGGGGTTGGGCTGGGAGATTTTTTTCATTCATGGATAAAACAAGCAAGGCAAAGGATCCCGTGGTGACCCCTGAGGGGTCTGCTCCTGCTGACAGCCAGGCCCCTGGCGGATCACGAGAGAGAGTGAGGAAAAGCATAGGCTGGGCTGTTAATGGAGGAAACCTCAGTGGGAACCCTCCTTACATGAGAAAGCACATTTCGATAACCCCTATCCTGGGTGACCCGGAGGTCAGTCTCTATCATTTTTTGACCTTGAATGTCATCAGATGGGTCAGCAGGCCTTAATGTCACTAGTGTGGTAGCCTCAGGCATAGGGGGAAAAGAAGGCAGATTCTGGGAGAGCAGGGAAAGGTCCTGAATGTTCCCTTCCCACCACAAACAAGCTCATCTCTCAAGATGATGGGAGTGGAATTGGGGTTCTCTGTGGCTTTCCGGGGGTAGTGCTTTTTGGTTGTGGTGACCTCTGGGGAGACTGTACGTGAGGTAACCGCTCAGATGACCTGTCATGGTATCTCTTCTGGTCCTTCAGAAAGGGCTCTGGGTTCCAGTCTCACTACTGATGAGCTCTGTGACTTTGGACAAATCACTGAACTTCTCGGTGCCTCATTTGCTCTATTTGTAAAATCAGTATTGCATCTCAACCTGCTTGAGCCTCTCACAATTGTCAGGAGGATGATATCCAGGGCTTTGCACGTAGCAGATGCTTAATTGATGTTCGTTGGATTAAAGATAAAATGAGATAATACATATAAACAATGTCCCGACACCAACAGCCTTTCTAGAAATACAAGGGGATCGTTAATGTTCAACAGCCAGTCCTCTGTCATGGTTGGAAAGCTATTAAGTGTGAAGCTTAAGCTGCCTTATTTTTTTTTCCTAGAGTGCTGATATTCTGGAAAATGGATTTTAAATTTCCCATTCATAAGACAATTTGTGTATTGTGGGATTTTGGGGGATGAGAGGAATTGGGAGTTTTTCTAAAGAAAAAACACTGCAAAATATTTTAGTTAAAAGAAAAATCAGGAACAAGCTCTGTAACCATGCTGCAGTTCACAGCGTTATTTTCTTTAAAAAATTTTTACCTTAAATTCTTTGATTAGAAAACTATGAATAATGAAACTTAGATGTGCATTTGGCGGCAGGGGGAAGGAGTGAAAAAGTTTAAACTATTCTGTGGTTGGTGCCTAAGCCACTACTCGAGGCAGTTAAAGATTTAGAAGAGACTTCCAAAAACTCCTCCAGAAAAGGGTACTCCCAGCTTTTGTCTCTTCCCCATCTTCCCCCGGAAAGAGAATTCCAGTTTGTTGTTGTCAGTTGAGGTTTTTTCATAACCAACTCTGTTTTTGTTTTGTTTTTCAGATGATGAGAAAAAGTTTAGTGTAGATACTAGAAGTCACAAATTTGGCAGAATCTACAAATTAGGTACAGCCAAGCCAGTTGATTAAACTTGAGAACCTCTCTGTTGGGTTGGCAGCCTGGCTATCCCCCAAACCTTCTGTTTCTGCAGACCCAGAATTGAAGGGGGCTGGGAGGCTGCTGGCCCTTCTTTGATGGGCTTCCTCTAACAGGAGGTGCTCATGTCCAAGGTTGCCTGGCTGTCCTATCGTCATCGCCCTCTCCTTAGGCAGAAAAGTCAGGGGGTTAGGTTAGCTTGCTTCCTCACTTCCAAATTGAAGGAGATAAGGATGATGTGGCTTGTGTATAGTATTCTGGGTCTTGTTCTTTATAAGATCCTGGCAGTTCTCTATGAGATCGTTTCCAAATGGATAAGGAGACTGGGAACTGTAAGTCCCCCAGGTGGCTTTCATTCATCTATTCTGGGCAATTTAAAGCTTTTTTTTTTTAACTTTTCCTTTGGAAGTGGTAGTGTCAAGCATGTGTCCAGGGCAAGAAAGGAAAAAGCTCTAAGCTTCTTCAGTTTATCCTCATCCAAGATAGCTGCATGGCATCTTAAGGAGAAAGGCAGTTCCTGTCCTTTTAGGAGAAGGATGCAGGAAAGTGGGCTTCTGTGTTGACCTAGACATTTAAATAGGTATTTTCTGGGTCTCTTGGTCCACATGTGTGCAAAAAAGATAGCCTTGGAAACCTCTAAAGGAGCTGTCTCTAAGTAAACAAGAGTTTGCTGTTTTGAGTATAATTTGCAAGGACTCAGGTGTACATCCTTTTCAGTTTAAATGAGTTCTCTGGAAGTCCTACTTTGCCAGCTGTGTCCCCAGCCCTCTGGGAATCTCAGAAAACCCCCTGTGAGCTGAGAAAGTGGAAGCCAGCAGGTGGTGACACAGTATTATCTTATGTTCTCACCCTCAAAACAACTATTCTTTGTGTGGCTAGTGTTCCAGAGCGAGGTGGTGTCAGAGCTCCCTCTGTTGCCCCCCATCTCACAGTGTAGAGGTGAACCCCCCAGGTTGTCAGGATGATGCCAGTGGTGCACAAACCCAGGCATGGCCAACCAGCTGTCAAGTCTAGGCTCCCTATCCCCAGAGGACCTGCCCAGCTAAGTCGGGAGGAACTCATGACCTGGCTGGCTGACTCTTGCCGACACAGCAGCTCTGCCAAGGCTAGGCAGGCCCTGTGGTCACACCAGGAGGGAGCCCCCCACCGAACAGTCAGTCGGGGTTCTTGAAGTGTGGAAGTCGGGCTGAGGCGCTGTTGGCCACACCTCATGTAGCAGGGAGGGGCAGTTTTTAACCCTCTTGTTCTTCTTACAGGTGTCTTTGCCTTGGTGTCCCCTAAGACATGGTAGAAGTAGAGAAGCAGGACATTTCCCAGGTGCTCTTAGTAAGACTTTTAAGGAATCATGAATAAAAGCCCCACCTGTAACCTTTCCAAAAGCTTATGGAAGTAAATGGCAAAGTCTTCAGTTTTTACAGATGTTTTAGTTCCAGGTAAACAGGTTACTTTAGGTATTACTTTATCACAGCTTCTACAGAAATGGATTATGCCATAGATGTTTACAAACTATACATTACCAACCACCAAGAGGGAATGAAGGAAGGGACAAAGATTGGAACTAGCAGCAAGAATGGAAAGCCTCTGTGGGCCCACTTCACCAAAGCTGATCCAGAAACTTGGAAAAGCCTGGTTAGCAGGGGGGAAAATCCTTCAAATTGAGCTTCTGCACATAATTCTGATTGGCTGCTTTGAAAAAACTAGCCATGATTAAATCACTTAGTCCAAATTTTATAGATCACAATTTTGTCCATTTTGAGTTTGTAGCTATCGAACTGTTCTACTCAGTATTGTAGGATCCTTAATAACTCCCAGGTTGGAAGATGGGGGAAACTTTTTTTTTAATGGCAAAATTTACTACCTAGTCAAAATGTAAGCGTTTCAGAACATAGTTAATGACCTGTAGTTACTATCTATTTTGCATATCTTGTTGGTGTTGGTGACAGAGCCCTCTCATTCTTCTGAGTCTGAGGAGGCAGGGACTAGATGAGGTCTGGGTTGGTAGAAGTCATGAGACATTGTGGCGTGAATGAGTTCTACTAAAGTGATGTTCCTGCACTAACCCACTCCCCTCTCAGGGTCAGTGCATGGCGCAGTTCTGGCTGCCGTTCTGAATCGGGGCTGTTTCCAACAGGATGGTGGAGCACGAGGCCTCCTGTCGAATAGCTGCATCCACGACAAGGTCTGTTAAAGAGGTAGCAACTTGCTGATCATGGAGGGGGACAAATGCACTTTGGTTTGCTCTAAGCGGCCCTTATGTGAGTCATCCTAATGCTAAATCCCCGCTGTCTGCATTCTGCACTGGATTCATCTGGGCTGCCTTGATTTCCAAAGTCTTATGCAATCTGGGACCCAGTTATCTTGGAAAGTACCCATTTTCTACCAGGCCCCCACTGAGCAGCCTGGGTGTTTCCAGTAAGGGTCCCTGGGCAAGATGGTTGTTTCCTGGGAAGTGTGGATGTGGCATGTTTGTCTGGGTGCCCAGAGGCCTTCAAGCAAATGCTGCATTTTTTAACCAAGTGGATAATCCCCTGCGAAGTTTTTGGGGCGACACTGCAGGATGAAATGCTGAACATCTCCATTATGGGGACATTGGGACAAGCACATTGTCCCCAGAAAACTGGTATTGTTTCAAGTTCTTTTGGTCCCGATTCCATTTGTTGAGGGACGGCAAACAAGAGGTTTTCCTTTGCATTATGGGCCTTGATTTACCTCTGGTGGAAGAGGGGGAACTGGGATGTGGAACAGTGTGTCCGACACTCCCAGCCCTCCTGCAGATGAAGCAGATGAGCCAACTATGTTTTGTACACCCAACCTCTCAGAGCCCTGTGGTGATAATCTGCAAAAGGAAAGGCTGGAGGAAACACCTCTCTGGCTCCTAAACTACCACAAGATGGAAAGAAGCTGATGGCTCCGTTTACTAAGCTGCAGTCTATGTGTAGATCATGTGTGGCCAGATTTGGGGGCTGGGGGGAACTTGGAAAGATGGCTTACAAATCTTTCCAAATTGAGGTACTTAAGAAAAACTAATTTGGAAATCAGTGGTAGAATTTGACTTGTTAAAATTAACAACAGCCCTAGCAGCGAGAAGTGGAACCTTGTAAAAAAAAAAATGTATGAGTGAAATGGGAAAGTTGTGGGAGGAGGTCCTGGCTCTGCCACTGGGGTAAGTAGAAAGGGATCTGAATCCTCCCATTCTCACTTCTATTAAACTTCACGTGCACTCTTCCATGGGGCAGACTGCTGACAAAGGAGAGTGATGCGTGTATGTGTGTGTGTGTGTGTGTGTGTGTGTGTGTGCACGCGCATGTGCGTATGTGCGTCTTGTTCTAACCAAATTCACTTTTGATTATGGTGGGGCTAAGGCTCTGACTTAAGTTATAGCAACCCTTCTTGCGTCTATCTCTTCAAGGCAAACGAATGCACGTGCAGCTGTCTACCAGCCGGCTTCGGACCGCCCCCGGGATGGGAGACCAGAGCGGCTGCTATCGGTGCGGGAAAGAGGGCCACTGGTCCAAAGAGTGTCCGGTGGATCGGACGGGCCGCATGGCAGACTTGACTGAGCAGTATAACGAGCAGTACGGAACCGTTCGCGCGCCCTATACCATGGGCTACGGGGAGTCCGTGTATTACAACAATCCGTACGGAGCGCTCGACTATTATAAGCGTTACCGGGTGAGGTCTTACGAGGCGGTGGCGGCAGCGGCAGCGGCCTCCGCGTACAACTATGCAGAGCAGACCCTTTCCCAGCTCCCACAAGTCCAGAACCCAGCCATGAGCAGTCACCTCACCTCCACCTCTCTCAACCCTTACGATAGACACCTGTTGCCAACCTCAGGAGCTGCTGCTGCCACTGCTGCTGTGGCTGCTGCCGCTGCCGCCGCCACTGCAGCTACCTCCTCCTATTATGGGCGGGACCGGAGCCCCCTGCGCCGAGCTGCAGCTGCAGTCCCCACTATTGGAGAGGGCTACGGTTACGGGCATGAGAATGAGCTGTCCCAGGCCTCGGCAGCCGCGCGGAATTCTCTGTACGACGTGGCCCGGTACGAGCGGGACCAGTATACGGACCGGGCGCGGTACTCGGCCTTTTAAAGCTTGAGGTGAGAGTGGGGTGGGTATGGCGGAGAGGTTCGATTTAGTTAAGGTGAAAGGGATACCAGTGCTTTATAGAGAAGAAAGCCAACTTCTTCCTGCTGGGAACAGCCTCACAAAGGTATAAATTACACTTTGAACTCATCTGTCTCGGGGGGAGGGTCACCATGGCCATATAACATTTCTTTTTCCTTTGATTCTTGTTTCCTATAACCATCTTTTCTGAGAGCAATTACTTTTCCAAGGATAGAAACACTCCTGATGGGGGGCAAACTGGTAAAGCCAGGGCCTACCTGGCACATAGCCATGGGGCAAAGAGATAGCCTTTCACGGGGGTGGGAACTTGTAGAAGTCCCTCAGTTTAATTCACAGGCTGACAGAAAAGTCCTACTCACATCATTTGGTGTGGGAAGACTTTCCCTCCATGCCTTTTGCTGAAAGCTGACAGTTCTGGGTCTCTCCTTACATTGGGGTGCTCCCCTTAGCAGAAATCCAGAGTATCTGGTCCTATGCTGTTAATTAACACAGCCCTTGGACTTGGGCACCACTGACTTTCCACAGGATCCTGGCAGCCTGAGACGTCCAGCTTCTTTCAAATGCTTCGCTTAAGAGGCAAGATGAAAGGAGAGAGGGGCTCTTGGCCAAGTTTTCTGAGACGCTCTTGCTGGAAATGGAGATTTTCCCCTGGGGTTGGCTGAGAATGGCAGGATTAGGGGGGACCTGCCACTAACTGTGCATGTTCTTGGTGGTGGAGTAGAAACAGCCTCATGTCTGCTGTGGGCTCCCCAGTTTTCTTGGCAGCAGCGTCTTGTAATTAGGCCTCTGCCCCCAAAAGAGAAGCTCGAGAGGACAATGTGAACTGAGGGCAGACTCCTCACTTAGAGGGTAGAGGGAGAAGAGACGATTATAGGGATTTGCCCTGGGAGCAGTGAAGTGCTGTTGTCTGTGGCTTGTGCAGGAGAACTCTTATGTCTGTAAAAAGAGAAGTGGTGTTTGGAAACAGTCCCTAGAGTCTTTACTCTCTTTACACCGAGACCCCCACCACCACCCTGGGTGGAGGATTTGGCCACCCCCTTGTCTGACACCCCTCGTGATGGCATGTGGTAGGTAGCCCTTCAGAGTCACTTGTGAATAGGGGCCCTCTGTAGTGTGCCCCAAGGTGCCCAACAGTAATGAGGCTGCCAGGATGGACTCCTGGCAGGACTGAGCAAGGCCAGCCACTCAGCACTCGACCCAGGGTCCGTCACCTGTAGACAGGAGCCTGGTGTGAGTTAGCAGTTTCCCAGCTCTCACTGGAGCTACAGAAAAGTCCTAGCATTCTAAGGCATGGATCCTTGTGATCTGGCAGAAATCGAGGGAAGCAGAGGAAGTGTGGGCTGTAAACAGGAGGAGGACAAATGACTCGCTCCTGGATATCTGGGCCCAGTTTGTTCCTCACTTCTGAGAAACTTGTAGTCTTTCAGTCTTGTATCAGCTGGGAGCAGTGGGAGTGACAGGTCCCTGTCCTTCCCTGGCGCGCCCCCCCCCCTTGCAGCTGGTCATGTGCCCACGTGTCAGCGCTTGGGCTTGCCTGGATCTTTGCAAGAACTTGAATGTTTTGTGATCTTTGCAAAGCCCCTGAGCCCCGCCCCCTCCAGCAGATTGCCCATGCCTTGGGCTGTGCAAGACACAGTGCCCGCATCCTGGGCCAGGGGGCACAGTGCCCACGCTCTGGGCTGGGTCGCTGTTTTGTGATGGGAGGGATAAAGATCCTGGAGCCCCTGATGCTGGGCCCTGGCCATGCCCACCAGGACACAGCGCCCGTCCCCTGGGCTGGGTCATGGAGTTGTGGTGAAGACACAGACACGGGGTCCAGGACTGACACTTGTTCTTTTTTTTTTTTTTTTTTTGACAAACAGGATGGGAGCCAGGGCCTTAGCAGCCGGAGCCCCGCCGTCCTGCGGACAGTGTCTAAGCCTCTTGTGTTGTGCTCTCTTTCAGGTAGGCTATTTGCGGGCTGAACCCTCGGGCTGCGGTCGGTCGTATGGGAGGACTGCTTCGCTCGCGCGGTCCCCTTTGCCGGGATGTTCCCGTTGCTTCATGTTTCAGTAAACAAAGGAGTTTGTGACCAACTGTGGTTTTTTGTTCCCCTTAATTTAATTCTTCTAAGGTGGCTCTTTCTTCCCTGCTAACAAACTGTCTGTGTAACTTTTCATTCACCGTTTCCTTCTTTCTTCAGCCTCTGAGCAGCCCGGGCTGTGGTAAGGACCCTGCTGGCCTTGTCCCTCCTGAGGGAACCTGGAGCCCTTCTCCCTCCCTGGCTTCTCCTAGGAGTTCAGCTCCTGTCCTGGGCCCCCAGCACTAGGATCTGCTGACCCTTTACTGGCACTGCCTGGTATCAGATAGCCCACCCCATCTGGACTGTCACCCTGCAGCAGCTGACCTTCTGAGAGTGCTGGGATCCTGGGGGGCCGGCAGGGGGTGGGCCCCCGCTTTTCTAATGACCTCTGATCATGGTACCAGCTGGTGCTGGAGGCACCTCATCCCCTTCTCTCCCCCATCCCCTTTTTGAACAAATAAACATTTCTAACAATCCAGCCTCGTGTCGTGTGTGATATTTGAGGCATTCTGCCGATTGTGCTGTGGAAGAGCAGAGATCCGATGAGCTGGATAATGGCCCTTTGGTGGGAGGAGATCATGGTGATGAGGTTAAGGGCAGAGCCAGCATTTAGGGAGCGCCTGCTGTGTGCTAAGCACTGTGCTGGGGTTTTGTTTTTATCATCTTATTTGATCCCCACAACATCCCTGACTGGGAGGGGCTGCCTAGGATCACAGAACCAGGGAATGTCTGTGGCTGGATTAGAACTTGGATTTTCCAACTGGGGAATAGCTGGTCACATAATCTACTTGGAGAGCATGCTGTTCCAAACAAATTGAAGGTCCACTTTTCCTTCCAAATTATCTTCCTTTTACCTGAAAATTACTGCGAATGTGATGTCACCATTCCCTGGATCTGTGCCCTGGCATTAGCTATCACATTAAAATGGGTGTTCGTTAGACCTGTGCATATTTTAACCTTTTAAGTTGGTAGATGCCCTTTGCAAGTTGCTCAATAACTTGGAGACTTTAGAAGCAGTGACACATAATCCCCCTTTCTGCTTAGCTCGTAAGCTTCTTGAGGGAAGGAACTGTCTTTTTTAGCACAGTGCCTGACACATAGTAGGCACTTCACCTGTCTGTGTATGTGTCTCCCCACTGTCGGTTCCCCCATGGTCTACCTCACCTTGTGTGAGCCTCTCTGAGCTCTGGGCTGGCCATCAGACTCCCAGCCCGCCTCCGAACCTGTTGGTCTGTCTCTGGGCCCAGGCCTTGTTAGAGAACGTATGCTTCAGCTGGAGCTAAACAGCCTCCATTTCTTCTCATCACAGGAACAATAGCTTTGGGTCCCTGAAAAGGGGTCAAAGGAAGGCCTGGCCCATCCCCTGCAGTTCTAGGAGCCTGATCCTGAACTCTGCCCGATCTCCAGTGAGCATTTATTAAACACCAACGACACTGCCAGCCTGGCTGGTGGAAAAATACATGGGGGCAGGGGGAGTGTGGGCATGCCCAGCCTCAGGCGGAGGAACATCCTGTGGGGTACACCTGTAGAGGGTGGCGAGCCCTCCCTCCACCCCATGGTTCTCCTCTGTGTGCTTGTATCACAGACACGTGTAGGTATGTGCCTTAACTCGTTCACCAGTGTGTGATCTCCTTGAGGGCAAGGCCTGGATGGCTTTTTAGCCCCAGCCCTTCAAAGAGTGCCTGGCACAGATCCAGCACTCGATCATGGTGCTGCTGGCAGTGTTGGCCCAGGCAGGGGGAAGGGACTGTGACTGTGTTTTCCTCCATTTCCCATCCTTCCCCTCGCCACTGCAGGCCAGCAGAGTGGGAAGGGGCAGATTCCCACTAACAGCCACTATAAAGCACTCAGACCCCTATCTTAGCCCCGAGCAGCATGCTGGTTAATCAGCCAAGCACTGCCAGGTAGTAGGGACTGCAGGCCAGATTAGCGCCACCCTGAAATCACTCAGGAGAGGTATGTGCACAGAGAATCAGTGCCAGGTGGGAAACATCTGGAAAGATCAGGAAAGGTCCAGGCCCACGATGGACCTTGGATGCTTTGGCCTAGCCTCCTCTCTTAGGGTAAGGAACCTGAGACCCCCATAGGGGTCAGTGGCAGGATTGACCTGACAGCAGGGTCAGCATTTTTTCCCTCCTTATTATCCTGCCTTCCTGAGTCTGGAAGGAAGGGAACAAGCATTTATTAAGCACTTCCTGTGTGTCAGGCGCTGCACTAAGCACCTTCCCTATGCTATCCCCAAAATTAAGGCAGAGGTAAAGGAAGATGTTGTGGCTGGGGGAGGGCTAGTGTCAAGACAAGTGAGTGATGGATTGTGGGGGGAGCAGGAGTGAGGAGGAGGCTGGAAAGCCAGGCTGGGCTTTAAAAGGCAGGGGCATTTCTGGGTTGCCCCAGAGAGACAGTAGGGAAACACTGGAAGTCATCGTTGAGTAGGAGAGTGACGCTCAGCCCTTCAGCAGGTGGGTCGAGGCCAGATTGGACTCTCTGCTGTCTTCCTGGGGATGGGGTTGGACTCTCCCCATTTTACAAGGGGAAGTGGGCATTCATGAAGTCAAAAACTGCCCTCTCTGATGCATTTCCTAGCACCCAATAAACGTCTCCACTTCGACCACTAAAAAAATAAACATTTTATTAAAAATGCAACATCCATACAAACAGCATACTTGTCCCATAAGTATTTACACCGATCCTAATTTCAATGTTTAACCCACTGAGGCTTCCTCAGTTGCTCTAAGTCTCTGGCAGGATTCTTTACAATCCATTCATTCTGAAGCATTTTCCCATCAGCCACAGGGGCATTGTCCTCATTTGGTGACTGTGCTTTAGGTTTTTCATCAAGACCTTTGCGGTTTTCTTTGTATTCCTCACACTTACCCATCTGACCCACTTTATTTTACCCTTCCCCAATGGTCAAACATCTGGGGATGTTTGAAGCCACTGAGAGCGCATCTGAAGAGGCACCATTTCTTTTGTTTATGATTAACACCCGGGATATATTTCTAACTTTGGAGTTATTGGGCCTGACTCTGACCTCTAAACAAAACGCCTGAGACCTCACTGGCAGCTTCCCCGGCCTCAGTTCGCTTCTCTGTAAAACAACCATCCTACCCATCACACAGCTTTGTGGTGAAGATTTTGCTTGGTTACCTTTCAAGGCAATACCTAGAACTTGAAAGAAGAGCTGGGATCTAGGTGTGGCTCTCCCTTCCCTTCTCCCAGGGGCCTGTAGAGAAAAAACAAGACACTGATATAGCTCAGGGCAGGACATCTAGTGTACAACTATGGAAAATAACAGATGCCTTCCCGATTCTGTAGAGAAAAGACTGGAGTTTTTCCCTCTAAAATATTTGCAGTGTAAGCTTAAGACCAGATCAATGAATCTCTGTCAACAGAGATGGCCAACGTTGTGGCCGAGGGTGCTTAAGGGAGCATCGAGGTACGTGTTGATGTAGCCTAGAAGGAGGGCAGGCATAGGGGAAGTCAGGCTTCGGGCTGCCCGGTGAAGGAGACTAACCCGAGTGTCACCAGGTCACAAACGCCAGGGTGAGAAGTGGCCGGTTAGTTTGGATGGCTTGGACCTCGAGGGAGGAGTCGTCACTGCTGGGCGCAGCCAGAAGAGCAACTGCTGACACTGCTCCCTACCCCCGGCACCCCTCAATGGAAGGTATGAGGAAGGAAGAGATGAAAGGCAGTTTGTTAATTGTGGAAGAAGAGTTCTGGAGGAGAGGGGGAGGGACCGACTGGTCCAGATGGGATGCTGCAGGACAGGGCTGAAGTGAGTGGGAGTGGGGAGCCAGGCTGCTGGGGATGGGGAACAGGTAGATAAACTAGAAGCCCAGGAATCAGAATCAGTGGGATGGGGAAGAAACAATCCAGTGGAAGCATCGGTGGTTGGAGAAAGGTCCCTTGAGAGAGGTTGGGTCCTCAGACTGCTTGGGAGTCCAACCTTGTGGCAGGCAGTGATGGCCCTGGGGCACCAATGGGAAACCTGGAGAAAGTCAAAGCAGGCCAGCAGATTTAATCTAAGTGACCTTGAGAGAGTCACTTAATTATCTAAACCTGTTTCTTCATGCTAAGACAAACAAAGATGAGGCTTTAAAAAGAAACTGTATTTTAATTGTTAATTATATCTTTTGTGTTCGGATCAGATCACCACCTCTTCGCCTCTTCTGGATACATATATCCCTCCCCTCTTCCCCTCCCAAGCAAGCCATCTCATGTACCTAAAAACTGTTAATTGGCTGTTCCCCACCCAGGAGTTGTTTCCTCATCCCTTCTTTCCTTTTAACTACACAGCTTTCCTCCAGTCTGGAGGGGTTTTGTCCTTTTTGTTCCCACTGTTGCCATCATGACTGCACCCTGCGGGTCTGATGCTGTGGTCAGACAGAAGAGACCCTTTCAAGGATCCAGCATGAGGCCTCTCAGGGTAATCACCAGTGTCCGAACCCCACCAGTTCCTGCTAACACAAGACAACTCCCCTGATTCACAACCATGTCAGAGGTCTGAAGGGGCAAGACCACAAGAAGGATGGCCAATTTGGAGCAGGAAACCAGAGGGAAAGTGGGAGTCAGGAGCAGGGGCGCAGTTCCTCTAAGACCCTTCACTGTCTGCCCTCGATCTTGGGAGCTAGTGGAGGTAAGCATGGCTTGGAACATTTAGATGGATGGAATAGAAAAGAGACCTAAGAGGATGCCAGTACTCGGGTATGGAAGGAAAGGGGCAGGGAGTACTACCTGTGTACACTTTGTGTCATTAGAAATCAGGGAATTCTTTGTCAAGCTTGTGACTGGAAATCAATCTTCTGGCCCTGATAATGGAATCAGAGAAACTTGGGTGTGTCCCAGCTTGATCTCACCTGTGCCCCAGAACAGGTACTGCTCTGTGCTGTGGCCAATCCTACTGGAGGGTGAATCTAGGGAAATGTTCATCTCAATGCCATCCCAGCCTGGGTGTTGTGGGGGAGACAAAGGAACCTGGTAAAACCTCAGCCCTAAGAGTCTATCCTATCACCCAATGCAAAACTGTCCTCTAGAAGCAAGAATTCTTAACCTAGGGTCTGTGGACTTTTATTTGTTAATCTTCTGATAATTGTATTTCCTTTGTAATCCTGTGTATTTTATTTCATGCCTCTGAGAAGGGGTCCACGTCACCAGACTGCCTGCCTCAGGGGTCCCCACCCACCCCCGTGGAATCCCAGACAGTTTGTCCTCGAGTTCATGCTGAGCACACAGCCCAGGCCTTCACAGAAGATACATCAGCTGGGCGGGTGGGGGTGGAAATCTTGCCACCGGCTCAATCTGCATCACCCTGCCCCCAAACAAAAGATGTGCTAGAAGAATTCAACGATGCAAGCATTGATGGGGGCAAATAAAGGACAAGAGGGGGTGGGCTGGGGTAAAGGCAGGACTCTGCTGGGTTCTCTCTAGCTCACTCCCCAGGTAATTTCCCTCACTAGTGACAGCTTGGAACCTTTTCATCTCCGGCCTCCAGCCCTCATCCCACACTCACAGCAGGCTGAGCTAACTTTGCTGAGACTATGGAAACTCCTCCGCCCCTCTCTGGTTCTCCAAACTTTCGGTTTATTTTTTTCAGTCGATTTCATTGAGGTCTTTGGTTTTTTACATCACCAGCCTATCCCAAGGTAGTTCTCCATCCTCCCAGAGGACCAGCCTTTATATAGAGAAGACTAAAGGAGGAAAAAAAACCAGATGAGCCAAAGTAACCATCATGCTGAAAAAGCCCTGAGAGGAAGCAGGGCAAGGGCCTCCTCAGGCTCAGCCAGTGTAATTTCAGAGCGCCTTCCTGGTTCTGCTATTGTCACCCTGCACCAGTTCATGAGTCTTACTGTGCTGTTCCCCAAAGGATGGGTCTCCCTCCAGTTCTTTGCTGTTACGAAAGTGCTGCTCTCGGTATTTTGATGTATAAGGGAATCTTTCTTTTGTTTCTGACCTTCTTGAGGTACATGTGGGGCAGCAGAATCTCAGGGGCAGACCAGTCACTGTCTTCCCATGATATCGGGTTGCTTCCCAGGATGGTTGGATCACATCAAAGCTCCTCCGGCAGGGCATTAACGGGACTGCCTTGCCACTGAAGGCTCCTCCAGCATGGACCATGTTCCCCTGTTCTGTTATCTTTGCTGAAAGCACCGCTCGTTATCACCTCAGCATTTCTCAAGTGCTATGGATCTGCAGACAGGTACCCAGAGGAGCAGTACAAGACACATGGATGGGACAGGACCCGTGAACTCATCAGGGAAGGCCCTCTATCAGCTTTGTGGTTGGTTGGCCTTTTTCCAAGAGGCCCAACGACATCACGGATGGATGGCCTGGCTCAGCTCACGTGTGAATTGGATTTGTGATGGCAGCCTGGCTCTCTGCCAGAGGCAAGACAAAAGTCGGGACTGGCAATGGTTCAGGATGCAGCAGATGACCTTGGCATCTTCTCTATCTGACCAAGCTCTAAGCGCTCAGCAGTGCCTGCTTCATCCACCTTTGTGGCCATTCTGCTTCACATACTTGGGGTAGGGACCCCCCCCCACCTCACTGACAGGTTGCAGGCCCCTCAGTTACCCTCCACCTGGTTAGGCCTGTTTGCCTAGATGGAGGTGGCTGCTGCACATGCTACAGCTTCTTGGGGCCGCAGTGAGTTGAGCGAAGGTGGACGCCGGAGTCGGATGAGCAGTTCTGAGAAGGGCTCAGCAGCTCTCCCACCAGAGTGCCCTGTCTTCCATGAACACTATGGATGGTAACTCAGTCTTAGGGAAGTGGCAGAGACATTTCGAGAAGGCCTCTGGGACCAGCCCGGGGTTTCCTGACCCTACGTCCACTACACGATGCTGAATAGGACAATAGGAGATATCCAGACAAAATGTTCTAGAAAAGAAGGGGGGCAAGAACACCTTTAGTTTGGGAGGGCTTCATGGAAGAAGAATGCTTGAGGTGACCTCTGAGGGAAGAAGAGGATTTTATCCTCCTCCACCTTCTTGTCTCTCTCCCTGGTCTCAGAAAGAAAATAAATGTGTTCAACCCATCCATGGGTAAACTTGGCACATGCACAGTCATCCTTCAAGGCTCTGTCCCTGACCCTCGTCATCTCTGTCTATACTTATGTACCCCTGGCCCCCCACCGTGCCAGACAGCTTCAGCTGTTATCTCAATGGGGATGATTCCCAGGTATGGACCTGTAGCTCATGTGAAGGTCTCAGCAGCACTTTAAACCCAATCTCTCTAAACCATGCTTATGATATTTTCCCCAAACCTCTCCTTCTGAAGGTATCATTTTTGTTGATGGCACCCAAAGGAGTGTTTCAGAGAATCCATGGTTTTAAGCTATGACTTTTCTGTGAGCTGCTGCCTCCCCAGATGACCTTGCATTCATCTTGCATTTACTCTGTATATACTTATTGTTAGGGGCAATGGAAGCCCCCTCTGGCTCCTCCTCTTTTGACCAGGCCATTCCTGAATCCCCGATGATGTTTTAAATCCATTCTGGAGATCTCCTCCTGGCTGCTGGCTCTTGGGGGCTAGAAGAAATGGTTTCCTAAGATGTGAAGGCACCTAGATGGCTTCTCCACCCAGCCCCATGGGTCAGGGGAAAGGGGATGGAAATACAGGCAGGAGTATGTGGAGCTGTCTCCAGTCAGCTAAGAGAGCCAACTGTTAAATTTTCATCATGAGCATTTGCACCTCAGAAATCAGGAATGCTACAAATTAAGATTTGATTTATTATTGTTGACTTCAGAACATGATGGAGAGAATGTGAATGATGCAAATGAAACTTAAAAGTGTCTCCTGTGCACATTTTTCCCCTTCTGGAGAGCTGGTTGTTAAACATTCTCCAGCATGCTCCTGACTACAGAGGGAGTTTTTGACTCTAAACAGTTTTGCTTTGAGAAGTTTCTGAAACATGCTTCTTGAACAGTAGAAATGGGAGAATGCTCTGAAGAGAATCCAGAACAGACAGCAGGGCAAAGTGAAGGAAGCAGCTCCTCATCTCTCCCTATCCTATCCCATCAGGCCAGTGTATCTGGAAGCAGAAGGAAATGCCCATGGTCGTTTAACAGCTGACTCCAGTAACTCAACTGGCTACAAAGGCAGGCTGGGGGAGGAAGTGGTAGAAGCCTTTGAAAACCCGAAGACTTGACACAAAGCTCTGCTTTCCTTCTCCCTTGCTCCAGCTGAGAAATGGGGGAATTTAAAGAGCTCAGAGTATTTTCCAAAAGGCTTGGTGCAAGAAAAAGCTACCTACCGGTGGGAGCTGTCCCAAAGTGGCATCGGCCACCTGGACTGCTCCTGGGTTAACTGACGAGAGGCGGTAGGCTCACGGCTGGGCCAGAAACACTTATCTTTGTGAGTTCAAACCCAGCCTCAGACACTAGCAACTCACTGAACCACTTCTTACCTCAGTTTCCTCAACTGAAAAAGCTAACAATAGTACCACCCTCCCAGGGTTTTGAGGATCAAATGAGCCATTATTTGTCTAGTGTTAAAGGCGCCATAACAGGTGCCAGATAAATGCCAGCCATTATGACTACTGGCTCTGCTCCTTGGAGGTCTGCAGGCAGAGTCTCAACAACCACTTGCTGGGCCTGTCAGAGGGGCTGCAAGTTAGGCTCAAATACGGTGATTCTCTGATGAAAGTTCAGTTGTTGTTCAGTGGTGTCTGACTCTTCGTGGCCCTGTTTGGGGTTTTCTTGGCAGTAATACTGGAGTGTTTGCCATTTCCTTCTCTAGCTCATTTTACAGATGAGGGAACTGAGGCCAACTGAGTTCAGTGACTTGCTCAGGGTCACCCAGCTAATATGTGTCTGAGGATGGATTTGAACTCAAGAAGATGAATCCTCCCAACCCCAGGCCCAGTGCTCTGGGCACTATGGCACTTTCAGCTGCCCAAAAGCACAGCATCAGTGGTGCTATGTGCTGTGTGAGGCCCAGCCCAGGACTGGCCAGGGTGATTCATAAAACAAATGAACACACAGAATGGCTCCCAATCTGGGCATCCCCTCCTGCTTCCAGCAGAGTGGTGACGGAAGAGAAGGGAGGCAGTTTCATCCCAGAACCAAAGGCCACAAGAAAAAACAGTTGGTGCAGAATTTCACGGTGCCCTGGCGCTGCCGGGCTCACAAGGCCAAGCCAAAGGACGGCTCTGAAGATCACTGAGGCTCATCCCGACATCAGCTGCAGAGGACGATGGAGAAGTCGGTCAGGGCCATTCTTAAGCACCTACGGCCTGGCACATAGTAGGTACTTGTTAATGTCCTGCCAAGCACTGTGCTCGATACTAGGAGTCCACAGACAAAAAATGTAACACTGAAGAAAGTACAGACATTCCACAAAGACCCTGACTAATGTCTCCCAACTAAGCTGACACATCCCCAGAACTTGGTGAGCTCCATGGGGCAGACATTCCTTACAAAACAACAAACCATTTACTTTCTATCTCTGGTGCCTACTTCGTTGTCCCGTAGCAGTTCCAATAGTGCTGACCCAACCTAAACAAGCTGTTGAGAAACAGATGAAAGTGAAGACATTGACTGTGAACGTCAGTATTTCTTAGAGGAATTTAATTGCTATAAACCAGCCACCCAAAGGAGAAGCCCAAACCAACCCAGAAACCACCTCCAGCAGAAAACCCTTGAATCTCCTTAGCAAGAGGAGAAGATGTGGAGGCCTCCTGTAACACCAGCTCAGAGAAGTGCACTTGTAACATCACTCCCAAGGTGTTCTCGGGGGATGGCAGACGTTATCTCTTCCCCCAAACACTGAAAATCAGGGGAGGTAGGCATGAGCCACAGAAAGGCTGGCAGGACATCCGACCAACCTGTATCATTCAAACAGCGTTCACAGGTGAGCCTGGAAAAGGGTCCACGAAGCCCGATGAGGAAGCTTCCCTTGAGAAGGCTGTTCTCACTGGTGACATCACAGCCCATCTGAGCAAAAATGTCCCTTCAGAAGAGAGTGGTGAGAAAGCAAGAGGGAAATGACCAAACACACACACACACCCCACCTTGCTGGAGGTAACCCAATTTTAAAGGTACTCACTGTCACGAACAGATTGTCAAGGAAATCTCAAAGAGGAGAAGACGCCAAAAGAACAAGAAAATCTGCATCATCAGTTCAGTTTGGTTCAACAAACGAGAAGCATCTACTGGGCACCAAAAGGACAGAGGAGAGACATCAGCCACCGTTTCTGTCCCATCTACAAGTCAATGAGAGGACACAAGCACAGAAGGGGCCCAGCAGGCCTTCCCAGAGGTTTCCCCATTCTCACAGTCACAAATTCACTAAGAGACAGAGGAATGGATGTCCCCCCATAAGTGCACTCCCATAAGTACAGGTCCATCGCTGCTTAACTCTCACTGCTTTTCCCCATTCCTACTTGGCTCTTTTTAGCTTGTTAGCTCATCCCTTGGCTTGGCAGGGTTATCTCCCATCACCCCTCCCCCACGGCACACAGACAGCCTGTCAACCTACTTCACTAAGGTCTTCCCAGCCCCCTCTTCTGTTCCTCGAGGTAACACTTTATTCTTAGGAGTCAAAGGTAAGGGGAGAGGGCATTCCAGACATGGCGACCCACAGGCACCAAGAAATGGCCCATTCTATGACAGTCCCTTCTTGACCAGCTGGTAACAAGCATCCCCCCTGCCCCCCAGCTCTGACATCATGGATACTGTCCTAAAACTCTCAAATGGAGTCATCACGTAATACTGTGCAGCGTAGCTACTGCGTTTCTATCTCATCCCTCCTACAGGACGGTAAGCTCCTTGAGGGTCAGAGACCCAACTTATCTATACTTCTCTCTCCACTGGTGCCCATCACAGGGCTCTGCTCACAGGCCAGTAACAGATATTGGTGACAGAGTGACCATCAGCTGCTTGCTGATTACCAGAAAGCCTTAGGCAGCCTCCAAACTCTCCCCCAACAAGGTTAGCAGCTGTGAAAATTCCTCGTCAGTCTTGCAGTCCAATACGTGCTTGCCAAAGGCATCGCCAACACTGCAGCAGTAGGGGAGGGAGACACTGGGCAGGGCTATTCAGTAATTCCCATCTCTTGGACACCCTTCTCCCCACTACTGACTTGTTCCTGGGATGGCTTCCCAACACTGATGCTTTACTTTTGTTCTGGAAAGTTGTATCAAAATATCTGGAATTCTCTTGTTTTTAGCTCTGAGCCCCCAGACAGTCCTCTAACAAAGCAAGGCAGTGTTAGACTGATTCTCTCTCTCCTCTCCTCTCTCTCTCCCCCTTTCTCTCTCCTCTTTTCTCTCCCTCTCCCTCCCTCCCTCTCTCCTTCCCTCTCTGTCTCTCTCTCTCCTCTCTCTCCCTCCCCCTTCCTCTCTCTCCTCTCTCTCTACTGTCTGCTGTTACATACCAGTTACCACATTCCTAGTGTGTGACTGGCCAGAGCAGCCTCAGTGCAGGAGTCCTGACCCTGTTATTTCTCTTGCTCCTACTCCCCTAGCTCCAATCTAAGTCTGTTCCCTCATCTGGGAATGGAGATGGCCTCCCTCCTGGGGCGGGTGCAAGGTGCTCTGCGCTCCTGGATGGGTTTCACAAATGCTAGTTTTTGTTAAAGTCTGGGCATGGTGAACACTGAAGAAGAAAGTCATTAAAAAATGAAATCAGCTGCAAAGAACCAGTGGTTACTGATAAGAGCATCACATCAACTTGGTTGTTTGTCAGAAAATAATGAGAAGAAAACATGATGTGCAATTACAGCCCAAGCAAAGCATTCTGCTGACCCTGAAACAGTGGTGGCTGACACCAGGGACTCTGTCGGGGCAGCGGGCGGGAGGGGTGTAGAGTCAGGGGAGGCCACGATCCTCGCCAGGCGGGCAGACCTAGTGGCCGAGGCAGATGCAGCCTTGGAGCACAAAAGCAGTCCTTGGGAGAAAAAATCACAATTACACATTACCAATTATATATTAATTAGAAAAAGAGAAGATTAGTGAACCAAACAGACATTTTTAGAAATTGAAGAATCAGCAGACAGACAAACCCAAAACAAGCACAAAAGAGAAGATGCTAAAAATGAGAGGGAAAACAGATAATTTGATAACAAAAAAAACCCCACAGGAATGATAAAATAAAACTAAAAACTGGCTTTTTGAAAAGACTGATAAAATGGATCCCTGTCTAATCTGGTTTAAAAGAAGAGGGAAGAAAAATCAAATCAATAAACTAACAAATGAACAAGGCAATATCACAGCAAAACCGGAAGAAATTAAAAGAATAACCAGGATACATGCAGAGTTACACGCTAACAAAACTCAAAATACAAAAGACATAGAGAAACGCTTTCAAAAACAGAAAAAGCATAAAATATTCAAACTATCCGAATTCCAGATAAAGATCTTAAATAACCCAATCTCAGAAAAGGAAACAGACCAAGTTGTAAAGGAGCTACCAAAGGAAGCCCCTGGACCCGCCAGCTTCACAGAACCCTAACGAATTTTTGAAGGCCAATTAGTGCCCCACTTTGGAAAGTATTCTCCAAACCTGAGAAAGAACGAGGCCTCCTGGAATCCTTTGATGAGACCTAATACCTAAATCAGGAAAAGGGGAAACAGCAAGAAACCTATAGGCGAGTATCACGAATGAATATTGAATCCAAAATTTTAAAGAAAATCCTGTCCAGGAGATTCCAGCAATTCATCCAAGAAATCATTCATTACTACAAAGTGGAATATGTACCAGGGACGCGAGGGCGGTTCAACAGCAGGAAAACAATCAACACAATTAATCATATTAAAACCCCCAACAACCTCAACCACACCATCATCTCACTAGGGGCAGAGAAGGCCCTGCCAAAGTACCACAATTCTGTGTGAAACACCCTACCAAGTACAAGCAGAGAGAGACCTTTCTGTTTTTCAAGGTCAAGCAGAGCAGTTTATATTGGATCCCAAATGCAGAAAGGAGCCTTCAGGTTTTACTGCGGAGTGGCATGCAGATTCCTTATAAATAATAACACTTATAAACGCACAGCACTTTAAGATTTACAAAGTGCTGTAAACGTTACCTCATCTGGGCCTCACAATGACCCCACGAGGTAGATGCTATTATTCCCACTTCTCCGAAGAGGAAACTGAGGCTGAGAAGGGTGAAGAGAGCTGCCTGGAGTCCCAGGGGAGATGAGGGCTCGGGTCCAGCACTCTGGCCGCTCCCTACTTGGTGACTCCTCAAAAGAGGAGGCTCCAAGTCAAAGGAGGATCTCATTTGATGACCCTCTTTCTGTTTACTGATACCAGGCAAGGTGGTAGAGGCCCAGGGTCCAAATGAAGGACAGATCCTGGACCCTGCAGAGCTTCTGCAACGAGATCCAAACCATAAATAAGCCAGAAGAGGCTCTGCATACACCCCGACCCATGTGGGTCTAACTGGCAAAGTCTAGGGATTCTTGGAATAAGGCTTTTAAGGCATAAAATAAAATATGGAAGATTACAGAAGAAGTCAATTACATTAAAATACAGTTATCGAAATATTTTTTTTGTGTTCACAGACCCCAGTTTAAGAGTCCCCATAAAGACTCAGGCAAGTAGGTAGCAGCGAGAGCAGCTGTGCCTGGAGTCGGGAGGACCCGAGTTTAAATCCTTACTAGCTGTGTGACCCTGGGCAAGTCACTCAACCCCATTTGCTTTAATCTACTGGAGAAGGAAATGGCAAACCACTCCAGTATCTTTGCCAAGAAAACACCAAGGCACCACTGGCTTGCTCTGGTCCACGGGCTCACAAAGAGTCAAACAACAACAAATTGAACCAGCTTGATGCTACATGCAGGAGAACGGTGAATTGAGTCCAGAAATAGAGGCCAGACAGTGGGGCGGCCTGCCTTTGGGAGCCGGCGCCCTGCTTCCAAGGACCCGAAACTACTCCCTGGAACAAAGTCCCACCCAGCAGAGCAGGCAGTGGGGGTGCTCAGAGAGGCTTTAGTGACTGGCAAGCAGGAAGGAATGTAAAAGTAGGGACAGAAGTGGCCTGGGACTGTAACGAGAGCTAAGGATAACAGGAAGACAGGGCTCTGGCCTGGCACCCAGAGAGCAAGAAGCCCCTCCCCCGCCCCACCATAGACCACCAGCCCATTGTGCAGCATTGTGGGAGGGCAGGGAGAGCCTCTATCCCCTGGCTGACCACACCAGCCACTTCCCAGGTCTCCTCCCACCCCCCAGCTACCGAAGGGACATTCCTCAGACCCAGATCTGGCCCCGTCTCTTCCCTACTCAAATCAGTCCCAATGGCCTTCTCTACTGCTGCTAGGATCAAATACAAATGCCCATTTCCCTGCTAAAGACCTTCTAAGTCTGGCCACCAACACTGCTTCCAGCCTCGATGGACATTTCTCCCATTCCAGGACAAACTGGATTCTTTCTCTATCTCTGTAGCCCACACTGGATGTCTGCTCCCAGAATGGACGCCCACCTCACCTGTCTCACAGGTCCCTCTCTTCCCGTAAAACACACTTAACCTCTGTTTTCTGCACGAATCCTCTCCTGGTCCCACAACCATACTCCTTGACTAACTGATTGGTCATGCTACATACATGGCCACTCAAAAGATACCAGTCTAATCCACTATATGTTGTTCGGTCATTCAGGTGTGTCCGATTCTCGTGACCCCATATGGGGTTTTCTTGACAAAGATACTAGAACGGTTTGCCACTTCTTCTCCAGTGGATTGAGGAAAACAGGTTAAGTGACTTGTCCAGGGTCACACAGCTACTATGTGTGTGTGACGCCAAATTTGAACTCAGGTCTTCCTGATTTTATCCACTGAGCGATCTAGCTGTCCCAATAAATGATACAGGAAGAGCCAAATGGATGAAAAATCTCTATTGCTAAGCCAGTGGGGAGACATTGAATGGGCGGCCTATAGAGTCTGTCTATCAGACACTGCTGACAGACAATGAGACGGACCTGAAATTGGCTGAGGAAAAGAGAGGGCTGAATTGAGAATCTGGGAAACTTCTTTTTGGCACCAATATTCAGTAGCAATTTGGCCTTCACTGGGTATCTGCCGCATGCCAGGCGCTGGGCTAAGTGCGGGGGACATGAAGACAGTGAAACAGGTCCTGCCCTCAGGAGATGTCGTGTCTGTATTTCTCACATCCTGATAATCACACCATTCTCCCTAAGTGACCAGACCTGCACACAAAAAAGTAGAATGCCGGGGTAGGTTGGAGGCAGCAGCCAGACACCAGGGGCTTCTGGGAAGCTCTTGCTGATCTCCAAGCAATGCTGTGGGCTCCACAGCATGGAATGCCGCAGAGTCCAAAGATTGGACATTTCAGATGAATCCGAGGTTTAAGGGTTTAGGCTGCAGCCCATTTTCCCAGCCACGTTTCCCAGCATGTTCACAAACCAATGTAAGGCAAATCATCAAAACATACGGGACTGGAAAAGGAGGGTGGGTTGGTCATGTATCTAGAGGAACCGGCAAGAGGTGGGCTGGGGGGCACAGCAGGGATTGGTCCCAAACACTGAAAAGTGTCATGGACTTAGTGGTTGAAGGTACCTTGGTGGTCAGGTGGCCCAGAGAGGTCTTCAACACTCCCAAGTAGGTCCAAGCCAGACTGAAACATAACTGGGAAATATTTAATATTTTTTTAAATACACCTACGTAACTGTGCGGCTTTATAGGCCAATATGGGCTTGCAGGGAACCAGAAGCACAGATTTGTGCCCCCATCCCACTCCCAGCATGTAAAGTGATGTTTCAGGGTCACACAGGGTGTGAACCTGGGTCCCTTTGAGTCCAAATCTGTTTTCAACTTATCAGGTAAATATTCTCTGGTGGTTTCACGAAGACAGGGATTGGGGTGTGTTACAGGCAGCTCAAATGGGACATATGAGCCTTTATACCCCAGAAATTGCAAATGGTACACAGCACGCGTCTCCCATTTCCTTCTTTCTCTAGACTTAAAGTGGTAGAGAAAATGTTAATTAATCATGCAGAGTAAGTGTGTCATGGGTACTTTTTTTTGAACCTGTCAGTCAATAAGTATTTCAGGGCCTATTGTGTTCCAGGCACTTTATTAAGTGCTAGAGAGGTGAAGAAGTTTAGGAACAAGACAGGCTGTGCCCTGGAGGCGATTGCAGTCCAAGGGGTGAGACAACAGGCAAAAATCTATGGGCATAAAGAGGGGGTGGGGGTCCAAACTCAAAGAGAAATGGATTCCTGAAAGCCCACATGGACTTAGAAAACCACAAATTAACATTAGCTAGGTTTTAGTCTGTTTTCATGTTTTAAGCATTTCCTAATTACACTTTAATTGGGTTCAGCTATATTCCAGCTGCGCTGCTTGGACCCTCCCACAAGGTGGCATTTTTGATGGAACCTGAAGGGAGCTGAGGAAAGCGGGAAGGAGCAGAGGGGGGCCACATTCTGGGCCTGGAGGCCAGCCAAGGGAGAAGCCCAGAGCCAGGGAGAGAGAGTTTTGTTCTGGAAACAGCCAGGAGGCCGAGGTCACTGGATCCAGGGGATGAGTAAGTGCAAGTGTACGCAGTCTGGAAAGGGAGGAGAGGGTCAGAATGCCAACCAGATCTGGTGGTTGATCCCGGAAGTGACAGTGAACTACCAGCATTTACTGAGTAGGGGGTTGTGTGGGTGTGGGTGGGACCGCCAGTTGTTAAACATTTAGTCTCAGTCCCCTTCCCTCATAGCAGGGCCTCCAGGGCAGAACAGCCATAGGCTCTCACTGGAGTTTCCAACAGGGAAGACTTTGGCCTAATTATTTCTGTACCACAAGGGAGGGCTTAAAGGAGATGGGGGATGGGAAAAAGCCATGACGCCGAGGCAAAGGCATCAGCAAGAGAAAAGCTGCGGGGTCAGCTGACCACAGGCCCCGTACAGACACTCACCGGTGCGGAACGCAGGGGCTCGGCCCAAACCCAACATCACTCACAGTGCCCAAATTCTCCCTACCTGTGTGAGGCTCCTGGGGAAGGGAGACAGAGACCCCAGCAATCCCAAAGTGACCTGGCCAATCATGGAGCCATAGGGAAGGGCATATTCTGATGAGGGAGGGTCCCCCCTCCAATTATGAGGCCCTGGGCAGAGCTCCAGCCTCAACACTCTGGGGGTCAGTCTAGATAGGCCTCCCTCTGCCCCCTCCCTCTCCTGGGCCTGGGCTTCTAGGTGGTAAGACTCCACAGAAGTCCTCCCCCTCCCTGGGCTGGCACCTCGTAGTCATCCTAAACTCAGTGGGTCCAAACGCATTATCTTTTCCCCAAACCCTCCCCCACTAGCCCTGCAAAAAAAGGAATTTAAGTTTTACTCTCTGAAGCTTTTTGGTTTTTGTTGGTTGTTTTGGTTTCTCTTAAACACCAGCCTGCACCCCAGATCTCTCTGGTCCCAGGCCAAGCCCTGATGGGATCTGAATGAATGTAAATGACAATTATTTCTGTTTTGACCACAAACCCTCAGGGTCTTCCCCTCCCAGATCTATTTTTTTAAAGAGGCCATTCTTTGCCTCATTTTACTAAGCCTTAATCACTGAATGGGTGCTGCTTCAGTCAGAATGTGGCCTGTAAAAAACCTTAGCTTGAAAAGGCCAAGGTCTCCCACTGCAGCGGGGGCCATCTCCAGTTGTCCCGATCTGTATCTGGCCACTGGACCCAAATGGCTCCCAAGGAGAGAGTGAGGCTGGTGACTTAGCACAGCCTCCCTTACTTAGATCCAATTCACTTACATGTCAGGGCATCATCTCCCTGACGTCATGGACCTCTTCGAGAACGAAGGACAAACAGCAGAAGGCCACGGCATCCTCCCTGTCCCCCAGGCTCACTAAGTAGCAGTGACCCTGGAGCCCTCGCTCCCTCTCACTCCCCAGATCCCATATGGTGTCAAGGCCTGTCAATGTCACCTCTGCAGCATCTCCCCAATGAGGGCCTAGTACAGACCCTCATCACCCTCCTGGTCCAGTGTGTCAGGATCAGGGGTGGGAGCAGAGATGGTATGGGGAGGAATGGAAACCCTGGAGTATTTCTGAGGGGAGCTAGGTGTCTGAGAGGGCCAGCCGAGAGCAGGGCAAGAGAGGAAAAATTGGAGAGATGTCATTTCCAGCACAGGGAATAACTATCCAGGAGACCAATCTTCTACCGATGAAATCTGCCCAGAGCAGACATGTCCAACACATCACCTGTGAGCTGGGAACCAGAACTAGATTAAAATGAAATTGGAAAACACTTACCAAAATAAAATTAGAATAAAACATAGATAATATCAATTTGTGGTTTTCTATGTCAATACAGGGCCTGGGGGACCTTGAGGTCCAATCTGGCGGCCCCACTTGCATGAGTTTGACACCACTGACCTAGAGCATGGAGACATTCATGCTGAGCCCAGGCACACAGCCTTCCTGACCAAGGCAGAACCTGAACCCAACTCTTCCTGGCTTTGAGGATGGCCCTCTATTCACTCTGCCTCTTGATGCACACCTGAGGTCAGGCAGATGAGGAAGCTCATTTACTCTAAAGTGGGAATGAATGCGAGTTGACAGTGCCTGCCCTCAGGAAGCTGACATTCTAAAGGGGGAGACGGCTCATGAGGGAAGCGGTGGCTAGGCAGGAGGTCTGCTTTGGGAAGTTACAGGGCTGGACAGTGGAGCCCCCGGGGAGGAGGACACCACCTTTCCAAGCACAAGAGCAGTCTGTTTGGGGCTCCTAATCTTGACGAAAGCCAGGGAGTGCCTGGAGCTAGCCTGGCCTGCTCATCGAGGAGGTCGCGAGTCAGCCCCCAGGGTGGAAGGCTCCCCCTCCAGCTAAGACTCCCACAAGGAGGTGCCCCAGCTCCCAGGAGATGAGAGCAGAGGACCTGTAATGACCAACACTGGGGTGTCCTCTCTTCCCCTCCCCAACAGGTGGTCTGTCTGCCTCAGGTGGGCTTGGAATTTCCCGTTATATCTGGAGGACAGCAGTGGGGTAATCTCAAAAGTGGGGCCCAAAGTTCCCTGGAGCCGTGTCATCCACATAGTAAAGCTGTGAAGGATGGCTTTGTTGGGGTTTTTCTTAGCTCTTCTAAGTTACACACATGCGTGCACACACACACATAATGCACATGCACACACATGCACACATACGCACGCACGCACACATGCACCCATACACACACACATACATGCATGCACACACGCACATGCACACACTTTTGTGAACAGATCACAACATGCCCTGGAGCTTCTGAAGTGTCGACACCAGACCAGGTGGGCCAGCTCCAAGGTACATGGAGAGCCCGGTCAGATGGAGGAGCACCAGACAGGACACAGAGACAAGATGAAATGAGAACAGCAGGGAATGAGGGGGAATGTGCATTGAAACGGGGGCAGCTCAGAGTAAGAGGAGGAAAAGGCAGGGGAAGGTGATGGGGGAAGAAGAGTCTCCGAGGCTTAGCTGGGAAGTTTCCAAGATAAAGATCTTGGAATTTCTTCACAGAAGCCCAAACTAGAAATATCTGTCCCCGGTGAGAGGGGAGCTGCAGCAACAGGACCCTGGCCACCACCACAAAGGGACAGAGTGTCCCCTGGTGTCTGGTGTAGGCACCCTGATGCTGCACAGGGGTGGGGAGGTGAGACACAATGAGCAACAATCCAGGGCAGCCAGAGGGGGCTCCTCTCCCTGCCCCCAAGGCATCTGCTCCTCCCCAGGCACAGCAGCGCCCCCCACCTCCACTTCCCCAGGCTCTGGGTGTCCCCTCCCAGCTCAGTGTGGGTGATGCTCCTACAAGTCATAGCCCTGGCTTGTCTGGAGCTTGGTTCACTACAGTTATCCCATCCTTCCCTGAGGTAATTACAGTATGGCTGGTTATACATGGGTGGAAGACATTCCCACTTGTGAATCACGCCTGGCCGAATTTGGCTTTTTTCAGCAAAGCACTGGAGTTGGTGAAGGAGGATGTGATACTCTTCTGACCTCTAATAAAATAATCCTCATTTTCCTCCCTTTCCTTCCTGCCAAGAGGGTGGCAGGTAGAGACAGGGCTGAATGATGAGCTGATCCAAGACCCGGGCTCCTGTCCTCACTCGCCCACTGACCAGATGCATCAATCATCCTCTCTAGTGCCCAGCACAGAGCCTGGCGCACAGTGGAGACCTAATGGTTGCCTGTTGCCCTGACTTGTTAACTGCACCTTTCTTTGTTTCCTGAGCTCTGTCCGGGCTTCCTGCTCTCGGGCATAAGGTCCCCCTCCTCACACTTCTGAATTTGTGCAGCAGACCAGAAGGGGGTGGGCGAGAAGAGACGCTGGCTCCCCTCCTCCCCAGGCTGAAGCTTTCCCAAAGCACACTGTCAACATCACAGGCTCTGTGAAAAGTCAAAGTGCTCACTAACAAGAGAGCCTGCAGGCTCTCGAATCTGTCAGCCACTCACACTCAAAGTGAGCAAAGACAAACGTGCACCAGACCTAGGCTGTTGATTACATCCACAGCTGCTGGACGGCCCTCTTGCAGGACCGTCCCCAGGGCTGATCCACACTGGCCAAACTCATGCGCTCCAATAGCCGGAGTAGTGATAGAACTTTCCAAAGTCATCTAGAGGAGGCGAATGCACTCAGTAGGCACACTTCCCATCCACCTGCCTATCCAGACCACGGTGAACCAGTCCCCAAGGCGGCCGGACGTGGCTCAGGGCCTCCTCCTCCTCTCCAGTGCCTGCTGTTATCCTAGGGACTTCAATATCTCTCTGGCTTCCCCTAGGGAGGCTTCTACCTCAGACACACACAGAGGTCACGCCCACAAGGGTTCTGCTTCTCTAATCAAAAATCATTTCTCCCTGTGCCTCACGCCCCCCCCAACCCAGACCTATTCCTCACCCTCAGGGAGATCCACAGAGCACCCCTGCTCAGGAAGGTCCAGCTGCTCAGACTTTGACTGGCTTTCTTTTCGACCTTAAGTTACCTCGTCCAACTCTCCACTAGACTGCTGTCAAATCTGCCCCACTGCTGCTGCCAGGCTATGGGTCCCTCCTGCAGAAAGGTGATCCTTCCATCCCCCCATGGATTCTCAACCTCCATCCTCAAAGAAATGATTCCTGGCCCTCTCTTCTAGCTCCTTCTCCCACCTGAGGCCCATGCCTCTTATTTTACTGAAAATAACTGAGGTCACTCGAGCTGAAGCCCCTCTTCTTGAAACTTCACCTTTCCTCTTCTGACCAAGGGACGGTAGAGATGGTCCTCTTTGTCATGCCGCTCCCCCCCTCCCCATGACCCCCTCCATCAAATCTTCAAACATTCATCTGTGTGTTCCTTCCCCACTGCCTTCAAATGTGCCCAAGTCTCCCAACATCACTAAGAAACCTTGGCTAGACTTCACCGCTCACTCAAGCTACTACCCTTTTTCTCCCCTCACTTTCTCCACCAAACAAGCAGAAGCTGTTGCCTCCACATCCCTTCCTGTCACTTGCTCCTCAGCCCTTTGCTCTCTCCCAGGACTCTGTTCAGTCCTTGTTTGACACAACCATGCAGCCTCTCCTCCCCAATACATTTCCTCTCTGCCCCGTCTCCTGTCCAAGCTGTCCCTCAAAGTCTTCTTTGATGGGGTCCCCCCCGGGGCACTTTCCCAAGGCCCTGCGCACCCCGACCTGGACGCTTCAGACAGGACGTTCCGAGACATCTCAAATTCAATACGTGAGCTTATCTTTCCCCAAAACCTTCCCCTCTTCCAAATTTCCCTATTCTGTAGAAGCCATCCCCAGTCTTCCGCCTCCCAAGTTCACAGCTACACTTCCTCTCTCCCACTCATCGTCATCACAATCCAATCATGGTCAGACCCTGTTTCCATCTCCACAACTGACCCCCTTCTCTCTACTCACACTACTGAGGTTACTGCAATCACCTCCTAATTGGTCCACCGACCTTCTGTCCCGACTTCAGCTCTGGCCACATCACTCCCAACTCCATTCTCTCTCATTAAATTCTAGAGCCCTCCGTCACCTTTCCAGTCTTCCTGGACAGACTCTTTCTCCCACATTTTACAATCCGTCCATGATGAAAGTGTCGGCCTTCTCTCTGCCTCTGGCCTGGACAGCGCTGCCCTCACCTCCCCTTCTGCTAAAGTCACAGCTTACCTTCTACAGTCTTCCCAGACAAACCTGTATTGAACTCCTCCGCATTCATCTCTATTTATTCTCTTTACGTTTATTCTGTATACATTCGGACGCGTATTTGTTATCTTCCCCACTAGAATGTAAGCATCTTGAGGGCAGGAATTGTTTCCCTGTGCTTGAATCCTCAGCATTTGACACAGTGTTTGGCATACAGTAGGTGCCTAATAAATACTTATTAGAAGAAATATTAAAACAAAGTCAAGAGACTAAAAATAAGGTACTTCGTAGCAAAAAATGACCCGGAAAGCAGATGGAGGAAAAAATGTAAGAATCATTGGACAATCTGAATGCCACGACCAGAAAAAAGGGCCTAAACATCCTATTTCAGGAAATCTTGAAAGAAACTACCCAGAACTCTTAGAAGAGTAAGAATCCCCTGGCGCTCCCCTGAAAGAAACCTCAAAACAGAAACTCCTAGGAATATTGTGGCCAAAATCTGGAGCTTCCAAGTCAAAGAAAAACTAAATACCTATTGATTTATCCATTCGTTCCTTCAGGCTGCTGTGGCATCTGAAGAAACAAGGAATACACAACTGTGTTGGTGGCTTGGGTTTGCAGAACAAGTAAAGCTTACTAGGTAGGAGAGAAAGATGAGATGTGTTCAGAAATGGGAGAGATCTAAAGCAAAGGGTATTCGTAAAACTTTAAAAGAATAACTGGGTGGTCCAGTACCAGAACACCTTCCTCCTGGCATGAAGCAGGGTGGGCAGCCACTCACTGTCAGACACACACCAGAAAGGCCGGAATGAAGCTGCTGCTGTGTGCGACAGGCTGCGCAGACCTGGCCTCGTGAAGGACCTGGCTTCCTAGTGTAGTTGAGGGGGGACGAGTTCCGAGGCTGCCACGCACATCCAGGGGGTGCGCTGAGGCCCTACCCGCCCTGTGAAGGGAGCTTCCACATTCATTGTTCTATCTCCTGGAGGGCCCAAACACCCCAGCCACGCCCCACTTCCTGGAGAGTTATTCTGGACCTGCTATTCCCACACTAATTTCACTCAAGCATTATTTTGTTTCATTCAAGTCTAAATTAAAGGGGAATAGGGATTATCTCCCCTCTTCCAAAGCTCTGTGACAATGACACCAGTGAGTAGCAAAGCATTCAAAGGAAGGCGTTGCTGGTTCTTTGTTTTTCCCCAAATAACGCTGAAGATCCAGAGAACCCTGGCATCCAAATTCTCAAGCAGATTCTTCGACCTTCAAAGAAATCAGGTTCTCCTGTTCTGAAGGGGTTTACTCCGGGCCACGTCAAGGCCATGAACCAGTCAAGTCCAATCGGTTTCTAGCTCCAGTCCAAGACGCTGCTGGTGTGAAACTACTCAGAGCCCAATCGCACCTTCCCAGACTGAGCCCCAGGAGGCTGAAAACCCACCCTCCCTCCTCATGCCAGTCTTGCTGACACTGGGAGAGGCCCCAAGCTCCAGGGTCAGGGGCTCAGACTGAATATATAGAATATATAGCTCCTCCCAAAGTGACAAATAAATTAGCCAGAGAAACAACCTTAAAAAGTTGACTTTATGTCTTCTGGACATTCTCTAACTTGGGTTGTGACTGACCTTCGGTGCCATGAGACCCAGGGCTCCAAACCAAGTCCAAGGCTGGTCCTCAAGGCTGCCCACCACCATCAGGGGCCCAGGAAAGCATCTGCTCCACCCATTTGGGACGGATTTGTGCGTGCCCTCCACCACAAGGGCAGGGTGAAAAAGAAGAGGGGCTAAAGCTAAGCAAAGAGGAAAAGATTCCAAGGCAGCCAGGGCAGAGGGAAGCAGTGGACCGAAGAAGAAACAGGGGATCAGCAAAGACCCCGTGCTTCCCCCTTGGCCTCCCACTAGCTGGGAGGCACTGAGGGAGATAGCAATCGACCTCATCTTGATTTTGTTCTCTGTAATAGAAGGGGAGGATGAGAACAGCAAAGCCCAAAAGCTTTCTATAGCTGTTATCATTACCAGGCTCTGCTAAAGAAAAGCATCTCAGTCTCATGATCGGATGGGGCCTTGGAGGCAGCCAGTCCAACCTGAAAGAGAATCTAGCCTGTCTGAAGACCAGATTCAGGCTGGAAGGAGCCTTCAAGGTTATCCTGCCTAACTGGCCCCCTCACTTTGAGGCCCAGAAAGACTGTGACTGGGGATTACCAGCAGCCTCCCCCAAAACTCTACCTCCTGCCTCTGGGGCTGAGCAGAATGACAAGAGTGCCTGAGGCCCCACTGTATAACATAAAAGGCACAGGGTGCCCAGTAGGCGGCCGTCTCTATGAGCCTCAGTTTCCTTATCTGTTAAATGAGGTTTGAACCTAAGGCCCCTTCCAGCTCTGAAACTGTGATCCGATCCCTCTGCCCCATGGCATCCACTCAAACATACGCGTCTCCCCGTCTCTGCCCATCCCAACCCCAGCTTCCTTATGGCCTGAGTGCCTTCCACAGGAAGATCCTCTTCTGGACCCTACCCCTGGGATCAGCGATCAAGCCTGGGCAGTTTCACCTTCTCATCTCCAAAACGTCAGTCCTTGAGGCCCTGCTGTCCTCATTAGCCGGTGTCTCATGCGGCCCATGTCCAGATCAGCCCCAACCAGTCTCTATCTCTTCCTACTCCTTTGCCCCAACACCTGCACCCCTCCTGCCCTACAGTTCTGAGACCAAGACCAAAGTGACCCTGCCATAGCTAAGAGGGAGTGGGGTTTGGTAATCTCTCACACACCTTTCCAGGAACTTTCAGACCCAAAGTGCCCCTCCCTGGCCACCCCTTCCCTATGTGTTGGCTCTCCTACTTGACCATCATCTCCTCGAGGGCAGGGATAGTCTTTGCTTTTGTAATTCTATCTCCAGAGCTTGGTCCAGGGCTCAGCACATGGTAGAGAAGAGGATAGGAAAGGAATAAGAATTTATATAGCCTTAATATAGGCCAGACACTGCATTAAATACTTTGTACAAACATTATCTCGCTTGATGTTCCTAACAACCTTGCAAAGTGGGTGCTGTTACCACTCTCATTTTACAGGGAAGGAACCTGAGGCAGAGGTTAAGTGACTTTCCCAGAGTCATGCAGCTAGGGTCCACCATGCCAGTCACGGTCCTCTGAATTCTCCAGGCGTGTACTAACCACCAGAGCGGGATGGTCACCTCCACAGGTTCCTATACCGAAGAGGCATCCAAGGGCTCTAAGAGCAGCCCAAACCAAGCGAAAACGGGCCTGGAAAAGCTCTGCCAAAATCACGAGGCTTTTAAGTGCCTATGAGGCCCTCCCCCAGGGATCCTCAGAGACAGAGGGCAGAGTCTTGGACACCCCTGCTGTCGGCAATGCCTCTCAATGCACCTTAAGAGCTTGTGACATTATGGGTGTCTGTATCACATCCGGGGGCAGCTGAGTGGTACAGTAGACAGAGTGCCAGGCCTGAGGGCAGGAGGACCTGAGTTAAAGCCCTCCCTCAGACACTTACTAACTGTATGACCCTGGACAAGTCACTTCACCCTGCTTGCCTCAATTTCCTCATACGTAAAATGAGCTGGAGAAGGAAATGGCAAACCCCTCCAGCATCTCTGCCAAGAAAACCCCCAAAAGCGACCACAGAGAGTTAGACAGAACTGATGTGACTAAACCATTTCATCTGGCTCAAGATACACTGAAATCTCCACGGCTTTTTCAGACACATCTCTCTTGTGCTGTCTTTGAGAAACTGATTTTCTGAACCCAAGTTAACAATGTTTTCCCTACTCAATTTCCCCATTAAGATTCAGCTGGGCACCCAGCCTGCAGCGAGGCTGGCTCCATCACCCAGGACTTGGGCTCTGTCTCTGTTTAAGCAGCACAAAGCCAAGGGCAGCCATGTCTGAGGCTACCTCATTCCAAGCTGCTACGTTCCTGAGGTGTCTGCTAAGCCCACCAGCTCCATCTACCATCCAGCACCTGACCTCCACTGGCACCTGTCCCCAGGAGGCACCAAGGAGCTTTGAGCTGGGAGCCAGTCCCCCGTCCAACGGCTGAATCGGAGACCAGTTAAGATACATGGTCACTGCCGTGCCTTCTTTTCTACCCAGATAACACGCTACCTTTGGGTTCAAGTATGATGTGCCCTCCAAATCAAGACTGTGCCACTTTACCCCGCCCCATCTGCCTGTGCTGTGATCTACCCTGGCAGCATCACTGCCCCAACCCTCTGCCGCCGAAGAGTAAATCAAGCTTCCCCCTGAAAGGGTGACTGAAGAAGACTTACCCCTCCTGCAGGTGAGACAGAACACAAACAAACAGGGGTACAGAAAAGGGTCTCCTCCTCCACCTCCAGGGACACTTCAGACCTGGACACACTGCTCGCTCACTGAGGAGAGCACCAAGTGATGCCCTGCCAGCCCTTTCCTACATAAGGTTACAATGAAGAAAGAGGTGACTTCTCTTTCCCTGGAACTAAGTACTAACTCATCTCCTCCCTATCCCCGGGCAGGCCCAAGGTTCTTCTCAGGATTCAGAGCAGTGAGGACGTGCCTGTAAAGATCCCCCTACCCTCAGGTGCAGAATGATCATCTCTGTGGTTTCCCAGCCCAGCGCTGGTTGGCAGAGGCACAGCGAGGCAGTGCCAGCCTTGCCCACATCATACATGGAGAGGAGGGCTCAGGATTTCCTGACTCTGGAGCCAGACTCCTATCTATCCTGCCCCATTGTCTCACAAACTATGATTCAGAAGAAAGGAGGCTCAGCCACCTCGTTCCGGCAAATTTCCCCAGCCTTCTGACTGGGCCTAGCCTTAAAACCCAGTCTTACCAAGCATCCCACTTCTCACTAAGTATCTCCACAGGAGCACCTTTTGGGGGTGGGTGGCAAAGACAGCCATGCTTCAGAGGACACCTTCCCTTGGTTCTAGAAAATTAGTAACACAGCTAAGGAGGGTTCCAGCCAAATATCCAACCATGTGACTTCTAGCCTTTGACTCAATTACAGTGATGTTTCTTTAAAGACAGAACAAAAAGCAGCTCAGTCTAACTCAATCTGAGCTCTCCGACATGACAGCCACGACCCGGTCTTCTAGCCTCCGCACCTGCGTCGAGCCGACCACTAGAACACTAAGCCAGGCATTCAGGAGCCTTGAGGACTCACCTCCCCGCAGAGGCAGCAGCTTCGAGCTAATCACAGGCCTAGAGTCTGTTGGTGGTGGTGCTGTAGGCAGCAGCAAAGAGATCTCCAGGTAGAATGTGGAGGTAGCTATGCTTTGGCACAGCTCGAGTCAGCCAGCCCTTCGGCCTCCTGTAGCAAGGTCAAGGCTGCTCAGGATGCCTGTTCCTTGCCTGATGAAGCAGTCTGATGCGAGGCATCTACCCTAAGGCCTAGGATGGCCAGCCTCCAGATCAGGGCCGACTGGAGATTGCAGATAAACTAGAAGACCTCTATTCAGCACTGAATCAATCTGTGAATGTTATCTTTTCAAGCCTGCCAATACTCAAAGGAAAGAGCCAGGCCAGTTAATCAGCAAGCGGGCCATGGTGGTCAAGCCTACGGGTAAACGATGCACAAACCAGCTTTCTGGTATCTGGGGAAGAAGCCCTTTCTCCCTAACTTTCTCTGCCTTGGCCTCCCCTCTTATGCTCATCAAGAGCAGCTGAGTGGCTAGAAATGATTCCAAATCAATCACCCCCCACTTCCCCTCTAGGTATAGATAAAGGACCCAAGAACTCACCCCCAGATAAGGACTCTCTCAAAACAGACACACCCTAAATTGAAAAACATTTATTTCACTTAAAAAAAAAAAAAGGTGACCAACTCTACATGTCTACCCATCGCAAGCCACTAGGGGCAAAGTGGAGAAGGAACCAGAGCCCCTCAGCAACTGTGATGATCCCCCAATTCAACACCTAGTGAAAGCAGATGAGTGGGGAGACAACACAGGCCCTGCCACAGTTTCTGGACATAGTTAAGGCTACTGGGAGAACAGAACAGGGGTAGGAAGGTACTGGAGAACGAAGGGGGAAGGGGGGTGGCGGGGTGGGTAGAGGAGAGTCTCAACTTAGCAAGGTTAAATTAAAGTCCGTGGTTCCTGAGGGACCCAATGCACAAAGCCGTGAGAACATCCCGAAGATGGGGGACCACGAAGGGTGAATTCTCATGCACAACCGCATCCCAGGGCTTCAGCCCCCACACATCCCACCTGAAAGAAAGCACAATA
This sequence comes from Trichosurus vulpecula, assembly GCF_011100635.1. Lineage (NCBI taxonomy): Eukaryota > Metazoa > Chordata > Mammalia > Diprotodontia > Phalangeridae > Trichosurus > Trichosurus vulpecula. The sequence continues at coordinate 276,475,114 of NC_050578.1, read as the reverse complement.
CATGGGCTTACAGTAAAGAAAAGCTCAGCATGGCTGTGAAAATCCATCTCCTCCCTTCCCTCCTGGGATGGCCTTCAAAGCCTCACCCTCTCTCAAAGCATTGCACAGGCAATCTTCACTCCGCACCCCCCCCCCCAGATGAAAGGCCTTAAAACCAGAAAGCAATGGGAAGCGCAAAAAGTCCTGTGCCTTGTTCTCTGACTCCTTTCCTGAAGGGCCAGTGGAAGAGATAAGGGGATGGGGAAACACTGACACCCAACTGTTTCTGACGTCACCCCAAGAGGGGAACCTGGTCACAAGAGACCCATGTGTCCAAGAGGACACCCACAGTGAGAGAGGGAGCAGCCAGCAGGCCTCTAGAGAGTAAGTCAAGAACAGGGTTCAGGCTGGCAAGGGCTTCTCAAGTCACACCAGCTTTAGGAATTAAAGACAAGCACCAAGGCTCCCAAGCATCCACCTTCACCTGGGAAGAGCCTCAGATGTTAAGGGAGAGCAGATGTGCTGGAGAGGACACTGGCTGAGGAGTCCAGGACTTTGGGTGTGATTCCCGGCTGAGACCTTGTGCAGACCCTACCTATCTACCAAGCTACCATCAGGGTGGCCACAGGAAATGATAGTCTCTAGAAAGGGCAATGAGTCAATTGAAACAAGGGGAACTAACAAGAACCTTTGATGAGTCAGGGGTCCCAAAGCTGTGGAAAAACAGGAGGGGTCCCAAAGAGCAGAGTAGAAGAAAAAGCCAAGAGCCCCAAAAAGCATCTTTGGGGGCCAGATCTCAGAGCAAGAGGCTACAACTTCCTGAGTTTCCCCATATAAAAATTAAAACTAAAAGGGCTATCCAAAGTACAATTTTAAATGAAACCAGGTGACTTAAGAGGACAAGAAACTATCACCAAGTGTGCAAAGAACAATGATAAAATGATAATGATAAAACCGAACAAGGTAAGACAAGACAGGACTGCCATCATCAATTACTGAAGCCTAAACTTTGGGAACACCCAGTGCAGGACCCCAAGATCTTACGCTAGGAGGAACGAGCTCACCCTGCAGCCTAACTAGCCGAACTCTGTTCATCAGAACAACTTTTCTGACTGACATGTTGCCACGCAGAGGACCCTTGCTGCACCCTCTGCCTGATCCTGCCCTGAGGGAAACCCTATCCTGTGCCTGCTGGGATGTAGCTCCTTGGGGATCATTATAGAACAGGCAGCGGGCAGATGTGCAGCCAAATCAATAGTAGAGACCCCTGGAACCAGGAAGTTCAGAGGCACTGCCATACTTCGTTTTCTTTCCAGCCCAAAAGGGAAAAAGATTAACTCCTGCCATGCCAACAGTAGCAGGGCCTAGGAAATCTGCCACAAGGGCCAGGGACTTGAGATAGCACCGATGAAGAGGCAACAGATGTCTAGAATTCATCCCCGCCCCCACCACCTCCCCACCCCCCACTGACAACCCCATTCCTGGGTAAGCAACATAGCAGCCTGGACTCTGGGGCTGCCAAAGGTAACAAAACCCCAAGAGGGCAACCACACTGCTCTCACCTCAAGCTTTAAAAGGCCGAGTACCGCGCCCGGTCTGCATACTGCTCCCGCTCGTACCGTGCCACATCATACAGAGAATTCCGTGCAACTGCCGAGGCCTGGGACAGGTCATTCTCGTGCCCGTAACCGTAGCCCTCTCCAACAGTCGGGACCAAGGGGGCACGGCGCAGGGGGCTCCGGTCCCGTCCGTAATAGGAGGTGGAGGCTGCGGTGACAGCAGCTGCCGCGGCTGCAGCAGCAGCAGCGGTGGCGGCGGCAGCTCCTGAGGTTGGCAACAGGTGTCTATCATAGGGGTCGACAGAGGTGGAGGTGAGATGACTGGCCATGACTGGGTTCTGGACTTGTGGGAGCTGGGACAGGGTCTGCTCTGCATAGTTGTATGCAGAGGCTGCCGCTGCCGCCGCCACCGCCTCATAAGACCGGACTCGACATCGCTTGTAGTAGGCATCAAGCGCTCCGTATGCGTTACTGTAATACACTGACTCCCCGTAGCTCATGGCGTAGGGTGCACGAATGGCTCCGTACTGCTCGTTATACTGCTCGGTCAGGTCTGCCATGCGGCCCGTCCGATCCACCGGACACTCTTTGGACCAGTGGCCCTCTTTCCCGCACCGATAGCAGCCGCTCTGGTCTCCCATCCCAGGGGCGGTCCGGAGCCGGCTGGTGGACAGCTGCACGTGCATTCGTTTGCCTTGAAGAGACAGACGCAAGAAGGGTTGCTATAAGTCAGTCACAGCCCTGGCCCCGGGCCCCAGACTCCTCCACCACAGCAAGAGCTCCTGGAAGCCATCTCGGAAGCAAGCCAAGCTCAGCATCAGAAAGACACTTAACCATCTAAGGCACCAACACAAGGAACTCACTTGAGAGGCCTGGTCTCTCTCCAGCATCAGGGTTTCTGGCTAAGAAGGCTCTCCACTAAACTGGTTAACCAGCCATTATCAAGGAAAGGAAAACCAATCTTGTCCTAAGAAAGAATCGTCAAGTCCTTGGTGAGTGATCTGCCTGTCACTGCAACCCCTCTGCAAGTCAGCTGTCAGCACCCCACCCCACCCCCATGGCTCCTCTGTTCCCCAAAGGAGTGCTGCCTTCACTTAACACGTGCCCCGTGTCCCCCACAACGGCAAGATCCAGCTGAGTGGCCAACACCCCTACCCACTACCAGTACTATGGGAAGAGGTTAGAAGAAAAGCTCTAAATCCCTAAAGTCGTCTGTCATCTCAGAAGGGCACGTGGCCCTGACCCCAAAGTGCCTTTTCAAAGACCAAGGCTGAGCACCCTCTACTTCCCAAGGCCTATATATGCCCGACAAAATGTCCATTGGTGAGAGGTAGCAGCAGGAAAATACCGACAGCCAAGAGCACTGGTCTTCCAGACGGAAGACCTCGGGGCCAGCTGTGAGTCATGGCCAATCAGCTCCCCTGACAGCAGCCGCACATCACAGAACTGTCAACCTTCAAATGCCATAGAAGAGTGAGCGACTGTCAGAGATGGTTTACTAGGTGAGACACACAGGAGCCCAGAGTACTTTTCCCCCCTGGAGCCTAGGACAATGTGACAGACTAGCCATTGTGAAAGGTTCTAGCTGGAATCTTCCCTTTTTGTTTTCCCAAGCCTTTGTCCACCACTTTGATGGGTTGTAAGCGGTCCGCTGGTGTCAAGGGGCAGGCCATTGGATTTTAGTGACCAGCAGTTTGGAGTTATGCCAAAGGCAGGAAGAGAACTAGGCCCTCCACAAAATCAGGATTTCTCAGAGGAAAAAACTATTATATTGGAGAAAGGGGTAGTAAAGATAGAGATGGGGGAGAGTGGAGAGGTGACAAGAACTGGAGAACAAGGAGGAGGAAAGTATGGATCATCAAAACCATCACCTCAGGGGAGGTCTGGTAATAATGACCTTCGCTTTTCTGAAACTCAGGGACCTGAGAGCCTAAATACCATTTGTGGAAAAATTACAAAAGCTTAAGAAAGAAATAACCTGGGAATGGAATAGGAGAATACTTCTGAAAGCCAACACAGACCAGGGCCTAATCATAAAGCAAAAAGAAATGCAGAACTTTTTACCGTCGAAGAAATAAAGTAGGTGTTCTAGAGCAGGAAAGACCCAGAACCGGCTTCTCCGGAAGTGCAGATCCTCCCTTAGACGTGCTCTAATACACAAAAGTCCAAGGGGATCCAAGGTCAGCAAGGCTTTCTATTCACCAGCAACCACCACAAGCAGGCACGTGATCCTCAAACCTGGAACACTCAGCTGCTGGGAGGGTTCCTAATGCTGGTTCCTAAGGGGACATTCAATGAGAAACTAACCAAGAGACTCCAGAGTTCTGGTGGTGGAAATAAGGGGTTTTCCCTGACAAAATGCATACAAATCTGTGAGGGAAAGAGCAGATTAGGGCCTGAGCCCAGGGAGAAGGGACAGAGGCAGCAACAGGCTGAAGAGCTGGCTGTAGGTGGGGGCTCCCTGGAGCGCCAGCCAGTCTTTGGCATCTTTGCTGGGGGCCACTCTGGACACAAACAGCACAAAAGAGCACACAGTGGCTCTCTGCCTTTCCCTTCATTCTAGCCACCCCAAAGTCTGGCCTTTTCAAGGCAGAGAAGACTTGGGGCACCTTTTTAAAAACAAAACCTCTTGAACCCAGGGTTCAGCAGGAGCTCGAGGAAAAAAAAAAAAGCCAAACACTAATTTTAAAGGGCAAACCTGAATCTGAAAAAGATAACACAGGCAAACCATACAAGTCTACGGTCCCAAAATGCTGAGAAACGTGGGGAAGAGGAACCTCGCCCTTAACAAACACTTGGAAAGCTTTCAGCAGCCACGGGAGCCTGCACTAGGACCCTTCTAGACACAGGAACCAGGTGAAAACCCAGGAGCCTTGGGGGCCATGCTGAGAGGTCCTCCTCCACCACCATCCCCTTCTCTCATCCCTCTACATCAGAAACAACCCATCTGGGGAGATCTCTCTTCTCCCACCCACAGTGGCGGAAGAGTCAAGAAGGAAAAATGCTCCTCCAAATTTCAACACATACAACTCCAGGGCAGACCTCTCATTAAGAGTTGTTGACAAAGTAATTCTCAACGTGCCAATTAAAAAGGGAAAACAAGCTCAACCAGAGAGCATCGCCGCTGGCTCTCAAAGCAGTGGCCTTGGCACGGGGCACACCTCATCCTGGGGGAATGGGCATCGGCCTCCGGTGCGAGAAAAACAACCACCGGAGGCAGAGGCAGAAGCGACAGCGACCCCCCGTGAAGTGGGTTCAAAGTGGCCGTGCCATGCGCAAGGACTCTGCCCCTCGGCCCCCGGGCGGCGCTCACCTTGGAACTCGGTGTTGTCCAGGCCGCGGATGGCCTCCACGGCGTCCTCGGCGCGCTCCATGTGCACGAAGGCGTAGTCCTTGACGATGTCGCACTCGATCACGGGCCCGTACTCCTCGAACTTGGCGCGCAGCTCCAGGTTGGTGCACGTGGGGCTGATGTTGCCCACGTGCAGCTTGGTGGAGGCCTTGCTCTTGTTCTTGCTGGCCTCCACGTTGATGTTGACGCCGTGCAGCTTGTAGTGGTGCAGGTTGCGGATGGCGTCCTCGGCCGCCGTCTTGTCCTCGATGTGCACGAAGCCGTAGTTCTTGATGATGTCGCACTCGAGCACCTTCCCGTACTGCTCGAACAGGGCGCGGATCTCCTGCTCCGTCGCCTCGCGGGGCAGGTTGCCGATGAACAGCTTCACCATCTCGACGGGGCCTGCAAGACACCAGGCTGGCACCGCGTCCCGGGCCGGGAACCCTGGGGGGGGGGGAGGGGCGGAGCCTGGGGAGAGGGAACCCACGGGGGGGGGGGGGTGCAGGGACTGGGGCAGGGCGGCGCCGAGGCGACGCGGCTCCAGGGGGCCGCGCGCCACGCCGCGCCCGCTCTGGTCAGGGGCCCCGGCGGTCCCGTCGGGACCGGGGTCGGAGACGGCGCTCGCGGCTCACCCGCACGGGACACGGCGCAGCCTCCTCCTCGCGCCTCTGACAAAACGCTAAAATGGCGACGGCCGCAGCGGCGACTCCGGGCGAAGACGGGGGGCTCAGTCTGCCGCCCGATTGGTCACGCCGCCGAGCGGGAGGCCGGCGTTCCAGGCGGGCCCTCCTCCCTGTTGGTTACGAAACACGTCCGTCACCTAGGGGGCAGGGAAGAACAGACGTCAGCGAACGCTCGGGCTCGTTAGGGGCCAATGAGGATACACTAGGTGCAACCGGGCCAAGCTGATTGGGCAGACAGGAGGCGGGGGAGTGGCTAACCGGGAAACGCAAAGGTAGGTGGGAGGAGAAGCGGGGCCTGCGCCTGGGGTCCCATCCTCACCCCCAGCACTCCCCTCCCCCCCCCGGCCCCGCCCCCGCCCCGCAGCTCCGCGAGAGCATTCTGCCCTGGACATGTCCGGGTCCTGCTGCTCACTGATCCCGGAGCTCCGCAACCGAGACGGCCGGCCAGACTTGGGACACGTGGGCGGCTCGTAGCGGTAACTCTCCAGTCTCGATTTACCCGTAGGGCCAGGGCTGCCCCCGCCGCCCGCCGAGGAGACTGGGCTCCAGGGGGTGCGTGGGCACGTCCCCCTCCCCGGCTCCTTTGGGCTTAGCTGGGAGTTTGGGGAAAAAGAAGAGCCCGCCCCTTGATGGGGGGAGGAGGAAAGGAGACCCCTCCCAAGAAAACGTGCAACGCACCAAGTTTTCCGGTTCCATTTTTATTTTTCTCCAGCCAGGCTAGAACGTGCTCGACACAGCATCCACACAGCGAAGCCCAGCCCGCCCCGCCCCGCCCCCCAGACGCCGGCCCTGCGGGCTATGGACCCAGTACAATCGGACCAAAACCCCAACAAGTTAGAGCGTGGGCGCACGGGCGTCTCCCGGAGACTGCTCTCTGTCCTCCCGGGATGGCTTTCAGGCGAGCGTCATCCTTCGGCTCCTGGGGCTAGTCCTCCGGTCCGGGCACAATCTCAGCCTTAGATAGCGCTGGAAGAAGCTTCATAAAAGGACCCTCTTAGACACTAAAGGCAGGGCATCCAGACAGAAAAGCTTAAAACACAAGAGGGGGTAGCCAACATCTTGGAAGGACCTTTTAAGGTAGAAGGTAGAGAGGGGGAGAGGAGGAAGGCCTGGGCATCTCAGTGCCCTGAGGGAGAAAATCTGGCCAGTCCGATGGGAGGAGAGTCAGCAACCTTTACCCCTGAATACCCCGATCCCGAGGCAGCCAAGCGGCTCAGTGCAGAGACACCCTGGGCCCGGAGACCGGAAGCCCGGAGCTCAAATCCAGCCTCAGACCCTTTCAAGGGGGTGGCCCTGGGGAAGTCCCGTACCCTTTGTCTCCGAGTTCTCCGCTGTAAAATGAAGGTACTAGGAGAACCAAATGAGGCCTCTATACCTCGTAGGCACTTAATAAATGCAGCCCAGACAACAAGCAAAGACACGAAGTGGGGTTGGTGCAGAAAGTAGACAGAATTTAAGGGATCTGACAGCAGCCTCCTTTGAGTCAAGATGGGGTTGACAGCACCCAACAGGCCCAGGCAATCCAGGTGGTGAAATCCTCTCCCTCTCACACACCCCTCAGTGCTACAAACACTTTCAATTCACACCAACATTTAAGCATGGGCTGTGTGCAGATTTGGAAAGTAAAGCTGGCTCTCCACCGAGGGGATGGTGCCCAGTCAGTGCTCTGCCCATCCCCATCCGGCCATCATGCAGCACCCACAGCCAAGCTGTCACAGGCTCAACATGGCTCCGATGGAACCTTTGGCATGTCTGAACTGGCAAGGACCTTGAAACAAAGTTCACATAAAGTCCCAACTGGAGAGGGGAAAGAAGAGACTTTGGAGGAGGCAATGTCAGAGTTGGAAGGAGACTTCCAATACGTAATACCAGAACTGAAGAAATCATTTGATTGGACCCCCAATACACACACTGTGCAGAATCCCAAGGTCCAAGGCAAAGCAAAGATGTGGTTCAGCCAAGGTGACAGTCATTGGTTTTGTTTGCAGTTTAGATAATTTGAAAATTATTGGGGGGGGGGATGTCCTGGCTTTTTAATGGTTTAACAGATTGAAATCCTGGCTTCCATATTGAATAATTGACAAGTCAAATGTCTTTAACCCTCACATGACCTAAATCAAACTGCCTCTAATCAGGCAGTCACCCATGGGCTAAATGAAGCTGGAGTCCCTTCTAAATGGTCCTAGTCCCCTAGGGCCATACATCAGTGACAGAAAAGGGTGGCCAATCTCAGGTCCCAATCATCTACACCTTCAGAACATCAGTCATCAGCTGATGTCATCAACCCAAAGTAGACACAGCACAATCCCCTTCGGTCTGGCTTTGAGAACAGGCTCACTGCAGCTGCTGCACCTGTAGGACCAGACAGGAGGGTCTGTGTGACCCTAGATAAGGGGACACTTCCTGTCTTTAACTTTGGATATCCTCTGGAGCTAGTGAAGCCTTGGACCACTTCTCAGAATGTTGTGAAAAGCAGAAAATGCAGAATGAAAAGACACCCACTAGGTTGAAATACAGTCATCAAAATAGTGAACAATAGTTAATAGTGACCCCAGGCCTAGGTAACCAGTTCTAATTCTGGCCTCTTCAATGAGCCCACGCCTGGCCAGGAAAACCTCCCTTCAGAAGGGGTGGTCAAGTCTCTTCTGTTTTCCCATAGTAATGCCAGGATGGAGCTGTAGAGTGAGGCCACCACACCAAGGTGCTAACCCAGGGAAGCGCCTCAGATTAAACCCAAATGAGATACAACCATCCATTTCCTGGGAAGTTGAGAAGCTGGATCAGTTTAGGTCCCTTAGGGATTGTTACTTGGGTGGTTAATGAAGAGATCACTCTGGGCCCAGGGGCCATCTAGAACAGACCAGAGCCACTTCTCAGAGGAGGACCCAAACAGCCAGCGATTTTTGTGGGGGGTGAAAATGTCAGCCCCCACTTCTGGCCCACAAGTCATGAAATCACCCAGGCCTCCCAGGGCCCAGCTAAGTGGGCTGGCAAAGCCACTGAATTTAGAGCCCAGAGATGGGCGATAGTGCCCCCCTTTAAAAATGTGTGACCTTGGACAAATCACTCCCCATCTCTGCTCTAAGTCCCTTCCCATTGCTGTGTGAGGGCTTTGGTAAACTTCACAAATAATTTTACACCATACTGTCTAAAGTCCCTTTCCCTAACCCCCTCACTCAGGAAGTTTCTTCTTCCGACCACTTGGTGGTCTCAGAACATTCACTTTCCAGCCAGCTCCTTCCCTAGCTGATCCCACCCCACCACACACACTGACTCCAGCTCCATGGAAGTCTCAACTTTGGATCAGATCCAAGAATATCAGAACCAGGGAGGACCAGAGAATTTGACCAGCATTTCTTAATCGGGGTCCACCTCCATGGGAGAAAAAAATTACTCCTTTATTTTGACGTAACTGGCTTCCTTTGTAATCCTATGTATTTTATTTTGGGCATCAAAATAACATCTCACTGAATGGTCCACAGGCTAAACCAAACTGACAATCCAATGGATCAAGGACACAAAAAAGTTAGGGAACTCCTGATCTAAATTTACCCCATTATAGAAGGGAAAAGAAAGGGACCCAGGGAAAAGCTATGGCCATTCTCCTCTCAACACCAGTCACCAGGAATTGGCTATGGACAGGAATTAGAGGCTATTCCAGTCTCATTATCTGAGAGCTCACCATTCTGTGTATACCCAGGTGCCCCCTCCTTGTTAGAGCAAGCCAGTGTGCCCTTTAAAAGTGCAATGGGAAGGAAGTCCCTCTCATTCTCCCACTGAAAGACTCCCCTCTCCTGTCATAATTTAACTGGCTTAGGGGATTCTATAGTCATCTCGCCAACTAAGTTGGCAACCTCACTTAAGGGGCAGGCCTGTGCCCTGGGCAGTTCCCATCTCTCTCCCACTGCAGTGGAGTTCTTTACACATAGGAAGCTCTTTAGACAGGCTGCCAGAATTGTTGGCCAGAGCCTACAACACTACTGATTCACCACGGCTCTGCACAAAGACTGCATCAAATCAGAGCCAGGTGCGAAAGAAATTGCTTAGAGCCCAATTCAGGCTCTCAGTGCCTCTGAACTGGGGACACTAACTGCAGAGTAACAGTTAAGTGTGTGGACACCAAAATCCTTCCCATTCCCTTTGTGGGTCCCAAAGTCCCCTGCTTTTAAACCCTAGGCCTCTAAATCCAAAGCCTACAGGGCCAAGATTGGCTTGATTGGTGTCTTTGAGGCAGTTGTCACCTAAAAAGACACCTGTAAAAAAACAAAAACATGCTGTGAAGTCCCGTTGCTGGAGACAAAAATACAAAGTGGTCCAAGGAAGCAGGGATTGGAGCCCATGCTGCAGTCGGTTTCCTCCTTTACCCCAAACCTGGTCATCCCAAGGAGGCACCACGGACAGCATGGAGGACTTAACAAGGAGCACAAGTCGTGAACACCTGGTCCAGAGCTCTCAGGTCAACCCTGCTCATACAGGGAGCCTATCCGAGCACCCCCCCTCTCTAGCACCTTCATCTGGTTCTACTCCCTGCCCAAATAGAAGGTACATGTGGTTGTGGGCACTTCCCAACACCCTACTATACCTGTCACCAACCCCCAAGCTGCCAATTCCCTCCACCCGCCTCCAAGGAGACAGGACCCTCAAAGTCAGAAAGACACAATATTAACAGGAGAGGTGACAGAAAATGGTCCAACTGCCCAGTTCCCGACTCTCCTGGGAGGGACAGAGGCCAGGGTGGGGAGAGGGCTGGCAGTAGACCTGCTTGTGGCTTGTCGCTCTTAGCCAAGGAGGAACTTGGAGAGCTGAGGGGTCCAGGGAGCCTGAGCCTGGTTAGGGTGCTCATCCAGGCTCCAGGTGGTTCCAGGTAAATGCTGCAATGAGGACAGTCAATTAATGATGCCCACCCCCCAAAAAAAAACCAGGGGAGAAAAGAGAGAAGACAGTAAATTGGTGACAAGAAATGTTACAATCATACTACTACATCCAATCCTCCAATGTTCCAGCTTAAAAATATAAAATCCGCAACCCATCAGACCCACTGAGAGCTGGAGCCCTACCTACAAAGGCTTACAAATGACCTTAGTGGAAGATGAGTTCTCTTGCCCACCCCACCTCACCGCTCCCCAGATCCCTTCCAAAGAATAAAGGAAAAGCAAAGAATAGAAGCATGCAGGAAAAGAGAATTCAAGCCCAGAATCTCCGGGAGTGAGTGTGTCCTAGCCCAGCTGTTCCTGGGCAGCCCTATGTTGCCCTGAGAGCTCAACACAAGAGCTGGCCTCTGAGCTAGAGGAGCTCTGAGTGCTGACTGTTCGCCCATCCACAGGCAACGAGTGGCCAGGCTTGGCCGGGCCATCCCAGCACACCATCTGCTGGGGGAGACAGTGCCCCCAAATACACATCACCGCAAGAAAGCCTTTGGAGAGCCCCCTCTCCACCCTCCTAGGTGGAGCAGATATCTGGCTCAAGTTAATGCAGGCCCAAACATCTCCTGGCCAGACTCCAACCAAAGTTAAATCCTGAGGCCTTCTCCTGTCTTGAGATCACAATGCCTCCTTTTCCTGGGTCTCAAGGCTAGAAAAAATGTGGCAGCTTTCCATTCCTTGCTGCTTCCCACTTACCTAAACCTACACCAAGCCCAGAGGCCACCACTCTACTCCAGAGCCCCAGTAAAATTGGGAGGCAGGCGCAGGTGACGGCGATGGCAGGATGGAGCAGGGAACCTCCACTGAGACAAGCAGGGTGCCCAAGCCAGCTGCCCCCATGCCATCCCTTCTCCTTCCCAACCACCCCAATGCACAGGTCACCCCATGTACAGGTGCCATGAAGCAGAGGCACCACAAGCCCGGCGTGCCAAGTTGGTCACCTCCCAGTGACCTTCCTGTCAAAATGGGTGACTAACCACTGCCCCCCATACCCCACAACCTAATGGTTCTGCCCCCCTGGATTTCTGGGATCAAAGTCCAGAGTGCCTTCACTTTAGCTGCCACATCTTTCTGGATGTCACCACTGGCTCCTCGGTGATACTGAGTTCAATCAAGACAATGACAACCAGGTTTCCAAACTGCAAATTGCCCCAAGTTTTATTCATAGTCCATACAAAAGGAGAAAGAAAAAAATGAAGTTTCTAATACCCCCTACTTGGGGAAGATGGGGAACGAGGGGCTGGGGTACGCTGCTCAACATTGGCTCTGCTCGCAGTCACCAGGAACCCCACCTCCAAAGCGGCGTGGGGGCAGGGATGGGGTAAGGGAGCACAGGGGACGAGGGGGCTGACCCGTCCCCAGCCTTCCCCATCTCTCAAAAGAAAAAGACGCCGCTGACCACAGCCATGGGCTGCTTCCTGTCCAGAGGACCTCAAACATCGCGCACAAAAATCCAAGGGAGTTCAGGAAAAAGATAAAAACATAAAGAGAAATTCCTGCTCAGTAAAGGTGGGAGGTCAGGGGTAGGGGACTGGAATTGGAAGGGGGAGCCGACCGTCTGGAGCCAAAGGCAAGACTTACTGCTGAGGCGGAGAAAGAAAAGTTTACTGCCGCAACACTACAAAGATTCGGCTGCCTTGGACAGAACCACGCTGGAGGAAGGGGACTCAAACTCGCTCTTACCGAACGGGCCCCCATCCCCCCCCCCACCTCCTCCTCGCTCCACTCCCACCCACCCGCAGGACAGCCCTACAGGCGGCGCTGGTAGCCAGAGTGCATCTGCGCTGCCCGCAGGTACTCGCTATAGGAGCCCGAATAGCGAGCGTAATCGGAATGGGCATCGGGCAGGCGACGGTAATCCAGCGAGGACTTTGTCGGCGAGCGGCGGAACGAAAGCTGCGAGTCTGATAAACGGCGGTAATCAGAGAGCTCGGCTAAGCGCCGGTTGGAACCATACCTGGTCGAGAGAAGAAGACAGTTGGTGAATGAAACAGTTGTCGGGGAAGGAGCTCCAGCTGGGTAGGGGGGGAGATGCCAATGGAGTCGGGACTGCCCATGAACAAACGAACTAGGCTGGCCAGACAAGTCTCCAACAAAGGGGTCTTATGTGAGTGCTTTCCACCCCCCAGGGATGCTGATACAGGGCAAGAAAAAATCAAATCTGGGATAAACTGGGGGTGAGGGTGAGGGTGGGGAACCAAGCCTTTCACTCACACCTTCCCTTAGGGTCCAGACCCAAAATACTATCTGGCCACCATTCGTTACTACATCACCAAAGAACACCTCGGGGGGAGACCCACAGTGAAAGGTCCAGGTCAGAGAACCAAACTTGTTGCTTTGGAACGGCGAAAGCCAGCAAGATGCCCGACGTGCCCCAGAGCAGACGCGGTATTGACTACCAGGGTATTGATTCAGATCTTTCTTTGTGTGCCCTCAACTTCCCCATCTCCAAAGCCACAGCTATCCCAACCAGGACAGCCATGTCACACATTAGGGGTCATTCAAGATGGTGGGAAAGATCAGGGACCCGTTCACCAGCAAGGTATGCAGTGGCACATGGGTTGACCCAGACAGGCACCTCCTCTCACAGCCTCAAGTGGCTGGCTCTACATCAAGCCACATTCGGTTGCTGTCTAAAACCACATCTAACAGGGGCTGCAAAAAGACCTACCACTTGGCCTCAAGGCATCCCATGGAGCACCAGGAAAAGTGGAGAGTGAGAAAGGGTCATTTGCTCTAGCTTCCCTCCCATCCTAACCTTAGCCCCGAGCCCAAGGCCCCAGCCAGGGGGCAGAGCCTGGGGGCATACAGTACCTTTTCGACATGATGGAGGCGGCCTTTTTGTAGGGATCGTCGTAGCTGTCTCGGGGTGGGGAGAGGCGGGTACGCTCATAGGGCGGCGGGGTGCTGGTAGCGGCGTTGGCAACAGCCCCCTGGGACAGGGACAAGTAGGCTGCGGACGGCTGGCCCGCCCCCTCATACGTGGCACCTGGCTGGCCCCGGTAGGAAGCAGCAGCAGGCTGGGGAGGCTGCTGTTGGGCAGCATAGGAAGAACCCAACGGGGCCGACGACTGAGTGCGGTAGGGAGCAGCCAGGGCTGCCGCAGTGGGCTGGGCGCCATAAGCAGCTGCCGCCCCATAAGAGCCAGTGGCTGCAGCCGACTGAGCCCCGTAGGAGCCAGAGAGGCCCATGGTGGCCTGAGCTCCATATGCATTCAGCTGTGCTGTGACGACTGGCTGGGCGCCGTAGGAACCTGCGAGGGGGCCCGCTGCCTGTGCTGCATAGGCGGCTGGCTGGGCGGCATAGGCTGCGGCAGTAGCCGGCTGAGCCACGTAGGCAGCTGGCTGGGCAGAATAGGAAGCAGCTGGCTGGGCTGCATATGGGCCAGACTGGGCATTGTAAGAGGCTGCTGTGGGCTGAGCATTATAGGAGGCTGCAGTAGGCTGGGTGTTATAGGAGGCCGCCTGGGCCCCATAGGCAAGTGAGGATGCTGCAGGCTGGGCCCCATAGGAAGCTGCCTGAGCCCCATATGAGGTCAGGGAAGAAGCTGCCGATTGGGCATTGTAAGAGGAGGCAGCAGCTCGCACCCCATAGGAAGCTGGCTGATTACCGTAAGAGGCAAGGGAGGAGGCCTGGGCCCCATAGGAGGTGAGAGAAGAGGCTGCAGCTGACTGGGCCCCATAGGAGGTAAGGGCCGAGGCTGAGGGCTGGGCACCTCCGTAGGGGCCAAGTGAAGAAGCTCCCCCAGGCTGAGAGCCAGGGCTAGCCAGCTGGGCCCGGTATGGGGCTCCCAGGGACACTGAAGGCTGTGCCCGGTAGGAGGCTGCCTGGGCAGTCATGGGCTGGGTCCGATAGGCAACACCCAAGGAAGCAGAGGGTTGGGCTCTATAGGCCGCCCCCAGGGAAACTGAAGGCTGGGCTCGGTAAGTGGCTGGCTGGGCCGTCAGTGGGGTCACGTAGGAAGCTCGGGGAGGTGAGCGGCGCAGGGGACTGCGGTCACGGCCATAGAAAGGAGGGGAGGGCTGCCGGGGCCGCCCATCGAAGCCGGTGGTGCTGTTGCTGAAGGCCTGCTGATAATCAAAGGTGGCAGAGAAGCCGCCAGTCCCAGGGAATGCAGTGTCGCCAGCCCCTGGCTTCTTGGCCTTTTCCCCAGGGGCTGCCAGGCCCGCTGGCCCCTTCTTCTGACCTTTGATGGAAAGCTCCACGTTGATGCGCTTGCCCTTCACCTCCTTGCCGTTGAGCTGCTCGATGGCGGCTTTGGCGTCTGCTTCCTTTTCCATGTGAACAAATGCATAGTCTGATAAAGCAGCAGACAGAGGGGTTAGCGGTTAGGGGGTAAAGCCCCAAACTGGGGACACACACACACACACACACACACACTCTCTCTCTCCCCAATGGCAGGTTCTGGCTGCTGCCAGTTACTTCCATACGCCTCCAAAACTTTCCTTCTGGACTTGGTGCCCAGGCCAGAAGGCTGCCAATGGCCTCAGGGCAGTAAGAGAAACTCCATTAAAAGGACTTCCAGCAAAGCTGTGAATAAAAAAGCTTCCTAAACTGCCAGACCAAAGGAGAGATGGGATCTTTAAACAGATCACACCCAACGAGCTCAAGCCTCAGACTTCTTTAGAGCTTACAGCTGCCACTCACCTGAGTTTATACCCAGGTATCAGCTTCCACACCCTGGGAATCACTTGTTTTACCCTGGGGGAGGGGGGGGGCACTGAGCCTAATTACAGCAAAGACACCAGTTCAAACCAAGTTTTACCCAACAGGGGTAGCCGGCCATCAGCAATTTCAGGAATGACCCAACTTGACCAAGAATTTCTCACATCTGTAAGGCACTTTACAAAAACAGTCACAACCATTTTATCATCTGACTCTCATGAACAGCCTATAAGGGAGGCAGTCACAGATTACTGTCTCCATTTTATAGATTAAGAAAGTGAGGTCCAGACTTGCCTGTAGCTAGACAGGGAATGAGGGGCAGAGCTAGACTTAAATCCAAAAAGTCCTGGATCCAATCCCAGGATTTTTCTGCTCTGACTTAGTGAGGTCTCAGAACCTCAAAGAAAGCACAACCCAGGCCAAAACCTCTTGCTTGCTCCCATAGGCTGAAACATGGGGAGGGGAGGATCACATAGTAAGCATACCAAAGGGGATGGAGAAAGCATAGGCAATAAAGTCCAAGCGCCCCTCTACCCCAGGCTCACCCCCAGGGCCGCACTGCTTTTGCAATTTCCTGTTCCCAACACCAAGATCAACCTGTGCCCACATTGAGCCTCTGTGACACTGATGGTTTAGCTACAAGAGACTTCTGATCTGACCAGTCCCAATCATTGTGGCTGGAACCATGTCTATCCGCAAAGCACTTGGTGCTCCTTCCCCCAAGGTCCTCATCTGGGACACTCAGAGGACCGTTCGACTGGTCAGTGCAGAGATGACGTCAGACCACTTTCCAACACCACAGAATCTGACCCCACCCCACCCCCCAACAACACTAGGGATCAGAGGAAGAGGGTATGGGCAAAGTGAAGGCTAGAGAGAAAGGAGCAAGAGAATAAATCCTCAACAGCACAGTCTGGCTCTGGGAAGATACAGGAACTAAGCCCCTACATCAGGAACAGAGGCAAAGTACTCACTTCTCACTAGTAAGTGGACCATAAAGTGGAGCCTTCTCAGTGCTCAAAGACAATGGAATTTTCTGCTCCCAAACAAGAACTTATGAGAAATCCATTGACTATGGAGCCTCCCTCCCTAGTTGTTCTCCATGGGCTCCAGTATAATCTTCTGTTCCACAACCAACAAAACTCAAATGCAACTTATGGGGAAACGCCTCTGAGGGAAGCAACATGGAATAACCCAAATGGCGCTGGGGACTAGACAGATGAGTGGGCTTCAGGAGCACCACCAGTGACCTTGGTCAAGTCTCCTGACCAGTGGCCCCATCTGTCCAATCTGTCTTGAGCTGAGGAACATGAAAGCACTTCGCAAAGTGTCATGTCATGCAGTATACACAAGCTCTCCCATGCTTGTTCAGGAGAATTCCCTCCAGATACCAACTCTCAGTTGTTCTAAGAAAGCAAACAAGAGGCAGCATCCTTTGTATTTGCAATCTTAGAACCTAACATAGACAACAGAAGAGTGAAGCCAAGGGAAACAAATCCCACAGCCAGACCCAGCTGTCCTTACCATTCAACCAGGTAGAACACAAGCTCTCCTCTCCCTGGAGAAGGGAAGAGTTCACACAGGGGAGAGGGAGGAAAGCACTCAAAGCTGACCTAAGGAAAGGTAAGGCAGCAGAAAAGGGGGGGGGGGGGGGCCATGGATCTTAAAGGAGTGAGCCAGCTGCCCTGGAGTGGGGAGAAATAAAACATGAACAAGAATCACCTGGGCATCTGTAATGAGTCCTGATATGGGTGGAACTGGGCAAAAGCAACCAGTGAGCACTGGGAAGAATTGTAAGCTCAGGTCCCTTATTATAGTGCAACTCTGTCCATTTTTTTAAAAAGTTTTAAGAGCCAGGTTGCTAATTATCTTGAAATCCACATAAAATACCACATTAAAATCAACTGGACAAAAAAAAAATTCACCAGATCACAATCGAACCCCATCCATGAAGGAGGGTCATGGGAAGCAGATAAAAGCATATGCCCAGCGGGCTTATGGAGCCACTGGCCTGACTAGTCTCAAGAAAGCAAGCCTCACTAAGGGAGAGGGCCTGGGGCCAGCAGGAAAGACCAGATCCTAGGTCCTCCAAGAACACCAGGAAAACCATCTGAAGATTCAAAGATCATCTGGCCCCCCAATTTAGATGATAAGAGTACGGAGAACTTTCAAGAAGACTCCTTTTGCTTAGAAAAAGTAAGTAATCGAGGATGCCCAGCATCACTGCACAATTCCCTCTGCTACTAAGACACAGTGGGTCCTAAGTGTGAGGTGGGAATAGCTTCTCCTTGGAATCCTCCTAGGCTTCTCAAAGGCTCATGATGGGTCTTGAAAACAGAGGCCAATACAAGTTCCCCACTTCTCTGGGCAGCCAAAGGACGAAGGCATAGATCAGCTCAAAACTGCTGCTGTAGTATACCGAGCCATTGATGGTCACCTCCTTCCTCCTTCTTCCTGCACCTAGGCCATAGGCTACACTAAAGAAGGACCAACTCCCCCCAAAATGGTAGGCTTTTGGTTTTTTAGTGGTAAAGACGAGAGTCAATGCAGTAGGAGATAATGAAAAACAGCTCCTCTTTCTTAGCCATCGTCTATATTACCTCCTCCCTTCACACATTCTCTGTCCAAACTTATTTTCTCAGCCAATGAAAAAAGGATTCCATGGAGTCATACATCCTCTTCCTGTCTCCACTATTTAAGAGTCTCCCATAGATCTTTCTGATGAAATCAAACAATTCATCCATAAGCAGAGTCCCTACTACAAATAAATACTTTCAAAATACTTGACATAGCAATAGACACATTTCTGCTCGTAGGTACACAGACATTCTCCAGATGCTTCCAAAGGAAATCCCAGGCGCCTCCCAGCCCCACTCTTCTCAGTCTAAGCAAGCAGTGCAGGATGATGCAATCACTTTCCCTCCGATACCTGGCTTCTGAGAAGGCACTGAGCAGAGAGGGTTCCTTGACACCATGAATTCTACGGCAATTCTAACCTCCCAGAATCGAGTTTCTCAATTCTCCACTCAGAACCCACCCTGCAGAAGGAGCCACTCTGACACTGATTAGGCCAATTAGAGACCAAGAGTAGCCAAAGGCAGATTCCCCCACTTTCTTCCTTCAAGTTCTTTCCATCCTCTCCTCAAAACAAAAGCAAACTGCAAACCCCATAGCCTGCCCCAGAACACCTGGCAGAGGAGCCTGGATCCGGATATTCCTGGACTTCCATAACCTGAGTTGAGGAAAATAGAATGCAATATTAATGCAGGATGAGAAGGCTATTTCCATTCAGAAGGGGAGGGCCAAATTAAATCTTTACTCTTCCCACCCCTTACTGGAAGAAGTACATCCACCGAGGAGGAGGAGCCTTCCTGGACCAGACCAACAGATCCAGAAATCACATAGAGGGTTTCTGTCCCTAACACTCCTCTTACTGAGCCCTAACAGCCCCCAAATAGAGGCACAAAAGACCCTCGAGATACATCCCACCACCCTCTCTTCTAAGATCCAAAAAAATTATTACAGCTTCTGCAGATGATCAGGAGAAGCTAACCTGATCCCCTCTAGAAAAGATGCTGAACTACACAAGGGTAATGCCTCTTCCTAATGCCTTCCAATTCCTGCCACAAATGACAGAACCCTGGACAAACTGTCCAGCCTAAAACAAAGTAACAAATGGGGCTGTCTGAATTACACAACATTTATCTGCTACATGTATCTGTACAATACAATGATCCAAGACAACTCTGAAAGACTTGTAACAAAAAATGTTATTCAGCCCCAGATTAAGAACTGATGGTGTTTGAATACAGACTGAAGCATGCTTCTTTTTCTTTATTTTTTCTTGAAAGTTCTTTTCTGGTTTATGTTTTGTTTCACAATACGACTATTACGGATGTGTTTTGCATAGCTACACGTGTATAACCTATATCGATTTGCTTGCTTCCTCAATGAGGGAGGTGGAGAATGAGAAAATTTAGAACTCAAAGTTTTAAAAACAAATGTTAAAAATTGCTTTTACATGTGCTGGGTAAAAATAATATAACAAATTCAAAAATAAATGAAAATAAGCACTTTTAAAAGAAGAATATCTGCTGTATAAAAGAGAAACTGAGTATTAAGCCACCCCAAGCGGATGACTGGAAAAGTAAACCATTCCAGTTAATTGGGGAGGCCTAAATCTGCCTCCTTTAATAGAAGGATGGTTAAGGACAACAAAAGACCCCGGCATCCAACAGTGACTTGCAGCACGCATACCTCGTGCTGGGAGCTAGGCCCCAGTTTACAGAATGGGGCAAAGTTCTTCGGCAGACTAAGGCCCACTCACTGGGTGTCCAACCACAGGGATTTAAAGGGAGGAACGTGCCAGGGCCCCCTCCTCTCCCTGTACGTCCGTGGCTGCAAAGCTGGGCTCTGGGGGAGGCCAGCGGAGGAAAAACCCCCTTCGGAGGACCGGCTACTTAGAAACTGCAGGGCCCCGTTACCTTCCGCTCCGGCGCATTCGTCTGCATGGAACCGGCGGAAGGGCGGGCCCAGAGCCCTGACCTTTCACCCCTCGCCTCCGACCGACGTCCGAAGGGGTGGGGGTGGGCGGCCCCCGCGCCTCCGGTTCCGGCGTGTTCCCGTCACTTCCCAACACTTTCCGACCGCTCGGCGACCGCCCCACCCCGCCCCCGGAAGAGGGGGAGGGGAAGGCGCGCCCCCGCCGCGCACACGCGTCCCCGTCCCCCCACACTGGTCAGCGGCTTAAAACGTCCTCGCCGCCGACGGGCGCGGCCCCGACACGCGCCCCCGCGGGTCCTGGCCCCGGCTCCCCTCCCGGGCGCGCCCCCGCGTTACCTTTGACCACGTCACACTCGATGACGGGCCCGTGGCGCTCGAAGAGGCTGCGCAGCTCCTGGCTAGTGCACGCAGCCGACACGTTCCCCACGAAAATTTTCCAAGTGTTGAGAGGCCGCGGACGCGACATCTCCACCACGAGGGCGCGCCCCGGCCGGAGCTCGTGGCCGTGTAGGGCCTCGATGGCGCGCAGCGCGCCCGCGGCCTCGCGCACGTGCACGAAAGCGAACTGCTTCATGACGGCACAGCTCATGACGGTGCCGAAGCGCGAGAAAAGGGCCGCGAGCTCCTCCGGAGTCGTGTCCGCCCCATCTACGTTCCCCACAAAGATCTTCATGGCACCGCCGCCCCCGGCCAAGAGCTCGGACCCCCGCCTTTCCCTGAGCGACGAGCGAGACGTCCACCCTGACGGCCGTCCTCCCCTGGAATGGAGGACGAACGAGAACCCCGCCGCGCAGGCGCACCGCGCCGGCCAATCACAGCCGGCGCTCCGCGCCACCGCTGGCCAATGAGAGCGGCGGAAAGGGCCGCGCGCTGGGAGCAGCCAATCCCCGCGGCAGGGAAGCCCGCTCGCTGGGCGAGGGAGTTCGGAAGGAGGGGCGGCGGCGGCGCGCGCGCGACCAACGGCCGCCCGCCCCACCTCTCCTCCCTTCTTCTCCTCCCCCGACGCGGGGGTTCGCCGGCGGGAGCTGAGCGGGGGTGGGGTGGGGGGCGAAGGGCGAGGCGGGGAAGAGAGGGAGAGAGCGAAGATGATGACCCGAACCGCAGGGCCCCGCCCCGCAGACCCCGGGGCGCGGCCGGCCTCCTGCCGGCGGAGGGGAGGGGCTCCGAGCCCGAGGTGGGGCAATGGGGCGGGGCCGGCACGCTGGCCCAGCTCAGCCCCTCCCCCGCTCCCCCAGCCCTCTCCTAGACCTTTTTTGGCTGCCCAGTTCCCTGGGGACGCGGCCCCGGCCCGTACCTCTGCGGCTTGGCCTCCCATTCCCCCTCGGCTTCCTGGCCCTCGACGTTCCAGTGCCGCCGTCCCCCAACGGCATCGGCATTCCATCCCCAGCTCGGAGCCTGGAACCGTGCGGTGGGGGGGAGTGGGGGGGCGCGCCGAGGAAGGTGGCCACTTCCTGGCCCAGCGATTCAGAGCTGGGAACAGGAAAGTGGCCGAATTCGAACCCAGGACTTCTGCCTCCAAACCACGTGGTCAGTTCCCCCCCCCCCAGGGCAGCGACCCCTTGACACACGCGTGATGTGTGGCCCATGTTGGCCCTCTCGTAACTCCCAGTGGACTCTGCCCATCGTGGGAGCCCTTAGCATTCATGGCTGGCAGGGAGGCCAGGGGCTGCCCCTTATATATCGCTCCTCTTGCCCCACTCGAGACTGCCCTCCGCCCTCTCCTGTTTCTGGTCCTTAGTAACTTGTAGCCTTCCCTGTTCACCTTAATGCTCAATCAGCCAATCTACGTGTACTAAGCACCTACTATGTGCCAGGCACCGGGCAGCATGTGTACAAGGACAGGACAAGTAGAAAATAGTGGAGGGAAGGTGCTGGGATTCAGAGAGGTTAAAGCCCGGAAGCCGATAGGTGGAGATGAGGAGAGCATCCCATGGTCAGGATGAGCCAACACAGGGAGGCAGGTGAGTCAACGCATCCTGGACTTCTCATCAGTCTTCTCATAAGAAGTTGCTCCATGGAGCAACTAACGTGAAGTCTTTGTTTTCTGCTTCCCTCTGATTTCAGTGGTGTAGTTAATATAGGAAACTCCCCATGTTCAAATGCCCTCCACTGATACAGATTAGCAACTGGAATTTAGAGTTTTTGAGAATTGGCTGGGACACTTAGAGTTTAAGTGACTTGCCCAAGGCCACACAGCTAATATGGATCAGTGGAAGTTTGAATCCACGGCTTTGTGACTCCAAGTACAGCCATCTCTCCATTATGCTACACAGCTTTCCTACCCTGCATACAGCAAGCATTTAATAGATGGTTGTTGAACTGAATCCATGCAATAGGCTGGAGGCATTTCTTCTTTGGATTTAAGCATTCCAAGGATATAATTATGGGCTTTGGGATCATTGGGAGCAGCCCCTAATTTTCCAAGTGTTTCTCTTCAATTCTCAGTTCCATTCACTGTCCATTTACTGTCCGAGACCATTGCCTGGACCACTGGCCTTCTTCATCCACTTGGTTGTTCCTTTGTGGATTTTGAGGTCAGTTTCCTGGCTCTCATCATGTAGGCTGTGCAACCTTCCGAGGCTAGATATAGAACCGTCCTGTGGTCATCTACGAACCGGAACGTCTGGAGGGAGGATAAGCCTTCCATTTGGATTCCGGGAAGGACTTTCTGCAGGCCAGTGTCAGAAACCTTTAGGGCTTAGCACAGTGCCTGTCGCATAGTAGGTATTTAATAAATGTTTGTTGACTGACTCACTGACCTTCAGTGAGCAGAAGCATCGCACTTCTCTGCTTTGCTCCATACTGATCTTCAGGGATCATTGTACCAAGTTTGTTCTGCGATTGCATCTGTCAAGGAATCTTATGTAATGCCAAAACGTGCATGGGAGATATTGACTTGGAGGAAGGTCACATCAACAACCAGTACTCACAACAGGTGAGTAGTGCTCAGGCAGTCATAGACCTGAAGCTGCACTCTGCCCTGGAAACTCATCTGCAAAAATTGGCCTGTTCTCATCCTGTCATTGACCGGTAAGGAGTTTGTGGAGTTGAAAGAGCATATGGGCATCCTGCAGCTAGAGGGCACTGCAGAGCACCGGGCCTCCCATGGGGATAACCTGAGTTCAAATTTGTATGTGACTGAGAAAGCTACTTAGCCTCTGTCATCCTCAGTTTCCTCAACTATGTAAAATGGGGATAATGATAGCACCCACCTTCCAGGATTGTTGAAAGGATCAAATGAGATAATAATTGTAAAAAGTGCTTAGCACAATGTCTGGCACATAGTAGGTGCTTAATAAATGCTTGTTCCTGGCTAATATGGAAAAGTTTTACATGACTTCACATATATAATTAATATCCTATTGCGTGCCTTTTCAAGGGGTGGGGGAGAGCAGGAGAGAGAGAATTTGGAACTCAATTTTAAAAAATGAATGTTAAAAATTTTTTACATGTAATTGGGAAATATTTAACAAAATTAAAATGTATTAAAAATGAAAAAAATGCCTGTTCCCTTTCCTCTAATCTTGCCCTTTATTAAGTTGTTCAATTTCTTCTCCTCTTTCAGATATGTTGAAACTTATTTCCTCAATGCTTTTTAAAACCTGTTATAAAATAGATAATTTTGATTATATAAAATTTTAAAGTTTCTGCATAAACAAAACCAATGCAGCCAAAATTAGAAGGAAAGCCAAAAACTTGGAAAAGAATTTTGCAATAAGTGTTCTTGATAAAGGCCTTACTTCTCAAATATATAGAGAACTGAAAGTTATAAAAATGCAAGTCATTCCCCAATTGTTAAATAGTCAAAGGATATGAACAGGCAGTTTTCGGATGAAGAAATCAAAGCTATCTATAGCCATATGAAAAAACATGCTCTAAATCACTATTGATTAGAAAAATGCACATTAAAACAAGTCTGAGGTACCATCTCATCTCTATCAGATTGGCTAATATGATAAAAAAGAAAAAAATGATAAATGTTGAAGAGGATGTGGGGAAAATGGGACACTAATACACATTTGGTGGAGTTGTGAATTGATCCAACCATTCTGGAGAGCAATTTGGAATTATGCACAAAGGGCTGTAAAACTGTGCATACCCTCTGATCCAACTGTGCTAGGTCTATATTCCAAAGACATTAAAAAAAAACAAGGGAAAAGGACTTACTTGTACAAAAATATCTATAGCAGCTCTTTCTGATGGCTAAGAATTGGAAATTGAGGGAATGCCCACCAACTGGGGAATGGTTAAATAAGCTGTGATATATGATTGTAATGGAATATTATTGTGCTATAAGAAATGAGGGGATGATTTCAGAAAACCTGGAGATAACTTACATGAACTGATGCAAAGTGAAGCGAACAGAACCAGGAGAATATTGTACACAGTAACAGTAATACTGTATGATGAAGAACTGGGAATGATTTGGCTATTTTCAGCAATACACTTATCTAAGACAATTCAAAAGAACTAAGGATGAAATATACTATCCACCTCCTTTGAAAGAACAGATACTGTCTGAATGTTTGTCCTTCATTCTCGAAGAGGACCATGACATCAGGAAGATGGCACCATGACTTGCAAGTGAATTGGATTTAAGTGAGGGAGGATTGTTCAAAGTCATCAGCCTCACTCTCTCTTTGGGAGCCATTTGGGTCCAGGGGCCAGATATAGATCAGGACAACTGGAGATGGTCCTGGATGCAGCAGGAAACCTTGGCCTTTGTAAACTATGGTCTTTCCTAGGTCTCAGTTTGACTGAGGCAGTGCCCATTCAGTGATTAAGGCTAGGTAAGAAATGAGGCAAAGAATGACCTTTTTACCTAGTTTTAAAAAAATACAGCAAGTATCTTCATTTTACTTTCTTTTGTTCTTTTTTTAAGTTTTCTTATACAAAATGACTAATGAAATAACTAAAATGTTTTACATGATTCCTTATGTATAACCTGTATCTGACTGCTTACCATCTCAGGAAGGGTGTAGGGGAGGAGGGAAGGAGGAATAGAATATGGAATTCAAAACTTTCTTTAAAATATCAAAAATTTGCTTTAACATATAATTGGGTGAAAAAGAAAATATTATATAAAAAATTAAAATGACCTTGATTAAAAAAAAAAACCAACCCGCATTATCTCAGCAAGGGCTGCTTCTATGCATCCTTCTTCTTCTCAGGTTTATTTCCTTCAATGCCACTTCTTCCTCATGTGGCACAGGGGCTGAGCTGCTCAATTCAACTATCACTTGAGGGGGTTTTTTGGTTGGTTTTTAATTTTAACTTTATTTTCATTTCCAAATTCTCTTCCTTCTTCCTGCTTCTTCCACACACATTGAAAAGGCAAGAAATACGATACCTGTTATACATATGAAGTCATGCAAAATGTATTTCCCCATTAACCATTCAACAGTCAGTAGTTAAGTTCCTACTATGTTGGAGGCTATTCTAGGCACCAAAGAGAGTGTAAGAAGCAGGGTGGTGATAAATTGGCTCATGATCTTATAGGAATCTCTAGAAGCTTGCAGAAAACTCTCTGGTTTGTAGGGAACACATAGGAACTCATGTGAAGGACCCCTGAAAGCATTCTGCTTTGCCAAGACAGAGTCCCCTTCTTGGCCAACAAGAAGGAAGAGCTAATGACTTTGTGGGTACTTAAGAGGGAGCGACCCCACCCTAGGGGTCTCTGGTGTTGTTATTGTCATCATTATCCTCCTCATCATTATCTCCCTGAGTGAGGCTACCTGACCACCATGGAGCACAAGGCAAGGTACCTGAGACATTGTTCATGAGGGCCACGAACATCTGGGTCTTTAATGCGTCATCACATATCACCAGACACAGGAGATCACAAATGGATAACTGTAGAATGGGAGGTGATCTTCCATAGCCAAGTGGGTCATTGGTTACCAACCACTCAGTCCTTTGGGCAGGTTTGTCTTTGGCCCCCTTCCCCTCCCTCTCTGGGCACTCACTCGCTTTCAGACACACATCTCTTGCTCAGTAGGTACCTACTGCCCTCATGCTATCTAGATGCCCTCGCCCAGTTCTACCTAGGTCTGCCTTCCCCAGAAAAATCCCCCCTCCCCTCCAATCAAAATATCCATTCTTTCAGTTGAAAAGATTTCCTGTGAATCATAGGAAAATGGTAAGTCACAGAGCATTCTCAGCTATAGTTTGATTTCACATGATTCTGCTTCTCAGGACACTCCAGAAATTACCATCATCACATATACCTCTTTCAGAGGAGGAGAGGGGTTGTGACAGAGGGGCTTGTATAGTGTAATTAAGTTGGGACTTTCTTACTGTTTTAAAATGATTGAGTCTTACTAGGTGCTAAGCCCCAGGCCCAAATCCCTATCTATTAGGTGCTAAACCTATGTGGATGTGAAGCCCTCAAGGTCCTAGGGGGAGGTGTTAACTCCAGAGCCAATAGTAAGAGCTTAAGTTCTGGTGGCTGAGATGATGTTTGATGACAGCTAAAGAGTGCATAAAAAGAGAAAACAGCTATTTGCTTAGGGCTCTCACTCTTGGTGGCATGCTGATATGGAGACTCCTGGCAGCTGTAGAGCCCTCCAGCTTGTAAACCCAGATGTTGGGACTTTGTTAAACTCTGGTAAGTATGCATTGAGATTTGAATCAGACAAGGTCTGTCTGTTGATGTTTGTAATTTGTTTGTATTTGCTTTGAAGCTCAGGGTGCTGGCTTTTCCCCCTGACCTGAGTGCATGATATTTGTATACTGGATTAAAGTAAGATTGTTAACCTTAACATTGCATTCCTTAGTAAAGCAGATCAAAAGAACCTGGGCTTGCAGAGTTCTGTGAGCTGGTGGTTGTTGGTTTTACACCCCCACAGCACCTGCTAGCTGGATTGTTGAAACATATAGTTCCATGAAATTATTAACTATGCCATGCAGGAGGCTGGTTTCAAGGAAAACTATTAGCATAATTGACCATATCAACAACAAAACTAGCAGAAACCATATGATCATCTCAATAGACACAGAAAAAGCCTTTGACAAAATACAACACCCATTCCTATTAAAAACAATAGAAAGCATAGGAATAAATGGAACCTTCCTTAAAATTATAAATAGCATCTACCTAAAACCATCAACAAGCATTATTTCTAATGGGGATAAGCTAGATGCATTCCCAATAAGATCAGGGGTGAAACAAGGATGTCCATTATCACCCCTACTACTCAATTTGGTACTAGAAACGTTAGCTGTAGCAATAAGAGAAGAAAAAGAAATTGAAGGAATTAGAATAGGAAAAGAAGAAACTAAATTACCACTTTTTGCCTATGATATGATGATTTATTTAGAGAATCCTAGAGAATCAAGTAAAAAACTACTTGAAATAATAAACAACTTTAGCAAAGTTGCAGGATATAAAATAAACCCACATAAATCCTCAGCATTCCTATACATTACTAACAAAGCCCAACAGCAAGAGATAGAAAGAGAAATTCCATTCAAAGTTACTGTAGACACTATAAAATATTTGGGAGTCTATCTGCCAAGACAAACCCAGGGCCTATATGAACATAATTATGAAACACTTTTCACACGAATAAAGTCAGATCTAAATAAATGGAAAAATGTCAGTTGCTCATGGTTAGGCCAAGCTAATATAATAAAAATGACAATTTTACCTAAATTAATCTATCTATTCAGTGCCATACCAATCAAACTACCAAAAAATTATTTTACAGAGCTGGACAAAATAATAACAAAATTCATCTGGAAGAACAAGAGGTCTAGAATATCTAAGGTATTGATGAAAAGAAATGCTAGAGAAGGTGGCCTAGCCATATCAGATATTACACTGTACTATAGAGCAGCAGTCATCAAAACTACCTGGTACTGGCTAAGAAACAGAGCTGTGGATCAGTGGAATAGGATAGGAACACAAGATGGAGAAGTCAACAACTATAGCAATCTACTCTTGATAAACCCAAAGAGGCCAGCTTCTGGGCTAAGAATTCACTATTTCACAAAAACTGTTGGGAAAATTGGAAAATGGTAGGGCAGAAACTGGGCATAGACCAATATCTTACACCATATACCAAAATAAAGTCAAAATGGGTTCATGATTTAGGAGTAAAGGCTGATACTATAAGTAGTTTGGGAGAGCAAGGAATACTTATCAGATTTATGGAAAAGAAAAGAATTCATGACCCAACAAGAGATAGAGAGTGTTAGAAAATGCAAAATGGATAATTTTGATTATGTGAAATTGAAATACCACTTCTAGGGTTGTATCCCAAAGAAATCACACAAGCGGGAAAACAACCCATATGTACAAAAATATTTATAGTGGCTCTTTTTGTGGTAGCTAAGAATTGGAAATCAAAGGGATGCCCATCAATTGGGGAATGGCTGAACAAGCTGTGGTATATGAAGGTAATGGCATACTATTGTGCCATAAGAAATGGGGATGATACGGACTTCATAACAACCTGGAAAAACCTACACGACATAATGCTGAGCGAGCAGAGCAGAGCCAGGAGAACATTATACACAACCACAGATATATAGATTCTGTGAGGACCAACTCTGACAGACTTCGCTCCTCTCAGCAACACAAGGTACAAAGACAACTCCAAAGGACTCACGATGGAGAATGCTGTCTACATCCAGAGAAAGAACTATGAAGTATGAATGCAGATTGAGGCACACTTCATGCTAGCCTTCCCCCCCCCTTTTTTTTTCCTTTTCTCTCTTTTGTTTTTGTTTTTGGGTTGGTTTTTTTTTTTGGTCCTGTTTCTTCTTTCACATGATTCATTTCATTGATCACAGATCTTCTCTATAACTTGACTAGTGTGTAAATTAATTCAATGCAAAGTTATACATGGAAGCTATATGGGATTCCATGCCGTCTTGGGGAGGGAGGGGGGAGGGAGGGAAGAAAATCTGGAACTCAAAATTATGTAGAACTGAACATTGTAAAC
Organism: Trichosurus vulpecula; assembly: GCF_011100635.1. NCBI lineage: Eukaryota > Metazoa > Chordata > Mammalia > Diprotodontia > Phalangeridae > Trichosurus > Trichosurus vulpecula. Next base: position 276,446,521 of record NC_050578.1, on the reverse strand, counting down.
TAAAAATAAAAATTTATATAAAAAAAACTATGCCATGCAGGGTTAGCCAAGATGGACAGGGCCTAGTGGAGAGCTCTGACAAAAGGGAATCCACAGGAGAAGGAGACGGCAAACCACTCTACCATGTTTGCCAAGAAAACACTGTGAATGGTACTAAAATGATCAAAGTGAAGACACCACAAGATGAGTCTCTCAGGTTGGAAGGTGTCCAATATGCTACTGGAGAAGAGTAGAGGACAATTACGATTAGCTCTAGTACTAATGAGTGCTAAAGTAGGAAATCAGAAGATAATTGGAATAGCATGCAAGTTTGGCCCTAGAGCAGCAAATGAAGCAGGGCAGAGGCTATTAGAGTTTTGTCAAGATGACTCACTGGGCAGAGCAAACACTCTTCTTCAATAACCCAAAAGGTGACTCCACACAGACATCACCAGATGGCCCATAAAGAAATCAGATTAATTATAAGCTTTGCAGCTGAAGATGGAGAAGCTCTATAAAGTCAGTTAAAACAAGATCTGGAGCTGAATGTGGCTCAGCTCATGAGCTTCTTATTGCAAAATTCAGGTTTAAACTGAAGAAAGTAGGAAAACCATCAGACTATATAGGCGTGACCTAAATACCATCCCTTAAAAATATGAAGTATAGGTGATGAATCGATTCAAGTGTTAGATCTGATAGATAGAGGGCCTGAAGAACTAGGGACAGAGGTTTGCAACATTGTGCAGGAGGCAGCCATAAAAAAATCCCAAAGATAAAGAAGAGCAAGAAAGCAAAATGGCAGCCTGATGAGGCTTTACAAATAACTGAGGAAAGAAGGAAAGGGAAAGGAGAAAGGGAAAGATATAACTAACTGAATGCAGAATTCCAGAGAATAGCAGGGGGAGGTAAGGAGGTTTTCTTCAATAAGCAATGCAGAGAAATAGAAGAAGACAATAGAACAGGAAAGATGAGATCTCTTCAAGAAAATTAGATGTCAAGGGAAAGTTTCATGCAAAAATGGGCATGATAAAAGAAAAATGGCAAGGATTTAACAGAAGCAGAAGAGACGGCAAGAATAACACAAAAGAACTATGCAAGAAAGATCTTAACATCACCAATAACCATGATGGTGTGTGGTTACCGATCTAGAGCCAGACATCCTGGAGAATGAAGTCACGTGGGCCTTAGGAAGCATTGCTAACAATAAGGCTAGTGGAGGTAATGGAATTCCAGCTGTTTAGAATTCTAAAAGATGATGCTGTTAAAGTGCTGTACTCAATATGCCAGCACATTTGGAAAACTCAACAGTGGCTACTAGATTGGAAAATATCAGTTTACATCCTAATCCTAAAGAAAGACAATGCCAAGAAATGTTCAAATTACCAAACAATTGTGTTTGTTTCATATACCAGCAAGATTATGCTTCGGATTCTGCAAGCTGGGCTACAGCAATAGGTGAACCAAGAATTATAAGAAGAGCAGGCTGATTTTTGAAGAGGCAGAGGAACTAGAGACCAAATTGCCAACATTGGCTGGATTTGGAGAAAGCAAGGGAGTTCCAGAAAAACATCTACTGCTGCTTCATTGACTACACTAAAGTCTTTGACTGTGTGGATCACAATAAAATGTGGCAAGTGCTCAAAAACGTGGGAGTTCCAGATCATTTTACTGATCTCCTGAGGAACCTATATGCCGGTCAAGAAGCAACAGTTAGAACCTAACATAGAACAACTGATTGGTTAAAGATTGGAAAAGGAGAACAGCAAGGCTGTATATCATCACCTTATTTATTTCACTTATATTCAGAGTACATCATATGAAATGCCAGACTGGATGAATCAAAAGCTGGAATTAAGGTTGCCAGGAGAAATATTAACTGTCTCAGATATGAAGACGATACCTCTCTGATGGTAGAAAGTTTAGAAGAATTAAGAAGCTTTTCAGTAAGGGTAAAAGTTGGCTTGATCCTTAACATCAAAAAACTAAAATATTGGCAACTGGTCCCAGCACTTCCTGGCAAATAGAGGGAGAAGAAATGGGAACAATGTCAGATTTTGTGTTTTGGGGCTCAAAGATCACTGCAGATAGAGACTGTAGCTATAGAATTAAAACACACTTGCTCCTTGGAAGGAAAGCTATGGCAAACCTGGATAGCACACTAAAAAGCAAAGACGTCACCTTGTTTACAAAGGTCCATAGAGTCAAAGCTATGGTTTTCCAGTAGCAATGTATACCTATGAGAGTTGGATTGTAAGGCAAGCTGAGAGCTGAAGAATTGATGCTATCATATTGTGGTGGTGGAGAAGACTTTGGAGAGTCCCTTGGACAGTAGGGAGATCAAATCAGTCAATACTCAAAGAAATAAATTCAGACTATTCACTGGAAGGACTAAATACTGAAGCTGAAGCTTAACTATTTTGGTCACATAATGAGAAGATGGGATTTATCGGAAAAGCCTATGATGTTGGGAAAGATTGAAAGCCAAAGGAAAAGGGGATGGCAGAGGATGAGATGGAAAGAACATGTTATGGAAACAATAAACATGAAGAGCACCTAGTTTATTCTCACTTTATTTTTTAAGACCACAAAATTCCTTTACTGCTTTCAAGGGTTAAATGATTCAACAACTATGGAATTTTTTAATTTAATAAAATTAAAGAAGGCATTTATATTTCAAATATAAAATATATTCAAAATTGTTCTTGATCAGTTTCCGAAAACCAATGACTGCCATGTTCATGATTTTTCATTGTTCCAATATAACTATTAAATATGTGCACCCACTACCACATTCCAGTAAACATACTCATTTTCTCTGACTTACTCTGAAATGTGACACTGTACTCATTTTCCAAAAAGAAAATGGAATTTGTCCCCACTTTGTTTTGTTTAGACCAACACTGTTTCTAGATCCCCTCCCAAAGAAGAACCTGTACATTGGCAATTCTTGTGGAATTTCAGATTCTACAACTTATTGTTAGATGCTTCTTCCTTAAGTCTTCTCTCTATCATACTTGCAGAAAGCTGTGTTTTAGAAGGCCAGCATTAGCAGAGTAATCTCATTTTGCCCGTTCAACCAGGAAAATCCCAGTTCCCAGGCCAGCATCAAGCATAGAAGCACCCAGTAGATCTCATGGTTATCCATCCACCTGACAAATCCATTCATACTGTCTTCTCCTGCCTCTCGATGCTCTCTGGTGCCTAGGGCCCAAGGGACAAAGTTGTCACTTCTGGCTCCTTCTTAGTCTATACCACCTTCCTTGGAATGTTGCCCTCCTCTCCTTCCTTGGCCCTGCTCACGTGTTGAGGGGGAATTAATGGCATGGTGTGGAGACAGCTGCATGGAGAACCATTTCCCTAGGTGAATCCATGGCTGAATACACTGTTCTCCCAGAGATAGCAACAACCAATGAAGAACTTCAAATGCTCCTTCTCCTTCTTGTTCTCTCTGCACCTGCTTTTATTCCTAACTTATGTTCTATTCCTCAGGCCTGTTTGTACCTTTGCTTTAATTTCTGTCTTTGGAAGCATGCTAGATGATGCCTACCGGCATGTTCATTGTGGGCTGTGGAGGGCAAGATGAAGGATGTCAGTGAGTAGCTGGAAATACTGAAAATTTAAGCAAATAGTGGGGTTTCTCCTGCCTAGAAGATTCAGAGCTCTCCGTGTAATAGGATCTAGCTGTATGGTGATGAGGGAGGAGAGGAAGAATAGGGGAGAGGAGAGGAGAGGAGAGGAGAGGAGAGGAGGGAAGGGCACTTTTAAGTGGATGGGATCAATTTGCCTCTAGGCTAAAGCAGCTATTGTTTTAACTAGAGTCTGAGATCTTAGCAGGTGCCTCACTCAAACCTCAGATCAGAGCAGACAGAATAGAGAATGGGCCCAAAGGGAAAGCCATGTCTCTGGGCACCAAGTGGGAGGAGAAAGGCATGTTTTGGACAGAATCAGCTCCTCCTCTTGGCTGTCGGTAGAAAAGAATGAGAGTGCCCAGCCAAACTTTGCTCCACAGTGACCCCTGCTGTTTCCACTTATTTCCAAGAATCAGATGCAACAGAGATGCTGTGGCAAAAGAAATAAAAAAAAAAAAAGCCCACAGCTCTCAAGGATCTTCAACCTCTCTCTGTGGCCAAAATTCATTTCTTTAGACTAACATTCTCCTGGGTTGTTTTCTATGACTACAAAGCCCAATGATCTTGAGACAGATTTAAATTGCAGATAGCCCAGAGGTCAATGGAGAGGTGGAGGGCCTGTGTATGGAGGAGGCTGGGACATGCAGGGAAAGGGGAATCACAAACACAGACGAAAAGAAACAAAACCATCCCCTTTTGCAGATGGTACAGATGATGTACATAGAGAACCTGGAAAGTTAAGTAAAAATTAATGGAAATAACTTCAGCAAAGTTGTAGGATATAAAATAAATCCGTATAAATCATCAGTATTCCTGAATATAACCAATAAAACTCATCAGGAAGAGCTAGAAAGAGAAAATCCACTAAAAACCACAACTACAGAAGCTATCCAGTACTTTGTAATGCACCTGCCAAGATTCACTCAAGGGACAATATGAATCTGACTACGAAACACTCATTTCAGAAATGAAGACCAAACAATTCATGCTTCTCCGTTACTTAAGTCTGAGTAGGTCAAGCCAATATAATAAAAAGGACAACACTACTCAATTTATTTTTTCAGTGCTATGACAATCAAAATACCAAGGGGGTGTTTTATAAAGCTAGGAAAAATAATCATGTGAAGGAAGAAAAGGTCAAGAATCTCAAGAGTAATTGTGAAAAAGTGGGAAGGGCTTCTCTTAGTAGCAGTTATCAAACTAGAGGATGAAGTAGTAATCAGTGAAATAATGTGGTGCTGGTTAAGCAAGACAGAGGGGTAGATTGTGGGAATGCATCAAACAAACAGCTAGGTGGCGAAGTGGACAGAATGCTGGATCTGGAGTCAGGAAGACTGGAATTCAGATCCAGACTTGGAGTCTTACTAACTGTGTGACCCTGAGCAAGTTGCTTAATCTCTGGGAGTCTCAATTTCCTCAACAGTAAAATGGAGATTATAATATATCTACCTCCCAGGTTGTTATGAGGATTACCTAGTATTTGTAAAGCATTTCACAAACCTTAAAGTGCCGCATAAATGCTAGTTAGCTATATAAATGATATACAGAAGCCAACAAACGTAGTAGCAGTAGGGTTCAATAAACCCAAAGACACCAGTTACTGAGTGCAGAAACTGCTAGGAAAACTGGATAGTTGTCTGGCAGAAATTAGGTTTAGACCACTACCTTGTACCATCTACTGAAGTAAGCTCCAAATGGATACATGCCATAGATATAAAAAGTCTCATCATAAACAAATGAGTGGAGCAGGAAAGAAATTATCTTTGTTTCTCTGGATAGGACTGATGGACATGACTGATAGGATAAGTGATATGATTGCACAAGATACAAAGAAGAATTGTGATTATATGAAAATTTAAATGTTTTTGTACAAACCTATTTAATGTGGTAAAAATGAGATGGGAAAACTGGGGAAAACCTCTGCAGCAAGTTTCTTGGATAAATGTCCTATTCCCAAGATATATAAAGAGCTGATTCAAATTTATAAAACAAAGAGCTATTCCCTGTTAAGTAAGTGGCCAAAGAATATGAATAGGTAGTTATCAAAGGAAAAAATGCAAGCTATCAACAACCGTATTTTTAAAAATGCTCTAAACTACTAATAATTCAAGAAATGCACATTTAAGCGCCCTGAGCTTCTACCCCACATCCATAAGACTGTCAAAGATGACCAAAATGACAACCACTGAAGTGGCGATGTACTCTTGGTGGAGTTGTAAATAGTCCAGTTGTTCTAGAGAGGAATTTAGAGATATGCCCCAAAAGTTTCTAAAATGTGCCTACCTTTGACCCAACTATATTGCTGTTGGCCTATACCCCTAAAGACATCAAAAAAAGAAGGAAAAGACATTTTTGAAGGAGCCAAAAATTGGAAATCAAGGGGTGTCTTCCTATTAGGGGATGGCTAGGCAAATTGTTATAGATGGATGTAATGGAATGTTATTGTGCCATAAGAAATAATAAAATGGAAAGTTTCAGAGGAAATTGGGAAGACTGAATCAAGCAAAACTAGGAAGACTGTTTGTACAATAAGAACATCATAAAGAAAAACAACTTTGAAAGAATTTAGAACTTTGAACAATGCAATAATAAGCCAGGAGTCCAAAAGAATAAAGATGAAATACCCCACTCACCTCCTGACCAAGAGGTGATGAATTTAAAGGGCAGAAGAGGCATAGATGTTCAGACATGGCCAGTGTGTGAATTTGTTTTGCTGGACTATGCAGTTATTTATTGATGGCTTCATTTTTCTGAGTTTGAAAAATGTTTGCTCAGAAGGGAGATAGATAGATAGATAGATAGATAGATAGAGAGAGAGAGAGAGAGAGAGAGAGAGAGAGAGAGAGAGAGAGATTCATTCACAGGATATAAAATGGATAATTTTGGCTACATGAAATTTCAAAACTTTTGCACAGACAAAACCAATACAGCTAAAATTAGAAGAAAAGCAGGAAACTGGAAGAAAAATTTGGTAGCAAGTTTCTCTGATAAAGTCTCATTTCTCAAACATATAGAGAACTGAGCCAAATTTATAAAAGTAAGAGCCATTCTCCAATCGATAAATGGTCAAGGGATATGTACAGGCATTTTTGTCAGAGGAAGAAGTCAAAGGTATGAAGAAATGCTTTAAATCAATAATTAGAGAAATACAAATTAAAACAACTCCAAGGTACCACCTCACACCCATCAGATTGGCTAAGAAGAAAAGGAAGATGACAAATGCTAAAAAAAAGTGGAAATATAATACATATAGAAATATATATGTATATATACATGTATGTATGTATATATGTACATACACATACACACTAATATACTGTTAACGGAGCTGTAAACTGATCCAAGCATTCTGGAGAACAATTTGGAATTATGCCCAAAGGGTTATAATACTGTGCATACCCTTTGACCTGGCAATACCACTTCAAGGTCTGCATCCCAGAGAGATTAAAAAAAAGGAAAAGAACCTATTTGTACAAGAGTATTTATAGCAGCTCTTTTTGTGGTGGCCAAGAATTGGAAATCGAAGGGATGCCTATCAGTTGGGGAATGGCTAAACAAATTGTGATATGATTGTGATGGAATACTATTGTATTATAAGAAATGATGAGCCAGATGGTTTCAGGAAAACCTGGGAATACCTCTATGAACTGACACAGAGTGGGATGAGCAGCATTTATGCAGTACAGTAATTTTATAAAGATGATCAACCGTGAAAGACTCAGTAACTCTGATCAGCACAATGACCCACCACAATTCCAAAGGACTCAGGAAGAAACATGTTATCCACCTTCAGAGACAGAACCAATGGACTCAGAGTACAAATTGAAGCATATTTTTTCTCTTTCTTACATTTTCTTGCCCCCCTCCCAAAAAAAACCCCGAACCATGGCTAGTGCAGAAATATGTTTTGCATGACTTCATACACATAATGGATGTTATAATTCTTGCCTTCTCAATGGGTGGGGGAGGGAGAGAATTTGGAACTGAAAATAAAACAAAATTGAATTTTTAAAAAGAAAAAAGAAAGCAGTTAACAACATCGTCAATAATAAAGTAGAGAAGTGGCATCCAAGACATTACTGAAGTGTAAAACCAGACAGACAGTTGGAGTGACCCATTGCTACAACAGAGGGCACAGCCCCAGTGTGTTGAGGAGATTTGTTATAGAGGATTTATGGGAAAACATGAGGCAGAATGGCACAAAGAGGGCAGTATGAGGGGACTGCCATCTGCATCCCCAGAGATGCCCACATCAAAGTAGCAAAACCAAGAAGTGTGAAAATGAGCTGTATTGCAGACAGGAAAAGGCAAAGGAAATATGCTTTAAAAATAAGCTCTATTCATCTTCCATATCTCCAATGGTTTATACAAGGGAGCTGAATTTTTTTTTTAATTTTAACACTGCAAAATAGTTGTTTTCTATGGTTCATACAGGGGTATTGAATACGTGAAAAGTTTCATCAAGCAAGTAAGGGAGATCAATGGAAAGGCTCTCACTTGGGTAAGCCGAAAGAAAGACCTTCAGATTCCCAGAGATAAAGGCTTTGTGCCGCCTTCTGGGGGAAGGCATTGTAACCACTCCGTGAAACTATTCCCAGAAATCTCATGCCTTTGGGCAGGAGGGCAAAGATCATCTAAGCCATCTGCCAAGGGTGCTGAGCAAAGCAAACTCAACTGAGTCATTCCTGGAAATAGCTTCCTCTTTACTGGTCCACAAATAAACAGAATGTCAGAGAACCCTTCTAAAATGGAAGGGTTGATATGTTATTTGTGGTTCCGAATGGATCTCTGAATCCTGGCACCAATGAAGCCCTGTGATGTGTGTGGTGCAATAGCATGTGTGATTTATTGGAGCCCTCCTCCCTACCCATGCTGGCATACCTTCACATTACAGCATAATTACATGGCCAGGAGGGTGGCCTTGTTTTGGGTTGCTTTTTAAAGCATTAATTTGTCATAAGCTACCTGTTTGGGCTTGGCAATGAAAGAGAAAGGAGCAGAGGAGAAAAGAGGAGAAAGTACAATAGGTGTTGTAATACAAGGAAAATTAGGAACCCCTGAGTAACTCCTAGCTACTGAGGAGCCCCCTAGGATCCGGGTGACTCCTTCCTGGAATGTCAATAGATAGGACCATCCCCACTGAGAGATAACCTGGCTGATCCTGTCTAGCAGATATCCCTGAGACTCCTTGGTTCCTTCCTGGAATGTCAATAGATAGGACCATCCCACTGAGAGATAACTTGATAGACCCTTCCTGGGAGATATCCCTGGGACTCTGGGACTCCACCAAGGAATGTAAATGAGATTATCCCACTAGTACGATAACCTGACTGAATCTTTTGATCAGCCAGGACCTTTGTTCCTCTTCCCCCCTACTCTGTACCCCCATATCCTATATAAACCAAGCCATCACCCCAACACATTTGCCATTGATTTGTGGTGCCGTACCCCGATGGCCGCCGGCTAATAAATTCTCCACTTAAAACTTATACTCTGTGGTGTGTCTCGCTCGCTTCTGGTACAACAGTGTACTTCATGATTCTTTCAACTAGAGAAAGAATGAAGAGTCATGATCTGTTTCAGAGGGAAAAAATAAAATGAATGAATGAAAAAACACTTACTGAACAACTGCTGTGTGCTAAGCACCTCACTGAGTGCTAGGATAATAATTCAAAAGGAAAGACAGTCCCTGCCCTCAGGGAGCTTACATTCTGTTTTTTTAAAAAAAAAATTGTATTGATATCTTTCACTTTTTACATCACCTAAATTTCCCCCTGTATTCCCCTCCCATTCCCTTCTCAGAGAGCCATATCTTTTAACAAATATTTTTTAAAGAAAAAAAGGAAAAGGAAAAAAAAGTAAGCAAAACTGCTTAATGCATTTTTGCAAATCTGACATTATATGCAATGTTCCCCACCTATGCTCCGCCCTCCCACCTCTGCAAAGGATTGGGGGAGGTGTCTTCTCATGGCTCTTCTTTAGGATAATTGTGCAATTCCTTCCTTCCTTCCTTCCTTCCTTCCTTCCTTCCTTCCTTCCTTCCTTCCTTCCTTCCTTCCTTCCTTCCTTCCTTCCTTCCTTCCTTTCTTCCCTACCTGGGCTGATTGGCCCTCCTTGGGCAGCTTGGTTCCGTTCTCCCCTGCATTAGGCAGCTGGGTAAGAACTCCACCCCACCTCCTGCTCTCAGGGACTAGCCATATTGGTGCCACCCATACGGAGGAGAGCTTTTAGCTCTGCTAACTGCAGGAGTCCCAAAATCCAGTGATCCAACAGTCAGGGCCTCATAACCATCAGGAACTACAGCTGTGCATCACTGTGCCTAGTGCAACGTTCATTGTCGGCTGTTTTGTGGCGTTCTATAGGTGTTCTGGATACTGTTGTTGGTTTTGCTGTCTTCATTCTGCATCCAGCCTCTATGTCATTCCATGCTTCTCTGGGTTCATCTGTGTTGTTTCTTACAACACTGTCCCATTTTGTTCCATCCATGTGCCACAATTGGTTTAGTCATCCCCCAATCGATGGACACCTAGGTTTTTTTCCAGTGTTTTTGCTACCACAAAAAGGTGCTCCTGTAAATATTTTGGTCCCTAGAGAGCCTTTCTTTTGGTCAGTGGCCTCCAGTATATTCCTAGTAAGGGAGACCCTGTGTCAAAAGGTATAGACATTTTAGCCACTTTCCTTGCATAATTCCAAAACAGGAGCTTACATTTGAAACAGGAGACAACACTCACTGGGGAGCGGATGCCAGAGAGCAGTCTTTTGGTTTGTAAAGTTAGAGGGAAGCAAAGAGTCCCACTCCACAGCATGAAACTCTGAATTAGATAAAAGCAAACAAAACTGCTGGAAAAACTGGAGAGCAGGTCTGGAGGAGATCATTATCTCTCACCACACACCCCAATAATCTCCAAATGGATGACTGGCTGAAACAGTAAACATAATGAAGGAGCAAGAGAAACCTTCACAACTACAGGCAGAGGAAGAATTTTTTTTAAATTCCATTTAATTTTATTTTCAGTTCCAGATTCTCTCCTTCCCCACCCACTGAGAAGGCAAAGAAAAATGAACCCCTTACAAATATGTATAATCACACAAAACAGATTTCTGCATTAGCCATGTTTAAAACAAAGCAAGAAAAAGAAACAGAAAAAAAAATATGCCTCGCTCTGCCCACTGAGGTCATCTGTTCTCTACATGGAAGTGGATGGCATGTTCCATCATGAGTCCTTTAAGTTGCGATGGGGCTTGGTGTTCATCAGCAATACCAAGTCTTTCATAGTTGATCATCGTTACAATGTTGCTGTTACCATGTGCAATGTTTTCCTGGTTCTGCTCACTTCATTTTGCATCAGTTCATACAAGTCTTCACAGGTTTTTCTGAAATCATCCCCTGCATCATTTCTTACAGCACAACATTCATATACCATAACTTGTTCAGCCATTCCCCAATTGATGTTCCTATCTTCTTTTCACAAAAAGAGCTTCTACATATAAGTACATATGGGTCCTTTTCCTTTTTCTTTGATATCTTTGGGGTACACACCTAGTAGCGATACTGCTGGGCCAAAGGGTATTCAGTTTTATAGCCCATTGGGCACAGTTTCAAATTGTTCTCCAGAATAGTTGGACTATTGACAGCTCCATCAATAGTGTATTAGTATCCTTATTTTTCCAAATTCCCTACAATATTTGTCATTTTCTGTTTTTGTCATCTTAGTAGATCTGATGGATATAAAGTAGTACCCTGTTTTATTTTGCATTTTAGAGGAAGATTTCTTGATGGCTCACAGGAGATCAAATGGACAATTCTGATTACATAAAACCGAAAAGTCTCTGCACAAACAAAATTAATAGTTCTATTTGGAAGGGAAAGTTAACTGGGAAAAAAACCTTTGCAGCAACTTTCTCAATAATGGTATGATATCCAAGATACAGAGGGAACTAGTTCAGATATAAGTCATTACCCAAAAGATAAATTTGTCAGAGAATATAAACAGGCAGTTCTCAAAGGAAGAAAACTAACTTATTGACAATGATAGGAAAAAATGCTCCAAATTACTAATAACAGGAGATGCAAATTAAAACATCTCTTTGGTTCCATTTCACAACCATGCTGTTCGCAAAGATGCCAAAAAGGGAAAATGACAATTGTTGGATAGACTTTTGGGAAAATGGAAGCACTGTTGTCAGAACTGAGAATTGGTCCAGCAATTCTGGAAAGTAATTTGGAGCTATGCCCCCTAAATTGTGTGTATCATTTTACCTTTTGGGGCTATGTCCCCAAAGAGATGAAAGAAAAAAAAAAGGAAGGAAGGAAGGAAGATAGAAAGAAAGAAAAGGTCCATTGGTACAAAAGTGACCCAGAGGCTCACCACTAGACATGTACCCCAAGGAGCTCATGGTTTAAAATAAAGGCCCAGCATGCACCATAATATTTGCAGCAACATTTTCTTGGGGTAGTAAAGAACTGGGAGGAATAAAAGAGGAGATCCCTGTTGATTAGAGAATAGCTAAATAAATTGTGGTACATGAATGTAACAGAATATTACTGTGCTTTGAGAAATGATGGATGAGATGAATGCAGAGAAATGTGGATATACTTAAATATATTGATACAGAATGAAGTAAACACAGCAAGAAAACGATATACACATGACAACAATGCAAATTTTAAAAAACCAGCCATGACCAAACAACCGAAAAGGAATGTGGGGAAATTGCAAAGAACAAGCATAGCCTCAAACAAGAGATTTGAGAAGATGGCTTCCCCTACTCCTTTGCATAGGTCAGAGGTCCCTAGGGGTGGGACATTTCCAGAAGATGTCAGACTTTTTCAATGTGTTTCTAGGGTTGGCTGAAATTTTTTTCTTTTCTTTTTAAAAAAGATTCTTTGTTATAAGAGATGGATCCGTGGAAGCAGGGAGAAAAGGAACACAAGGGGAAGTTTAGACAACGTAAAAAAAACAAACCATAAAAAATTATTTTAAAAAACAGTAAATTCCCTGAGGGTAGGAGCTATCTTTCTTTAATATTTACATCCCCAGGCTTTTAATTCATTCATTAGAGGCCATATGCTCTTGCTCTTGGAGCTGTGAATTGCTACCATTCTGGAATTGTGCAAAGTAAGTAAAATGTCCATTCTGTTTGTAGAGATTCCACTATGAGTCATGTGTCCCCAGGAGGAGAAGGCAATGGAAGGGAATAAACATTTATTAAACACCTGCCAAATGCAGGTATTTTAAAGCACCTACTATGTAGCATTGTGCTAAGCACCTTACAAGTATCTCATCTGAGCCTCACAACAATCCTGTGAAGCAAAAGCCATTATGATCTCCATTGTAAAGGTGAGGAACTGAGGCAGACAGATGAAATGACTTGTCCAGAATCACACAGCTAGGAAGTATCTGAGGTCAAATTTGAACCCAGGTCTTTGACTCCAGGCCCAAGTGCTGTGTGTGCTGTGGTGCCACCTAGCGGCCACTAGGAGGTTTTAAATATTTATAATATATATTCTATAGTTATATATTTTACTTATATATTTATTTGGTTAACTATTTCCCAATGACACTCAAAATTTTACTATTCATTTTTTAAAATTTTGAGTTCCAAATTCTCTCCCTCCCTCCTGCCTGCCCATCCCCTACCCTTTGAGAAGGCAGGCAATATATCCATTATATATGTGGAGTCATTCTAGCAGGCCTCTGATCAAGAAGAAAAGCTCCATGTACACCCAAATATTCACAGCAACACTTTATGTCTTAGCAAAGAATTGAAAATAAAGCAGATGCCCATTGATTTGGAAATGGCAGGACAACGTATGTGGCACATGAATGTAATAGATTACTGTGCTGGTAAAAATGACAAACGAAATGCCTTTCAGAGGCAAGGAAATGACATCCATGATGCCTATGAGAGTGTAGAACAAAAAGAAGACGATAGAACCCGAATACTTGAAATTGCCCCAAAGAGAGAAGAGGAAACACCTCCCTCATCCTTTGCAGAAGGGGGGCCATGGGTGAAGGATATGCAGTCAGGCTTTGTTTTCTGTTATTTAGTTTTGTACGATTTTTGTTCTCTTTTCTTTTGCATAGTTATCCCTTCCACATCGAGACTTTACCCATCTCCACCGATACATTATGGGTCAGTGTAAGAAACTAAGCGGGAAACTAAGCAGATGACTCATGAAGGCCAGCAGATGATGCAGAAAAAGTTTAGAAATTCAGAAATGCACAAAATATATGTATAGTATTGTATAATCTCAACATATTTTATCTTTAAGCACCATAAACATACACCATTTCTTCTTCTCTAATACAAAGGGAAGGCCAAAACATTTTATGGGCATTTTCCAGATGCAGGGGGGAGGGAGCGTTGTACTTCTAACCCCCCAAAGGTGGAAGACATAACTATACCTTACTACGGACAGCTCTCTGAGAGGGGGAGGGGATGGAAGGGGGCATAGGTCAGTCAGTCAACAATCACTCATTAATGGCTTATTATTAGCTGATCTCCTTGCTAAGTGCTGGGGACGCAAAGAGGCAAAAATCATCCCTGCCCTCGAGGGGCTGGCTGACATTTTAATGTGTTTGGGGGAGTAAGCAAACAACTCAGGGTGTTCAAGAATACAGAGCTGGTGGAGGATGTCATCTCAGAGGGAAAGCCTCCTGCAGAAGTAAGCCCCGGAAGCCAAGAAAGAGGTGGGGGGCGGCCGATGCAAACCGCAGAGATGCAAGGTGGAGCTTGGTGCAGGAACAGCAGGGAGGCTGGGGAGCTGATCATGGAGAAGTAAAGGCAGCCTGGCCAGAAATTGGGGGTTTAGGATGAAGTTTATTGAGGAGGCCAATAACACGGTCAGACCTATTAGAATGTCACCGCAACAGGCTGAGTGTGAAGTGATGGGGACGGTGGTGTCAGAAGAGAAAGGGGCATACATGAGAGGTGTTTTGGAGGTGGAAATAACAAGATTTCCCAAGAGATTGATCGTGGAGGGTTTGTGAGTGAGGAGTTGAGGATGACACCGGAGTTTCGAGCTGGGCTGACTGCAGGGATTTCCTCAATAAAACTCAGCAAAGGGAAAGAGGTGTTGAAGGGAAGGATAGTTAGTGCTGATTTCAGATGTGTTGAGTCTGAGATGTCTACGGCACGATTCGGGATGTCGAAGGGATGGTTTGTGGCTTGAGACTAAAGCTCAGCAGACAGACGAGGGCTGGTTATAAAGCTCTGGGAACCACCTGCCCTGAATCCACGGGAGCTGCCGAGATCACTGACGAGACGATACAGGGAGAGAACAGGGCTCCTCGTAGAGCATTGGAGGACAAAAACAGTTAATTGGGGGATAAGAGCTCAGCGAATGAGGCTGGGGAACAGAGAACCCCGAGAAAGCAAGGGCAGGAAAATGCAGAGAAGAGAGAGGACCTAAGAGAAGGGGACCAACAGCGACGGAGGTTGTAGAGAGGTCAGAAAAGGCCACGATATTTGGCAGGTAAGAGAACACCAGTGGCTTCCAGGAGAGCAGGTCCAGTTGAGTGATGAAGTCAGAAGCCAGATGGCAGAAGGTTTGGAATCAATCATGAGAGGATTTTTCAGGAGTTCAGCCATGAAAGGGAAGGGGGGGGGGGGAAGAGGAGCTAGTGGGGACAGTCGGACCAAATGTAGGTTTGTTGAGGATGAGGAAGACACGGGCATATTCACTGATGCCATAGAAGCCTTAAGCAGACAGGGAGCTTTTGAAGACTAGTGAGTGGCAAGGGCAGAGGGATCCACCTTCAGAAGATGGGACGCAGTGGGACTGAGGGGCATGGAGGGGGTTGGCCTTTGGTACAGAGCAGGCAGTGGGAGAAAGCATCTCAGTGTTGTGAGAAGGGGAAACAAAGGAGCCCGTTTTCTAGGAAAGAGGTGAGGGTGAAGACAAGAGGCTATGGGAAGCCTGAGGAGGGAGGAGAATGTCAAAAACAGTCTTTGCAGAGTGGGACAGTGAGTCGGTTGGGAGGAGGACGTTTGTCTTGCTGCAGAGAGGATTGGATGACACAAATGTACAGTGCACCCAGATACCCCAGGCTCATGATTTTCAAACAAATTGAAGGTTACAGATGGTTTGGCTAGGTGTACTCACTACCACAAGAGGAGGGAATAGCCCGAAATGGGACCATCACCAAGGGGTTGAGTTGGGCAAAGGAACAAGGAGCCCGTACTGAAGGATGGAAGGATTGAAAGTCGCAGTGAGGGTGAAGAATGGGCTTAGGGGTCTTAAGGCAGAGACAAAGATGGAATGATCCAAGATTATGCTCAGATGAAGGAATCTCAAAACTCATGAACATGGAAGTGAAACCCTGGCGGGGGAGGGGGGGATGGCAAGGTCATAGAGAAGTCCATCTCTATAAGGACAGCCAAGGGGGGGGGGGGGGGCGGTGGAGGTTGTGAGAACTGATGTCCATAAAAATCAATCCATAAATTACCCACGTCCATAAAAATTTGTTGGTTTTTTTTTTTAAAGAAGAGAACTAGATGCTCCCTCCCTAGGGTGAGAAACACCATCCATGCTGTCAGACTCAGCTGATGAGTGGAAAAGAGAAGGGGTCTATTTAGAAATGAAGGTGTTTTACCAACGAAAGCTACCAATACAAATTAAATTGATCACATGTCAATCGGAAACAGACGCTGGCTATATCCTTTCTCTTCTGAGCGGGAGGTGAACAACAAAGACGAGTATTAAGCTCGATAGGAAAATAAACCTTTAATTTGAAGAGAAAGACACTGAGGAGAAGAAGCCACTCCAGAAGAGCTTGGCCTGCTTGGCACTGGGGTGGATGGCTGGTCCCAGAAAGGAGGGGAGGTGTTCTGATTCGACATCATTGGAGCCTCTCAGGGAGGACTCTGAGAAGGCTCAGGCCATCTCAGCAGCGTCAGATCAAAGGTGAGCCGGGGTCTGTGCAGGCTTCCTTCGCCCTTCACCAGCGAGGGGCCGGCCCCGCTCTTCCCAGATGGTGAGGCCGTCACAGGTGCAGATCTGCTTGGGGTTCTGGAAGAGGCCGGCTGAGCGAGCAATGATGCCACAAGCTAGCCTACAGGAGACAGAGGGTGATGGTTGGTCTGGACTGTGAAGGGACCCTTCCCTGACCCAAAGGCTCCAAGCAGAGGGGAAGGGTTCCCTCACCTCTCTCCAGAGTTTCCGGTGACCTTGGAGAGCGGGTGTCCTCCCTGACCCAGGTCATCTTCACCTGCATCAATGACCAGGCTTCGGCCAATGATGTCCCACACCTGCAGAGGCAGCGACTCTTAGGCCCTGCCTGGACAGAAGCCCCTCCCCCCCAGCGGGTCAGCTGCCTCAGGCTCTCACCTTGAGCTTCTCGTCCTCCATTCTGAAGGTCGCTCTGCCATCAGCACTGGCATAGACGTTCCCCAGATCTCCCAGGTGCTGAGGGGGCAAAATAGCTGAGAGGCCTCCTTGCTCCTTGGCCCTGACTTCAGCCAGAGCAGGAAGAACGAGAAAGCACCTGGGGTCTCCTCGCCCTCCTGCCCACCTGCTGCCACCCCTGGGCGCCAGCCCCAGCCTCAGGACAATCACTAACTACCTCACAGGGCCACAGCATCCTCAGCTGTAAAATGAAGGGTCGGTCGGATGGCCTCTGAAGTCCCTTCCATCCCTAAAGCCAGAGTGGCATGATCCCTTTCTGGCACTAGCACTTACCCGCTGGGTGTCCTTGGGGCCACCATGGGGCATTCCATCAGGGTTGAAGTGGTCTCCACAGCTACAACCCAAAGGCATTTTGTGGGCATGGAGGAAGCCACCCACCTACTTCAGATACTCCTGGCATTAAATGTGCAGGAGCAGAAATGGCTGGTGGATGGACCTGGTCCCATAGGGGCTTGTGAACACTTCTGCTCCTTTTTCCTCCTCAGGGCCCTGGTCCTGGCCCCTCCCCTCCCCCATCATTATGTCCAGTCCACTCAAAGACCTGGGGGCACCTGCCTTTCTGCAAGGACCACAAAGCCTCATGGGCTTTCTGGGCAGTTTCCCTACATCTCTCTTTAGCAAGCAATCACCAAGCATTTATTAAGCTCCTATGGAGTACCAGGCCCTGCGTAGACACCGGAATACAAAGAGAAAAGGGGACAGCCCTGGCCCTCAGGGAGCTTCCAGTCTGAGGAGAGGCAGCAAATTCACAGATGGGTAAATCGAGTTCACATACAAATAAACACAAAGTGACTGGATGGAGAGGCAGGATGCTAACAACGGGGAATGAGGAAAGGGCCAAGGGTGTTCCAGGCAGGGTGGGCAAACAGATAGAATGTCCTGTGAGGGAACCTCTGGCTAAGCTGCTTTGGCTGGCCAGGTGAATGGGCAAAGGAGAGCAGTCTGTGCGGCATCCTGGCAGCAGTAGGGAGCCAATGAGATTCCCTGAGGGAGTGACAGAGTTTGAGGGTTATGTGTCCTGCCCTCCTTTCAGAGTCTACTGGCGATCCAGGGCATTTGAGAGCCCAGTAAAAAGGGCAGATACACCCAGGGAGGACACAAGACTGAAAGAAAGTCATCCACAAGGGCTCCTACCCACCTAGCACAATTTTGGGTCAAGTCCCCATACTGATGAACGTGGAGGCCATGGGGCCCAGGCTCCAGGCCATCGATCGTCCCCTCGATGAGGCAGCATCGGGGGGACACTTGTAGGAAGCGCACAACTCCCTGCACGGCCCCAGGCTTCCCCAACATGGCCACAGCTGCCCCCAGGTTCTCTGTAAGACGTGACAGGTGAGCTGCCCTCCCCCTCCCCACCCCCGGTCCCAGGCTTCCTTTTCTCTAGCAATGATGAGCCTTCCTATTCCTAGGATGTGAAGACCCCCCCCCCCCCAGTACCCAAAAACTTCTTTCTTCTCAGAAGCCAAGAATCTTGCCTTGAACGTTCTCCCCACCCCCGCCCTGGGCTTCCTTCAGGCCTCACGTCCTCTTCCGAAGCCCCCTCCCTGCCACAACCCTAAGACCTGGGTTCTCAGGAAGCATCCGGCTGCCCATGCCCTTGAGCACTGCCTGGCGCCCTGTATCCTCCAGGAGACTCTGCACCTCCTGGCTGGGCAAGGTGGTGGTCACGAGGACACTCTGATTCTCCAGTTGTACCTCTACTCCCTGGATACCTACGAGAATAAAGAAGGAGGAGGGAGAAACACCAACAAAGGGAAGAAGGGAGGAGGCCCAGCTGATTCCATGGCAGCCCCTCTGCAGCACAGATGTGTATCCCAATGGTCACAGATGAGGCAAGAGAAGCCTTGGGCCAGACACCTAGGCTCCAATGGCCTACATCCCTCAGTGGGCCCCTGCACCGGGATGCTCCCCCTTTAGCCTCACCTTCCTTGGCCTAACTCAGGCCCGGTCCACCCCCCTCTAAGGAAGGGGCTCTTGGGGCCCACAGAGCCAGGGAAAACAAAACCAAACACAGCCCTCTAACTTTCTTTTCTTTTTTTTCCCCATTTCTCCCTATTTTATTTTAAAAATCATTTAAATAATATTTTGTTTTTCCAATTATATGTAAAGACAATTTTTAACATTCATTTTTACAAAATTTTGAGTTCCAAATCTCTAGCTTTTTCACTAGCCTCTATCAGAAATTTAGCATTTCCTCCGACTTGAAAAACATGATTCTGAGAATGGACCCACTGGCTTCACCAGACAGACTGCCCAAGGGGTCTTGGGCACAAAAATGGTGAAGAACCTGGCTCCAAAAGGAAGACGAGGCTGGGAGGAGAATCACTCAACGGCTGAGCCTCCACCCAGATGAAAATTGGCCCAGTGTGGCAGATGGGGGAGGGGGAGCAGGTGGGAGATCTGGATTCAAATCACAATCAGCCTCTTACTACCTTGGGCAAGCTGCAACCTCTCTGACCCTCACTTTGGCAGAAATGTGGAATTTAAGCACTGGAAGGCACTTTGGTGACACTGGGCTGACCCCCACTGGGCTGGGCCTCCCCTGGAAGAAGGCAAGTGCCTTCCACTTTGGGCCACCTCTGTTTAGGGGTGAGAGTGGGCTTCAAAGATCTGAAGGGCTATGATGCACAGGAAGGGCCTGCCTTGCTCTGCCTGGCCCAAGAGGGCAGAACCAGGAGCCATGAATGGAGGGAAAAGGCAGACATAGTCTCCAGTTTGGTGGAAGGGAAAAGTGTTCTCTGATGTCCAGCAGAGCAAGGCTGTCCCCTCCTTCCCGGACCAGTCCTTCAAACACTTGACATGGCCCCCTCCATCTGTTTTCCAGCCTCCACCCCCAGCTCATCTGACCAATCCTCTACACCTTTCTCCACCCCATGGGCCTTCTTCTGGATACACCGGTTTATCCATGGATAGGTCAGTGGGCAACCAGGTGTGGTCTGACTGGGGCCAAGGATAGGGGCCACAGCCCCACTTTAAGCAAACTAAGACTGCCCTAGACTTCTGGGCTGTTCCAACACACCACAGGACCGATCCAGGCGAAGCCAGCCATGCACACAGCTACTGTGATTGTTATAAGCACTTTCCTCATGTCCTTTCATTCGATGTTCATGACAAACCCTGTGAGGGAAGTGCTGAGAATCCCTGGCCAAGGCCATCCTGGTTACCCTCAAGAATGTTTGTTGATGCAGTGGCCAACGAGCCCTCCAGGGGGCGCCGTCTGACAGCGAGAGCAAGGCACATGTTCAGCCAGACCCACTGGCTGGGGCTGTTGGCTTAATGATACTTCCTGGTTACTAAGAAGGGATTAAAAAACAGTTTCTGGAAGGCAGCAGTATTGAGGATGCAACGAAGGCCAAAAAACAAAATTTTTAAAAAGGGGTAAGGGGCACTTTCTTTAAATGCACAGAAGAGAACAGAAGGGAAGGGAAAACCAGACAAGTGGGAAAGCTTTGGAAGCGATGTGACTGGTTTAAATTCAGACAGGACGAGGCTACCCATTCTTGGCACTGGGTGATGCTCACATTTGGAGGTCTCTGAGGAGGAGTCCAGAACAGCAAAAACAACTCTAAATTTTCTTTTCAAATGCCGTGTCTGACTCAGGCCTCCAGAGTCCTCTCTCCCCACTAGGCTGCCCCACGACCTCCTTGGTCATCCCTGAATTGAGGAGGCCAATGATGGGGCGTGGCCCGCTAGATTCAGCCCAATGATCCCAGAGCCTCGTGGTTCCAACCATGGAGTCCCCCTGTCAGCTCTCGTCCCAGGATCATCTGTACATTTGCTGGGCATGCCATCTGTGCTTTTATTTTAGTCTTTGATAAGAAATGCTGAACAGCCCCAGGTCACACAGGCCTGGGCACACTCCTTTCTAAACTGGCCTCCAACCATTGATGACTACTCTGGGGGTCCAGCCAGGTAGCTAGGTCCAGAACTACCAGGACCAAAAAAGACACAAGGTGGGTCTGGTGTGGACGGCCTGTGCCAGTGGAGGGAGGGTGGGAGGCATGAGAGCAGGGGAGAACAGTGCTGAGTTCACGGGGCCGAGGAAGGGCCGGCTGCCAGAAGTCTGACTCCAAGAGGCTCCTTTATGGCTCCCCTTTCTAGCAGACCCTGAGGAGCCACACAGGCCCATCTCCTCTCTCTGCCTTTTAGACTTCAGGGAGCCTCATGAGCCAGCAAGATTGGGGAGGGGGCAGAGCAGGACAGGAGCTAAGGGTCGATAGCTTGAGGGATCCTCCTTCTTTCCTGATATCCTGGAGAAGCTTCGTGGAGGGGCCAGGAGAAACCCAATCTTCCTGTGTTCCTGACCTGGCTCCCTATAGCATGAGGTAAGCCTAGGAGGCTAGTGTCTTTTTGTGACTGGTGGGTGCTGTGGTTCAGCCAATAGGACTCTGGGCTGAAAATCAGGCACATGCCACTAACTAGCTGTTTGGCCATGGCAGGCCCTTTCCTGCCTGCTCAGGGCCTCAGTTTCCTCATCTGAACAATGAATTAAACCCTGGGATGCTCATTCCCAGCCTCCCTGGCCTTGGTTTCCTCCAAAGACCTCACCAGGATGTGGCTAGGAGATCATTTTCACAGTTCCAGCTGTTTTTCAGACTGGCCCCATGACTTCATATAGGGAAGTATTCTCCTGGTCAGGAGAATACTCCCTCAAAGCAGGCTAGGCTGGCCTCTGGTCTGCAGCTGCTGGCCTTACAGTGTGGACTGGGAGGGCCCTCAAAGGCTCGGCCCCTCGCTTGCTTACCAGGCTCAGCCGGCCAGAAGGTGGGGGAGGTGAAAGAAGCCTAGGACTGTCTGGCTGCAGGGGCTGCTTGCTCCCCATGCCCCAGGCCAGGCTCCTCCAGGTGAATGTTAGCCTGGGCTAGGAAGGGAAGGATTCCAAGGTGTGGGGGATTTGGAGAGGGACTATCGGGAGAAGACAGTGCTTATGGGACCTGGGGCCTCCCCTCACCCTTCCTGTGCCTCATCTGTACGAGCTGGTATGGTCTACAAGTACCTTCTGCCTCTGGTCTCTGCCGTGATTTTGCCTCCCCACCTGTCACCTTCAATGTCTTCCCCTGGCCCAGCCCCAAGCTCCCTCATTTTATGGAGGAGACTGAGGCTTACAGAACAGGGAGTGAGACAGCCGGGTTCCCGCCTCTGGACAAGGACAAGGTGGCCCCAGATGGTCTGTCGGGCCCTTCCCAGACTCACCTCAATGACCCCTGACCCCAGACTCTTGGGCAGCTTCCATGCAACCAACATTTATTAAGCACTTACTAAATCCAGCCCTGCCCTCATGTCTATTTATCTATGTACAAGAGGAATGTAAATTAAACTTGGGGGAATAAGAGGATGGGGCACCAAGGAAGGCCCCAGGACAATGGAGTAGCTGAGCAGGACCTTGAAGGCACATAAGGATTCCAAGAGCCAGAGATGAGAAGGGAAGGCACTGTGGGCAGGGGAGACAGCCTGTGCAAAGATAGGGAGGAACTGAGATGGAGAAGCAGCAAGAAGGCCGTTTGGCTGGAACACAGATTACAGAGTGAAAAGGTCCGGCCAATCAGGCTGGCAGAGCCAGGGTGCCAAGGACTTTCAATGTCAAAGAGGAGAGAACAAGAGAAAGACATCGAGAGAGAGAGAGAGAGAGAGAGAGAGAGAGAGAGAGAGAACACGGAGGGAGGGAGAAGGGAGGGAGAGAGAGGGAGGGGGAGGGGGAGGGGAAGGGGGGGAGAGGGAGAGACAGGGAGGGGGAGGGGGGGAGAGGGAGAGAGGGAAAGAGAGAAAAGGGAGGGAGGGAGAGGGGGGAGGGGGAGGGGAAGGGGGGGAGAGGGAGAGACAAGGAGGGGGAGGGGGAGGGAGGGAGAAGGGGAGGGGGGGAGAGGGAGAGAGCGAAAGAGAGAAAGGCTGGGGGGGAGGCGGGGGGAGGGGGAGGGGAAGGGGGGGAGAGGGAGAGACAAGGAGGGGGAGGGGGAGAGGGAGAGTGGGGGGAGAGAGAGAGAGAGAGAAAAGGGAGGGAGAGAGAAGGGAGGGAGAGGTGGGGAGAGGGAGAGACAGGGAGGGCGAGGAGGAGGGGGGGGGAGGGGGAGAGGGAGAGAGGGAGAGAGAGGGAGAGAGAGAGAGAGAGAGGGAGGGAGAGGGAGAGAGAGGAGGGAGTGCTAGGGGAGAGAAGATGTGGTCAGACCCAGCATCTTAGGAAGATCTTGGCGGCCACTTGGAGGCTGAGGCTGGAAACAGAAATCATTAGTCCAGGGAGGTGGTGCTGAGGCCTGCCGACGGGAGGAGGGGGAGGGGGGCGGGCCGGGGCTGGGAAGAGAAGAGGAGTGAGAGACTTATTGCTTGAGCATCTGCCCTGAGCCAGGAATCCAGAAAGGCGTTGTGGGAGGTAACCCCTGAGCCGCACCCTGAAAGAAGACCTGGAATGTAAGCTGCAGAGGTGGTGGGAGGATGTGGGGGTGTGCTGGCATTCCTCGAAGGGGGCATGCCTACGCAAAGACACAGAGGTGATACTGGGGAGGGGGCTTAGGAGCCTCAGTGAGAAGGGGGCGCACCCACATCCAGAGAGGGGTCCAGCAGTTGTTGGAGGTGGACTGGATAGAGACAACCCAGAGGCATGGAGCAGAGGTGACAACGGAGGGAATTAAGGAAAAAGGGAGCAAAGCTTTGGGGTCCTCCCAAACCTTAGGAGCCGGGGAGGAAGATGCAGCAAAGATGGGGAAGGGTGGGGAGGGGAGATGGGAGGGGCCGGAGTCAAGAGGAAGGGCCGCCATGACAGAGTCAAGGTCTGCAAAAAGGTTAAGGGGAGGGCAGATGAGAAGGGCCGGGGTCAGGAGGAAGGGCGGCCATGACAGAGTCAAGGTCTGCAAAAAGGTTAAGGTAAAGAAGTCTCCAGAAAAACACTTGGCAGCCGAGGCCCTAAGACCACCGCCCTAGACCTGGGAGCTGCCCCACAGGCCATTGGGCCACGCCACCGCGCTTTTACTAACAGGAAAACAGGCTCAGAGAAGGCAGGAGGTGGGAGGGAGGGGATTCGAACCCAAGCCCTCAGTCTCCAAACCCGGGCCTCGCTCTCTTACCTGCCACGCCACGCAGGGATGTCTGCACCGAGTCCACGCAGCTCTGGCAGCTCATTTGCACAGCAAACTCCAGCTGTGGGAGACAGAGCTATGCGGCCAGGTGGTCCGGAGCTAAGCTGAAGAGGGCGGACAGAGTGGAAGGGCGGGGCTATGCCGGTGGGGGCGGGGCTATGTTAATAAGAGCGATGGGAGGGCGGGGCTGTGCCGATGGGGCGGGGACAGAAGGGAGAGGGGTTACTATGCCAAAAAGGGGCGGTGCTTCCCAACCCCACGTGACTCGCTGCTCACGCCCAGGTAGCTACCCAGACGGCCCCACCACCCCGACCCCCACCCCCACCCCCCGCACCCCACCTCGCTCCCCAAAGGCTCCCTCAGAGCGCCCCAGCCCTACCGAAATCCGCTTGCCCCTCACCGTGCATGCTGTCTTGCTGTCCCCAATCTGAGCAGGCGCAGCTACAGCGGAATCCATCTTCAACCTCCCAAAGCCAGTACGACTCTCCCAGTGACGCCTAAAGTCTACTGCTAGGGCGGGGCCATGAGACCTTTGGCTCCTTTTACGTATCCACAGACGGACTTAGAGTCCGCCCTCCGCCCGGCTCAGGACTCTAGTTAGCTACTCACCCGACAGATTGGCAGTCCGGACTCATAGACTCCGCCCCTTTCCTCCTCCGGATCGCGGTTAGCCACTCACCAATCAGAAGAGTCCAGAGGGGGCGGTACCTCCCGCCTCATAGGTCCAGCCCTCTCACTCGTCTTCCCGACCGCGTGCGGCCATTGGCCAGGCTCGAGAGTCCAGCGGTTCCGCCCCTTCCTTTTCCGGTGTCTGTCGCCATAGCGACGCGTCCCGGCGTCTTAGAGGCGCCGGACAAAACCGCCCTGGTGTTGGGTGTCAGGTGTGAGAACCCATGCGTCAGGGATCTGAGGTTCCCGGTGCCAGGGGCTCGGGGGTCAAGCAGCAGCCGCAGCAATGGAGCGCAGGAAGAACAGGATGGGGCGAAGGAAGCGGCGGTGGCCGCCGTCGGACAGGACTGCGGACCCGGAGCTCCAGAAGCTGTACCATCGGCTTTTGCGGCCGCTGTCGCTGTTCCCCGGCGAGGAGGCACGGATCCCGGCGACCCCCGAGCCGCTGCCCACGTCTCCGCAGACCAAGAGCGACGCCCGAGTGGGCCGGGACTCCTACTCCATGGAGCAGCTGTCTCCCGGCTCGCTGTGCTTGCTGGTGTCGGAGCGGCTGTCCCGCGTGGGCCACGCGCCCGAAGTGCCCCCCGAGGGCCGGCGGCGGCTGGCCGAGGTCATCCTGTCCGAGTTGCAGTACGGCTGGCAGATGCCACAGCCTGAGCCGGGCCTCGACCCGCGCGACCAGCAGAAACTGCGGCAGCGCGTGGAGACTCACGTGGTGCTGTCTTCGGAGCAGCTCTTCCTGCGCTACCTGCACCTGCTGATCACCCTGTCCGTGCCCGAGTCCGTGCTCACCGAGCCCGCCACCCTCACGCGCCTGTCTGCCTGCCTGGCCTCCGACTGTTCCCGCTTCCTCACCAGCCCGATCGTCTACCGCCGCCTGGTCTCCGATTTCAAAGACTTGCAGGGCCTCCGCTCCTTTCTGAAGAAGGGCACGGGGGCGGTCAAGCCAGACCTTTTCCGCAAGCAGGCCCTCATTCCACAGCAAACTATTGGCACCTTCCAGGCGTCCAAGCTCTGCCCTCTGCCCTGGCCGCACAGCACAGGCTTCTCCCAGATTCCGTGCTCCGCCCTGAACATGAGTTACTTGATTCACTTGAGCCGGCCAGACTTCCTAGGCAGGCCTTGTCTGGATCGTTTAAAGGGGCTGAGGTCCATTCCGGACCTGGACCAGAGAAAGTACCTGCGCTGGATGCCCACTCTAGCCCCCAGACCCCGCCAGGTGCTTGAGGTTGGCCCTGCCCAGAAGGCTGACCTCTCAGGGATTTCGAGCTTGGCAGAAGATCTGGATTTGGGGACCTTCCTGCGGCTCCATATCCCCCGAAAGTGCCGGTCTTTGCCCAGTCTGAGAGAAGGTTGGAAACTTTCAAATGAACTGGGCATACGTTCACCGCCCCCTCGAACTTTGTCCCCACTGATTCTAGGCTGGGAGACCCAAACAGCGGCCTTCATTGGCTCAGCTTCGGAGGACCTCAAGCACATGATGAAAACCTTTGAGGTGGAGCTGTCCAAGAAGCCCCAGCAGAACTCAGCCCTGGCCCCTCTCCTCCGAGCCCTGACCCAAGGCCCAAAAGGCAGCCACCGAGTGGAAGAGCTGCAGAGGACTCTGAAGACTCTCCAAGAAGAAGAAGCCTCGGGAAAATGGGACCACCGGCCCACCCTGGGGACCACTGTGCATCCCCAGCCAGTCACGGTGGCCCTGAAACTGAAGGATCAGACTGTGTTGCAGGCAGCAGCTGTCCGAGTCTCAGAGCGGGCGTTCCAGGACAGCTTCTTTGTGAAGGAGGAGAATGTTCTCTATAACCACCTGTCAGGCGAGTTGGACAGCAAAATCTTGGAAGAGCTGGACTCTAGCCTCTTTGCCGGGGCTAGCATCCAGGAGATCTACAGTGAGCTCCTGAGCCGAGTCTCTGCTGACTATCTGTTCTTCAATAGGGGGCACCCAGTGGAGCCGTCATCAGATAAGGACTGGTCAAGTCTTATGGCCTCAACTTTCCTGTACAGAAACCCCAAGTATCGAATCATCAATCCTATCCTGGATGGCATTGGAAAGCGTAGAATACGTTCCTCGGGCTTAGATCCCTTTCCCCCCCCACCCACTCCCCAGCTGCCTAAGCAGTGGGTCAAAAGTAAGGCCTCCTGGATGCGATGGTGGAGAGCCACGCTGACCCCGGATGACTATTTCTTGTACTTGGCCACTCAGGACTGTGACTTCCTCCATGTGATCTTCCACATGTACCCAGAAGAGGAACCCATCCAGATGCCTATCATCATCAAAGACACCCTGGAACTTCCACCCCTGCCTCCACTAGCGCAGGAGGAGGATGCCGGGGAATTTGTGCCAGGTATCTGGGATGCCAACTCAGTCCTAGAAGATGGCCTGGGAGCAGAAGGGAGCAAATCCCTAGGGGACCACAGGAAAGTAAAGCGACTCCAGAGGCGACTGGAGAGAATCTGGGCAGCCCTGCAGGTGCCGGACAAAGATCGGCTGGACATGGCCATCAAGTACAGCACCAATGCCCGAGTGGGGCAGCTCCCTGCCCTGGTGACTGCCTGGGAGAAAGCCTTGCAGCCCATTCAGGAGCGGGAGCTCTTGTTAGCCCAGCTGGAACGCTTCGAGCAAGAAGCCTCCGACCCCAATCGGTTCTTCCTAAAGGTCGATTATGACCTCTGGCGCTGGACTGAAGAGTCCCAGATCCGCAGCAACTTGTATGAGAAAATCAGTAGAGTGGAGACCTTGCTGACCAGGCTCCTTCGGGACATCCAGATTGCCTTTGGGGAGTCAGTAACATACAAGGGGCGCTGCTATCTAGAGAAGATGAAGAGGGACAAAGTGGAGATGTTGTACTGGCTGCAGCAGGAACGTCGAGCCAAGAAGCTGGTCCGGGTCCAAAAGGGCTCACGACTGCCTTCCCTTAACCCTAAAAACACAGGAAACTCAGAAAATGGCCTCATTCCTTCTCCCAGAAATGTCTAAACAGCACACATTCCCCCATTCTCCAGTCCCTGTCCCCATTTGTCCCCAAAATGAGTCAGCCTGGTGATAGAAATCTATCCAAGAAATCCAGGCCCCCAGGGTGGGGGTGAGGGTGGGGAGGGGGAGGGGGGCCAGGAACATATATGACTTCTAATTAGGGAGGTCTCCGT
Organism: Trichosurus vulpecula; assembly: GCF_011100635.1. Classification (NCBI taxonomy): domain Eukaryota; kingdom Metazoa; phylum Chordata; class Mammalia; order Diprotodontia; family Phalangeridae; genus Trichosurus; species Trichosurus vulpecula. Next base: position 276,418,622 of record NC_050578.1, on the reverse strand, counting down.
TGAGTTCATATTTTGTTATAACAGATACTGTAACTATAGGATGGAAATTGCTGTTTTACAAAAAGGCTCTGCAGGCCTCAAGTCGCCAGCTAATTTCAAGTCCTGCTCCATCAATGTGGCCGAGTTCTGGTACAGTAAAATAACTGGGTCTGGACCTTAGCGTTTGGTGAAATGGGATTCTCCAGGTAAAACAAAAGAGAGGGAGCCTCTTTAGCAACTCAGTCTAGTCCCATTCTAAAGGACGCTTACTTTGAGTCTAGCTGCTGAAGAACCTTTGTTAAAAGGTCTCTCTTGGGTCTGGCTTAATCTGCAGTTCCAGAAGGCTGAGGCTGGCTGATAGGGGTGACTCAGCCCCCACCCTACTCCCATGCCTCCAGACTGTTGACAGCTGAATATCACTGATAGAGCTGTATTTCTCTTGGCCCTATCAAGACTGAGGCTGACACCATCAGTGAACCCCAGGATACAAGGGAGCATCTTGAACCTTTGCTGGAAGTGCATTTTGATAGGGAAGAGTCTGGAGAAAGAGAAAGTGTGCATCGTCTTGGTTACCAGTGGAGCTTAGGGGGGCAGGCAGCATGAAGTCCCTGAGTATCTGAGGATGGGATGGAAAGGATAACAACACACTTGGCCAGCTTTATGGTTTTGCCTAAAGTATAGAATCATACCTTTTTCCTCAAAGGGGCTGAAGTTCGCTCCAGGAATCCATTGAGGCTTTTTTGGACTGTATATAGAAGTCTAAGGGAATCTTTCACAAATCTAGATTGCACAGTTCCCCTACTTCTATCCCCACAGCTGGGTTTAGAGAACATCCAGCAACCCAGGTTATGAGACTCAGGCAATGACACCTCTAATAGGGACCCTGTGCCCCAGCCTAAGGGAATTTTTTTTTTAAATCAGAGAAAGTTTCTTAGGGGAAGTAGCATCTGAACAAGGCTGTTAGTGATGAGGAAAGAAAGAGGGTCACCGACCACCTGGGCCAGAACTTGGAAGGGGGAGAAGGCCTTCATCCTTGTCCTTTAATCTAGGTCCTGGGATTTCTCTGCTTGGTTCATTTTGCATAGTATGGACTACCTCGTTATCAGCTTGATTGTGAGCCCCATAGGAGTAAATGGACAAGTCACAGATGGAAAGATTCAAGTTTCCTTTATTATTTATAACAACATGAAATTATGCAGTTGTACAGCCAACTAGACAATCAGCCCTGCACATCTGAGGTTTGATTTTCTGATATAGGCTAATTTGTCCACCAGTCAAAATTGCACATACAAACATATTTCGAGCATGTAAAATATGTGTGTCTATATGTATATATGTGTGTAATGTGCATGTGTATGTGTATACTGTTGTTTGTCCTTCATTCTCAAAGAGGACCATGACATCAGGAGGTGATGCCATGACATACAAGTGAGTTGGATTTGAGTGAGGGAGGGCTGTGCAAAGTGACCAGCCTCACTCCTCTGGAGCCATCTGAGTGCAGTGACGAGGTATCAGGATAACTGGAGATGGTCCAGGATGCAATAGGAGACCTTGGCCATTTTAAGCTGAGGTCTTTAATAGGTCTTGGTTTAACTGGGGCAACGCCCATTCAGTGATTAAGGCTAGGTAAGAAATGAGGCAGAGAATGGCCTCTTTACCTAGTCCATAAAAAAAAAAAATCAACCTGGGAGGGGAAGACCATGAGGGTTTCTGGCCAAAACAGAAACAAGTTATTTCCATTTACTCTGAGCCAAGCAGGGTCCAAACAATGACCAAGTGGGGCTTGGCCTGGCACCTGTGTTGTTGGCCAGAGCGATTTGGGTTTAAGGCATGGTACAAGTAGGTGTTTATGTGTATTTTACAAAACTCTGATTTTATCAAAGAATCTCCTAATGAGGAGCCTTCTCTGCCAAAGTAGATTTAAGCCTCCTCTACAATTGAGTCTCAGTGGCTTGGGGGCACTGAGAAGTCACTTCATAGATTTAGAGCTAAAAGGAACCTTAGAAGCCATTTAGTCCAAACTCTCTGACTTTACAGATAAGAAAGCAGAGGCCTCCAGAGGCCATGTGACTTTTCCAAAGTTGCCCAGGTAGGAAACAGCAGAGCTGGCATTGTTTGTTCTCCTAAGTGTCAATGTGTGTCAGCGGAGGTGGGGAGGGTGGCAGCTCCTTCTTCTCTAGCTCTCCAAGTCCACTTTCCCTGGCAGCCTCTTATATTCATATGGAGATAGAGATGTATGTGTATGCATAGATGTGTTTATATATGCATATGTATGCACACATATATCTCATATGTGTATCCTCCAGTGCACATACAACATACATGTTATTATGGACAGAAGCTGTGATTGCTTTGATGCAGTCATATAAGCAATTTACTGAGATAATTCCAACTCTGTCAGTATGCAGAGGAATGACCGTCCTGCAACTCGGATCCTTTGAAAGCTCCAATTTTGTCCTAGCTTCATTTGTCTTCTGGTCAAAATTCAGGGCAGCGGGGTGGCACAGTAGGTATAGCACTGGGACTCAGGAAGACCTGAATCCAAATCTAGCCTCAGACACTAGCTGTGTGACCCTAGCAAGACGCTGAACCTAATCCTGTTTGCCTCAGTTTCTGCATCTGTAAAATGAGCTGGAGAAGGCGATAGCAAACCACTCCAGTATCTTTACCAAGAAAACCCCAAATAGAGTCACAAAGCATGAACCATGATTGAACCAAAAAAAATGCATTCCTAACCATTTACAAGACATTTTGCCACAGCCCAGTGAGGCAGGGTGAACGTGTGTATGCGCGTGTGTGATTTCACTGGTAGAGGGGAGTCTCTGTCCCTTCACCAATGCAGATTGCTACCTGCTCTGAAATTTACCTTCTTAACATAAGCACTGCTGTGCTTACTTTACAAATGAGCAAATGAGGCTGAGAAGAGTTGGGATCACACAGGTCTTCTGCGTCCTGACCCAGAGGCATCTCAGCTCTCCCTTGATTCCACTGTACCATGCTGTCTGAGCAGAGGGTGAAGCTGGCTACCAGCTGAGGAATTGTCCTGGCTTTGGCAAGTCTGTAAGTCAGTCTGCTGAGCCCAGAGAGGTTGACACCCCTACTGATGAAGGGGAGTCCCTCACTGATGAAAACACGGACTCTTGAAGTCTAAGGGACATCCCATTGTCATGATGAAGACCCAAGGAGTTATTTCCTTAACTACAATCTGATAGAAATGCTGCTTTGAAGCTAACATCCTATAAAGGGTTCTTCTAGCCTGTACCCTTTGCCACCTATTAAAGTGCAGCACATTCAATATCTTAGACTAATTCTAGTCCAACCAATATTAAATGGTCTTGAAAATATATTTTATCTGGAACTATGCCCAATGGGCAAACTATGCATACCCTTTGATCCAGCAATACCACGACTAGACTAGGTCCATATCCTAAAGAGATCATAAAAAAGGGAAAAGGACCCACGTGAACAAAAATATTAATAGCAACTCTTTTTGCGGTGGCCAAGAACTGGAAACTGAGGAGATGCCCACGAATTGGGGAATGGCTGAACAAGTTGTGGTATATGAACGTAATCATTGTTCCATAAGAAATGATGAGCCGGCAGACTTCAGAAAAACCTGGAAAGACTTATATGAACTGATGCTGAGTGAAGTGAGCAGAACCAGGAGAACATTATACACAGTAACAGCAACACTGTGTGATGACTAACTTTGATAGACTTAGCTCTTCTCAGCAATACAAGGATCCTGGACAATTCCAAAGGACTCATGATGGAAAATGCTATCCACTTCTGGAGAAAGAACTGATGGAATCTGAATGCAGATCAAAGCAGACTATTTCATTTTTTTGGTGGGTTTTTTTCTTTTGGTCTATTTCTTCTTTCACAACATGACTAAGATTGAAATATGTTTTACATGATTGCATATATATTGTGCCCGTGTTGGCGTGAATATATGATGAAGTAATCGACACAGAAAGACAAAGACATGGGGCTAGGCGAGTCGTATAGTCAAGCTATAGACTGATTTTAATGGAGTTACTGACAGTATTTTATACAGGTTAATTGCTGAGTCATCCAGACTTCAAAGAAGAGTACAATAAAGCATTGGTTAAGTTTTTTATCTCCTTGTTCCTAGGAGTGAGACACTATTTTTCCTCAAGGCTAACCAAACTGAAACATTTATGTTCTCTCCCATATAGATAACCAGATTGAAACATTTCTGTCATCTCCCACGTGGGTAATCAGCTACAAAGGTGGGTTTTCTTTGCCAGTTTTCTTATCCTAAAACTGGCCTTGCCATGCATGGGCCCATTTTCAATTGACCTTGCCTTGCCTAAACAGGATATAGCTGGCTCCCCACAATATATAACCTATATCAAATTGCTTACCATTTTAGGGAGGGGAGAGAGGAGGGAGAAAAATTTGGAACTCAAAAAATTTTTTTTAAATGAAGGTTAAAAATTGTCTTTACATGTAATTAGAAAAAACAAAATACTATTTTTAGAAGAAAATATATGTTACAATGATAGACAAAATGTACCTGGAAACACTTTTTTTTTTGTCTAGACAAGCAATGCCATCTTTATGCTGAAATCCCAGTCTGAGAACTTCCTCCACCAAAGCATCTCAGTAATTCACTGGTAACTCCCAGTCTTATCAGTTGCCTGGGGACACTGAGGAGTTAATTGTCACAAGTTGTAAGTGCAAAGGCAGAAATTAACCCCAGAGCTTCCCCATTCTCAGGACCAGGCCCATTTTAGAGCATTTCCTGGCTTGATATCAGGGCCAAAGGATCATAGATTTAGAAATGGAAGGCCCAGCCCTTCCAAGCCCTCATTTTACAGACGAGGGGGCTGAGGCCCAGAGTGGGCCTAACTCTAGGAGAGCCAAATCCAGCATTCTCTCCACTGTGCCACTTTGCAATGGGAGGGATTTCAGAGGCCACCCAGTTCCACCCCCTCATTTTACATGTAATACTTAGGCCCACACGGTCTATATGTATAGTGATAATCCTTTCAGATTATTTGAACCCTGATAAAGACCAAAGCCTGAACTAATCAAGCAGACATTTTTTCTTTTTGCTTTGTTCTAAAAATGCCCTTTCCTGTGTCAGCAACTTCAAAGACCAGATAAGGTTGATAAGGAATATTTTCCTATTCGTGATAGGATGCCTACAACCAGAATAGTGGGACTTCTCTTATCTTGGTATTCTAGAGATGTATGCTTATACAGGGAAAACACAGACATCCTGGGATCGTAATTTCCAATCGACACTACTTTGTCAATTTTCTTGTCTTACTGTATGTATGACTTATTCAGCTAAGAAACTTCCTTTCTCGTGATATGGATAAAAACATATGGAGACCATAAATTTGAGTTGGGATTGTACTAAAGTATATTTAAACCTTTTCATTCTTTTATCACTTAGTCAGAAGTTTCCTTCTGGCTTCATGATCATCTATCTGCTAGCTTTAAGGGAATAAATAATATAAATATATATCACCTAGCCTGTTTGCCTCTTTTAACCAAACTTTCAGGTCAACAATAGACGTGACTGGCAGATAGCACAGATAGGCTCTGTGGCCTGGCCTGCCTCTGAGGAGAGGCTAGGGCCAGGCCTTTACCACTCACACCAGAGCTGGGGGCCAGGGCAAGTAGGCCTCAGGAGCCCTGCAAGGTGGGATGCCCTTTCCTCATCTGGCCCTCTCAAACCCTGGTGGTCTAAGGGACGATAGATTCTGAACAAGCTCCCTTTACTGCTCTTAAAGGGATGGTGGCCTTGTGCTTATATTCACCAACTTCCTATCAAAGGCTAGTTCCATGAAAGATCATCACAACTTGTGAATATTGAGCAAAATCATTTATCCAAGCAGAACAAGCCAGCAGAAATCAGAGAGGTTACAGAGATTAAAATCTACCAAAGAACACACAAGAGTGAAAGAGCGAGGGAAGGATGGAGATGAGATCTTAGCTCATATGGGAAAGAAGAATCACCCAGAGAATGTCCATGTTCAGGAAGCCTCTAGGATTTCAAGCAAGTCCAGTGACATTATGGGGTCAGCTTCTCATACATGTCTGCCATTTAGAAGTCTATCTGTCTGTCTCTACTACCCCCTGGACTGTTCTCTGTCCAAATGTCTTTCCCCAAGAGTGTCTGGTGCCTGGTGCAAGTCTTTCCTGAACTCACCCTCCACCCCCTCCATTCTCCTCTGCCCTGTGTCTTCCTTGCTGCCATCCAGGCACTAGGTACCTTGTCCTCACCTAACCCACACAAATTTTCTGGCTGTGAAGAGGGTGAAGCCCCTCTCTGATGACTGCCCACCTCCTCCCTGGCCACTTCCCTTCTTCCTGGGCTAAACTCTGGGTTACAAAGAATGGCAAAAGGCAGTTCACTGCCCTTGAGGAGCTCACAGTCTAATGAGAGAGATGACAGGTAAATAATCTTGTACAAACGAGACCTAGATGAAACAAATTGTATAAAACCAACACAGGAAGCCAGGTGGGCAGTAGAGAGTTAAGAAGCAAGGGAGAGGACAGGCAGAGGAGGCACCAATTGTCCAGAGCCTTCTCAGGGAGTTCAGCTACAAAATGGGAGAGATATGGGGCCCCAGCTACTGGAATAGACTTAGAAGGACAGGACGGGTTGGAGGACACCGGCTCTCTCTCTCTTTCTTTCTTTCTTTTGCCTAGCACACAGTAGGTATTTAATAAGTATTTACTGAATTGTTTGGAGTTGAACCCAGCCAGTGTTGCAGGGAGGAAGGATGAAGGCAGGCTAAGTAAGGGGACCCCGGTGGTCTCGGCCACCCCAGGCTGCTGACCCATCAGATCTCGGCTCCCTTCATCTCCCACCCCGCCTTTGGGCACGTTCACCCAGGACACAAGGTCTCTGCCCGTTCAGTCGCTTTGAGGTAGCTCGGGGGAGGAGTAAGGGGGGTGGCAAGGTAACCCTCAGTTCGGCCTGTGCACGCCCCTCCCGCTCATCTCTTCACGTGGTTTCTCTGCCTCTAGCTCGTGAGGCTTCTACAGGCAAGGAAGGTGCTCTGAATGTCAAAAGTCCTAGACATGATGCCACCCACCAACACTCCATGTCGGTGTCCCCGGCAACTGGGCCACATTGCTCTCAAAGTCCTCCCTCCCTCCCTTTCCCCTGCAGCAGAACAGAGGAACCCGCTTTCCATCAGCAAACACTGCCTACTATGTGCCAGTCACTGACTAGGTGCTGGAGGGGCAGGAGTTTACCTTCTATATGGAGAAATATTGCATTTGAATACAAAGCGATTTGGGGTGAAGGCACCAGCATTGGCCATCAGGCTCCGAATCGTGTCTCTCAGTGATTCCAAGACGCCGAGATGAGGAGGGGCTGAGTCTGATGTCACTCATTCTGGACTAGACCCCCCCCCCCCCATTCCCCCACCGAAGTGGACCGGGTCGCTCTGCGGCATCTTGGTCGGATGACATAGGTCTGATGCCTGCTTGCCCAGGGAGGCGTGGGCGCCAGGAGCTTCTACACCCTCCCTGCAGGACGTTTTTCAGGTTGCTGTGTTAGGGTGTCAGAGAGAGAGAGCTGGCCTTGGAGGAAGGTCTTGGGTTCTAGCTCTACGTCAGTCACACCCTGGCTGTGAGATCACGCGCAAGTCGGGGCTGGGCTCAGGCACCGTGCCAAGCACTGGGCATACAGAGAAAGACAAAACACAGTCCCTGCTCTCCAGGAGGTCAGAGTCTAAAGTTCACAACTACGGCCGAACACACCTCCAGGATAAACCTAGGAAAGGGTGGGAAGGGTAGAAGAACGAGGAAAATGAGGAGAAGAAGAGAGCTTGTGACCCTGAGGTCAGCCCCGCAGGGCCCACCCCGCCCCACGTGCGCCGGTAAACAGGCTAAGGCGCAGGCGCGGCCCGGCCTCCACGCCCATTGGTCAGCCAAGCCCCCGCCCCCTCCAAAGAGCTCGCTGCAGGAGGAGTCTTCACTGCTGGCTGCCCTGGTCCTCCAGAGCAGTAGAGAGCTGAGGTCAGTGGCTGACCGCGGTCCGGCCATGGCGGCCTGGTTGCTGCTTTTCCCGATGCTGTCGTCTGTGCTTCTGGGTGGGGGCGGCTGGCGCCTTCCGCTGGCGTCAGACCCCGCGCTGGAGGCCCCGGCTCAGTTTGCGATGGAGGTTTATAACCGAGGCCGCGATCCTGGGGCTGCGGCGGTGCTGCAGAGCGTCCAGGGGCGGAGCCTGAAGGTGAGGGGCGGGGCATGATAGGCGGAGTCTGAAGGTGGGGGAGGAGCCTGTGTGGAAGAGGCAGGGACTAAGGGAGTAATTTTACTTCAGGGGCGGGGCTTGAGGGGATGGGTGCAGCCTGCAGGTATGGGGGGGGGGGCTACTGCTCAGGGGGCGGGGCCTGAGGGGATGCAGTGTAGCCTTCAGGTGTGGGCTACCAGGTGGGGCCCCCTCTGGAGACTGCCTGGTGGGGCTGGGGGCTGAGGGCTTGCCCTATGGTGGAGAGGGCCCTGGGAGAGTGAACACGTGGGGCTGGCCTTCTAAGGGCCTCCCACGGCTGGGGATGCAGATGCAGAAGAGAGACCGCTCCTACCTTCAAGGAGGGCAGCAGGAAAGGCCCAGGGTCCTGCGGGTGTGACAGCTGGTAAGCCAGCAATACCCAGGGGTCCACCGGGCCAAGCAGAGGGCCTTTGGGGCACTGGCACAGCAGTTGGGCCCTGACTAGTGATTTAGGAAGGGGAGAGTGGGCCCTGATTGAATGGAGGGGGAGAGTTGGGGTACAGCCGCAAGGGCTTCTCTGGGTGGGGTCAAACAAATAAAATTAGGGTCACTAAATTGTACATAAGGATCCCTGTGAACTGTATATCAACGTAGTTTTAAAACGTAACATTACCTGTTTTATTGTATTTTTTATTTATTTTGTTGTATTTCCCAATTACATTTTAATCTGGTTTGGCAGCACTGCCCTATGGCATTGTGGGCCTTATGCAGCACGTTTGACACCTCTGGACCAGGGCACTGAGTAGTAGGGCCTGGGAGAGAGGAAGGGAGGGGGAAGGCTCCCTGAGGCGTGTTTCTTCTGGGTGCTTTTAACATGGAAGACAGACAGACGGGGGTGGGGAAGAGGAAGGTCTTAGGCTGCCAGTTGGCATCTGTGGATGGGGTGTGAGGATGGAGGGGGCGTCTGCTGGATGAGGGCCATGGAAGACAGGCAGAGGGAAACCCCAGAGCTGGATTCAGGGGCCAGGACCCAGGTTCCCAGTTCCCCTCTGACCCCTCCCTCCCTCTTGTTCAGATGGCCCATGGGGTTCTGTACTCCCTGGAAGTGACACTGCATGAGCCGACTTGCAGCCTCTCCACAACCTGCAAGGACCCCCAGCCTTCAGGGACCCTGGTAAGCACTGAGCCCCAAAGCTGAGCCTGGCTTGGGTCCTGTGACTTCCTCAGTCCTGACTAGCCCTAACACATCCACAGTAAGGCTGACTCAGCTGTTCATGGAGTGTCATGGGTTAGGGAGATGACCAAACAGCCTGCCCCCTCACCCCTCAGGACTTAAACAACCACACCCTGAGTCACACCAGGCTCTTGGGGAACTGGTTCAAGGCCTGGTTTTCCCAGGGCTTCTGTGGGGACCTTACTCAAAGTGCCCAGTCTTTCTAGATGGGAAAGCGGCCACTGGGCTCCTCACCAGCCCAGAAGGCTTTGGACTTGGACCCCAGCCCCCTTTTCTGCATTCCAGGCCTACCCACATTTATTAAGTACCATTAATGGGCAATGCCTGTCCTCTAAGAGCTTCCATTGTGCTAGGAGGGCTGTAACATGTACTGAGAGTATTCCCCTGCTCTGGCCAAATTTCTCCTCAGACTCAAAGTTTCCTTATCTGTAAGGGAAACAGCCCCTACCTCAAGGGCTGTTGTGAGGTCTGGTGTGGTGGAAGAAGCCAGCTTTAGAGCTGCCTGGGAGACCCTGGGGAAGGCCCCCGGCTCCTTCTGTCAGATGTGGGGGAGTGGGGTGGGTCAAGCAGCCTCCAAGGGCCAAGCCTGGCATGCTATAATTAATGCGTGCTCTAGAATGATAATAATAGCCAATTTTATATAGTACCTACTATGTGTCAGGCACTGTGCTAAGCACTTTACTGTTATCTCCTTTGATTCTCACAACAGTCCTGGGAGGAAAGGGCTATTATTAATGCCATTTACAGATGGGGAAACTGAGGCAAACAGGGCTAAGTGACTTGCCCAGGCTCACACAGCTAGGAAGTTCTGAAGCTATATTTGAATTCAGATTTTCTTAACTCCAGGCCTAGAACTCTATTGACTGGTGTCATTAAGTAATAGGCATTTATTAAGCACCCACTATGTACCAGGCATTATGCCAGGCAACGGGATGCAAAGATAAAGAGGACATTGTTCCTGCCTTAAAGGAGATGATGGTGGTGGTGGTGGTGGTGGTGGTGATGGTGGTTGTGGTGATGATGATGGTGGTGGTGATGATGGTGGTGGTGATGGTGATGGTGGTGGTGGTGATGGTGGTTGTGGTGATGGTGATGATGGTGGTGGTGGTGGTGCTGATGGTGGTGGTGTGATGGTACAAAGGAGAAGTCAGGGCAAAGAGCTCTCAGAAAGCCTGAGGAGGAAGAAAACCAACCCTTTGAGGGCCCTTAGAAACCCTCCAGTCCAACCCCAGCCCCATCCTACACAAGAGGAAACTGAGTCTCAGACAGGTGAAGGGATGTGCCCAGGGTCACACTGAGACCTCAGCCTTCTTGACCCCAAGTGGGCTGCCTCTCTAGGAAGGGGTCTGTGCTGTGCCCCTAGCTGTCCAGAAGCCCTGCCCTGACCCCGCTCCCCACTTCCCAAGGACAGCTCCATCCCCCGCCCCAACACAGACTCATTCCTCTGCCTCAGCTTTGTCGTTTTGAAGTCCTGGACCAGATGTGGGCCAAGCAGATGCTGCTGAAGCAAGACTGTGGCCAGCCTGGTGAGAAGAGAGAGCCCTGCATGCAGCCCTGAGGAGTGGCTGGGGTCACATGGTGGGGGGGGGGGGCTGGGCCTGGGCTTCCCTAAATGGCTGCTCTTCCTTTCACCCTGGCTAGGGGCCCAGCATCTTCCGTGGAGTTCTGGCCATCAGCCTCCCATCCCCCCACCACAGGTAAGAAGCCAGAGCAGTCCAGGTGTGGGCCTCCCTGGGGCTGTTCTTAGGGCCCCATGCGGATCTCATCCCCCCCCCCAGCCTCTCCCCCTGCTCAGGACGGTGTGGGCAGCCAATCCTTGTGTTTCAGGGTGACTCAGTGCAGCTTATCATACTCTTCAAGGACTTCCTCTCCACCTACAACAAGAGCTATGCCAATGCCACAGGTGAGGCCCACCTGCCTGGGGACCCCTCCCCACCCCCATCCAGGGTCTGCACTTCTTACAGATGAGGGCATTGCCCAGCCCTGGCGGGTCAGTGCCGTCTCCAGCCTGCGGGCCAAACCAAGACCCTGCGGTTCCGCAGGTTCCAGGAGTCTTTCGGCCCCATCTCATGGTGTCTGAGGGGCCAGGGACGTCAGGAAGACCCAGGGCCACATTCTTCCTAGGGGGGCGACCCTTGAGCCTCAGTTTGTGCAAGATGTTGGGGATGATGTTTATACTTCGAATCGCCTCCTCATGGGGCGGGCAGCTGGTGGCACAGTGCACAGAGGGCTGGGCCTGCCTGGCGTCAGGAATTGCCAAATGCAAATCCTGCCTCAGATGCCGTGTGACCCCGGCCTGGTCACAGAACTAGTGCCTGCCTCGGTCTCTTCATCTGTACAACGGGTCCCCCAGTTGCGGATGCAGCGAGATCCTATCTTCGGGGATGTGCGAATGCTCGCCGTTGTTATTTTTGTCACTGTCACTCATTGGCCTCAGTTCTTCGCTTCGTCTCCCCCCGCTTTCTCCTTTCACACAGCTAAAATCACGTTATAGCAGTGACTTTCCTGAATCAGGTCTGAACCGTCACTCACCTCCTCAGTAAACTTCTGCTGCTCCCCACGGGCTTCTGGAACCCCTCTGGGCTTTGACAAGGAAAGGGAAGGGAACAGGCATTGATTAAGTGCCTGCTGTGTGCCAGGCACTGTGCAGAGGACTTTACAAATATGCCCTCCCTGGATGAGGTCCCCTCCCAGCCTGGCCTCCCTTTCCCTCTGTTCCTCACACGTCCCACCTCCATCCCTTTGCCCAGGCCGTTACCCTTGCCTGGAATGCCCTCCTTCCTTGCCTTGTTTCTCCCAAGGCTCAGCTCAGACGCCATCTCCTCTAGGAGGCCTTCCGCGCTCCCCCCACACCCCAGTTCTCTGGTATCCATTTCTTTGGGCTTTGTGCACGTGTTTTCTCCTCCCATAGAATGTAAGGTCCTTGAGGACAGGGACTCTCATTTTGGGCTTTCTAGCTACAGCGAGTAACGCGGGGCTTGGCCAGTCAGCCGGTCAACAAGCACCTGTTAAGCCCTTCCTGTGTGCCAAGGCCTGTGCTAAGCGCTTCATGTGGAGGACAGACCCAAGAGCTCCCTCTGTACCTTCCAGAACAGACAAGATAAATGCCGTGTCATTGAGAGGGGGAAGGCGCCCCCTAGTAGGGGTATGTAGGGGGTGGGGCTCTGGGAAAGGTCTCTGTGGAGGGCGGCATTTCAGCTGACATGTGAAGGAAGCCAAGGAAGCAGAGGAGGAGGTAGAGGTGAGGACAGAGAACTTTCCAGGCATGGGGTTAGGTGGGGTAGGGAACCTGTGGCCACATGTGGCCCTCTAGGTGCTCAAGTGTGGCCCTTTGACTGAATCCAAACTTCACAGAACAAATGCCCTTAACGAAAGGATTTGTTTTATGAAACTTGGACTCAGTCAAAAGGTTGCACCTGAGGACCTAGATGGCCACATGTGGCCTCAAGGCTGCAGGTACCCCACCCCTGGGGTAGGGGTACGCAGATAATATTTGTAATGTGCTTAGCTGCCAGGCACATAGTAGGTGCTTAATAAATGCTTGTTCACTTCCCTTCCCCTCATCCTGCCCATTACTCCCTGAATGAATGAAGCATTTATTAAAAACCTACTAGGTGCAAAGCACTGTGCTAAGCTCGTGCCCTCAAGGAGCTCCCACTTTGATGGGAGAAATCACACACAAGAAGGCTTCAATTCCAGTCAGAGGGGGAGCTCCCAGGGTCCTTAGGGGCAGCCTACTCTTCCTGGGAAGCCCCGTGCCCCAAATGCCATTGCGTCCCAGAGCGCAGCTTGGTAAAACCCCCTCCTCATCCATAGAGACACAGCGCCGTCTGGGCATCTTTGCCCAGAACCTGGAGCTAGCCCAGAAGATGCAGGAGTTGGACCAGGGTTCTGCCGAGTACGGAGTCACCAAGTTCAGTGACCTCACAGGTACGAGGGGGCAGCAGGATCAGCTTCCCCTCCCCCCGGGGGCCCGCTGGTCAGAGTGTTCCCTGGGACAAGTGAGGTCTGCCAGGCATTGTTGATATGAGCCACCCTTAGCAGCCTTTGCCGTATCCAGCCTCGGCTCCCCCCCCCCCCCGCTGACAGGCTGCTCCCCCTACGGTGTCCGCTTCATTCCCCACAGAGGAGGAGTTTCGGACTTTCTATCTGAACCCCCTATTAAACAGCCTCCCAGGCCAAGCTCTGAGGCCAGCCCCACCTGCCAAGGGCCCAGCCCCTGCTTCCTGGGACTGGAGAGATCATGGGGCTGTCACCGAAGTCAAGAATCAGGTGAATCTTGGCAATGGAACAGCTCTGGGAGGGGTGGGTGTAGGTGGGAGGCTGGCTGGCCAGGGAGGAAGTAGTCAGGGCTAAAGAGTCTGAAATCTTGGGGAGCCTTGGGTGGGGGGGGTTGGGCCCCAAGGCAGCTGCCGTTTCTCTTTTTCTTCCCAGGGTATGTGCGGGTCCTGCTGGGCCTTCTCTGTCACAGGCAATGTGGAAGGGCAGTGGTTTCTACGCCATGGGACCCTGCTGGCCCTTTCTGAGCAGGGTAAGGATGGCTGTAGCTCGAGACCTTTCCCTGGCCCTGCCCTGACCGCTGGGCACCTCATGACTTTTTGTATCCCTCCTTGCAGAGTTGGTGGACTGTGACACCCTGGACCATGCCTGTGGCGGAGGCCTTCCCTCCAATGCCTATATGGCCATTGAGAGACTGGGTAAGGGGAGGGGATACCTGGGGGAGGGGAGAACCCAGTGAAGGAGGGGGGAGCCCAGAGAGGGACGGGGAGCCTAGGGAGGGGGGGGGAGCCCAACCAGGGAGGCGGCTCTGGCCCTGCTCCCTTAGCTCTCTCTCTTCTCAGCCCGGCCCAATGCTTGGTCTCCCCCGCCTCCCTCCTCCATCCTCCTCCTAACCCATGCTCTGCTTCCCCAGGTGGGCTGGAGACAGAGAAGGACTATGGTTATGAGGGCCGTAAAGAGCGCTGCAGCTTTTCTCCTGACAAGGCGAGGGCCTATATCAACAGCTCCGTGGATCTGAGCCGTGATGAACAAGGTAGAGGAGGAAAGGCTGGAAGGGAAACTGTCTTGAGGAAGACCCTCAGCTGTCTCAGCTGCCTTGGGGGCTACCCTGTATAAGTAACCCCCATTTATTTCCTTCACATCCCAGAGCTCGCAGCCTGGCTGGCGGAGAATGGCCCCATCTCCATCGCTCTCAATGCCTTCGCCATGCAGGTGAGGGAGGGTACTCTGGCCTCTGCCTCCCCCCCCCCCCCCCCAAGCCCTCCCCCAGGCTCCAACTTCCTACTCTCTCTCCAGTTCTACCGCCGTGGGGTCTCCCACCCATTCCGGCCCCTCTGCAGCCCCTGGTTCATTGACCATGCTGTGCTGATTGTGGGTTTCGGCAATCGTGAGTCACCCAGCGTCCCCTGGGCAGCTGTGGGGTGGGGCTGGCCAATTCAAGACCGTTTGGCACCATCCCTTTCCTCCCCAATAACTTCAGCCCCTGAGAATTAGATTGGGTTTTTCAAGCCCCCATGTCTGAATGACACGCCTATTTGAGGGTGTCTCATGATGGAAAAATGCCCAGCTCAGACATCCTTCCCTTTGGACAGTACCCTGTCTCATGCAGTATGATCTCTCGATGAACCCACAGGGGCTTCTGGGGCCAAGGCTGGGCCCTCCCAGGGCCCCTCCTGGCTCTTGGAGCCATCATGGTTTCTGTTCCCCAGGCTCAGGCATCCCCTTCTGGGCCATCAAGAACAGCTGGGGCCGAGACTGGGGTGAGGAGGTGAGTAGTAGCCGTTCTCCCTTCCCCCATCCCATCACTCCCCTCCCATTCGCTCACTCAAGCTCTTTTTCCCTCCCTGCTTCTTCCTCACAGGGTTATTATTACTTATATCGAGGGGCCCGGGCCTGTGGGGTGAACGTCATGGCCAGCTCTGCTATCGTGGACTAGAGAGCCTGCTTGGGTCCGGAATTGGTAATAGCAGTACCCGCTCTGGGCAGGGCAATGTCTCAGAAGCTGCCCGGCCTGGTTCGTGAACTCAGACCCCCTAGACTTGCCTAGGCTAGTGTGGATCATCCCTGTTGGTGTTGGCACTCTCAGCCCTGCCAAGGGCTGTTTGAGGACAAGTAGCTTGGTGTGGGGAGGGAGGCAAAGGGCTGAGGGCCCAGCACCAGCCAAGAGTAGCTGGGGGCCCACATGGAGCAGGATGTCAGAGGCTGATGGAGAGAAGGGGTCCCTTCAAGTGAGGCAGGACCCCTGGGATCTGTTCTGGGAGTTCAGGGATTGCTGCTTGCCTCCGATCTGAAGATCTAAAGCCCGCTTCTGTCACATTCCCAGCTACTGTAGATAAGGCCCCCCTCTGTATGACGGTGTGAATTCTTCTTCCTCCCCTAGCTGAGATGAAAACCACATCTGTTACAATTGAAGGCCTGTGCCTGACCACCCTCTAGCATCAATAAAGATAGGACCCTTCCTGTGTCTGGGTGATTATTCCTGCACCAGCGTCTGAGGGTATCCAGGGCACACACAGTCAGACCGTGGCTGTAGCAGCTTCAGCCTCGGCCTGCAGGGAGGGAAGTTTTCCCTAAGGTGGGGGAGTAGGACTGCCTCCTTGTGGGTCCCAGGCCTCCGTGGTCCTGCGTTGCCAGAGCGGCTTTTGCAAAGCACAGGTCTGACTGCGCCACTCCCCTAATCAGTCAACTCCAGTGGCTCCCTAGCCCTCCAAGGTCAGAGGCAAGCTCCTTGGTTCAGCTTCCGAAGCCCTTCCCAACCTGGGCCTAGGCAGTGGTCATCACCTGCCCTGGTCCAGTCACACCAGCCCACCTCCCTTCTGCCTTTTATAAACCCTGGTTTCCTTTCCAGCATGGTGCAGCCACCTCTTACTAGGCCTTTGCTGATCTCACTCCCATTCCTTTCCCCTCCAGCTGCAAGGGTCTCTCCCCAAAAGGGCATTTGCTTTGTATATTCCTATGATCAGCTTGGCTTACCAAATAGTGTCAGCTCCTTGTGGGCAGGGGAAGGTTCCTTGTAGCCCCAGGGCTTAGCACAGTGACTGACACATAGTAGGTGCTTAATGGATGCCCCTGGCGGTCACTGGCCCTAGATCTTGCCTCTTCTTTGAAGCCATTCCCTTCACACTGCCCCCCCCCCCAAGGCCAGAGCCTCTGCAGCCCTAAGGAGGGATGGAATGTGACCTTTTCTAGGCTCTGAGCCCACAGAGCTTCCAATCTTCTCCCTGTCCCCAGAACAGAATAGAGAGTGTCCCAGCCAGGAAAGAGGGAGCTTTATCGAGCACAGACAGTGGGGAGGTGTCTAAGGGGGCGGGTGTCTCTGAGCTCCCAGGTCCCTTGCCTTGGGAAGAGGAGACGGTCAAAGAACATTATTGGGAGAATTGGGGGAGGGGATCCAGGAGTCAGCTTAGGTGCTGCCCGAGAAAGGAGAGGGTCAGATGTTGAAATGAGCACTCTTGGGGGATGTGAGGGAAGGGTTGGGGGTCAGAGGTCACTCTCCCCATAGAGGGCATTCGAGAAGGCTACGTAGTCCAGAGCCCCCGAGGGAGCCCCAGGCCCAGTGTAGGCGACCATGCGGCGGATGCAGTACTCAGCCTGCTCTGGTGGCAGCTCCCGCCGCAGCTCCTCCCCAGTGATGTAATTCTGTGGGAGAGAAGGAGGCTGCTCACAGCCCTGCTACCTGCTCAGAGACCAGCCCCTGATCCCGGGAGGAGAGGGCTTCTTGGACCAAGGTCAAGGTGCCCCAGCCTCCAGCCCCTGACACATACTTTGTCTCCTGCCAAGATCTTGAAGGAGGCCACCACCTGCTCTGCTGTGTCTGTCTCGGCTGTCTCCCGGGTCATAAAGTCAATGAAGGCCTGGAAGGTGACGACCCCAGCTGCGTTGGGGTCCACCATGGTCATGATGCGAGCAAACTCAGCTTCCCCCTGCAGAGGCAAGCCCCCAGTCGTCATCATTCGTTCCTTCCTTTGAAAAAGCACTTATTAAGGACCTCCTATGTGCCAAGCATTGTGCTGGGCAATGGGGACTCAGAGATGAAACAGTCCTTGTCCTCAAGAAGCTTATACTCTACTGGGTAGGAACACCATGGACAAAGAGGGAAGAAGCATTAGAAGCCAGGGGTGGGATCAGGAAAGGCCTCCTGTGGGAGTGGCCTATTGGCTAAACTGTGAAGGAATTCATGCACTATTCTAGGCATGGGGCACAGCCTTTGCAAAAGCTTGGAGATGGGAGATAGACTTGTGTGTGGGGAGAATGTGTAGAGTAAAGGAATGGTGATATAAAGCAGGAAAGTCAGATTGTGAAGAATTAAAGGTTAGCTTAGCACAGGTTTGTTTTGTTCTAGAAGTGAGAAGGAGGGAGCCACGGGGGCTCTTTGTGCAAGGGAGGGGCGTGGTCAGAGCTGCCTTCCTGTCCTGCTCCAGAGGGCCTGGAGGGTGCTGCGTGCACTGGAGGAACACCCACCAAGTCATAGCCCATGGAGATGAGACAGGCTCGGAAATCATCTGGTTCCATCATCCCATTGCGTTTCTGTGATCAGCAAAGAGAATGCCAGGCCTTGAGCCTCGGGGCCTCTGCTGCCCCCCACCACATGAAGAACCATAACTGGCTCTCCTGCCCTGCCCGCCCTGCCCTCTGTGCCTGCCGGGACCCTGGGCTGACCCTGTCAAAGTGGTTGAAGGAGGCCCGGAACTCGTTCAGTTGTTCTTGGCTCAGGCCCTTGGCATCCCGAGTCAGCACTTGGTTCTCCACCTCATTGATGGTCCGGGCGATGGAGGTGAGCAGCTGTTCCCAGCCCACGCGGATATGCTAGAGGGAGGGGAGGAGGGAGAGAGCAAGATACTGGTCCTCAGCAGCCAAGGCAGAATGGGAAGGGCAGATGTCCCAGGTCCTCCCCAGCTCTAAAATCCCTGGAGGCAAGGATCTGGATTCAAGTTCTGACCCTCTTGGAGCAGTCAATTTCTCTTTTTGGGCCTCAACTCTCTAAGGCCCCTCCCAGTCCTGACATTCCCTATTCTAAGTGGATAACAAGGAGACAAAGTGGATAGAACCTATCTGCTCCTGGCTTTGGGGCCAGCTGACATTCCCTGTTCTCCAAGGACCCTCCCAGTTCCGCCATTTCCAGTTCCAGGGACCCTCTCAGCTCTGATGTTCCAGGTTCTGAGGCCTCTTCCAATTCTGCCGTTCTCTGTCCTAAAGGCCCTCCCAGTTCTGATGTTCCCTGTTCCAAGACCCCTCCCCCAGCTCTGGCAGTCCTGACCAAGTCACCAAACCGTTCACTGCCTTTGCCTCTGAGATCTGGGTTTGTGCTCTAAGGAGCTCAAAGGGAGCAAGGGAAGGGTCCCCACGGTGCTACATGCTTGGGGGAGCAAACCATCCTTCGATCAGCCAACCCTTATCAAGTACCTGTTAGGCTCCAAGAGCCAGAGTCAAGCGGGTGCCTGTGGATTGGATGGGGATAGCGGGGCAAGAGGTAACAGAATGGGACTGCACCATCAGAAGTGCGAAAACGAGGAACTGAGGGAATCCTGGGAAGATTGACTCAGCCAAGGAAGCAAACCGGGAGGATATTGTGAATGCAGGAACATAAAGAAGAGCACTGAGACTGCCTAAATGTCAGGCCCAATCTTAGTCCCAGAGGCAGGTGGTGACCGCTGTGCCCCTCCTTCCTGGAGAGGCGGGGGGCTACGGGTGCTGAATGCTATATATGCTGTCAGACATGCTCATTTCAGTGATCGGTTTGGCTTAGCTGTTTTTGTTTCAAGGGTAAGTTCTATGGGGGGAAATGCATCACTAGGAAATTACTGTGGCACAAAAAAGAGGTTAACACTTTTTAAAAGAAAGTTTTCCTTAAAGCTTCATGTTTAACTATAGCATTTACCTTGATAAAAACGATGATGTTATCCCTGGTACCCACCCAGACCTGTCTATTTTAGTCCCCTCCCCACTAGTTCTCATCCTCCTATTCTTCCTCCTCCTCCCTGTCTCTTGTCTCTTCCTCCCTCCTCCCCCTCCTCCTCCCTCTCCCCTCCTCCTTCCTCTCCCCTCCTCCTTCCCCTCCTCCTCCCTCTTCCTGCTCCTCCCCCTCCTCCTCCCCCTCCTTCTGCCCTCCTTCCTCCTCCCTTCTCCCTCCTCCCCCAACACCTTTCCCTGGCTCTGCAGGCTCCTCTGCTCCCACACCAACCTCCATGCTGTAGACAGTGTGTTTGTTGTCAAACACCAAGCTCTCCTGTAGCAGCTGGTGGTCACCCTCAAGCCGGTCCACATTGCTTTTATAGTTGATAATATTTTGTTCTTGCTGTCTCAGCCCTGCCATCTGTTCCTCTAGGGAGCCAGCCAGCCCCACTGCCAGCCGTCCAACTTCCTGCAGGGGCAAAGACAGGTTCACCCTGGTCAGAGCTGTACCTAGATTGGGGCAACTGAGTCGTGTCCAACTTTTTATGACCCCATTTGGGGTTGTTTGTTTATCTTTTTATCAAAGATACTGGAGTGGTTTACCATTTCCTTCTCCAGCACATTTTATACACAAGGAAACTGAGGCAAAAAGGGTTAAGTGACCTGCCCAGGGTCACACAGCTAGTAAGTGTCTGAGGCCAGATTGGAACTCAGGAAGATGAGTCTTTCCTACTCCAGGCAGGCACTCTATCAACTGTGCCACCTAGCTGCCCTGGTTGGGGCAACTAGAGCTTTGCCCTCAGGCGCCAACTTTGGGGGGGCACTTCTTCCCATGCAAATGCCTCTTAGTAGAGGCACGCTAGTGCATGCTCCCCACCTGTTGCCCTTTCCCTGCTTTCACCTGCTCCCATGGGATAGTCAATGTCATTGGATCGCAGATTGAGCTCTCTGGGTGGTTTCCACTGACTGGGTCTTTATACCCCATGTCACAGCTCCAGGCCTGGATCCTTACACCAAACCTTTTGTGGAGTGCCAGGAATCGGGGAGGAGGGGCTTGCTTGTCTGGGAGGGATCATGAGTCTTTCCCCCATCCCAGGAGAGCTTTCCCAAGACCAGCCTGCCCCTGCTTCTTTCCAGGTTCTGAGGTCTCTGTTTTCTACCACCTGAAGTCTTTCCCCGCATAGGACTTTGGGTCCTGAGGTCTGAGGATTCTCCTCAAGTCTTCTCCTCCAATTGAATTTTCCCCAGTCACCAAAATTCTCCCTTACATTCCTGCTGCATCCCCAGATCCAGGTCCCTCCCCACAGGGGAGGAAGCCCACCTTCGTGTGGCACAAGACATCGAGGGACATTCCCTCCAAAGAAGGGCTAGGGTGGACCCTGCCCTCATCCCCACACACCCATTGACGCCAGTTCTCCTCACCTCTACTTTTCCCTGAATCCAAGGGCCGATGGCATTGGCCTGAGCTGCAAACTGTCTTCGGAGCCGCTCGTTTGCCTGCTGGCGGGCCAGCTCCTCCTGCAGGGTCTGGTCACGGCTAGGCACCAGCTTCCGCACCTGTGCAATCAGGAGGCTGGGATCAGGTGGGTTGGGAGGACAGGAGGGTGGGCTGGTCACACTGTGTGTGGGCAGGCCATGTGGGGATGCGGGGATGTGAGGAAGGGGATGCCTCTCCCAGGCCCCCCAGCCGCTAATGCCTCCCCCTTGTCCGGCTCCCTTCATATACTCTGCCTGGAGCTTGGACACGTCTACATGTGTACCATTAGAATGTAGGTTCTCTGTGGGCAGGACTGTGGGTTTGGGGCTTTCTCGTATTTGCCTTTGTGCATTTAGTAGCATGCCTGGAATGTAATAAGCACTTTATTAATGCTTGTGGACTGATGGCAGAAGCCTTAGGGGTAGAGGGAGCACATTCTCTGGCCTTCAAGGACTGGAACCCAGCCTGATGGCTCTGCTCCCCTTCAGCAGGCCAAAAACCTCCGGGCTGCCATCACTCCCTATCAATCAACCAGCCAACCCACAAACACTTATTAATCACCCGGGGTGAGGTATCCAAACAGTCCCTGCCCTCAAGGGCATTGCTGGTGGACTAGAGCAGCAAGGGGTTAAGTGAGATGGGTACAGACATCCTGTACCACTAGCTGGGTGAGCCACAGACCTTCCAAGCCTCAGTGTGCCCGTCTGTTAAATGAGAGGAAGACTTGCAAGCCCTACCTCAGACTTTTGTTAAGTGTAGCATAAAAAGCTAAAAGGCCCCAATTAAACTATCTTTTAAAAAGAGCGACGGAGACAGGTGACCGGCAGGATTTGGGGAGAAGGGCAGGAGCAGAGCGAACCCAAAGCCGGAAGGCAGGCCAGTGGGGGCCAGAACAGGATGGCTATTCAAGCTCAGGATGCACCCAGCAGTGACCAAGGTCTTACCATCTCCCACTTGCTAGTGATGTCCTGGGGTGTGAGGCTTATATAGGGGTTGGTGACAGTCAGGCGCAGCCCGTAGGTCTGACAGATCTTCTGAATCTCTCCCTGGATGCCCAGGATGGCGCCCCGCTCCCGGTCAGCCTCAGGCAGAGTCGCCTTGAACTGGTCATGAGCTGTGATAAGGCTCTGAGGAAGGTCAGAAAGGGCAGAATCTTAGAAGCCAACCTCTCTGCCCCCAGCCTTTCTTGACACCCAGGAGTCCAAAGGGGGAGGTGGGTCACCTAATGGGGGGGGGGACTAGATGCCCTCTGAGGCCCCAGGCTCGATCCTTCAGGGGACAACAGGAGGAATCCTGAGGGTGAGAAGTCTGGGCTGGCCAGGAGGGGTGGCAGGTTGGCGTGCAGGGGTTTCTGGAGCACCTCCTTCCTGGCCATGAACAACCTCTCCATCTCTCTACTTCTTTGGTCTTAAGCCCATTCAGTGCCAGGGCACTCAGACCTGGGGAAGCCCATGCCCCAAGGGGAAGTCTGCACAGCCCCACCCCACCCCCGCCCCTCAACATAAGAGATGTGGAGAGAGATGCTTCCTAACAGGCTGAGGACCGGCGGGGCCATCGGAACTCCAACAGACACAAGGTGTCACCGCAGGCAGCTGCCAGGGGCCAGTTTCTTAGACGGTATTGAATTAGCTGAGGGGAGGGGAAGGAGGAAGCCAAGCACCCTCACCATAGGCTGTCTGATCTGTCAATCAGTCTCAGCACAGCCAATGATTGGAGAACAACCACGTAAAGACACTGACTGGAAGTTCAGTCAGCCAATGACGTTGGCGGAAAGAGGAAGAGGGCAGGGTATTCTCCCTCAACATATTATAACTCTTTCTGGGACCCCATTACTGACACAGAGCTGCTGTCTCTGAGTGACCCACCTGGGTCTCCTCCGCTGAATGCACCAGCCACACATCCTGCAGGTCCTCCACTGCCCCATCCAGCCAGTTGTTGAAAGGGGCCGCCCGTCGGGCAAATTCCAACTGCAGCTGGTCTATGGTTTCCAGGAGCTTCTCCATCCTCTGCGGATGAGGGTGGAGAAGGGGCAGAGGTTGACCACAAGGTCTGCTGTGCCCTGCTCTCCCCGCCTCTGCCGCCCATCCCCAGGCCCTCCGTCACCTCCAAAGCATCCCTCCTTTTCTGAGTCAGAGTCCCCAGCGAGTCCCACTGGTCACAGATGGCCTGGCAGCGGCTGTTCACTGAGGCTGCATCATGGTAGTCCAGTTCACTGAAAGGGGCAAGGCATCGGCTGACTGTGCAGGGCCAGGGTGGTCCCGGCTCTGGCCCTGAGCCCCCTCCCCACCTCCCTCAAGGACTTCTATGCTGATGGAGAAGCGATGGCCTTGGAGCAGGGACACCCAGGCTTACTTTGTCTTACCCTGGGCATGGTTATAGCAACCCATTCCCCATCAGCACTGGCACAGGGCTTCCTGTGGGACACAGAGACCTGGCTTCGAATCCTGCCTCTGCCGCTCACTAACCCTTACCTTCCTATGTACAATCAGCAATTTAGACTAGGAGGCCCCGCAGTACCTTCCAGCTCAGGGTCCCAGGGTCCAGGTTAACCTTCTGCTAGAGGTCCCAGACCTCCGACATCTTTGTGCCTTCCTTCTGCTGCTGCTTAACTCCAATGTATCCTGTCTATTGCAGCTGGTTTGTCTGTACTTGTTTGCGTGTTGTCTCCTTTACTGAGCTGTGAGCTCCCCGAGGGCAGGAGCTGTTTTTGTTTTGGTCTTTCTTTGTATCCCCAGTGCTTAACACCATTCCTGGCACATAGTAGGTGCTTCAGTTCTACTTGACTTATATCCATGGACAAGAGCGTGCCTGGCACACAGTAGGTGCTTAAGTGCTACTTGACTTCTATACTCATGGACAAGAACAGTGGCTAGCGCATAGTAGTCACTTTAAAAATGTTTGTTGCCTTGGTCAGTTTACCTCTAAGGCCCTTGGTTTACTCATTTGTAAAATGCAGGTGATGACGATAAAAATAGCTAATACTTAGGTAGTGGGGGCAAAGAGGCATTGTGGGCAGTGAGCCAGCCTCAGAGTCAGGAAGGGTTCAAGGCCAGTCTCTGCCATAACCTAATGGGTGACACTGGGCAAGTCTCTCACTGCTCAGTGCCCCAGATCACTCCCCATAGGGAGTGACCATAACTTGGTCTTGCTGAGCAGGTAGCAATCTGCACTGGTGGAGGGAATTTCCTCAGTGGGAGTTCTTGACACCCATGAAATCCCAGGGCTGGGCCCCTGGCAGCCAAGGCAGAGCTGGGGCTGGAAACCCTGCCTTCAACTACTTCAATTTGACTTTGTTAGGCATAAGATACTGTGACAGGCTTTGAGGATCAAAACTGAACAGGGCCCTGCCCTTGGGGAGATTCCATTCTCCTGGAAGGCTACAGCTGGCAGAGCAGGATCTCAGTTCGAGTTCTGTGTCCAAAGCATTTTCACTACCTTCCTGGATTGGGAGGGCCTGAGAGGGCCCAGCAAGCATAGACGGATTACCGTAACCCTTCCCAAAAAATATCCCCCAAAGGACAGAGAAACCAGCCCAAAGTCTATGGGTTACTAATGCGGCAACGGAAGGTGGGGAGGGGGTGCCAGCTTTGGCTGGAGGCAGGAATCATGGGAGAATGAGATGGAAACCAGAATCCTGGTAGTCCCGGCAGGGGGAGGTGATGCCCAGCCCGACAAAGAGTAGAGAGGGAGAAGACGGAGCATCCCGTACTTGAGCTCCTGGGCGATGGCTGCAATCTGCTCCACCCGGTCTTGGTGGGCAGCCAGGTCGCTCTCAAAGGCCTCATGCCGCCTCAGCAGGGCCCGCACCTCCTGCAGGGAGGCTGACTCATAATCCCGCTGGCTCAGCATATCTTCCTTTCCTGGGGAAGGAAGAAGCCACCCAAGTCAGAAGAGTCAGAGGGCATGGGGCCAGAGGGGACTTCAAACCCCACAGTCTGATCCTGCCACTCTACAGCAGGACAAACTCTGACTCAGCATGGGGAAGGGACCCTTCACCCAAGGCCATGTGGTAGGACCCCGACCCAGGCCTCCCAATGCCTGGGGCCTCCCTGTGCAATCTGGACAACAGTCATTCATTTTACTAGTTATTTTTATCAGAAGCACCAGCTGATATGCAAACACAGCCAGAAAGAAATACCCACAATACTATCCCCAATGAGAGACCATGCCACCTCTGCTGGAATACTTCCAGTGATGGAGAGCTCACACCTTCCACTTTGGAATGGCTCTAATTGTTTGGAGGTTTTTTCCTGCTAAGTCATCTCTCTGCAGTTTTCCCCAGCTCCTGGCTCTGCCCTGGGGGCCCGAGGGAAGGTGCCTAAGCCCTCTTCTACATGCAAGTGCTTCAGATGCTTGAAGGTGGCCATCATGTCCACCCCTCACCACCCCAGAGTCTTCTCTGAGCTCCTCCAGATGAGTCTTGTGCCATGGGACTCCAGGCCCTCCCCTGTCCTGCTTGTCCTGCTCTGGACGCCATCCAGTGCGTTCATGTCCTTCCTGAACTGTAGTGCCCAGGCCTATGCCCTCCTTAGATTGCCCGCTGATCCCCAGTTCCTGAGGAATCCTGGTGCTGGACTGTAGTCAGAGATGTGCCAGAGTCCCGGTCTTTATTAATGACTTAGACAAAGTCATAGATGGGCAGGGCTATGGGCCACCAAAAGGAGTGAGGAGACCTGGGTTCGAATCCTCCCCACCTCTGATACTGTGGCTGTTGGAAAGTCTCTGAGCCTCAGTTTCCTTATTTCTAAACGGGTGCGATAATCCCTGTAGTCTCTGCCTCGCAGGGCTGTTACCTATGTAAAAGTCCTGGCAAACCTTAAAACATTAAAAAAAAAAGACTCATGGCTCTGGGCGACTAAACACAGAGAAGGTGCAGCCCCGCCTCGCCTTGGGCATGGCCCCTGCCCCAGGGAGCACAACTAGGGCCATGTGGAGGGGATGGATCAGGTGCCCTGCGCCCGTCCCATCTGGGCCTTTACCTCGGGTCCAGGTCTCATGCAGGGAAGCTTTCTGTCGGAACTTTTCCGCCAGATGGGTAAGGCGCTGGAGCCTCCGGATCTCTGCCAGCAGCCAGTCCTCATAGCCCTTCTCGGCCTGTTCCAGGCCCCGCCAGGCATTGGCGATGTCCTGAGGAGGAAGAGAGGGGCTCTCCTGCACCTTGGCCGGCCCTGGCCCTTCTGGGTGCCCCCTACCCCAGCAGGCCCTGGACCTTGGAGCTCACCGAGACCAGCTTGCCCTCCGAGGGCATGAAGGCAGGTCGGTGGCTGAGCCGAAGCTTGGTTTGCAGCGTGTTAAAGTTAATCTCCAGCTGACACTTCTCCTGCACGCGAGGTGGCTTGTGTAGACGCCGGTACTCACGGAAGTCCTCCAGCTTCCGCTGCATGGCACTCATGCTGGGCTCGCTGGTCCGGTTCTCCAGCCAGGGCACTGTGCGGCGGATCCATTCCAGCAGCTGGGGAAGGACGGTGAGGCGAGGAAGGTGCCTGGCTTACCCCCAGGCTTCACCAGCCTGGGCTCCTTCCCCAGCACACAAGAAGCTTCTGGGAAGCACTGACTACTTGGCTTTTGTTTTTATGCCTCAATGCAGAACGTACACTGGATAATTAGACATGGAGCCCTGCCGGTCCCCCCATTCCAGAACCTTCTTACTTCACAGGTCGGGCCACATCAGCCCCTGCTCAGAACCCTCGGAGGCTCCCTTTACTTGAGGGATGAAATGCACAGTCCCCCACAATCGGCTCCAACTTGGCTTTCCAGACTTTACCCTCCTGTCCATCATGTTCTCTCTACTCTGGCCAAACTGGTCCTTTCCCCATTCCTTAGGCATGTCTATGAGGCCATCCCCTCCCCAGATGTGTTTAAACTCACCATACCCCAAGCCTAGAATGGGCTTCCACCCACCCCGTGACATCTTGCTCTTCCTTCATGGCCCAACCCAGGTGCCGTGCCTTCCAGGAAGCCTTCCTGAGTTCTCCTGACCAGAAACAATCTCTCCCTCCATTAGCTTCTCATTTCTCTTGTATATTCAACACATTCTGGTTCATATCAACTAATTGGGTCCCATTCCTTTCCCATTAGACTGAAAGCCTCTTGAGGGTAAGACTGTTGTCTTATTTCATCTACCTTTTGGGTCTCTACAGGGCTGGGGGCTGGGGGGAGGGGTGGGAGACCCCAGGGTGAGAGGTGGATGGCAGGTTAACGTATATAATATGATACAATGTAACGTAATGTAACCTAACACAATATAACCTAACCTAACGTAATGTAATGTAATATAATGTAATATAAATTATAATTTAATGTTATATTATATTGTATTTTACGTATCATATAGGGGTCAGGAAGATGGCTGAACCAGCCAGTGGCTCGGCCAAGAAGGAATGAGATGTCTAGAAGAGGGAAGCAGGATTCTAAGCTTTCCAGAAGCTACAGACCCCAAAAGGCAGGGAAGCTGTTGGAACCCCGCAATCACACACCCACCTCACTGGCCAGCTTCTCATATTCTTCCATCAATTTTTCATTCTCCTGGTTCACTGCCAGCACCTTACAGATCCTATTGGCAGCTGTCTCAGCCTATAGTGAGAGGGTCAGGGGTCAAGATTCCCTAAGCCCGCTTCGTGGATGGATGTCTTTCTCTTCCCTTTCACAGGGCCAACTCTACTCCCCTATGTGGAGCTGGCCTGGGTTTCCCCCCAGAAGGTCATAAGATCCTGGATCTCCCCAAGGAAGGGACCTCCAGGACCATCAATCAAGGCCAGGCCATAGAAGATCGCAGAGAGGGGAAGGGACTTGATCAATGGACTTCTATGAAATACTCAGCCAAGTCCCTTTAACCAAGGTCGGTAAAATATTGTTTAATGTTGTGTCTTCTAATTGTCCTTTTATCTTAACTCTCTACCAGGCCACAAATTTCTCAAAGGCATAGTGCTCTGCATACAGCAGGCACTTAATAAAGGTTTGTTGAATGACGGAGTGAAGGAATAGAGGAGGGATGGGGGCTCCTTCCCCAGAGCCTGAGTCCTGGCACTGTAGGTCCCCTTGGAATCTGAAGCAGGGCATGTTAGCAACACTTCACATAGTGCAGGAGAAATTCAGGGGACCAGTGTCCTTGAGAGGGGACCAGGCTGGGAGCAGTCAGGATGGAGGAGAATGCAGGCTCCATCCCTAATTTGGAGATGTGCTGGGGACTGCTGTGGTTTCCATGCTGATCCTCCCCAGTTCCAGAGCCTGTGGCTGAGCATGGCCGGTAACTGTTAGGAGCTGGGAGTGGGGAGGGTTTGGGGGCCAGAGTAGCCTCCCCTCATCCCCTTTTATAGAATTTACAGAATTCTAGAGCTGGAAGGGACTTCAGACCCCACTTTATCCAGCTCCCTCACTTCACACGGGCAAGTGGAGGCCGACAGAGAGGAAGTGACTTGACCAGTCCCTCAGTGAGTTAGACCTAAGATTTGAATCTGGGTCTCCAGACTGGAAATTCAGGGTTCTTTTCATTGCACAGTCCCACCAGGCTAGAGATGTCTTTGTATCGTCAGCGTCCAGCACGGGGT
Organism: Trichosurus vulpecula; assembly: GCF_011100635.1. Classification (NCBI taxonomy): domain Eukaryota; kingdom Metazoa; phylum Chordata; class Mammalia; order Diprotodontia; family Phalangeridae; genus Trichosurus; species Trichosurus vulpecula. Next base: position 276,390,291 of record NC_050578.1, on the reverse strand, counting down.
CATGACTGCTTCCAGCCTGCTCATCTTTCACAGAAACTGGTCCCAGGTGTTTCTCCTGCACTGTGTGAAGCGATGCTAGCCTGCCCTGCTTCAGATTCCGAGGGGACCCTATAGATCCAGCAGGCATCAATTCCAGAGTTTAATGAATGAGTGATTAGCATGAATATTCACCTTTAGTCATGCTCTTCGGCCTTCAGAACTCTTACAGCTACTCAAAGTTTGTTCTCCCCATTTGACAGATCAGGAAACTAAGGCCCAGAATGATAAACTAGTGGCTTTCCCAGTGTCCCAGGATTTGAACCCAAGACCTTGGGAATCACACCTGTTCTGTGCCCACTGCTGCTGACCTGCCCTTGTCCCCCTGCCTCACCTCTGAGATCCGGTCTCCTCCCTCCCCCACCTCAGCCCCTGGAGTCTTCACCTGCTCAGCTCCGGCAAAGGCATGATAGAAGCAGGATACGTATGTCATGACGGCCTTCTCATCCGGCTTGGGGGTGTTCACAATATCTGGGGAGGGGGCAGGAAAGGGGGGCACTCAAAAATGCTGTCTTCCTCTCCTCCCCCCTCCCTCTGTTTCTCTCTGTCTCTCAATCTCTCTCCTCTCTCTTTCTCTGTCTCTTAATCTCTCTTCCCTCTGTCTCTGTCTCTCTGTCTCTTAATCTCTCTCCCCTCTGTCTCTGTCTCTTTCTCTCCCTGTCTCTTAATCTCTCTCCCCTCTGTCTCTCTCTCTATCTTTATCTCTGTCTCCCTCTCCCAATCTCTTTCAATCTCTTTTTCTGTCTCACCCTCCTTTTCTCTCCGTTTCTCTCTTTCTCTTTCCCTCATTTTCTGTTTTTCAGTCTCTCTCTCCTGTCTGTCTGTCTGTCTGTCTGTCTCTCTCCCTCCCTCTTTCTCCCTCCCTTTCTCTCTCTGTCTCTGTCTCTGAATCTCTCTCCCCTCTGTGTCTGTCTCTGTCTCTGTCTGTCTCTTAATCTCTCTTCCCTCTGTCTCTCTCTCTGAATCTTTGTTTCTGTCTCCCTCTCCCAATCTTTCTCTTTCAATCTTTTTCTGTCTCACCCTCGTTGGCTTTCTCTCTCTGTTTCTCTCTTTCTCTTTCCCTCATTCTCTTTCAATATCTCTCCCCTGTCTCTCCCTCATCTCTCTCTCTCTCTCTCTCTCTCTCTCTCTCTCTCTCTCTCTCTCTTTCCCTCCCTCCCTCTCTCCCTTTCTCTCTTTCTCTCTCCCCTCCCTCCCTCCCTTCCTCCCTCTGTCTCTGTCTCTTAATCTCTCTTCCTCTCTTTGTTTCTCTCTTTCTCCCTCCCTTTCTTACCCAACACCATCCTTCCCCACCTAGCGAATCATCCAAGCATTGTGCAAAGACCTTTAGGTCTGGAGTCAAGGGACCTGGGTTCCAACTTTGCCTCTGATAATGACCCCTGTGTGACCCTTGGTAAATAGCAGCCCCAGGCCTCAGTTTCCCTATCTGTTAAAATGAGAGGGTGAGGCCAGATGGGCTGTGAGGTGCCTCCTGGCTCTGGAGCAATGGCCTCTCTGGCATCTCAGGGATGACCAGTGCCACCTGGCATCGGGCTACCTGACATTTGCTTTCTCCACACCCAGAAGACAGGCTCTTACTTCCTCCTGGCAGCCTTTCCTGTCCCAGTCCCCCCACAGTGTCAACAGTGTCACCTCCGGCCTTGGCCCTAGCGTGTCTTCTATGGACTGTGTTGACCCGCTAACCGTGAGGACAACACACACATATGTTGTCTATAGCGTGTGCCTGGCCCTGCCTAGAGGTGGCTTCTCCTTTATCACGAGATTTCCAATGCATTGAATTTGGAGGTGGAGAATCTTGTGGAGCTCACCTCCTCTCTTTACAGAAAATGAAACTGTGGCCTGATGACTCAGCAGACAAGTATAGCAGGCTAGAAAAGGCCAGAACAAGCCACCTCCATCATGTAGAGGAAGGGTTGAATTTGGAGTCAGAGGCCCTGTGTTCAAATCTTGCCTCTAGCCTTTACTAAATGTGTGACCTTGGGCAAGTCACTTATATTTTCTTGGCCTCAGTTTCCTTAACTGTAAAACAAGGAGGTTGGACCAATCATCCTCACCATCCCTTCCTGTCTCTGACTGTCCAACCCTGTGACAATGAAGACATGATTAATGGTATTATTTTAGGTGTTTTCCTTTTATATTTAAGATTTCTGTGTTGTTCTAAAAATCCTCATACCCTTTTAGTTTTATCTTCATAAAATACAAGCTAATAAAATAAAAGAAAGAAAAGTCCCCAGAAGGCCCTGAGCAGTGTGTGGGGGGTGCCCTGCCTGGGGTCCTGGGAGGGACCTCGAGGGCCATCTTGTCCAAACCCCCTTCATTTGACAGAAGAGGGAACTGAGGCCCATGAAGCCGAAGTAGCTTGCCCTGGTCATACTGGTGGCTGGAGAGAGAGTTTCGAACCCAGACCCTCAGGCTCCTTCTACTGCATTGGCTGTTGTGTCGGGATGCTCTGGGGAGGCTGAGGTGGCCTTCTTCACCTTCTTCACCTGCCGCCCACCCAGTAAAGGAAGGGCGAGCCCTCCAAGTTTGTTGACTGGCTGATTGATTCCTGGCCCTGGAATCCCTCTCACCTTCCGCATCCAACATTTTGGGGATGTCCAGATACTTCTCCGCTACCTCGAAGGCCGTGTTCAGGTTGCCAATGGGGTCATCCTGGGGGACAGCAATTGTCAGAGCCAGGTTGGAGGTCAGGCTCAAGGGAGGGGGTCAGTGAAATGCAGTCGGGGGGGGCGATGGGAAGCAGGTGTGTAGCCGGTGGGTCCAGCCAGACACTGGTCGGATCAGGGCCTCACCTTGCGCAGTTTGGCATAGTCAATGAGGTCAGGGCGGTGCCGGTGGATGAGAGCACAGAGGGCCAGGCCATCCTTCCAGCTGGGGGACAGAGAAGTGAGGTTGGAGCCCTCCCCCACATTAAAGCCACGGCCCATGATTCCCACTGAGCAGAGGGGCCATTGACCTCTGAGCTGGGTCAATCCAGTGCATCATGCTGCCCAGGGCAGGAGACCTGGGTTCAGGTCCTGCCTCCACTTAGGATTCACTGCATGGGTTTGGGAAAGTCTCTCATCTGTGAAATGACAAGGCTGAACTAAATAACCTCTAAACTCCCCCCGACCTCTGATATTCTGGGTTCTAAGGGCCCTCCAGATCTGATGTTCCAGGTTCTAAAGGCCCTCCCAGCTCTGACATTCTGGGTTCTAAGGGCCCTCCCAACTCTGATGTTCCAGGTTCTAAGACATTCCCAGATCTGACTTTCCATGGCTCTAGCCAGCTCCCTCACAGGGGCACTCCAGGGGCAGTGGCCCAGGCAGGGCAGTGTTTGAGTGCCAGTCACTCCCCAGCAGTGACCTGGTATGGAAGTTTTGCACGTTCACGTTCCGATAGGGCGCTGTCTTCCGTTGACACCACAAGAGCAAACCTTCTTTGGCCGAGGTCTCTGGGAAAAGGCAGAGAAAAAGGGAGTCAGAGGAGGAGGGCAGATGGGTCAGTGGGGGTCAGCCCAGTCAGCCCCACCCACTCAGCATGGGCCTCACCTTCCACAGAGATGTCCTGGATGGCAAAGCGAAGAATGATGGTCCAGATCATTCCCAAGGTCATCTTCAGGTTCCCATCCACGATCTCTGGGGGGAAGAGTCAGACCAGGGAGAGAGGAGATTTAACCAGAGCTTTCCCTCCCTGCCTTCCCCTACCCCCCGTTAGTCCAGGCACCTCACCTTCAGCCCCAATGGACACAAGCTTCACCCCTTTGCTGGCGATGAAGTCCAGGGCCTTGTTGACGTTGGCGATCTTGTGGAAGCGCATCTTGCCTTTATCTGGCCTGGGCAGCCTTTCCCCTGGCATGTGGGAGAGAGCCAAGCTCACAACAGGCCACCAAGGGCCACAGCCTTTTCAGCTCAATTCAGAACTATTATTACTAACACCTACTGTGTCTAGAAGGATGAAAAAAAATGACAGTCCCTGCCCCCAGGAAGTTTACACTCTAATGGAGGAGATGGAGATTGGGCCTGTTATCTGTTATTTCACCAGTGTCAGGAATTCCCCAGAGAAGGAAATAGCTCTGACCAATTCAGGCAATTCAGGTCGGCATCTTCTCTGTAACTTAGGCCTTGGAGAGCTGTCTAGGGCAGAGGGGTCAAACATGTGGCCCACAACACTTCTGAGTGCTGCTGGCACCAAAAAATCTAACTGGGAAATATTGAACAAAATAAAAACACAATAAAATAAAGATGATGTTTGTATGTATTAACTGGCCCCCATTTCTGTCTGAGTTTGATACTCTGATCTAGACCCCTGAAGGTTAAGAGACTTGCCCAGGGTCATACAGTCAGGATGTGGCAAAGATAGGACTCTATCACACCATAGTGCTTTTTCAAAGGGGGGGGGGGAAGAAATGACATAAATAATTAGATAATATATAAAATACACGGAACTCTACTTGCCAAGACACACATAGGAACTATATGGACACAATCACAAAGCACCGTATCTATAAATATGGATCTAGATAACTGGAGAAATCTTAATTGCTCATGGATAGTCTGAGCCAATATGGTAAAAATATTACAAAATTAATTTACTTATTTGGTTCCATGCCAATTGAACTACTAAAGAATTCCTTTATAGAGCAAATCCATCTAGAGGGACAGAAAGTAAAGAATTTTGAGAGAAATAATGAGGAATAAATGGGAAGGGAGGAAGCTTAGCAGTATCAAATCCCAAACTATACTATAAAACCATGATTATCAAAACAATTCAGTGCCCGATAAGTAATAAGGTTGGTCAATGGAACCAATTAGGTACACAAAGTACGGACATGAATGAGCACAGCAACCAAGTGTTTGAGGTACCAGCTATTGGTTTATACAAAAACTTTTCAATTTAACATAGTCAGGATTATCCATTTTGCATTTTGTAATGCTCTCTATCTCTTGTTGGGTCATGAATTCTTCCCTTTCCCATAAATCTGACAGGTAAACTATTCCTTGCTCTCCCAAATTGCTTATAGTATCAGCCTTTATTCCTAAATCATAAACCCATTTTGACTTTATTTTGGTATATGGTGTAAGATATTGGTCTATGCCCAGTTTCTGCCCTACCATTTTCCAATTTTCCCAGCAGTTTTTGTGAAAGAGTGAATGCTTAGCCCAGAAGCTGGCCTCTTTGGGTTTATCGAAGAGGAGATTGCTATAGTTGTTGACTTCTCTATCTTGTATTCCTATCCTATTCCACTGATCAACAACTCTGTTTCTTAGCCAGCACCAGGTAGTTTTGATGACTGTTGCTTTATAGTACAGTTTAATATCTGGTATGGCTAGGTTCCCTTCCCTAGCATTTCTTTTCATTAATCCCCTTGATATTCTGGGCCTTTTGTTCTTCCAGATGAATTTTGTTATTATCCTATCCAGCTCTGTAAAATAATTTTTGGTAGTTTGATTGGTATGGCACTGAATAAATAAATTAATTTAGGCAAAATTGTCATTTTTATTATGTTAGCTCTGCCTAACCATGAGCAACTGATGTTTTTCCACTTATTTAGATCTGACTTTATTTGTGTGAAAAGTGTTTTGTAATTGTGTTCCTATAGGCCCTGGGTTTGTCTTGGCAAATAGACTCCCAAATATTTTATAGTGTCTACAGTAACTTTAAATGGCATTTCTCTTTCTATATCTTTCTGTTGGGCTTTGTTAGTAATGTATAGGAATGCTGAGGATTTATGTGGATTATTTTATATCCTGCAACTTAGCTAAAGCTGTTTATTATTTCAAGTAGTGGTACCAGCTAGTGGGCCAAAAATTTACTATTAGACAAAAATTTTTAGGAAAACTGGAATGTGATCTGGCAGAAACTAAATCCAAAGCTTCCCAAACTTATTTGGCCTACTACTGTCCACTTAAAAAAAATTACTCAATGCCTGCCTGAGGTTAGGTTAGGTTAACCTTTGTTTTTATTCAACGCCCCCCAATTGCAGCCAGGCTACTATCACCCCCCTGGATTGTTTCGATGCTCTCCAGGGGGGCAGTATCGCCCACTTTGGGAACCTATGATAGACTAACATCTCACACAATGTTCCAAGATAAGTTGTAAATGAATGTGACTTAGATATATAAAATGTGACATTATAAACAAATTAGAAAAGCAAGGAAAAAATTATGTTTCAAATGTATGGATAGGGGAAGCATTCATGACCAGAAGGATAGAGAGAATCAAAGGAGATTAAAATAATTTTGATGACATAAAATTTAAATGTTTTTGCACAAACAAAGCCAATTCGTCTGAAATCAGAAGAGAAGCAGGTAACTGGGGAAAATTCTTTGCATCAAGTTTCTCTGGTAAATGCCCCATTTCTAAGGGAGCTGATTCAAATGTATAAGAAAAAAGCCATTCCCCCATTGATAACTGATCAAAGGATATGAGCAAGCAATTTTCAGAGGAGAAATCCAAGCTATCAATAGCCATATGAAAAAAATGCTCCAAATTACTAATAATTAAAGAAATACAAATTAAAGCAACTCTGACATAGCACTCCACATTCCTCAAATTGTCAAAGCTGACCAAAAAGGGAAAATAAATGCTGAGGGAACTATGGGAAAACAGGTACTTGAACTCCCCACTAGTGGAGATGTGAGCCAGTCCAGCCACTCTGGAAAGCAATTTGGAACTATGGCCCAAAAGCTCTTCAACTGTGCATTGCACCCTTGGGAGTTTAAGGGAGTATAAGTCAATAGTCCAAAAAGATCAAAGAAAGAAGAAAAGTATTTATAGCAACTTTTTGTGGTGGGAAAGGATTGGAAACTGAGGGGATGCCCATCAGCTGGGGAATGGCTAAACAAGTTGTGGTATGTGAAGGTGATGGACACTTCTGTGCTTTAAGACACGAAGGGGATAGTCTCAGAGAAACCTGGGAAGACTTGTGTGAACTGATGCAGAGGAGAGCGAGCAGAATGATGAGAATAACTAGGCAGTAACAATATTATAAGGATAATCGGTTTTTAAAGACTCAAGCACTCTGATAACACAACTCACCACAATTCTAGAGGACTCACGACATAACACGCTACCTGCCTTTGGAGAGAGAGCACTTGGACTCAAAGTGCAGGTGGAGGCATATATTTTTTGGACATGGACAATGCACAAAGCTAAGGCTTTTTATATTTTTTTGGTGAGGCAGTGGACAGAGCTCCAGGCCTGGAGTCAGGAAGACCTGAGTTCAGATTTGGTCCCAGACGCTTCCTAGCTGTGTGACCCTGGGTAAGTAACTTAACCCCATTTGCCTCACTTTCTTCATCTGTCAAATGAGCTGGAGAAGGAAATGGCAAAGCACGCCAGTATCTTTGCCAAGGAAATCCCAAATGGGGTCATGAAGAGTCAGACACGACAGAACAACAAATGCAACAAATCCTTCCGTTTGATCCGTATGTTTGTCACAAGGGTTGTGTTTTTCTTTCTTTTTAAATGGAGGGTGGGGAGAGGTAGGAGAGAGAGAAGGTGGATATTTGTTAATTGAATGAAATAAAATAAACTTTTAAATTAGATATTACATAAGTAAATGTGAGACAGGTGTGAAAATGACCAAGTGGAGGGGGAAAAAAAGAAAATCACTCTTTTCTTTTGTATTTTTGGGTGGGAATTCAGAAATCACAGAGCTAGGATTTGTTGCTCAGTGTGGGGAGCTCCCAGTGGGGAAATTTCCTCCACACATGCAGATTAGTGACTCTTCTGTAACTGAGAGTCTTAGGGGTTGCTTGGGGGCACTGGGAGAATCCTGGGATTTGTTCAGGGTCACCCTACCAGTATGCGTCAGAGACAGGTCTTCCTGACCCCAAGGTCAGCCACCTCCACTACATGGATAGAGGAGGTCAGCCAGGGCAGCCTACTAAAACCACGGAGTTAGGACTGGCTTCCCTTCTGGCTGGGGGTGGGGGTGGGGATGGGAGGAATCTTCGTGGTAGAGCTGACATCCAGGCTTTATATCCACCCATCCCCTGCCCCTCCAATGGATCCCTGGCTCTTTAGCCCCCAAGGAGCAGAACAGCCTTGGCCTCACATCTCCACACCCCATCCTCCCCCCCACCCCAGCCCTGCCATCCCCTGAGCCCAGCCTCAGCCCCTCTGCCGAGGATCTCTGAGCCTCTGAGAGCATCAGGCCCTGGCTCCCCCCTCACCGGATATGACCTCCAGAAGCAGCATGAGCTTAAGGCCATTGCGGAAATCCTCTTCGATGTTCTCAATCTGGGTCCCGGCTTTGCGCAGGTGAGAGTTACACCAGGCTGTGAAGGTCTGGGAATAGAGGGAAGAGAGCACTTGGACCCTTTTACTGGCAGGCAGTGCAGTGCACGAGGCTCCCTTGCCTTACAACAGCTCTCAGAAGCAGTTAGTGTGAGTGCTGGCACCCATTGGACAGATGGGGAAACTGAGGCTCAGAAAAGCATTGCCCCGACTGCCACATCAGCCAAGGACCCAGGTTTCTCCCACTTAGCACCTGGGTGACCTGCGGCAAGCCAGTGGGCCCATCTGGCACTTGGTTTCCCCATTTGTCCTCAAAGGTCCCTTCGAGTTTGACATCCCTGATCTCAGGCGTGACCAACCTGGGACTCTAAGCCAGTCAATCAGGCAGCATGTATAAAACCCTCACTATGTATGCACCAGCACTTTGCTGGCTTCTGGGGCCTCCAAAAAGACAGAATCACTCCCTGGCCTTAAGGAGAAGAAATAGGAAGAAAAGGGAAGAAATGAAGCCACATATATACACACATAATGCATACATACATGCACATATATACATACACATACATATACATGCATATACACACACACATACTATGCTATAAAGAGGCTTGGGGAGGACGAGGCACCGGCAGCAGGTGGGCCCAAGTTGAAGGTGGGGTTCCACTGAGGCCATGGTAAGCATACTGGCCAACTGAGGATGGCTACCCAGCTGTGGGCCAGGGAATCAGAAGAGGGGAGGGTTTGGGCATCAAGATGGTGAGACCCAGTTTTAAAATGCTGAGTTTGAGAAAACTATGGGACAACCAGTCAGAAACATCCAGGAGGCAGTGGGTGACACCAGACAGAGACTAGGGCTGGAGCTAGGAATCTGAGAGTTATAGGATCCCAGATAGGGAGCTTTTCTTGTTGTTCAGTCATTTTTCAGTCGTGTCTGACTTCGTGACCCCATCTGGGGTTTTCTTGGCAGAGTGGTTTGCCATTTCTTTCTCTAGCCCATTTTACAGATGAAGAAACGGAAGCAAAGAGGGTTGAGTGACTAGTCCAGGGTCATACAATTACTAAATAGCTGGGGCCAGATTTGAACCGAGGAAGAAGAGTCTTCTGGACACCAGGCCGAGCACTCTGTGCACTATGGTGCCACCTAGCTGCCCCCAGAGCTAGAATGACCCTTATAAGCCACTGAGTCCAACACTCTCAATTTACAGGTGAAATGAGGAAGGCGCAGAGAGATTAAGGGCTTATCTGGGGATCACGCAGCTAGTAAGCTTGTGAGGTAGGATCTGAACCCAGATCTTAGCCCAGTACCCTAGCCTCTACTCAACACAGCCATTGAGTCTTCTTCGGGGAGACGATAATTAAGCCTTTAGGAGTTGATGAGGTAATTAAAAGATCAGTGGCAACTTTGGAGAGTGCAGTCATTGGGTGATGACGTCAGAAGCCCCATTGTAAAGGGTTGAGGAGTGAGGAGAAAGGAAGTGGAAGTAGTGAATGGGGGATGATTTTTTTTCAAGGAGTCTGGCTGAGAAAGGGAGGAGAGAGTAGAGTCTTGTGAAGGTTCTTTAAGGATGAGGGGGATTTGGGCATGTTTGCATACAGTCGGGAAGAAGAGACTGAAGATTACAGGGAGGACGATTGAGGAGACAATCTGCCAGAGAAGATGGAAGGGCATGGATCTAAGGCACATGTGAAGGAGCTGGCCATGGTAGGAGAAGAGCTACCTCACTGTCAGAGGCTGCTGTAAAGCAGGGGAGAATGGGGTAGTATCAAGGGTGTAGAGAAGGGGAAAGGAGAGAGTTTGTGGTAAAAAAACAATCCTCTTTTTTCAGTAAAGTGCCAGCCAGACCCTCAGCTGAAGGGGAGGTGTAGGAGGCTTGAATAAAGAAGGCTTTGCTTCAATGCAGTGGGGAGGAGGAGACAGAATCACTTAGGGGCGATCCAAGGATTGCCTTGCTGCAGTGAGGGTCCATGTGAGATTGGAGAACACGGATCCTTCTCTGGTTCATTGCCTGTGAATAAGAGCGGAGGAGGCGGCAGTCCAGGGCTGGGGACGGACAAAGCTTGATTAGTGGGTAGGACAAGGGGGTCAGAGACTGGAGAGTAGAACACAGCAAATCAATTCATCGATCAAGCATCACCTGCTTGGTGTGAGAAGCAGTGCTAAGAGCTGCCCTGAAGACCCCAAGGGTTGTATGATTGGCAAGGGTGGGCCCCTCCTACTGGCCCAGAGCCACATTTCTTATTGGCAAATGGTCCATTTGCATCTGGACCCCAGAGTCAAAACAAGGAGTCTCAGTACCTAGGGCACATTCAGGCAAGTAGGCTCATGGAGCTAGGGGTAGTGTCTCTGAAGGCAGAGGTCATGGGAGTGGAAAGGGCCAAGGAACTGGGAGGCAGGGTTTTCTAGGGGGGCTGGGTTTGGGGTAGAGAAGACTGGGCTAGACAGTGAACGTATTGGGGAGATCAGGAAGAACATGGGTGTAAAAGTGATGGTGGGGAGGTGGCCCCTGACATTTACCCTGACACCTGGACTTGTGTGTCAGGGGTGTGAGAGAAGGCATAGCCGGCCTTGGGAAGAGGGGGCCGGGGGCATGGGGCCCTAGGAGGCACAAAGCATTTGATGAAGAGATGGGATGGAGGGGCATTTGTTCATCAGGACTCATTAGCCAGGGAGGGCAGAAGATTAGAACTAAGCTGGATTGGGGGAGGGTTTTCCCATCCTGATTTATAGGGATTAGAGGAGCCAGGGAGGAATCTGCTGGCCTTAGAACTTGGGGAGGATCAAATAGGGAGAAGCTAAACTGGTTCGGGGTATAAGTGGGATGATGTCCAGCAGCCTAGGCAGGTCTGGCCTCTGAGGGGGAGCCCCCAAAGACAGAGATGAATAAGGGAGAAAGGCCAATGGACAAGCATTTATTGGGGGCTAACCCCGTGCTCTGTGCAGAGCAATGGGCTCAATGTGACCCGCTTCATCCCCCACCCAGCTTTGGCCCACCCCCAGAATCACCTGGAGCTTCTTTAGGAGTGAAAGCCCTAGCCAGGTCACTTCCTGGGAAGCTCCTTGAGGGAAAACATGGAGCAGGGGAATCCCCATCGCCAAACTTCAGGCTGTTTTGGAAACAGGTTTGGCCTCAGGGTAGGGTGGGGGCCATCCTCCTACCTACCCTAAAAGGTCAGGATTCAGCCGTGATGGCTACACCCCTTCTTTAGGCTCCCCCAAGTCGCTGCCTCAGCAGAAAGTGGCCATCTGGCCAGGGGGTCAGGTTACTGCGTAAGGAGACCCGGCCATCTCCTCCCCCTCATCCTCTACCTCTAGGAGACCCGATGCCCCCCCCCCCCTCCACAGCCCTGGATAGGGAGCACTGAATGCTGAAAGCCGGGGTCCCTGGATCGGGGCAAGGCAAGTTCTAGAAAGAGGATATGCATCCTGAGTCAGGAGATCTGGGGTTAGTCCTGGCTCTGCCACTGACTAGACATAAGACCTTGAGCACTTCTCCCTGAACCTCAGTTTCCCCATCTGTAGAATGAGGGGTTTGGACTAAATGGTCTGTCCCTAAGCCCCTCCCTGCTCTGCCATTCCACATCCAGTGTTCTAAGGTGCTGCCCATTTCCTCTTCCTCTACTCTTTGGGCCACCCTGGACTCTGGCCAGATCAGCAGAAAGGTGCTCCAGTGAAATAGCTGTAGGGGCTCTGGGTGGGACTAGGAGAAGGTCTGGCGGGCCACCAGGGGGTGGGGAGTGGTTCTGGCGAAATAGCAGTGGCGACTCTGGGTGGGACTGGGAGAAGGTCTGGCGGGCCACCAGGGGGTGGGGAGTGGTTCTTGAGCTGAGCTCTGAGCTCTTTCCTTTCCCATGGCATCCCCCCCTCCATTCCAGGCTGGGGGTGGGGCATGATTTGAGAATCAGAGACCTTCAAGGGTGGGGCAGAGGGATAGATTTAACTTCTTGGAGGGAGGGAGGGAGGGGGGATTCTCCAATTGCTCTAGTTTTTCCCCTCCTCAGACCCCCAAATTAGGCTCCTCTTGGAAGAATAAAGTCTGGCGCCTGCCCGTAAGAAGGGAAAGCAGGCAGTCCCGTTCCATTGTGCAGTAAAGGGCGTCGTGGCAGGCTTGTGAATAGCCTTCGGAAGGGAGGGATGGTTCCCGTTACCTGAACGTTGTCCTGGCCCTGTTCCCGAGCCCCCCATTGTCTCTCGCTAGAATCCAGCCCCTGCGCCGGTGCCCCTCACCTTCCGCTGTTGCTTCTCCCAGGCGGGGTCCAAGAGCAGGTCTCGGTCCCAGTCCTCCTCCTGTTCCATGTACTCCCCGCCCCCATAGGGACCCTGGCCCTCGCCCAGGCCCTCGGGCTGCAGCACCATCATCATGCCCACGTCCTGTGGTTCTGCCCTGGCTCGGCCCGGCCCCCGGGCCCTCGACGGCAGCTCCCATAAATACCTCCCCGGGCTCGGATCGGGTTCCCGCTAAATTTGGAAATGAGGGAGGGGCCAACAGAAAGAGGGGAAGGGAGGGAGCGAGTATGTCTGGGTCCCAGGAAGGCTAGGGGAGGAGGGGAAAGGGCAAAACTGGGAGGCAGATAATCCTCTGACAGCCCCCTTCCCAAACCCAGAAAAACTCCGAAAATGTTTGGGGATCCAGGCGCCTAGAAAGTGTTTAGAGATCATTGGTCCAACGAAGTCCCCCGGTTGGGGCTCTTTCGGCTTGGCTAGACTTTGCTTAATCCCCTTTCCTTTACACATCTGGTGGGGTGTGTGGGGGAAAAAGACCCATCAACCCATTTCCTGGACAGAGAAATCGAGGCATACGGAAATGCTTGGGGTGAGTTTTGCTTTTTTGCTGGAGCAGGATGGGACCGAATGTCTGGGAAGGTGTGGAAAGCCAGAGCCTGGGCGCTAATCCTGGGGATGACTGAAGAACCAGCTGGATGTAGTCGGGGCTATTAATATTACTCTGGCCTGGGGCTTGAGACCCAGGGAATGTGCTGAGGCAGGGAAGGCCCGAACTCGGTTGCAATTCCATCCTCTCCGCCTCCGAGGGGAATGAGGGGTGGGCTAAGCTCTCAGATAAAGGACCTTAGTGGAAGCATACAGCTGCCCTCAATACACCTCCATCTCAGCCCAGAGGACTGACGTATTTGGCCATGAGACTGCTCAGCGACCTTTGACAGGCTGTTCAGAAGGCAGAGGTCAGGCAGGACTGGAAATGGACAAATGGCACCCACATTTTCATAGAAGTCGCCTCCAAACTGGAGACTGAGCACAGCACCCATTCCTGACAAAATCATCAGAAAGGTGACTGGTGAAGTCTAGAAAAGGAAGCAGTGATTACAAGGCATGCTCCGGGAGGGCCAGATGGGATCACCAATCCGACAGATCAGGGGAAGAATTTGCTTGGGTTATCTGGATTTTAGCAAAACATTCCATAACGTTTGTGGACAAGAGAGATAAAGAGTCATCAGTTACGCCATGTGCTATCAGTCCAGTGTCAGCTTGGAAGGTCTCCAGTGGAGTGCCACAGGGATCTGTGAACTTTAAAAAATCAGTGACCCGGGTCACAGGAAGGGTGGCTAAGAAGGGGGATACCCAGGATCTTGACACAGGCTTGGATGATGGACTGAATTGACTAAGATGAACTGTAATAGGGGAAAATATAAAGTCTTAGAATTGGTGTCAAACAAGTGCAAGATGGGGGCAGGTGGCAGGAAGTAATTCACCTGAGGAAAGTCTGGGTGTTTTAGTGAGCTGAGAACTGGAATCAAGTCAACAACAGGACGGCGTAGCCAAAAGAGGTACGTAGTCTGCATTAAGTGAGGCATCAGTCAGGGGCCGCAGTGCCTAGAGAGGAAGACCTGATGCCATCTCCTCCCTTGGTTAAGTGTTAGCTGTGTGACCCTAGGTGAGTCACTTAACCTGTTTGCTCATCTATAAAGTGAAAGGGCTGGACTTGGTAGCCTCTCAGGTCTTTTCCAGATGCCTATCCTGTGCTAGGCACCAGGGATACAGAAACATAACAGTCTCTGCCCCTAAGAAGCCTACTTTCTATTTAATTCCATCCAACTAGGGAAGCAAGAGTATGCCTGGCTCATAGCAGGTGCTTAATAAATGTTTATTGCTGGATCAATTGATCAATCAGTCTCTCTAGTGTGGGGGTGGGGAACCTGGGGCCTCAAGGCCACATGCAGTCCTCTAGGTCCTTAAGTGCGGCCCTTTGACAGAATCCTAACTTCACAGAACAAATCCCCTTCATAAAAGGATTTGTTCTGTAAAACTTGGACTCTGTCAAAAGGCTGCACCCAAGGACCTAGAAGGCCACATGTGGCCTCAAGGCTGCTGGTTCCCCACTCCTGCTCTAGAGACCAACTCTAGAATTTTGTGTTCAGTTCTGGGCACCACATTTTAGGAAGCACGTTGAATGCTGGAGACCATCTGGAGAAGTTGGACTCTGAGGTGGGGCTACTGAGTACCATGTCCAGTGTGGATCAGTTGAAGGAACGAGGAATGTCTAGCCTGGAGAAGAGACTTAGGGAGATAATGAAGGCCATCTTCTCTTATTGGTAGAAACCGATTAGATTTGTTCTACTTGGCTCCGGGGGGCAACAGGAGGAACAGATGTAAATGACAGAAAAAACCTTCTTCCAGTGATACTGTAGGAATGGCTACCAAAGTCTCTGAGGACTAGAGCTGAGCATCATCCCAAGGGCAAGGGCAAGGTGGTGGTGAGGAGGATTTAGTACATTACTGAGGAAGAATCATGAGAGAAAAGAACTTGACCCATTGACTGAGGGTAGCCCCAAGGCAGTAGTGTCAAATTCAGATAGAAACTGGGTTCACTAAACAGTACATAAGAATCCCTGTGGGTTTGATATTGATGTAGAAAACCACATGTCAACATTATCTATGTTTTAGTGTATTTTTATTAATTTTGTTCAATATTTCCCATTTTATTTTAATTTTCCCATTCTAACCTGGTTCAGGCTGCACTCGGTATTGTTGTGGGTCTTGTGCAGCTGGCAGGCAGTGTGTCTGATGCCTCTGGTCTGAAGGATGCCAATAGAAACATGTGTAGAGCGAAAATAAGCTGGGTTGCTCACTTGGTGAGATTATAATAGCTAGAATTCATAGAACATTTTATGACTTGCAAAGCGCTTCCCACATAGTTCATTTACTCCTCACAAAAACCCTTCATGCTGGTGCTGGTATTATCCCTGTTTTACAAGGGATCATAGGATAACAGATGGAATGATTCACTCGTGTCCAGGCAACATTAAAGGATCTGGAGAAAGATTCCTTCCCCTACTCAGAAAGATATTGCATCTATGGGAGGATGGACAGGCATGGCTGGCTTGCATCTACATGTTCATGGAGACTGCCCACATTGGTGATATTGAAGATCTTTAGAAATATTGCAATAGGAAAAAACATCTTTGTAATTATCCCAAATTATCTAGAAGTGGAACAAAGAGGCTACCAAGAGCAGCAGCGGCCTGGTCTCCCTATCACTGGAAGTCGTAAGTGAAAGCTGGATGGCCGCCTAGGAGAGCATAGGAGCAGGGATCTCTGGCTGGAGGGGAAGCTCGTTTTACAGGGGAGTCAATAAACATTTATCAAGCGCCTAATGTGTGCGGTGTGCTAAGCCGTGGAAATACACAGAAGGGCAGAAGACAGTTCCTGCCCTGGAGGAACTCAGGGACAAAGTGTGGATAGGCTCCAATAGACAGGAGGAGGAGGGGTGCAAAGGCATCTTGTAGGAGGTAGGGCTGTATCCCAAAGAAATCATACAAGTGGGAAAAGGACCCTTAGGTTCAAAAATATTTATAGCTGCTCTTTTTGTGGTGGTAAAGAATTGAAATCAAGGGGATGCCCATCAATTGGGGAATGTAATGGCATACTACTGTGCTGTAAGAAATGAGGAGCAGACAGACTTCATAATAACCTGGAAAGACGTATATGATCTGAGTGAGGGGAGCAGAACCAGGAGAACATTACACACGATTACAGACACACGGTATCTCTGATGGCTAACTCTGATAGACTTGGCTCTCCTCAGCAATGCAAGGTTCTAAGACAGCTCCAAAGACCCATGATGAAGAGAGAGATTCACATCCAGAGAAGGATTCACAGAGTCGGAATGCAGATGGAAGCAGACCGTTGGCTCTTTCTGTGTTTATTCCTGTTTTGTTTCTTTTCTCGTGGTTCATTCCATGGGTGGTAGTTCTTTGCAGCTTGACTATTGTGAATATGTTTAGTATGAAGGTATATGGAGAAGCCCATACCGGATGGCAGCTGTCTTGGGTAGGGAGGGGGAGGAAAAGGAGGGGGAGAAAATTGGAAACTCAAAAACTTGAGAAACCGTTGTAAACTAAAAGTAAAAATAAATAAATTAATTTTTTAAAAAAAGAAAGAAGCCTGAGGCCCGGGGACTTTCCCAAGGCCCCACAGGTAGCAAGAGAGAGGTCTAAACCCAAGCCCCTCCCTCCAGACCCAGGAGAGGCTGGACCAGATCTTTGGGGGGCTCCTGTCCCCGAGAGAGGCTGTGACCTAGAAGGCGGGGCCCTAGTCTTTGGGGCGGGGCCTTAGGCGAGGGGGCGGAGCCTCTGGAAGGCTAGGGAGGGGCTGGAGCTTGGGCTCGCGGGCCCGGCTCGCGCACGCCCTCATTGGCTCATCCCTCTGCCCAATCAGATCGCCGGTCCGCCAGCGTCCAACGCTCATTGGTCCGGGCGGCGGCGCCGCGGGCTCTGATTGGCGCGGCCTCCGGGCTGCGCGGCACGGCTCCTTCGCGGCTGGGGACGCGCCAGGCGGCGGCGCGGGCGGCTGCAGCGGCGGCCGCGGGGGGCGGCCCTTCGGGAGACCACGGGCAGGGGGCCATGGTCGCCGCGTGGGCGGTGGGCGGCGGCGGCCGGGGCTCGCGGCTGCCGCTGCTGCTGACGGCGCTGTGGGCGGCCGCCGTGGCGCTGGAGCTGGCCTACGTGCTGGTGCGCGGGCCGGGGCTGCCGGCTGCGGGGCCCCTGGCGCGGGCCCTGCACCTGCTGCTGGCCGCCTTCCAGCTGCTCAACGTGCTGGGCAACGCCGCCCTCTTCGTGCTGCGGGACCCGGGCATCGGCGGCGTGCTGCTGGCGGGCCGGGCGCTGGGCCGCGGCTGGGAGTGAGTGCGCATGCGCGCGCCCGGACCCGCGGCCGCGGGGTGTGGGGGGAGGCCCGCGTTCTAGTCCTGCCCCTTGCCCAGCGCCAGTCTCCCTGGGAGGGCTTCCTTCCTCGCGCCAAGGGCTGCCCTCCCCTCCCCGTCTCCGAGCTGGAGCAGGAAGTGAGCCAGGGGGAGCCTGGGGGAAGAGGGGCAACCGGCTCGGCCCGGGGTATTGGGGGAGGGTGGGGAAGATCCGAGCTCCCACGATACCTCCCACCAGCAGGGGCCTGGAGCGCCTCCTCAGCCTCGGTTTCCTTGTCTGTAAAAGGAGAAGAGTTATGTTAGGCCCAGACGAGATAAGGCGCATAGATAGGGACCGTTAATGGCCGAGGAGCATTTATTGTTTGTTTATTTGTTTTTGGAGGGGGGAGATGAGGCAATCGGGGTTAAGTGACTTGCCCACGGTCACACAGCTAGTAAGTGTCAAATGTCTGAGGGCACATTTGAACTCAGGTCCTCCTGACTCCAGGGCTGGTGCTCTACTTACTGTGCCACCTAGCTGCCCCTTCTCCCTTCAGATGAACATTTATTAAGCTCTCGATAGGTTCTGGGTGCGGGCCAGCATTTTGTCCATTGTGCTGAGTCCCGGCTTGTTGACCTTGAAGGGGCAGGGGTCCGGGCTCCTGGTGAGGCAGGTCCCCCTTATGTCTGTGCTCCCCGGCTGGACCCCAGGCCTGTGGGCCAGCCTGACCCCCAGTGCAGGGTGCCCTCCAGTCCCCAAGGGCATGGCAAAGTCATCATGGTGGTGGGGAGCGGCATGGGCAGGGTGCTGGAGAGAGCACTGGGCTTGGGAGTCCAGAGGCTGGGTTCCATTCCTCCTTGGCCTTTGAGATCTGTGTGACACTGAACCACCCAGCGTTCCAGTTTGCTCGTCTGTAAAATAGGACTGAAAATACTGCATTGCCTACCTCAAGAGGGGATGGTGGGTCAGCCTTGGAGTTAGAGCCCAGATTTGAGTTCTGCCTCTGACACATGTTGGCTGTGTGACCCTGGGTGAGTCACCTAGCCTCTGGGTACCCCAGGTGGCTCTCAGATCTGCCCAGGAGGAGGGAGTTTCCACATAGAGAATTCTCCCTCCCAGAGAATGGCTTTGTAAATCTTAGAGGCCATAGCAGTGGCAGCAAGAAACCACTCATAGTTTGCAGCGGAATCATAAAAAGGCTTCCCCGGGAAGGTGGCGTCTGGACTTGGCTCGAAGGGGGTTTGGCTTAGGGCTTCATCTTGCCTCCCCCTCCCTTCCAGCTACTGCTACCAGTGCCAGAGCCAGGTCCCACCGCGCAGCGGGCACTGCCCTGCCTGCAGGGTCTGTATCCTTCGACGGGACCACCACTGTCTGCTGCTGGGGCGCTGTGTTGGCTTCAGCAACTACCGGCCCTTCCTGTGCCTGCTTTTTCATGGAGCCGGCATCCTGCTGCACATCACGGCCCTTCTGGGCCCAGCCCTGGGCGCCCTGCTGCGGGCCCACTCTCAGCTGCACGCAGTGGCTCTGCTGCTGCTGCCCTGGCTCATGCTGCTCACTGGTGAGGGGGCTGGGCACAGGGTGGGGCGGGGCAGAGGGGCTCAGGAAGGCCCTTCCCCAGAGGTCACCCTGGTGTCTGCTCCCTTCAGGTGGCGTGTCCCTGGCCCAGTTTGCCCTAGCCTTCATAGCAGACACGTGTGTGGCCGGAGCCCTGCTCTGTGGGGCGGGGCTGCTTTTCCATGGGATGTTGCTGCTTCGAGGCCAGACCACCCGGGAGTGGGCCCATGGCCAGCGCCTTTATGACTTGGGCCCCTGGAGGAACATGCAGGCCGCTCTGGGTTCCCGCTGGGCCCTTGTGTGGTTCTGGCCCTTCCTGTCATCCCCACTGCCTGGGGATGGGATCACTTTCCAAACCCCAGGCTGAGGAGGGGCACTGGAGGGGAGCACGGACTGACAGAGCCCCCCGGGCTGAGGAGCATTGAAGGCTGCAGCCAGGCACCCCCCTTGCCTGAGCTCTCCAGGTTTGGGATCAAATTCTCCAGTGCCCCCCTCCCCAACCAGCAGGTCCCCACCGTCCCCTGTCCCTGCCTGGCCCTTGTCTTCCTTGGCACCCCCCATCCCCCAAGGCATGATGAGGGTGGGGCTGTTGGGCCCAGCCGGGCCTGCTCCATTTCCTGCCACAATAAAGTCTTGATGTGACTTGGGGTTTTGTTGTTTCCTGCTGTCCATGATCTGGACTCCAGCCTACTGCTGTATGGAGCCCTTCTGGCTGCCCTGGATCAGACCATGGTGGTCATTTAACAGGCCCAGAGGGGTCAGGAGTTTGGCCAGAGTCAAGTTGGGGAGCCAGGATTTGAACCTGGGCCCCACTACTGAAGGGTGTTGGTCAGGGGCGAGGTTCTCCAGGGGGCTGAGCAGCTCCCAGCTCCAGGGGAAGGGATTGGTTGGAAGGACTCCCTGGAGAGCTCCAAGGCTAGGCCCCAGGAGGGAGCCTGGCTGGCAGGGGCAGGGCCTTGTGCCAAGTAAGGAGAGGCCGAGTTACAGGATGAGCTCTTTGCCATGACTTTATTCCAATTTACTGCTGAGGAAATGGGCTCAGGTGGAGGGACTGTCCCAGGGTCACACAGCTCCAAGGTTCCTGGAGCAGGCCCTCCTGACTTAAGAACTGACACCACTGGGCAGCATTTCCTCATTTATCCAGCGGGAGCAGCTGTGCTTGTTACTTGGATTCTGAGAAGGAAACACCTGGAGATGGTCTGGGGGCCCTGTCCTCGAACTTTGGGCTGCTGAGATGTATGCAGGGCCCTCATTTTGCCCGGAAGGCCAGGTCTCCCATACATCTTGGCTTTGAGGCCCAGCGTCTGTCCCCATCCACAACCCAGGCCTCAGTTTCCCCATCAGTATGGTGACAGGGCCAGCTGGTGTTCCTTTGCGTTAAAGGTATGCAGCGAGCCAGTGTCCCACCTCTCTATGCTTGGCAGTGGAGAGGCAGCTTGGAAGCAGGGAGGTGTTGCTTCTGTTGGGTAGGGGCCTCTGGGATAGCCTGCACTGGCAAGTCTAGGAGAGAGGGTGGGCAGGCAGGCAGGCCAGCCCTCAGCCCTTCACAAAACTTCCCTTGACCACCCAGGCTAGGCAGGTCCAGGGTTCTCTTGTATTTCTGTGACAGGGCCTGGATTCCATTTAATCCTTCAGTGCCCCCAGGCTCCTCTATGAGCCTGACTGGTTTGAATTGGTGGAAGGAGGTTCTTCACTGGGTCTTTCCAGATTTCTCCTGTGTCTGTCTGTCCACCCAGGGACCTCTCTCTGTGTAGCCTTGAGGCCCTGGGGGAAGGTCCCTGAACCAGAGAAGGGGGGTTGGTGTCCAGGGATCCCAGGGCCATGTGTGACACAGTCAAGAACTGGGTTACTGTTGCCTTGGGATCATGGGATTGTGAATCCTCAGAGGCCTCTGACTCACTGACAGGTGAGGAGACAGGCTCAGAAAGGTGGTGGCTGGCCTGGGATTCAAACTCGGCCTGGCTTTGCACTGCCCTGGGCTAGCTGTGGGGGGCTCACATTCAGAGAGCACTTTGAGGCTTGTGAATTGCTTTATAAGTGTCTCTGCTGATCCCAGCATGTAGGAGGTGGTATCCCCATTTTACAGATGGGCAAACTAGCTCAGAGGGGGTAACTGACTTGTTCAGGGTCACACAGCAAGTGGCTTCCTGACTCCTGGCCCAGCACTCTGCCCTGTGGCACCCCCTGGCCGCCTGGAGATGTGAGCCCACCACCCCCACAAAGGACACGCACTTCTCTGGTGGTACCATCCCAGGGCTTTATTGCTTTGCTATCTGGCTGCCCAGTCCACCTGGTTTAAAGCTCTACGTTTTTAGACGGGGAGGCCCTGCTTCCTCCCCTCTGTCCATGGTACCCCCACCTCCACCCCCCCCCTTCTGTCTCCTGCCTTTCCTGGCAGCATCCCTGCCATGGGAGTCCCCTCTGCTGAGGCCTGATTCAGGGACAGTCCTTGGATTGGTGGGTAGGTAGGCATGGAACTGCCTCTCTGTTACGGGGCCTTTCCAGCTGGGGCTCTTCCTTTGGGCTTAGCGCTGTGCCTGGCACACAGAAGGTGCTGTTTGATCCCAAGGCTAAGGAAAAAGCTTTATGCTGCAGTCTCTACTTCCCCCACCAGGCTTGGATGGCACAAGGCTCAGCCTGTAGTAGGCAAGGAGCCCTCAGAGGATCACCTGTCTGGAGCTGCAAGGGGCCTCAGGCCATCTGGGCAAAGCCCAGAATAGGGAAGGGACACAGGCTAATGATGACGGACACCAGGCCTTGGGGGGGGGGGGCGGCGCGGCAGGCAAAGATGTTCTGGGGGGTGAGATCCATCTCACACTTTCAAGAGAAGTTCCAAGGAGCAGCTGCTGTGAGCTGGGAGGCTCCATGCCAACTGCCTCCAAAGTCCCCTCACAGGGCTGGCCTCTGCTTGCTGCCTCTACATTAAGGTCAATGCCTAGCTAGTGCTTGCTCCTGGCCAGTCCTGGGCTCAGGCAGCTACCAGCCCCTCGCTCACGGGCATGTTAATGTGAGCGCTCAGCAGGGGTGCACTCTGGCCCTCACGAAGCACCAGCACCTGGGGGTGAGAAGCCCCTTCGTTAGGTCAGGTGGGCAGAGCAGCTGGTGAGTTACCACCACTTTCAGAGACCCCACATCTCCTCTCCTAGGCCCCAACCCAAGACCCAATGCACAGAGGTCCCTGACCTGCCTCGGGGGCAACCCACCTTGATGATGTCTGAGATGCCTTTATCACTGAGACACTCCACAAAGGTCTCCATGGGGTAGCTGAGGCCTGGTACCAACATGGGAACCTGGGGTAGGGGACAGATTATGTATCCAGGTAGCTTCTATTCAGATCATACCTAGAGGCTCACAAAGACATGAGAAAAGGGAGCTGGAGGGAGGCCTCCAGTGGGCCCTGGGGAGGAGAGCCAGGTGGGGAACCATTGTTGGGAGGCTCGTAAGGCCCCCTGTGGGAATCAGGTTCCCACCTTGAAGAAGGCCCGGGGCAGGGTGTAGAGGGACTCATTGTACAGGAAGGAGACCAGCAGGCCCATGGCAGGGCGGACAGCAGAAGTGTTCTGGAGATGAAGGGTCAGCTTGAAGGTGGGCCCCAAGCCCTGAACCTGGAGGAGGCACAAAGTTCTTAGACCTGGGTGCAGAAGACCAAGCAAGACACTCCTCTGCCACCATCCCACATCCCCTTCCCTGAGTGGGGGCATCGAATCCAATCTAGACCTTGTGCCATGCCCATGATGCCCTGGACAAGCTGTCCTCCACCCTGTCTGAAGACATCCGAGGACTGGACGAGGAGCTCATTACCTCCTGGGGCTCTTGATCCCCATGACCTTCATGGATTTGTACCTTGCCTGTCCAGCCTTTGATTCCCCATGCCATTGCCAGCACCCTGTGACGACCCCCAGAAACCTCACAGATGAACATGGGATTTCTAGGACCTCACTCCACCAAAGCAGGACCACACCCAGAAGTCCAGTGGCTTGCCCGGGGTCACACAGCCAGGACGGGTTAGTGGTGGTCTTCCTGACTTCCAGGCCAGCGTTCTATCCCCTGAACTTTACTGCTTCGATTTTTAAACATGACTAAGCATGCCCTCCCCCTATTCTCCCATCTGATCCTCGGGCTCTAGGAAGGTAGGTAGGACTCTGTCCTAAGGGCACACAGCATTTCTCATGATTCTTGGTCCAGTGTTCACTCTCCCCCAGATACCCCAGCCTCCCTAAGGGTCATCTCCTCTTCCTGAGGACAAGCCTCCTCAGCCTGAAATGTGCCTTCACTGATGCAGCTCTCAGTGGCTCTCTCACAAGTCTTGGTGGGTGTATTTCAGGAGCCATCATGGCGACCATCAGGCCAAGTCAGGCTCTCAGCCAGCAGAGTCCTTCAGTGGGTGAGAGCTGCCCAGTGGTAGGACCTGGCAGCCCAGGACCTCCTCCCCCTGCCTTGGGGATGAAGTGCTGGGGAAGATTTGGGGGCAGGGGCCTCAGATCACCCTTTACTGACCTATCTCCTCACACCCGCCCCCAAGCCCTTTCCCTTCCCTTGTTCACCACAGCATGCAGCTTGAGGGGCTCCCGGAGGCTGGCGGACACAGGATTCAGGCTGGACTCCAGAGCCTGCACATAGGCACGAGCTGCCCTCAGCCGGAGCAGATAGAGGTCCATCTGGAAGGCTCGGTGCATGGCTGCAGAAGGGAGGGGCACAAAGGGGTGGGGATGGCATCCAGGTGCCCAAAGCTGTCACTTCGGGGGGATTCTGGGAGGAATGGAAATGGGACCCAGAGGGTGGCGGTATCAGGGCAGCTTCCAGACACCAAGAATATGGGCAAAGATGGAGAAAGCAGACAGGTGGGAGCCAGCGGAGCGCTCTCCCCCAAACCTAGGACCGTCAAAATGCCTGCATGAATGGAGGGAAGAGCCCAGGTCTCTCACCAGTGCCAGCCTCTCGCTCCCGCAAAGTCTGGTCCACGTACAGTCTGGTCTTTCGAGGCACATTAAGCCTCAGGGCTTGGGCTGGGGGCGGGCCTGCCTCTCCAGCCCCTTCCCCAAACACTGCAGTTCGCTTCAGAATCTTGATAACCAGGCCCCCGCCTAGGGGAAAGGGAAAGGGCCAGAACTGCCTGGGGGAGCGGGGAGAGCAGTGGCTCACCCCCTCCTCACCCCTCCCCACCAGACTCACGCCCCCAGCTCATGCTCTCCCGCTGACCTCTAGTGGTCATGATAAGGGTATTATCCTCTCGCCCGTAGCGGCCAAAGCAGAGGCTGGTCACTGCATCCTAGGGGAAGATACCAAGGATGGTTGAGACAAGAGTAGAGGAGATAGCAGGTGTGAGATATAAGGAGAAAAACCCCAGGCTGGGGGTATGGAAGGGGGCAAGAACAAAAGGGAGCTCCCCACTCCCCCAACACTGAGGGCTCACAGGGGTACGGATGATGTTGAGAAGGGCCTTGTCTCGGTAAATGCGCATCTCCCCATTGGCCAGTCCAGCCATGACGGCCTGCAGACCCCGGGAACGTTGTTCCAAGAGACTCATTGTCAGGATGGGTGCTGGCATGGGCACCGTCCACAGCTTCTTCCCCTGTGGGTGAGCCAGGGAGTCAGAAAGCCTCAGGCTGGAGATGAGGGATGATGGGCAGGATGTGGGCATGGGTGGGAGACAAGCTATGGAAGGAAGATGTTCAGCAGTTATGAGCACATGAGCTTTGACCCTGAGGCCAGCACCTTGTGGGTGAAACTGTGGAGCGTGTCCTGGGTGCTGCCCACCACCAGGGTCTTGTGAATCCGGACGAGCCCGACAGGCTGGGCACTGAGCTCAATGCAATATTTTGGGCGCTTAGAGTCCCTGTGGGAAAAAGGGCATCAGGTTTCCGGGCCAGAAGGACCCTCCCTCAACTCCCCTGCGTCTTCCTGTCTCTTGTCCAACCCTTGCTCTCAGCCGCCCTCCTGCCCCTACTCGGGGACACACATTAGGATCCAGAACCAGTTCCTAGGCCCTGACGTTCCCTGATCCCCAACTGAAGCCTGGCACCTTCTCAGGATGTAGATGTTACCGTCCCGGCAGGCAGCCGTGAGCCAGAATTCCACGTCAAATTGCCCTGACGCTTCCAGAAACACAGGGACACTGGGCAGGTTCATCTGGATGGAAAGGAACCAACGTCCTGCCTGGCTCCTGGTAGGCTCACCCCATCCGTACCCTTCCTTGCCTACCCCCCCCACCTGGCACCTTCCTAAAGCAGGGGCCTTAACCTGGCCCAGGGTACCCCCCCGCCCCGCTGGCTGACCTTCGTCAGGACAGTGAAGGCCTCGGGGTCCAGCACCAGGAGCTCCCGGTTCTCAGTCCCCAGCACCAGGCAGGACACAGCATCCTCATCGGCCAGGTTCTTCTTCAGGATGGTCATGGTCGTGATGACTGTCTGGTGGGCAAGGAGCCATCAGTCATCTGCCCAGAGCTGAGCAGGGAGAGGCTGGGAGGAATGTGAAGAGAGTGGGGGCGGGAAGGGGTGGGGGGCGCTGTCTATACCTGCCGCTTGATGGGCTGAGTCTTGTGCTGAGCAACAAAGGCTTCCATCTCTCCCAGCTCCAGGTGCAAGAATCTGAATGTCAAATACCTCTCAGATACCCTGGTTCTGAGGCCACGCTCCCCACTGGAGGTCTTGGAGGCAGTGGATGCTCTCCCTTCCCCCCACCTTGGAGGAGGCCAAGGCCATGCCCTCTTCCCCATGAGCTTTGTGCCCTCCCTGCTTCCAGGCTCTGGTTTCCCCCCCCCAGGGTGGGAGCTGATATCCTAGAACTGGACAAGGGACAGAGGGGCCTTTGCTTAAACTGCTCCGAGTGCAGGGAGGGGCCTCCCTTTTCCCGGAGCCCCTTCTGGATCTTAGGGGTTGGGAACCACCTCCCACCTCAGAGGGGCCTCACTGTGTTATCTCTGATGGTTTTTATTATTATTTATCTCAGGCATTTGGAGAACAACAGATGTCACTGGCAGGACCCTTTGGGGTTTACAGGTTGGAGCTGGGGCCCACCGAGGCCTGGGGATTAGTGTAGAGGTGGGACTGGACCCCAGGTCTCTCCCAAGTGCAAGCATGGCCCTCTTTCCACTACCTGACACTCCCAGATAATGGTCATCTGGGCCACTGTCTTGTCCCCTCACTAAGTGCTGAGCTCCAAGTAGGCAGGGAGCACATGCTGTCTCCAATCATGGGTGGGACAGCCACCAGTGGGACTTGTTAAAAATGGAGATTTATTCCACAGATGAACTGGTCAGGATGGCCACCGAGATCCCTGTCAGTGTCCTAATTCTGTGGTATCTAAGCAGCTTTGACACCAAAGTGGAGCCCAGGGCTCTGCGCACAGTAGGAGCTTTTCAAGGGTTTGCTGTTGGTTCTGAACGGGCCTCACCTCAGGGACTGCGAGGACAGAGGTACCTCGGCTTTCTCCCTGTAAGGACAGGATGCTGAAGTCACGTGGGTGAAAGAACAAAGCCCAGGGGCAGGAAGACAAGGACAGGGACAGGCTTCTCACCTGATCCCCTCCAGCATCTCCTTTAGGGTCAAAGGGTCAATCCGGTCCTGTGCCAAAAGGAAGAAGACTCCACAGCTCAGGGCTGATCTCTTAGAAGGATGACCAGTCACAGCTCCCACAACGCAATGCAAGCCTGTCCACAAGCACTCTACCCTGGGGTGTCCCCAACCCCCCAAACCCATGGCCTTTCCCCATCCTCCTCCTTTATAGCCCCTCTTCTGTTCCCCCCTTTTCCTCACAGGCTTCTTCTCATCCCTGTCTACATTTCTACTTTTTTCATCCAAAGCATTCATTTCCCTCAAGATGCAACGGCTTTCTCCCTTTTCCTAGTATCTCCACCCTAGAACTGGGCTAGGGGCCAGCTAGTGTTCCTTAGCCCTCCAAGGGGCCTCTGCCATGCGCCCCTCAATAGCTATGCTGCCGGAAAAGGTGGGCTGTGTGAGCATAAGTGGGCAAAACCAAGGCAAAGAACCTGCCTCAGTCGAACCAGAAGCTGCAGGCTGTGGATGGAGGGGAGAAAGAGGAAGCCTCTGCTTTTAGGAGAGAGAAGCCCTGAAAAGGATGTTACGGCCTCTCTGATACTTACTGTCATACCTCGGTACTAATGCCCCCTACACACAACCCCCCCCTCAGCTTCTTTCACTTGTTGGTTTAGGGTGATGAATGGAATCAAATTGCAAGGGAGACCTGATCAGGGATCCCCTTCCCCCAGTTGCAGTTCCCTTTCCACCCCAGAACCATCATTTTTCTCTTTTAATTTCCTTCTGGCCTCTTCTCTGGGACCCTTCTACCGCAAACACCAATCCACCCTTCTATCACCAACACCAATCCACCTCCTTGGCTTGGTTCCAGAGATCCTGTTCCAGGGGGTTAGGAGGCAGGGGAGGCAAGCTGAATTTGAAGTAGGGCCGAAGGTTCTTGTAGACGTACACACAGGGGCCAGAGGCCAGTGCCAATGCTGGGGTCCGAGGTTCGTGGGGTTCCATGAGAAAAGCAGCAGCAGCCG
The DNA here is from genome assembly GCF_011100635.1 of Trichosurus vulpecula. Lineage (NCBI taxonomy): Eukaryota > Metazoa > Chordata > Mammalia > Diprotodontia > Phalangeridae > Trichosurus > Trichosurus vulpecula. The sequence goes on along the minus strand of NC_050578.1, from coordinate 276,362,822 downwards.
ATGGCAGGGCAGGCAGTGGGCTCTCAGTCAGCACTGAAGGTCCTTTGAACACCTTGAGTCTTGGCTGCCGACCATTAGGACCTAGGTCCCCCACTACCAGCTATGAGGGAAAGGGTCAAGTAATAAAGATGCTTGCCACTGCCCCCTAAGAACAGAGATTTCCTTCCGACTGGCAGCTGAAACCTTCCCAGGACAGTGGGAGCTCCTGAAGGACAGGCACTGTCTGACTTCTGTTTCCTTAGCACAGAGCTTAAGAAATGCTTTTTCATCCATTCACTCACTCAGGCCCCCTCCAATAGGTGCTATAGAGAGGAGGGGGAGACTGAGTTTCAGAGCTTAACAGACTTTTTACCCACAACGGGAGGGAATCATCATTAAGGGAATTCCCTCCAGCCCCCCAGCTGTGAAGCCTTGGGCACATGGGCTGGGCAAGTCAGAAGACCTGGCTTCTCTCAATTCAATGACCCTTGCAGGGTCAGAGCCTAATGGTTTTCAATTCTGTGACCCAGGCTCACACTGGGATGAGGCAAATCTCTTAAGCTCTCTCTAAGCCCAGTTTCCGCCAAGGGCCTGGACTAAATGACTGCTGAGCTTCCCTCCTGCGCTAAAGTTCCACCATTCTGGTGATTCTTAGTGGGCTCAGGACACTGATTCCCCCGACATTTCTGCAGCTTCTTCACTGCCTTCCAAGGAGCATTGGGCTAACCCCATGTCTGGCAAATGCTTATCAAGCAAACAGGAAGCTGGGGCCGAGCGCTAGGCCCTCCCAAGAGCCGCTCACCTTGTACTCGCCATCCCCGTGGAGATCCGCAAGTGCTAGAAAACAGAGTGGCTCATAAGGATGGGGGAGGGTTAGAGGCGCCCGCACAGGCAGGCTCTGAAGGGCAAAGCCCCAGAGCCAAGCTGGGGCTCCTCATGAAGGGCACCCCCTTCTGCCCATTTCCCAGGGCTGGTTGAAGTAAGCACAGAAAGAGAGAAAGAGACTCACCAAGGCACGCAGAGAAAGTGTGGATGTTAGCCATGGGGTCATAGTGGGCATCCAGCCATTTGGAATTGACTTCAGTACTAGAGAGAGGAAGGATGGAAGGGGCTTTCATGGAGGGCAGGGAAAGGACCCAAACACAAAGTGTGGGGGTGGGTGGGCAGTAGGGGGGGGCGTCACTGGGAGGGAGCAGAGGCAGGACTGAGACTGGTGAAGGTTCGGGGCTTACTGGTGGCTGGGAAGGAGAGAGCCAACGAGGAAGCTGGGGGGATTCATCATGTGGAGGAAGAGTGAGGGACAAAGCCGACAATGCAACGGTGGCCAACCTTCCACCGAGATCCTCTGAGGCTCTACGTTCTGATCCTAGAACCATCCGCACTGTAACGTTCTGAGGTTCTAAGCCTCCAACAAATGTCCTACTTCTGGTGTTCTGATATCGTAATGCTAGCATCACAACACTGTTTATGTTTTAGGCACCCCCGTCCCACCTCCAGCACGCCGAGAGTTCTAGTGGCTACATTGTTAATGTTCTACGAGCCCCCGTCCCACCTCCCGCGGCTCACATCGCTACAATGTAACAGTTCTAAGCCCGCGTGGATCCCCACAACACGCCCGGGAGGGCGGTGCTCCAACTCTGCGGCTCACTTGACAGAGGAGGAAACTGAGTCCCCAGGCAGCGCCGGAGGGACTTGCCCCGCCCCGCGGGGTGTAACTAAGGGTATCAGGTGGGGGGCGGGGCCGGGGGAGGGGAGAGCCGGCCGCTCCACACCCCCCCGCCACAGAGGGACGGGGTTCGGGGGCCCGGACCACTGGGGGTCGGGTCGGGGCGGGGGTCACCTCTCGTTGCAGCCGCTCGCAGAGTCCCCGCTCGCCGCCATCTTATCCACCGTAACCCCGGACAACGGGCGCATCCTTCCCGCCCCGCCCCGGCGCCCTCCTTAAGCGGTCCGTCGGCGCCGGGAGCAGCGTAACAAGGTTCCGGGCGGAACTACGGGGACCGCCCTGCGCAGCCGCAGAGCCGCCTGCTGGCCCGCCGGGACTGCGCCTGCGCCGACCTGCTGCAGGGTACTCCCGGAGCATTTCTTAGTGCAGTAATTGCGTCTTTGGCCTCAAGGTCACGGGCTCCTCGTCAAGGCTCTCCCTGTTCGGAGGAGCAGCTCTGACGTTCCCTGTTCTAATGTCCCTTCCGGCCCTGACCTTGGAAGTCCTATGTCCCGTTCTCCACACCATTCTAATGTTCTAAGGTCCCTCCCACCTCTACTATTCTGTGTTCTAAGTTGGAAGGCCTTCCTCGGTTTGGATATTCTATATTCCCAGCTCTGACATTCCACGTTCTATGGCGGGTCTACCCCATTATTCTATGTTTTAAGGTCCTTCCCACCTCTAATATTCTAAGTTGTCTCGGCTCTGACACTCTATCTTCTAAGTCTTAAGGCCCTTCTCAGCTCCAACATCCTATATTCTAAGCCTGAAGGCCCTTCTCAGCTCTGACATCCTATGTTCTAAGCCTTAAAGCCCTTTTCAGCTCTGACATCCTATGTTCTAAGTGTCCGCTTTGACACTCCCAGCTGCCTTGCCACATGCTATGTTCTGAGTTGCCCTCTGCCTCCAGAGTCTCCCCTAAGTTCGGTACAAAGTACAAAGGACATCTGACCAGGCCCTCCCTCTCATCAATAAAGTCCCCTGCTTCCGCTGCCCTCCAGGGTCCAATGTAAACCCTTTGCTTGGCCGGCCCCTTTCCAGTCTCCTCATGCCGTACTCCCCTCCTCCCTTCATTTTCTCTCCAGTTACAACAGCTGCCTTGCTGTCCTTAGACCCGGCTCACAGCTCCCCAAGCCTACAACTGTGGCCCTGTTCATGGTCATCTCCTGGACTGCTTCATGTCTCAGCTAAAATATGGCCTCCAAGAAGCCTTTCCTGCTTCCCCTGTAACCCTAGAGCCCTCCCACCACTGATAATCTCCTTTGTCCTGGATGTAGGTTGTCTGTATGTAGTGGTTGGCCTGTTGTCTCCTCCGTTAGAGTGGGAGCTGCTTGAGGGCAGGGGCTGTCCTTTGCCTTTCTCTGTACCCCTGGAGCTGAGCACAATGCCTGACCTTAATAAATGCTCGCTGACTTGACCTTCCTGTTCTGACATTCCATGTTCCACATCTCAAAGACCCTCCCACCTCTGAGTCCTGTGCTGCCCCCAGCCCCCTTAAAGCTCGCTGGTCACACCTGGAGTCAGAGACCCAAACCACAGGATGCCATGCCACCTGCCCCGCCACCCCAACCCAAACCACAGGATGCTGTGGCCCCCCCACCACCACCAAACCACAGGATCCTGTGGCATGCAGACCCAAACCACAGCATGCCACGGCTCCTGGGCCAAGCCACAGGATGTTGCGGCCCCCACCATTACCACCAAACCACAGAATGCTGTGGTATCCGGGGCACAGATGTGAGGAAAAGGAAGCTCGACCATCAGTGCTCCCGTTTAGATAGCTCTTTAAAGATTATAAACCACTTTCCTCACAACAACCCTGTGAGAGGTAGGCAGGTAGAACCATCCCTGGAACAGAAAAGGGAAATGACTCGGAGAGAAGAGATCTACCTCCAGGTCCCTGGTCAGCCACCCCCGTGGGCCACTCTGGCTGATCCTTGTGTGGAGATGGAAGGCGATGGCTGGCTGGCAGCTCTGCGGGCCAGGCCCTGCTGCTGCCACTCTGCCCTGACTACATCCAGGGCAGGAGGCCCAGCCCACGTCCCTCCTCAAACCCCAACAGAGGGAGGGAGGCAGGGGCTCAAGTGAGGAGAGCAGGATGAGGGCAGAGCTGCTGAGGACTTTCTTCAGGCCTGGAGGGCCGGGACTTCTTTGGGGCCCCTCCAGAAGTGGGCGTCAGCCTTAGCCAGCTCAGTGAGCACCTCCTCTAGCTTAGGCCCATCCTCAGGGAAGCGCTCTGAGAAGGAGCGAATGAGGCCAGCAGCCGAGGCCTCGTACTCAAGGAGCTGCACCTGGGAGCCTATGGAGAGAGAAGAGCACCCTCAGCGGAGCCCGTGCCCGCTCACCTCGAACCCAGCCCAAAGCCCCCTGCAGACACCCCAGTGAGCCTCAGGAGCATGACTGCCCAGCCTTCCTCCTAACAAACGAGGAGCAGCAAAGCAGAAAGGGCCCGGCACCTGAGAGTCAGGAAGCATTGGGCTTAAATCCTAACATGGATAACTGTGTGCCCCTGGGCAAACCCAACTCCGTCAGCTGTCTAGGCCTCAGCTTCCAGATTGGGGGAGCCAGTCTTCCAGGAACTCTCTGACTCTCCGACACTCAGCACCTGGGGCAGGGCCTGAACTCTGGGGAGTCAGGGTGGGGGAGAAGAGGGGGCACGAGCCGCTACCTTCAAGGCAAGTATTGGGCTGCACGATCAGCTTGCGGGCCTCCTTGCGAAGCAGCACCGTCTCCCGGAGGGCGAGGAAGTTTTCCGGGGCAGCATCAGTGACGGCGGAGTATCCCTGGTACAACGCCCGTCCGGCAGCCACATCTCCTGTGGATTTCAGCACCTGGGGAAGGGAGGAGAAGGTGGCAGGGGTCATCTGGCCGAGTTTACAAATGAGGAAACTGAGGTGCAGATTAGGGGAGTAAGCCTCCAATTTGAGGGCTTTTTAATTCTCCCATCAAACAAGCAACAAGCATTTACTGGGCACTGACTTGTGCCAGGCATCACGGGAAGCACTGGGCATACAAGACAGCATTGTCTGTACCACAAAACAGATGCCAGGTGATTGGGGGGAAGGCCCTGGCAGCTGGGCCATCACGAAAGGCAGAGTTTAAGCCAACCCTAGGGATTCTGAGAGGCAGGGGGGAGGAGAGAGGGCATTCCAGGCCAGGGGGACAGCCTGGGCAAAGGTGTGGAAGAGGGAGATGAGATGATGACCTGTGTCTGAAGGCTGAAAAGGCCCTTGTGTGTAGCAAAGATGGAGTGGACCCCCCACATGGGGGGCCCCAAGTCGGCCCAGCCGTGTGGCCTAGGCTTGAGGATTAAGTGATGGGCAAAGAGCAGAGATGAGGAAAGAGGAGGGGGACAAAGGGAGGAGGGCCACAGATATGCAGAGAACAGAGGGAGCCTTCCCTTACCTGGAGTCGCCGCAGGAATCTCTCCAGGGCAGGTTTGCCAACCGAGTGGATCTTGTGCCGATCCAGCCGTACCCGGGCATCCGGGCGCCCATCGGAGCCAGTGGTGGGGACAACTGTGACCAGTCCCTCTCCGGCTTCCAGCAGGACCCTCAGGATCACAAAGCGGGCCTGCATGTGCGCCTGCAGCAACAAGGATTCCGTTCAGGCCTCTACCAAGGGGCTCACCCCCTCCCTTCTGCCCACCTTCTCTTGATCAGCCTGGGCCACAGCAGGGTGGGAAGGGATGGAGTGGGGGGATGGCCAAGAGACCACAGAGGGGCAGAGTGTGTGGGCAGCCATAAGCTGCCAATGGTTCTCATGCATGCCCACCCTCCTTCCCCCCACCGTCCTGGTCTGACCCAAAGCCACTGTGCCACACACACCCAGACACACCACACACACTAACCCCCACCACACGTAAACATTTACACCAACACCCCACCATATGCACCCACGTACAATACACACCCCCCCACCTGTCTCCAGCTGGATGTTTCTGGGGTGTAGAATTCGAGGCCGAGCAGCCCTGCACGCACCATGTTCAGCCAGTTCACATACACTACGTCCTCAGCCTCGGGACCATCCAGCCCAAAGATCCTGGGGGAAGCATGTGAGGGCTGAGTGCTTCCCAGAGCCCCCTGGCCCTGCCTCTGGCCCCCACCCCTCGTAGGCCTGGCCTGGGGCCCCAAACCCCACTGGTCCTGCCTCTGGCCCTTACCCCTCATAGGCCTGGCCTGGGGCCCCAAACCCCACTGGTCCTACCTCTGGCCCCCACCCCTTGTAGGCCTGGCCTGGGCCCCCAATGCTCCCGACCCTGCTTCTGGCCCCCACCACTCGTAGGCCTGGCCTGGGCCCCCGAGCCCCCTGGCCCTGCCTCTGGCCCCTACACCTCTGGCCCCCACCCCTCGTAGGCCTGGCCTGGGCCCCCGAGCCCCCTGGCCCTGCCTCTGGCTCCCACCCCTCGTAGGCCTGGCATGCGCCCCCAAGCCCTTTGGCCCTGCCTCTGATCCCCAGCCCTTGTAGGCCTGGCCTAGCCCATCCTTACTCCAGGACACGGGGGTGGAGACAGAGATAGAGCCCCACGCTCTCAGCCCGGCACTCCTCATAACTGGATGCGATGGTACTGAATTTGCTGTCCCAGGTTTCTCCGCTGCGGTACCAGCTCCTGATCTGGGGTGGGGCAGGGGAAGCCTGGTAACCTTGGCCAGCCACTCTGCCCTCCCCAATCCCCCCCCAGGATCCTCCACATGATCTTTCCTCGGGCCTCAGGGTAACCACTCCCCACTGCTGGCTCTCACCTGCTCCCCCCTCCTCAATCCCCTCCCAGGTGGCAGGGAACTCTCCAGCATTCCCCACACGTGCTTCCCTCGGGCCTCAGGGTAACTGCTCCCCACTGCCGGCTCTCACCTGCTCTCCTGTTTCTGGGTTGGTCACAGTGTTCTGGTCAAAGTTGAAAGCCCCTTTCTCATCCTGCAGGAAGAATCATTGGACAGAAGGGTGGGTTCCCCACACCTGAGCATATCCCGTGTCCCAAATCCAGCACCTGCAGGATAGGCTCTGGGTCAAGAAGACCACGAGAGTGCCTTCCACTCCCTCCCTTCTGCCTGAATCAGTTCTATCATTAGCCTTTGGTTTTTGTAACGCTTATCCCTCCCTTGAAACAAACAAAAACAGTTAAGTAGAACCAACAGATCCAAAGAGTATGTGCCACTCCTAACCTGTAGCCCCCCACTTCCATCTCTGCACCATGATCTTTCATGACTTTTCCAGACTCTTCTATTTTTTTAGACACATGTGGCCCCATCTCCAGCTCCTCCACCCTCACCACAGAGGCACAAGGGAAGAAGGTGGGACAGAGGGCCATTGTGGGTTTTCCTTGGGTTCATGGATTACTCTCACAGGCAAAATCATTTGGTGGCTAAACTTTGGGGGCTAAACCCTATGGTGTCTCCCCTGGGACATCAGACACCACCTATCTTGGGGTTTACAGGACAGGAAATCACCCAAAATAAGAAGGGGGAGATGGGTTGCTACCTACACTTGGGGAGGGAGTACCCACATCCATGATATCCCCAATCCTAAGCCCCGGCCCCTCACCTGCACAAAGAGCTTCCCGCTACCATGGCCCAGCAGCTCGTGCAGCCCCACCTGGACTTCAAAGGACGGCCCTTTCCAGCGAATGAATAGGTCCTGCAGAGGCAGAGGACCAGTGTCCCCAAGTCCTCCCCTCACTCCCAGCCCTACCCTGCCCCCCATGGCCACCCTCCCTCACCTTGTCCTCTTCCTCCAGGAAGGTAAGCTTCTCGCGCTGGGTGGCGTAGGCCACGGCCAGCACGTTGCCCAAGGACACATTCTTGAAGCCTTCCTGCTGCCTAAGGTCGTCATCTAGAGGAGGTAGCATCACGGGGTGGGGGAGGGGGAAAGAGGGAAATGGAGAGGGGGGACAGGGGGAGGAGGAAGGGGGGAGGGGGAGCACCGACTATGGGACAGGTGCTGGAGGAACAAAAGTGAAAGCGGGGTAGTCCCTGAGTTCAGGAGTGAGTGGGGGCTGGGAGCACAGGGAGAAAGGTCACAGGACAACACTTAGGCTCTAGACACAGGGAAACAAAACCACAGATTGAGAGTGCTAGCCCAACCCCCTCCCTTTATGAGGAAGCTGAAGCCCAGAGCTCAAGGGGCCGGTAGCAGAGCCAGGAACAGGCCCAGGGCACTGGGACCCCAAAGCCCCTCCCCCAGGGCTCCTGTGCCCCCACATGCCCCCCTCCCCCAGGTTTGGGGATGCCAGGGAGGGCCATCCTCCCCAGGGGACCACTCACAGTTGGGGATGTTGATGCCGGCAGGGATCCCGGAGCCAGCAAAGGTGAGGACATCGAGGGAGGTGAAGTCAGGGGTGAGGAATTTGTCCTTCTCAAAGGCCGGGGGCCAAGGAAGCTCCTTCAGTAGCTGCTCGGCACTCTCCACCAGGCGCTCAAACTTGGCACTCATGGACTTGTTCACCACAGCTACAAAGCCTGAAGGCCCAGAAACAAAGGGCTGGAGGGTGGGGTGGAAGCCCCCCTCCCCACTTTCTGCCTGTCTCAGGTGAAGGCCTCACCTACCCACCCACCAGCCCAATGCCCAGAGATGTATAAGGGGACCCTGGGGGCAGGTAAGGAGCCCAGCAGGAAGCATACTGATGCTGGAGGCAAGCCCTGGGTGACTGGATGGCTCCTGGTCCCCGCTGGGGCCTGGGTTTACTTCACTGGCCCAGATGCTCCCCAAGGCCATTCCGAGCTGACCCCGTGGCCCCAGGATGACCCCCTTGGTGCCACTATGGTGAGGAGGGGTTTGCAAGAGTCTCCGTTCCCCGCCCCCCCACTGGAATGGGAGCTCCCTGAGAATAGGCCTTCCTTTGTATTCCTGGCACTTAGCATGGGGCCTGGGAACACTTCTCAGTGGGTGACCCAATGGTCCCTCTGGCTCCAGAGCTCTGGGCCTAGCACCCCAATCCTAGCATGTGACATGGAGCTACCTTCAAACTCTCCCCGGGAGCCGAAGGGGTCTCGGTAACTCTCGATGAAGCCAATGTAGCTGGGGAGAGAAAGGAGATGATGGAGCCTGGGAGGCGGGCCAGGTGTAGGCCAGGGAGCTCGGGGACCCTTGGCCCTCTCACCTCTCCACAATGGGGCCCTTGTCCTGAATCCAGTGTCTGGAGCCCTTCTTGTGGGCCTCGATGGAGCCCTGCGTGAAGCTCTCCACATACTGGCTCAGCATCTGCTCCTGGTGGCTGTTGGCTGCGTAGGCCTAGTGGGGGACAAGACCAGAGGGGTCCCAGCTGTCTTCTGGGAGGTGCCTTGGCTTCCTTTGGGCCCCGCCCTCTCCTGCCCCCATGGGATACTACCTTGGCTTTCTCCAGGTGCTCCACCACCTTCTGGAGGAGGGGGGAGTAGTCTCCTCGGGTCACCTGGAACTGGCATCCCTCAAATTCGTAACTCTTCAGCTTCGGCGTCATGTCAGAGTCTGAGGCGGCCTCTACAGGGAACAGGAAAACATCAAATAGGAAAAAAGTGCCTACTGTGTGCAGAGCTGGTGCTAGGTCCCTGCCCTCACAGAGCACAACCCAAGGACATCCCATTTCCTAGAAGGGCCAGTGGAGAGGCACAGGGGCCTCAGGGAGGTGAGAAGCAAGAAGCCAGAAGCAGGAAGCGGTGCACCTACTGTGTGCCAGGCTTGGGACATACTAAGGGCTTTTTCATTCACTAGTGTTCAGGACACAGGGGTAAAAGTGAAACAGGCCTGTCCTCAAGGGGATGACTTTCTAATGGGGAAGAAAGCACATGTATATTCACATGGACATACTGAGCCCACGGGACACAAGTCAACAGTAATCTTGAGGGGAAGGCACCAGACTAGGTGGCGGTGGGGGGGGCTGGGAGAGGCCTTCTGTTTGAACTGAGGCACAGCCAGGGCAAAGAATGGGAGGTGGGAGATGAAGGGTTGACTGTGTGTGGGGAATACCAGCAGGCCCAGACTTGAGAGTGAAGTGGGGAATCACATGGAAGAAAGCTAGGAGGGTGGGTAGGGGCACCCCCCCCAGGCAGCCTTCCTTGCTGGGCCAGCACAGCCCTGGATCTGTTTCCTGACCACAGGCCTCCACAGCCTCTTGGCAACGCCTCTCATTACTCTTAGTCCTGAACTCCCAGGCTGAGAAGAAGCAGACTATTTCTGCTCCAAGGGCCAGCTTCTGGAGCCCCTCCTCACACCCCACCGAGGAACCAGCTCAGGGCTCACCTTCTCTGAGGATAGAGGCTAGGCGCACCTCAAAGCATGGCTTCCCGTCTGCATCTGCCCCCTTGAACAGCCTTGTGTTGTAGGCACTGAGATTCTGGAAGAGAGCAGGAGGTGGGTGTCTGTGGGGAGGGGGGAAGAGGCCCCCACGTACCCACACCCACAGTCCGGGCATCATCCGCCCTCCCAGGCTTCCTACCTGGGAATCCAAGAAGCTCTGGGCCAGCTTGGCATCTTCCAAGGTACAATTCTCAGAGAAATACGTGGTGGTGCCCTGTTGGGGAACAGAGCCCAGTATCAACAGCAATGCCAAGAAGGACCTCTGAGGGCCAAGAGGCTGTGTTAGGTGCTAGAGCACCAAGGACAAGAAAAATGGCCCGGCCCACAAGGAGCTAACATTCTGTGGGGGCACAGGTGAGGAAACACAAGGGAGTCTGAGGAGGGTCAACAACCTGGGGAATCACAAAGGGTGTCCCATAGGAGGGAGCTCCTCAGTGAAGCTTTGAAGGAAACTAGGGAGGAAGGGGAACAGCCCAGGTAAATGCATGGAGGCAGGAGATGGAACACCCTGGAGAACCCGAGATCCCCTGCCTGCTTGGATGAGACACTGGAGGAGAGGGGAAGGCGATCTTCCTAAAGTGCAGGTCTGACCATGCTCCCCCCTTTCTCCAAACTGCTGCACTGGCTCCCTGTTGCTCTTGGGTCAAGGTCAAACTTTGGAGGATTGTTGTGGGACCCAAGGAAGAGAATTCAGGTAAAGGCCTTTGAAGCCTTTATATCCCCTGAAATGTCAATGCCATGATCACCGAGGACCCCTGGGGAGCCCCTGCCTTGGCTCACTGTAGCCCTGGGCACCTGGGCAGGCACCTCCCCCTGGAAACACCTCAGCCGCTCCTCACATGGGTGAGGCACAGACAAGGTCAAAGTGCCCAGCCCCACCCCCAAACACCTACAATGAGCTCAGGGAGGGAATATGGAGGGGGCAGCCCTGGGGCTTTCAGCAACCAAAGGCACCCAAGGAGGGACGTTCCATGCATGACGGACAGGCAGTGTGAGCAGGGGCGAAAAGGGTAGCACGAGTCCAGTTTGGCAGGATTGTAGAAAGTGGGTGTGATGGGGCAAACACCAACCAGTCAGCCTGGTACTGAGGCCCTTCCCAGTCTGGCACTGCCCTTCATGCTCTCACCATTCTGGCCAAACTGATCCTGGGGCTCCTTACTTGAAACCCTCCATCTCCCACCTCCATGTCTTTGTCCCCTGTGCCTGGCAGACTCTCCTCCCTCACCTCTATCACCGGGAATTTCCACTTTCCTCCTGAGCTCAACTCAAACACCTCCTCTTACACCTAAGCCTTCCTGCTGCCCTGAGCTGCGGAAGACTGCAGACAGATGAGAACACTGAAGCTCATGCAAGTTAAGGGCCTTGCCTAGAGTCATGCATCTAATGTTAGAGGCAGAATTTGAACTCAGATCCTCTTCTTTCCAAGTCCCACCCAGTGACCCTACAGCTGCTGCCACTCTCCTCTCCAAGTCTGGCCTTCTTCAACCCAGCTCCCCAGTTCCCTTCGTCCTCCTCAGGGACCCTGCCCTGCACATCCACATCCTCACCCCCTCCCCATAGGCTCCTGTCCACTGAATCTTGCAGAACGGAAGGAGAGCGAACCCTGCTGGGCTTGCCTCCGCTCTGGTCCCACTGTCCCATAGAAGGGGCCAGAATTCTAGAGTTCTGGACCCTGGACACCATCTGGTCCAGGAGACGTTAACCTGGACCCCGCAAACAAACACCCAACATCTTTGTTTTTACTCACCTCTACAGAAATTGAGCATTCCTTCTATTATGACATGAACCATAACATGTGACACTAAGGAGGGGCCCCCAGGGCTCCCCACAATGCACAGAGGGGTCCAGGACACAAGCGAAGAGAAGAACCCCTGACCTCATCCACTCCCCTCTTCTGACAGAGAAAGAGACCAGGGCTGGATTTGCAGCCCCGCCCCCCCCATGGCATTGTGATGTCTCGTGCCAATTAGACACTGCTTCTCTTGTAGATACGAATGTGTGCACATGCACGTGCCCACACCCACACATACACTCTCTTTCACAGTCCAAGGCAGAGCTGGGGCATGAACCCAGGCCTGCTGGCTCCCAGCCCAATGGCTCCAATCCAGGCTCTCACCTCACTTCCCAGGCCCAGGTGGCGCTGCTGGGGCTCCAGAGAGAACATGAGGTTCCCACACACCTGCCAGAGCCCCCCAATCTCTTCTGGGTGCTCTCGGGCAGCTCGGCTCCCCAACACTAACCGTTCCAGCTTCTCCTGCACACAAGCAAGGCGGGGTGGGGGAAAGAAGAAAGGGGTTCGCGTTCAGGCCTGTATGGTCAGTCACTCCTCAGAACCCCCAATCTGCCCCCAGTCTTCCCCTCCTCTGGCCCCCAAATAATACTATGAGCCCCAAACAGCTCCCATCAGCCCCTCTGACCCTCTCCACTTCCTGCCTCACCTTGGGCAAATTGGGGATGAACTTGGTGTCCCCAAAAGACTTGTAGTTCCCCATGTTGGCGTAGATCCCTGCAGCATAGACCAGGAAAGCCTGAAGGGGCAGGGAAGAGGTCAGAAATCGGGGCCAGGCATGCAGGGTCCCTCTGACCCTCAGTGGTCTGCCCAGAGCACATCTAGGCTGCCAGTGCTTTAGGAGGAAGGCAAGGGGTGTGTCTGCAATGTGTGATTGTGAGCACGTGTAGGGCATGGGATAGGAAGGGGTGGTGACCTGATGGCAAGGACCCAGGGCTTGGGGAAGAGAAGCCAGGATAACTGTGACCAAGCCCTGCGACAGACCTGATATTCATCTTCTGTGAGACCCTCCTTCAGGGCACAGTCTTTGAGCTGCTCAGGGTCCTGGGCACGGAAGAGGCGGCTGAGCAGAGCATAGATGTGGGGGGCCTCAGGAGAAGTCTGAAGTAACACAACCAGACCCCCGTACCAGGAGGCCCGGGACAAATGGTGCGCATAGAGCCGCTCCGTAGGGGACAGCAGTCCAAAGGCTTCACGGCAGTCGAGGCTGGCCACGCCGATGTCATTGGGGAGGATGTACTGGGGGTCTGCCATTGTGGCTGCCAAAGTGAGGAGGGGACAGAAATGAGTCAGCAAAGCATTCCTTAAGTGTCTGCTCTGGGCCTGGGTCTGTCAGGCCAGAGACAGTTCTGGAGAGGACACCACACACCCACACATGTCCACATAAAACATACACAGCATGACATGAAGGGAAGGCCAAGCCTTGAAGGGATTCTAGGAGCCAGAGGAGGGGAGGGAATGGTACATACAGGAACGTGTCTATGTAGGAAAGTTCCAAGAACATGAATTTTGTTTGAACATGAGGAAAACCTGCCTATGAATGAGTGGGATGGCGTGCCTGGGGAGGCCTTAGGGCACATGCCAGACGGCCACTTCTCAGGAATGTTCTGTGACTCTTGGCAAGTCAACCTCTGCCTGCTTCAGTTTCCTTATCTGTAAAAGGGGATGAAATGGGGGGGGGGGAGGAGCTGTAAGGCACTTTGCAAACCTTAAGGCAGGCGCTGACCACGCCATCGACTGTCGTGTTGTGACTGTTACGGGGGCTCCTTGGGCTAGGAGCTGGACCATGGGACTGCTGAGGCCCCTTCCCCTGGCAGACCTGGGGGGGCGACCTCTGGTGTGTCCATCTCTGCCCCAGCCCTGGCCTGCCCTGTGGAGAAGGGGCCAAGGCCTCCCATCTATACTCCGGCCTGCCCTGGGATTTCCCCTCCCACTCCCTACAAGGCTCTGGAGTGGGCAGGTGGCAAGCCTCCAAGCCTGCGTGCTTTGTCAGATGGGGAAGCCACCCTGATCTCCCGGGCAAGGGGGCAACCTTCCACTTCTGACCAGTACTGCCAGTGCCAGAGCCAAGCCTCCAGCGTCTTCGTCAGGGTCTGGCATGGCCCTGGCCCTGCAGTGGGCTGACTGGCCAAGGAACGGACCGGCCTCTAAGCCCCGTTCTTCTCCCCCACTCTTCTCCATGTGTCCCCCCTCCCCAGTAGACTGTGAGTTTCCTGAGGGCAGGGGCTATTCCATTCATCGCACGGGCGGCAGGCGCAGCACACAGTTGGTACTTAATAAATGCGCGCTCCTTCGAAGCCCCCAAGGTTCTTTCTTCTCCATGCCCTTTTATGTACAGTGACTTGGAGGGACCCGCCAGGCTCAAGTCCCAGCGCTGCTTGGGCCTCAGTTTCCCTGGGTGGCGAGTGGGGGCAGTTGCGTTTTCGCACCAGCAGGCACACGGGACGCCCCCTGGCTCCGTTCCGATCGGGGCCCTTCCAGGGCTGGGAGATCCTGGCCAGGGTGCAAAGGGGGGGGGGGTCCCTGGCTCCCGGCTGCACCCCCTCCGCGCCCTCTCCCCCCGCCCCGCCCGCGCCCCCCGACGGGGTGCCCTCACCTGCACCAGCGGCTTCTCTCCCTTACTCCCTCACTCACTTCCTGCTTCCGGCTGCCCATTCATTGGGGCCTCGATTCGCCCGCCCCCACGGCCCAATCAGTGTCCGCTCTCGTCGTGACCGGCATGTCCAGGGACCAATGAGCGCTCGGGTCCTTGTCCCGGCCCCACCCTCCTCCTTCCTCCCTCCGCCTCCTCCCGCACGTGCTGCCAGGGCTGCCGGGGATTGGCCCTCCCGGCGGCTCCCCGCGGGGGTGTTCCAGCCTTTCCTCCCCTGGCTCTGACACTTATTGGCTCGGCCTCTCTGGGCCTCAGTTTACTCATCTGTAGAACGAGACAGTGGCCCTAGAGGAGGGGCCCTTAACCTCTTCTGGGGTCATGGACCCCTTTGGGGGCTGGTGAAGCCATCATTAAGTACATCGGGCAAGATGAGAAACTAATTGTGGAGTCGGTCATCAGTCGCATCCGACTCTCCCTGAGACCCCACTGGGGGGTTTCTTGGCATAGATACTGGAGCTGTCTGCCATTTCCTTCTCCAGCTCGTTTAACAGACGAGGAAACTGAGGCAGACAGGGCGAAGGGACCTTCCTGAGTCACCCAATAGTGGGGGGGAGGGGCAGATGGAGGATTCCAGCCCACCTTCTGTGGTTCTTGTCCTGGTAAAGCCCTCCTTGATCCCTAAGCCTGAAGTGATCTAGGATGGTAGACTCAGATGCAAATATGCAACCCTCTCTTTAGTCCAGGGTCTTGAACTAATTAATTAATGTGAATTATTGTACATGATCCTCCCTGGCCTTCAGTTTCCTCCCCTGTAGACTAGACTGGCCGTGAGGGGCAGGCAGCTAGTAGAGATAGCTGCTGTTGTGGGATAGCCCGGTGTCCACCAGCCTCGGACTGGTCCTGCCCTCTGAGGCCCCTCCCTCCAGCCTTGAGAGTTGGAGTCTAGACATGGGCCAGCCATGGCACAACACGGTCACTAGCCAGCAGCGTGGGCAGCATGGGTCTAAAGCATCCTGACTGGTAAGCTAGTGGCCAAGAGTGACCATGGACCCACATGGCCCTGGCCACCTGAGGACTCTCTTTTCTCACCGTTCCAGATCAGAGTTAACAAAACAGAACCAAAGAAAACAATGGCTCTTGACTCCAGGCCCAGGCTCGAGCCACTCACTCTACCTGGCTGCTTTTGTTAAGGCCCGCCCCCCCCCCCCGCCCTTGTTTTCCTTATGAATGGGACGGATAATTATGAAGACTTCACAGGGTATGTCTAATGGAGAGGTTTTGGGATTTGGCCTTGTAATTTTGGAAGGCATGCCCTTCCCCCTCTCTCTCTCAGACGTTAGAAGATAATGAACTTCCTGTGAGCTATTTGTTCTCTGATCCAGGAAGGGTCTCTCCTCCCTGCCAACCCCATTTCTTCTCCTAGACTTTCAGACGCCACCCTGGCAGTTGAGTTCTGATAGGGAAAAACCTGAATGAACCGGATCAATCTTGGTCCTCTGTGTAGTTTTCGGGCCTAGACTGTAAGCCCACCTCCCAGCCAATGGTGAGAAGGGATAGAGGTGGGTGGGAATCTTTTCATTAAGACTATAAATTAAGGCAGGTTCCCTTTTACCTTGCCTCCTCCATTATGGAGGTGTGCCCAAATCTTGCAAGGTTTGTAGAATAAATTTACTTTGTTTCTCCTAAGGATGTCTCTCCTATTATTTAAAAATCCTTTCCCATACAGATTTGGAGGTCCTACCAAGATTTGCACTCTCCATGTGGGCAGGCACCTGGCTCAGGGCTTAGCCAGTGCACGCACCGGAGATTTCTCCGACTAGCTGAGCGCCTGAGGGCAGGCCTGGTCTCACTGGGAAGTCACAAACTCGGAGGAGAGGAACTCAGAGAAGCAAAGTAAAAAGGGGGAAATTTGAGTGCACTATGAGCTGAGTGGAAATCGGCCGGCCGTGAAATTTTCAGTCATGAATAGTCATACGCCGTGTGACCGAGGGTAAGTCCTCAGTGTCCTCTGTCTTTGCGATCCAAGAGTGTCGACTGACAGATTTAAGTACTCTGAGAAGACACTCAGGGACTGAGCTAAGATCTCGAGGTCTTAGGAAAAACCAAACCACCTGACTTTGGAGTGCCAGGGGATTGGAATTTGTGGGGTTTCTAACCCGGAGACAAGGGTGACCTGTGTCGTGTAAATTGGTTGCAAATCTCAGCACTTGGACAGCCCTAATGTGCTGTACCAAAGGAGAAAGGAATGGCCATAGAAAGAGCTCTTAATTTAACTCAGGTGGGGAAAATGGGTTTCCCTTGGTAATGTTTGAGGTAGTTTGGGTCAAGATTAGGGAAGAAAGATTAAAATTGGAATGCAGAGGCTAAAAGTTAAAGTAAAATTTGGGAAAGAGAGAGAAACTTGTGTAAAGGAATTTAGGTGGGGGGGTGTTGCTCTTAGCTGCCATGTGCCCCTGGCCACGCCCTTCCCCCACCTCCACATTGAAAGACTGTGGGGAGCTGAAGCTAAAAGAAACTTATAACTTGATTGGGAAATAGGGAGTGATGAAAGGTTTTATTGAATCTCTGGGTATTTACTATAGGAAGGATTTTGATTTGTATAATCACTAAGCTTTGTCCACGTAAGGTATTACTGAATTTTGTTTTCACAGAGATTATATAAAATCATGATTTGAAGCCATATGCTAACGGCTAGGAATAGGAAAATTAGCATGTCTAAAAGGCTGACTCCTTTGTTCTCAAAGGGATGCCAGGCCCAAAGTAATTTACCCATGGCTGAGATCTTCAACTCACCTTTGTCAATCCTCCTCAGGAAGTGAAAGGGTTTCCCCTCTCTTGCTGAGACAGACAAAGGGAGGGGAAACAGAAAAATATTTTAGCTTGGTAGAAAGAATGAGTGGGGGAGTTGCAAAACCCATGTGCTCTTAAGGACCACTCCCTCTTATCTTTCTTAAGAGTCCAAAAGATTTTTTTTTTGGAAGAGAAGTGCCCGCACCCCTTCCCCCTCAAAATCCTTTTAGGCATTTTGTTAATTGCCAGTATGCATAAGATGAAGCTTGGAGAAAGCAGGGTACCAAATTCAAATCTGGATGGTTCATGAAAGCAGATAATGATATGAAATAAGGTTTTTCTTTTCTTTTATAAGTTCATTCATGGCCAGAGGTAGGGGGTGCTGAAGAATACACAGCTAAATAAATAAAGTGTATTTAAGATATTAATGTATTAATATATGTTATGCATGTATTTATATATTAATGTATTAATATAGAAATACCAGAAGTAATAGGATCAATAATTCCTGTATGTGATAATCTGGAAATTGCAATTGATGTCATCTGAAATTTATTGTTTCTGTATTTCTAAAATTATATTGTATTTCTAAAATTGTCTTAGATTGTGAAGTTTGAGAAGACCATTATGTGATTTTAGTCTGAATTTGATATATGTGAATTGGGTGCTTTTAAAGGATGTGATGAAAATTTGGTAATTTTAAACTGTCATATTTGGTTTAGAAATGTATTTACCTAGACTGAAATGAGTAGTTCAAATTTTGCATACATAATAATGCTTAGGGCATTACATTTCTATAGTATAATTTTTGTTGGAGTTGTATTAGTTTAAGAAGTTGGACTATTGCTGTAATCTAAGAAATTATAAACTTTCAAGTTTTGTCTGGAAGTTCAATTGAAATTGTTTTTGCTATAAATCAAGTCTTATAATCTAGATGTTGTTAGATTAAGAATTGTACTTAATTAAGAAATTGAGGTTGTTAACTGAACCAAGGACGTTTGGATATTCAATCTTGTTTAGAAGTTTTCAGTGTAGAGGGATTCCTATGCACAAAGATTTTAAAGTCCTGGTAAACTTTGTTATTGTGATAAAGCTAATTTAATTGGGTATGTAATGTATGGAAATTAAGTGTTATCCCCAGTACAACATCTTTTTGACTAAAGAATTTTTGTGATATCTAGAAATTCTGTAATAACAAAGAATTGAGTTGTTATAATACTTTGAAAAATATAGGGGTATGATTTTCAAGCCTGTATCATCTAAAGATGTATTTATGTATGTTAATCTGGAGGTTTATGGACTAATTTGTGATGACACATTGGGAATTTGAATGAATCCCAATGTTTAAAGGTTACTTTGCTTTAAGAAGGAGAGAGACACATCTCATTTTAGAGCTGTCCAAATAATTTTTCTTCGTGAAAGTTTAGTGACAATCCCTGTTTATATCAGGTAAACTGTTTTAAAGAAGGGAAAATGCTTTTGAAAAATGCTCTGTAAAATCTTTTTGTATAATTTTCAGAAGGCCTGCTGAATTTCCACCTGTAAGCTAATTGGTTGCAGTTCCTACTGTGAGTTTTCCAAGTTCTGAGTGAGAACCTTATCTGTAGAAGTCTTGGGGGAGGGTGGTTAAAGCATGTGTTTTATGTACTCCAAGAAAGGCCCATTCAATGTCTTATTCTACATTTTTGAGTAAGGAGGCAGTCTGCATTCCTTACTCATCCCTCCCTTAGTTTAAATAAGAAGAGAGAGTTCTACCTTTGCCCACCTGTCAGAAGGGAAGGAAGGGGGAGGGGCAACAATTACTGGGATTTGAGTTTTTACTGAAAGAGAGAACAGTAGGAGTCAGAAGCCTCCAAACCTGGCTTTTTAAAGTCAGCAAAAGTGATGGGTTTTTAGAATAAGATTAGGTTTCGAGGAGGATGTGGGTCTTAAGGATACAGTTTTTATTAGTGAAGCTTGCCATCTGAGGGGAAAGAACCCACCCTCAGGGGAGATGATATGGCAGATCTCTTTAATCAGAAATAAGTCGGTAGTGACAAAAGGGAAGTTATCTGTCAGAATCTGTTACCATTGTGAAAGAAGTTGGTTTTATGGGGAATTATGGAAAATTGGATAAATGCAAATATGTGAAATCTTGTTTTTAATCAAATGACTGGTTACATTTGTACTCTTGTACAACCAAATGAAAGATAATATGGTTTCTAAAGTATTAATGGGAATAATTTGGGGAAAAGGGAAAAGAAGTTTTATGAGATAACATTGGTTTACAAATGTAAGGTTGAATCATTATCCCATAGACTAAGGCTGGGATTTTAAAGTTATATTGTATCTATGTGAGACAGAGGTCTTAGATGTTTTAAAGTGATGAAAGAGCAATTAGATATTAATACAAATAGTGTAATTAATCACTGGAACTAAATCAGAGACATCTTCAGTTTAGGGAAAAGAATTTCAATGTAAGTCTCTTTAGGAGAGAAGTTGTAGAATATTTCTGTATTGATAGGAAAAGTTAAATGTGGATTTGAATTCATTCCATTGTCTAAAACATAAATATAAAGTTATATGGTTCAGTTCTTTCAGATCAGGCATAATTAGAGAAGAATAGGAAAGTAGAAGAGTAACTGATGCAAATGTGTTAGAGCAATAACTTATGATCTTAATGGGAAGACTTTACGAATAAGGGAGGAAATGCATGCAAGCTATTTAAAGCTAGTTTTAAGGATGTTCCTGAAGCAATGTGAGATTATATTCATTCAATCTTGCCATTCAAAGACTTAATGGGACTGTTAACTGACAGTTTTTCTGAGCCTAACTCCAGTTGTGAGTATCCAGGAAGGCTGACCCAAGATGCCAGCAGCCCTGTGGGAGGGCAGGCACGAGCTGCAGGTATGATTTCTTGGCAAAGTTGAGGGGGCAACTGTTCAGCATGTGCTGAGGTGGGGCCCTTTTGACTTGATTCTCTTAACTGAAGCCTGGCAGACTAGGCCTAGCTCAATGCAGCTTGCAGTTTGACATAACTTCTGCCTAGAGTTGATAGGAAGCTGGGGAAAATATGGTCCCCTTACTCTGAGTCCCTACTCTCTTGGTGGCAAATTTCTATAGTCAGAAGGTTTTGTAAGTACAGTAAAAAAAATCCATTAAAATATTGATTATGGAACATCTTAGATTACTATAGGACTGGGAGTAGCATTTTTGCATAGGTCTGTATATGAGTTGGATTTTCTCTCAGTAATGGTATGGAGACAATTATTAGGTCAAGGGCTTGTGAGAATATTATTTTGCTATTTGGTTAATATCAGGCTTGTCTAAAGCTTTGTTACAATTAGTAATGTTAAAAGAAGAATGGCTTGTGGCTTATTCTGTAAATGCCATCAAAGAAACATGGTATGACAAAAGTTTATGATATTGTATGTACTGTGATAAAATTGGTTATTTAATGTGTTTATGTATGTCCTTAAGTGAGATATCATCCTCCTGGTGAGGAAATTAATAATGAGTGAATGTAAAATATAAGAAACTGGGTTCTGATGTGAATTTCTTAAACAGAACAATTGGTCAAGTTTCCAATTTTGAATTTGTAAAATGATGAGGGTTATAAGGATTAGAAATGGTAACTTAAAATTGTGCTAAGGTGACTTTTGTAGGAGAATGAACAGAAAGCTGGTTCCTATAAGAAGACAAGAGGAAAGTGCTGGGATGCTGTGCTGAGAGCAAATGTCAAGGACCAGAAGACTTTTCATGCTCCCTGCTGGACAGCTATACAGGAAAAGACTTTTTGAATCTTAAAGGGACAATTGCATCATTATTTTCCTTTGGGTCTCTGTATCTGTATTTTCAAAGGGGACTGCCCCTTTGATTTGTCAGTGCGTTGGAGATTTTGAGGAATGGAAACCTTAGAAAAGGGTAATGGGGACGCAACTTATATCAGCAATGATGTGTGAAGTCTTCAGATTAGTATAAGAAGAGGGGGGACTGAATAGGGTGTATAATTGTGAAGACTTCACAGGGTATGTCTAATGGAGAGGTTTTGGGATTTGGCCTTGTAATTTTGGAAGGCATGCCCTTCCCCACCCCTCTCTCAGACGTTAGAAGATAATGAACTTCCTGTGAGCTATTTGTTCTCTGATCCAGGAAGGGTCTCTCCTCCCTGCCAACCCCATTTCTTCTCCTAGACTTTCAGACGCCACCCTGGCAGTTGAGTTCTGATAGGGAAAAACCTGAATGAACCGGATCAATCTTGGTCCTCTGTGTAGTTTTCGGGCCTAGACTGTAAGCCCACCTCCCAGCCAATGGTGAGAAGGGATAGAGGTGGGTGGGAATCTTTTCATTAAGACTATAAATTAAGGCAGGTTCCCTTTTACCTTGCCTCCTCCATTATGGAGGTGTGCCCAAATCTTGCAAGGTTTGTAGAATAAATTTACTTTGTTTCTCCTAAGGATGTCTCTCCTATTATTTAAAAATTCTGTCCCATACACTTATCATCAAAGTGACAATTGGTGAGGAGGCTGGGCAACATCAGCTGAGGCTCTTGGTTTGCTTCTCTTCTGCCCAGAGTCCTTCCTCTACGACTTGCACCACCCCCCCTTCCAAGTCCTTAATGGTCCCATTGTTCACCAGACTTCCCTTAGGCAGGGACAAGCTCAGAGGCTTGGGAGGGCCCTTGTAACAGGAGAGGACCTTAGACATCAGCTAGCTGCTCACTGGAGTTGCCCTCTTCTCCCTGGGGGTATTCTTGGAGATGATGGAGAAGCATCTCATATAGGAAAGAAACTAGAATGGAGGAAGGGGACCTGGCTTCAAGTCCTGGCTCTATAACTTACTTGGGTGACCTCGGGCAAGTCAGATCTTGGTCACAGGAACTGTTGTCTAGCCATGCACCCCACGTCACGTAGCTGGGTGGTTGATTTTTTGGACCCAAGTTTCAAACTTTACATTTATTTTGATTGTATTTCATCTTTTTGGATTAGACCTCTTGGGATCTCATCTTCCACCTAGGCATTTTCTTGGCTACTTCTTGCAATCCCTGACTGCCCTAAGCTGAGGTTTGTGCTCTACTCTACTTCTTGGTCCTCAGTTTCCTCATGTGTAAAATGAGGGATTTGGACCAGATGACCCCTAAGGCCCTTTCTGGCTCTGGCTCCATCACTAAGGATGCTTTACCACCCTGTACAACTGGTGTCCTTGGCCTCCCCAAAGTTCACATTCAAAATGCTGGGGCCCTTCCACGCTTTCTCTTGGAGTCTGGAAGACACCAGTAGAGTGCTCCATCTGTCCAGTGGATCTCTTGTCCTTCTGGTCCCTCACATGTGCGTTGGAGGACACCCACAAGCCTTCCTTCTATACTTCAGTGTCATCAAGGGCCACTGCCCGCTCACACCTACCATAGCCCTCTTCATTGCCTTTGGCAGATTTTCACATCTCTGTTCTTCAGAGACCATGGCATTTCATGACTTGCAGCTTTACTGCCCCTCCAGAAGAGGCCGGCATTAAAAAGACAGGCTTTCCTTTCAGAAAGATGCCTGCGCTCATTAAAAGATCTTTGGAAGATCCCAAAGGTCGCCTGGCCTACTCTCTTCCCCCTACTCAATTCTGGGCCCGAAATCCCCCTCTGGTGGCTCAGTATGACATGGAGGTGACCCCTGCACTGCTAGTGGAATTCAAGCACATGTAAGTCTATCACCTTGGAGGGGTTCAGGAGGATGAAACTGTCAAAGGCTGGAGACTGCTTTCTAAATGAGAATGGAGAAGTTCACCCCCAGGATGCTGGCCATGGAGTAATGAATTCTTGGCTAGAGCAACCTAAGTGCCCATTTTACATATGACCAAACTGAGACTCCCAGGAAGGTTACAAAGCTACCACTACTCGGCAGAGCTAGAATGTAAACCCAGGACCTTGGACTCCAAATTCAGTGCTCTTACCCCTAAATATAGACAACAATAGCCTCAAATCAACCCAATATCATCTTCATTATTCAATCAGTCATTCATATGACAAGCATTTGTTACCTCCTGTGTGCCAATAACTGTGCTAGGTGCCAGGAATAGAGATACAATCATAGTCATCCAGTCACAGAGCTGGAAAGGACCAGAGAAGGCATGTAGTCTAACCAACATCAAAGAATCATTCAGGTTCTGCCTGAAGTCCTCCAGGGAAGAGCCTGCTGGCTACTGAAGCATTCTGAGGACTCAGCTCCAATCTGCCTCTCTGACACTTTTTAGCCCTGTTCCTACTTCAGCCCTCTGGGAACAATCAGAGCAAGCCTAACCACCCCAGCCCACCCATCCCCAGTTCAAACATCCCAAGCTCCTTCCGCTGCTCCTCACATGGCCTGCATAGCTTCTGGTCCTTTCCTCATCCCATTCCCTTGGACACTCATCAACATTCCTCCTTAAGTGTAAAGCCCAGAACCACCCACAATGCTCCAGCCAGGGCAGAGAGGAGTGGCATTAAGCTCTACTGCATTCAGGACACCATACAGCAATTCATTGTCTCAGATTGCAAAGACTCTTGCAGGCCCCAGACCTTTCCCACCGAGACTGTTTTCTACTTGTGCCTCTCCTTCCGTGTACCTGCGTAGTTGATAATTTGCATCTACGTGTCAGACTTTACATTTATTCTTATTACACTTCATCCTATTAGAGTCGACCCATCATTCCGGCCTGTCAAGATTGCTTTGGATCTCACCATCCAAATGGATGGTCCCTCCAACTCTCCCTGCAATCCCCCACTGCCCTGAGCTGAGACAGATTCCTGACTCTGTGGTTCAGCCTCCCTGGGTCTCAGCCCATCTGAAAAATGTGGGTGATCATATCATTTCTGCCCTTCTCACAGGGTTGTGGTGGAAATCAAATGAAAAGACAGCCACAACAGCATTTGGAAAAAAAAACAAACTATTCAGCTAAACCCTAAACCATGGCAAGGTGGCCTGCTTAGTGAAAAGGGCAAAGGACAGAGTTGAAAGACCTGTATTCTAGCCCTGATATTACAACATCGCTTGGCCTCGTGACTGTGGGCAAGTCTCTCTGCCTGTTTCCTTATCTATAAAATGGGGCAATATTTGCACTGCTTCACAAGGCTGTTCAGAGGCCGGTGCCATTCGGGCCTTAAAGGTTATAGAAATATGAGATTATCGTTAGCATCTGGATTTTGCCTGTGCCCTCTCAGACATGTGATATCTACACCGCTCAGTTTGATATGCCTTCCGGAGCTGAAACTAAAGAAGAGTGACTAGTTTTGTCCCAGGACACTAAAATTTAGGGGATGTAACAATTTAAAATACTTATCTAAAAACATTGTGCAATTTAAAAAATGGTTACATTTTGACAGCACTTTTATTTCCTTATGAGTGTAGATGGGCAGCTAGGTGGCACCATGGTGCACAGAGCTCTGGGCCTGGAGGCAGGAAGACTCATCTGCCTGAGTTCAAAGCTGGCCTCAGACATTACTAGTTGTGTGACCCTGGGCAAGTCACTTAACTCTGTCTGCCTCAGTTTCCTCACCTGTAAAATGAGCTGGAGAAGAAAATGTCAAACTCTCCAGTATCTTTGCCAAGAAAACCCCAGATGGGGTCATGAAGAGTCAGACACAACTGAAATGACTCAACAACAGAATCGAAATGTGTTTAGCGAGAATCAATGTGGGCAGCTAGCAGATGGCACGCTTTCTCCTCTCAGAAGCTGCTCACCAGGTAAGTTTCTCACTGATCCAGCCCTGTGTAGGCCCATCCTGCTCCTCCTCCAGCAGGAGATTGGCTGAATCCTGAGGCCAGGTGGGAGCTGGCTTCCCCCATGGGGCTCCCCTGGCCAACCTTGTCGTAGGTGACGCAGGGCATCTTCAGTGTAGTCTAGCCCAGTGACAGTGTTGGTGCTGCCTGCTGGGCTTATATGTTCACACACATATTAGACACAGCTCCCTTCCTCCACTGGGGACTCCATGAAGGTAAGGTCAGGACAGATGCTCCTTATCACCCCGTAAGAACTACTCTCAACCAACATCACTCATCCTCTCCGCAGGGAGATGGCCCATCTCTCTTTTCTGATTGGCTTTGCCCCGGTCACAGCCCCAGAAGTAGGCACACAACCCAGACATACCTGGGGAAGCTACCATGGACCCAGAGGTGAAGGAGAGCTGATTGTGGACCTTGGACACCAGGTGACCTAGGACGTGGGATGGGCCACTGCATACTGGGAGGGCAGATAAAGGGGGCTCTCCACTCCTGATCAGCCCCAGGCCACCGGGATCATCCGGCTGGGCTTCTCCCATGCTCTTGTCTGTATCCCCCAGGAAAGATTCCTCCTGGGGATCAGGGAGGGCTTCGCTGGCTTCATTCTCTGGGCCCCTCCCTCCCCCGCTTCCCCACCATGACCAGAGCCAGCACAGGACACCAGAGAAGGGCAGCCGAGCAGTGAGGTTTATAAAGAGACCCGGGGTATAGCAGCAGGAAGATCTGAGCAGCTGGAGACGGCAAAGGGCTCAGGCCTGGACGGCTGTTCTGCCCAGGGGCGAGCAGCACAGCAGGGCGGGGGGTGGGGGGGTGAGATGCCACCCTCCCAGACTCCCTCCTTCCCGCTGCCAGGGCACAGTGTTACACGGCATGATGGGGGACGTGCGGGGGGGAGGAGTCCCCGGGACCAGCCTAGACGTTGGATCCAATGAAGCGAGAAGGGAAATCCTGGCGCCAGGGACTTTGTCCATCAGATGGTGAATGGGGGAGAGCCAAACAGAACCCCACCCTTAGCCAATCGAGAGGAGCTGTCACTGAAGGCTGATGCAGATCTGGCAGTGGGATCTGCGCCCCTCCCCCCACCTGGACCCCCCTCAGTCTGGGCGAGCATCCAGGCAGACGTCCTGGGGGGGAACCGCTTCACCTCACAGACACCACAAGTCAGTGCTGCCAGGGCCAGAGGCACCTTTCAGTCCCACCGACAGCAGCCCCGAGGGCCATCCCATCTCTCCAATCTGATACAGCAGGAGGGAAGAGACCCGGGTCCCAGAGCTGGGGGACCTCAGTCTGGAGCCAGGAGACTTGCTATCCTGCCCTAGTCCAGGGGGCCCTGGAAGATAAGACGGACACAGCCATTCTCCCCCGTGAGCCAGGCCCCACAGAAAGGACAGGCAGCGTGGAAGGCGTGGGTGCCGTGGGGCAGCGGTGTCTGGGCCCAGTAGCGGGCTGTTTTCTCAGAGCAGACATGGCCACAGGGTGCAAAGGCATGGCTTGGGGGCCCAGGGTCCAAGCACAGCCCTGCCTCTTGGCCCAGCCACAAGGGCACATAGGGACCCACCAGGCGGCACAGGGGACACTCACGCTCCTGCGGACCCCGCTCCCGCCGGCATCCCCAGCTGTGGTAGCCGTGGACATGGCCGCAGCGGACGTACACCCACGGCTGCTGCTTGTCGGGGACGTCCCGGCCTCGGGCCGGGCTGGGGAAAGCCAGGGTGCTGAGCCCCACAGGGCACTGGGGCCGGGCCGCGTTAGCCTCCTGCCTCTGGGCCTCCAGCTGCTTCAGGGTGGGAGCCCGGAGAAGGCCAGCTGGGGTGCGCCACAAGAGGGTGGCCCCACACAGGTCGATAAGGGAGCCGTCCCGAAGCACATTGGACTCATTCTCCACCTGGGGGAGGCAGGATAGAGTTAGAGAGGGAAGAGCTCTGAGGCCAGGCCATGTGATGGCAAGAGCCCTGGGCCTGGAGGAAGGGCATGGGTCTGAGGCCGCTCGGAGGTTCGGTCACCTGACTCAGAGACCCGGGCCTCTTCCAGAGTCACTGTTTGCTCCATTTCCTGTCTAATCTCGTATTATTCTTTTGTACCAAGGCCCGACTTCCACTGCTTCCAAGCCTTTGCCCACTGCGTTCCCTATGCCTGGAATGTCTGTTCTCCTTTCTTCTCTTGGTCTATTAAATTCTTACCCAGCCTGATGCAGAAAACCAGGCTTGAGTATCAGCGAAATTCAACGGTGGTGCTGGTGGGGGTGGGGTTCTGGGTCATGTTACAACAAGATGTTAGACATGTCGGGTTTACATCAAAATCCACCCCTGCACCCTGTTCCCCTCTCCCTTTTTCCATTACTCTAGAGGCCCCAGCTCTAGGCTGTGGAAGTTTGCTAGGGGCTCAACAGCCAGCTTGTCCATAGCCCATCAGGAGCAAAAGTCTGCCCTGGGTAGAACCCCAATGCTGAAAGCTCTGTTCTGCTGGTGCTGGGCCAGAGAACTGAGGAACAGACAGGGTGGAACAGATCACCAGGACAAGATGTCATGTGTTGGGCATCGGGAACTAAGTGACATTCCACCAGGCCTGAGGGAAGAGCACTGCATCCGGCCGAAGCAGAGACCTATATTGAGAATTGTGAATTGCCCAGTGTAGGAGGAAGCTGAAATGCTTTTCGACCCAGCCCCCACAGAAACCACAATCATCGGGGAGGGAGTCAGGAAGTAAGTGAAGAGGAAAATTAAGGGGGGCAAAATACTCAAAGTACCAAAGATCTCAGGAAGAAGAAAACTCAAAGACCTTGAAACATAAACAAATAAGCGCGGAAAACAGTAACAAGGAAACATGGCCTCCAGATAAATGAATTCAGACATCTATGAATAAATACTGCAAAACAAAGGAAAATGATCAACGCTCAATGAGACTCTGTGGAAGTTGAGAACATGGAACCACAACATGCTGTTCCTAAGTGGTTTAAAAGATAAAACGAGAATTATGAAAGCAGAATTTACGGCAAAAATAATGAACAGAATAGAAAAAGTGGAATTTGTAATGGTAAACCTCACCGAAGAAACGAAAGAGAGAAGAATACCCTAGGAACGCGAACACAAAGGAAAAGACAATCTAGAAGAAGAGAAGGAAAAGACAAGAACACTAAAAGAAGAAATGCTCACTATGCAAGCAAAACCTGCAGATCTTGAAGATGGGATGCACAGAGACAGCCGAACTATTATAAGTCTCACAGAAGAGCATGGCAAGATAAAAACCCTTAATACCATAATGAAGGAAAAATAGAAGAAAAGTGGCTAGAAATTCTGAACATAGAAAATGAAATTCCAAATGAAAGAATTCACAGATTGCCTCCAGGAAAAAAACCCCAAGGCTGCAAACTTCAAGGTACATAATGGTTTAATTTAATAATTCAATTCAGAAACAAGTTCAACAAGCCATCAGGAGAAAGACTTTCAAATACAAATGAAAGGGCATTTGAATCAAACAAGACTATTCTGCACCCACTAGAAAAGGAAGAAAGAATGGAACGACATGTTCTGAAGAACAGTGAAGCTCAGGATGCAGCCCAGGGGGACCTATCCTGCCACTCTGAGCTTAACCACATGGGACCAAAGACGGATGTTCAATAATAAAGAAGAGTTTGAAATGTTTATAGAAAGAAAGCGAGAAGTGAAGAGAGGGTTTGTATCTCAAACATCCCAAACAGCAGAAATGCAGGAGTGAATAAAGTACATCAGATGAGGCCAGTGACAGCAGGGAGACCAGGAAGAGAATTCTTCCTGAAGGTGCACAAGGAGACAGGGATGAAGGCAGAAAGAGGGATCAGGGAAGGGGTGGACAGGGAGCATCCTAGAGAACCTAGAGACCTTCTACCTACAGGAAAATGCTGCTTCTGTGGGACGACATTACAACATGGGAGGTATGTAAAGAGGGGAGGGGAGCAGGGGGATAGAGAGGAGAGAGTGGTGCACCAGGTCAAGCCAAAGGCTGACAATGACGGGAAGGGGACCTCTGTGGTCTCAGGAAGAAAAGATCCTACAGGAGAGTGGGTGAGGAGGAGGGGGAAAGATTGAAAGATGGAGGGAAATGAAGGAAGAGGCCATACTGTGAAGGTGGGAGGGAGTTCCATTCATGAATGCTCCTATGGGTGAAGGGAGATAAGGACCTTACATGGTGCCTCGAAAGTCTGCTTGTCCTGGCAGGAGTGGAGTTGGAACCCCTGGGGTTCCTGGCATCTGAAAGGGTAGGAGAACATGGAGTTTTCCAGGCAAATACAGGTATAGATCAATATGGACTCCATGATCAGGGATGTGGTGGGGGAACAGTGTCCTCTCTAGAACCTACAGTTATTGGCTTCTTCTGGAAATGAGGCACAATGGAAATGGGAATCTATGGGGCCAGCCCTCCAAGGCAGTATGGGAAGGCACCTCGAGGGGAGAGTCCAGAACGGATACTTTGGAAGCCTCAATCGCATGAAGAAAATAGAGAAAAGGGAGGGACCAGATAAGTTGAAGGGTCATAAATCAGAGAACAAGAGTCTAGACTAAGCAGAAAGAAAAGCCGGATAATGAAGGGAGTGAGAAATCCCTTTTAGAAAGAGGCATGAAAAATGAAATTTCAAAGCTAAGGAACAGACTAGCTTGAAGGGGAGGAGAGAGAGAGGGAGGGAAGGACTATCGAATGAGATGAGGGGATCGGGGTGAGGGGAAGAGAGCCAGGGGAAACTAGGCCACCCTAAGAAAGACTGAAGTAAAGTAACTGGAGGTACATAATGCCGTGTCTACAGCAGAAGAGGCAGCTTGTAACTGAAAAGCTTCTGCTCAGACAGCATTAATGCATCCAGGACAGAAAAGGAAGCAGTTTAATGGGAAAAAAATCTTTGTAGCAAATTTCTCTGTTATGGGTTTGGTATATGCGTGTATATAACTAATTGCCATTCCCGAACAAAGGATTTGAACAAACCATTCTTAAAAGAACTGCAAAGTATTCACTACCACATGAAAAAATGCTCCAAATTACTACTAATAAAATGCAACCAAAACAACCATAAGGCTTCATCTCATACCCTGCCAACCGGCAAAAATGACCAACAATGGCAACATTTAATATTGGAGAGGCACACTAATACATTGTTGGTGGACCTGTGAAATGGTACAACCATTTTGGAAAGCAGTTCAGAATTATGAAAATAAAGCAACTAAAATGTCCACAACCATAGAATCAGAAGGTCTTTACTGGGTTAATACCCCCAGAAAGCCTGATCAACAAGAAGAAAGTCCCTATATGCTCCAATATATTCATAGTAGAGCTTTTTGTGATAGCTAAGAATTGGAAACAAAGTAGATGCCCATTAGTTGGGGAATGGCTACACAAATTGTGGTATATGAATATAAAAGAATATTACCGTGCTGAAAGATGGTGTGTGCGATGAATATAAAGAAGCCTAGGAAGAACTGTCGGAACTGATGCAGACAAAGGAAACAATCTACCCAGCGACACAACAACGTAAACGGAAGGAACAAGGGCACCAAAAATCAAAAGTAAATGTAACAAAGACAGGTGGGACTTGGACGAAGAGCGATGAGAAGACACTCCTAACCTGCCTCTTCATGGAGGCGAGAGGTCCACAGGGCTTACACTCTGTACGTTTTTAGACTTTGTCTAAATCAGTTGTGTTAACTTTTCCTGGCTAAAAAAATACTATTTGTGCTATGGGATGGCTCTCTGTGAAGGGGAAGGGGAGGGATAATGGGCTACTATGATGATGCAAAAAACAGAAAATTTCAATAAAACCTTATTTTTTTAAAAAACAAATTCGTGTTGAAAACTAAAAGTAAATAAATAAATTTTAAAATTAAAGAAAAATTTAATAGAGGTAAATGTAAAGTCTTACATCTGGGTTCAAAAATCTGCTCCACAAGGATGGGGGCAGGGGTATCTGTCAGACATCAATAGTTTGTAAAAAAAAAAAAAAGATTCAAGGCTTTTCGGTGGATTGTGGACTCTGTACCATCAGTGGTGAGGGGGCAGCTGGGCTGCACTGAGCGGGGTGAGAACACCCAAGAATAATGT
Source organism: Trichosurus vulpecula (assembly GCF_011100635.1). Taxonomy (NCBI): domain Eukaryota; kingdom Metazoa; phylum Chordata; class Mammalia; order Diprotodontia; family Phalangeridae; genus Trichosurus; species Trichosurus vulpecula. The sequence continues at coordinate 276,331,908 of NC_050578.1, read as the reverse complement.
GGGGATGGTCCCCCTGAGCTCTGGCCTCATCTGACCTCCTCTAGATGTCTTCCAGCAGAGGCTGGATGTGACTCCTCATGGCGTACGTTCTAAAGGAATCCCTTTTATGCTTCAGCTGAGGTCCCTCCCCACACCACGCTTCTGTGACCTTGGATAAATCTCCTCCCCTCTCCAGGCCTTGGTTTCTCCATTTGTAAGATGAGGGGATTGGCCTAGACTGTCTCTCAAAGTATCTTCCAGCTCTAAAGCTCAGGAAACTAGCAGGCCTGTACCCTGGGACTCCTTCTAGGCCTCGCCCCCTCCTAAGTCTGTCCATTCAGGCTGTACGTTCATCTTCTTATGGAGGAGGAGCTACGGTGAGAACCCTAATACTGTTTATTTCACAGGCCTAGAGCCCCACCATCTCCTCTGAGCCTCACTACAGCCCACTGGAGTGGGCACTGCTCTGAGTGCCGCATTTTACAGGGGAAGGGACTGAGGCTTATGGAGGTGAGGGACTTTCTCAGGGTCACACAGCCAGTAAAGGTCAAAGGCAGGATTAGAACCCGGGCGTTCTTGGTTCTGAGCCCAGGCCGCTGCACCAACCCTCAGACAGGAACCTAGCACGTGCTGTCAAAATCCCACCCTTTTGGCAAAGCAGAGTGGAAGGACTCCTCCTGCTAGGACACAGAGTTGATGGAGCTGGGTTCAAATCCCACCCCTGAAGCTCATTACCTGTGTGACTGTGGGCAAGTCACTTCATCTCCCTGGGCCTGTTTCCTCATCTGTAAAATGAAGGGGTTGGAGTAGATGACCTCTGAAGCCCCTTCCAGCACTAGATCTATGACCCTGTGTTCTTAGTGGGACTGGGGGACATCTGAGATCCCCCCCAGCTCCAACGTCCTCTGTTCTAAGGTTCCTCTCCTCCAATCTCTAACATTCCAAGTTCTAAGGAATCTCTCCTACCTCTGACATTCCATGTTCTAAGCTCCCTGTAGGCTTGATATTCCATGTTCTAAGGCCCCTCCCACCTCTGACATTCTCTAGTTTAAGAACCCTCCAGTTCTAACATTCCAAGTTCTAAGGTCCCTCCCAGTGCTGACATTCTCTGTTCTAAGGCCCTCCCACCTCTGACCTTCTCTGTTCTAAGGTCTCTCCCAGTTCTGACCTCCTCTGTTCTAAGGCCCCTCCCACCTCTGACATTCTCTAGTTTAAGAACCCTCCAGTTCTAACATTCCAGGTTCTAAGATCCCTCCCAGTTCTGACATTCCACGTTCTAAGGTTCCTCTCCTACCTCTGGCATTCCATGTTCTAAGATCCCTGTAGGTTTCATATTCCATGTTCTGAGGCTTTTCCCAGCCCTGACCTTCTCTGTTCTAAGATCCCTCCCAGCTCTGACCTCCTCTGTTCTAAGGTCCCTCCCAGCTCTGACCTCCTCTGTTCTAAGGTCCCTCCCAGCTCTGACCTCCTCTGTTCTAAGGTCCCTCCCAGCTCTGACCTCCTCTGTTCTAAGGTCCCTCCCAGCTCTGACCTCCTCTGTTCTAAGGTCCCTCCCAGCTCTGACCTCCTCTGTTCTAAGGTCCCTCTTCTACCTCTGGCATTCTATGTTCTAAGCCCCTGTAGGTTTCTTATTCCAAGTTCTAAGATCTCTCCCAGCTCTGACCTCCTCTGTTCTAAGATCCCTCCCAGCTCTGACCTTCTCTGTTCTAAGATCCCTCCCAGCTCTGACTTCTTCTGTTCTAAGGTCCCTCCCAGTTTTGACATTCCCTTTCCTTCTGTAAAGTAATGCTATAGAGTGTTTAGCACTTGTCAGAGTTAGCTGGGCTTTGAGCCTGGGCTTCAGACTTAGGAGAGAGATTTCCCATAAGGATTGCCTCCTCACTCCCCTCCCCCACCCCCCATGGAGCTGTGTCTCCTGCCTGTACCAGGCCTTAGATTGGAGGGGACATAAGACCTAGATTCTGGACAGGATGGAATGGTCAGAAGGCAACCATCCCAGCCAGTCACCAGGGCAGGTTCAGTGCCTGGGAAAGAATGAGAGGGCCCAGGGTGACAGACCATCCCCCCACCCCCAGCTGCAGGAGTGAGGGTGCAGGACCCCTACCAGCTTCCCTCGCTGCTGGGCAGAGCGGCTATCCCGCAGAGTATACACATTTCCACAGACAGAGATCTCCCTCCAGACACCGGGCAAGGAGCCCTCGGAGAAGCCGCCGGCCGGGTGCATCACCAGGACACCATTGGTGGTCAGGCCATCCATCAGCCCGTCGGGAGTCCGCCACTTGGCTGCCCGCTCCTGGTACCAGGGAGAAGCAGTCATACCCTCTGAACTCGCAGCCGCCTTTGGCCCTATATCTGCAATGTTCTCCCTCCCCTTTCTGGCCTGGCCCGGTGGGATCCGGCTGTTTGTCCTGTGGACTTAACATTCTATCTTCCGGCTCTGTGAATTCATGCTCAGAGCTGACCCCCTTCTCCCATTAGATTGGAAGCTCCTTGAGGCCAGGGGCCTGACTTTCGCCACTTCTGGCATCCTTAGCACTAGCACAGTGCCTGGCACATAGTAAGCACTTGACATATGTTCATTGATAGCTTGATTTTCCTGGTAGCCTTTAGAGGCTTGGCTCAGGCACCACTGAGGCCTTCCCCAAGTCCTCTCCCCTCCTCATATTCCTCTGCCTCTCCCCTATGGTCCACATCATTCCCCATCACATATTCCTCACTTGTGTATAAGTTATATTCCCCTAGCACAGAGTAAGCTCCTTGGGGCAGGGGTTTGGTTCTGGCCTTCCCAGCCCGTAGCGAGTGCCTTGTACACAGCAGGTGTTTAATAAATGCCAGACTGTCCTGCTGAATTCCTATCATTCTCCCGGGCCCAGCTCAGGGACAGCCTCCTCTAGAAGGAGGACTGATCGCCATTTAGTAGTAGTAACAACCTTCCCCTTCCTCCTCACAGCATAACCATCTCTCATGAAATATTGTGTATTATAATCACATCTCTCCTTGTATTTCACCCCGCCCCCCCAGTCACATGCTCCACAAGGGCAGAAATGTCTTATCGAAACTTCACATTTGCCCTTACACACTTTCTCTCAAAATTTAGCAGTGTTCTGCACACAGTAGAAGCTTACTGTTTATTGAATGAGCCTTCAACAAGCATTTATTAAGCACCTACTATGTGCCAGGCACAGTACTAGGCTCTGGGTGATAAAGGAAACAGTCCTTGCCCTCATAGAGCTCACATTCTATCAGGGAGGCCTTGTGGAGGAGACTACACATATGTAGGTAGAAACAAAACAAGGTGATTGTGGTGGGGAGGAGGTGGAGGAAGATCAGGGAAGGCTTCGTGTAAGAGGTGTATGGCCTTTACGAGGCCGAGGGGAGGAGGGGGGCTTTCTGAGCATGAAGCCCAATTGGTGCAAAGATAGGAGGTGAGAAATGGATTGTAGTGGGTGTGCAGTCAGTACGGCTGTGTTGAATGGACCTTAGAGGGTGTGGGGGGGGGGTCACATGTAGAAGGGCTAGAAAGGAAGATTAAACCAGGATATAATGGGCGTTTGATGCCAAGAAGGAGTTTGTATTTGGCCCCAGAGATAATAGGAAGCTGCCGGAATTTATTGATCCCAAAGGGGAATTGATTGGTCCTGTCTGGATCTCAGGATCCACCCTCCAAACCTGACCTTCACTACCTATTTGTGTGCCCAAGCATGTCCTGCCCCCATCTGCTCTGTGGGTGCCATTTTCCTCCAAGACCATCTAGGGTATACATGTCCCCCTCCCCTCTGTATCACCCCCCCACTCCAGCCCCGAGTCCATCCCTGTGGGACTCACTCACTCCAAGGAAGATGTTGCTGGAAGCATCAAAGCCAGCAGCATAGATCCGTGCTGTGTAGGGGGGCCAGCGCTCACAGATGACCCGGCAGGCGTACCGTGAGATGGTGCTCTGGGCAGCAGGACCCTCCCCAGCTACTCCCCCCGGGGTTGTGTCAGTGACCACGAAGTCGATCATGTTCTCCGTAGAGCGGCCAATCTGTGAGTCCCCACTCCCCCCATCACCCCGCCCACCAGGGAGGCAGGTAGGGAGGGGGAAGGGGGGGGGGAAAGAGAATGATTGTGATTATATGAGGATGCTCACAGACCAGCAGCATTGACCTAAAGCTCACTTCTATGGCATGTGAAGGCTCATAAAGTCTTTCCTCCCAATAGGGACCAGGGGTCAGAGGACAGGCAGGAGGCCAGGTCCTTCCTCTCCAAGTCCAGCACTGCTTTCAGTCTCCCTCAGGACCTCCCACCTTCTACCAGGAGCCATTCAGCAACTTCTTCCCCCAGGGCATGGCAGGGTTCAGGTCCTCTAAAGAGACTGGGTGAGACCCAAGGCCATGAATGAGACCTGAGGCCATGGGTGTCTTAGAGCCAGTATTGGAGGGTCAGAGTTTTAGGGCTAGGAAGAACCTCAGAAGCCCCCTCATTGACCCCCCTCATTTTACCTATGAGGAAACAGGCCCAGGGAGTTGAAGCTTCTTACCCAAGTCACACAGGTAGTGAGAAGTAGACCCTAGATTTGACAACTCTTTGTTCATTTTCTTTGATTACTCAGCTACTGAGGAATAGCTCTTGGTCTTACCTATTTGTATCTGCTATCAAACCCCTATTGGAGATATTAGATTAAAAGATTTTTTTTCCCCAGTCAACTGCTTCCTTTCTTTTACTAGCTGCATTGATTTTATTTGTGCAAAAGCTTTTTTATTTAATAGAAATCATCAATTTTATCTTTTGTGACAAAGCCAGGATTTTGCAGCCAGGTCTTCTGACTCCCTATCTCCTTCCTTTCCACTGAACTGTCTAGAATGGCTCCTCTTTCTCCAATGAGGTAGGATTTATGCAGTGCTTTCCTCCCACCAACCCCAGGAGGCAGGCAGTGAGAATGTTACTATTCTCATATGACAGACATAGAAATCAAGGCTCAGAGAAAGGAAGTGATGCTTAGGGAGACAGTCGACCCTCTTGACTACAGGGAGACTCTCTCTTTCTGCTCCCTTTAGCTAGAATCTAACATTTGCAAAGCACTTTACTTGGGTTATTTCATTGGATACTCACAACCCTGGGAGTAGGTTCTATTATAATCCTATTTTACAAATGAGCTTAAGTGACTTGCCCAGGGTCACATGGCTAGTAAGTGTCTAAGGCAGGATTTTAATTCAGGTCTTCTGGATTTGAAATACCAAGCTCTATCTAAGCCACTGCCTAGCTGCCTACCAAAGACCTGGCTCTAACGACACCTCCTCCATGAAGTCATCCTTGAGATCTCCCCAGGTAGAAGTGCACTCTCCTTTTTCCACAATCCCAGCAGTGTGTGTGTGTGTGTGTGTGTGTGTGTGTATGTGTGTATAGATGTACTGCCAAAGCAACCCACCCCAGAACTGTGTACCTACTGCTTTCTATCAGTCATCTGTGCATAAAACTTACCTCCTTATTAGACTATAAACCTTCTGAGGGCAGGGACTTTGTCTTTACCCTCCCTACCCATTGCCTAGCATAGAGCAGGCACTGAATATGAACTGAATTAAATTTTCTCTCCCCCATAATGCTTAGCACTAGACCGAGTAGAGTCAGCCCTGGATAAATACTTGTTGCTTCAGACATGCTCACCACTCCTGAGTCCCTTGGTCCTCCTAACATGCTTTCATCATCCCAGACCTAGACATTTCTAGCCTGGTCTTGATTCCCACCAGGTTAGCTTTAGGAATGCAGGGACTGTGAATTCCCTAAACTATAGGCCACTTATTAAGGTGGAAGGAAGGAAGGAAAGAAGGAAGGGAGGAAGGAAGGGAGGAAGGGAGGGAGGAAAGGGCAAGAGAAAGAGGTAGGAAGGGAAAGAAGGAAGGAAGGGAGGGAGGGAGGGAGGAAGGAAGGAAAGGGTAAGAGAAAGAGGTAGGAAGGGAAAGAAGGAAGGGAGGGAGGGAGGGAGGAAGGAAGGGAGGGAGGAAAGGGTAAGAGAAAGACGTAGGAAGGGAAAGAAGGAAGGAAGGGAGGGAGGGAGGAAGGAGGGAAGGGAGGAAGGAAGGAAGGGAGGGAGGACAGGGCAAGGGAATGAGTGTAGGAAGGGAAAGAAGGAAGGGAGGGAGGGAGGAAAGGGCTAGGGAAAGAGGTAGGAAGGGAAAGAGGAAGGAAGAAAGGAAGGGAGAAAAGAAGGGAGGGAGGGAAGGATGGAAGGAAGGAAGGGAAGGTGGAAGGATTGATGAAGGGGAAGAGTCATACCTGGAACATGTCTGTATCATTGTCGTGTGTGTATTCCACAATGACCGAGTGGCTTCGAGAGAGTGTGTAGGAGATACTGTGCTGGCCCCGGTTACTCAGTGCCTGGGGAGAATAAGGGACAGTCACCCACCCAGGCCCCAGCCACAGTCTTGCCAGCCTCCCTAGAAGATGGTAGGATCTATAAGCAGAGAAGATCACTAAGGAAGGAAGGATAGGGGACAAGAAGAGACGATGTCGTGCCTGGGCTGTCCCTTACTTTGGACACGAGTGGGGTAGAAATATGGTGGACAACGTCAGGCTTCACCCCGTTGGCCTGTGGTCTCCGGCTCAGCGCCAGGCGGCTGCGGCGGCGGCCCTTGTCTCCGCTGGCCAGGGACCCATTGTAGCTGTGGGGCGAGAAAGGCACAGAGAGCCCTGTTCTAGTCCAACGCACTGCTGGTTTACCTCACCTTCTGGGAAGACCCTGAAATAATACACTGAACTATTGAGAGGCAGAAACAAGGGGGAGCTTTATAAACTGCTTGGCTTCTCTTCCCCTCTTGTCCTGATGGCACGATTCCTCTTCTCAAACTGGGCATCACTGTTGCCTCTTCTCTCTCCTTCCCTTCATTCCCAATCAGCTATAGCAGGTCCTCAGTCTCCCCTCCATCAAAGCCTTCACAAATGTCCTCTGCCCCTGCCCAGGCTTGTTTTGCTACCCGCCTGGACTCCTGTGATAACCTCCTGTCCATCCTCCCCTCTGCCTTTTCTTTCAATGCAGCCTTCAGACCACTACCGGAAGAATCTTCCTTATCCAGAGATCTGGGCATGCCTCTCTTGTGTCTTCAGTGATTCCCTGCTGCCAACTGAGTAAAGTTCAAATTTGACTTCCCAGCCTGTCTGACCACCCCCTCCCTTTAAACATTACTTCGTCCCAAGTCCCTCCATGTTCTCCAGACTCCTCTGCTCTGTCTCCTGCTTGCCTTTTCCCAGGCTGTCCTTCCCTTCGTTGGGAAGGTCCTCCTTTCTCTTAATCCCTCCTTCAAAGCCCATCTCCAACACGTCCTCCTTCAGGGAGCCTGCCCTGATCACCCCTGTCACCACGAACCTCCTCCCTCAGACCTTCCACCTCTCTGATCATCCCATGTCCTGTCTCCTACTTCTCTGAGTTTGTGCCCAACCCCCCTCCTAGACTGGAAGCTCCATGAGGGCAGGGTCTGTGCCTGTCTCAACTTTTTCTTTCTCCCAACACCCAGCACAAGGTTCTGTACAGAACAGAAGTGTGAGCACTGTTTGCTTCATTGTATGGCACCGAACTGGGGGGAGAGGACCAGGAAGGGCTCCCAGAGCCCAGAAAAGGGGCTCACGAAGAGGTCTCAGCCCCAGGGAGAGGAAGGAACGCTGGCCTGGGAGCCAAGAGACATGTGTTCTAGACTGTGCTCTGCCACTTGAGGAGTGCATGGCCTTGGGCACAGCATTCTCTCTCTTTGGGACTCAGTTTCCCCCTCTGTAAAGTGAAGGCGATGAACCAAGTTCCCTTTCCTCCTTGAATGTTTTCTAACATGAGGTCCTAGGTTGGCTTTAGCCCTTCAGCCTCAGGAAGGATAGGGCATTCCTGTTTTCTGCGGAGCTCCCTGGGGTCTTTCTGGGCCTCCTCCCCTCATCTCCCACTCCTCTACCCCAGGCCTCTAGCGCCAGGCCCTCACCCCAGCACGATGAGTTCCCCATATTTGACAGGCTCCTTGCCCAGCAGCAAACTGTCCGAAGGAGGAGCGGGGAGGATTCGGGGGGTTTTGGCGCTGGTCTGCCGGAGGCCCAGGGATCCTGGGGTCCCCACGTCAGTGCTGCCTTCCAACACCATCCTACCAGGAGAGGAGAGAAAGCAGCTCACACTCCTCCCTCCACCCAGTTTCCCCCACACAGTTGGACACAATCTGGGCCCCAGTCCCCTGGCCTCCCCCTCTTCTGAATGGGGGACCTTTCACCTCCCCCATCACCATAGCAACACTGCCGCCTTTGCCTCCCCCAGCTGCCTAGTTACCATGGTAATGGGGGGGGAATAGAGGGAAGGGGATGCCTAGACTGGGGTGGTGAAGCTATAGGACTGCAGAGACATGTGGCCCAGCCTGGCTGGGGACAGTCACCTCAACAGGAGAGGCTCTGGGCTGCCTCCTGGACAAGACCCCTCCCCTTTAGAAGAAGCTTTCCCCCTTTCTGGACACCAGGGAGTAAGAAGCCCCCAGCCCCATCGGCCCTCGGGGTCCCTGGCTCACCCCGCCCCCCGTGGCCCTCTCTTAAGCAAAGCACTTCGGACAGTCTCTGCCCCTGGCCTTACGGGGCTCCTCAGGTCTCTCCCCTTGTCTCCCCGCGTCTCCCCATTTATCTCTGCCTCTGCCAGTCTGCATCCTCCCGCCTCCCCTCCCGTGTTCCTCCCGCCTTCCGGATCTCTGCTCAGCAGGCCAGGCTTCCCCTGGGCCAGCGGTGGTCCCCCTGCCCATCTGCCCATCTGCGTGTGCGTGTGTGTGTATCCCGGTGTGTTTGGGGATGCGGCGGGGGCTCGCTCTCACCCTCATCTCTCCTCCTCTGACCCTCCCGGTGCGCCCTGAGCTGAGGCTGCAGCAGACTCGCCCTCCTGCAGGGAACCTGTTTGGGAAACACAGCCACGCAGGGGACGCGCGCGGGAGGGGAGAAGGGGGGGTCGAGCCGCGCACCCCGAGACGGGCTGGCGCCGCCGCCGCGGGGGGGCGACAGCAGCAGCATCAGGACCCGTACTGGAACCAGCCACGGGAGGCACCTACGCAGATCCCCGCGGGAGCCCCGGGGCGCAGAGAACGCGCCCTGGCAGACACCGGCGGGGCGCCCTAAGGCTCTAGCCGCGGGGCATCTGGACACCTGGACCCCTGCAGCCCCCTCCCTCCAGTGTCCCCCCGCTCCATCCCAGTTGCCAGGCCCCGCCCACCTTTCTGGCTGCCTCCGGGGGTTGCCCCTTACCTAGCCCCGGGGCGCTCCTGGCCGCAGGCAGGACCGCAGCGGCTGGACCTGGCTGGGATGCTCCGGGCCGAGCTGGGCTGGGCCGGCCCGGCGGCACCACCGCGCTGCCTCGTCACGGGGACACCCAGAGTTGGGGGGAGGGCGAGAAGGACAAGGAAGGGGAGGGGGACGCGCACCACCCAGAGGCCCCGCCCCCTCTTCAGACCCCGCCCTCTGGGCCGGAGCCCCGCCTCCTCGAGCTCCGCCTCCTGCGGCGAAACTTCGCTCCTCGGGCGAGGCCCCACCTCCTTCCCACGGGGCTCCGCCCCCTCCTGGAGAAAACTCATCCTCCTACCTTCCCGCCCCCCCGCCCCGCCCACCTCCTACCTAGCCTGGGGACCCCCATCCTGCTCTGAGGCTGGGGCCAGCCTACCCCGGACCCCCTCCTACAACCCTGATGCTCATTCTTGTGCGGGTGTGTGTGTGTGTGTGTGTGTGTGTGTGATGGGAGGGAAGGCAGGTGCAGGTCCAGGAAGGACAGGAGGAGGAGGAGGAGGAGGAAGAAGAACAAGGGGACAGCATCCCAGGAGGGACCAGAGGGCTGGAATCCTAGCTCTATCTGTTGCTAGTTCCATAACCTCCACCTAGTCACTTCAAGGCTCAGGGCCTCTCCTTTCCCACTCTATAAAACAGGTGAGGTGGACTAGATGGTTCCTACAATCCCTTCTAGCTCTCAGGCCTCACAGGTCAAGAGGCCCCAAGGATCTGAAGTCTGTGGGGGAATGAGGGAAAGCCAGGGTTGCTAGGCTGATGTGCCCGGAAAAAAGAAAGGGCAGCTGTCCAGGGGTCTGGGCTTATGCCTGGCCCTGCCCCAGGCCTCAGAGGTATTGGGCATCTAGCCCTGGCTCTGGAATTAGAGAACCTGGATTCAAATCCTGTCTCTTGTGCTTCTCCCTGGGTTTCTTTGGGCAAGTCATGTGGCCTCTCTAGGCCTCAGTTTCCTCATCTGTTAAACTGAAGGGCTTGAGCTAGGAAACATCCTTTATGGTTCCTAAACCAGGACCCTGAGACCCCAAGTACATCTGTTTGTGACTAGGAGAGAGGAGGGGACATAGAACTGTTCCCCAAACCCTGGGGAGGAGACTGAGGAGCATCTCTGAAAACTAGTCCATGGCCAGCACAGAGGGGAGAAATGGAAACAGGGCCCTCCCTGAAAGTGTCATGTGCCCCTTTCTGCTCTCCTGGTGGTCCTGCTTGAGGGTTCCTTACTTCATTCCTTGACTGCTAAATGAATCCCAGACTCCTGCAGTCTAGAATCCAAGGCCTTTTCTACAGCTGGACTCCAGCCTGGGCCTGAGCATGACCCCTTTCAGCTTCCAGCCAGACCAGGCTCCTCATGCAGGTTGTTTCGTCCAACTTGCCTCGTGCTCTCCTGCTTCCACACATTTGAGAAGGCTGTCCTCTGTTACCCCAAACAGATGCTCTCCTCCCCTGAAACATGCCCTCCTCCAGCTAAAAGGGACCGGAGGCCTGGGTCTGTGAGCTGGAAGGATCCTTCCAGGCCACCCTGCTCCCAGCACCATTCCTGCGGCTGAACCGGAGGGCAAATGGCTAATTTGTTAAGATGTAGCCCTTGGGGAACCAGGAGGAGGGACAGGAGCAGATCGAGCCTGATCTCTGCGTACCTCCCCACCAGGAAACACACAAGATTCAGCACAAACCTCCTCGATTCTCCAAGTGCCAGCGATTCCTTTCTCTCCCATCCTACCTCTCTGTAGCCCTCGCCCCCACTCACCTCGCTCAAATACAAGGTTTCTTACCCTTTTATGTGTCCTAAAAGGCAATCTGCTGAAGCTTACTCCTTCTCAGGTTAATATCTGTAAAGGCAGAAAGTAAAGCATGATGCATAGAATTACAGAGGAAACACCATATATCGAAATACAGATGCAATAATTAAAAAAAAATCTATCTGCAGACCCCAGGTCAAGATCTCTGGTCTACTGGGTATTCTCTTTGTGTGTGACTCACCATTTCTAGTCTGTAAATCCCTCAAGGCCAGAGATCATCTTCCTTATCTTTATAGTGCCCTCAACCATCAAGAGCCGAGCAGAGATTGAAATATTTCAGATGAATGAATGAAACATTGAGTGACAATCGCATTTTTGTTCCTCCAGTCTTCTCCCCAAGAGCCTCCCGCCTCCCCTAACCCAAACCTCGCTGACTGACTGAGTGAGTGATACCATGTTTTCTGCTGTTCTACTGGAGAAGGTGCCCCCAGAGACCACCACTTTCACTAATTATTTCCCAAGATGCCAGTGAGACAATGAACCATAGAGTAAGGAGCATAAGACTTGAAGCCTGAAAACGTTGGTCTTCATTCTGGCCCTGGAACTTACTGGCTGTGTGCCTCGTGTGGCTGATATGCCCTCTGCCTCTCAGTTTCCTTATCTGTAAAGTGAGGAATGCTTTTGGTACTTAAATCCTGGGACCCTGAGGAGCACCTGTAAGATAACCTGGAGCTAGTGGGCATGACTTTAGGGCTTCCTTTCCCACAGTGCTTGGTAGAATGATGCTTCAGATGTCCCAGAGTGAGGACTCTGGTGGGGAGGACTAAATTATAGAGACCATCAGAACCACAGGGTCTGGGGTGGAGACGAAGGAAAGGCAGGAAGCTGGGCTGGGGTCCGAGGGAGAGAGGAGAGACAGAGGGGACTGTGTGTGGTCCCCAGTTCTATGCATTGGACCCTAGCAATTCTAGAGTTGATGGGAAAGGCTTTGACCACTCTCTAGCCTGCCTGGAGAGACCCTCATAAAAATACACCCCAAAACTTCCAGAGGCAGACAGTCCTGTCACCCGAGCATTCACCGCTGGGGCTGTGAAGCCTGATGGAATTGTGTCTTTCACAATCAGGGAGATTCATGGGAAGTAGATGATTTCAAAAGCGCCTCTGCCTCCCACCAACCCTGCAAGGGCAGAGCCATGACAAGGGTGAGCCAAGAGAGGAGCTGGCTTTGCATTCAAGGAGCTTAACAATGGAGAAAAACATGTAAAATATGTAAAAAAAACAAAACAAAACAAAAAAACCCTGCCCCTGCAGGTCAGTAGGAGAGTGACCCAGTGTCCTATTCTTTTCCTGGGTGTGAAGTTGGCTAGTTTGGGCACTGCTTCAGGGTCCCTGGGCCCCCAGATGGAAAGCCCACACTGGATACAGAAGCTGCTCTCTCTGCCTCCCCCATCTTCTGTTCCTAGCTCATTCCTGTGTTCCCACCTCCTCTGTTCTCTCTGCTATTCTTCCCACTCCTCCCTCTGAACTTGCCTTTCCAGGTGCCTACTGTGCGCCCAGCCCCCCCAAGGCCTTTTTGGGTGCTTACTGTGCCCCCAGCCCCCCAAGGCCTTTTTGGGTGCCTACTGTGCATCCAGGCCACTCAGGCACTGGGTGGGGGGTGACCTAACAAGAGTGGAAGCCTAGGTCCCTGCCCTCAAGAAGCCCTTAGTCCAGAGGAGAGAGGACACACATCAAACATTTAGGGGACAATTCCAGAGAACACTAATTCCTAAGCTAGCAGGGCATCCTTCAGGAATAAAGAGAGAGGCCAAGAAGAAAATGGACAATTTAAAGAAGGCAGAACACATCCCGACCTTTCATGTCCGACCGCTTCGAAGGCTCCTGGCGTGACCTTGGGACCGTCCCTTTGTGCTTTGTTTTTCCATTTATAAAATCAAGGCCACTGCTAAAATACCAGTGGCCCTCCCCAGGGTCACACCACTAGGAAGTGCCTGAGGCTAGATCCAAACCCAGGTTTCCCTGGCTCTAAGCCTAGCCAGGCAGTCACACAACGACTGAGCCCTAGTCTATCTGAAGTCACCCTTTCTTTACTCCAGCTATGAGGCCTCTTGGTGGAGAGAGTCCTGGGCTTGGAGTCAGGTAGACCGTGTTCCAATTCTGTGACGTGCTCCAGGTCTCTCCCAGCTCTACATCTGTGATCCTGATCTTGGACGAGGGGTCAACCAGGCTCAGCAGCACACCTCAAAGCACTAGGGAAGCCAGAGAGTAGCCCGTGAGCAAGCTCAGTCCTTGGACTCAGTCCTTGCTCTCTCCTCTGCCTGGAATGAGCCTAGAGCCTTCTTCAAACCCTGCTCAGATTTTGCCTCCGTCAGGAGCCTTCCCTGACCTCCCCCCACCCCAACCCCGCCCAGCATCTTCCTTGTGTGCTCTGCTCCCAAAGCTTGAGACCTTGTACTGGAGGCAATCAGTCAGCAGGCATTTATTAAGTACTTGCTGTATGCCAAGCTGAGTGCTGAAGACCCAAATACAAAAAGGCTAGTCCTGCTCAGAAGGAGTTGACATTCTAATGGATAAAGTGAAGATAATACATAAAAGTTAACTGGAAAGGGGGAGGGGGAGAAGAGGGCAGGCTGGAAGGGGGAGGGGGAGAAGAGGGCAGGCTGGAAGGGGGAGGGGGAGAAGAGGGCAGGCTGGAAGGGGGAGGGGGAGAAGAGGGCAGGCTGGAAGGGGGAGGGGGAGAAGCTGGCAGGCTGGGAGGGGGAGGGGGAGAAGAGGGCAGGCTGGAAGGGGGAGGGGGAGAAGCTGGCAGACTGGAAGGGGGAGGGGAGAAGAGGGCAGGCTGGAAGGGGGAGGGGGAGAAGAGGGCAGGCTTGTGGGCAGGATAGAGGAGTCTAGAGGACAGCAGCCAGATGGGAGATGAAGCACACTGTAGGAATTTCTGTGCCTGTCAGAACACAAATAGGTGTATACGTTTTATGCTGTGTACCCAGCACCTCACTCAGTGCCCAGCATACAGGAAGGAGTGAGGGCTTTGCAAATGCCAGTTGAATTGCCCTGGGGTCAACCTCTGTTCACTGACCTTCACAATAATCCTGGAACTATCAGTTGGATGCACTTTGGTAAGGGCCCCGTAGGTCCTTACTCAGGCAGAGGGGAGGAGGGATTAACTATAGCATCCATTCCTATCGATGTTTCAACTCTACAAAGTCCTCTCTTCACAAGGTATGGGAATTATACCCATTTCACAGAGGGGCAAATTGAGGCTGAACTAAGCAAATGATAGTAATTGACATCTTTGTGACTCTTAAAGGTTTACAAAGCATTTTCACCATGCATCAGTGCACAGTTTTGTCAATTCAAAGGTTTCATAGGAGCTGGAAGAAATAACTGAAAACACACCTATTATTAAGTGTGTACAATGGGCCAGACACTGGGGATACAGAGGAAGACAGTCCCTGTCCTCAAGGACCTTACATTCTAAGAGAAGATGATAATACGTATAGGAAAGCTAGGGTTGGAGGAGGCGACTGATGGCTGCCAGGTGGCAGCATGGTTAAAGGATGCTGTGGCAGCCTGGTTCTAGGCAAGGGAAAGTCTAAGCTTATCGGAGCCCAGGGCCTGGAGTCTAGGACCCAGCAGAAATTGGAAGAGGGCCAGAATTGAGCAGCATGGGTAGGAGCTGGCCAGAGAACAGAAGGCATGTTAGAGATGATCTCAATCAATTAACATTTATTAAGCTCCTACTATGTGCATTATGCCAGGCATTATGCTAAGCGAGGGGGATATAAAAAGAGGCAAAAGACAGCCCCTGCCTCCAGGAAGCCTACAAGCTAATGGGAGAGACCAAAAGCAAACGGATATCTACAAAGCAAGCTCTAGACAGGATTAATAGGAAATGATAGAGGGGAATTTGGAGAAGCTGGGGAAGGCTGCCAGTGAAAGATCTGACAAGAAAAAGCATTTTTATGTATCTACTACATATAAGGGACAATGTTCCGCAGGAGGGAACCAAAAATAAACACTAAGCATGAGCCCTACTCTCAAAGAACTGATATTCTGGGGAATGAAATATAACATGGAAACAGGTAACCACAGAACTTGTTAAAAAATGCCTTTTGTTGATGCCCTTTAACTTTCCATCACCACCATTTATTACCTCCACTCTCTCCAGATCGAACCCTCCCAGGTTCAGAAGAATAAACAATTAAAAAAAAACAACAAATGAAACAAAAGCATCCAACACAGAAACCCATATCTGACGATGTATATATCATTCTGCCCTAGTCACCCCCCACCTCTCATGGTGAGAGAAAAAGGACATATCTCCTTATCATTTCTCTGGAAACTTGCTTGGTTTTTCCATTGCTCCTTTTTTTTTTTTAGAAGTCTCTTCATTTACATTCTTGCAGTCATAGAGTCTCTTGTTCTCCTAGTTCTAGTTATTTTTGCCCATCCAAAACTTCCAGGATCCTTTGAATTCCTGACATTCATCATTTATTACGGCACAATACTCTTCCATTATCTTCACATACCATAGTTTTTTAGCCATTTCCCAACCAAGGGACATTAATTTTGTTTTCCATTGTTTGCTATCATAAAAAGTTCTACTGTGGCTGTTTTTGCATCTATTCCGTCTCTGTCACGGTCTTTGACTTCTCTGGAGTTTATGCCCAGTCACTGGGTGAAAGGACAGGAAGAACTTGGTCATTTTTCTTGCATAATTCCAAAATGAGAACCCAGCATGGTCATAGCACTTCGTAGCTCCAACAGAGAATCAGTGTGCCACCTTCCCACAGCCCTACCAACAAGGATCTTTGTGCCATCTTTGCCAGTTTTCTGGGTGTGAGGTGAAGTCATCTATCTATTTAACTTGGGTTTATGCCACTTGTAACCTGGAGCATGTTTTCATACAGGCATTTGGTAGTTTGCAATTCTTATTTAGAAAAGTATATATATATGGTTGTAAAGGCAAGCAAAGTGGTATTTTTTGCTGTTTTTTTTTCTTTAGGAGTTAAGTTTCTGTAACGCATTAAGTGCTTAATGTAAGGTTAATTTAATTAAGTGCTAACCTCCAAGCTTCTCAGCACTAAGGCAATCAAGTGCCTTTGATTGAGTGTCCTCTTTGATAGAATTGAGTCTTTGATTGAATACATTATATATTGCTTGGAAGGAGAGGTGTGGGTAGAGAGAGGGAAGCAGAACTGAAAGTGAAGAGAGAAGCAGAGCTGAGAGAGAGAAGTGTTTGTGAGCATCTACTGGAACTTGCTTGTGGGGAGGCCTAACAGAAAAAGTATTTGCGGTGCTGGCAGCCTGTCTGTTGGTGTGTGTGTTAAATTTCTCAGACAGAAGTCCTGTCTGTTGGTGCATGTGTTAAATTTCTCAGACAAAAGTCCTGTCGGTGTGTGTGTTAAATTTCTCAGACAGAAGTCCTGTGATGTTGGTCCGTGTTAATTTCTCAGACAGAAGTCCTGTCTGTTGGTCTGTGTTAATTTCTCAGACAGAAGTCCTGTCTGTTGGTCTGTGTTAAATTTCTCAGACAGAAGTCCTGTTGGTGTGTGTGTTAAACTTCTCAGACAGAAGTCCTGTGATGTTGGTCCGTGTTAATTTCTCAGACAGAAGTCCTGTCTGTTGGTCTGTGTTAATTTCTCAGACAGAAGTCCTGTCTGTTGGTCTGTGTTAAATTTCTCAGACAGAAGTCCTGTCTGTTGATCTGTGTTAATGATGGTGCTGATAATAATGTGCATGAATATTGTTGTAGCCCTGTTAAGCTTTACTTTCCTAGAAACAGAAACTTTGGACAGGAGCCCCTGGAGCCTGCTCTCAGATAAGAGCAGGAAGAACTTGAAGTGGAGCAGTCTTTGTGAACTGAGACAAGGAGCAGGAGCAGAGAGTTGCCTATGTGTGAATCCAAGCAAGAGCTGGGAGTGGTTGGCCCACAAGGAGGAACCATGGGGTTTGGAAATCAGCCTGGAGTCAAGATAAAAGAGGACTTTACTTGGACATTCTGCATTGACTGAGGAGATTGTAACTTGCTGTGACCTAGGGGTAGATGGTGTTTGTATTTTCTGCTACCCCTTAGGGATGATATATTGTGTTAGGGAAGACCCTGGCCTGGGACCCCCTGCTTGTGTAAACAAGTATTTTGGGGAATGCTACTAAATGATTTTGCTTAAGGATGTTTCTATGAATGTCATGTTTAGTTTATTGAACAATGTTTAGTTCTGAATAAATAGAGAGTTCATTATAATATATGATTAGACCCTTGAAATTAGCCTCAGCAGCAGTTCTCAGGTGTGCTGCTGTTGAGTGCTTTACAATGGTTCTAACTCTTCTTTACATATTACACACTATCTTGGGGTGGGGGAGTGGAGAGTTAGGGAGAAAATTTGGAATTCATAATCTTATGGAAGTGAATGTTGAAAACTAAAAAGAAAAGCATATGCAGTCTTTGACCTTGACAAATGGATCTTTGGATCATAAACTTGAATCCATTCCCTGACTGCTTTGGGTATAAAAATACGAGTATTAGTAATTTTAATGGTTGGTAATTTGTTAATGGTTACATTAATGATCAATGATACTCAGTAAGTTTCTCAGTAATATTTAACACATTTCCCCTCTCTATTACTTCTCTTCTAATTCTGTCTTTATTGATTTTTATTTGTTCAAAAACTTTAAATTTCATGTAGTCAATACCTAGATCCTGAGTCTGACACAATAGGACTATTCTTGTATCTCTAATATGTCAAAATTCATAGATAAGCTCTCCACAGGGATGGAGGGTGGTGAGAGTGCACAGGTGTGGAGGGTGGGGATAGTGCACTGCTTTTATATTAGCAAGCAACAAAATACGTAGAACAGAATTTCTTAGGAGTTTTTCTTCTTTTTCTTCCTACATACAATCTCCTACTCATGCTATTTCTTAGTTTTATTTTGGTCATTTTCTTGCTCTGAGATCACCTGATTCAGTATTACTTGAGAAATGAAGATGACTTTCTATGATGTGTCAAAGAAAATGGAAGCAGGTTGATACTGGGGGGAAACGATCTTGTCTAAAAGATTCCTTTTTGCTTTGATAAGCTTCCCCAATCATTTGTTTGGCTGAGAAGACTCCTCTCGACTTAGCGCTGACTGGTACCTGCTCTCATCCTACGCTGAATTTTTGATGATGTGAGTTCTTCTATTCTGGTAATGTTCTGTTTGATAATTTGAGGGAAAAGAAAGCATTGATCAGTCACAAAGGAAATCAGGAAAGCCTTCCAGTTACTGTGGCTGTGGGAGAATTCTTGAGGCTGGGGGAAATTGAGGTGAGTTGGGACACAGGGCAGGCAGTAGAACAGAGGACAGTCTGAATGCAGATGGAGCCATGCATGGACAGAGGGGTCGAACCAAAGAGTCCCTCAAACATGGGGTGGGGTGGAGGTTAGGAGAAGGGCACTGGACAGATAGGACTCTTGGGGGGCAGTTATGTTGTCTGTAGGCCTGGGATAACACAGGTCTGTGAGGTAAGGCTGGGGAATGGAGGCTAACTTGGGGAAGAATACATACTCCCCCAGAGGGAAGTGCACCCTCAGATATAAGCAGCCAGAGGTAAAGCCCTATTGGCTCAGGCTACTTCCAGCTCTGCGTACTGAGCTGAGCCTTTCGAAGAAGCTACAGATTCTGTAACTGGAATATACCAACAAGGGAAAATGTTTTTATGTAAAAATGTAAATATCCATAATTTATACTTTGTAACAAAAAGAAAAGTGTGTATCAACTTTGTTGTTGTTGTGTCCAACTCTCTGTGATCCTATTTGAGGTTTTCTTGATAAATGTACTGGAGTGGAAGATACCCTTTCATTCTCCAGCTCATTATACAGATGAAGAAACTGAGGTAAACAGGGCAAAGTGACTTGCCCAGGGCCACAGTTAGGAAGTGTCTGAGGTCAGATTTGAACTCAGGAAGATGAGTCAGCCAGACTCCCGGCCCAGTGCTCTATGCGCTATGGCGCCTCCTAGCCCCCCATTTCAACTTTAACAAGAGAGCAATGAAAAAGGTCCCCCTCTGTTACTCCCCGCATAAGCTGCATTTTCTGGATCTTGCATCACAAAGTAAGGTAGAAATGAGAAGCATAGCTGGGGTAGCCACAGGACGCTTGCCCTGTCATCAAAGGCAGCTGTCAAGGGCTGCCTTCTGGTGTCACTTTTCAAAAACTTTTTATTGAAATTTATTTTTTTTTGTTTTGACATTATCTCCTTTTTAAAAGAAACCCCTTCCCCCTCCCCTACCCAGAGAGCCATCCCATGTACCAGAGAATTTAAAGAAATAGTAATTAAGCAATCAACGAGCCTTTTTAAAGCTCTAATTATGCACCATCTGCTAAGACCTGAGAGTACAAAACAGAAAGCAAAAGTAGTCCCTGCCGTCAAGGAGCTTACATTCAATTGGAGGAAACAACACATACGCAGCTGGGGCGGACAAAATCCATCCAAAGTAAATGGAAGGTAGTCTGAGAGGGGAAGGCACTGCAGCCAGGGAGGAGCTGGAAAGGCTGCCCAGAAGGGGTGTGTGTGTGTGTCTGTGGGTGTCTGTGTGTGGGTGTCTGTGTGTGTGTTTGTGTGTGTCTGTGTGTGTGTCTATGTCTGTGGGTGTCTGTGTCTGTGGGTGTCTGTGTGTATGTCTGTGTGTGTGTTTGTATGTGTCTGTGTGTGTGTCTATGTCTGTGGGTGTGTGTCTGTGTCTGTGGGTGTCTGTATCTGTGTGTCTGTGTCGGTCTGTGTGTCTGTGTATCTGTGTGCGTGTGTGTGTGTGTGTGTGTGTGTGTGTGTGTGTGTGTGTGTGTGTGTGTATGTTTGTGTCTGTGTGGTGCTTCAGCCAAGTCTCGAAGGAAGCCAGGGAGCAGCAGAGTCAGAAGTGAAAAGACAAAAAAAGCCAAGCTAACAATGGGGTTGAGGACATTCCTTTGCCAGCTATTGAAATTCTGAAGTCACCACTGGTTTCCAGTCTTGCTTTTCCCTCACACTCGCCCCAGAGGGCCAGTCTGATGCCAAGTCTGGTTGGCTCTCCCTTCACATACTTGTCCCCTTCTCTCCACCCAACCTACTCCCGGCTGGGGCAGCCCCTCATTTCCTCATGCCTAGACTATCGCCAAGGCTGCTGGCTGGTGTCCCTGTCCTTCCTACTCCGGTCCAGCCTTCACTCAGGTGCCAAAGCGACCTTTCCAAGGCACAGGACTTCCCTATTCAGTGAACCCCGGTGGTTCCCTATCACCTCCTCTGCTTGGCTCTTAAAGTCCTTCACAACCTGGTCCCCTCCTACTGTTTCAAAGTCCTTACACTTTTGTTGTTGCTGCTCAATCTTTTTTCAGGCATATCTGACTTTGTGACCCCATTTGGGGTTTTCTTGGCAGAAATACTAGAGTGGTTTGCCATTTCCATCTCATTGGACAGATGAGAAAACTGAGGCAAACAGGGTAAAGTGACTTGCCCAGGGTCACACAGCTGGGAAGTATCTGAGGCTGGATTTGAACTCAGGAAGATGCGTCTTCCTGACTCCTGGTCCAGCTCTACCCACTGTACTTACTGCCTACTTTTCTTCCCTCTGTTACTAAGATCCAATAACACTGTTCCTCCTACACATACACAACGCCCCATCCTCCTACTCTGTACTTTTCCCCTGGCTATTCCTCCCGTGTCTGGAATTCTCTCCCTCATTTCCACCTCCTGGTTTTCCTTCAAGCCCCAACTCAAACTGCCTTCTGCAATAGGCCTTTCCCAGGTCCCCTCTCTAGTTTATCATCTAGGGCTAGTTTATCGTCTTGGGATGGTCTGCAATTTATCTTGTTGGTAAATCTCTATCTGCATGATGTCTCCCTCATTAGACTGAGCTCCTCCTGAGAGCAGGGGTTGTTTTTGCCTTCTTCATATTTCCAGTGCCTGGCATATAGGAAGCCCTTATTAATTGCTTCTTGACTTGAAGAAAATGAGCATTTCCACATATAAAGCAGAACAGAAAAAGCGGATTATAAATGAAGCTGCAAATTTCTCTATGAACAGCTTGCTTTTCCTTTTAAGTATCATTTAGCTCTTTCTGATCTTCCACATCCAAGGTCCCCTGCCTCTGGAGAGAAAGGAGGGAGATGCCCTTTGTCATCTCTTCTCCAGGGCCAAGCTGGGTCATTATGCTGATTCATTGGGTCAGTTTCTGTCTCTATTTACATTGTTATAGTCGATTTCTATATTGCTTTCCTGGTTCTGCTAACTGTACTCTACACTTTCAAATAAACCTTCCCATCCTTTTCTGAATTCTTTCAATTTGTTGATTCTTCTTTGTTGTTGTTCCGTTGTTTTCAGTGGTGTCCTATTCTTTGTGACCCCATTTAGTGTTTTCTTGGTAGAGATACCAGAGCGGTTTGCCATTTTCTTCTGCAGCTCATTTTACAGATAAGGAAACTGAGGTAAACAGGGTGAAGTGACTTGACCAGGGTCACACAGCCAGTAAGTAAGCAGTAACTGAGGCTGGAACTGAACTCAGATCTTCCTGACTCCAGGCTCCAGGTAACTCATCTACTACAGTAATGGTCCAGCACATTCAGACATTACAATCTGTTCAGCCATGCCCTAGCCATTGGGTGTCCGTTTTGTTTGCTTCTATGCACATTTTGAGATCTCTGGGACTTTTCTTTCTTTGACCTTCTCGGGGTACGTCTGGTGGGATGCTTTAAGGGTAAGACACGGGCTTCGGTTCTCTTTCACTCCTGTTCCCTCACTCCCACTCAGCCTCCGGCTTCACACCCGGGAAGCAACACGGAGCACCTGAACCCCTGGTTACTTTTTGGGTGGCAGCCTCTGGGGAAGAGACCAGGGGGCAGAGGGTTGGTGACATCCCTTGTAATGAAAGGAGATGGAGCGAAAGCTGAAGAATTGGAACAGATGCCTGCTGCCTCCCTCCCCTTGGGTCTCTGAGACCAAGAGTGTTTGCTTAAATTCATTCACAAAAAGACCTCCGGCAGTGCCCGTCTTTGCCATCAGGATAATAGTAACTGGTATTTACAAATATCATCCTGGGAGGGTGGTGCTATTATGACCCCTATTGTGCAGATGAGGAAACTGAGGCAGATGCCAATGGGCCCCACAGCCAGTGTCTGAGGCTAGATTCAAACTCAGGTCTTCCTGACTCCAGATGCAGTGCTGCGTGCACCTCCCGGCAACCCAAGATATAGAAGAGATGGTGGGAGGCATTGGGGACCCAGACCTTCTGTAAAGGTGCCAGGTTAACTCGAGCTGCTTGGGATGCTGACCAGGTGAGTTTCCTCTGGATTCCATTTTAGTAAGTGCTACAAGCTGAGTGCTAAGGAAGTGAATTTTAAGGGCCGTGCTGAGCTGGAGGCTCAATGAGTAGATGCCAACCTAGGGAAAGTTAGGACTTTTTAGGGAATTCATTCACACTGTTAGATTTTCAATGTGAACCCAGAGGATGAAGGAGAGCCAGGAGGTGGGAACGTGCTTCTCTCCACATGTGCTCAGTTTACACAGGCTCAGTGAGCACTGCCTGAGCTTTGGGTACCACCTGGTGGCTTCTACACCTTATAGCAGCTCTTTGGAGCCACAGCCCTGTGAGTGAGAGAGAGAGAGAGAGAGAGAGAGAGAGACAGACAGAGAGAGGGAGACAGAGAGACAGAGCCAGAGAGAAAGAGACAGAGACAGAGAGACAGAGAGGGAGAGAGAGACAGAGAGACAGAGAGGCAGAGAGAGACAGAGAGACAGAGACAGAGAGGGAGACAGAGACAGAGACAGAGAGAGAGAGAGAGAGAGAGAGAGGGAGAGAGACAGAGAGAGACAGAGACAGAGAGGGAGAGACAGAGAAAGAAACAGAGAGACAGAGACAGAGTGACACAGACAGAGAGAGAGAGACAGAGAGGGAGAGAGACAGAAAGTGACCCACACCCAAGAGAGGCACATGTCTTTTCCAATGAAATTACAGGTGAAAACATTACTTACTTTGTCAGAGTCAGTGCAGCGTATGATTTTGCTGACTCCTTCCCTATGTGGCACCATTTCCCATAATCTAACAAAATCCTCCCACTTTGCAGATGAGGAAACCAAGGTTCCAAGAGGTTCCAGGAATGCAACACTGGAATTTTAGCCCAGATCCTGACTCCAGACCCACTGATCCCTCCATATGGGTCAGAGTAGACGGTCCCCAACGTCTTTTCAGCTCAGGTTCTGTAATCGTGTGAATCCAGAGCTCCTGGGATTGATCTCAGGAGTCAGAAGACCTTGTAACTCTGTCCCTTATCAGTTGGATGACTTTGATGGACTTACTTAACCTTTCCAGGCTTCGGTTTCCATGTGCTTCCTTCTGGTTGAGCTAAGGTTAGTCAGTCCAACGCAAGAAGCATTTATTGATCACGTACTATGAGGCATATACTACGTACAAAGACAAAAGTATGAAATCAGGTTTGACAACTGAATGGCATCCTACAATTTGTAGTTCAGAGGGATAAGCATTCTCTTTCAACCTTGAAAGTGATCAGGACTATCACAGTTCTGAGCCAGAAAACTAATTTGAGTCAAGCATGGGAGGTTTTAAAAAGACATACGCAGTCTCCAAGAGGAGACTGAAAGGGAGTAACCAGGACCACACAAAGTCACCAGTAGCAGTGTATAGACAGTGTCCCCTGCTCCACCTTGGACGGGAGGAACAGATTTTGGAATCAGTAGCATGGAGACAACAGCTAAAAGGAGAAAACTGACATGGGAGCTGAGCTGTGACAGAAGCGGGCCGTCCAACCCCTATGAACACTTGGAAGTAGAGAATGAAGCTGCTGGTCACCATCACCTCTTCAAGGACTGAGGGACATTTTAAAAAGTCTAGTGTTGCTCCAAGTTCCCCGCCCTGTACCTGTAAAGTAACTGGTTCTGTGACTTACTCTTCTTGCTTCGACTGCCTAAGCACTTCCCAAATACTGATTTTGACTCAAATATGAGACCAGAGGTCAGCCAGAAATACCAAATCTAAATTAGGGAAGAACCAATCTCTGAATGTGAGGAACTGTCCTGACTGGGGGCTCTAAGCTGCTGTATTGGTATTAATAACTTTCTGCCCGATACAAACTGCGTACAATTGCAGAGAAGGGTATTGCATGAACATGAGGGCCATCATGTCGTCCCTAAGCTAAAAGAGAACTAACTGTTGTCATGGTGTGGCCATGCTATCATTTATGCCATTTTTACAGATGGAAAATTGAGGCGAGCAAGGGTTAAGTGACTTGCCCACACAAGTCACACAGGTAGTAAATATCTTAGGCCGAATTTGAACTCAGGTCTTCCTGATTCCATGAGTCTATCCACTGTGCCAACCAGTTGCCCCAAATGAGAGAGGAGGGGCAGGGAGGAAGCGGTGATGATGGAAGAAAAGATCACACCCTCTAGGAGGCAGATAACTGGGAAGGAGCCTCTAGTCTATATAGAACATATACACATAGAAACCCAAACAAAATACATACAAAGTGAACAGGAGGCAATAGGGGGGAATCAGGAAAGGTCACATGTGGAAGGTGGAGCTTGGATAGACTAAAACTCAGAATTCTAAGAGGCAGAGGTTAGAAGAAAAAGAATTACAGGTACAGGGCACAGCATGGGCAAAGGCAGAGAGGTGGGAAATGAATGTTATTTCTGAGAAATAGCAAGGCCAGCTGGCAGCTCGACATTTTAGGTGCCTGTGAATGGGAATCGCTGACGTTTTTATTGTCAGTATCATTTATTATTATTATTATTAAAGGTCTGTAAAGCACTTTACATACATGATCCTATTTGATTACTTGCAGGAACCCTAGGAAGTGGATTGGGGTTAATACTAATTATTAACATCATTTTACAAGTGAGGAAATTTTTGGCTAGGGTGCAGCAATCTGAGAAGTGGTGGCTTTTTGGAGAGTACTGGAATAGCTTACTCTGAAGGGAGCCGAAGGCTGCAGCAATGTGCTCTGCTGCCTCCGCACCACAAGATGGCGCTAAACGTAATCTCTGCCTCAAGAGTCTGGTATGAAACTACGTGTCCCAAGATGCTCTGCGGGCCATTAGGCCTCCCCCACCCCCCCCCCCCTTTCATAGCTGACCCCGCGATCGCCTGTGGAAAAGAGAGCTTTTGCCATATGTGGATGGCATAGCTTTTTGCCGTCTGTGGATGGCGGACGAAAAACGGCGGCTCCCAGCTTTTCGTTGCTATCTCCAGGTCTGTTTTCCCCTTCCAGTATTCCTTCCTTCGGCTAGGGTTGAAAGGGAAGCACCCAAGTCGCTCCCCGAGGACCCGTGACCTTTAACCCGATATGGCGGCGCCCGTGCTTGGGTCGGGATCGCGGTGAGGTCGGGCGGACGTGTATGGGCCAGGCTGCCGCCTTTCTCTCATCTCTTGCTCCTGCTCGCGCCCTACAGCCCGCGCCATGTCGAAGCTCAGCCGGGCCACGCGCTCCATTCGGAAGATCGAGGGCAGCGGCGTCATCCGGGCCATCGTGCGCGCGGGCCAAGCGATGCCCGGGCCCCCACTGGGACCCATCCTAGGCCAGGTAGGAGACGGAGCCCGGCTGCGGTGCGCGTGCGCAGAGAGGAGCGGGGGTGGGCGCAAGAGAGGAGGAGGGCGCCACGCATGCGCAAATGGGACGCGTTCTTGTAGCCCCTATCCCGAGGCCGGCCCTGCTGAAGACTTGGAATCTGGGGTTGTGGGTTCGAATACTATTTCCGACGCGCATAAATTGTGACACCCTGTCGTGACATTTAATGATAATATTGATAAAACATTCGGCCATCTAGCACTTTAAGCACGTTGTCTCAGCATGGATCACCTACTTTGCAGAGGGGCAGACGGAGGCCCCAAAAGGAGCAGTGACTTGCCCAAGGCCACACATCCGGGACTCTTCAGAGGCACTGGGCCGCCATCTCCAGTGGCCTCGGTGGTGTTGTCTCTTCCCCAGCATAATGAGGCGGTCGTGGGGGTGTAAAGACCCATAGGGTCCTTGGTCTAGAGCTGGCAGGGAATCTCAGAGGCTGGGCTGTCCCAGCCCCCCTCACATGGATGGGAAGGAAGAAGCTGCAGCCAGGGAAGGCGGGGTGACTTGTCCCTGGTCCTGGTGTCTGTCCATTCCCCTGTGTCTTGGGGTGATCCTGCGGTGCCAGTGGACCACAAGCTCTGGCATGTGTGGCATGATGAACTGGGGATCATGGTGTCTGCTGTCCAGGAGCCGGCTGAGAAGGAAGAGGGCCGGTCTGATGGCCAGGAGTGGACCTTTGGGCTCAGCCTTGGTGATGGACAGCCAGGGATGACAGCGCCCAAGTCCCCCTAACATAATAAGAGCTGCTGTTCCAGGCGTGTTCCGGGTCCTCACCTGGGGGAGGGGGGAGTTTTCGCACAAAGTAAGAGATGTGTCAGTGACCCGTGGAGCACCAGCCTTGTGAGGGAGGAGCCCTGCGGGAGCACCTGGGTGGGGGACACCTGGGCTTCTCGGCACTCACGCTGCCCTTCTCCCCGGCAGCACGGCCTCGCCATCAGCCAGTTCTGCAAGGAGTTCAATGAGAAGACGAAGGACATCAAAGAGGGCATCCCCCTGCCCACCAAGATCATTGTGAAGGTGCGGGGACCCTGGGCCACACTCCCTCCCCTCCCTAAGGCGTCCTGGCTCGGCCCCCACCTCTGTAAGCACTCCTCCTCTGTCCCCAGTGATGGGAATCCTGCCTAAACCCCTCCTGAGTGAGGGGCCCCTCCTGACTCTGGCCTTGGGCCTCTTCTTCCCTGTGACTCCCATGGCCCAATCTCACACAGGGCACTCCCAGGTTTAGATAGCCAGCCCTGAGCTCTCTCCTCCCACCACCTGCACGTCCTGTTGTCTCAGAGGTGTCGGGTAACCCCCATCCTTCTCTCCTCTTCCAGCCTGATAGGACATTTGAGCTCAAGATCAATCAGCCCACCGTTTCCTACTTCCTGAAGGCAGCAGCAGGCATAGAAAAGGGAGCCAGGCATACAGGTGATGGGCCCGGCGCCTGGGCTGGGGCAGGGGGCCAGGGAACGGCCTGGGCAGGCAGTGGCAACAGCTGAGGTGCCTTCCTCTCTTCCAGGCCATGAGGTGGCTGGCTTGGTCAGCTTGAAGCACGTGTATGAGATCGCCCAAGTGAAGGCTCAGGACAAGGCCTTTGCCTTGCAGGACGTCCCCCTGTCCTCGGTCGTCCGTTCCATCCTTGGTAGTGCCCGCTCACTGGGCATCCGCGTGGTGAAGGAGTGAGTGAGCAGGGATGGGAAGCAGGGACCCTTGGGGAGCTGAGGAGGATCCTGGATTGTATCTATGAGGAGGGAGGGAGGGAGGGGGAGAGAGAGAGAAAGAGAGAGAGAGAGAGAGAGAGAGAGAGAGAGAATGTGTGTGCGCGCGCGTGTGTATGTGTGTGTGTGTGTGTGTGTGCCTGCCCTCGTGTGTATGTGTGTGGTGTTCAGCCCTTGTCGGAGCCGTGAGTTGGGTTGGGTCTGAGGCCAGGAAGTCCAAGCACCCGAACTCAGGGCGCTGACGTTCCTCTTCTCTGCAGCCTCAGCGCGGAGCAGATGGCTGCCTTCCAGGAGGAGCGCACCCAGTTCCTGGCGTCCCGGGCCCTGGCAGATGCTGAAGCCGCCGCAGCTGAGGCGGCCAAGAAATGAACTTTCTACCTGCCAGGGTCACTGGCTGCATGCACCTGAGGGGCAGAGAGGGCTCATGGTCACCTATGACCCTACTTTACTTTTTATGTATCATATCAGTCTCTAATTTAAAGGGCTAAAGATCCAATAAATACTGTATCATTTGTTACTTTGTTCAACTTGTCTGTCTGCTGCTCAGGGGATGATGGGGAAAAAGCAGGGAGATCAGTGGGATGTGGTGGGGAGTGTGGAGGCAGAAAATCAGCTTCAAGCAGTTTCAGAGCTTAATGGGACCTGGCAGCCGCCCTGCACCAACCGTGCCCCCGGTGGATGGGACCCTGGCAGCCACTAGTACAAGCTGTGCCCCCAGGGCTCATCTACCCTCTTCTTCCCAGAATTGGCTCTGGGTCAGAAGATCTAGGTTCAAGTCTCTGAGGCTCTCCCTGTGTGACCGTGGGCAAATGCCCTCCCAACTGGGCCTCAGATTTCTCCTCAGCAGGATAAGGCTGGCCCAGGGTCTCAGGACCAGGACCCTGGCTGGGTAGCCATGGGAAGAGCTGGAGGGGATACTGGATCAGGAGGGGCTGGGAGCCTCTGGAGCCTGGTTGGATGGTCAGGTTGGGTATAATTTCCTAAGATGTCCCCTGGCTTTTATTGTCTCCTCCATCCTTGCCATCGCCTGACTCATGGGCATCTGGACAGTGAAGGCAGGAGTGCCCTGGAATGGGTGGAGGTAAGAGTCTGAGTTGGTGGACTTCTGATGACAAAGGGAGGAGCCTCAGGCTGCAGTCTGTGAATTAGGTGCTTCTCCCCCACCCCCCACCCCATCCTGAGCTGCAGTGTCTCTTGGGTTGGAAAATGAGGGGCCTCCTCAGTCACTCAAAGGATCTGTCACCTTTTTTCAGAGTCAGTGACTATCCTTCCACCTTCCCAAAGGTGGCAGGAAAGAGAAGGAAGTTGTCTCTCTCTCCAGCAGGTGGCCCCAGTGGCCCTCCATCCTATCTTAAAACCTGGTGTTTGGTGGGCTTGGATATGGGGAAGCTTGGGGAGGAGGCTTTTGTGCCACATGGTGGAGAGGAGAGTTTGGAGTTCTTAAGTTGTACCTGGATCTCATCAGAGACTCCATTAGAGAAAATCTCCTGGCTCCCCAATTCCTTAAGGAATTAAGGTGCCTGCTCTGATGCTGAAGGCCTCAGAACTTGGGTGTTCTGGAAGAATGTAGAAGGTTCCCAGGTCACACCTGCTGGAATCTGGGGTTCAGGGAGCAGTGAGCTCTTGGGGCTGAATGGACTTTAGCTGCTGGAAGGTTCCAAGAGAGAGCCCACCGCAGAACCTTTGCTTTCTTGTTGGCCTTCAGTGCAGGGGTAAGGCAAGGGGGCTTTTTCTTTTGACCAGCACATGGTTAGATCTCCCTGAGAATTTCAAAAAGTCGACCAGCCTGTTCTAATCCTTCCCCTACAAGGCCAAAGGGAAGCTGAGGTTTGCTTAGAGTGCGGACAGGTCCAAGGCAAGGCTCCTAACCCGAATTAGGGGAGCCTGATGGAGGGCTGCTGCTTACACTAACAAACAGCTGCTGTTGACTGAGGGCTTCAGGGTCATAAAACTAGGTGAGCAGCCTTGGGTAGAGCCCTGAGGAAGAGAGAAGCACAAACCCAGAATCTTCAGCTCCCTTATCACTCAAGGTCTAATCAGACTAGTCTGCTGGTCCCAGAGGAAAACTTGGCCTAGGTTTGATCTGATAGATCTCGAAGCCTGCCCCTCCATCACCCCCATGGGGAAAGAGAATGCCAGCCTGCAGGAAGGAAGTAGCCAGGATGAACTCCAGGCTCAGAGCCCACAGCCCTTGGCTCTTAGACCAGGCTTGGCTTGGGCTTCCCAATCCGAAGGCCTCCCCCACAGAGATCCCCCAGCCCACCCCCAGCCCTCTTCTACATCAGCAAACAACGCCAGGGCTACGAAAAAGGCGAACCGGACTTTATTATAAAGTTGGTTACAAAGTCGACACAGCACCACGAGTTTCACTGCATGGAGGCCCGAGGGCCGACACAGCAGCCAGGGGATCCCTGCCTGCTTGTACACACACACACACACACACACACACACACACACACATTCACACGCACGCACGCGCACACATGCGTGTGCACACACACGCGCACACACACATGGCGTGACGACAGATCTGTCTTCCTTCATCGGAAAGAAACGATAGAGTCGCTTCACGCCCCCCACCCCAGGCGCAGGGCGCAAAAGTCACAGGAAAAGCCGCGTTAGGCGGCCGAGTTCATAGGAATTGAAATCCTGTTACTGGAGTGTAGACAATTCTACGTGAGTGTCAAGAGCCCCCATGGGGCGCTGGCTAGCCCGGGTCCGGCCTTTTCCCCCACAGAATCCCAGGGGCCCCTATGGCCCCTGGGAGTGGAGAATTCCCCCCAGGCCCCTTGGGCAGCATGGAAGGGAAGCTGTGACTCCCCCATTCTCTGTATGGAATCCCATTCAAGGAAACTCACTACGAGTGAATACAGATTGAGATGGAAACTAGGATTGCTCAAAGTCTCTTGATTCTAAAAATAATTCCCCTTCCCCTTCTTCCCACCACCCTTCCTCCCCCCTTCCCATCCTTCAGGGTAGGAGGGATTGGACACATCCCCTCCAAGCCCCCAAGGATCCCACTAATGTTCCCGGGGTGGTGGAGAACACCTCCACTCCATGATGACAATATGCCATACTCAACAGCGTTAAGTCACAGACTTATTCAGAACGTTGGTTCCCCTCCACTTCCATCTGAGGAAAGAGAAAACAAATGAAACAGGGTTAGAGAAGCCTGGGTCAGCCCACAGAACTGATCCCTCCCCACCTTGCAAGCAGGGCTGCTGGGCACATGGAGGACCCCATAACGGGGATAAATGGGATGAATTGAGTTGTTAGGCTGGGATTCTGGGAAAGGGTCTGAGCTAATAAGGTTGACATGAAATGGGGAAATGGACCAGCTCCTAGCCCGTTTTGTCTGCTCCTTTTCTTTCTCTCTTTTTCCTGGTGGAAAAATACTGGACTTGGAGTCATGAGACCCTCCTCACCCACCCAACACACACAGAGGTTCTACTCCCAGGGCCAGTACAAATGAGTTCTGTTAGTTTGGGACAAGTCAGCTAGGCTCAGTTTCCCTATCTGTGGATTGAACTCTTCCCTCCCTCTTCAGGTTCTTGTGAGGTCAGTGGGTGGGGTGGAATTCTTTCTGTCATGCTCACCGTCATGGAAGCTGTCTTGAACATGACTCTGGAGTTGATACAACTCATCGGTACATCCATCACAGGGGAACGCTGAGACACCTGTCTCAAAGTCGGTTTCGTATGCGGCCAGGTCCTCCAGGAAGCTGTGATCTTCTGGGGACAGGTCGGTGCAGGGTGACGGGGCTCCCCCTGGGCCTGAAGTCTCAGGACCACCTGGTCCCCAGTCCCCCTGGGGCGTTGGGGTGGAGAGGCCCATGAAGATGTCTTCCACAGACTTCTCTTCCAGGAATTGGTCCTCAGGGGCATCCAAGAATGCCAACTCCTGGCTTTTCCAAGATTTGAGGTCCAGGCTGAATAGAGGGGGACCAGCCCCTGGAAAGGAGAGACTCTGGCCCAGGGATTCAAGTCCCTCTGTTCCAGGCTCGGCTGGGAAAGGGCAGTCCATGCCCTGGGCCAGCTGGCTGATCTGCTGGATAAGACGGTCTATCTCACTTCTCTCCTTTTCTGAGTAATGGAAGAAACTCTGTTTGACTGGGGAGGCCTCTGGGGTAAGCAAGCCATCAGGCATGAGGGGCACGTCTACCGAGAGTGGCCCCCGGAGCTGGGCCAGAGCCAGGAGAGTGCAGTCCCCATTACCAGGACTGTTAGGGCTGGGGGGCAACTTCTCATAGAGAAAACTGCAGCCATCTTGGGGGAAGTAAGATTTAGTGGGGTTAGGGCTCAGTTGGTCTGGGAAGGTCCGGCTGGGGCTGGCCAGGTGAGTTTGGAAAGCTGTGCTGGGTGGGGTCAGTTGTTCTTGGACAGGGCTGGCCAACTGCTCCTGGAAGGTGGTGGTGTCGGGCATCAACTGCTCTTGAAAAGTCGTGGCACAGGGAGTCAGCTGGTCTTCATAGGTCTGAGCTGTGGCATCAGTCAACTGGCCTTGAATGGGGCTGGTCAACTCAGGAAAGGTGGCACTGCTGGGGGTCAGCTGGTCTGGGAAGACGGCAGTGCTGGGAGTCAGCTGGTCTTGTATGGAGCTGGAAGGGGTGGAGATGTGGGTGTGGAAGGGCTCTTGCAGGCTGAAGAGGAAGGCACACCCCCCTGGCTGGTGAGGTGTGTATGGTGGGGTGCACACAAAGTCTTTGCACAGATCTCCTTGGAAGGTAGGCTCAGGGCCTGTGGAGAATGCCAAATAATTGAAATCCATCTCCTTGGGGGGCTGAGGTAGCTGCTCTCCAGAGGAAATGGATGCCAGTTCTGGGCCAGTGGGGAAGTTTGTGCTTCTAGGACCCCCAAAGGCTGGGGAGAAGGTCGGGTCAGGGCTTGCACACTGGGTTGGGGAGAGGAGGCTTTCTGAGAAGGTGGCTGGTGCAGTCGAGGTGCCCAGAACATAAGCCAGATGGGCATCTTCAGAGCTGAGCTGCTGGCGGAGACACCAGGCTTCCGAGTCACTAGATGGGAAGAAAAGAGAACCTGGGTGAGAAGTCTGGTCCCCTTGTCGAAGAACCCAAGCAGCTGTCCAGCCAATCCCCTTCCTGAATCTTGGACTTCAGCTCACCTGATTGGGTAGTTGTTGGCAGTTATGGGGCCATCTGAACCCTCGGGACGCATCAGGGAGTATATCCATACCCAGCCTCCAGCCTTGGCTTGCAGTCTCACTACCATTTCTGCCTGAGCATCACCACTGTCAGCCACTAGGGGAAAAGAGAAGATGGAAGGTTAGCCCAGTAGCCCACTACCAACACACTGACAGCCCAGCTCTTACCTGGTTTGATTTAACCCTGGTCCTCACCTCACCTCACCAGGGAGTTGCTCTCAACTCCATCTCCTACACGCACCCTGTCCCTGGAATTCTAACTTTGATGTCATCTTTCATCCCAATCCTATCATAAGCCTGCCTGTGTAGAGGTTTGTGGGGTCAGAGATTTAGAGCCAGAAGAGACCTTAGCAATCAAGTCCTCATTTTTCAGATGAGGAAACTGAGGCCCATAGAGGTCAGTTGACTTGTCAAGGTCACACAGGTGCAAGTGGTAGACCGTGAGTCTGAAGTCCTATCTTCTGATTCCAAACCCAGCACTCTCTCCACTGTCTCCATGATGCCTTTCTTAGAAGGCTTTCACACTAAAGCACATTAGCACCACTGACCTGGTCCTTCCCCCTCTGGCTTATCTCCTCCCCAGATTATTCCTAGCTCTGCCTCCCTCCTGTTTCTGCTCTTGCCCCATGGATGCACTAGGACACTCACGCAGGCGGTAGTGCTGGGCCGAAGCATGGGCCAGGTCCTCAGGGTGCAGAAGTCCATACCATGATTTACAGACCAGCTCGCTGCGCTCAAAGCCCAGGTAGACTAGGACACTGGGAAGGGCGAAGTCAGGAGGTCAACTTTCTGCTATCCCATCCTGATACCCAAGCATCCTGCGCCCTTGAAACCAAGCTTACTCCCTCCCAGGCACCAACTCTTTTTGCTACATCCCAGCCCTCCTATTCCTTCAAGCCCCTAACTCTCCCATGATTCTTGGAAGCCAAATGTGCCATCCCCAGGAGCAGAAGCTCTTTCTTTCTCCTCATAACCCAGGCACCCCAAACTCACCTCTCGGAGACATCCAGCAGGGCAAGGTCCTTAGCATGGCGGCTCTGAAACACAGCCAAGAAGATTGAGGCCAGACCAGGGCCACAGCCTGGTCCAGAGCGGGCTCGGGGATCAAGTGGGGCACAGAAGGCTGTGAAGACAGGATTCCCCGCCCAGTAGGCTCCAGGGGGGTGAGGGTGGAAGCGGCCACGGATGAGCACGAGTTTGTTGCCTGCACTCTGGCGCCTCAGGGATTTGGAAGTGTTGAATCGGCATCGGAAAAGACGATCTGAATGGAGAGAGAAGGGAGTCAATGAATGAGTGAATGGATGATAATTGTAGAGAGAAAAAGACTAAGAAAGAAGACTTGTCCAATACAAGAGAAGGCAAAGAAGAGGGAAGGAAGCAAAGTGCTCACCAGTGTCAGGCATGGCGGGCAGAGTCAGCTGCTGACGGACAGTGAGGTGGTCAGCAGGATCAATAATATCATAGATGCTGTCACCCTGGGCCACCAGATCCACCTGGGGAGGGGAAAAAGGTGGAAAGAAAGAGGACCATCAATGAGTGGAGGGAATATCCAACCATGCACAGCATCTACTCAATGCATCTAGCAGCCTCAGTCCCTTAGTGGTGACCCTAGATAGCTTTGGTTTCCCAGTTCCTTAAGCCCCGGTATACAACACTATCTTGTCCCATGGGATGCACATAATTACCATGGGGACAATCTCAGGATGTAGGAGTAGGAGCATACAACTGGAAAGGACATGTAGGATCATCTAGTCCATGCCTTCATGGCAAAGGTGTAGAAACTGTGGTCCAAGGAGGGGAAGTGATTTATTTATTGAAAGTCACAAAGCATGGTTATGTGACCGGCTATGGTGAAGCCTAGCTCCCCGTTTCTGGCTCTAAGCCCCCCATGTTTTCTCAACTACATTATTCTATTTCTCAACTAGGAGGGATGGAGGGGGAGAGGGGAGAGGGATGTTTTCAGGACCCTCAGAAAACCTCTGAATATTAAAATTGGACCTTCAGTGGCTTCCCTGCCCCAGCTGTTCTAAGCATCCTCTAGGCTGGGAAGAGCTTTCTTGTTTGGATCTACTTGTGTCCTCATCAATTCCTTTCACAAGAAGGCGCTTACCATGGAATGGCCCAAGTGCTCGCTCACGCTGTCCGACAGATAGAGAAGCTTTCCCTCAGCTGTAAACATGAGCAGGAACCCGGGCAGCGCCGCCACGATGTCTTCCAGCTCCTGCGCCGAAAGCAGCCCTGCTGGGCCAGTCAGAGGGGCCCCTGATGGGAGAGAGAAGCAGGGTGAGTCAGGAGGGACGCGCCAGAAGACTGGAGACAAGAAGAGAGAATGCTATAACGGAGGGAAGATCGAGGAGTTGATCTTCAGGAATCCAGGGATCCCAGTGGATCAGCCCCACGAGTAGCGCCCACCTGTTGACCCCGCTCCCCAATCTCCTGGCCGAGGGACCTGTTGATTGGATTCTTTAATGCCCTAGCCAGGGAGAGCACGCTCAGACCTCAGTAAGGTTAGGGACCATGGACAGCACCCGCAGCCGAGGCTCCTCGGATTCAGCACCACAGACCCCCAAAGACCCATGCTCTATCGCCAGCGTCAGAACCTCGGACAGAGCCTCAGGTTCCAGGCAGTTCTATTTGCCTGTGCTTCCCTGAGCTTCCCTGCAAAAATAGGATCTCCTAGCGGGATGCGCCCTTGTGGACTGGAGACTATTATACTCGTGGCGCTTCCCAGTCCAGCGTGCTGACACTAAGGAAGGCACACTGAGGTCTCGGGGAGGAAAGGATGGAAGTCTGGTACTCCTAGGTCCCTTCCCTGTCCAGCTCCTTCCTGAATGGACTCCTCTCCCAGTCTGGGAGTAGTCCGTGGAGTTCTAGCCCCGGACTCCCAGCAGGGTCTCCGTCAGCCCGGTCCCGCTCACCTCCGGCAAAGAAGACTCCCTTGCGGGTGTAGATGCAGGCTAGCGACATGATGTGCAGGTAAGACAGCCGCACCTTGTCCGCTTCGGCCAGCGGCAGCAGCTCCTTGAGGCTCCGGATCTCCGCGTTGATCTGGTCCCGCCGCGCCTTAGAAGCGCCCTTGGTGGAGCGGTACATGGCTGCTGGCAGCGGAGCTCGCTCCCGGGCGCCTTGGACACCTGGGTACCCGCCCCGACGCGCCTTCTTCGGCTTCTTCCTCCTCTCTCTCCCCCGTCTCTCTCGATCTCTCTCTCTCTCCCTCTCTCCGGCTCCGATTGGCAGCTCTGCCCCCCTCGCCCGTCTCGCTTCGCTTTATATAGCCCCAGCCAGGCGTGGGGGGCTCGATTCAGGGACGGGGAGAGGGGCGGGAGGAGCGGGGGGCCGGGCCAAGCAGGCTGCACGGGGAGCTGCCGGCTGGGGGGGCCCCCGCTCCTCCTCCCTCCCCAGCCTCCGACGTCATCCGCATGACGTAGAACGAGAGAGGGAGGGGGAACTGCGGGGCGGGGGGGGGTGCAGGGGGAGAAGAGAAGCAAAGGAGGGGGCCGAGCCTGGAGGGGATGAAGCCAAGGCGCAGCGCCGCCGTGCAGGAGGAAAGCTGGGGGTTCTAGAGTGCAGGGGCCCGCGGGAAGCTGGAGAAGGGCCATTCTGGAAGTTGGGAGAGCCCCCCTCAGCCCCTTGTCCTTCCCTCCATCCCAGCATCTGATTCTCATTCCTTGTCTCCAGCCCAGGGTTCGGCTGCTCCCTGCCTTGTAGGCCAGGGTCCTGCCTTCCGCTAGAGCCTAGAGTCTGCACAGCGGCCCCATAGCCCCCGCCTAGCCCCAAGTATTCCCTTGGTAGGGGAAGGGGATAGGAGGACGGGGGCGGGGTGGTCTTAATTGCCCAGAGCAGGAATTCCCACGGGCTCTCTGGTGCCCCCTGGAGGCCGCTTTTCAAAGCCCCTCTCCCTCCTCCCTAGACCCCACCCCATGGGGCATATAGACTGATTGACTGACCGATGGGGGATGTTTTTTTGCACCTCCCTTTCCCGTTTTTCCTTCTCTGGTCCCCCGAATACAGAGGGTCCCCAGGCCGCTCCTGGGGGTGTGGAGGGGAGATGGGAACTGAGGCACAAGGAAAGAAACACTTAAGGTTCAGAACCGGGACCCAGATATCCCTGCCCCCAGCCCGTGCTGGCCCCTCCTCCCCCACCCGGAGGGATCCCCCCCTTCCCCCAGCTTCAGTCTTGGCGTCTCTGCACCCTTCTCCTCCCCTCCCTCACCCTCCCCTTGCCTCTCCGGGCCGGGGGCGGGGGGCGGGGGCGTGGCTGGGGGAATCCCAACTCCATATTAGGGCAGGAAACCTCCTGGCGCGGCCGGCGGGGCGGGGCCTCTGTGCTTCAGCTCTCTGCTTTTAAAGGCTCCCCCGCCCCCTTTCCCTGGCTGCTGGGCCTCTGGGGGCGAGGCGCAAAGAAAGAGCCCCCGTTCTCCCTGGGCGCTCTCCCCGCTCTCAGCTTGTCACACTACTTTCTGTCTGTCGGTCCGGCTGTCTTCCATCCAGCCCCCCACCCTCAGCCTTTTCCCAATTCTCTGTCTCTCGGTCTCCAAATCTCTTCTAATTTCTTCTTCTTGGCCTCTTCGGGTCCCTGAGTCTCTGTCGCTGCTTTTCCCATTTCTATTTCTTTCTCAAGTGCCCCCCCTCCCTTTTTAATAATGTCTCTGTCTCTCATGAGAGATATCATTCTGTCTCTTCTTTCGGTCTTTTCTCGCTCTGTTTTTCTGTATTATTTGGTATCTCTGTCACATTCTCTCTCTGTCTTTTCTGAATTTTTAATCTGTCTCACTCTCTTTTTCTATTTGTCTGGGTCTCTAGCTCTGCTTCACTCTCTATCTCTGCTTTGCTATCTCTGTATCTTTGTCTCCATCTCTGCCCCTCCCTGTCTAACCCTCTTCCAGGTGGAGGAGAATGAGGTACACCACAGTATCTCCCACTTGAGGTGAAATTGGTCCTCTCCCCAGGGTCCTGGGAAGGTGAAGGTGTAGGGCCTCTTAGATTAGAAAAGAGAAAGGAGGCCAGGGTGCTGAATGCTGGAACCTCTTCCTGGGAAGTTGAGGAAGTTCCTGGAGTTCCAGGCTGGGAGAGGAGTCCATTCAGGAAGAAGCTGAACAGGGAAGGGACCTAGGAGGTATCTTTCAGATCTTTTGGGGGATGGTGGTAGAATATAAACTCTGATGTTCGATGAAGAGCAAATGGAATAGGTTATGAATTGGACATTTGTTTCTGAAAACAAGAGCTTGGGGGATGGAGTGGGGCAAGAGTACTGTTCAGTATTGCCCTGTAGTAAGAGTATAATACTGAAGGGGGGGTGGGGGTTATACACAGAAGCAGGGACCATCTATAGATAAACCTAAGGAACCCTAGTTTCAAAGGCAAGTTTCTTATTCCTTTCTACATTTTAGCCAAGGCCCTCATAGGCACATCCTTCTCCCCTCCCTCTCCAATGGTGCTGTCAGGAGGTGGAGGGCCACGGGGGTAGGGAAGTGTGATACCACTGTCTCTTTGTCTCTATCTCTCTGTCTCTGTTTTTGGATGGAAGATGGGAATCTCATTGTAAATATGATGTCTCTATATCCATCTCCCCGTGACCCCAAACTATGTGTGCCCCCTCTTTATCCCTATGTCTCTGCATGACTTCTGTCCAGTCTCTTCTCCCAACTGATCTCACTGTCCCCCTTTCCTCCTAGCCTCCCATCCAGATGTGCATGGAAACATGATGGGAGAAGTGGGGGACAATCTAGACTTGTTTCATAGTGAGGGAAAATGTTCTTCTTTCCCCCAGAACCCAGTCAGTGTTACTTGTCAGGATCACCAAGGGAAACTTGTCACTGTCCATGGTGCTGAAGATCCCTCCGCTCTATCTGAAGAAACCAGATTAAATAGCCAGTCAGCCCCAGGACCTGCTAACCTAAGTCAGGGTCCCTGTGTATGTATCTATTTCTGAGCCTGCCTATTTGTATCCATTGTCTGTATTTGTGTACTTGGTGTTTGCCTGTCTGGCTGTGCAGCTCCCCCTCCTGGCTGCCCCCATTCAAGTCTCCTGCCTCTACCTCCTTCCCCCATACCACCTTGAAAAACACTAGGAAATCCACCACCTTCAGGGAATCTCCTCCTGCAGCCTGTCAAATCTCTACTGGGGACTGGGGGGCAGGATGTCTGGATTCGGGAAGGGAAGTAAGAATGGATGAAGGGAGAATTGAGGTCCAGGGGAACAGTTACTGAGATTCTGGAAGGAGAGTGGAATTGAGACAGTTAGGATGTCTGGGGTCTGGGATGGCAATAGGTCCTGAAAGAGGGTGTGTGTGTGTATATGTGTGTGTGTGTGTGTGTGTGTGTGTGTGTGTTTTGGGGGGAGTGGTAGAATCGACCTAGTCTGCTTTACTTCAGGAGAGAAGATCTAGTTACCCCAAGCTCCCTTCTTCCCAGGCCGGCCCCCAGCCCCCTGGCCTCCCACCTTCGTGTAGTTATTTTTAACTTTTCAGAACCAAAAATAACCTGGAAGCAGCTTCAGGCCGTGGGAGAGGAGCTATTTATATCACCAGTGACGGTTCAGAAATAGCAGGCAGGAGGAGGGGGGCGGCTGGCACCGCCAGAGAGCTCCTGGCCGGGGCTAAAAATACTGTCGCAGTGAGTCATCCTGGCCCCAGCTGAGTCACCCCCGTTCCTGGGCTGGGAGGGAGAGTGCTGGATGGACTGAGGAATGAAAGGCTGTGGTCTATGCAAACTAGGGGACTGGGGACCCCAGTTTTCCAGTTTTTCCCAGTTTTTTTCAAAGAGGGGCTAGGGGTTAGGCAAGGAAGCCCTTGGGCTAAGGGGGCAGAGAACAAGTAAAATGAGATGGCAGAGGAAAGAAGACTCAGGGCTTGAGAGATATACATGAATAACATGCACAAACAAACACATTTGCACATACCCCTGAAGCTTTTTAATGCTGGGATAGGGGCATGTTTCTATATGCAATGGCTATATGGGAGCTAGGTCAGGGGAGTATATATGTGAATGTGTGGTCAACTGTGTATGTAGCTGTCTTTGTGTGTCTGTGTATGTTTATATGTAGATCTGTGTGTGCATCCATGTATATCTATCTCTGTATGCATCTGTTTGCGCCTATCTTTGTGGGGGTCTGTGTAGATTTATATGCATGTTTATGTATGGAACTCTGTCCATATTTGTCTGTGTTTATGTATATATGTCTATCTGGGTCTGGATCTGTGTATGGGTCTGTCTCTGCCTGTCTGCATCCGTGTGTATGAGAAACTGTCTCTGTGTATCTCTCTGTGTGTTTGTCTATATTTGCATATGCATACTCGGGTATGTCTGTCTGTCTGTCTCTGTGTGTCAGTATGACTGTGTGTATAAAGCTATGTGTGCCCTTGCAGTTCCAAGTCCAATTCATTTGCCCTCTCTGGCTCAGTCTCCTGTGTTATCTGATCACACACATCCTGCCCCCTGCACCCAAGGCCTCTCCTTCAACCCCCCTAGCCCCACTCACCCCCCCCATCCCATTTCCACAATTAGCCTCCAACTCTCTGGGAAGCATCCCTCCCCAATGCATGCACTCCTTTAGGGGGAGGGTGAGCCTTCCATATTAGGAAAGGGGGCTTCCCTTCCTCCTGGAACCATCCTGAATCTTCCCTGGCCTGGGGGAGTGAGTGGTTTTCCACCGCTCCATATTTGGGGTGCTGCAGGGAGAGGAGGGGTTTCTTTAGATCTAAAAAAATCTGTGGAGTGTGCACACACATACACACACATACACAAAACCAAGAGAGAAAAAGAGAAAAAAAATATCAAGGTCCCTTCTTTACGGAGCCGAGCTCGCATCTGTTGCCATGGCAACCCGCCCACTCCTTCCCCGAAAATTCACCAAGAAGAGGTGATGGCATCAGGGAGGGATTGGCTGATTTCTTCCTTTATGATTTTTTTTCCCGAAAAAGGGCTTTTTATAGCAAGAACAGGCCATGCAGTCCCTGGCTCCTGCCTTGAATGGTTTTAGAGGGTTCCTGGGGGAACACCCCCCCTTCTCCCTGGCCACCTTATCAGGAAGAGGAGAAGAGTAGAGGCTAATCTCTTTCAGGGGCTTTGGTGTGGCAGACCCTTTATGGAGAGAAATGGAGACTGGGTGATAATCTTTTTCTCTAGAGAGCTATGATCTGTCTATGGAAGCCTTAGGGCTTCCTGGAGTCTGGAAGAGTCAAAACATCTCTAGGGATGTATTGGAATACTTCAGCTGTCAACTTGGATAGATATGCCCATTCTAGATGGAGGTTTAACCTCCTGGCATCCTTTGGCATTACAGAGAAATTGAACAGAAATCCAGGAATCTCAACTCAGAGATTTGAGATAGAGTTGTCAGGTCAGATGGTGGACCGGAAGGCTCCAGAAACATCCTTCATACCTTGAGCTAACTGCAAATTATGCTGGGGTAGAGGCAGAAGGTCTATTGACCTCTATCTAGACTGCTGGCTATGTGGTTCAACTCAAGATCTGAGGAAGCTCTGAATGTAGGTGACAGTTCTAGAGAGAACCCAAGCTAACCCCAATACCCAGAAAGCTCTAGACCAAGGTTGGCAGGGAGCCACTGAATCCATATCACTTTCAAGTGTGAGCTCAGCTTTTCCTGCCAAATGCTTTGATGGCTCTAAATCCCTGGTTTGCTCCTGGTCTTGGCTCACTACAGAAATGGGATCATCCTGGACTGGAACCCAGAGAATCATATTGTAGTTCTGTCCACAAATAGCCAACTGGACAGACCCATTACTCCAGGGTATGCGAGGGTAGAGACAGCTCTTGAGTCTGGGTAGCTTTCAAGGTAATTTGACACAACTATAGAGACAAAGATGGCTGGGAAAATACAGTGACCCCAGTGATTATATATCTCTGCCTAGAATGTTGAAACCAGGGTGATATGGGTCAGTTGCCTTTTATCAAGATTTTGGATTAATGGAAAGAGCAGTGTACTTGGAGACCTGGATTTTGGTCCTAACAGCCATTAACCTACCATAGGACCTTAGAAAGCCATTGTCACCCTTGGAGTCTTAAATTTCCTGCTCTGCAAAGTAAGGTTGGACTGCATAGTGTCTTTCAGCTTTAACAGTCTATGCTAAGGTGCCTCATACTCTGTGTTCTAAGGCTCCTTCCAGCTCTGCTGTTCTATGATCTAAAGTCCCTCCCAGCTCTGACAGTCTATGTTCTAGGTTTTCTGCTAGACATAGCATTCTATATTCTATGTTCCTACCATGACATTCTATGCTCTACATTTTAAGGCACCCTCTAGATCTGAAAGTCTACACACAATGTTCCAACTCCTTCCAGGTCTAACAATTTTTATTATGTGTTGTGAAGTCCCTTCCATCTCTGGTATTCTGTGTGCTAAGTTCTAAGGACTTTTCCCATGCTGAAGTTGCATAAGCTGTCCTCTATAATTAGCCAAATAAGAATTTCTTGTGTCTTTCTCCTTACATATAGAAGCACATTGTCTATCGATGTGTGCTTTGGTTGTAGGCAGGCCATACCTTTCCTCAGCTTCCTCCCTCTGGTTGAGGATTGGGTGAGGAAGTGATGACCTCTGCAGCCCAGCATCTCTGCCTCTTCTAAAGATGCAGCCATGGGGAGGACAGATAAACAGACATGACCACTCATTCTCTTCTGCCACTTATGCAGTACCCCTCACAAAATGAGTACAGGCCAGGGCCTTCAGAGGTGCACACAGATGCTCAGCAGCATCTCTCTGCAGGAGTGTTTCTCCGCCTCCTGCTCCCATGGCAACAGACACAGGCTCTGCCAATGAACAGCCACCATACCCTGTTCCACACCTCCAGAGAGAGGGAGATTTGGACTTGTTATCTTCTAGCCCATGACTTGGGGATTTGAGGTTGATTTCTAGATAAAAAAAATTTCCTCAAGAGGATGGTATCAGGCAGATAACACCTGCTGTGGACAAATCCCATGCTGGGTATTGCAGGAAAACCAGGGGTGCAGGATATGAGGCCTCCTGCCCTCAAAGAGCTTACATTCTAATTAGGGAGAGAATACAAGCACGCAAAAGGGTTTAACCACTACACAACCACTTCCGCCAGCAACTTCAAACACTTACAGGGTTAAGAGTTGGGTGGCATTGATTGGGCAAGGCTTCCTGAGGTGGGCTTGGAGCTGGATTCCAAAGGAGGAAGAGCTGGTCAGTGAGTGGATTAGGGAAGAGAAAGGACTTTCGGGGTCTGGGAAATGGTGCATGTGCAAAAGATGATAGGGCCACAAGCTGAAAATGTAGTCTAACCCCCTTGTCTTCAGATGAGGCCTGGACAGGTAAGTGACTTGCACAAAACCACACGACCAGGTCCTCAGATTCCAAACCCCATGCTTTTCCCATTACCCCTACCAGACCCAAGTCTCACAGAGAAGTTTGATTAGACACCCTTCTCATCCAATTAGGGAGCAAGAATGTTCAAGTGTTAAGTTCAAATAATCCTACTAGGCCCAGTGGGTAAAGAAGTATAAGACACAGCTTGGGAAAGTTTACAGGCTAGTTGAAGTGGGTGAGACTAACAACCCTTATTTGTGTCTTTCTAAGGGTCAGATTTTATCATGTCAAGACTTGGGGCCTTGGGAGATGAAAAGAAGGCAATCAATGAGGTGGTTAGAGGAGGCTTCCTGGAGAAATGAGGAGCCAAGT
Organism: Trichosurus vulpecula; assembly: GCF_011100635.1. Lineage (NCBI taxonomy): Eukaryota > Metazoa > Chordata > Mammalia > Diprotodontia > Phalangeridae > Trichosurus > Trichosurus vulpecula. Next base: position 276,288,836 of record NC_050578.1, on the reverse strand, counting down.
AACACACAAAGTGGGGAAGTATGACAGAGAAACCACCCCCCCTTGATTGAGGCTGCAGTGAGAGGCATAGGGAGAGGCAGAAGGGGATGTGTGTTGGAATAGTGCACATACTGTAAGACAATCGATACATGGACTGCTTTGTCTGAGTGGCTTCTGTTTTCTCTCTTTTGAAATCTTTGTTACCAGGCATGATTATTATTGGATAGGGGAGCCAGGAGGGAATATAGTCAAAAATGAAGGCAGTGTAAAAACAAAGGATCTCAATGAAAATCAGATGTTAGAAGTACATTCTAGAAATGATGGCTCTGTTGTTGGGCCACATGTGTGCTCCTGTGTCCAGTTCCGAGCCCCACATTTTAGGAAAGACAGTGAGAAGCTGCCTTCACTTTGAATGAAGGTAAGTAGGACTAGGAGGTGACTGGAGACCATATCATGAGAATCGGGCATGTTTATGCAGTCTGGAAAGAAGGCAATTTGGGGGGTTGGGGATGTGGTCACTGTCTTCATGCAAAAGAGAGACCAGATTTGTTCTGCTTGGTCTCAGAGGGCAGACTAAGGAGAAATGGGGAGGGGGAGGAATAGAGCTGCAGACAGGCAGACTGAGGCTGGATTCAGGAAAACCTTCCCACCAATGTAAACTGTTCTAAAGTACAGGAGGTTAGTGAAGGAAGGAGAGAAAGCAGAGGAGAGGAGAGAGAAAAGGCCTCACCACTGGAGGGTTTCAAGCAATGGTTAGGTATCCACTTATCAGGCATGTCCTAGAGACAAGGGGTTTTGGGCAGCCACGGACAGATGGGCACTGAAATTTTGTCACTCAGGGTCCATCGGGGACTAGGTCTGGATTCCTTATCTCATCGACTTCCTTCTTTGGCTTTGAGGGTGACTTGGAGTAGATTTTGAATCTGGGGTGGGTGGGCAGCTCTGGCTATTGGGCTTCCCACTTCAACCAGCCCTAGGTCAGTGGGACAAATGGACTATCCATGGCACAGCTGCACTTTCCTAGAGAGAAACTGAGAAACAGCTAGCAGAGCTCAAGGATGGCAGGAAATGGGATTAGGAGGATTCATGGCAGGTCACTGGAGCCATGGAGACAGCCAAAAGGCTTCAATATTGATCACTCTGTGGGAAAATGAGAAGAACTAAAACTGGGCCATCTACTCATTCATTCGTTTATTCATTCATTTATTCAACAGTCTGGGCATTGATGGCACAAAGAAAAAACCAGAAACAATCCCTGCCCTTGAGGAACTTACATTTTACTAGTTAAGTACACACAAATGATACTGGAAGAGGGGAAGGGGTCAGGCTACGCTTGGACGGTGCCTTGAAGGGAGTTAGAGATTCTAACATTGGGGGATGGGGTAAAGAGGAAAATGAATTTCAGTCATAGGGAAAAGCTTGTTCAAAGGCCTGGAGATGAGAGTATAGTGCTTCCGAGCTTGGACTGAGGAGACCAGGTAAGAATCCTGGTGGCAACACCAGGTGAGACCCTGGGCAAGCCACTTCCCCACCTCTGAGCCTCTGTCTCCTCATCTGTACGGTGGGAAAGATTCTACTTGCTTTGCCAATTTGAAGGAGTTCGCTGCAGAAGTGGACCTTCTGGTGATGACGCCGAGTCCCTCTCCATCTCCACCTTGGATGGCATAAGAGGACACAGGCTGAGATTTGTGGAGGAGGGATCGGGTTTGTGGAAGGAACCCCCTCCAGACTGCAAAGGCAGTAAACACTGGGCTGAGTTTCCTAGGGAAGCCGGGATGTCTCCAGTCTTTAAATAGGATCGTGTAATCCCGCCTCCGCGCCCTTGCTCACGCTCTTCCCGTGTCTTTCCTCCCCCTCTTCACCTGTCAAAGTCCTACCCGTTCCTTCCAGTCCACCTCCTCCATGAAACATCCCCAAAGCCTGTGAGCTAAAACAACAGTCTTCCCCCAGAGTTCACGTGGCACTGTGCTCAAGCCTCTCTCTGGTCTGTCATGCTAGTCATTACAGCTATTTCTGTTTGTGCTCAAGATGAAAGGATCAGAAATCTAGAATGAAAGGGGGCCTTAGAAGCCGTCAGGTCAAACCTTCCTCATTTTACAGAGGAGGAAGCTGAGACCAACAGAGGTCCAGTGACTTGCCCAAGGTCACACAGGCATTAAGCACAGAGTCAGGATTTGAACGTGGATCTTGTCTATAAATCCAAAGCTCTTCAAAACATACCATGCTGGGAGTTCCCTGAGGCAGGAACTAAGACTTACCTGAGCTTTGCACCTCTCACTAGCACCCAGTAGGATGCTTGTTTGACAAACAAAGATTTCATTTAACTCCATTCAATACATATTGAAACTGTCGTTTATTGACTCAGGATTCAGAGTAATCAGGGATGCTACACTTTGAACTCAGAAATCCATCACTGTTAGCTGAGGTCTTGGTCAAGCCACTGCCCCCTTTCCGGGACTCAGTTTCCTCATTTGTAATAGGAGAGAATTGGACTGGATGACCTCTCAGATCCCTTTCAGCTCTACAGCCTAGAGTCCTTCAAAACACACCTTGGGGGCTGCCTCCTACAGGAAGCCTACCTTGATCTCCAGGTGCCATTCCCACCCCCAGCTATTAACTTTCTCCTGAAATTATTCTTTCTCCACCTTGTGTTTACTTACCTGTGTGCCAGTAGCATGCCCTGCTTGAGGGCAGGGAGTTCTTCCACCTGTTGTATCTCTAGCACCCAGCACAAGGTCTGGATCCTGGTGATTTGAATTTAAATGAATTCACTTTCCATTTGATGGGTTGGGTGTGAAGGAGCTCTTGGTCAACTGTTGAGGTCACATAACCACTTCAGACCAGACGACTGGCCCACCAGAACCCCAGGATTTTCTCAAACAACGACCTCTTCTGGAATTCTCTAGAATGTCCCCCTTCCCTAGAATATTTCCCAGCAAGGCCTTAGGGAATCTGAGATGTTCAAGAAGAGAGGCCTCGACTCTATTTGGATACCATTTCAGATAAACATCATATTGGTTTTGTTCACTTTTTACAGCATCACTTCCTGAGGAACCCTGCCCCCCCCATAGAACCCTATCATAACAAAGAGCAAAACCAGCTGCCCCAGTGACAGAAGACAATGGGGGTCAGTGGGAAAGCATGCCGAATTTGAAATTGGGGCCTCTGTTCAAATCTTAGCTCTGCCACTTACCATAGATGTAGTTTCGGGCAAGTTACTTAATTTATAAACATTTACAAAGCACCTCCTATGAGTCACAAACTCTGCTAGGCTCTGGAAATACAAAGACAAAAATGAAAGTGTTCTTGTCCTCAAGGAGCCTGCATTCTACAACGAGAATACATACGATTTATAAATATACATATGAAGCAATTTGGGGCAAGGAAGAGCTAGCAGTGGGTTTGGGGAGGGATAAGTAAAGGCCTCCTGTAAGAGCCGAAGCTTCCGTGTCTGTAAAATGAAGGCGCTGGACCAGATGACCTGTCCAGTTCCTTCTGGCTCTAAGTCTATGAGTCTAAGACTGACAATAACAAACCACACCTGTAGTCCCCTGTTGCTGCTGAGTCATTTCAGCCATGTCCAACCCCTATTTGGGGTTTTCTTGGCATAGATACTGGACTGGTTTGCCATTTCCTTCTTCAGCTCATTTTACAGATGAAGAAACTGAGGCAAACAGGGTGAAGGGACTTGCCCAGGGTCATACAGTGATAAGTGTCTGAGGCTGGATTTGAATCCAGGTCCTCCTGACTCCAGGGCTGGCACTCTATCCACTATGCCACCCAGCTGCCTCCAAGTCAGGAAGACCTGAATTCAAACGTGACCTCAGAAACTTACTAGCTGTGTAACCCTGGGCAAGTCACTTAACCCTTGTCTCCCTCCGTTTCCTCATTTGTAAAAAGGGCGATAACAGTAGCATCTGCTCTTAACATTGTGAGACTGAAGTGAGACAAGTTCTGCAAAGTGCACCCTACAAGTTCTATATAAATATAAATTATTGTAGTTGTTGTCTGACACAGAATGTGCGCTTCATAAATGCTTGTTGATTAACAAAAACAATGGTGAGGTGAATATTCGTGCATAAATGGGGCCCCTCCCTCAGCCCTCCACACAGGTTATAGGCTCAGCGGGCTTGGTGACTCAACTTCCATATTTCTCAGAGATGATCAGCCGCTGAGCAATTGGTCCACTGAAAATGGCCCAAATTGGCATGTGTAAGTCATAGTCCTTGCTTTGATTTACTCATCTCTCTTCCTGATCCCCTACCACCACCAGGCTCAGATCCCCTTTGTTTGTGATGAGAGCCCAACACACCCACATGCAGGTTCCAGGGCCCCACCTTGGAGGGCTGAATCCAAAATGGCCACCCTGGGATGTCCTGGACTTAGGAGCTTTTTTCTCTTCAAAGTGTTTGGTGTCAGGAAATATCCCTGACCATGAGAACTGTCCAAAGTGGGATGAGCTCCCTGGGGCAGGGGTGGGCTCCCCCCATTGGAGGGCTCCAAGCAGGGGATGGGCAACAGGTGTTTAGAGATGATTCTGTTTAAAATAAGGGCTGACTGGTAGCCGCTGAGGCCCCTTCCAGCTCCAGCTGAGCTTTCGGGATCCTTTGGACCTATTTCTTCTAAAAAGTATAGGGAGGTAGCAGCCCCCTGTGATCTATCGGGCTTACTGTTTGTTTGTTCCAAACAAACCAGGGAGCTGGAGAGGAGGAGAGAGAGAGAGGAATGTGAGCAGCCTCCCTGCCCTCCCCTTCTCAGTCCTTCAGCTTCCTTGATTATACAATGGAGGTGATCATGCTGGGATTCCCTGCTTCTCAGGGTTGGTGTGAAGAAAATGCTTGGGAAACCTTAGATCACTATAGACACGCTGCCATAACTGATGATTATCATCCTGCTTAGGATGACAAGGCTAGGCCCTGTTGGACATATCTGTGTTAGGGTAAAGGGAGAGACCAGAGAGGGGGCATGACAGTGATGGCGCCTGCCAGGGCGGTGAGGGACACTGTCCTTCTTTGACCCAATGGCCGTGAGCACTGCCACCTAGTGGAAGAAGTTCCCCATCTAGGGGAAAATGCCATGGAGCAAAGCTGCAGCGGCCGTGGCTACTTATAACTGACTTCAGAGGCTCTTCACTTTCCCATCCACAATCTACCAAAAGCAGTCCGTGCCTCCACATCACAGCCTTTCTCATCTCCAAGATGGTATGAATCCAACATCCCCTGCCCCTGAATGCACACCCATACCTACTGACCTCTTCTCCTCATACTAATTAAACACAGACCAAATACCTACCATGGATAGAATATGCAAAGCAAATCCAGGCTAGGATTAAGTCTAATTTAATTTAAGAAACATTTACTAAGTCCCTTCTATGTGCCAGACCCTGTCCTAGTCACTGGGATACAAAGCCCCAAAATAACAGTCCCTGGCCTCATGAAACTGACTGGGGGTGGGGAAGTGAGGCGCACGCAGATTTAGAGCTGCAAGGGCCCTGCCAGGCTATTGAGACTAACCTCTTGATCTTCACAGATGAAGAAACCAAGGCCCAGAGATCCAATTGTTTATAAAATCAGGGGTGGAGTAGAGATTTGAACCCACACCCTCTGGGTCTAGAGCTCCACTACTTGAAATAAGGTTAGAGCTTAGGTGGTAATGCTTTACAGAGATGTTTGCCTTTTTGGTACAGGGTAGATTTTTGAAGCAACTACAGTTCCTTCCTTCTCTGAGATTTTGGGATCTTGTAGGTTAGGGGCTAATAGACAGGAGTCAAAGGAAAGATGCAGCAGGTTGTTCTGGGAAAATCCAAGGAGGGAGGGATCATGGGAACTGTCCAGAGAAGACATGTCTGAGCTGCACCTTTTAGGGAAGAGAAGTCTTTGGGAAGGTGGAGATTGTAGCAATCTTAACAAAAGAGCCTTAGAGGCAATTCTGCTCAGGGCCCTTTTCCCTCCAGAGAGGCCCAGCTGTATTTTCTTCTTCCTCAGTCTCTCTTCCTTCATCTATCTCTCTACATCATGGGACCTTAACCTTTTTTTGTGACCTGGATTCTTTGGGCAGTGAGTGGTGAAACCTAGAAACTCCTTTTTGGTAAACTGTTTTTAAAGGCATAAAATTTAAATTTAAATCCTAGACAACTGGCTGGCACACTGCATAGAGTGCTGCACCTATAGTCAGGAAGACCGCTGGATTCAGATCCAGGCTCAGACACTAGCGGTGTGAACCTTGGTTTCCTCATCTGTGAAAGAGGACGATAATTATGCCTACCTGTCAGGATTGTAGTGAAGAGATAATGTTTGTAAAGTGCTTCGCAAACCTTAAAGCAGTACGTAAGGGCTGGCTACAAAACAAATACACAGAATTACAAAAGAAACAAATTATGTTGCAATCCAGTTACCAAATATGTAAAGAAAGGAGCTCACAGACCCCAGATCAGGAGCTTACCCTAGAGCCGTAAAATGGGAGTGGATCTGACTTCCAGTCCTGGCTCTCCTTCTTAAAGACTTTGGGCAAGTCACATGCCTTATCTGAGACTCGGTTTCCCCCTCGATCAAAAGGAAGGTAACCAGTCCTTTGCCATGCTGATCTTTTCAAGGCTAGTGTGAGGCTCAAGGGTTCCACTGGGGAGTAAAGAATTTGTTACTGCAGATGGTGGGGTCTCACCCCAGAGCTGCCAAGATGTGGTACCTGGAGATCGTTAGGGAGGAAACTAGTGATGACATGAATAGCTCCCGAATCTGTAGTGCTTCAGTTAAGGGTCGAAGAGCACTTCCCTCCTTGACCTATGGGGTGGGCATCTTCACTTTACAGGAAAGGAAACTGACAGCCCCTTGTCCTGACTCTAAGGCCAGTCCTCTCTCTCTCAGCCACAGCATCATAGGATAGATGTGGTAGATGGAAGGTGCTTTCACCTTCATTCGGTGCCAGTGAAAAGAGTCAGAAGACCAGGGTTCTAATGCTGCCTCTGTGCTTGAGGCCTTGGACAAGTTCCTTTCCTTCTCTGGGGCTCCATTTCCACACATGTGAAATGGGGCGGGGGGAGGGGACGACCATGATGTTCTCCAAAGTCCTTTCTAGTTCTATATACATGAGCCCATGAAATTCCAGAAGGGCGCCTGAGGCAGGGGCTCTAGAAAAGAACACTGGGTTCTAGGTTGGGCTAGAGCGGCAGCAGGATGTCTGGGGGCCCTTCAGGTGAGGGGCTTGGAAAAGGGAGGCGATGCCCACGGGGCCGGGCTGGCCATCCCTGGCGGAGGCTGGGGGAGGCAAGGGGCGTAAGCAGCTGGGCCCGGGGTTCTCTCCTCACCTGCTAGAGCGCTTTGGCTTCGTCCACAAGAGGCTCTCCAAGCGCACTAATGGTCCTCTTCTGATTCCTTAAGAGCCTCGGGAGTTAAGAACCTGGGGGGCCCCAGGCTGGGAAAGGGAGGGGGCTGCGCAAGGAGCGGGGCGCTTGCCTCCCGCAGGAGGATGCCCAAGCTCACTAGCGCTCCTCTCCACTTTCCTTGCATGGCCAAGGCCCCAGAGCCAGAGAGGGCGGGGGAGCCGAGATGCCCGTTGCCTTTAAAAGGCGGCAGCAGCGGCGCGCTCAGCCGCTGGGCTGCGACTTCGCTTCCAAAATAGGCAAGAGCTGGGAATCCGCGCGCCCGCGGGAGGAGGGAAAGAGGAGGGAGGAGCGTGACGTCACTGGGACCCCCTCCCCCGCCCTCCGTGATCAGGGAAGGGAGGAGAGTGGAGCGGAGGGCGGGCGCTGCAGAGAAAGTGGGGAGGCTGGCAGCACGAGCCCTGGGAGAGACCTGAGAACATGGAGCTTAGAATGTCAGGGCTTGGAAAGTAGAACGTGGAATATCAGGGCAAAGAGGGGACCGAGGACGTGAAGAGTGGAATGCCAGAGCTTAGAACACGGAACGAGGAATGTCAGGGCAAGGAGGGCCCTGAGGACGTGGAGCTTGGAGAGAGCGGGGCACATACAGAGAATTCTAGAATTGAGAATATGGAGCGTTAGAAAGCCAGAGCTGGGAGGGCCTCTAGTACTAAAGGCGAGCGGAGCCTGAAGGTGCCCGTGGAGGCAGACCACTGAGGGTTAGGGTTAGGGTCTTTCCAGTACCACACCCTGCAGGCAGCTGAGGCCCAGAAGGAAGTGTGGACAGGGTGCCACTGTGACTAGACTCTGACTCCCTCCCTGGGCCACCTCCTCAAACCAGGCAAGGAAAGAAACAGCAGTGAACGAATGAGTCTCCTGACTGAGAGCCTAGTCCGGAGAGCTTCTGGTTCCCAGATCTTTACCACTCTGGTCCCTGTTGCACTGGGCTCATGTAATGGATCCAATGATCATCTGTCTGTACATGATTCCTGGATTTCCGCATCCAGCCCTTGTGTCTCTAGCCCCACATCACCACCCACCTTTTGGACATTTCGAACTCGACATGTGGTAGGCATCTCAAACTCAACAGCCAAAACAGAAAGCCTTATCTTTCCCACAATTGAGGTAATGGTGTTAAACCCAAGAAATCAGGAACATAACCAGAAGGGGAGTAAAAGTGGATTAGCCCAGGCCCCTCTCCAAAATGGAGAACCCAGGAGGAATTCACCAATGGCAGCAGAGAGCTGGCATGGCAGATGGGTGTCCCAGAATGAGGAGGCCCCTCTCCAAAATGGAGGTTTTTCATGGTTCTCCCCCAGCTGCCAGCACCTTCCCCCATCAACTTCCGTCTATTTTATATCTATTATTACGTGCCTCTTTCTATACACATCATCATTGTTTCTCCCAACTACACTCTTCACCTCTCCAAGGACAGGAATATATTCACTTTTATCTTTTTATCCCTGGTGCCTAGCATTCTGCTTGGTTCATAGTTGACATTTAAGAAATGCTTATAAATGGATTGTTATCCTCACTGGTCCAGGACTCTATGCCTTTTGTTGCAACTTAAGATCCCATGAGCTTTCCCTGGGGGCCATATCTCAGCTATCTCAGACTGACTGTACAATCCCCCAAATCCTCCAGGTCTTTCTCACAGACACTCTAGTGTGGATCTTGTGCTTCCCTCTTCTTCTATTTGTGAAGTTGATTTTTTGGACCCAAGTCTGAGACTTTACCTTTATTCCTAACAAATTTCATCTTAACAGATAGGCCAATGTTGTAGCCTGTCAAGATCTTTCTGGTTCCTGACTGTTATCTGTTCTTTTTGTTCAGGTGTTTCAAACTCTTTTGTGACCCCGTTCGGGGTTTTCTTGGCAAAGATTCTGGAGTGGTTTGCCCTTTCCTTCTCCAGCTGATTTTTATAGATGAGGAAACTGAGGCAAACAGGTTTAAGTGACTTGCTCAGGGTCACATGGCTAGTAGGTGTCTGAGGCCAAATTTGAAGTCATGGAAGATGAATCTTCCTGCCAGCACTCTATCCACTGTACCACCTTGCTTTCAGACTATTATCTGGGGATCCCTAACCCTCCCAGCTTTTTCTTATCTGAAATTTGATAAGCTAATGCTTTTATCCTCCTCATAAAGATCCCTTGGGCACTCCTCTGGAGACTTTTTTCCAAGTTGACAATGAACCATTAATGACTACAACTTGAGTCTGTCGGTTCAACCAGTTTTGAACCCACCTAATTGCGTTTGTCCAGTCCTTAATCTTGTCTACGACAGAGGCTTTATCACATGCTTTGCTAAACAATGATTGTCTGATTTACCAGTCTAGAAACCATATGAATAAGGAAGTAATAGCATACCCTGTCCTTCATTTTGTAAAAACATTTTTGTCTTACTTTTAACTGATATCTATTGATACAATCTTTTCATTACCAAATATCCCCACCTACCCACCCAGTGAGCCATCCCTTATAACAAATATTATCTTTTAAAAGAGAGAGGGAAAGTAGCTCAGCAGAATCAACCAGAATGGCAACCATATTTTTAACTGCGTATGCAACATTACACATGCCTAGTCCTCCACTTCTGCAAAGATAAGGAAGGAGGTGCATTTTTTCAGCCCTCCTCCAGGACCAATATTGGTCATTAAAATGATGGTTGAGCCCTTTCATTCTTTCTGTTTACATTGCAGTAGACATTGTGATGGTTTTCTTAGTTCTACTTTTCTCTTCATTAGTTCAGGTAAGTTCAGACTTCATATTCATTATTTCTTATAGCAGAGCAATATTCCATCATGTTCATGGACCATAATTTGTCTGGCAGTTCTCTAATCAGTACTTTCTTCCTAATTGGGTTCTAGTTCTTTGCTTCTACAAAAAGGACTGCTGTGGTTACTTTGGTGTCTATGAGCCCTTTCTGTCTCTGACTTCCTTGGAATATACGCCTGTCCATGGCTTCTCTCTCTCTAGGTCAAAGGACCCAAACAAGGGAAGCGGTATGATGGACTCCAGACTTGGAGGACCTGGATTCAAATCCTGCCTCTGATGCTGACTTACTCTGCGACCTCAGGACCATTACTTAATCCTCTGGGCCTCAGTTTCCTCATCTGTAAAATGAGAGGGTTGGACTAGATAAGCACTGAAGGACCTTTCTAGATCTACGATCTATGAATTTTAGTCACTTTTGAAAAGCAGAATTCCAAATTGCTTTGCAGAATAGGCAGGTCAATTTGCAGCTCCCCCTACTGGTCTATGAGTGTATTTCACGAGCCAGTTTCATCCTTGGCATCATTTCACTGAAGCCATCCAGGCTCTTTGGGATCACCACAGTGCCCATTGCCAGCTTGGCATTGGATGAAGCTCCTCTTTTTGTTGGGGGTGGGGAGGCAGGGCAATTGGGGTTAAGTGACTTGCCCAAGGTCACACAGCTAGTAAGTGTGTCAAATGTCTGAGGCCGGATTTGAAGTCAGGTCCTCCCAATTCCAGGACCAGTGCTCTACTCACCGCGCCACCTAGCTGCCCCTGGATGCAGCTCCTCTGAAAGGTCATCTCTGAGGTCACAGACAGCTTGTGATCTGTCATGGTGGAGCGCATGAGCGCATCTTCACTAGAATGTGAGCCCTAGGAGGGCAGGGTCTGTACTAAACTTTGCACTCTCCCCCTTCCCTGCCCCAATCCTCAGCCCTACCAGCTTCTTGGTGGGGCATGTCAAGAAAGCCCTTCGCAGGCTTGCTGAATATCATTCTCCTTGTACCTGATGGACTAACCAGAAGCACACAGGTAAATGTTTAACAGCCTGCTCCCAAAAGAGAAAAAGAAAAAAAAATGACATGCTTTTAAGCTTAATCTCATTATATTCATTTCTTCCATCACTTTCTTAAATTGAGGTAATCAACAAAACAATAAATCAAGCCCTGATTTGAAGCATTTGCTGATTTCCGAGGAGCAAAAGTTCATAATGAAAATTTAGTAATTGGCTCTCAAATGTGTTCTACCTGGCTCCAGCACATGGTTGGCTCCTGCCAAAAAGGCTGATAATCTCTTATCCAAGCCACATTCTGTGCAGTGGAAAGACTGAGGATTTGGGATCAGAAGGCTTGAGTTCAAAACTTAGATCTGCTGCTCACTACATGTGTGACCTTGGGTGAGTCACACTTTCTGGGTCTTGGTTTCTTATGGGTAAAATGAAGGAGCTTATCTAGCTAGCCTCTAACACTTTAAATCTATAATCATTTATCCCTGTGCCTTGCTTGTGCCCCGTGCTGGGAGTGCACTCCATCCCACTTTTGCCCTGCAGGATTCCTGCCTCCTTCAAAGCTCAGGCCAAAGGCCACTTCCTACATAAAGTCTACCCTGATTCCATCAGCCAGCCAACAAGACTCACAAAGCACTAGGCATTGTACCAAATGCTGGGAATACTAAGAAAGGCAAAAATGGTCCTACCCTAAAGGAGGTCACATCCTAACTCCTGGGGCCCTCATCCCCACCCCTCCCTCAAATTATTTTCCTACATTTTGTCTTCATTTGTTTGGGTTTATGTTGTTTGTCCTGAAATTCGATCCTAAGCTCCTTAGGGTAGGGACTGTTTTCATTTTTGTCTTCAGAACTCCAGTGCCTTGCACATAGTAAGCATACATACTAAATGCTCATTAAACGAATAAATGAACAAATGACTTCTAGCTATAATAGGGTCCTTATCATGCTCCTCCCCTACTAACTAGCCTCAGTCTCCCAGAGCTGCTGACACACACTAGGACCCCTGGGGTCTGGAGCCCTCTCTGGTCTTCTTTTTGTCCCCTCCCAGGGAACCCAAAGGGCCCCAGGACTTTGAGACCCCATTACCTGTGCCTTTCCCATCAGACCAATTGCTGTTCAAACATCTGAGTTTATGAAGAGCAAAGCAGGTGGCGATGTGATCCGGGCGCCACCCCGTGGTCTCTGTAGGAACTGCAGACGATGGAGCTGAGTCTGCAGCACCTTTCCCTGTCTATGAGGAAGATGATAGGTCTAGGAATTGACGCTGCCTTTTTCATTGATATAGGAACTTCCAGGTGAGGAAATTCTCTCTACCAAGGCAGATAAGCACCTTCTCTGCAGCACAGAGTTTGGAGAGTTGCCTGGAGCACTAAGTTCAGTGGTGTACCAACACAGCGTCCGAGGTGGGACGAGAAACAGGAGGAGCAGCCTGGGCCAAGGAGGCAGCCAGGGCCCTGGGAGCCCCAAGGGTGAGAGTTCTCAGTCACTCAGGAGCCCTCCCACTGTGTCTCAAGGACAGAAGACAAAAGGACAAGCCTGAACAACTTTGGAGCCCTTCCCACCTACCCAGGAAGACAGAGATAGTGACGTAAGGGGTATGGGAAGAGAAACATTGGAGCAGGGAGAAGGGAAACCAAGTGCAGGAACCCTGCAGGAACACACAGCTCTGGGCTAATCTGAAAAGGTAATGAAAGAGGCAGCCTTCAAAGGGCATTAGAATCGAAGGATCTTGATTCGAATTCTGACTTGGCCACTTATTCCCTGGTGACCTTGGGAAAGTCCCAGCCTCTCCAGACTTTACTGTAAAATTGGAGGGAGGAAGGAGAGTGGACTAAGTGAATACACACATATATACACACACATATGGCAGACTCAGAACTTACCTCCCAATGGTAATTGGCACTAATTAGCACTTAATTGGTCAGATCCCAAGGACAAAGCAGCTAAATCTCCTCTTGGGGCCATAGAGTTATCTTTCTAATGCAATGGGGAATAGAAAGGGAAGGAAATAAACACTCACATAGCACCTACTATGTGCCTCCATGCTTTATAAATATTAGCTCGTTAGATCCTCCTAACAACTTTGCAAGGTAGGTGCTACCAATTACCTCCATTTACAGCTGAAGAAACTGATGCAAACAGAGATTAGGTGACTTGTCCATGGTCCTATAGCTAATAAGTGTCTGAAACTAGATTTGAACTCATATCTTCCTGACTCCAGGCCTAGGGTTCTATCCACTGTGCCATCTAGCTGAGCTCTGAGCCCCCATCAGTGTGCTCCCCGCCATGTTTGTCATGGCATATAGACATACACATACACATATCAATTAGTCAGCCAGACTTAATTTGCTTTTATAAAGGGGTATTAACCAAGGTATTATGTAAGATCCCTCACAAATCTATGATACCTTAACCACCAATACACACAGAGTCTAGGGGAAATTGGGCTTAATCTTAGAGAATCCTTTTGCTGTCATTTTCAAGATTATTACACCCTTAACTGTGGTGTAGATTTTCTGTTGGGCTCTATGCAGAATCTCAAAACTGCTTTTCCCATCATGTCCAGTCTGTCCGTGGCTTCTGATGCAGACCCTGCCATCAGCTATACTAGGGATGCCGCTAGGACAATTGGGAAAAAGTCCAAAGCTCTCTGACCTTTTAAAGATCAAGACAAAGGGTGGGTGGGGAGTTGGAAGGACTCAGAAATCAAGGCCAAGGGCTGGGGCTCTGTTCTCCCCACCTGTCTCCAAAGCAATTCCTTCTCAGTGGTTTAGCTAGAACACTTTTTCTTCCTCTTTACCAGGCATTCAACTCTTTGGTTCCAACTAGTTTGATGGTTATAGCCACATGCCAGAGGGCATGACCAATCTGAATAGACTGCCTGACACACACACACAGGAAAGTATCTAGGCCTTTGTTAACACCTGGTGAAGAAATGATGTGTGTTCTAACCTAATATATCAGATATATACATCTTGACATCTACTTTAAGTGGGATAAGGGGATTTGATCAATTTATTCAATCAACCTTCACCCTCACAGATGTCTAAGGCAATTTCCATTTTCTAAAGTTAATTTTTAGTTCTTTAGTCAACAAAATCTTTCTCTCCCTCTTACTCTACTCCTTGTCACAGAAAGAAAGAAAAACAAAATCCCTAATGCCAACATAGTCAAGCAAAACAAATTCTCGCATTGGCCAAGCCCCCCAAAATTGTCTCAATCTGCACTCTGAGTCCATTCTCTCTTTATCAAGCGATGGGCAGCATGTTTCATCATGAAGCCTCTGGAATCATGGTTGGCCATCATGTGGCTTAGAGCTCCTAAGTCTTTCAAAGTTGTTTGTCTTTACAGTAGTATTGTCACTATATAGATCATTCAGATTCTGCTCACCTCCCTTTGCATCAGTTCATGGAAGTCTTCCCAGATTTCTCTGAAACCATCCCCCTTCATCATTTCTTACAATACAATAGTATTCCATCAAATTTACATACCATAACTTGTTCCATCATTCCCTAATTGTTACACGCCCCCTCAGTTTCCAATTCTTTTCCACTGAAAAAGGAGCTACCATAAATATTTTTGCATATTAGTCAAGTTTGTTTCAGTCACTTCAGTCTTGTCCAACTCTTTGTGACTCCATTTGAAGTTTTCTTAGCAAAGATACTAGAGTGGTTTGCCATTTCCTTTTCCAGCTCATTTTACAGATAAGAAAATGGAGACAGAGTTAAGTGACTTATCCAGGGTCACACAGCTAGTAAGTATCTGAGGCCAGATTTTACCTCAGGAAGAGGAGTCTTCCCGACTTCAGGCCTGGCTCTCTATTCACTATGGTGCCACTCAGCTGCCCTCCCTTAATCAACCTTCCCTCCCGTTGCTCCCCTTCCCTTTCCCTCTATCTCTCTGTTGAGTGAAATGTATTTCTGTACCCACCTGTGTGTGTGTTTTTCCCTCCTTTGACCAGTGAAGTTCAAGTGTCACTCACATCTCCCACCCCTTCCTCCTGGTTGTAGACCTCTCCTTGCACCAGTCATGTGAGATAATTTCCCCCATTCTTCCTCTCTTTCCCTCTTCCCATAGTGTATTGTTCTTCCCCTCCCTTTCCATTTATCTTTTGATAAAATCAAAACATAACAGGACCATGCCCAGGCCCTCTGTTAATTAGACTTCCTCTATTACCTCTAATGATAGAGTTCTAAAGGGACATGTGTATCCTCTGCTCATATTAGAATATAAACAGTGTACCCTTGTTTAGTCTCTTAGGGTTGCTTGATCTGTTGACCTTTTCATGATTTTCTTGACTCTTGTTTTAATATTTCAGAGTTTCTCTGCAGCTCTGGTGTTTTCATCAAGAATGCTTAGAAGTCCTCTCTAATTCAAAGTCTGTTTTTCTACCATGGTTATGTACTCTGTAGGATTATACCCTGATTTTCAGGAAAATGGGGGGGAGGGATATTTTGTACCAACTGATCTTGCTTTGCCTTTTTAGTAAGCCCCTTTTCTAAAACTTAATGGACTTCAATTGGTTAATTGATAACGGAGAGCCCACTGGTGGGGGCTTATGAGTAACAGTGTAGAAGTTACAGTCTCTCAGATTTAACCCTAGAATCCTATGGGGGCCCCAACTTATGAATGTGAGGGCAAGTTTGGGAAGCACCCCAGGGGCGAAGGGGGTGTAAATGTTGGAGAAAAACAGCTTCATGGCCAATGGCAATGGCACCGCCATCCTCCCAGTTATCTTTGACTGAGCATCTCAGTGACAACTTTGCCTCTCCCCTTTCCCATGAACCCACACAAACCATGATCCAGTTCTGTTGATTCTTTCTTTGAGATATTTCTTATCTTCATCCCTTCAAGTCAGCACCAAGTCCACCCACTATGTGCAATTCAATAAATACCTATTAACTCGTCACTTACTATGTGCAAGATCCTAAACTCATCCCTTGGAAGAAGAGTGCTATGAGGATGGGGTGTATGGGGTGTTCAGGGAAGACGAGCCCCTCTGGTGGGACAACTGCTCATCCACCTTTGGTGTCCGACTGTCACCCAACTCTCACCTGAGGCTCCAAGAGACTGTAGCATACGTAGTGGCCATGCCCCAGTCAAACCACCCTGGCAGAAGGGCTCAGCCAGGTCGAGGGTAACAGGGACTTCAAACCTGTCAGTGAGTTAGGGGGTATCCACCCCAAGCATGTGAAGACTTCCCCCGATGGAATGAGCAGATGAGAACAATTTGTTCCACTGGCCACGAGGGTGGCTGAAGCAGGCACTTGAGAGTGCTTAGAGCTTGGTCAGATATCAAAGATGCCAAGGTCATTGGCTGTATCCCATGGCCGTCATCAGTCATACTGACTTTTGTCCTGCCATTTGACTCCAATGAGTCTGGAAGAGAGGATGAGGCTGACAACTTTGTGCAACTCTGCCTCACTTAAATCTAATTTACACACCAGTCAAAAAAGAAGCTATCAGGATCTGGAAGGGTCCTTAGAGGCCATGGGGTCCACTCCCCTCATTTTTCAGATAAAGAAACTGAGGCACACAGAGGTTAAGTGACTTGTGCGGGGTCACACAGCTACTAAGAGTCTGGGTGGTATCTGAATCAGGTCTCCCTGACTACAAACTCAGCACTCTCTCCTTTAATTAGATATGACAAAAACTCCTGCTTCCGAGGAGTTTATAGTCTAATTTGAGTGTGGGTGGGGGCTGTCAAGAAGAAGGACAAATACACAAGTAACCGTGATACAAGAAATAGTGATGTCAATATAAAGGAGGCATCCAGGCAGAAGAATTTGAGGAGGGAGACATCATTTGCAGTTAGGAAGTCAGAATAATAGCTAAAAACGTTACCAATGATTGCTAGTATTTATATAGCATTTTAAGATCTGCAAAGTGGTTTTTTTTACCTCACTTGATCGTCAATACAGCTCAGTGAGGTAGGTGCTATTCTTATTCTCATTTTACAGAGAAGGAAACTGAGGCAGGTTAAATGACTTGGCTATAAACACACAGTAAGTGCCTAAAGCCAGGTCTTCCTCATTCCATGTCCTGTGCAGGCTTCCTGAAAGCAGAGACTATACCAGCTGGAGGTGGTAGTCCATGACAGGCAGCGAGAATGGCCTGAGCAAAGACATAGAGGATTGGATGAGTTATTTCTTTGGGTTGGACCACAGTTTCCTGAAGGACAGCTTCCTACTAATGAGAGCTGTCCAGCAGGGACATTGCCTTCTTCATGATCTGGTGGGCTCCTCCTTCCTGGAGGTCTTCAAGCAGACCCAGGACGTTTGCTTGCCAGGGCCTTTTTGTTAGCGATGCCTTCCAGGAGCGGTTAGGACCCAATGTCAGATGAGCAGCCGGTGTCTCCCAACCCTGAATGAAACTACTTGGCATTACTTGCTATAGATTTCCTGTGCATTTCCATGTGTGCAGGCTGTTTCCTTGAGAGTAGAAATTGTTCATTCTTGTATTTGTATCATCTGCCCCTAGCACAGTGCCTGGCTTCATAAATGCCTACTGAGTGAAATTAATTGAGTGAAATTCTGAGATTCTGGGAATAGTATGACACAAGCTAGCTTGGAGCCCAATTGTGGAAAGCCTTGAATGTCAGGGTAAGGAGTTTATACTCTCTCTGGAAGGCAGCAGGGAGCCACTGAATGTTTTTAGTTCAGTGGCTTTTTAGGAAGATGATTCTAGCCACGGCGAGAAGGAAATCAGAGAGGGGAGAGCCTGGGGACAGGAAGGTCTGGTAGGAAGCTATGATAACATAACAAGTAAAAAGACCTGAGGGGTTACAGCTGGACTCTAATGGGGAAGCCCGGCTCTTAGGTCAAGTCCACCTAGGGGTGGGTTAACAGCTGGGACACAAAGGACATTGGGAGAAAATGCAAGCCCTGCAAGAAGGAGGCTATGGCCCCCAGCTCTGGCAGGTGAGTCGGTGGAGAACCTGAAGGCCTGGGAATGGGGTTTGCCTCTTGGGGGCAGCATAGCCCTTCCCTATGCCAGAAGTCTGAGGCAAAGGCCCATTTGCCCAGGCCTAGGTATAACTCTAGCCTAAACAGCATAGCAGCCACGAGTGTGGGGAAGGCTTAGATGAAATAAGGCCTGGCACTAGATAATACTAATAACTACCATTGACACAGCACTTTAGAGTTTGTACAGCACGTAACAGACACCATACCTTGCTTCCTCATAACAGCCCTGTGTCAGAAGTGTTGTGGGGATTATCCCCTCTATCCTCCAGATGAGCCAACTGAGGTTCAAATATGTTTAAAGACTTGCTCAGGTAACACAGCTAACACACACACACACACACACACACACACACACACACACACACACGTATCAGAGGCAGGCCTTCCTGCTTCCAACCTGGAGCTAAGGGAGAAGGAAGAGCCAAAGATGCTTTCCAACCCTGAATGCTTGGGTGCTATCCTTGGAAATTGGGGAATTAGGGAGAGAGGGGTAGGCTTGAGGGAAAGAGGATGAGCTCAGTCAGTGTGGGTGGAGATAATGGGTAGAAATGCAGGATCTCCTCCTCCCTTTGGACTTCCATCCCCACAGCTCAGCTGAAACCTCTCTCAAAAGTCACCAATGATCTCTTAATTGCTAAATCTACTGGACTTTGATCAATCCTCACCCTTCTTGGGGCAGCTAGGTGGCACTGCAGTGGATAGAGTCAGGAAGACCTAGGTTCAAATCCAGCCTCAGACACTTACCAGCTGTGTGACCCTGGGCAAGTCACTTCACCCCCATTTGCCTCAGTTTCCTCATGTGTAAAAGGATCTGGAGAAGGAAATGGCAAACCCCTCCAGTATCTCTGCCAGAAAAACCCCAACAAACCCAAATGGGATCGGGAAGACTCGGACGCAACTGAAATAACTCAACAGCAAACATCCTTCTTGACCTCTCTGAAGCATTTGGTAGAGTTGACCACTCTCTCTTTCTGGATACTATTGTCTCTGGGTCTCCACAACATTATTCTTGGTTACTTTATAGAACTAGAAAAAAAATAATAGCAAAATTTATCTGGGGATAAAAAAAGTCAGAGGCAGCTTATACATAACACAGTGGATAGAGCACAGGCCTTGGAGTCAGAAAGACCCAAGTTCAAATCCAGCTCCAGACACTTACTAGCTGTGTGAACCTGGGCAAGTCACTTCATCTCTATCTGCCTGCTTCCTCATCTGTAAAAGGAGAATAGGAATCATACCTGCCTCTCAGAGTAGTTGTGAGGATCAAGTGAAACATTCACATTTTTTTTTTTGCAGGGGGGAAGGCAGGGCAATTGGGGTTAAGTGACTTGCCCAAGGTCACACAGCTAGTAAGTATGTCAAGTGTCTGAGGCCGGATTTGAACGCAGGTCCTCCTGACTCCAGGGCCGGTGCTCTACTCACTGCAACACCTAGATGCCCCACAAGTGAAATATTTATAAACCATTTTTTGTTATTCAATCGTTCAGTTCTTCGTGACCCAGTGAACCCGATTGTCCATGGGATTGTCCTGGCAAAGATGTTGGAATGGTTTACTGTTTCTTTCTCCAGTCTGTAAATCTTAAAGTACCCTATAAATGCCAGTCATTCCTAATTCAGAATCTCAGGGAAAATCATAAAAAAGTGGCAAGTAAAAGTTTAGTATTACAAGAACTCAAAGTTTACTACAAGTCAATAATTTCCAAAACTCTCTGATACTGTTAAAAACCAGAAAAATTAGACAAATAGTTGCACAAGAAGCAGACACAATCGATGCTAGTAGCACTGTGTTTAATAAACCCAAAGACTCCAGCTTCTGGAATGGGACAAAAACCGATGGGAAAACCACAATGCTATCTGGCAGAAATTAGGTTTAGACCAGCATCTCTAAGCATCTACCGCACCAAGTAACAAATGGATACGAAAATTAGCTATAAAACATGTTCTAAACACACCAGAGCAGTGGTTGGCAAAGTATAGCCCAAGAGCCAAATCTGGCCCCATAAGCTAACTGAGCCAGTGAGCTAAGAATGGCTTTTTCATTATTAAGTAAGACAAAACTTTATTTTAAAGTGTATTGTAGAGCCCTGCCCTAGAGAGCCAGCAGGGAAAATACCCTTCTCAGCTATGAGCAGAGGAAGAGTTGTTGGCCAAACAAAGGAGGGAGAGGATCATAGAAGAGAAAATAGACAAAACTGGTTACATAGAGTTGAAAAGGTTTGAGGATTTGTTTGTTTTTTTCATAGACAAAAACAATTGAGAGAAAATTAGAAAGGAAATAGCCAGAAAAAGGTGTTTGCAGCAAACTTCTCTGATACAGGTCTAATATCCAAAATATGTAAAGAACTAATGAAAATATACAAGGATGAGTCACCCCCCATAGATAAATTGTTTAATGATAAAATGGGCAGTTTTCAAAGAAAGATAAACTATTAACAGCAATATTAAAAATGTTCCCAATCATTAATTGCAAAAGGAATGAAAAGTAAAACAACTATGAGGCTCCACCTCATACTGGTCAGATACAAAGATGACAATCCATGAGCATTTGTGAAGTGCCATTTGTAGGGTGCACCTGGTGTCTATGTCTGCAGATACAAAGAGAAAACAAAAATGGGAAAGTGACCATGAGAGAGGCTGGGGTGCACCCTAATGCACCACTGGAAGGGTTGTGAATGGATCCCACGATTTGGAGGAGTCTGGAACTCTACCCAAAAAGGCACCCAATTGTGCATACCCATTGACCCAGCAATACTTGTACTAGGTCTACACACCAAAGAGATCAAAGACAAGGGCAAACATGCCCAAGGGCAAAAAACCCATATGTACAAAAATATTCATAGCAAAGAACCCAAAACAAACGAAATGCCTGTGGACTGGGGAGTGGCTGAACGAATGATGATGAAAGAGTAGAATGGAATATTATTGCACCATAAGAGAGAAAGAAGAGATGGATTCGGAAAAAACCAAGGTGATTTGTATGAACTGATGCAGACTAAAGTGAGGAGGAGAACAACGTATAAGATGCATGGCTACAACATTGTAAAGAAAAATGACTTTGAAAGACTTCGACACCATGATCGAGACAATGACTAAACCATGAGTCCAAAGGACTGATGGTGATGCCTGCTTTCTATCTCCTGACAGAGGGGCCATGGATAAGAGGTTCAGCAAACGACAAATATCCTTTTTCCAAACAGGTCAATATGTGGATTTATTTTTCTTAACTAGGTTTATTTTTTTTTTTATCTTTGGGGACTTTGTTTTGGCGGGGGGTGAGGGAGATAGTCAAGTCAAGTCATTAAGCCTTTATTAAGCATTTCCCCTGGACTAGGCACCCTCAAGAAGCTTACAGTCTGATGGAGGAAGAGAATTCTTGAGAGGAAGCTGAAGGTGAAGGAGAGAAGGTTCTAGGAGGAACTGACCTATCAGAAGAAGGGACCATAGGGGTAAAGGATCTTCCAGGGTGAGGATGCTGGAACTTGGAGAAAGAAGTTCAGAGAGTCAGGAATGGAGCCCAGAGAGGGATGACGGAGTGGGAGTGAATGGGTGTGGGGGTGGGGGGACAAAGGAAAGTACAGCCTGTCAATGAAACACTTTTTAAATGCACAGAAGGGAACAGAAGGTTCAGACACAGAAGGAAGGCAGAGACAAGCAAAAAGTTTGGGAACTAACATGTTGAATTTATTATCTATTTTTAAAAAAACTGTACATAATCCAGGGAAAAGAAAGAAAATAAAATACAACAGAGATATGTAACTCCAGCTACATATACAAATTAATTTCCAGGGGAAGGGCACTAGCACTTAAAATGAGGAAAGGCTTCCTATATGAGGAGATGTTTGAATGCAGATCTGGAGGAAGATAGGGATTCTAAGGGAGGAGGTGAGAAGGGAGAGCATTCCAGGCATGGGGGTGGGGAGAGGATGAGGAGCAGCCTGGCAAAGTCACCATGATGGAGACTGGAGCATAGTGTCCACAGAACTAGATTGTGGAGCTACATAGGGAAGAGCTTTCAATGCCAAAACCAAAGGGAGAAGTTTGTATTTGGTCCCAGAGGCAGGGGGCTGGAGGAGGTCCCTGAAGCTTTTCACCCACTCCAACAAAAGGTTAACTGACATAGTGCTTTCCCCTTGGTCTGATCTCTGAAGTTGTTGACCTAAGCATGGACTGGGACCAATCCAACTCTCTCCAAGATAGCCCATTGTTAAATGTTCACAGGGAACATTTACACTGAAGATATCAGTGATAGCTACAAATCAGGGCTCGGTCTCTTGCTTTGGGTTGACTGTCTAGCCTTAAGACAGCTAGGTGGTGCAGCAGGGCCTGAAGTCAGGAAGACTCATCTTCCTGAGTTCAAGTCTGGCCTCAGACTCTTACTAGCTGTGTGACCCTGGGCAAGTCACCTGACCCTGTTTGCCTCAGTTTTCTCATCTGTAAAATGAGCTGGAGAAGGAAATGGCAAATCCCTCCAGCATCTCTGCCAAGAAAGTCGCCAAAAGGGGTCACGAAGAGTCAGATACAACTGAAAAAACTGAACAATAATGACCAATGGAAAGAAAAAGAAAGGAAAACGATACTCTTAACAAATATGCAAATATGCATAGTCAAGAAAACATCCATTTTCACATTGGCCATGCCCAAAAATGTGTGTCCCTTTGTGGATATTTAGTCCATTGCCTCTCTGCCAGGAGGTGAGGAGAATTCTTTACCATTGGTCCTCAGGAATTAGGGCTGCTCGTTGAGTTCATCAGAGTTCTTAAGACTTTCAAAGTTTTTTTTTTGTTTTGTTTTTACAATATTGTTGAATAAATCACACACAGCTATATTGCTATGTAAGGGCTGGCAGGTGATGCTATCTGACAAGGTTAAGCCGCATAAAGGAAATCCCAAACCAGGGCTGCTTGTTCCTCTGGCTCCCCATCTTTGCGACAACAGATTCTTTCTCCACTTCTCTCTTCAGCCAACTCCCCGGGTGTTACATTCCCTGGATCCAGGGTCCGATACTCCCCCTCTCCCTCAGGAAAAGCAGGAAGTGTTTGAATTGCCTAGAAAGGAAGAAAAGAGAGAGTGGCCTTTGCTGCAGAAGCCGGCCTCTTTACCCCAGATTTGTTTATTGGTGACTCAATAGCCTGGGGAGATAGTTGGTCCTGACTCACTTAATTAGCCTCCTCGCTGTTGAAGTGCTCATAAGTTAATTAAAAAAAAATATCAAAAACACAAGATTCACTTGTATGATAACTCATGCAAAGAACTCGAGCTATTTAGACTGGGATTCAAACCTCTGTACTGTTTTGTTCTGTGGACTACAGGCTACTCTCTGACCTCCTCCGTTGCAACCCTCTCTGTACATAATTAAGAATAATGCAGATAACCTAGCAGTTATATTAAAAAGTCAGGAATTAATAACTTAAGGAACAGAGTACTTTGTAAGTGAATCTCTGCCATCTGCAGACAGAAGTGGAGAAGCAATTATACATATAATGTGTCCCCTTGGTAATCTCAACTCTGGTTTCTTTCAGCCACACATCCCTTCTCAGCAGCTGCTCTGGTCTCTAGCCACTTCCTTTTTAGCTTCCATTCTAAGCACCTGCCAGGCTGAAGCATCTTCCTAACCAACCTGCCACCATTGCCCACCATCATCACCATGGGACCCCATTTTCTCATCTTGAAACTGAAACTAAACATTCCCAGTAGCCTCTCCTCACTGCCTTCTCCCAACTCCAATGTTCTATATTGTGATCTGGGAGGTTCCAATTCAACCCTCAGAAACTCAACTACCTTCATGTATTTCTCCCTCTGGTTACATTAGGACTTGTGTGTATTGGAAATTCATTTACATAAGGAGATTGTAGCAAAAGCTGCAGATCTTCGGAGGCCAAAAGATAAATTTTGAAAAGCAAAGGGGGAGAAGTCTTCATATGGAAAACAGTCATTCCCTACCCTAAAAAATGTGTGAGCAGCATATGAAGAATCCTGAAAAACAATGAATGTGACTCCAAGCCACAGCCTTCGAGTATGCCCCCCTTTGTTCCTAGGGGTCCGTCTACATAAGATTCCCAAAGGAGGATGGGAATAAAAAATAAAACTAAACTGAAATTAACCATCTTTTTCAGGGGGAGCAAGGCAATTGGGGTTAAGTGACTTGCCCAAAGTCACACAGCTACTATGTGTCAAGTGTCTGAGGTCAGATTTGGACTCAGGTCCTCCTGACTCCTGGGCCGGTGCCCTACTCATTGCACCACCTAGCTACCCCATGAAATTAACCATGTTAAGGCAACATGGTGCTAAGGCTTACCAAGCAATGGAGTTTTGAGGAAGAAAGAATCCTCCAAAAAGCCAAACAAAGCCTGAGAGAGTCAAAGCGAAGAAAGGGCCGAGGTGCTGATCTAGAGCTTTGTGGTCCTCCAGCTATGAAGAGAAAAGTCTGATAACTCCCGCTATCCCCCACCCAGCCTGTGGCTGAAAGTGAAAAAAAATAATTGTTGGCAACTACCCACTGAAGAGCCAGCCCAGGAGACCAGGGGGGTGTTCTGTCATCTAGCTTAAGATGGGCCAGAGGCAAGTTTGGGCCATTTCAGCCAAAACAGCATGCCCTAAGAGGAACACCTGGGTGGGGCAGTAGGTAGAGCCTGGGCCTGGAGTCAAGAAGACCTGAGTTCAAATTTGACCTTAGACATTTATGATCTATGGGACCCTAGGCAAGTCACTTAATTTCCATTTGCCTCAATTATGAGGTTAATGATGGCACCCACTTCATTTTTTGTTTGGGCTTTTTGGAAGGGGTGGGGAAGGCAATTGGGATTAGTGATTTACCCAGAGTCACACAGCTGCCCCGACACCTATTTCCAAGGCTTGTTGTGGGGATCAAATTAAATAATATTTGTAAAAAGTGCTTGGCACAGTTCCTGGCACATGGTAGGTATTATAGAAATGTTTATTCCCACCCCCCCTTCATTTCTCAATCTAGAACCTGAACAAAATGGATGACTAGAAAGACTTTTTAAAAACCAAATCTCCCTTGGACACCAGTATGCCAAGTGACAGCTTCCTTTTCCCCTCCTCAGCGCAAGCTTGGACTACCACACAAATCATCCTTCATGTAGACAGACATCTGCCCACGTGAAGGAATCGAAATGGGTTGTAGACATTTAGATCTCCTTTTCCAAAGTCCTGTGACGCATGCAGCCCTTGTCCCACTTGGGGCAGTAAGGGGTCCAGATTTAAGCTCCCCGAGGAGGGCAGTGACAGGGTCAGAGCTGGGCTTTAAGAACAACTTAAGAAGCCAAATGTTGGATGATCAGAGAGGAGGAAGACCAGTAAAATGGCCATTCGACAGTCCACGTGAGAGGCAATGAGGCCTGAACCAGAGTGGTGGCCACACGGTGGGTGGAGGGAAGGGGACAGATGGGAGAGATGGTGTGGGATTAGAGTCAACGATGCTTGGCAATGGCTCAGATGTGTGGGGTGAGGGAGAAAGAAGAGGGGAAGGCATAAGCATTTATAGAGGTCCTACTATGTTCCATCTGGGAAGGAGGGAAATGCTTCGTGCTTTTGGATGAAATGAGAGGAGCCTACGCTGAAGTGTGTTCAGAACAGGGAGAGAGGAACCAGCCACGTCCTGTGGGGTTTGGCTAAAACAGAAAGCAGGTTCAGAATCTGTGATTCCACCAAGGGCCCAACCTTGGGTGCAGCAGCTCCAGCCAAGCCCCTGAGAATGAATCTTTTCAGGGAGAGGGGAGGGTTTCTGTCTCCCACATCTCCACCTTGACCCAAAGGTGATCCAAAAACATCAGAAAATTTGAACCTCCCTTTGACTTCCTAGCCCAAGAAAAGCAGTGGGTGACGATGGTAGCACCACCTTTGGGAGGCAAGGACAAAGGAGAAAGCTATTCCTTAGGAGAACTTTGTAAGAATCCCACAAAAGGAGACAAGGATTTCCAGGCAGCAAGAAGCTGGGAGTGAGAGCCTTGTCACCTGCACTCTCTTACCTTGAACTCATGTACCTGGTATGTACTTATGTGAGACGGCTTTAGTAAATGACCTGAAGTAAGAGTTAATTAGCCCTGGCAGGGACATGTGCTTCCCAGGAAGGAGTGGGGTAAGGGTAGGGGTCCTGACCCAGACACCATCATCACTCAGCTGTTACCCAGCATAAGCTAGTACCTTTAGGAACCTTGAGTCACCGATTCAATTCAATAAACATTTTTTAAGCACCTACTATGTGCTGGGCACTGTACTAAGCAGTGGAATGCAAATAAGAAGACAGTCCCTGGCCTCAAGAAGCTTACAATCTAATGGGGGAAGACCACCCAAAAAGAAGCTGGAAAGGGGGCGGGGGCATCAGGGGTATCTGGCATGTGAGCTGCCCGCCTTATTTCTTCTGAGACATCTCCACAGAAATCTCCCAAGAGGTTCAGAAGAAAACAGCATCCACTTTTTATGACTTTTGAGACGTTCAGTTCCCGAGGCCTTCTCCTGAACACCCCCAGCCTTCCTGGCCTTTTCCTGGGTGAATTACTGCTGGTGGCCCTGGCTTTGGGGATCTCCATCCACCGGGCTGGCCTCTTCATATCCTCCTGATGACAACTATCACCAGCACTTATCTAGCTTTTAGGGTCTGCAACATGCTTTCCATATTATCAATCTTATGGCAGTCTGAGAAGCCAGTGGCTGGATCTTGGCCTGGGTGGTGCTGAAGTCCAATAGGACCAGGGCAGAGCTCATGCTTTTGGTGTCCCGGTCTTCGTTGGTCCTGCTGTCCTGAGCATCATGATTCTGAAGCAGATCTGTCCCCTGGACCCCCATCCAGGGGCCAGATTCCAGAAGGCCCAGCTTGACTTTGCTACTGGTCTCTAGTCCTACAGTGTTAAGTGGCTACAGCCACCGCCCCTGAAGGTACTGCCACCAATGCCTTCTGGGCCCCATGACCCTCTCTCTCTCCTCTCCTGCTTGCTCCCTTCCCTGGCTGGGGAACCCCAACCTTGGCTCAGAATGAAGCTGCTTCTACTTCCTTTCTTCACATCCCTGGGCAAGTCACTTAACCACCCCCCCCAAATAAAATAAAATAAAAAGCTAATGGGCATTCATTGGCCAATCAATATTGAACACGTGGTAATTGGTCAGCTGACATTAAGGGAGGAGGCGAACACACCGGATAGGGGCTCATGGGTGATAGGAGAAGGACCACCAGCCCCTCAGCTTTACCTGTAGAACCCTGAGTAGCTCCCCTCTGGGGACCTGGCCCCAGTGATATTGGAAGGGTGAACCCTAGAACCTGCTCACACAAGTAAACGTAGAAAGTGATAAAACACAAGTCTGACCAGTCATCCCTGCCCCATACATACACACTCTAGAGGATTCAGTGGGGCGAGGGGGCGGGGGGAAGGGGCTTTGCGCTTAGGATAAAATACAGGTTTTTCTGTTTGTTTTTTAGAGTCATTTACAATCTTCCTCCAGCCAAACTTTCTAGTCTAATTATGCTTTACTCCTCCTCCTCCTCCTCTTCCTCCTCTTCCTCAGGCATGCCTTGTTCTCTCCAAACTGGCTCCCTTGCTATTCCCCAGAGGAACGTTGCCATTTGCCCTTGCCCCAAGGGGAAAGGGAAGGGGAAGGGCCAGCGGAACCACTCTCAGCAGTCGTATTCCTGGTGCCTCTGTCCTCCTGGGATTGGCGATCTTATAAAAGGCTCCAGACAGGCTTTGTCTATCACGGTATGAAAGCCTGTAGACCCAAGGCTCTTCCTCAGCCTCAGTACGCCAAGTCAAAAAATCCAACAGTCTGGGTTTGGGTTAGCCGGACTCTGTCATTTCCTAGAAGCAGACCAAGACTGGGACCACCCAAAATGGTGGCAACATAGAATAAAGGTCTGCTTCTTTCCGGTTCATGAGAGTGATTGTTCTACCAGCGATTATGCTAGTGCCTGAACATGGTGGACAGTCAGGAAGACCTGGGTTCCAATTCTACTGCTGTCCATTACAAAAATGTGCATACCCTTTGACCCAGCAATACCACTTCTAGGGCTATATCCCAAAGAAATCATGCAAGTGGGAAAAGGACGGGTATTTTCAAAAATATTTATAGCAGCTCTTTTTGTGGTGGCAAAGAATTGGAAATCAAGGGGATGCCCATCAATTGGGGAATGGCTGAGGAAGTTGTGGTATATGAAGGTAATGGAATGCTATTGTGCCATAAGAAATGGGGAGCAGACAGACTTCGTAATAACCTGGAAAGACTTATATGAACTGATGCTGAGTGAGGGGAGCAGAACCAGGAGAACATTACACGCGATTACAGACAAGGTATCTCTGATGACTAACTTTGATAGACTTGGCTCTTCTCAGCAATGCAAGGTTCTAAGACAGTCCCAAAAGACTCATGACAGAAAAAGCGATTCACATCCAGAGAAAGAATTTCGGAGTCTGAATGCAGATTAAGGCAGACTATTTTTTCTCTTTTTTTCTTTTCTTTTTTTTTTGTTTCTGTTTCTGTGTTGTTTCTTCTTTCTCGTAGTCATTGCATTAGTTGTAGTTCTTCTTTGCAACTTGACTATTGTGAAAATGTGTTTAGTGTGAAGGTATATGTCGAGTCTATAACAGATTGCATGCCATCTTGGGTGGGGAGCAGGGAGGGGAGGAAGGGGGAGAAAATCTGAAACTCAAAAACTTGAGGAACTGAATGTTGTAAACTAAAATTAAAATTAATTAATTAAAAAATAAAGCCATTGTCCCTGCCCCCCAAACATCCCACCCCCAGAAAAGAAAGATTTCCCTGGCCAGAGGGACCCCTCCTATTCCAAGATCCTCTAATCCTAAGAGTCTGCAAATTTCCTCTGGGCTCTGATTTGGGGTGGTGGTGGTGGTGGTGGTGGTGGTGGTGGTAAGGGGACTAGAGATGTAATTTCATCAAAGTAGAGAAGCCTCATTGTAGAAACCCCTTCTACCAGGGAAGACTGGCACCTCTGCAGGTCATGGTGGGACCTGGTTTTCCTGACCCCAATGCCAGCTCTCTACCCATGATGCCATTCACCTCTGCTCTTTTTTAGGGCCTGGGACTATTCCTGTGTGCCCTGCTAGATGGAGCACTCTGCCTTGTGTAATAGGATTGATATTTACCAGGGTTCTCAGATGCCCCCTTCCCTCATACAGCCTAGACTAGTTCTTTTCCTGAGAGAGATGAGCGAGCCACTCTAAGACTTGGTTGGCACAAAATGACTTTAGCTCAAATTACCTAGATGTTGAGGCAGCTTCCTCACTTAATATGGCCAAATGGCAAGACCTTCTGGGCACCTATGGGCATACAAAGGTCTGCTCAGAAGAAGTCAGGGCTCTTCACACATAGGAGGCATCACAGACCCCAAGGGTCACCACCCCCTGCCTTGCTGGCCATGCTCATTTCTACGTGGAGAGAAAGTTGGCTTCACCCAAGGACCATTTCTGCTCTGTAACCAGTGTTTGTTGACCCCCAAACTCCAGAGTTTCTCCTTCCTCCCTCCCTTCTCTGTGTATCGCCTATGGCTTACTCCCTCTCAACCTTGTCTGCTCCAGGTTCATGATGATCTGGGGGTTTATAATCACTGAGGACAACAGTCAAGAGTCCCTACTGGTGGAACCACTTTCCTGTGTCTCCAGTGTTGATCTTGGATGGACATACTTGTTTGCACGTTATACGCCCCGTTAGAATGGGAACTCCTTGAGGGCAGGGACTGTTTTTACCTTTCTTTTTGTCCCAGGGCTCAGCACAGTGCCTGGAATATAGTAAGTGCTTAATAAATGTTTTTTGACTGATTGCTGACTCCCTAGGCAGCCAGAGGTCACAACTAATTCAAAGCCAAGGTATTTTTGAAACATCTACCCCTTTGACTTAGGGCACATGCTCCCACAAATACACACACCATCAGTGGAGAGAATGAGCAAGCCCAGGGACCATGCATAATGACCAGAATAGTGGCTTGGCCCTCAGCTGGACTGCTCCTCCGTGGCTGGGGCCAGGCTCCTCCCAGGAATGTTACTCCGGGGCTCTTTGGCCCTCCTCATCACCGGGTAAAATGTTTCTGTGCCAGGAACCACATTAAGATTAGAGTTAGAAAAAAAAAACAGTTCTTACTCTCAAGAGACTTACATTCTGATGAGGAAGAGAACATAAAGAGAGTGGAAGGGGAGAGTTGAAGGGGAAGGCCCTAGAAGCCCGGGGGGCTCCAGTGCAGAAGGTGGCCCTTGATGAGAGTAACACAAGAAGCTAGGGATTCTAAGAGGGGAGGCCCTGGAGAGCCTTCCACACCTGGGAGACAGCCAGTACGAAGAGGGAGAGGAGAGGGAGCATCACCTGTGAGGAATAACAAATATGGCCAGACTAGACATAGCAGGCAAGAATGAGGAAGGAGACTGGAAAGGGAGGCAGGGGCCAGATTATGAAGGGCTTTGAATGCCAAACAAAGGACTTGATATTTGATCCTGTGGGTAACAGGGAACCAGCAGGGCATATTAAGGAAGAGGGCTTTTAACAAATCCCTTTGGCAACTGAGTAGGGGATAGCCTGGAACCAGGACAGATGAGTGACTGAAAGACCAATCAGAAGGCCATGACAGGAGGTGATGAGGCCCTCAGCTGGGGTGGTGGCTGCTTGGGGGACTGAAGGGGAGGGAAACAAGGTGTCAGGAAGGAAAAATCAGCAGAACCTCTTGGGGATGGTTGATATCTGCATGTACAGAAGGTAGATTTGAGGACAAGACAGCTTCAGAGCCTGGGGGACCTTGAGAGGATGGCAGTGCCCTCCACAGTCATAAAGAAGTCTGGACCTTTCTGGGGAGCTGGGGGTGGGGAAGAGAATGAGATCTGTTTGGGATGTGTGGAGGGGAAGATGCCTATGGCACCACCAACTGGAGATGTTCATGAAGCAGTTGGCGATATGAGACAAGCAATTGGGGGAGATCAGGGCTGATTGTCAGAGAATCAGACACATGCAGATACTCACTGAGCACATGGGAGCTGGTGAGGAAGAGCCAAGGATGGAGCCTCATGGTCGGTGCATGTGACACGCATAAAGAACCAGCAAAGAAGGCAGGGGGAGTGTTCAGACAGACAAGAGGAGCCAGGAGAGAGAAATTCATAAGAACCCAAAGACGAGAATGTGACCAATGGCCAATGCTGCAGAGATCGAGGTCGGGATTAAGAAAAGGCCATTGGGTTTGGCAGAAGATCCTTGATAACTCGGGAGACAGTAGTTGGAAGGATGAGGATTCAGAGAAGTGGAAGGAGAGACAGATGACTTTTGCAAGTTTATCCACAAGGGGAAGAGAGTGATAGCAGTGACACCAGTTGGATCAAGTGAGGCTTTTTTTAAAGGATAAGCCGTGGGCGTGTCTGCAGGCAGAAGGGAGAAGCAGATATTGAGAGGCTGAAGATTAGTGAGAGAGTGGAGATGATTGTGGAGGAAATCAGCTGGAGAGATTGGAAGGAGCTGGGATCAAAGGCACGTATCAAGGGAGATGATTCCCCCAAGTATCCCAGGGTCCTCGACATTCTTCCAGGTTCCCAAG
Source organism: Trichosurus vulpecula (assembly GCF_011100635.1). Classification (NCBI taxonomy): domain Eukaryota; kingdom Metazoa; phylum Chordata; class Mammalia; order Diprotodontia; family Phalangeridae; genus Trichosurus; species Trichosurus vulpecula. The sequence goes on along the minus strand of NC_050578.1, from coordinate 276,257,240 downwards.
TTCGTCGCTGCTCCCGGCTCCTCACTCCCAGGCCACGTCTCTGATCACTTTCAAAGCCTAGTTCATTTACTTCCCCACCCTCCCCCAACCCCAGCGTCTCCTGCTGCCTTTCCCTTTTCTCTGCCCAGTCAGTACTGTAGCTCCAGTTCTCATTACTTCTTGCCAAGCTATCGCAGTAGCCTTGGACTCGGCCTCCCTGCCTCCAGTCTCTCCCCAATCTTGTCCATTCTCCAGACTGCTGCCGACATGATTTTCCTGAAGACCAGATCTGACCATATTACCCCCAACCCTGTTCATTAAATTCCAGTCACTCCTATAACCTGTAGGATTGAAGTAAATTCCTCTCTTTAACATTTGAAGCCGCTCACATTGTTCCCCTTGACACACAGTATGATCCAGCAGTGTAGGCTTGCTTGCTGTACCTCAGATTGGCTGCTGGGAAGGGTCTTCTTGTCATAAATCCCTCTCTGCCTGCCCTCCCCATCCCAAAGTTTCTATCCCTCTTGACTTCATTATTATCATCATCATCACTCTAGGAAAGTGGCCTGGAGTTGGATCTATGACTAATTTATCACATGTCCTTGGAAAAGTCATTTCCCCTTTTAGAACCTTGGTCTCCTCTTCAGCAAAATGGAGATAACATTTGTGTATAGGGTGACCAAGAGGGTATGGATCAAGAGGCACCAAGGTAGGATTAGAGGGCTGGGGTTCAAATGACAATCCAGCTACTTTCTAGCTGTGTGACCTTGGGCAAATCAGTTTACTGCTCCGTGTCCTCCAAACCTATGGCCCCATGAGCTCAGCAGTTAAAGGATGAAGCCTTTGTTCTGGATTTAGATGCCTCCCTGTGTAGCCACTCTGGACATCCCCATAGGCACATTTTGGATTTAGACCCAAGCTTCTCGATGAGGTGTTAAGACCACCCAGTGCCTGAGTACAGGGCAACCCGCTGAGGCCATTCCCTTGGGAATGATTGAGTTGTGCATAGGAGCAGCCTTGGATTTTCAGCAATTCAATCAGGGCAGCTAGGTGGCCCAGTGGATAGAGTTCTGGGTCTAGAGGCAAGAAGAGTCATCTTCCTGAATTCAATGTGGCCTCAGACTCTTACTAGCTATGTGACCCAGGGCAAGTCACTTAGCCTGTTTGCCTCAATTTCCTCACCTGAAATGATCTGGAGAAGGAAATGTCACACCACTCTAGTATCTCTGTCAAGAAAACCCCAAATGGGGTCAAAATACAACCAAAGAACAATTGGAGAAATGTTTATTAAGCAGAGAATAGCTGAAAATCCAAAGACAAAAATGAAACCACCTTGACCTTATATTCCACTGGTAGGAGCAATACAGTCACACTAATGAATGAATAGAGCATTTATTTGGCACCAACCAGGAGCCAAGTTTTATGATTACAAATAGATGAGAGTCCTTGCCCTCAAGGGGCTTCCATTCTAATGGGGAGGTAGCACATAAAGAAGGTTTCAGCTGCAAGTCAGATGGAAAGGACCCATAGTCCTTAGGGGGCAATAGCAAAGCAGATGGTCATACTGTTGTTCACTCATGTTCTGACTCCATTTGGGGTTTTCTTGGCAGAGATACTAGAGTGGTTTGACATTTCCTTTTCCAGATCATTTTATGGATGAGGAAACTGAGGCAAATAGGGTTAAGTGACTTGCCCTGGATCACATGGCCAGTAAGCATCTGATGTCAGATTTGAACTCAGGAAGATGAGTCTTCCTGACTCCAGGCCCAGCATTCTATGTCCAAATTAATCAATTTAATGTCATTTTCCATTGAGCAAACCAGATCAGTTTCTGGGTTTTCAGTAGCTACAGCTACAGCCCCTGCTGGAAGCCAGCCCTTGCAGTCTTAGTGTTCACAGGGGCTGCTGCCCAGGGGGATGACAGAGGGAACCCAGTTAGGATGCTCTTCCAAAGATTCTTGGGCTCAGGGGCCTGGGCTGTTCCCATCAGGGTTTGAGGGGAGGTGGTGGTCAAGGTGGTGAGACTGGTTTGATTCATGTGGCATATGCTGCCGCTTGACTCTCCCTCAGCAAACCTTGTTGCTTCAGTTAAGTTGTTCTGCCTGCCCTGTGGGTGGTAGTTGATTGGCGGTGGATGGGGCTGGTTGTCCCCTTCTCAGTAGGAGCTGCCCACTTGCAGATGGCTTCAAGGGCTGGGCTAGAAGCAGGACCAGTGGGGTAGGGGGTGGGGGGTGGGGGAAGGCTGCCACTCCCGGGGCTCAAACAAGATTGGTAAAGCGATTAGCACAGTGCCTAGCACATATTAAACACAACAAATACCTGCTCCCTTGCCTTCCCCTTGTTTATCTGTTCATGGGTGGTAGTTGGTCAGCAGTTGTTGCTGATGAGGAGAAAGGTTGGTGTCTTCCTCCACAATTTCTTCCCTCATTTATGGCTGCAGGACCTGGGCTACAAACTGGTTGGCAGGGGGAGGGAGGAGTACATGTAGATTTATTTACATACTAATAAGTACAGGATTTATTAAAAAGAGCTGGTGATGATGGGGGTGGGGCGCTAACCCTGGGGGAAGGGGGAGTCAGAAAGGTTTCCTCTAGGAGCTGGCCCTTGATTGAAACTTGAACGGAGTTGGAGCCTCCCAGAGGCAGAGGTGGGAGGGAGAGCCTTGCAGACACGGGAGACAGCCTGGACAGAGATGGAATGCTGCGTCGGGAGCAGCCAGGAGGCCGGTGTGATTGGAGTGTAGCGTGTTGGTGGGCAGAGCTGGCTAATGGGTAACCAGCTTCCGAAGGCAGGCGTGAACCAGATGGCGAAGGGTTTTCAACAATCCCCAGGAGCATCCCCACCGCAGAGGGTAGATAGTCTCCAAGCGGGAAACAGACGATTTTAACTTTTCCGCTAGTGGAGCTGGCCCGGCCCCTCCTGGGCACGCCGAGGCGAGCCAGGACACCAGGACCCGAGCGGAGGCCGCGTGCTGCGACGGAGAACTCAGGGCTGCGGCGCCGGGAGCTGTCCACCCGAGCATCTTTAAGCTCTGCAGACCGGAGGCCTCAGGGGGCGGGCTCGGTGGGCCCGGGAGCAGAGGGGGACCAACGTCACGTGCCCCCCTCGGCCCCCCCGCGGCTTAGGCCGAGGGAGGCCGCAGTCTCCGCAGCTTGGCCGCCGCCACCTTGTCCCCGCTGTCCTTGGCCGACCCGCCCGGGGGCACGGTGCCCTCTGGCCCCGGCGGAGGACACAGGTGAGCAGCAGCTGCGGCAGCGGGCTCCCAGGAGGAGGTGCCCGAGCCCCGGGGGGTGGGGCAGCCAGGTGAGTGCGCGGGGCGAGGGGGGGGGAGGGGAGGGGCAGGAGGACGCAACTTCGGTTTCTTACTCTGGGGTCCTGCAGGCTGGGGCTGCGGGATCGGCGGGGCGGGTGTGTGGGGGTGGGCTTCAGGCACCGGGCCAGAGAGAGGCACGAGCTGCTCCCCAACCCCAACACCCCCGCGCCAGCTCCCCCCCCGGGGGGGGAGGCGGAGCACCTCCCGGGCTGAGCAGCGGCTGGGGGGGGCGGGGGAGGGAAGGCGGGGAGCCTGGCCTGGTTCTCTCGTCCCCCGCGGTGTCCGGCTCCAGACCCCGCCTCTGCTGCGACGTGGGCTCCTTTCCAGGTGCTCCTCCCGCCGAGATCCGTTCCATCCCGGCTCCAGCAACCACACCCTCCCTCTGACCTGGCCCCTTGAACCCGAATCCAGCCATGGCCCGAGGAGACGCTCCAGAGGATGGGTGAGCCCGGGCGCGGGGCACGGGTCGCGGGGCACCGACACTCTGGGGAAAGACTGAAAGTCCCCAACCCGGAGAGGCGAGGCGGGGAGCGGACTACAACCTCCATCAGCCCCGCGCCCTGGGCTGCCCAGGCCAGCGTCGAGGGAATGCTGGGAATTGTAGTTCACACTCTCCGACGGGGGTGGGGACGCTCCGGGTTTCTGACTTCCCCCCTCCCCCACCCACCTGGGTCCCCACAGCTACCACCTGGTCGGGACCAGCTTCTTTATCCTTGGTTTGGGGACACTGCTGCCCTGGAACTTCTTTATCACTGCCATTCCGGTAAGGGTAACTGCCTAATGGCCAGACAGACGGACAAACCCAGGGGAAGGGGTGGTGGTGCAGAACTCAGAGACCCAGAGGAGGTAGGATGTAGGTAATACTTCTGTATTCATATTCATGAGATCATAGATTTAGGATTGGCAAGGGACCTCAGAGGCATTCTATGCAAACCGTCCCATTTTACAGCAAGGAAAACTAAGGCTCAGAGAAGATGGAGACTTGTCTGGAGTCACACTGATAGAAAGCTCCTAAGCCTCGGTCTACCATCTCCTAAGGCCAGGTTGCTTTCCCATTACACCAGTGGCCCTGGGGAGATTTTTAGGCTCTGGTTATGTTGTGACTGAGGTCTGGCTGCTGGCTGCACCTGGCCAGGGTCACCATCTGGCCATTCATCAGACTTTATGCTGGAGGTCACCCTGGCTTCCTCCTCCATTCCCCCCTCAGTACTTTCAGGCTCGGCTGGCCATTGCCAATGTCACAGGGGAGCCCTCTGAGGGCAACATCACAAGCCCTGGGGATGCATTCAACTTCAACAACTGGATGACTCTTCTGTCCCAGCTGCCGCTGCTACTCTTCACTCTCCTCAACTCTTTCCTTTACCAGTGGTGAGCTCCACTTCCCTGGGGAGTCTCAACCCCACTGAATGTACACTCATTCCTCCCCGTTACCCCTACTATATTCTAGTCCCATTTGCCATTGGCCCCTCAGCCATGATCCTTAAAGACAGATACATATGGTCTCCTCCATCAGCTCCACCCAGCCATGTGCACTGCTTCTCTGCCACATCCTCCTCAGTCAGCCCCACCCAGTCATTCATACTGCTTCTTTGCCACTTCCTTATCCTCTCCAAAGCTGGATCTTTCTTAGTGGCATCCAAACCAGAATAGAGGCCACAGCTATTTCTGATCATGCACAGCATCCCAGAGATGGTGCGCATCCTCGGCAGCCTCCTGGGCATCCTGATGCTCTTCATCTTGACTGCCGCACTGGTCAAAGTGGACATGAGCCCTGAGCTCTTCTTCTCTATCACCATGGCCTCCATCTGGTTCATCAATTGTGAGTGACTTATGTGCAGCCTGGGCCCTCACCACTGAAGTCCTGCCTCCCCATGCTGGCCCTGGGGATTCCCCAGCCCAAGTCTGGAGGTGGGGCAGATTAATATAGTCCTGCAACCATGGAACATCAGAGCTAGGAGAGAGCACAGAACAGAGATAATGTCAGAACTGGGAGGGACATTAGAATATGGAACATGTCAGGGTTGGGAGGAGACATAGAGCATAGAATACCAGGCTTTGGAAGAGAACTTTGAACATAGAACATGGAATGCCAGAGCTTAGATGGTCCTTAGAACAAAGAACCTAGAATTTCAGAGCTGAGATGGACCTTAGAACCTAGAACCAAACCTAGAATGGCAATACTTGAAGGAACCATAGAACACAGGACCAAACCTAGAATGTCAGGACTGGGAGGGACCTTAGAACCTAGGATGTCAGAGGTGTGGGGAACCCAGAATATGGAATGCAAGATCTGGGATTGTTCTTAGAACCTGGAATTTTGGAGCTGGGCTGGAATCTTTCATTTAAAGAGGAAGAAACTGACTTGTCATCCTCATTTCCTAGAAGAGGAAAGTGAATTCCTGAGGGTTCTAAGGCCTGGGCAGGCATTGCTGGTGCTCCTTGAAGAGAGTAGCTGGGCAGCTACTTCTCCTGTCCTGTGCAGAGAACATTACCCAGTTTGCAAAGGACTTTGAACCCTAGCCACAGACCTCCCCCCCCACCAGGAGAGCAGGAGCTCGGGCTCTTGGCCACCCCAGGTTTTCCCCTTGCCAGGGCACTCGCTGCTCTGCCCTCTCAGGGGCAATGTCTAGTGAGGACCATGTTTCGGCTTTCCCCCCAGCTTTCTGCGCCATCCTCCAGGGCAGTCTCTTTGGGCAGCTGGGGGCCATGCCACCTACCTACAGCACCCTTTTCCTCAGTGGCCAAGGCTTAGCGGGGACCTTTGCTGCTCTTGCCATGCTGATGTCCATGGCCAGTGAGTGTGGGTACAGTGCTGGGCTGTGGTTGGGGAGGAGGCTGGATGTTGGGGAGGAAGAACTGCAGATGGGGCTAGAACTCCTGGGTTCAGGGTAGTGGGTGGAGAAAAGGCAACAAGCTGAGATTTGGGTTGGTTGGGAGCTGGGAGTCTTGGGACCCAGGGGGTGGGGCCAGAGCTCTATAAAGCTCTAGGATGGAAGCTAGGGGCTGGAAGCCAGGCTGCCTGGTCTGGACTCTTCCGTTCCCATTGTAGGTGGAGTGGATGCCCAGACCTCTGCGCTTGGGTACTTTATCACCCCGTGTGTGGGAATCCTTATCTCCATTGTCTGCTACCTGGCCCTGTCCCACTTGGTGAGCCAACATGCCTTTCCAGGTCCTCTCCTGGAAGCCAGTGAAGCACCCCCAGCCAACTGCAGCTTGGCTGCTTAGCTACATCCTGACCTTGGGGATTGGGGCAGAGCAGAGAAATCAAGCCTGGCCTCTCTTGCTCTGGGAAGAGGCTGCAGGGGCTCTGGCTTGGGGGATCCAGAGCAGGTGGAGTCAGAAAGTGGGAGCCCCCCCCCAGCAGCATATCTCCTGAAGGAGAATGGGCTTGGGGAGGGAGTCCCTGTTAGACACACAGCTATTAGGCCCAAAGTGAAGGGGGAGGCAAGCCCTGCAGCTATGGTTTTTGGACTGGCCAGAGGGACCTTCCTTTGCCTACACAACCCCTTCTCCTTCAGTCTGCTCCATCACACTTAGAGGGAGACCATAGTACAGTGGAGAGAGTCCTGGCTTTAGAGCTAGGGGATCTGGGTTTGAATCTCACCTCTGGAACTTATTGTGTGATCTTGGAGGTGGAGGGTGTTCCTCTTGGAGGAACAAGTCCCCTTTGCTTCCTGGACCTCTTAGATGGAGGGGGCTGGAATCTGTGACCTCTAAGGTCATCTCCAGGCCTAGCTCTTGATCCCATTGATGACCCCTCCAGTCATTTCTCCACTCTGAGCCTCAGTTTCTTTCTTGGCCTCTCATTGTCTCCTAGATGGCCCTGGGAGTCTCTTCCAGCTCTGGGGCCAGGCTGGACCCAATGACTAGATTGGTTTATGGAGTTGTCTCCTGGGGCCTCAGTCCCTAGATTATTAGATTGTGAGTTCCCTGAGGATGGGCAGTCTCAGCGTGGAATAGACTCCTGGTGCTGCACGTCCTTCACAAAGGCCTGGTTGGCTCCGTGTTACTACAGGAATTTGCCCGCTACTACCTGGACAAGAAGGCACCCCATCCGCAGGCCTATGAGCTGGAGACCAGGGCTGAGCTGCTCCAAGCCGGTGAGCCAGTCGCAGGGAGGTGGGAGTAGGGGACCGGAGGGCCCCCTCAGCCCAGAAAGCCGCCTTCCCAGCTACCTCTCAGCTACACGTGAATGCCTTGGGCAGAAGCAGGAGACTTTGGGAAAAGGGGATTGGGGAGGGAAGCAGTGAGTTCAGCTTGGAATAAGTTGAGTCTGAGATGTCTCTGGGATATCCTCGTTGTAATGTCCATTGGCCAACTGGTGATGTGGCAGTGGCAGTCCAGAAGACCCCTTTTGGTCCAAATCTACATTCCTAAGAGCCGGCCTTCTTTGCCTGTGCCTGCTGGCTGACTGGCACTTTAGCCTGGCTCACCTCCTCTTCCCCCAGATGAGAAGAATGGCTTTCCTGGGAGTCCTCAAAAGGCGATGCTGGCCCTGGAGCTGGAGGCAGAGAAGGAGCCCAAGCCTGGGAAACCTTCAGTCTTGGTTGTCCTCAGAAAGGTTTGCTCTATACTGCGACCTGAGAGGAGGAGACTCTAACTCCCATGAGCCTCTGGGACTCCTGCTCCCCCCCATGCTCCCTTTCTTTACCTAGGTCTGGCTTGACCTAAGGCTCCCAGGTGGCTGTGGTCCCTCCCTGAGCGGGAGAGGGTGGGTGGGGCTAGGCCATTGCTGACCCCCCACCCTCACCTCTCCCGACCCAGGCTTTGCTGCTTTGCAGATCTGGGTCATGGCTGTCTGTATCGTGCTGGTGTTCACAGTAACCTTGTCTGTCTTCCCGGCCATTACTGCCATGGTGACCAGCTCCAGGGGCCCCGGAAAGTGGAGTGAGTGTCAGGGTGGCAGCTGAGGTCAGGGCAGGGAACTTCAGGTGAAGAGAACACAGGAAGGGAGGGAGAGCCAGTCTTCAAACCTGGGGCTAGGGTCTGGAAACAAGGTTGAGTCCACAGAGCTGCCTAGTGGGCAGAGGGTTGGCTCAGAGTCTGAAAGGCCTGGGTTCCAGATCTGGGTGACCCTGTCCAAGTCATACTCCTGCCTGGGACTCAGTTTGCTCATCTGGCAAAAGGAAGGTCTCTTCCATCCTTGGATTCCTGATCCATGAGACTTAAGAGAGGCTGGGTGAGTCCCTGACTCCCCCCTGAGCCTTTGGGCCCTCTCACCTCCCCAGGCCAATTCTTTAACCCCATATGCTGTTTTCTGCTCTTCAATACCATGGACTGGTTGGGAAGAAGTATGACCTCCTACTTCCTGTGGGTAAGTATCCTAGGCCCATGGGAGGGTCAAAGGATCTTGGGCTGACAGTCCCTCCTAGGCTGTCTGGGAACCACATGGGACCTTTCACTCTCTGTCTCCTCACCTGTAAAGTGAGGGACATGGCCTTGATCATCCCAGAGGGCCTCACAGCTCTGTGCTTTTTCCTCTGGGATCCCAGTGCTTGAGCCTCCAGGGAGGGCCTGGTGGGAGGTGCCTGGGCTGGGAGGACGGAGGTGATGAAGGGCGCTCTCTGCTGCTCTTGGCCCCCAGCCAGACCGGGATGGCCGCCTGCTGCCGCTCCTGGCCTGCCTGCGGTTCCTGTTTGTTCCCCTCTTCATGCTGTGCCACGTGCCCGAGCGCTCCCACCTGCCCGTCCTCTTCCCCCAGGACGCCTGCTTCATCACCTTCATGCTGCTCTTTGCGCTCTCCAATGGCTACCTGGTGTCTCTCACCATGTGCCTGGCACCAAGGTGAGCACGGGGATAGGGGAGATGGCAGGGAGGAAAAGAGCTCCTCACTGGGCATGCCTCCAATGGGGGGCAAGACGGTTCAGTGGAAAGACCACTGGACTTAGAAGGTTGTTGGAGCTGAGTTTTTGAGTCCCAGCCCAGTCATTAACTAGGTAGATGACCTTGGGAAAGTTCCTTAACCTCCCTGGGCTTCTGTTTTCTCATCTGTGAAATGGGAGGGCTTGGACTAGGTGATCCCTGAGGGCCCGTACAGCTGTAGCATGAGAAAGTTCTTTCTAGCGAGCACACTTTTGAGGAAGGGGCAGTGCCAGCTTCTCTGAGGTCAAGGTGCACCTCACCAAACTCTGCTAGCCACACTTATGGGGAGGCCTGCCTTTGGGAAGCTTGCCTTAGGAGCCTGCTGGTTGAAAGATGAGCAGCCTGGTCCAGGTCCAGGTCTAGGGCCTACCTTTCAGTGAGAGGTCTAAGAAATGGACTTGACCCCGGGAGCAGGGAGACACAAGGGCTTGCCCAACTTGGTTTGGGGAGCAGAGGAATGAATGACCCTGGGGTGAGTGAACAGCTAGGAAGATTTTCCCAGAGGCCTGAAGGCATCATAAGTCCCACAATGCCAGAGCTAGGAGGGACCTGAGAAACCAGTGTGTCCCACAAAGCATCAGATATCAGAAGAGAGTTTTGGTTCCTGTGCCTTCCACCTCCACTGGAGGGAAGGATAGTGATTGGTTTGGGGAGATGCTGGGAGCCTGGGAACCTTGGGATACTTAGGAGCCCGGGGACCCAGAACCAAGGAGTGCCCAAGTGTGGGGAGTGCAGAGAGCTGGGCCCCTGTTCTAACAGCTGGTCTCCCCTCCTTTGCAGGCAGGTCCTGCCCCATGAGAGTGAGGTGGCTGGAGCCCTGATGACTTTCTTCCTGGCCCTGGGCCTCTCCTGTGGGGCCTCTCTTTCCTTCCTCTTCAAATCCCTGTTGTGAGACAGCCCCATTTCCTTCCTCACCCTGCTTGGATGGGGCTGGGAGCATTTCAGGGGCTGTGCAGTTTGGGGCTTGGGAGAATGTTGAGCAGGTGACTGAGGTGACTGAGGAACAAGAAATCAGGCTGTGAGAACAGGCAGGTGCATGGAGGTGAGGAGATCTTGACACCTGTCCTCCACACCTGAAGGATTCTTGGGAGGGAGCTGCTACCATCCAGTAGCTTCCCTCTCCTGACCACTAAGAAAGGGGCTATGACTCGGCAGACTTTTAATAGGCTGTTAAGGAGGATGAAAGGCCCCCGGATTTTCCTGGTCCTGGGCAACCCTTCAGCAGCTCTTAAAAGGAGCTATTTGGCCACCTGGCTGGTGGTTTAGGTGCTGACCTGTCCTGGAGGCAGGGGGATGGACCAGATGACCTCTGGAGGCTCTAGGTTTCTGTTGGGGAACCCTTACCTTGGACGTTGTCAGACATCCCACTCTAGATTGCTCTTAGGCTCAAGCCCTGAGGAAAGTTGGGAATTTCACTGGGGATCTTTCCTTTGGGATGAGGCTTTAAAGGGAGCCTGTGGGTAGAGTGGGGAGGAAGGAATGCCAAGTTTTGCCCTGAATTCCTTCTTTTCCCGCAGAAGTATTACTAGTGAGGTCTATACCAAAGGTGAGCCCAGTCTGCTGCTGTTATGAGCTGAGTTAATGATGGGTGTGGCCACTGCCTCTGGGTGAGATCTGAGGCCCCACTTCAGGGTTCCAGGGCCTTCTCCAAGAAGTCCTCATCGCTCCATTGCTCCTGGGGTTGGGAAAAGCAGGAAAGGGGAGGGGGAACTCAATTAGCAAGCCTTATGGGCCTCCTATGTGCCAGGCCCTGTGTTGGGCCCAGAGCCTGTCCTCAAGGGTCTTCCATTCTGCAGGGAGAGAGATAAGAACACACTGGAACAGAGTGCCAGAGACTGGTAGGGATGAAGCTTTGCCAGTGACTCAGGGAAAAAAGCAGCCTCGATTGTGCGGAAGCCCTATCGGGCACCGGCACCTTGGTTACCTTGCTCCTGCTGCTTCCCAGTACACAAGGCTGCCTCCCTGGCTCCGGGACGTGGGGAAGCTTCTGGAAGTCAGAGCCAGGCCTTCTAGTTGGTGCTGTCACATCTGTCTGGACCATTTCCCTTTTTCTGCAGGAGGTGCCTTACCTCCTCCAGGCTGTGGTACCTGAGCAGGAGCCCATCCCATGCTCCCTTACATTTGCACAGAGGGCTTGTACCTTCTATTTTCAAGGCGCTTCTGCTAGCATCTCAGACCAGTCTCTCCAGATGCACAGCAATGAACACTTCTCGGCGAGGCAGGCATTGTCCCCATTTGACAGACCAAGAAACTGTAGTTCAGGGTGGATATCAGAGAAAAATGGGGACTCCAGCTTCTTCAGAGCAGCATTCCATTCAATTAGCATTCATCAAACACCTAGTATATGCATGAAGGAGACACAAAGCTTAAAGAAAATGACCCCCTGCATTCAGGGGTTTTATGTTTCCGATGCAGGAATTAAGACACAAGCACAGATAACCAATATACATTTATTAAGTGCCTACTGTGTGCTAGGCACTGTGCGAGGGGCTGAGAACACAAAAAGAAAAATGACACAGTCTCTCCCTGTCTACTAGGGGAGACAGCACGTTCACAGATAATATAGGATATATGCAAGATGAAGCTAGTGCTAGTGTGTGAGAGAGGGCCAAAGTGCTGGCTGAACTGAGCAGCTGGGGATCAGGAAGGACCCTGGACAGCGGCATTGGAATGTAATAGGGAGACAAGGAAGAATGGCAAGCTGGATCCATGCACATGGAAAAGGACATAGGAAACCCATCACACAGTAGGAGCTGGGCTCTTTCCCATGTGCTTGCAGCTGGGGGTCCACCCAGCCCCTGCCCTCAGGGACCTCACAATCTAGAAGAAAGGTAGGACCCCCCCCCCCCATGCCAACATCTCCCACACGGCAGTGGTTAGGAAGCCCCTGGTGCTTGGTGCTCCACACTGGTGATTGCAGGTGCACCACCTGCCCTCTAGGGGCAGTACCAGACATGAAGGAAAAGGCAGAGAGGGGAAGGAGAGGTGGCTCCATCTAGGGGTCAGTCTGGGAATGGCGGGCTCAGTCAGCTGGCAGGGAAGGCCAGTTGGGGTGGAGGCCTGGGAGCCGAGGGAGGCTTGCTCCGAGGCCAGGGAAGCCCCTTTCCAGGGTAATGGAACACACCAAAGGAGGGAGATTTAGGGGGCTTTTAGTTATGTCCCTCTCTGGTCCTCAGTTTACCCACAAATGAGGAAAGGCCGACTCCATGGCCCTGCGTGAAGGTGGCGTCCATACCTCAGGCTAGGCTTCCCCCCTTCTCTTCCCCCAGGGAGCCCCAGGTCAGCTACCCCAGCACTTCTGGAGAGAACTGATGTTCGTCGTGGGGAATAAACGGTTGGCTTTTTACAATGTCTGGCTATTCCTGCCTCTTCTTGGTGCAGCCTTTGGCCATGGGCTTAAGTCTGGTTCTGCCTGCTCAGGGCCCTGCATTGGACACCCTGTGCCCTTGACATGAGTTAAACTGATTCACATCTAGGCATCCCTCGTGGAGACCCCTCTGTGGGCAAAGAAAGCCCCGAAGGAGAGAGAGAGGAAGCAAATGGTAGGGCCCAGCCCTTGTTGAGTTTAAGGAAGATGGGACTGCTAGGTCTGTTGTAAGGTTGGGGCATGGTGGCGGAGGGATGGGGCTTGGGTAATTCTCATTGCGTGGGAGGGAGGATCCCTGGCTTAACTGGTGTGGGCCAATGCAGACACCAGCCCTTCTGACTTGGAAGCCAGGTCTTGGAAAATTCAAACAATAAGGCAAATAAGACACAAAAATGAAGCCTGAAGGTGGTGTTGTTGCAGTGGACAGAAAGCTGGACTGGAGTTAGGAAGAGTAGGGTTCAAATCCCAGGTCAGATGCTTGAATGAATCTGACTAAGAAGTCAGACTGCTTGCCCTCCAGGAGCTTCCATTCCAACAGGTAGATGGAAAGGTCCCATGGTCCTTAGAGGGCAGCAGCCAAGCAGATGGCCAGGCCTCTTCTCAAGTGTCATTTCCACTGACAAAAGCCCATCATTCCCATCATTTCTGAGGCTGAACTGTTTGACACTGGGCTGGAAGCATCACTATTCCCCAGGCTCTTGGGCTCAGTCTTGGGCTGTCTCCATCAGGGTCTGAGCGGAAATGGGAGGTCATGGGGATGATGGAGGGAGGGCCTGACTGGTACATGCTGCCTCCTATCTCTACTTCAGGGGGTCTGGCTGCTTCCCATACTGGCTGTGTGACCTTGGGCAAGTCACTTAAATTCTGATACCCAGTTCCTCATCTATAAAATGTGAGAGTTAGACTAGATGGCCTCTCAGGGCCCCTTCTAGCTGTGGGTCTAACAGGGGTGGGGAACCTGCAGCCTCGAGGCCACATTGTGGCCTTCTAGGTCCTTGGGTGCTGCCTTTTGACTGAGCCTAAGTTTCACACAACAAATCCTTTTATTAAGGGGATTTGTTCTGTGAAGTTTGGATTCAGTCAAAGGGCTGCACTTGAGGACCTAGAGGGCCACCTGTGGCCTCAAGGCTGCAGGATCTCCACCCCTGGGATTCTAGGATCAATAAGACCCGATTCATCTGTCTTTGTGACATCTGGCTGGGCAGAGAGGAGAGCCATAAACGACTGTTAGGTAAAGACAACAAATAAAAAGATGGCAATAGAACTTTGGGGCCACTAAGTGGTGCCACAGTGCATGGAGCACTGAGCCTGGAGTCAGGAAGACTGATCTTCCTGAGTCCAAATCTGGCCTCAGACACTGACTAGCTGTGTGACCCTGGGCAAGTCACTTCACCCTGTTTGCCTCCATTTCCTATCTGTAAAATGAGCTGCAGGAGGAAATGGCAAACCCCTCCAGTATCTTTGCCAAGAAAACCCCAAATGGGGTCACAAAGGGTCGGACAACTGGAAAACAATATATTTTTTTTTTAAAGAAAAACTTGCTGTGGCCAAAATTTTCACCTCCTGTAATCTCTGTGAGCTGAGCTGAGTCCCTCAGAGCTTGCGCTCTTCTGTCATGGTTTACTCAAACCCCTGGTCCCCTCCATGGAAGTCATCCCGTGAGGCTTCAGTGTGACATGGTAGAGACCTTGGCTTCTTGGAAAGGCTCAGACCCCACCTTTAGCAGCCGTTGCGGATCCCCTTAATACTAACACTTTTCCTTTGAGGTGATTTCCAATGGACCCTGTACATGGCTTGTTTGTTCAAAGTTGTTGACACGTCGTCTCCCCTATCAGATGGTAAGCTCTTTCCAGGTGGGTTTTTCCCCTTTCTTTGTATTCCAGCATTTAGTAGAATGCCTGGAACACAGTGTAACAACAATCTGGCTAGCAGCTACTGTGGCTGTGTAAAAGCAACAACAACCAGCACACAGAAGACCGCTAACATGGGTTCTTTGATCTGCTTTATTAAGGAAAGTAATGTTAAGGGTTAACAATCTTACTTTAATCACACATACAAATATAACTCATGTAGTTGAGAAGGAAAAGCCAGCAACCTGAACTTCAGAGAAAATACAAACATACACAATATAAACAGACCAAATCACAATTCATAGTTACCATGAAAGCATCAACATTTGGGTTGACAAGGCGGGGGTGGGGCTGTTAAAGCAGCTGCCCAGAGTCCCATGCCACTCTTCCAGTGACTGAGAGCCCCAAGGGAAGATGATAACCTCTTGAGTTTATATATTCTGTTCAGGGTCAAAGGGTATGACAGCATGCAACTCACCCATGTGACCTAAAAGCGTCACAAACATGTGTCTTAAACCCATGTGGCATAGGCTTTCCCTTGAGGCAAGGAGGTCATCAAAGACTCCTGATTTAATCAAAGAAACAAAGGTCAGACTCTTCAAGGGCACTTGATTAAATAAGTGCTAAAAGAGAAAACAGTAAAAAAAAAAGTCCCACCTTAATTACCAATATACATCGTAAGTGTATTAAATGCTTTTTAAAATTTGACTTGACTCCATCCATGATCATGAACCAAGGCAGACTGAGGTGTATATGATATAAACAGTTTCAACCATAATAAGAAATCCCAGGTTTCAAATAGCTAATTTCAATGCCCCAAAATGTAAATTTGTGCTTTTGCACAAACAAAACCAATGCAACTAGACTAAAAAAAGAAGCTATAGACTGGGAGGAAAAAATCTTTGACAAAAGGCTGACATCCAAAAATGCATAGGGAATTGACACAAAGACATCAGACTAAGAATCCCTCCTCAATAAAAACATTTTTCAAAAGACAGAATGAAACCCATCAGCTCCAAATCACAAATAATAACAGAACTGCAAATGAAAGCAACTCAAGGCTTCTCCACAAAGCCATTGTTTTCAAGGATGAAGAAAGACTGAGTTGGGGGAGAGGGGCAGTGAGAAATCAGGAGTGTTAACACAGCATTGACAGAGCTTCCACTTGGCCCATCATTCTGGAAAACAGCTGGGAATTTGGAGAGAAAATAACCTTGATACAATAATTTCATTGCTGACCTTATATCTCAAGATTATGCACAGGACGTTCCCATACTGAATACATATTTTGTAAAAAAGTTGTTAGCAGCACTTTCTGTAAAATCAAGAAATGACAGACAAATGAGGTGACCTCTGATCTGGAAGGGCTGGACTGACTGCATAGTATATGATGTGGGAACTGGAACTGGACCTGGTACAGCAGCAGAGCAGGCTGGCACTTTTTTTCTGACAGTACATCTTTTCTGCTTATTTTCATTAGTGTGGGTTTATAATATTTCTCCTTTTTTGCACTTAATAGTATTTTTTCCAATTACACATAAAGGTATTTTGTGACACATTTATTTTTGTAAGATTTTGAGTTCCAAATTTTTTGCCCTCCCTCCCTTCGCTCCCCCCTTCCCATGACAGCAAGCAATCTAATACAGATTATACACGTACAATCATGTTAAACATATTTCTTGTGAAAGAAGAATCAGAACAAAAGAGGAAAACCATGAGGAAAAAAAAACAAAAGTGAAAACAGTCTGTTTCAATCTGCATTCAGACTCCATTGTTCTTTCTGTGGATGTGGATCACTTTTTCCATCATGAGTCTTTTAGAGTTGTCTTAGATCCTTGCATTGCTGAGAAGACCTATGTGTCAAAGTCAGTCATCACACAATGTGGCTGTTACTGTATACAGCGTTCTCCTGGTTCTGCTCACTTCACTCTGCATCAATTCATGTAAGTCTTTCCAGGCTTTTCTGAAGTCCCCCTGCTCATCATTTCTTATGGAACAATAGTATTCATTACCTTTATGTACCGCAACTTTTTCAGTCATTCCCCAATTGATGGGCATCCCTTTAATTTCCAATTCTTTGCAACCACAAAAAGAGCTGCTATAAATACTTTCGTACATGTGAATCCTTTTCCCTTTTTATGATCTCTTTGGGATACAGACCTAAAAGTGGTATTGCTGGATCAAAGGGTATGCACAGTTTTATAGCCCTTTGGGCATAGTTCCAAATTGCTGTCCAGAATGATTGGATCACTTCACAACTCCACCAACAATGCATTAGCGTTCCAATTTTCCCACATATTCTCCTACATTTATCATTTTCCTGTTTTGTCATATTAGCCAATCTGATAGGTGTGAAGTGGTACCTCAGAGTTGTCTTAATTTGCATTTCTCTAATCAATAATGATTTAGAGCATTTCTTCATACAGCTATGGATAGCTTTAATTTCTTCATCTGAAAACTGCCTGTTCATATCCTTTGATATGATCATTTCCCAATTGGGGAAGGGTGGCGTTTTCTCTAGAGAGAGCTGCCTAGATGCCAGTGTTGAGAAATGAGGTGAGCTACCCAGGCTTGCATGGGTCCTGGGCAGGCCTCGAAGCCAGGTCCTCCTGCCTCCAGGGCCAGCTGTCCACCCCATCCCAATGCTGCCCATTTTTCCCCTTTCCTTATCAAAGTAATGAAATATTATTGTACCACAAGGAAGAAATCAGAGGAACCCAGAGAAACAGGAGATGGTTTGTACGAACCAGTAGAGAGCAAAGTTTAACCAAGACAACAATATGTGAATTAAGATGATAGTGTAACAATATGCAAAACACAAACTGAGACATTGGTAGACAACAGAACTCAGAAAAAAT
The DNA here is from genome assembly GCF_011100635.1 of Trichosurus vulpecula. Classification (NCBI taxonomy): domain Eukaryota; kingdom Metazoa; phylum Chordata; class Mammalia; order Diprotodontia; family Phalangeridae; genus Trichosurus; species Trichosurus vulpecula. The sequence continues at coordinate 276,240,011 of NC_050578.1, read as the reverse complement.
TCAGTGTTTAATATCGATTCCAGGTGAATGACCTTGAAACACTTTCCTGTTGGCAGAGAGGTGGTGGACCACAGGTGGGGGTTGTTACATACTCCATCGGCTGTGGTTTCTGTATCATAGGGTTTGGCCTACACACACGCACACACAGACACAGACACACAGACACACACACACTATTTATCTATATATATGGATAAAGTGGGGGAATAATTGGGAAATAAATGTAGTGTAAAAAATAAACATTTGTAGGTAAAATTAAAAAAAGAAATCCTCTATCTTCCCCCTCCAATCTGACTGCCCAGGTTACCTATGGCATCATCCTTACAGAGTCTCTCTCTGTAAGAAAGCAGCTCAGTGACTCCCCACCAGGAGTATTGTGGCCAACGCCCCATATTTTAGGAAGGATATTGCTGAGTGGGCATCCATCAGAAAGGCACAAGTGGGTGGTGGAGGGCTCTGAGTCCACGAGGGTCAGTTGAAGCAACTGGGTTTGTTCAGCCTGGAGCAGAGAAGGGGGTGGGCAAGATGCCAAGCTGAGCTGCCTTCCAAGGCCCAGCAGGCTGTCATGGGCCAGAAGCTAAGGACAGACTTGCCCTTCTAGGCCCCAGAGGGTAGAACCAGCAAGGGGTGGAAGCTCAAAGGGGTTGACTTAAGCTGGAGGTCTGGAAAATTTCCCAACCACGACAGGAACCATCTCAAAATTGAATAGGCTGTTGTGAAAGGTAATGAGTTCCCCAACACAGGAGGGCTTCAAGCCAAGCCTGGGTGAGCACTGGTAGGGGATGCCCGACTCTCTGTGACCCCCTCTGGGGTTTTCTTGACAGAGATACTGGAGAGTTTTGCCATTTTCTTCTCCAGCTCATTTGACAGATAAGGAAACTGAGGCAAAGAGGGTTAAGTGATTGGGCCAGGTTCACACAGCTAGTAAGTGTCTGAGGCCAGACGGGAAGTCACAGAAAGGAGTCTTCCTGACTCCAGACCTAGCTGCCCCAATAGGAGACGTATGGATTGGGTTAACTGGCCTTTGGGCTGCCTTCCAATTCTGAGAGTCTGTGAATTAACTCCAGTGTGAGAGCGCTCACTTCAAGATGGGAGGGGGCGGCACATAGCGGGGCTCATTGGCCCCCTGGATTCCTCTGATTTCTGAGGCGGTTAGACTGGGTGATCGTCCCAATCCCTTCTGAGCCCAGTGTCAGGAAGACCTGGGTTCAAATCTAACCTCAGACACAGCCTAGCGGTGTGACCTTGGCCAAGTCACTTAACCCCTCTGCCTTAGTGTCTTCATCCATAAAACGGAGTAATAACACCACCTGCTTCACAGGGTTGTGAAAATCAAACGTGAAAATGTCCGTGGAGAGCTTTGCCCGCCTTCAGATGCTAAGTGCTGGCTGTTCCTGTTCTGGGGATGGTGGTGGGGAGTGGGCACTGACTCTGGCTGGCCTGGAGGGGATTCCTGAGCTCCCCTTCTCTTCCTCGTTCCTTGGCCCTTGGCAGGGGGAGCCCTGGTTTGGTCTTGGCTTCAGGGGAGACAGACTCTGCCTTCTGAGAGCTTAGACTCCCACCCCAAAGATGAACACTAGGGGTCAGATCTTCCTTGGGGGCTGGGGGGGGGTCACTCAAGTAAGAAGCAGCAGGCCCAGCTTCAGCTCTTTCCACTGCACAAGCACAGGGCACAAAGACGCCTTAAAGCTCAATCGGTGGACAAGCATTTATTAAGCACCTACTGTATGCCAGGCACGGAGACTGAGGAAATTTAAAAAAATGGAGCCATCCCTGCTCCCAGGGAGTGTGACCTTCTTCCTCAGGGAGACAATGCATGCACACATCTAAGTCACGCAGATAACATACATTACATATTAGTTTGGGGTGGGCGGGGCCCATGAGGCAGGGAAAGGTTTTGGGAAGATGTGCTGAGTCTAGAAGGCAGTGGGCGAGTCTCTGGGACTCAGTTTTCTTATCTGTAAAGGGGGACGACCTCTAAGAGCCTTTCTAGTTCTAAATTTATGTGCCTGGGTGTGTGTGTGTGTGAGAGAGAGAGAGACAGAGACAGAGAAAGAGAGATACCCCTACTCGACTGGAAGCTCTATGAGGGCAGGGGTCCATCTTAATCCAACTCTGTCCCCCCATGCCCGTCCCAGGGCTCTGCCCACTCAGTGCCCATCGGTGTTTGCTAAATCGGAAGCCAACCTCAACCCTCCAGGCCAAGATCTTCCTGCTGACCTTGGGGGCTTGGGGCTCCGGGGCCAAGGACGGAAGGACCTCGAGGTAGACAGAGACTAACAAGTACCGGACACTCACTTGCTGCCCTCCCTCGGACCCTTTCTCTGGGCTCAGGTCAAACAGGGACCAAAAGAGGAGGTGGGGTCGGTCCCGCCCGGGTAGGGGAGGGACGGCGGGGAGTAGGCACTGGTAGGGACCCTCGCTCCTTTCCCCAAAACTCCTGCCGCGCGATGGGCTTCCAAGGGACCCGGGCAGAAAAATGAGTGCGGGGCGGGCGGAAAAGGTGAGCGACGAGGATGGGATTCGAACCCACGCGTGCAGAGCACAATGGATTAGCAGTCCATCGCCTTAACCACTCGGCCACCTCGTCCCGCCGTGGGCTTGTTATTCTGCGCAGCCCCTTGTCCCTGCGCCCGGCGGCGGCGCGCACTGCGGCAGCCTCATCTTCTTCATGCCCCGGCTTCCCGGACCCCGCACGGCGGGAGGGCAGCGCCCGAGCTCCTGTCCCGGCCGAGCGGGCGATTTTGAATGCGAGGACGGCGGGAGAGGGGCCTCCGGGAGGAGCTCGCCACCTCGCTTCCTGCCCCACGCTGGCCAGCGGGTGACCGGGGAACGTCCCGCCCGCCGCGGGCCTCTGTGGACCGCTGCGGGCACGTCCCCTCCTCCCACGGAAAGATTGCAGCGGGGGCGCAAACGAGGGGGGAGGATCTGCAGACTGGGGTGCAGGTGTCGGGGTGTCCTTCCACGGTCACATTTGTTTGCGACTCCAGCATCGCGCGCGCTGTGCCCTCCCTCCCTAGCGGGGTGGACATTGCCCCCGCAAAGTGGGCTTGCAGATGGCATTCCCAGGGCAGCCGGGGACAGCACGCTGCCGGAGGTGCTCACCGGGAGCTGCAAGCTTCCCCTCCCTCAGAACTCCCAGAGACAGCGGCCGCTCCCTCCCTCCTTTCTTGTTGCCAGGGCGCAAGGCACAGGGCGCGCTTTCCGGCCCGCCACGAGGTGCCTTATTGCCCTCCAGAAATGTCGGATTTGCAAAGCCGGCAGCGGCGCCCCTCCCCCTCGTTTCTCTGAGAACCAGGGCATCATATGCACCGCCCCCCCCCCCCCCCCCCCGCACATCTAGACCTAAGCGCACGTGGGCCGGAGCAGCCGCAGCCGAAGCCGCAGCAGCCCGGCTCGCCGCGGGGGGCGGGCGGCTGCAGTGCGTCCTCCCGCTGGGCAGAGGGCGAGCGCGCGCTCCCAGCCGGCTCCGCAGTGCCCCACCGGCCGCAGCTGCAGTAGCGGGGACGGCGGCGGGGGCGGCGGCAGCAGCAGCGTCCGCGCCGCGCTCCGCTCGGCCCGGCTCGGCCTCCTCGCTCGGCTCCTCGCCTCCTCCCCTCCCCCTCCGGGGCCGGGCGGCGCGCGATGCCCAACCCGCTGGCGGTGGCGGCGGCGGCGGCGGGCGGCGGGCACGCGGCGGGCCGCTGCTCGGCCTACAAGCTGGCGCTGGCCGCGCTGCTGGCCGTGGCGCTGCTGCAGTTCGTCTACCTGTCGCTGCTGGCCGGGCTGCACGGGCGCGAGCAGCGGCGCCGCTACGGGCAGCTCTTCCCAGGCGGGGCGGCCCTGGGCGCCAGCCTGCAGCGCCGCGCCGCCGAGAGCGCCAAGGAGCAGCTGCGGGCCGTGCTGGCGGCCGGGGGCGCCCTGGACGCCAGCGGCGACTACCGCGTGTACCGGCACGTGCTGGGGGACCCCTCGCGCCGGCCGCGCGACGCCCTGCTGCTGGCCACCCACGCCAGCCTTAGCAACCTGGGCCACGTGGGCACGCTGCTGGAGCGCTGGGCCGGACCCCTGGCCGTGGCCGTGTTCGCGGCGCGGCCGGACGAGGCGCAGCTGGCCACGGTGCTGACCTACGCGCTGGGCGCGCTCTGCACGCAGGCCGTGCGCGACCGGCTCACCATGCATCTGGTGTGCCCGGCACGCACCGAAGCCGCAGTGCCAGACCCCCGCGAGCCGGGCGAGTTCGCGCGCATCAGCAGCTGCACCGACGTGTTCACGAGCCTGGGTGCCCGAAGCCGCTCGGGCCGCAACTACGCGCTGGCCACCAACGTCTCCTACCCCAACAACCTGCTTCGAAACGTGGCCCGAGAGGGCGCCGGCCACGCCCTCGTCGTGGACGTGGACATGGTGCCCAGCGAGGGGCTTTGGACCGGCCTCCTGGAGCTGCTGGCCCTGGGCGAGGGCAGGGCGGGCCGGGCGCTAGTAGTGCCGGCCTTCGAGATCCGCCAGGGGGTCCGGGTCCCCCGAACCAAGATCGAGCTGATGCGTTTCCTTAAGATGGGACATGTGCGCCCATTCTATGCTGAACTGTGTCCCCGATGCCAAGCCCCCACCAACTACTCTCGATGGCTCACCCTGCCCCCAGGGGGACCCCTGCGCCCTGCCTACCGGGTGACCTGGCAGGACCCCTGGGAGCCCTTCTATGTAGCCGGAGGCGGTGTGCCCTCCTACGATGAGAGGTTTCGGCAGTATGGCTTCAACCGCATCAGCCAGGTGCCGGTCCCTCTCTCCCTGGAGTGGGAGGGAAGGGGCTGAAGGAAGGTGTCTGGTAAGAGCTGAAGCGGGGTGTCAGGAGGGTAACCACCACCAGTTTAACCTTTTGCCCTCCCCCCTTCCCTTGCAGGCCTGTGAGCTCCACGTGGCAGGCTATGAGTTTGAGGTGCTGAATGATGCCTTCCTGGTCCACAAGGGCTTCAAGATGCCAGGGGATTTCCACCCCCAGAAGGAGGCAGAGAATCAACGGAACAAAATCCTCTTCCGCCAGTTCAAACAGGAGTTGAAGACGAAGTACCCAGACTCTCCCAGGAGATGCTGAGCTGCTGACCCACCTAGGAGCAGCCTCCAAAGGCAGGGCTGGGGCCTTTGGCTCTTCAGGTTCCCCCCTCAAGCCTGTGGGAGGCAAGAGGGGCTAACCCAGTCCTTCACCCTGGGGGTGGGCCTTTTTTAGGTGGGTGATGAGCACTGATGTGACAAAGCCAAGAGGTAAGATTCCATGGGGGGTGGGGGACAGGAAGGGATTTGGAAAGGGAGTGGGAACTTTGGGGGAAGAAATCAGGAAGCTTGAATCGTGGTTCAGAGATAGTTGCCAAAAGTCCTTCTCATTCTGCATATCCCTAAGTCCCTGCCCTTTGTCTCCACCGCTTATCCTTGGGCCAGAGGACTAAGGTCCCTTTCACCTCTGAATCTGATAGTTTAAGGGAAAGAGGGAGGTTGGGAGTCCTGGACGCCAGCCCCAGCCCTACCTCGGACTTGCTGTGTGACCCCCGAGTCTCACTTTACATGTCTGTAAAAGGAGAGAATTGGACTAGGAGAGAGTGCCAGTTCTAAGCTTTGTTGTCTGTGACTGGCACAGCCCTGGGAATCAGGACGGGTGGGGAGAGAGCTCCCTTGGTGAGAGGAAACCCCCATCCCAAATAGGTGCGGAGCCAGGAACGTTGACTTGGATACAATATGCCAATAAACCAGTGTTCCCGTGGACCGGCGTGTCTCGGTGGTGTTCCCTTCCGGCATCAGCGTGAACATTTGAAGTCATGACAGACCCAGGGTCTGAGCAGACCACTTTGGGGCCTCAGTTTCCTCGTCTGTTAAATGGCAGTAATAATTATGCGTGTAGTGTTTTATCTTCCCGGGTTGTTGTGAGACCCAAAAGAGACTGACTTCATAAGGTGCGGTACAAACGCTAAAGTCCTATGTAACTGTGGATATGTTTCTTTATTGCGTCCCTTCCCCCCTAGGAACCTTGGTTTCCCCGTCCGTACAAAGCCAGTAATAGCCTTAGAGGGCGGTGGGAGTGGCAGCTGCTCTAGCCCGTTTGCCCAGGGCTCGGAGGTTCGGGCCTGGACGGGCCCTGGGGCTGCAGTCCCAGAGCGCACTAAGGAAGAGGAAAATTCCCACGGTCCTGCACCACTTGCAAGTTGAAAGGCCAGGGGAGCGTTCCCGGTTGCTATGGAAACGTGGCGCGCCGGCAGCGTCCCAGAGTCCCTCGCGGCTCGGCGCTCTTTGATGACCTACAAACTGTGGGTTCCCGCTCGCTCCTCGGGGGCGGAGTCCGGTGTGCTCGGTCCCACCCTGGGGGTGGGGCCCGGAGCGGGACTTCCGGGACACGGCCGGCTGCCGGCTGCGTCTGTCGCGTCCCCCGGCACCGGCCGCCCCCCCCCGCCCCCGCCCCGGAGCAGCCGTCTGGATCCGGGACCCCCAGCGAAAGGTTCGTCCCGGCCGCGCCCCCCGCCCCTCCCCGCGGCGCGAGTGGTGGTAGCGTCCGCCCGGACGGGTTCCATGGGCTCGGACCGGACCATTGCTCTGGGCGGGGGGAGCGTGGTCATGAATCCCTGGGCACCCGGCGCGGGGGGGGATCCCCTGGGCCTCTCTGAGCCTCAGTGTCCTCTGTTAAACGGTCCTCCCCGGCTGCGCCTGAGGCTGCCGTCCCACGTTGGCTCCGTGCTGGGGGCACCCCGGACGGCCTGGAGGCTTCGGACGCTCCCCGCCCGCGCCCCGCTCCGCGCTGGACGTCGGGATTACTCCGGGCTAGGGTTAATTCCCTGAGTTGATTAAGCGCCGGCCCTGCCCTCCGGGGGCTTAAGATCTGCTGACTCTAGGAGGCTAAAAAGGGGAGGGGGCCCAGGGCAGGGCAGCAGGCTGAGCGGGCCCCCTCCGGAAATGGAGTCTTGCTGTTGCACCCCGAAATCAGAGGGGTGTATATGGTTGGGGGCGGGGTCCCCGGGCCGGGGGGGAAGAAGCAGAGATGACCCCGAGGAGGGCAGCTGGGTGAGCAATGAGCCGTCTGAGCAGAGGCTTAACTGTTGACCCAGGCCTGAAGAATTTGGCTAGATTTTAGCAAAGTGTCTCCCACCTACGATTCTTGGAAAGAGAAGACACGTCTATCTGAAGCATCCAGAAGTGGCTGGAGCTAATGACCAAAAGTGATTCCCTGTCCTTGTGTCGGGGGCTGTCCAGTGGGGGACTCTAGGGATCTGGTCCAATGTTGCTTCCTGTTTTTATCAGTTACTTACATAAGTAATACAGTGCATATGATGTTTGTCCTTCAGATTTGGGGATGATCACGCTGAGAAGGATAGCTAACATAGAGGATGCCAAAGCTAGGATCCAGCATTGGGCTGAATTTAATAAGATTACATTCAGTAGGAATGAATGGAAAGTCACATGCTTGGGTCCAAAAAATCACCCCCAAGTAGGTCAGGGAACTATGGATGGACAGCAGTTGTTCCAAAAAAGATCTGGGGGCTTGGTGAAATGGAAGAACTCAAGATAAGTCAGTGGCCCGAAAAGTCATTTAAAGAGGCCCAGCCTCCAGGAGGAGGTGACCACCCCCTGGCTTCTCTCCCAGTTAAGCTAGATCTCAGGTAGACCTCCTCTACCCCCTGCTCTGCAGGATGGTGTTCAGTTCTGGGGCTGGGCCACTATTTACAAAGGATAAAGAAGGTGGAGAGTGTCCTGAGGTGGGGAGCCAGGATGGTCAAGAGCCTTGGGTCCATATCTCATAAAGGACAGTTGGGTCAGCTAATAAATTCCTATTGTGTGCCAGGCACTGTGCTAAGCGGTGGGACTAGCAATACAGACAGCTTACAGTCTAAAGGGGGAGAGGGGAGCTTGTAAGGGCCTGATGAGAAGTTCCAAAGTCCAAAATGTAGCTGGTAGAAAATGGGAGAAAAGCCCTCCCCCACCCCCTTCAGATAAGGGCCCTGGAGCCCACGGCCCTGCCCTCCAGTCCAAGGGGCCATGAGGACCAGGCAGATTCTGCCTTGCAGCATGAGATTTCCCAGAGATTGTGGCCTGGAGAAGACTGGGCCAGATCAGCCTCGTTCTTGTTCCTCTTGGCCCGAGAGGGCAAAGCCAGGAGTGGTGAGACCCGTTGAGGCTGGCGGTAAACGGGCTGCCGGGCGGGGAGGGCTTCACAAGATAGCTGGCCACTCGTCAGGTGGTTGTAGTGGGAATTCCTTCAGGGTTGGCTGGCCTGGAGGCTGCCAGCTCCCTCCCACTTCTCAGGTTCTGGACCTGCCAACACAGGTGCTCTGTGGACCTTCCCCGGGCTTAGCTTACTGAGCAGAAGTGCTCCAGGGAAACTGAGGCTCCAGACACTGGAGGTGGCCACGGCCCTGCTGACTATTAAAGATGGAGCCAGGCCTTTTCATCATTGTCCAGCATACTCTGAATTTTCCAGACAAGACCAGGCCTCCCATGGAGGACCTGAGTGAGGATTCTGCCCGGCAGCAGCTCAGGACTTTTGTGTTTACTGTTGTTCAGTCCTGCCCAGCTCCCTGGGACCGGGGTGGGGGGGGTGGTTCTTGGCAAAGATACTAGAGGGGTTAGCCATTTTCCAGATGAGGAAACTGAGGCACACAGGGTAAAGTGACCTGCCCAGGGTCACACAGGACTCCAGGCCATGAGTCCTATCCTAGCTGCTGGTACTTGACACAAGTCAAGTAAGCCGAGGAAACAGCAGGTGACTTTGGCCAGCTCTTGAGAACTAAAGAACAACCAGCTCCTTGTTCCCCCTCCTGAGGAAAGCCCCCTTTAAAATAGGAGGCTGGGAGTAGGCAGTCAGCCTCCTGCTGAGGAGAGCATTAATCAGGAAGACCCAAGTTCAGATCCAGCCTCAGACACTTACTTGCTGTGTGTGCTGTGACCCTGGGTAAGTCACTTTTGTCTGTCTCAGTTTCCTGAGCTGTAAAGTGGGTACCTGCTTCCCGGGGTTGTTGTGAAGATGGAATGACATGTTTGCAAAGTATTTGCACAGCCCCTGGCAGCAGCTGGTGCCTGCTCCAGTGCTCTGGCAAGGGTACTGTTTTCTATTAACCTTTAAGGGCACCGAAGAGCTCCTTTCTGGTCTAGAAAGGCCTTCTGCGGAAGGTGGCTTCCTGTAACTCATCTGCATGGAATCTGCCTGGATTGTGTGGGCCCCGGAGCCCCCTGGGAAGCTAGGCCCCGGCTGCTTAGATGGGGGAGCCTGGGTCTTGGATTTCTCTTTCAGAGAAGGATGGCCAAGACCCCCTTGGCCTTTCTGTGTTTTTGGTAAGGCCCTGGGACTTTTCGAATGGCATCTGCTTTACAATCCAGCTTGTTTCTGTCTTTCTCTGCAGTGTGGCTCAGCCTGGGGTCTGGGAAGAGCAGAGATTAGGTGGCTCCCAGGCTGAGCTCACCTTCTCTCAGGACAGGACTCAGGGTAGAGAGCCGGTTGCCCAGCCTGAGCCTCCCATCCTGGCTGGGGGACCACACATCCAGCTGGTTCTCTTCCCCTGCGCTGCCGCCACCCTGGTCCAGGCCCTGGGCCCCTCCCACCTGGAGGACCGATGGAGATTTCTTTGACCTTTGTCCAGCCACAGACTGGCCTGCCCACCCATCTTCATCCCCTGAGCTCCTTCTCCTCTCTTTGCCCTCGCCACAGCTGGCTGCCCCCACCCCCACATCTCCCACCTTCCCTGGTTCTCGGGGCCTCAGCGGCCTCTCCCCTTTGTCCACCCCCAGCCCCTTACCTGGAAAGGACTTTATGTGCATTGGAATGTAAGCTCCTGAGGCCAGGACCTCTTTCTGCATTTTCTCTGTAACCCTGGAACTTCCCTAATAAAGGCTGGATGGGGAAACTGAGACCCACCAGAGGTGATGTGATTAGCCCAAGGTCACAAGAATGTAGATTTCCACTCAGAAGGAGCCTGAGATGCTGTTTAGTCCAACCCTCATTTCACAGGAGAGGAAACTAAGGCAAAGGGGGCAGTGCCTTGTGAGTGTCTGAGGCAGGATTTGAACCCAGCTTTTCCAGATTCCAAGTACAGCCCTCTACCTGATGCTCCCTGCAGTCCCTGTTACATGGCAGAGCCAGGCTTTGACGCTGAGCCTGCAGAACCTCATCCAGGCCGGGCAGGGGCGTGCTGGACAGGGCTCCCCGACCCATGCAGATTGAGGAAACTGAGGCCCCCCCTTCCCTGGCTACTTTGCCTTAGCAATGACACCCACCGTCAGGAAGTCTTTCCTTCTGACCTTTGGCCCTTGCCCACCATGTGGCCTTGGGCAAGACCCTGACCCTCTCTCAGGTGGCAGCATCACTGCTGTGCCCCCTTTTGGGCCATGTGTCTGAGGTGTCAACTCATCACCGGCCTCAGAGTTGGGAGGAGTGAGACTTGGGGCTAGAAGAGACGTCAGTGACCTTGTCCAACCTTGTTATTTACAGAGCTGAATTCATCTTAGCGTATGGTTTTGTACAGCTTTACGGCTGGCAAAGTGTGCTGTGGCTGCCAGTGGTCCTAAAAGATGCCCTCTCTTCTCAGGGACCATGCCAAGCCAGCCCCTGGGCAAAGAAGCCAGGGCCATGGAGGCGGACGGGGACAGGGATGGGGACTCTGCCCCAGAGATGAACGGGCTGGAGGAGGAGGGCAGTGAGGACGAGCAGAGTGCCAGCCAGACGGAGTCTGACGGCGAGAGCTCAGGTAAGCCCCCCAGAGCCCCACCCCCACCTCGCCCAGGGTGACCCCTGTGCTTCTCCTGCTGAAGCGGACCAACTGGCCCTTTATCCCACAGAAATGGACGATGAGGACTGTGAGCGTCGCCGGGTCGAGTGCCTCGATGAGATGTCTGACCTGGAGAAGCAGTTCTCGGAACTCAAGGAGAAGTGAGTTTGGGGAGCTGTCTCCCTGCTCCCCTTTCAAAGCCTGGCATTCTTGGAGCTGAGCTGACCCCCGAGGCTGGCCACTATGCTAGTGGAACCTTGCCCTGGCAAGATAAGCAGGGTTGGGAGACATGGGTCTGAGTTCTGACCCTGCCACTAACTTTATAGGGGACCTTGGGCCTCAGTTTCTCCCCCTGTCAAATGAGATGGTAGAGGTGGATGGCATTCTGACTCTTGTCACTCAGGCTGTTCAAGGAACGGTTGAGCCAGGTGCGTTTCCGGCTCGAGGAGGTTGGGGCCGAGCGTGCCCCTGAGTACACCGAGCCCCTTGGGGGGCTGCAGCAGAGTCTCAAGATTCGAATTCAGGTGGCAGGTGAGTGGCCTGCCCCTGGGTCCCCAGGGAACTGTTCCTTTCATCCTGTCCCCACCGCCCACTTCTTTGGGTCCTACCCACTCCCCTCCCCACCCCCGCAAGGCCTACTCTTTCTCTTTCCCAGGCATCTACAAGGGTTTCTGTCTAGATGTGATCAGGAACAAGTATGAGTGTGAACTTCAGGGAGCCCGGCAGCACCTGGAGGTGAGTGGGAAGGGGGTTGAGCCAGCCTGGAGGCAGGGGCGCTGCCCCCCAAGCCCAACCGTCGTCCTCCTTTTCAGAGCGAGCGGCTGCTGCTGTATGATGCCCTCCAGGGGGAGCTCCAAGAGCGGATTCAGCGGCTGGAGGAGGACCGCCAGAGCATGGACATCAACTCTGGTGAGGCAGGGAGGGGGTGGCTGGGGGGAGGGGCATGCCGGCCTGGGGAGGGGGGCTGCTGACCCTGCCTCTCTGGCACAGAATGGTGGGATGACAAGGTGCACCCGAAGGGGAGCTCGAGATCTTGGGAGGCCCTGCAGTCGGGCAAGCGGAAGAAGGCACCACTGGTCTCTGGTATCCTTACACTAGAGGGGCCCTGGGGCTAGCTGCGGGCTCCACCCCAGCGGCGGAGACCCCAGAGAGGCAGGGAGGCGACTGTGCCACCCTGGAGGGGTGTCTGCAGGGAGGGCAGGGCCCACACCTGGAAGGAATCTTAGGGGCCTCTTGCTGTGTGTGGGTCAGAAAAGGCTGGGCCCAAAGGACAGAGGCCGAGCTCAAACCTGGGTCATCTACACAGCCTCAGCAGAGGCAGTGTGGGGCTCAGGGGATTGGGGCCACCTGGAGTCTTGCATTCTGTAGGACCTGTTCAGGGCCTGTCTCTGACACATCCTGGCTGTCCCACCCTGGGCAAGTCAGTCACTGCTTTAGGCCCAAGGCCATCCTGGGCTGTATCAGCATCCTTCCTCAAAGGAATCATAGGCCTGGACCAAAAAACTGTACACCTGCCTTAGAGCGGTTGTGGGGGATGTGCCATGTGACATCAGAGCACTGGAGAGGAGACAAGTGATTCACCAAGCACACACGGGGCACCCATTGTGTGCCCGGACTGCAGGTCCAAATTGTCTTTGCCTCTGGGGAGCTTTAAGTCCGGAAAAAAGCCCCCATGAGGATGTTGGAATCAGAAAGGGACATGGCCCCAGGGCCTTGGAAGGAGCAGGACTTCCGTTGGTGGCATGGGAGGAGGCTGGAGACACAGGCTTCCATACTGGCAGGGCCCCTTTAAATGCCAAGCAGATGGAGCAGTTGTACGTGGTTCTCAGTGTAATCTGGAGTCACTGGCACTTCCTGAGCTGGGACTGCCTGGTCAGCTCCAGGCCATGGGAGGATGCCTTGGAGCCCTGTGGGCAGGGAGGAGTTTAGAAGCCCTAGGTCCAGGGTAGGATCAGCTTAGAGGCCAGGGATGTGGCCCTGACTGGCTTGGGGGGTGGGGTGGGGGTGGGCTCCATACACAAGTGATGATAATCCAGATGGCATGGAGCATGGCGAGGGGAAGGGCAGTGCCAGTGTAGGTGGTTAGACCTGGCTTCTGGTTTCCTTGACCCAGCCCCTTTCCAGGTCCTTATATTGTCTACATGCTGGAGGATATGGACATTCTGGAGGACTGGACGGCCATTAAGAAGGTAGGCTGATGAGGAGGGTGGCCAGGGGTAGAGTAGATGACCGCAGCATTGACTTCTCTCATCTGGCACCTTTCCAATGGCACTTGTGCTCCCTTAGGGCTTTCTTAGGAGAGGCCATCTGTGACACAGTCTTCCAAGGGCCGGGCACAATCCCTGCCCCTGGGGAGGGATCAGGGAGTGGCAGCAGCCAGGAAGCAAGGCCTAGATCTGAGCCAGATAAGGTACCCGGTTCCAGGGCAGAGTCCAGGTGTCCTTTGGGAAGAGGATCTATGTGCATTGGCTGGAGTGTTTTGGGGATTGAGGAAGCAGGGCTGGCCTCAGAGTCAGGACTTTGCCACCGATAGCCTGGTGGCTGTTGTCATTCACAGATACACATTCGGTGCCACCTGGGTGCCAGGCACCATGCAAAGCACTGGGGTCCCTGCCCTCCCCAGCTCCTGGTCTAGTGGGAGATAAATGGGGGTGATCAGAGAAGAAAGGCCCTCGAGCTAAGGAGGACCAGAGAGACTTCCCATAGGGCTTGTGCAGAGACTAGAGGGGAGCCAGGAAGCAGAGCTGGAGAGGGAGCATCCCAGTGGGAGTGGGGGGACAGCCAGTGAAAACACCCAGAATGGGGAGATGGATAACCAGGAGGCCGGAGTCAAGACAGGAAAGGTGGGAGGGGGCTTGGAGTGTTCTGTAGGTGCTTCTGCTACTGATAGGGACCTGCTGGAGTTTAGTGGGGGAGGTGACATGGTCAGACCTGTGCTTTAGGAAGATGACTGGAGTGGGGGGAGACCTGAGGCAGGAAGGCCTCCCAGTAGCCATTGCAATAGTGCAGGGGTGAGGGGATGCGGGTCTGTGCCAGGCCGGGAGCTGTGTCAGGGGAGAGAAGGGCGAGGATTCTGGAAATGTTTGAGGAGGTAGAATCGAGAGGACCCAGCGAAGGGGGTCTGTTGAGTGAATGGAATGGAAGGGGTGTGGAGAGGGTACTCTCCATGTGAGGGTGGGGCTCAGCTTGGCTAGGGCTGGAGAAACCCGAGAATCAGCTGCATGGAGGTGACCACTGGATCCATGGGAACCGAAGATCGGTCTACTGGGGAGGAGGGAGCTCTCATCAGTGGCCTCCATGGTTCCAGTAGCGTCTGAGCTTGATGCAAGACCCCTGAAAGGCTGGAATGGATGGGTTTGAGGGAGCTGCCATGATGTGTGGTAGAGCCCGTGGAGGAGGGAGGGGCTGCTGGAGATGACATCACTGGTGGCGGCCCCAGGTGGCTCCATTTTATGATGTCCACTGGCGGCTGCAGATAGTAGGAGGGCCTGGGAAGGTGCAATCTGCCATACTCAGTGGGGTGTGAAGCAGGACTGACCGAAGGGTCAAGATAGGGAGGGGGGAGGAAAAAGCCAGTGTAGGGATGACAGCCCAAGAAAGAACCAAGGGGGAGAGGGACCTGGTGATGAGGCAGAAGGAAGACAGACTCGTGGCCAATGAGGAGGTCAAGGGTGTGACCGTCTGTGTCAGAGATGTGGAGTCCTTGAAGGGGTTGCACCCTTCTGCCCCAAGGGTGAAGGGGAGCCCTTGGCGGGACCTCTGCTTCCCCTGTCCTACCTAGGAGCCCCTCTTTAGAAAGCCATTGGGGTAGGAGTCCAAGGCCCTGGGTTCAAATTTCAGCTCTCAAGTTTGCTTCCTGGGCCCAGCACTCAACTCTTATTTGTAAAATGTGGTAGCAGCCTGCCTAGCTGGCCTCAAGTCCCATAATCCCCAGCCCAGGAAGGATCAGAGATGAGGGGGAAGAGGAGGAAGTGTGCTTGCTTGGAGACAGCCTGGGAGCAGGGCACTTTTTCTTCTCTCCCCCAGGCTAAGGTGGCTGTGTCCCCACAGAAGAGGAAACCTGAGGGTAAGGGCAGAAATGGCCTCTGCAGGGCTACCCATCCCCCTCTTCACGGGGGTAGGGGGTGGGAACTGGAGGTGGGCTGGGGTCCTACTGAAAATGTCAGGGGAAGAGAGGAAGGGGGTTTGTTGGGTCTCTAGCCGTGACCCTGGTTGGCCACCAAGCCATCCAACCTTGCATGTGCCACCTTGGGCTCCTTTGGTCCTCAGATTGGGGTTGCCCTGAAGGCTCTATTTGAGGCTGCTGGCCCTCCTGCCTGGGGCATCTGCACAGCCCTGCTGGGCCCACCTACACATGCCCCCAGGGCTGAGCTGCCTCTCTGTCCTGCAGAAGGCCCACCTTCTTGGCCTGGGGCATCCACCCTCTCACCCAGGTGGGATGCCCACAGCCGATTTCATGTCTTCTAGCCCCTGAAGGTCAGACAAGCTGCAGCCATGGCCTGACTGGACACCTGGGGCTCCTAGACCGGCTCCTGGGCTCACCAGCCACCAGATGACCCCATGGCCTGGCCTCCACCAGCCTTTCCTCCACCGTCTGGCCTCTTGACAGCTGGGTTGCTACCAGGCTCCAGATGCAGAGCTGAAACCAGTCCCCAAACATCGGGGACTATTGGGTCCCCTGTCACTTTCTCCCAGAGCCAGTAGACTCTTAGAATGGCCCAGTGACAGCCAGCCTTTGCTACCCCAGCCCAGGGGTCACTGGAAGCCGTCCTGTTGACCTGAGGCTGCTAGGGGTAGGGGCCCGGGGCCAGCTGAATCTCTGCTGTCCCTTAAATGACATATTTTTGGATTGAGAACGAAGGAACCCAAGTTTTCCTAGGGTCCTGGGGATTAGAATCATGGTAACATAATTAAAATTTAATAATTAAAACAACTGTGCACTGCTTCTTGTGTACCTGTCCCCCACCCTCTACCATCTCGGCTGGGAGGCCCTAATGAGGCTTCCCACTTTGGCAGGGGCAGGAAGGCCCACCTCCTCCTGGAAGGACATCCCCTGCTGGTAGCAAGATCCAGAAAGGCCTCTCAAGACCCTGATGCCCGTGGGCTGGGGAATGGTGGTACTAATCTGGTGTCCTGAGCTGTCGGCAATGGGCATGACCTCTGTCTGCCAGCTGGCACTCTGAGGAGCCGGCTAGAATCCCAGCTCTTGGCTACTTAGGCCTACGTGAGCCCAGACAAACCAGGGACTCTGGACATCAGGCTTCCCATTAGTAAAATGGATGAGGAGCAGATCCCTGATTGACCTTAGAGGGTCAGACAGGCTCCTGACAGAGGAGGACAGGATGGAACCTCATCTCATCCTAGGTGTCTCCTGCTCCTTCTCCCTCAGGATTCATCACAGATTAAAGGAGCCCCCTGCTCCTAGGACCTGCCAGCTCCATCCAGATGAAGAAAAGACAATACCCCAGGCTCACACTGAGGGCCACAGAAAGGCGGCCCAGTGACAAAGTACTGGGCCTCCAGTCAATATCCGAGTCCAAATATGCCCTCAGATGGTCACTGACTGTGTGACCCGGGGAAAGTCATTTAACTTCGGTCTGCCTCAGTTTCTTCAACTGTGAAATAGGAAGAATAGCACCTGTCTCACAAGGGATATTTGTAAAGCGCTTAGCACAGCACCTGGCACGCAGTAGGCGCTTAATACTTGTTCTGAACCCTTCCCCCCAACAAAAGGTGGGATCTGAGCCCTACTCCTCTGACTGCAAACGCCTACTCTGGCCCACTGCTCCCTGGTGCCTCTAAATCCTGTGACCAGTGAGAGGCCCCAGCTGGAGGCAGGGCAGGGCGGCTCAGGAATGTGGGCCCTGGGAGGAGCCGCTTCCAGGGTCACGTGTCTACCTGCCCCAGCCCAGCTAGACCCAAGGAAGGATCCGGGTGGGCGGGGAGAAAGCAGAGAGGCCCCAGCTGGGCCATGCACTGATGACCTCAGAGCCAGGCTTCCCCGTCCTCCTTCAATGCTGTCAGTACCACCCCCAGAAAAAGGGGGCGGTTACCATGGCAACGATGTGGGGGAAATGCAGCCTCCTCTCACCATGGCAACCTAAGATCTACAAGCAGAGATGCTGGGGGGAAGCCAGTCCGTGACCATGAGGGGGCACTCTCATCCCAGGGGGAGGGGGGCTGAACCCAAGGACAGGCAGAATGGTGCCCTATGGGTGAGTCACCGGACCCTGCGTGGGCCCAAGGCAGATGCCCAGCTTAATCCACTCGTGTCTGCAGGTTTGGGGGTTGGGGGAGCCCGGGATGAGAGAGCTGAGCTGAGATGCTCGGGGCACTGTGGTCCCCAGGCACCTTGGGGTGGTGAGCAGGTGGTGCCAACATGAACAGAGGCAGCTGGTATCGCGTGGGCCCAGGAGGGGTGCTGTGGGCAGACAAGAGTTAACATGTTGGGGTGTGCCAGGACTGAGCTCCTTTCAGGAAGTGTTACTCACTGGGAATGTGACTGCGCCTTCGCTCGGGGCCCTAGATTCTTAGTCTTGAGAGGAGGGAAAAGGGGCTCTGGAGAGCCCTCTGCCAACCATGGAGCTCTCTGGGGAAGCCTCTGGCACTGGCCTCCTGCCCCCCACCAGGGCCAGCTCTGCCTCCAGGTACTTGCCCCAAGAAAAGTTGGGGAAGTTGGTGTGTGTGCATGAGAGTGTGCGTGTGTGTGTGTGCGTGTGAGTGTGAGTGCACGCGTGCGCACAAGGGTGCATGTGTATGTCCTTGTATGTCTGTGTTCCTGCATGTGTGTGTCCCTGTATGTGTATGTGTCCCTTTATGTATATGTCACTGTATGTGTGTGTGTGTGTGTCCCTGTGTGTGTGTCTGTGTGTCTGTGTGTGTGTGCTGGTGAGACTGGGGTGAGGGGAAATGTTAACATGTAGGGAAGGAGGAAAAGGAGGAGAGGAGGAGATGGGACAGGGAGGGAAACTGAGGCAAGGGACACAAGGGAAGCTGGGAGGGAAGGAGAGCAGCCCCCAGAAGAGCCAGCTCCAAAGGGCTCAGGGGAAGGCCTGGCAGCCAGGAAAAGAGGTGGATGTTTCTGGGACCTACATCTCTGTCTCTTTTTTGCAGCCTGGCTGGAGACCCCATCTATGATGTCCCTGAGGCCAGGGGGGAGCATGCTGGCCAGCTCCAGGGCCCAGGGCGCACAGTGAGCCTGCGGGAGCGGCTGCTGCTCACCCAGCCTGTGTGGCTACAGCTCAGTGCCAACGCTGCGGCTGCCCTCCACGTGCTACGGAGGGAGCCCCCTGGGGTAAGGGACAACGGGTGGCCATGGGCCACTGACATCTAGGACCTTCCCCCAGAGAGAAGTTGAGGGCAGGGTGGATGTGAGGGAGAGGCCCAGGCCCCCTCTGAGCCTCACCTCTCCCCCATCAGACATTCCTGGTTCGGAAGTCCAACACCAGACAGTGTAAGGCCCTCTGTGTCCGGCTCCCTGAGGCCTCTGGACCATCCTTTGTCTCCAGCCATGACATCCGGGAAACCTCTGAGGGTGAGACTTGGTACCCAGGAGGGGGTGGGGGGGCTGACGGGAAGGAGCAGGGGGCTGCCCCTTCCCAGAATGAATGACTTCCTCTCTTGCAGCCGTCTCCCTGGAGGGCTCTGAACTCTCGTTCCCAGACCTGATCCAGCTCATTTCCACGTACTGTCTCAGTCGGTGAGCAGCTGGGTGCCCCCCAGCTCCCCACCCCGCAGTGGGGAGCACAAAGCATGCAAAACTGGCTGGGCCCAGCTCCCCAGCATCTACCTCCCCTTCTCCCCAACCAGGAAGTCCCCTGGTCCCAACTCGGACCTTCTCTGCGATAGAGTCAGGGCTCCCCTGATCCTGACTTAGAGGCTCCCCTCTGCCATCCAGGGACATCCTGCTCCTTCCTCTCCAGCTGCCCAGGGCCATCCGCAGAGCCACCACCCACAAAGAGCTAGAAGCTATATCTCACCTGGGAATGGGTATGTACCTTCTGCCTCTCTGAGCCACAGAGCCAGAAGAGGGTCCAAGTGGACCCCTTAATCTCCCCTGGCTCCCTTCTGCCCTTTAGAAAAGTGGCATTTACCCTTGGAAGAGACCTTTGGGGCGGTCTCTGAGATGGTCCAACCCCCTTGTGTTAGAGATGGTAACTGGAGCGCCACCGGGCCGATGGGGTCACAGAGCCGGTCTGTGGGCACGGGCCCATGGTGTTATCCCATGGGGAAAATGAAGCTCAGGGTTCCTGAATTCTCTCTTCCCCAGAGTTCTGGAGCTCTTCCCTGAACAGCAAGGCCCAGGGAGGCCCCTCTGCAGAGGCTCCACCAATTCCCCGACTGAAGCCTCGGTCCCCAGAGGAGCTGGACCAGGGGACTGGAGGAGCCCTTTGCTTTTTCAATCCTTTGTTTCCCGGGGATCTGGGCCCAGCCAAACGGGAGAAATTCAAAAGGAGCTTCAAGGTTCGGGTGTCCACTGAGACCTCCAGCCCATTGTCCCCCCCTGCCGTCCCACCACCCCCTGTGCCACTGCCCCCTGGGGGTCCCCCTGTCCAGATTCAAACTGGGCTCCCTCGAAGGTCACTGAGGAGGGAGAGCTCGGGGGGCTACAGGGTCCCAGGGAGTGCTGGGCCAAGCGCGCCTCCTCTCCCCTCCCTGCCCTCCCTCCGGGAAGTGGACAGCGGCTCCCCCAGCAGCTCAGAAGAGGAGGGGAGCCTGCCTGGGAGCCTGACTTCATCCCCTCGCCCGGGGCGGCAACGCCGGTTGCTTCGATCCATGAGCGATGCCTTCTGCTCCCTCCTGGCCCCAGAGAGGCAAGTGGCCCGAGCCGTGGTGGAGCTGGCCCGGGACAGACAGACGGTTACTGGGCAACTAGTACAGGACCTGCTGACCCAGGTTCGAGCTGGACCTGAAGCCCAGGAGCTGCAGAAGGTGCGGGAGGTGCTGAGCCGAGCCCAGACACTGCTGGTGGCTGAGCTGGCCCAAGAAAAGCTATTAGCTGAGGAGAGACTGGGTGAGTGGCACCCCACCAGCTCTGAGACCCCAGGCTGGTCCTCATCCCCATTGTCCCCATTCCCTAGTCCTGTCCTGCCCCTCCCCCCATGCCACCTCCCCCTCTTTCCTATTCATTTCATCCTAAAAGCTCCTATTGCAGGGCCCCATGCCCCCAGGCCATAGTGGGGCAACATGGACCTTGACTATAGGAAGCTCTGGGTTCAAATCCTAGCTGGGCCTCGGTTTCCCCCTAAAGTCTTAGATTAGGAGCCTCTAAAGGCCCAACAAGCGCTAGGTCTTTGACCCTACAATCCCCCTTCCCCTCCACCGACCTTTCCTCTTGCCTTCTCCAGAGCTGGTGATAGAGAAAGCTCTGCACCGCTCAGTGCTGAAGCCCCTCAGACCTCTCCTCCTGGCCCGCCTGAGGCTCCGCTTGGCCAAAGATGGCTCCTTGGGCCGGCTGTTGGAGGGCCTCCAGCTGGCCAGGGCACAGGGTCCAGGAGCCTTCGGAAGCTGCCTCAGTCTCCCCTCACTGTCGGAGATGGAGCGCATCCGCCAGAAGCTGCTGAAACTCCTTCGCGGCTACTCTCCCACGGCCAAGGTCACCCGCCTCCTTCAGGCCTATAAGCTGCTGTACCGGGCCCTGTGCAGCTGGGCAGGTACTGGCCTGCCCAGGCAGCCTGAGCACCTGAAGGGTGGAATCGTAGACCGGAGGGAGCTTAGGACGCAGAAAGACCCCATCAGAGTCAGGAGGGACCTTGGAGCGAGAACCGGAGCTTGGGAAAGGCTCTGAGGCCCCTGGCCCACCTAAACATCTTTGGGCCTCATCTTCCCCCAACCTATCCTGAAAGGGACCGCCGTGGCCCTGGGGGAGGGGAGTTCTTTTCCTTTGGTTCCCTGGCCCGAAGTCAATAGTCTCTCCTTCCTTACCTGTCCCGAGCCTTGTCTGGCTTCAGAATACCCACCCCCCCAACCCAGTGCAGATTAGGGCTGAAGGCCCAGTTGTCCAAAGGAGATCCCAAACCTCTCACTTTCCTGTCCTCCCAAGACCTTAAAATCCAAACAGTGGAGGTGGCTGGGCTGGCCTTCTACCTTGTGGAGCAGGGAGAGGGATGGCGACTAGAGCAGTAGCCACTGGAGTCACTGGGACTAGGGGAGAGAAGAGTGGTCGGGCCGAGAACCACCTGGCCCAGGGTCTGTTCCCCAGCCCTTGTGTGGTCCCTGAAGAGTCTGTGGGGAAGAGGGAAGGGGAGGCCCAGCCTCTCTAAGGGCCTCTCCCTCGGCAGGGGAGAACGCTGGGGCCGATGAATTCTTGCCCCTGCTCAGTGCTGTCCTGGCCCAGTGTGACCTCCCGGACCTGCTGCCTGAGACTGAATACATAACAGAACTGCTTGAGCCCAGCCTGCTCACAGGGGAGGGTAAGCTCCCCCTTCCTCCTGCCCTCCCCTCCTTCCTGCTCCGGCCAGCGTCCATCCCACACCCTCACCCGAGACCCTCTCGTCCTCAGCGGGCTACTGCCTCACCAGCTTAGCAGCCAGCCTGAGTCTGCTGGGGAGTTTGGGCCAGGCTGGCTCCCAGCCCATCAGTCCATCCCAAGAGCTCCAGCGCTCCCTCAGCCTCTGGGAACAACGAAGACTCCCTCCCACCAGGAACTTCAAGGTAACCTGAGGCTCCCACCAGGGAAGGGTAAAAGATCACAGTGGATCAGAGCTGGGAGGGATCTTAGAACAGGGAATGTCAGAGCTGGGAGGGGCCTTAGAACAGGGAATGTCAGAACTGGGAGGGACCTTAGAACAGAGAATGTCAGAACTGGGAGGGACCTTAGAACAGAGAATGTCAGAGTTGGGAGGGGCCTTAGAACAGAGAATGTCAGAGCTGGAAGAGGCCTTAGAATATGGAATGTCAGAGCTGGGAGGGCCCTTAGAACAAGGAAGGTCAGAGCTGGGAGGGACCTTAGAACAGGGAATGTCAGAACTGGGAGAAGCCTTAGAACATGGAATGTCGGAGCTGGGAGAGACCTTAGAACAGGGAATGTCAGAGCTGGGAGGGACCTTACAACATGGAATGTCAGAGCTGGGAGGGACCTTAGAACATGGAATGTCAGAACTGGGAGAAGCCTTAGAACATGGAATGTCAGAGCTGGGAGGGCCCTTAGAATATGGAATGTCAGAGCTGGGAGAAGCCTTAGAACATGGAATGTCAGAGCTGGGAGGGACCTTAGAACAGGGAATGTCAGAGCTGGGAGAAGCCTTAGAACATGGAATGTCAGAGCTGGGAGGGACCTTGGAAAGTGGAATGTCAGAGTTGGAAAGAACAGACTACGTAAGATGAGTCATGGTATAGTTGAGACTTCCAGACTTGGACTCTGAAGACCTGGGTTCGAATTCCACCTTTGACACTAGCTTAGTGACCCTACATGAATTCTTTGCCCTGCTGGGTCTCAGTTTTACTCTCTGTCAAATGGAGATGATAATACCTGCTTCATAGAGTTGTGAGGAAATCTGATAGGGTCCTAGAAACAGGAGCTCTCAGATGGGCCCAGGCCCAGCCCCCACCTCTCTCTCCCTCCTCTCCAGCCTGTCTCGTGTCCCCCACCTCCCCACTCTCTGGCTGCTTCCTCACTCCCCGGCCTGACTATTCAGCCGTGTCTCTCCCCTTCCTCCAAAACCTGCTCCCAAGACCCCCTCTTCCAGGAAGCTTTTCCTGATTCCCTCTCTGCCCCCCACGTCGTCTAGCATTATTCCCTAGCACAGACAGGGTCATAAGGTGTCAAATCTGGAAGGGACCTTAGAGAAAACTGAAGCCTAGAGACAGAAGGTCACACAGAAAGGACCCAGGAAGAATCAGTCAGTCTGGTTCTCTGGCTCCTCTGAACATGGCATCATCTCCCACCTGGGGCCTTTGCACCTGGCTCTGCCCCCCACCTGGCATGCCCTCCCTCCTCCTATTGACTCAGGCCTTGCACAGCCTCCAACAGGAAGGCCTCGGCATAGACCCTGCCTGGCTCCTGATCTGTGGGCACAGGGCATCACCCTGGGGGCCCAGGAGCCCCTGGAGGCCAGGGGCTGTGTGGGGTCTGTTTCCCCAGGGCCTGACACAGAGAATGTCCTTAAGTGCTGTCCTGGATTTAATTCTAACCTCAACCCCAAACCTGGTGCTCACTTGGATTGGAAGCTCCAGACTTGGTGCCCGGGCCTTGGGGAAAGAGACCAGATAGAAACAGCTTCCTGCCCTCAGGGAGCTTACCGTCTATTGGGGAGTCCTTGGGGGAGGGGAGCAGGGGCAGGGGCAGGCCTGTGAATCCGTGCCCAGGATAAAGCTACAACTCTGTCCAGCTCATCTATCCTTTCTGGCCCTAAAGGGATGCCTAGAGCGCTAGGTCACACAGCCAGGGTGTTCCAGGACGGAGGAAGGATTTGAACCCAGATCTTTCCAACATGGAGGGCAGCCGCCTAGTGTGTGTATATATAGCAGTTATCATTGAACCATTAGAGCAAATCCTATTTCCAGAGCACTTTCTGGAAGGTGGGCTCAGGATTGCTACCCCCATTCTCTAGATCAACAAACCGAGGCCCAGCAGGCCCAAGGGGTCTGCTGAATTCACACAGCTCAGAGCTGTCCTCGGTCCTCCTGCTGAGTCTTCCTTGCCTGCCCCACCTCCCCCCCAGTGTCCGGATCTGACAGACTGTGGGCCATTCCCCTTTCCCAGCATCTCCTTCGGGTGGCTTACCAGGACCCCATCAACGGCTGCACCTCCAAAACCTTGGCCCTGCCCCCGGGCTCCTCGGCCGCCATGCTGTGCCAGATCTGTGCCACCAAGTTCCGGGTGTCGAGGCCTGAAGCCTTTGCCCTCTTCCTGCACAATGAAAAGGGCTCCCGCCGCCTGGCCCCTGATGCCCTGCCCCATGACCTCTCCGGGCCTGGCTACCTCATCTACCGGCAGGTGGAGGGAGCCCCCAAGGCTGAGAATGCTGGACCCAGCGCTGCAGAGGAGGTTCCTGGGGCAAGGGGGGAAGCAGCAGGGCTGAAGCTGGAGAGCCAGAGCGAAGAGGGAGGTGGAGGAAAGGTTGAGGAGCCGGAGATGGGTGAGGGTGAGGGGGCAGGGGGAGCTGAGACAGAGGTGGGGAGAGGCCAAGGGGCTCCCAGGGGCCCTGAGGAGTGACCGACCGAACCAGTTGCCCGGGGCCCACGTCCACACCCGGGCTGGCACATCCTCCAAACCTGTGTGCTGTTAACCCTCTGTCATCCCTCCCCGCCCCCCCACTGCACTCACAACCACTTTTTACACCCAATTTTGGGGAAGGAAAATTGCCTTGGGGTGGGGGTAGCCAGGCCTGGAGAGTTGAGACTGCTGCTGAAAGAATGAATAAAGAAAGCATTTATTGAGCATTTGCAGTGTTTACAAAAAGAAAAGTCAGTGCCTGCCCTCAGGAAGGATGTCGCTGCCAGTCACATGGAAGAGTCAGAGGCAGGTGGAGATGGCTGAGCCCTCCTCCATAGGACCCCTACCCAGATGATGGTTCTGAGGCCTGGGGAGTCTGGGTGTTGTCGCCGCTCTCAAGGCTCTTGGGCTCAGGGTCCCAGGCAGTTCCCGTCAGGGCTGACCCAGCATGAGCCGGAACCTAAGCCCGGATATTCTGACTTCCAAGCACAGCTCCTTCCTATCCCCGTGGACCCAGCGATGCCTAGCTTCTGGGTCCAGGGTGCGCAGAGGAAGCTGGGCCCAGTGTGGGATCTGGTCCAAGCCTGAGCCCTCTCTGAGGCTTTGTGATTGCCTGGGCAGGCCTCATCAGGCTTCAGAAGGTGGGGGGTCGCCCCCAGCTCTAGCCGTCCCTCCCAAGGCCTAGTGGAATCACAGCTCCCTCAGAGGCACCAGCCATCCACCTACACCCTCTGACCCCTCCCCCCAGCCCAGAGAGGGTTAATTCTTTCCCCAGCCTCTGGTCCACAGGGAGGTGTGGATGTGGTCAGGAAGCCTGACCTCGCCAGTCAGGATGGAGCTGCAGCGTTGGGCAAGGCTTCGCCTTCTCCTTGAGAAGGAGTATCTCCTTTCAGCCCTGGTCACTTCCTCCCTCCTCCCTCTCTGTAGAGGGAGCTCTGTGGGTCTAATTTTTCTATCCCCTCCCAGTGCCCAGGACAGTGCTAGCCCCCCAGGGGCACAAAATCGGTTTTGTTGACAAATGCGTGTCCAGATTTGTTGTGTCTGGAGGAGAGTGACACGGCCGGGGGGGGGGGGGTGACCTCAGCTGTCAGACGGGCAGGCCCCTTAGCGCTGGAGGGGAGGAAAGGGAGGGCCAGTGTCGGGGAGGGGCTTCTTTGAGGTTGCCCAGACCTCTTGTCCCTGGGACAGTCACTCCCAGGCCAGGACTTTTCCCGATAGCCACTGGCTGGAAGCCAGGCTGCAGAAATTTGAGGAGCAGCAAAAGTCCATTTTCCTCAGCCCCTGCCATGGCAGGTAAGACTTACAGATACAGTAGCAAGTTCTGGGTTCAGATCCAGCTGAGTGACTTTGGGCAAGTGGCTTCGGCTTTCTGAGTCTGTTTCTTCCTCAGTAAACAGAGGCTGATAATGGCAGTGTTAAGATACCTCTCTGGGGGCTGTGAGAATTTAAAACCAGGAGGCAGCCTTAAAGGGCTGTAGAAATAGAATCACTATCCCAATTAACAGATAAAGAGACAGGCTCAGAGAGGAGGTGCCCCCAGAAATCCAAGCAATCGGAGCCAGGCTGGGGGGCATCTAGTCTCCCTGAGACCGCCTGGGGCCGGGGAGCTCACTATCTCCAACACAAGCCCTCTGGGTTTTGGACAGGTCCGAATGTGAGGAAGTCTCTCCTTGACCAGGGCACAGACCTGGCTCTCGGCAGCTTCCCTACATTGTCCACGGTGACGCCGTTGGGGTTCAATCTTGGACGCTCCAGCGACGATCCCCGGCAAGGTCTCACGGTCCCCTGAGCCCTTGCTCTCACCCTAGTGCCGCCCACTTTGGGTTTGTGGCTTTGGGGGGGATCACTGAGGCTGGGCCCGGGCATCCTGGAGGGGGGCATCTTCTCCTTGTTGGCCACCTGCATCTTAGCTCTGTCAGACCCTTAGAAGCCCCTTCCCCAGGCAGTTACCCTCTTCCCTGACCCTACCCCCCAGGGACCCTCCCCCCATCAGTGACCCTCTTCCCCGCCCCTCCCCCCAGTAGTGACAGTCTCCCTCCCCAGCAGTGACCCTCTCCCCCCACACAGTGACCTTCACCCCCAGCACTGACCCTCTTCTCTGCCCCTCCCACCAGCAATGACCCTCTCCCCCCGCCTCTCCGTGTGGGGTGCTGAACCCTCATTCTTGCCTTGTGCCACCAGGGGGCAGTCCTGCCCCATTCGCCAGGCCTTGGAAAAGAAGGAAGGCCGGGGAGGGGTCTATTCTGCTTCAGCAGCTTCTGCTCAGGGCCTCCTCTGGGTGATGAGGGGGTCCAGGGAGGTCTGAAGAGGTCAACTCTCTCAGATGGGGGGGGGGTCTGTGTAAAAGATCGTCACTTTTAAATCTGAAATAGTACTTGGAGATCTTCGAGGCCAACCTCTTCACTTTACAGATGAGGACACCGAGCCCCAGGGGATCCTGGGTGGGGGGAGGGAGGAGGATGCATCAGAGATTTAGAGCTCATCTTGTCCAGGCCCATACTGGAGCAGCAGAGGAGACCCGGGCTCACAGAGGTTCAGGGTTCTGGTCCAGGTCTGGGGAGTAGTGGACACCACCCCCCGCCCTGGCACCAGCCCTCCCCCCACTGCATCTGAGGGTCTCAGTGGAGGTCTCTCAGGCAGTGAGTGGGAGAGCCAGGATTTGAACCCAAGACTTCCCCCAGAGCCAGGATGCTGTGTTCCCTCTCCCAGGGGGCTCGTCTCTGCTCCTGGGGCACTGGGACCAGGAAGGCCGGGCTCCTGGCTGTAAGCACAGCTGCTCGTGGCCCCCAGGGGGCCAGGAATGTTTCTAGCGGCAGAGGTGGAAGGGCAGGACCCCGGGGAGCTCCCCCAGCCCCAGCCCAGGCTCTGGACCAGCCGGTTCTGCGCCGCCCTTCCCCCTCTCCGTGGGGACACTTCCTCCCTTCAGGATCTGGGCCTGGGAACTGCTGGGGCGGCAGCCGCTCTCCCCAGCTGAGTGGGCTGCGGACTATTCCTGGGTCCAAGGCTCTGGTCCCGTCCCTCCCTCCAGGACCAACTTAGATGCTGCGTCCTTGGGGAAGGAGCCTCTTGCGCTCCCTCCCAACCTCCTCAGCCAGGTAGAAGGGTTCACACCTTCTCCCTCCCTTGTATCGGGATCCCTCTGTAGATCACAGACTTAGAGCTGCAGGGGGAAACTGAGGCCCAGGGAAATCAATTAAGGTCAGAGGGGGACTTCAGAGGTCATCGAGTCGAACCCTCTTGTTTTACAGATGAAGAAACTGAGACCTGTAAAGCTTCAGTGACTTGTCCAAGGTCATACGGGTGAGACTTGAACCCAGATCCTCCGACTCCTGTTCTCTCCCATTAGACTGTAATGCCCTTGAGGGCAGGGCCTGTGTCATGTAGAAAGATTGAATGATTTGCTCGCCCAAGATCACACAGCTAGTAAGTCTCTGAAACACAGGACCTTTGCACACAGTGGGTGATTAATATATGTGTGAATGAATGAACTGAGGGTCCAGGTCAGGTGGATGGAATTAAGGCAGTCATAGGGAAGCAAAGGATGTAGAGGAAAGAGCCCTGGCCTAGAAGATATAGCCGCTAGGGGGTGACACAGTGCCCAGAATTCGGTGCCTAGAGGCAGGAAGACTTGAGTTCAAATCCAGCCTCAGATATTTGCTAGCTGTGTGACCCTGGGCAAGTCACTCACCCTCTCTCATCTGTAAAATGGAGATTATAAGAGCAATTACCTCCCAAGGTTGTTGTGAGGATTGAGTGAAATAAAGCCCAGTGGCTGGCACACAGTAAGCACTTAATTAATGCTTATTTCCTTTCTACCCCATCTCCCCTCCCCGTGATGCCAGAGATGCCGCTTCTCTCAGGGCCTCAGTTTCCTCCTCAGGACTAGGGGACTCCAAGGTTCCTCCCGGCCTGGTTCTCGACCTCACACAGTTGCCCACAAGGCACTCACAGATACCCCAGAGGCCTGGGATGGTCCCAGGAACAGTGGGTAAGACAACAGAGGCAGATGAGGGCAAGACCCTCCCTATCCGGGCCCCTCCCCTGCCCCTGCCTACAGAGGTTGGAGAAGGGGGCGGTGCTTCATGCAGCTGTTGAGCAAATCCAGATGCACCAGAGACCTAGATGGCCAGAAGATGGGGGGGAGGGGGGAGGGCTAGAGGGCAGGGCATTCTCCTGTCCCTTCTGTGAAGCACCAGAGTCTGGGCGAGGGGAAGTGGGCAGGGGTAGGGCTTGGTGCAGCTGTGGTGGAATTCCAAAGAGGGGCAGGAGTGGGGAGCCGGGACCCCTTGGCGGGGGCAGACGGAGGGTAGGCAGCCCTGGGTGGGGTGGCCTGAACTCATCAGATTCCAACCCTAGTGACTCATGGGGTGAACGCCTGGAGGTGGGGGATGATAGAAGGGCAGACAATGGAGGGACCAGAGAGGTGATGGGTCTGGGGCAAAGTGGGAGGGAGAGCTTGGGACTGAGCAGGGGAGCCTTCCTGGAAGAAGAGGCGTTTGAGCTGGACTTTGCCACACAGGTGGAAGTGGAATGGGCGACATCCCAGGAAAAGTCCGGAGTGGGAAAGGAAGGTGCGGAAGGCAGTAACTAAGACCAGATCATGGATGTCATATTGGGGGCGGGGGGTGGGGGTCCTTGAATGTCAGGTGAGAGGATTTGAATGTGAGTAGGAGACAGGACACAAGTGAAGACTTTGATCAGAGGAGAGGTGGGAGCAGAGCTTGGCCGGGCCAGGTCATTCTGGCCAGCAGAGGTGACAGATGCCCCAGGGCTCAAAACCAAAGCTCTAGGTTGGTGCCATCCAGATTCAGGCTTGAAGGCTTCTCAGTAATCCCACTCTCTGCCTCCTGCCCCCATCCTGGAAACAAAAGAACTGGCTCATGTTTTCTCTCCACCCCCGGGAATATCAGAATTTAGCTTGTCTCTAAAACAAATCAGGCTAACAAGACACCAAGTATGGGACGAGACTTATTTAAACTAACAGCAAAGGAAAGAACCCAGCCCAAAGTCCATGAGCAGTCAGGAAAACTCGGTCCTCTTGGGAGCTCTCCCCTCCTCAGGGGTCTCCGCATTCTTTGTGACTTAGAATCCTACTTAGAATGTGTGTCCCCACAGAGCGTAAGAAGTGGAGGTTTAGGGGAGCCAGGAACCCCCAACCTTCCCAGGGAGGCAACCCAGGGACCTTCCCAGCCATTGATACCAACCCTGAAGATTTCTGATGTTGACCCTGGGCTGGAAGCATTGTTCTTCCCAAGACTCTTGGGTCCAGGGGCCTACGCTGTCCCTGTCAGGGTCTGAGAGGAGGTGAAGGCCAAGGTGGTGGTGGTTTGACTATGCTCGCTCACCCATCTTGTGGTAGGCAGTCAGTGGGGATGGCCAGTCCCCCCCTTCCCCCCCCCCCCCCCCCCCCCCCCCCCCCCCCCGCAGAAGCTGCTTCCCCAGATAATGGCTCTAAGGGCTGGGCTGACCTGAGGGTCTTCCACTCCCAGGACTCAGTGCTTATCTGATCTTTGGGAGCAGTTAAGCAGTAGTGGTTGCTGGTGGCAATAAGGAAGGTCGACCCTTCTACACAATGATTTCTCCCCATTGCCCAATGATGGCCAGAAAGGGAGTGGGGGGAAGCTAGGCTAGGAGCAGGTTTGGTGGTCTGGGGGATCCTGAGACTTCCCAGGCTCTTAGGTTCATGTCTGGTCTGTCTTTATTGGGGTCTGAGAGGAGATGATGTTGCTTTGACCTGCTTGGCACATCTGCTTGCCGCCTCATCTTTAGGATGCCTTGCTGCTCTGGGATGGCTGGATTGAATGAAAGAACCAGAAATTTTTAGTCGGGAGAAAAGAAGACTTGGGAGTGGGAGGAGGCATTCAAATATATCCAGGTTTCCAAAGAAGCCAGGGGCATTACGTATGCTTCTGTGTACGCAGAAGACGTGACTCTAGATTTCGGGGAGAAGGTGAATCGACGTTAGATACCTGTGTAAGTGACAAATGTGGGCGCAGAAGTTCTTGGGGGATTCCACATATGGGGCATGGGGAGATACATGGGGAGAAGGAAGGCTTTGGGAAGGACAGACATGTGAAGGGAGCCAACCCCTTAGAAGTTCGAAAGAGGAGACATGAGTGAGTTTGGGCCCTGCTTGGGCCTTGGTTTGAGCTGAAAGCTTATGTAGCTCCCCTGTAAAGGCTTCCTTCATTCCTGTGTATTCTTTGGTATATAGTAATCTGTAAAACATCTCTGATTTCTGTTGGCTGTGTGCTTAGATTCAGGGGTTTACATGGCATCCACTATTGGTGATGCCTTAACTAGCAGAACCATACAAAAGGAGGAATGGGGTTGCCTTCACGATGTCATAAAGAATTTCTTTTTGGATCAGATGACCACTGAGGTTCCTTCCAACTCTGAAATCCTGTAATTCTGCATCCCTATATTTCTTTGCACAGTGCCTAGCACTTGATAAATGTTGACTGACTGACTTTTTCCAGTCTCCCAAACTCCTCTCAGGGCATGCCTGAGGATATCTGTTATAGGTCAATTGGAGGGGGGCAGAGAGTAGCCAAGAAGACATACGGTGGATTATTGCAACAGTTCAAGATGGCAGTTGTGTCAATGGACGTAGAGAGGAGAGGAGTGGAGGGGAGGGGTATGAGAGCTATCCAGAGGTGAAATAGACCAGTTTGTTAACTGACCAGACAGGAAAGGTGGAGGAGAAGAAGGAGGAGGAGGAAGAGGAGGAAGAGGAAGAGGAGGAAGAGGAGGAGGAGGAGGAGGAGGAGAGGATAACAGAGGGGTCTTCTTTGCCTCTTAGAAGAATCCCTGGCTTCCTTCAAAGCTTAGCTCAGATGCCACCTCCTACACAAAGCCCACCGATGACTCCCCCAGCTGTGAGTCAACTCCCCCCAAATAATTTGTTTCTTTTGTCTCATCAGTGCCCATGAATTTAGCAATCATCTCTGTGCTGATGACTCCCAAATCTATACATCCATTCCCCCTATACATCACCAACTGCTTGCTTAGTAACCATCTGGAAGCAGATGTTCTGGAGGGATTTCCAACTCAACTCACCCAAAACAGGACTCATTATGGAACTGCCGTTTTCTAGGAAGGGCGATACCATCCTTCCAGCCTCCCAGGTCGACAACTTTGATATTACACTCAGCTTGGCTCTCTTCCTCATGCTGCATATTCAATGTGTTGCCAAAACTTGCCGTTTCTATCTCTTCAGCATTTTCCACACCCATGCCCCTCCTCAATACATGTATCATCACCTCTCACCTAGACTATCACCCCAGCCTCCTAATTGATCTCCTCTCTCCCATCCCTCTACCAACCAGCTGTGAAAGTGGTTTTCCTGATCCTAATGCCTCCACAAGCTTTGCTGTTTTGTTTGCAAAGCCCTTCACAGCTTGGCCCCAATCTAACTTTCTAACCTTATTTATACATTACTCCACTTGCGACCCTCCAAACTGCCCTCCCTGCTGTTCCATACACTCATCATTCCATCTCCTATCTTCCCGGGCTTAGAACACACTCCCACCTCTCCCTGGCTCAGAGAATCCCTGGTTTTCTTCAAATCTCTGCTTTCATGGAATCTCCTACAAGAATGCTTTTCGGATCTCCTCCTAGCCACCCCAGCTGCCCCTGGCTCCTCCAGCCTCCTGATTATCTTGTATGTATTTCGCGTCTTCTCATTTATGCGCACGCTGCCTCTCCTGATTGGCTAGAAGCTCCTTGAGGGCAGCAGGGATTATTTCCATCTCTTCATAGTGCCTGGCACGTAGTACTGTATGCACTTAACGCTTGTTACTGAATGAAAAGACAGCCCAAACTCTCCAATGTCGAACAGAGGAGACTGAGTGAATGGTGTATGCCACAGACAGAGAGCCAGGAGGAGAGTCAATGAGTATAGCTTTGGAGGTATTGAATTCAGGTGCTGATGGTACTTGCAGGTGGAGATCTGGGTCCAGAGCTCGAAGATAGTTCTGGACTGAACAAATCGAGCTGGCAGTCATCTTCATAGAGGGTATATTAGGGAATGAATGAGGTCTCCAAGGGAGAAGAGAGAGAGGAAAGGAGAAAACCAAGGGCAGACTCTTGAGATTCCTGCACATGAAGGGATTGGGAGGGGATGGGAACCAACAAAAGAGGCAGAGGAGCAGTAGTTAGGGAGGTAAGAGGAAAATCAAGACCTTGGGGCATCTCTTCTGCCAAGGGAAGAGGGAGTATCCAGGAGAAGGGGAGTGGCCAGCAGAGTCAAGAGCTACAGAGAGGTCAAAGAGGGTGGATGGATGGATGGATGGATGGAGGATGGATGGATGGATGGATGGAAGATGGATGGATGAATGGAAAATGAATGGATGGATGGGTGGGTGGATAGATGGATGGATGGAAGGGAAAATGGATAGATGGATGGATGGATGAATGGGAGGAAAAATGGATGAATGGATGGATGGAAGGAAAATGGATGAGTGGGTGGATGGATGGGTAGATAGACAGATGGAAGGAAAATGGATGGATGAATGGAAGGATGAATGGATGGAAAAAGAGTACAGTTAGTGCCTACTTTGTGCAAAGCACTATGCTAAGTACTGGGGGTACAAATAGAAAACCAAGACCCCCCACTCCCAGTATAATGGGGGAGACAACACCTAGGCAAGGTTTTAGCTGCAAGTCAGATGGAAAGGTCCCATGGCGCTTAGGATGCAGCATCAAATCAGATGACCATGTCTCCTCTTTGATGACATTTCCATTGATAAAATTCTATCAGTTCCTGCTGTTGAACCATTTGGCCGTGCCAAGTACTGTGGTGACAAGACCTTTCTTTCCTGAATCTCCAGGAGCTGTGGCTGTAGCCCTTGCAGGAAGGAGCTGTCCCCAGCCTGCATCTCCCTAGGGGTTGCTGCCCAGGGGCATAGCTAAGGGCACTGGCTTAGAAATCTGACTCTTCCTAAGACCCTTGAGAGTTCCAGGCTACCTCCCAGGGTCTCAGAAAAGATAGTGGTCAAGGTGGTGAGGGTGGTGGTCGAACTGGTCCATCTCTTGGGATGCCTTAATGCCTCAGCTGGGCTGCCTTGCCTGCCACCCATAGAAATGATTGATCCTCTCTCTATAGGAGTTGCTTCCCCAAATGATGACCATGAGGACTGGGCTGAAAGCAGGAATAGTGCAATTGGAGGTATGGATGCTCTTAAGGCTCCTGTGTTCATCTCTTGGTGGTCCTTGCTCAGCAGCTGTTGCCAGTGGTTGTGAAGAAGGTGGACCCCTGCTCCACAATGATATCTCTTGTTGATGATGGCTGTGGGATCTGAGCTGGAAGCAGGTCTGTTAGTTTAAGGGACACTACCATTCCTGAGGCTCTTGGGCTCAGAGTCCTGGGTCTCTCCATCAGAGGCTCAGGGGAGATGATGGTCAAAGTAGCAGTGGTGGTTTGATGGATGGATGAGGACTGGACTATGGTCCTCAGCGGGTCAGCGGTGTCCTGTGAGAGACAAGTTCCTCAAGAATAGTGGCAATGCCTAGGGCTATATCCCAAAGAGATCATACAAATGGGAAAGGGACCCGTATGTACAAAAATATTTATGGCTGCTCTTCTTGTGGTGGCAAAGAATTGGAAATCACAGGGATGCCCATCAGTTGGGGAACGGTTGTGGCATATGAAGGTAATGGAATACTATTGTGCTATAAGAAATGGGGAAGCTACAGACTTCATTATAACCTGGAAAGACCTACATGATCTGATGCTGAGTGAGAAGAGCAGAACCAGGAGAACATTGTACACAAGCACAGACATATTGACTCTGTGATGACTAACTTTGATAGACTTGGCTCTCCTCAGCAATCCAAGGCTCAAAGACAGCTCCAAAGAACTCATGATGGAAAAAGCTAGCTACATCCAGAGAAAGAACTATGGAGTCTGAATGCAGATTGAGGCAAACTATTTGCTCTCTCTTTTTTTCCTTCTTTTTTGGTTTTGTTTCTTCTTTCTCCTGATGCATTCCATTGGTCATAATTCTTCTTTACCACTTGACTATTGTGTAAATAAGTTTAATGTGAAGGTTTATGTAGAATCTATATTGGACTGCATGCCATCTCGGGGGGAAGGGGAAAGGGGAGGGAAGGGAAGAAAATTTGAAACTCAAGAACATGTGAAACTAAGTGTTGTAAACTAAAAATAAAAAATCTAATTAAAAAAAAAGAATAGTGGAGATGGATGCCAGATTGTAAGAGGTTGATGGAGGCAGGGAATGATGAAGGGTACAAATGTTGGGGGAGGGCGATAGAGGAATAAGATTTGTTCAGATCTCAGCCAGTGACCAAATCCCACCCAAGACTCAGGCTCTGTTCTCTGTGTCTTAAAGGCAGCTGTCAATTAGGGTTCAAGTGGAAAAATGGACTGGACCCAAGTAGATAGATAGATAGATAGATAGATAGATAGATAGGATAGACAGACAGACAGACAGATAAGATAGATGGATAGATAGATCATAGATAGATAGACAGACAGGATAGATAGATAGATAGATAGATAGATAGATAGATAGATAGATAGATAGATAGATAGGATAGACAGGTAGATAGATAGATGATAGATAGACAGACAGATAGAATAGGTAGATAGACAGACAGACAGATAGGATAGATGGATAGATAGATGCTAGACAGACAGATAGACAGACAGGATAGATAGATACATAGATAGATAGATATATAGATAGATAGATAGATAGATAGATAGATAGATAGATAGACAGATAGACAGACAGGCTAGATAGGTAGATAGATAGATAGACAGACAGATAGGATAGATAGATAAAGAGAGAGAGAGAGAGAGAGAGAGAGAGATGGGATAGATAGACAGATTGATAGACAGACAGACAGGCTAGATAGGTAGATAGATAGATGATAGATACATAGACAGACAGATGGGATAGACAGACAGAGACAGACAGACAGATATATAGATAGATGGATGGATGGATAGATAGATGATAGACAGATAGATAGACAGATGGATGGATGGATAGATAGGCTAGATAGATAGATAGATAGATGATAGAGCAGCATGGGGCAGTATGGGGAGACCTGGTTTAGGAGCCAGAAGACCTGACTTCCAGTCCTGAATTTGCCATTTAATATCACACCTTCCTTTCTCTTGGCCTCAATTTTCCCACCTGTAATACAAGAAGGAGATTAAGCTAGAGGATTTCTGAAGTCTCTCCCAAATCTGTGTCCTGATATCCTGTGTCCCAAGGTCTTTCCCAGGTCTGATAGTCCACGTTTTAATGCGTTTCTGAATGCTATGACATTGCATGTTCTAACATCCCTCCCTCCAAGCTGAGCTATTCCATAGGTCTTTGATTATTCTGTGGGAACCCCCCCTGCCCCCCACTCCCCCCATGGTTTCATCTCCTTGAAGGGATCTCTCTCAACTTCAATTGTTTCATCTTTAAAGTGGGAGAGGAGGAGACTGGACCAAGGGATTTCTTGGTTGTTCTGACATTAACCCACAATAGAAACATGGGAGCCAGTGACTCAATGGTACCATGGTAACACACAGACCCAGATGCTGACCTCTCTGACACAGACACCCAGATCCACCTACTCAGTCCCTGACCCTTAGACAGACAGACACTATTCCAGAAAGATATTAAAATTCCGAGCAGAATTTCATTCAATGCAGTTTAATTCCCCAAACAATGATGAAGCCTGGCTTCAT
Source organism: Trichosurus vulpecula (assembly GCF_011100635.1). Lineage (NCBI taxonomy): Eukaryota > Metazoa > Chordata > Mammalia > Diprotodontia > Phalangeridae > Trichosurus > Trichosurus vulpecula. The sequence goes on along the minus strand of NC_050578.1, from coordinate 276,204,430 downwards.
CCCAGCCAGAGACCCAACAAACCCAAGGAGGAACCCAAGAGTAAACCACCCCAAAACCTTCCCTCCATCCTCTCCCCCTGGGCTCCCAGTCCCAACTGTGCCTACAGGGGCTAGGGAGGCGGAGGAGGGAGGGGCTCCCTCCAGCTGTTGAGCAGATCCAGATGAGGCAGAGGGGGGTGGTGACCCCACTGGCAGGGGCAGGAGGGCGCGGTGGCCTGAGCTCATCAGATTCCAGCCGTAGTGACTCATGGGGGTAACGCCTGGGGGAGGGGGGTGCAGTATGATAGGTTCTGGGAGGGAAGATTTGGCCTAGGGGCAGAGCCAGGAGCTAGAGCCCGGATTCTGGAAGGGCCAGCAGCAGAAGCGAGAAGTTCAGGGGTCTGGGGGTTAGGCTGCCTGGACCTGGAGCTGGAGAGAGGAATAGAGTTGGGTGGGAGAAGGGCTCCTGGGTGCTGGAGTAAGCTGATAAGCTAAGTGTATGCAGAAGCAGAGCTGGGGTTCTGAGGGACCTAGGCCAGAGGCGAGCAACGTCCTGGCAGGAGAACCCTTGGGTTCTGAGGGAACTAGAGGGAGAGGGAAGGGGATAATCATTTCTATAGCACCTACTACGTGCCAGGCACTGGGCTAAGCCCTTTACAAAGAGTATCCCGTTTGATCCTCGCAGTAACCCTGAGAGCTAACAGCTGCTATCATCCCCATTTAAGGTTGAGGAAACGGAGGTAAACAGAGGTTAAGTGACTTGCTCAGGGTCACACAGCTAATGAGCATCTGAGGCTGGATTAGAACTCAAATCTGTCTGGCGCTCTAGCCCCTGCACCACCAGCTGCCTAGTTAGATATGCCAGGACTTGGTTTATCGTGTTTCTGGAAACAGAACGATTGGCCTGGAGGAGCTGAGAGGGTTGGAGCTTTGGGGGTGCCTCAACAGGAACGATATTGTCAGCTTCTGGGAGGAGCTGGGAAAATCAGGTCTGCTCCTCTGCGGTTCTCAGCTCGGTACTAAGATGAGGAAATAGCTCATGTGGCCCTCCCCACCCCATTCCAGGGCCCCCCCTTTTCTGGCCCCACCCCCACAGTTGCTTCTCTTAATGGGTGTGAGGGAGGGGTGGGGGACCACAGTAGAGGCAGCCTCTGGGGAGGCGGGCATGACATCAGCGGCTCGGTCTCCCTGAGCCACCTTATCGGGAATAGGAGTTTGGGTTTGGTGTCTCTGGGCGCTGAGGGTCGGGGCAGAGCTCTAAACCAGCAGTCAGGACATCTGGCTGCAATTCCCAGCTTCAGGCCTTAGCTGTGTAACCTTGGACAAGTGCTTGCCACCTCTTTGGGACCCGTTTCCTCATCTGTACAGATGATGTCAAAGGTGCCTCCCAGCCCTAATGGTCTATGTCCTAAGAGCCTTCCCAGATTTGCCATTCCACGTTCTCCGTCCTAAGGTAACCATCATAGTGCCCCTTCGTACAGAGCTGTAGGGTTTACAGGGTAGCTTAGGCACATTTTTCACATTTGATCCTTAAAACAAACCAGGGTGATGGGGGCTATTATAAGCCCCACTTTACAGATTAGGAAGCTGAGGCAGACAAAGCTTAAGTGACTTGCCTAGGGTCACATAGCTAGTAAGTATCTGAGGTCAAATTTGAACTCAGGTCTTCCTGACTCTGGTGCTCCATCCACTGCATGAACTTGGTCCCTTGTCTCTCTGAGTGCTGCCTACCATTCTATGTTCTAAAGGCCCTCCCACCTCTACTATCACAGATTCTACTGGTGAAGGGCCCTCCCTTCCCCCTCAAACACTCAGTCTTCTCTGGGTTGAGGAGCAAATGGGATGAGGGAAGGCAACGGGGGATAGTCTGGGCCAAGAAGGGAAGTCAGCGCTGCCATTTCCCTAGTCCCAAAGCAGGGTGTCCTGGCTCAGGTCAAGCTCCCCTCCCTGATCCAGGCTCTCCAGAGGAGCTGACTCAGCAGAGCTGGAGGTGGGGACAGAGGGAGCCAGGACTCAGTCCCCACGTCCCTCCTCCCCTCCTCTCCTCTCCCTTTCTCTGCTCATCCTCCTCTCCTGACCGTCTCCCCTTTCCGCTTCCCAAAGCATCCCCCCAGCTCCCTACCACAACCCTTTCCCCCACCCCACAGCAACACCCCCTCCCCATGCTGGGCTTTGAAGTCACAAAGTAAATATCCTGTCTGGTCTGGCTCCCCCTTCCCCAGACTGGCCGTCCCAGATTCCAGCTCTAGGGCAGCCTGATCACCCCAGCCTGGGCCCTGGCTCCTACCCCAGCCGGGCCTGCGGGAGAGAAAGAGGTGTCATCTTTTGGGCCACCATCCAGGAAAGAGAAGAGAGAGGGAGACACAGAGAATGACACCCCCCAGGGATGGAGGAGGAGAGAGAAGGCAAAAGAGGAAGGGGGAGAAATAGACACAGGCTTTGGGCAGGGGGGACAGCCAGGAAAAGCATTCCCAGAAAGCAAGAAGCGGAGGGGAAGGGGAGAAGGGGGAGATCTGCTCGCACCCTTGCTAGATGTGTGACCCTGAACATGCTAGTGAACTGCTCTGTGCTGCAGTCTCTTCTGCTGTCAGATGAGGTGGGGGGACTTGGTGGCCTCTGAGGTCTCTTCCTATGACCCTCAGAGGCAGGGAGAGATATCATCAGAGATGGAGGAGAAGAGATGGAAACCCCCCCCACCCCCGTGATTGGGGGGTGGGGAAAAGGTCGAAGAGAATGTGCTGGAGTGGGAGATGAGGGAAGCGTGGGGAGCAGAGGAAGCAGGGCAGGCCCCAGGGCCGAGGACAGAGGTCAGGGGAGGAGGTCAGAAGGAGGATGCGAAGGAGAGAAGAGTCCAGACCTCTTCTAGGCCCTCTGACCTCTCTGTCCCTCTTCCCATGTCCCCCCAATTGTCCCTGTCTGGGACTGAATCTGCACAGTGTCAGCCTGGGGCTCAAGAGGAAACGTGTCAGGGCAGGCCCCAGGGATCAGGGAGCAGCAGTCTGTGCCTTGGACTCGGTGCCATGGATGGCATCCGTGGGCTGTCCGTCATGTGACAGGGGAGGACACGTTCATGCAGCTGGAAGGGAGACAGGACAGACCATGTACTGAATCGGGGGTCCTGCCCTCTCCTCTGGCCCTGCCTTGGCCCCCTTCCTCTGATGGGGGGTGGAGGCAGATGTAGGGGGAGGCCCCAGCTGGCCCCAGGTGCCCTTATCAAGGAGGCAGTGATGGGGGCTCCCTGGGTCAGGAAGAGAGAGAAACGCGTGGATTCTGGAGCCCCTGGCTTTTCTCCAGGTTGTACTGGGCTGGGGGCGGGGGGGGGGGCGCGGGTTGGCAGGAGGACATTGATCACAGAGGTGCCCGACCCCCAAGGGGCCTGGGCCAAGTGTCTTTATCCCCTCCCCCTTAGCCTTCCCCATTGCTTCTCTCCCTCCCTCAGTTCCCCCTCCCACCCCGCCCCTTGCTAGCCTCCTTTGCCCCCAGTCCCTGCCAAAAGCCTGGTGGGGTGGAGCTGCTTCTATCTGGGGAGAGTAGGAGGGAGGCCTGGGTCCCTCCCAGACTCCCAGGACTCCCCCACTCCAACCTTCCTCCCTTCCCTGCCCCCCCACCCCACTCTTCCCAGGATCCAGGGCTCCCCCGAGGTCTGGCCTGTGCTCCCCACCCATCCCCTCCTCTTCTCTCCTGCCCCTGCCCAGCCCCCCCAGCCCCCTAGCCTTGCTCCCCCCAGGCGCTCTCCATGCTTCTATAGGCCCCCTTACCCCATGAGGCCAGTCAGGGCCAGGGCCTCTCCTCAGTGGGCCAGAGACTGAGATGGCTTGGGAAGGAGGAGATCGAACTGGAGGTGGAAGGGGGGGCCTAGAAAAGGATGGGAAGAAGAGCTGATTTCTACACAAAGAAATGTGCCACCTCAGCAGGTCCTCTTTTTGGGGCAGATTTGGAAAGGAGCATCAGGAAGCCTGGATCCCCCAGCCCCGCCACACACAGAGTCTGGGGGCTCCCCTCCCCCCAGCATGTCCAGTGGCTTCCCAGCCCACCCACCCTGGGCTGCCCCAAGCGGGACATGCGCCCCCACCCCCCAAAAACCAACAACACACAGGCTGCCTCCTGGGCTCCTGCTCTGAGCCCTAGGAAAGGATGAGAAACAGACTTGGGAACTGGGCTTCTGTTTACAAAGCTGCTCTCAAAGCGAATCCTTTGTTTGCATAAGGTCTTTGTCCATGGTTACAGCTGGGAACCAGGCCTCTCTCTCTTATCTCCCAGGCTGACCCAGGCCCCCGACATATTCATGGCCAAGGAGTGAAATCCCTCAGTGCCAGAGAGGGCAGACCCAGTACCCAGGCCGGTCCTTGCTTCTGCTGGGACCATGATGGAGGGGGATGGAGGGAGATGGACATGGACGGGGATGGAGGGGGAGCTCCAGGGGAGACAGCAGAGGAAGAGGCCTAGGCTGGGGTCTGATCTGGGCTGAGCCACTTCTGACCTCTCTGGCCCTCACTTTCTCCATCTGGAAAAGAATGGAGTTGACCCAATGGTCTCTAGATTTCTTCCAGCACCAGATCCTGGGCTCCCAGGTATAGGGAGAAAAGTGGTCCATGACATCAAAAACCCTTATTTGTGGGCAAACTCTAGAGCCCCCAGGCCTGGAACACTCACCCTCCTCATCTCTGGCCACTGACCTCCAGTTTCCTTCAAGGCCCAGCTAAAATTCCACTTTCTTTTTCTTTTTTTATTAAGATTTGTTTTTATTTTTAGTTTACAACACTCAGTTCCGCATGATCCTGAGTTTCAGATTTTCTTCCCCCCGCCCGCCCCCGTGCCCTCCCAAGATAGCATGGAATCTGATATATCTTCTACATATACCTTGCATTAAACTTATTTACACAATAGTCAGGTTGTAAAGAAGAATTATGACCAACAGAATGAATCAGGAGAAAGAAGAAATAGAACAAAAAAGCCCCAAAAACAAGAGAGAGAGAAAAACAAAAGAAAAAGAAAAAAGGAGAGCATAGTTTGCCTCCATCTGCATTCAGACTCCATGGTTCTCTCTCTGGATGTAGCCAGCTCTCTCCATCATGAGTCCTTTGGCGTTGTCTTTGCACCTTGTGGTGCTGAGAAGAGCCAAGTCTATCAGGGTTAGTCATCACAGAATCCATATATCTGTGGTTGTGATAATGTTCTCCTGGCTCCGCTCCGCTCACTCAGCATATCATGTAGGTCTTTAAAAGTTGTTATGAAGTCCGTATCTTCCCCATTTCTTATAGCACACTAGTATTCCATTACACTCATATACCACAACTTGTTCAGCCATTCCCCAATTGAGGGGCATCCCCTCGATTTCCAATTCTTTGCTACCACAAAAAGAGCCACTATAAATATTTTTCTACATACAGGTCCCTTTCTCCCTTGTGTAATCTCTTTGGGATTTAGCCCTAGGAGTGGTATTGCTGAGTCAAAGAGTATGCACATTTTTTGGCCTTTGAGCATAGTACCAAATCGCTCTCCAGAGTGGCTGGATCAGTTCACAACTCCACCAGCAATGTAACAATGTTCCAATTTTCCCACATCCTCTCCAGCATTTATCATTTTCCTGTTTTGTCATTTTTGCCAATCTGACAGGAGAGATGGGGTACCTAAGAGTTGTTTTGATTTGCATTTCTCTAATCAGGAGTGATTTAGAGCATTTTTTCATATGCCTATAGATAGCCTTAATTTCTTCCTCTGAAAACCACCTGTTCATATCCTTTGACCATTTCTCAATTGGGAAATTACCTGTATTCCTATAAATTTTGGCTCAGTTCCCTGTATATTTTAGAGATGAAGGCCTTTATCAGAGACACTGGTTGTAAAGATTTTCTCCCAATTTTCTGCTTCCCTCCTAATCTTTGTTGCATTGGCTTTGTTTATACAAAAATTTTTCAATTTAACATAATCAAAATTATCTATTTTGCATTTTGTAATGCTCTCTACCTCTTGTTGGGTCATGAATTCTTTGCTTTTCCATAAATCTGATAGGAAAATTCCACTTTCTACAGGAAGCCTCTCAACCCCCTTGACTGAGTGCCTTCCCTCTGGTAATTATCACCTATTTGGCTGTTCATTTTCTCATTGTCTCCCCTGCTAGATGGTAAGCTCCTTGAGGGCAAGCCTGGTTGTTTGGGTTTTTTCCCTTTCTTTGTACCCTCTGAGTTTAGCACAGTGCCTGGCACACAGCTGGTGCTTAATAAATGCTTATTGAATGGAAATCCAATGGCCTTTCCTCAGAGCTCATCCCCTTGCCCTCTCTGCTGCCTATGATGCTGTCCATCATCTTGTCTTGATGCTCTCTCTGGTCTCTCTAGGCTCTTGTGATGATGGGCTCCCGCCTGGTTCTCTCCAACCTTTCTGACTGTGCAGGGTCTTACCCCAGGCCACGCCTCTAATTGTGGAGATTCCCCAGGCTCTGTCTAGGGCCTTCTCCCCTCATCTCCACAGTCTTTCTTGATGTCTCCTGAGCTCCCTCGGGTTAGATAGCATCTCTGTGGATGACTCCTGGCTGCTGGGCTCCTGCTTCATCCTGGCCATTTCTGTGTGCCTGGAATGCTCTCTCCCCTTCCCTCCTCCTCCTGGCTTCCCTGGATTTCTTCAAGATTCAGCTCAGTCCCTGCCTCTTACTGAAGGCCCTCCTGGCCATGTCCCTGGCTCCTACCCTCAGAGTCCATGGCTCCTGGAGGGCAGCACCCATGTCCCTCTTTCTTTGTATGCCCACTGCTCAGCCCAGTGCCTGGCACATTTGCCACACTCTTTGTGACCCCATTGAGGGCTTTCTTGGCAGAGATACTGGCAGGGTTTGCCATTTCCTTCTCCAGAGCATCCAGGCAAACAGGGTGAAGTGACTTACCCAAGGTCACACAACGAGTAAGCAATCTGAGACTGGATTTGATCTCAGGGTATTCCTGACTCCAGGCCTGGTGCTCTACCCACTGAGCCACCTAGCTGCCTCCTGCCTGGCACATACTTCTATGTGCATGGCAGGGAGGGATCATGCCTGTGTATGTCTGTGCCCACATCCCAACAGAGCTGGGGGAAAGGCCCTGAATTTTCTTGCTTCATTTGGAACACATTATGTACCAATCACGTGTCTGTGTGTGGATGTTTGTGTGGCTAGAGCATGGATGACCTCCTTCTAGACCTTGCTCCTCTCCTCCTTGACCTGCGTATCCGGCCTCCCCATCTCCCAGTCTGTGGCCCCCAACTCCGGCGAGCGAAGGGTCAGGATGGGAGAAAGAGCCCTGAGAGGCATTTCCTGTTTAGGGGCTTCCCTCCCCCCTTCCCTCTTCTCCCCAGAGCCAGCACAGAACATCCATCTTCTGCTGGGGGGGTGGGGTTGTCTGGAGGACCAAGGAGGAGCTGAGGCTAGAGAGGCCATGTACTGAGACTTGCAGCTTGGTATGTTAGAGTGTGTGTGTGACCAAGAGTTAGCATGTCAGAGTATGTGACTAGGAGGGTTAGCATGTTAGAGCACATGTAGTAGGTTAGTGTGTTAGACTGTGTGACTAAGCAGGTTACCAAGTCAAAGCATGTATTGTGATGGAAATGATTAATGTGTTAGCACATGTAAAATGCAGATGTTAGAGCACCCATGACTGGGAGATGTGAGTGGGTCAGAACATTAGTGATGGAGGCAGGAGGTGTGTATGTCACAGACAGGATGTGCTTAGCATGTTAGAGCATGTAGATAAAGAGGGCCAGTCTGTCAGAGCACTGGGTATGCCAGAAGCCAGAGAGGGTTAATATCTCAGAACACGTGTGTGGCTGAAAGAGTTACCGTGTCAGAGTGGAGAGAAAGCAGAGACCAGGGTAGCAGAGAAGGAAGGGTCTTCAGGTCCGTCAGCCCCAGCCCCTTCAGCCACAGAAGCAGAAGCTGACGACTGGCAGGGTAAGCGAAAGTCACACGGGCAGCAAATTTCTGGGCAAGGAGGTTAGCATGTAGGAGCATGTGTGTCACTGGGGTTAGTATGTCAGAGCATGCATTGCTGAGGAATGTTTGGGCCTGTGGTAAACACCACAGCTCATCTTGGGAGGCAGAGTCTGGCAGCTCAACCCCTCCCATGCCTGGGGGGGATCGTTTCTAAGAAGTTGGCCAGCCCCATCCCCCTCCTCCTCCATCCTGATGGCCCTCTCCTGCCCTCCACACTTTCCGCTCCCCTTCTCTGCCCTGGTGGGGCAGCCGGTCCACACTCCTTTTCCCCTTGCTCCCCCTCAGTCTCTGGATTCCCTCGATTCCCTTCACCGGATGGCTTCCCCTCTCCCCCATACCCCACTGCACTTCTCACCCCTTGTCCCCTCCTGTCCCTCCTGTTCCCTCCTGTCCCCTCCTTTCCTCTTCTCTCTCCCTCACACCTCCAGTCTCCTCCTCTTTCACTTACACCTCTCCTCTCCTCCCTTCTCCCCTCTCTCTCCCGCCCAGGCTGTTTCCTGCTCTGGGTCCCTGGGGGGAGCAGGGGGAAGCTGGCAGCCTCCCCAGACTTTGCCTTACAAGGGCAGGGAACTGGGCCCCAAGTCCCGCCCCTCTCCCCCCCACACACCCCCTGCCTGGAGGCCCCAATCTCCTCCCCCTGTCAAGAGTGGCTGGTGGGGCCTGGCCAGGCTAGTCTGTCGGGGGGACAGCGATGCTGAGGTTACTCCTGGCCTGGGTGGCCCTGGGGCCCACCCTGGCTCAGGGTCCCGGGCCCACGGAGGAGGCTGCAGCCTCCTGTGGCCCGACTAGCTGCTACGTGGTCTTCTACAGGCGCAGGACCTTCTTGGAGGCCTGGAGGGCCTGCCGCGAGCTAGGGGGCAACCTGGCCACCCCGAAGACCCCAGAGGAGGCTCAGCGTGTGGGTCTCCTGGCAGGCCGGCAGGCCGAAGAGGTCCCCGGACAGCTCCTGTGGATTGGACTCCAGCGGCAACCCCGCCAGTGCCATCCTCAACGCCCTCTGCGGGGCTTCACCTGGACCACCGGGGACCAAGACACAGCTTTCACCAACTGGGCTTCGCCTGCCGGTCTCGGGGCCTGCCCGGCCTTGCGCTGCGTGGCCATGGAGGCCGGGGGCAGCCAGCTGTGGCGTGAGGGCTCCTGCACCCTTCCTGTGGACGGCTACTTATGCCAGTTTGGTTTTGAGGCAGCCTGCCCGGCACTGACCATTGAGGAGGGCCAGGACGGCCCCACACTCTACACCACGCCCTTCCAGCTGGTCACAGACACCCTGGACTGGCTGCCCTTTGGCTCCGTGGCTGACGTGCCCTGCTTGGAGGGTGGCAGCACTTCGCTGCTTTGTATGCAGAGGCCCGAGGGTGGCGTGGGCTGGTCCCGCAGAGGGCCAGTGTGCCCAGGTCCGAGGCCCGGCGTGGCTGGCTGCGCTCTGGATAACGGAGGCTGTGAGCATGAGTGTGTGGATGAGGCCGGTGGGAGAGTGTCCTGCCGCTGCGCTGAGGGGTTTCGTCTGGACGGTGATGGGCACAGTTGTGTGGACCCCTGTGCCGAGGCCCCATGTGAACAGCAGTGTGAGCCAGGTGGGCCTGGCGGTTACAGCTGCCACTGTCGCCTGGGCTTCCGGCCGGCGGAGGACGAGCCTCACCGCTGCCTGGACACAGACGAGTGCCAAATCCCCGGTGTGTGCCAGCAGATGTGCGTCAACTACGTTGGAGGTTTTGAATGCTATTGCAGTGAAGGGCACGAGCTAGAACCTGACGGCATCAGCTGCAGCCCCCTGGGAGCAGGGCAGGGGGCCCTGGGTGGGGAGTCGCAGGAAGAGGATGACGATGAGGAAGAGGAGGAGGAGGAGGAGGAGGACGAGGCCTGGGACAGCTTTGATGGGGGCTGGACCGAGTCCCTTGGGCCCCTGTGGTTGGACCCCACAAGACCACCGCTTGCCTTTGAGCCACCATTCAGGCCCCTGCTTCCCCATGTCAGCCCCACGCGGCCACCTCTCTTCATCCCCCCCAGATCTCCCTACCGACCCCCACTACTCTCAATCACCCACCCCCCCAGGCTTCCCTCCACACACCACCCGTTGCCCCCTGCCCACTGGCTCCCCATGATCCCTGCAACCCACCCCGCTGTGCCCCCAGCCTACCAGCTCCCTATCTTCTCTGCTACCCACCCTCCTGCTCATAAGCTTCCTGCCATCCCTGTTTCCCAACCCCCTTTGCCTCCAGTCCACAAACCTCCGCTGGGTTCTACCACTCACTTTCCCATGCCCTCTGCACACCAGCTCCCTCCTCACTCTGCCACTAAAACTCCCTTGCTGCCTACCCAGCATTCCCCTAGCCTTCCTACCAACCCTCCCACTTTGCCTCCTGCTCATAGACACCCTGCAGCCCCTGGTGCCCACCGACCTGTGCCCTCTGCCCAGCAGCCCCCTCTGGTTTCTGCAACCAAGCCTCCTCTACCCTTCACCTCTCCGCTAACCTTGATCACCAGCCCCCACAGGCCTCTGCACCCAGCTCATTCATCCCCTGGGCTTACTGCCACACGGTCCTTTCTCCAGCCCGCTCTCTCTCTTCCCCTTCCCACAGACCAGGCCCCACAGGCCCCCACTTCCCAATCACCCAGACCCCAAACTTCATCCCCCCTGGCCCCAGCCCCTTTGACTCCTGAAGCTCTCAGCAAGCTTCTGGCCTCTCCTACCCCTTCTCCTTTGCTACCAGGGACCCCTTCCTATCCCCCCAGCAGCCCCCCAGACCCCGGTCCAGCCCTGGATGTTCTGGGGTCCTCTCTGCCACCTCCCACAGCCCGGAGCCGGAGTCGCAGGGATGACCGCTGGCTGCTGGTGGCCCTCCTGGTGCCCACCTGTGTGTTTTTGGTGATTCTTTTAGCTGTGGGTATTGTATACTGTACCCGCTCTGGGCCCCGGGCCCCCAACAAAAGCATTACAGACTGTTACCACTGGATCACAAACTCGGGGGCCAAAGGGGAGACTGAGCCCAAGGGGGGCAGCCTGTCAGGGGTCATGACCTGCAGAACCAGTGTGTGATTGGTGGGAAGGAGGAGGACAGGAACCCCTCCCTCCTTGGACCTACAAGGAGCTAGCCCCTCTCCCATGGAACTGGGGACAGGGGACCCCTATTAGACTGAAGCCCAGGAAACTGCATCCCGGGACCGGTGAGGGAATCAGCTGTCCCCTTCAGTCCCAAGCTCACTACTACTCCCCATAGGGTTGGGGGAACCCAGGTATGCTGCCCCTTCACCCCTAGCTCGCCTCCATGGACACACCTGGCCCAGCTCTCCTGCCAGGACCCAGGCATCAGCCCACTGCACTCACTGTGGGGCACCAGGCCTCCTGGTCTGCTCTGCCTTCTCTGCTCACACTTTTCCAGTCCCTAGGCCCACCTCCAAGCCTCCCACCCAGTGGAAATTGCTTGGCTCCAGGACCCTTTCAGGGCTTGGGGAGCACGAGGAGGTTGGTGGGAGGGGAATCTCACCTGGACTGGCCAGGTCCTGGAATATTCCAATAAATGGGGTGGTGACCCTTACCTCAGCTTTTCATATGGGGGCTGGGGCCAAGGCTGAGGCCCCCTGGAGGAGGAGGAAGAGGAATGTGTTGCTGGAAGGGAGGCAGATGAGAAAGGTCCCGTGCCCAGAGAGAGGGCATAATGGGAGGTCAGAGGAGGACAAAGTAGGGAGAAGTAGAACTTGTTTCCTTCCCCCCAAGCCTCAAGGAGTTTTTGGCATTGTGGGGCTGGGAGGAGAGTGTCACAGGATCAGGATTTAGAGTGACAGAGTACTCATAGGGGTGGTGATAAAAGGATTTGTTCTGTAAAACTTGGACTGTCAAAAGGCTGCACCCAAGGACCTAGAAGACCACAGGTTCCCCAACCCTGACTAGAATGACAAACCTTACAGATGAGGAAACTGAGTCCCAGAGAGAGGCAGGGACTTCTCCAAGGTCACATGTCTGGTTTAGGGCAGACCTGGGATCTGAATTCAGATGTTTAGCTCTCTGTTCTCGCTCTGACCACCACAGGACCCTGGCCTGGTGGGGTTTGGGGTTAGAATATAGACAGGGAGGTGGACAGCTGGAGAGATGTAAAGGAAAGGGGGCCCCAGATTGTAGGCCCTGCCCATTCTTTGCAGAGTCACTGAGTTTTATGGGCCAGGTCTCTCTGGCTAGACCCTACTTAACCCCTGTGAGCCTGCTCTCTCCCAGCCCTTCCAGGTCAGGCCCCCTGGACCAGGGACATTGCAGTGAAGGCCCAGCTTTGTAAAGAGTGGAAGATGGCAGAAAGACACACTGGAGTTTGTTCCCAGTCCTGATTTGGCCAGGCAGTTCCCAACAAACTCCTTCCCAGAGCATCAGCCTTGGACCTCCTTACTCACCCTCAGCTGAGAGCAAGGAGTGGGCCTGGGGAAATGGAACTTTAGGAATTCAGGGGTTTGAGGAGGTAGAATTATAGACTCTGGGCATTTCTGGATCTTGTTTTAGAGAGGAAACTGAGGCACAAAGCAAGGCGAGCCTTGGTGCAAGTTCAGGACCCAGGCTTAGAGGGCCGATTTGTTCCTGGGGGCCCATAGGCTAAGGGGGTAGGCTTTGGCGCCTGGGTCCCCCACAGTCCCTGTAATTTCCCAATCCTAGCATCTAGGGGTCTCTAATTACAAGCAGAGCTGAGTATCTCAGAGGCAGCCCCACCTCCCCCGGGGCCTCCATCCCCTTCCCATGAGGGTGGGGATAGGAGTCTGAGAGACTCAGGTCTGTAGCAGAGGGGAGAGAGGGGACTTGGAGCACGTCCCTGCTCCCCCCTCCGACTCCCCCACCCCAGCCTGGGACTTGCTTGGCCTTCATAGGGTAGAGCAGAAGGTCCCCAGGGAGGCCTCCCTGAGGGAGTCTGGGAGGGGGAGGGGACAGGGCACAGCAGGGGAGTCTCAGCAGGGGCCATGGTGGGAGGGGGGCTGCCGAGGCCCCCAGCAGAGGGAAGGAGGGGCCTGGACACAAGCTGCCTCTGCTCTCACGTTCCCCTAACTGAAACCAGACGTGCCTCCAGATCCCAGATCCGGTCTAAGTTTCTAACATGGGATCCCAGCCTGGAGCCTGATGGAGGAAGGAGGGGGGGGAGAGGGAGAGAGAGAGAGAGAGAGAGAGAGAGAGAGAGAGAGAGAGAGAGAAAGAGAGAGAGAGAAGAGGACTGACAAAGATAAAAACAGAGATAGAGAGAAAGGAGAGAAGGGAGAGACAGAGACAGAAAGAGAGACAGAGAGAGAAAAAAGGAGGGAGGGGAGAGAGAAGAGACTGAGAAAGAAGGAAGCGGGGAAGATGATGAGCCCCACACTTTTCCCTGGTCCCAGGACAAGCTCAGAAGCCAGAGAGGCAGGAAGCCTGAAAGCATAGCCTGGAGCCGAGGGTCTGGGACGAGGGTGGTTGGGGGGTCGGGAAGGGAGTGGGATGGGAGGAGAGATCGCGCCGAAGGCTGGTCAGGGATCCTGGCACAGGGATGAGGGAGGGAGTGCTAGGCTAGGAGGAGGACCCAGGGCCAGGACCCAGGAGAGGACAGAAACCGCGATGGGGAAAGGAGTAGAGGCCGGGGTAAGAACAGGGCCAGGGGACAGCTCCAGGGACGGCGGGAGCAGAGCGGGGCTCGCCAGGGGCAGTGGCAGGAGCAGAGTCGGGGACAGACCAGGATGGGGACAAGTCCAGAGAAGGGGCCAGGACCACGGAGGAGGGCAGGGACAGGGACAGGACAGAGACGGAGGCAGGGGTGGGAACAGCGACAGGCCCTGGGGTCGAAGGAGGGGATGGGGCAGAAACAGTAGTGAGACTGGCGGAGGGGTAGAGGGAGCGGAGGGGATGGGCCGAGGTCCGGGGGTGGGGGCGTGCGTGGGGTCCTTGCCCTTTGAGCTCGGGAGACGTCTAGGGACGCCCCGAGGGCATCAAGGAGTTAACTCGGCCCTGGCCAGGACTGGAGGGGGCAGGGGCCGGGAGGGGGCCGCCGAGAGCTCTCTGTCATCCCCTAATGAGCACCAGATGCAGAGTGGCGTGCGGCCTCGGGAGCTCGGCCCCGCCCCGGCATCGGGCCCCGCCCAGAAACCCTGATTTTTCTCCAATTGGAGCTCACAGGCTCCACCCCCAGAGAGCGGAGCCTCCGCAGCCCTGGGGTCCCGCCCCCTCCCTGAGCCTTTCGGTGTTGGGGGTGGGTCCCCGACCCCGGACCCCGGCTCGGGGTCTCCAGAGCAGGAGGGCTTCGGAAGCCACCTAGACCAGTTGGAGCAGGGATCCCCCACCAGGCGCCACTCTACTTGCAGACATCTCGTTACGGGGAGCTCATTCCCTACAGGGTCATTTCCCTGGTTGTTGGGGAGTTCTCCTGATCCCGTGCACGGCGTTTTGCTCTAGGGAGCCAAGCAGAACGAGTCTGAACTCTTTTTCCTGGAGACCCCCCGCCACCCAATCCGGCCCAACTCCTGTGGCGCAGGTCAAACAGTCCAATTGGGGCGAACGAAACTTCCGAGCAGTTCAGCAAACATTTATTGTGCGCCTACGCGGTGGGGTAAGCTGGGCCAGAGAGCTGGGGGCCGGGCAGGGCTCCGGGGCCTCGGTGAGTGAGCCTTTGTCGCCACCTACCGCTCGCTCGGCCTCAGTCGTCCAGGTGTCCGCCCGTGCTCAGCCCCAGCTCGTCCCACCCGGATGCCTGCCAAGCGGGGGCTGTTGCACCAGCAGCAGCCGCCCTGTCCGCGGAAGCCCTGAACGTTAATCCGAGCTGTGACCAGCCCTGGAACGTCTCTCAGACACGACCCCTCTGCCTCTGACACTGCCACCCACCTAGTGCCTGCTGGGTGGGTGGGTGGGGGTCTGCCTGCCTCACGTCTCTCCCCACTCCACTCCATCCTCCATTCAGCCACCAAAGGGATCCAGGTCTGACCACGGCAGCCCTACTTAATGAACGCCCCTAAGCTGGGTTTGGCCCTCAAAGTCCTTCAGCCCCTGTCCCTCCCCCCACATCCTCTTCCATCCAGTGTGGCTTCTGACTCTGGGCATTTTCTCTGGCCTCTCCGCTGCCTGGGAGGCTCTCCCTCCCCGATTCCCTGAAATCCCAGCTGAGACCCCTTCCTACAGGAAGCCCCCCAATCCCTCTTCATTCCAGTGCCTTTCTTCTCTTACTTTTGATGTCTCCTGAGTACACCACTTGTTTGCACCATATATTTGTTTCTTTGCAGCCATTAGATTATAAGCTCCTAGAGGGCTGGGACTGTCTTTTGTCTTTCTTTGTATCCCCAGGGCTTAGCACAGGGCCTGGCAGTTAGTAGGTACTTCATAAATGCTGGCTGACTGACTGGCTTGTTCCAGGTCACACAAGTGACCAAGCTGAGATTGCAGCCCAGGGCCTCCCGACCCCAAATCCTGCAGTGCAGAGGCAGCCCTACTGTTTGCTTGTGCCTTGGTATTCCCAGTGCCTGGCACAGTGCCAGCACACAGTAGGTACTCAATAAATGCTTGTTGAATGAGTATTGGGGGGGACTCTCTAACCTAGCTATGGGAGGTGGGGATCTCTTCACCGGAAGGCCCAGGAGACTTGGGGCTTCCCCATGGATGGCATGCTTGTTGACTCGAATACCAGGGCATCAGGAAGGGCTGAGAAGCCTCATGGAAACCACCACCTTTAGAGCTAGAAGGGAATTTCAAGACCACTCCATGTCCTAGAGAAAGCATCTGGGACCCAGAGAGAAGTGACCAGCCCAAAGTCTCACAGATCAGAATTGGCAGAATCCGCACTCTGCTCCAGACTCCTCTTTCCCCCTGGGGCTCACTCGCTTGCTATTGTAGCTGGAAGAATCCTGAGAGATCTAATCCAGCCTCATTCTACTGATGAGGATTCTGAGACTACCAGAGAAGTGAGTTACCCAAGGTCACACAGGGTGGGGCCTCGGGCCTGGCAGTGCTGGTTCTCAGTGTCCTTATCGGGGGACCCCAAGGCCCCTCCCAGCCACGAGGCCTCTGGGTCCTAACAAGCTCCCACATGAAGACGTGGATGGTCCGCATGTCCATCGCCCTCCCTGGGCCACGTCTGCCTCTTGGATGGGCCAGGTGTGGGCACAACCACCCACGTGTCTGCCAGAGGCCTGGCGTGTAGTCTCGGCCCTACCGACCTCAGCTTCTGCATCTGTAAGATAAGTGGGCATGAAAAAGAGAGTCTTCCGGGTCCCTCTGAGCTCTGGTAGTCTCTGTTCAAAGGTCCCTTCTAGCTGGAGCAGGGAGTGGCATGGGACAGCTAGGCCTTTGAACCATGACCTCTCCACTGGACTGGCCAGGCCTCCAGGCTAGTCCTGGGCTGCCCCCTCTCCCGTATCCATCCCTTATGCTCTGTCTTCTGTCCTGGAGCTCTCCCTCATTCTCTGGAATGGGGGGAAACCCAGCTGCCTCCTGAAGATGCCAGATGTTGGCCCCATGGCTGGCTAGCCTTTCTCTGCCATCTACAAAATGGGGCAGGAAGCCCAGCTCAGCCCCTGCCCTGCCACCCTCTGCCACCTCCAGAGTGGTTCAGCAAGCCTCCCTCCTCCTTTAAGGTTTGCTCCAGGCCGGGTCCAGCTCCGGATGACCTCAAGGCCTGGCTCCCTCCTGGGGTCCCAGGCCCATAGTCTTCTCCCCTGACATTCAAGCCCTGAACCCCTGACCCCTGCCTGAAGTCTTCCTCAAACACACAGGAGCACCCATCCCTTGTGTCCTCCCTGATTCACAGAAACTGAGTCTGCCCTAAGTCCTTGAGTTCCTAGTTATGGCTCTACTTTCAACTCTGACCCACTGTGTTCTCTGTTCTCAACGCCCCCCCTTCCCCACCATCTCTGACATTCCTGGTTCTGAGCTTCCTCCTGCCTCTGACATTCCCTGTTCTAAGACCCATCCCAGCTCTAATATTCCATGTTCTCAGGCCCCTCCCAGCTCTGATATTCCCTGTTCTCAGGCCCCTCCCAGCTCAGACATTTCCTGTTCTAAGCTTCCTCCCAGCTCTGACATTCCCTATTCTAAGCTTCCTCCCCAGTTCTGTGACATTAGATGTCCTAAGTATAAAGTTCTGTATTCTACGAGAGAGGAAGCCAAGAGCTCTGGCTTGCTCTGCTGTGACTAGAAACATCCTCCTGACAGTCTCTGTTCCTTGCCAGGGGCCACCTCGTCTCTTCCCTTGCCTGCCTAGTCCAGCGTACAGCTGTCTCTTGATGAGAAGCAAGGCAGTTGTCTCCGTGCAGGCCTTCCCCTTCCCTTCCAGGTCACTGCCTTGGGTCCCTGGAATAAGCCTTCCCTGGGGAGGACCCCAGGAAGCCCCCCCCAAGACTCACCAGACACTGGAGTCAGAAGAGAGCTGCCCTCTCCCAGGAAGTCCCTGTTTCTAGGCATGGCAGTGCCTGCCTCCTGTCTCCAGCCCTGACCTCAGTTTCCCTCTTTCCTCAGTTCATTTGAACCTCCCCCTGGCTCCTCTTTTCAGCCCCAACCCTCAGAAACCAGGAGCTGAAGCACAGCTATTTCATACCTTTTATTTGTCCCTTGTCTTCTTTGTAACCCTCATCCTGGGCTGATGCCCAGGCCTCCCCAGAAGGGGTGGTAGAGTACCATTAGAGGGTGTCCTCCCAGGAGGGTGTGGCATCCAGGCAGCCCTTGGACAGGGAAAGGAATCATCTAAGGAATGGGAGACCTCTCTAGGTATGGCAGGGTCCACTTGCACAAAGCTGCCCCTCGGGCACGGGGGTCGGGACATTAAAGAAGGGAGGGGGCTTTCAGAGCCTTGGGTGGCCCACATGCTGCCCCAGTTCCCCACACCCCATAGTTAGCTCTCTTGGGGTAGAGAAGACAGTTAAGAGAAGGAACATCATGACAAAGGAGAGGAGAGGAAAACAATGTGTCCCTTCGGAGGGAACAGGAAGGAGGCAGGTAGAGAGGGGCAAGAGGAAAGACAAGCAGTGCTGAGGGCCTCATGGCGAGGGGATGGGGTGCTAAGGACTGGGAGCTTCAGGAAGAGGCTGAGGAGGGGTCCCCTGGAGAAGACTGAGTGTTTGGATGTGATGTGGAAGGGATACAGTATGAACTGGAGAGAGGTAGGATTGTGGCCCACCTCCTGCCACTTAGTTCCACTGCCCCTCCCTATTAGGGCAGCCAGGCTAGTGCCCCCTGGGTTGGCCCTTCCCCCAGTTCAGGTTCTAATCCCCCTAGCCTGTGCTGGAAGGTTAGCCAGCTCTGAGATCACAGGAGCTGATGTGGTCCTGGCAGATGTGGTGTCTGCAGAAGGCCTCAGATTCTGGTACTGGCCCCATCATCAGTACTGACCCCCAGGGATTGAGGGAATGAGGCATAGGCCTTTGGGCTAGGTCTTCTGGGTCAGCCTGGCCAAGCCTCTCATCACCTCCCTTCCCCCATTTTTCTCCTTTCGTGCTTCTCCGAGGATAGAACCATGGGGGAGGAGGGTGGGGTGCTGTCCTCAAAGAACCAAGGAAGTGGAAGCTTGGGTGTGGGGGACAGGGCTCTCAGCTCCCAGTTCAGGGACGCTCCCCTTTGCCCTGGCTTGAATTTCTCTGGAGCCACTTCTAGCTCCAGCTACAAAAGACATATTTCCCCGGGGGTAAATGAGCCCTTGGCCCCAAGAAGAGTAAACATTTCCCTAGAAACCCCCACCCCCCACCCCAAGACATCCTCAGTACTTGCCATTGTCCTGGTCACTGGTAGCGCGGACTCAGATGGTCCCTTAGTTTAGGGCAAAGAATGTCCCCAGGAGAGGAGGAACCAGTGGTGATTGAGGGAACATCTGTTTCTCTACCACCCCTCCCCGAGATGAACAAAACCACTGGCACCTGGGCATTAGTTTCTACAGATACCAGACTGTGGCTTCCCCAAATGCCTGGTGCTTTTGCTATTTTGGTTCATACAAGAATCAATCACTCATCTGGTCCTGGGTGTGTGGGTCCTCTGCCAGGCTCTATTGCCACAACACCCATCTTTTGCTCAAAGAGCTCAGATCGCACCTTGCCCATCCCCCCGGCAACCTCCATCTCCATGAACAATGAGAACAGGGAAGTAAAGAGCATCCTGGTAGCAGGGGGGGCTCTCCAAGGGCTCCGTGTCTTCCCCCCGACGACCCAGTGGCCCCCCACTCAGGCTTCGGAAGACCCCCGTCGTAGCCCGGCTCCCACCTCCCAGGGAGAGGCGGCTTCGGCTGAAGGGCAAGCGGGGCCCGCTAGCCCGGGACGGGGGCAGCGAGTTGCTGCTGACAGAGCGGCGGCAGCGCTGGCAGCCTCTGAGGTAGGCTGTGGGGCCAGGGCCCATCAACATGGCCTCTGAGTAGCTGGGCACCAGCTGCCGATTGGAGCAAATGTGCCACTCCAGTTCTGTGAAGTCCACAGTGGCTACTCGAGAAAGTGATGGGCCTCCAGGGGCATGGCCAGGTGGGGGCGAGCTGGCCCCAAATAGCTTCTCCACCTGGTAGTGGACATGGGCCGTGCCATATGCAGCCACTACACGGAGTGGCCATGACAGTGTGGCCACAGATACCAGCCAGAACACCCAGGCCCGGGCATACCAGGGGGGGCTGCGGGGATCTGCAAACACCATCAGCGACTCTCGGAAGTCCACATCCTTCAGATGCATCCCTTCCCGGGCCTCCAGGTAGTCATCGAGGCCCTCATTGGCGCCAAAGAACCGGGCCCTCTGAGTGAGGTATGCAGCCTCAGCTTCTGCGCTTCCAAAGCTGAAACACTTGGTGAAGCGCAGGCGAGTAGCCGGGTGGTCTGACAGCCCCACCAGCTCTTTGGACACATCTCGGACACCGTGGGCAGAATAGTCGAATTCACCCCGTGCTGTCCGGCTATCAGCCCGCTCGTGGTAGACCTGGGTGGTGGTATATGCATCGCCATTGCGGTAGCGGGTTATTTGTCTGGTTCGTCGAACGTAATGGTAGCTGGTGGCCTTCCACCAGACACAAGGCGGGGCCTGCTGGAGGCGGCGTATCAGGGCCAGCACTGTGACCACATCTGTGCGTGGTGCCCTGGAGGCCCTCATGTGGCAGTGCCAGCACTCAGCCAGGTAGAGGAGGTAGAGGAGGGAGACGAAGGCCAGTGGGATGTACAGGTAGCCATCTGAGCAGGGACTGGCCTGGTAGGTGGCAGGGGTCCCATGGGAAAGGCCAGTGCCTATGGCCAGACGGGGTACGGTGGCCAGCCAGCACCAGGCCACCACAGCCCCACATGAATGGATGAGGAGGGTTAACAGGAGGCACTTCCAGTGGGACTCCCGACAAAGGGAAACTCCCAAAGACTGCTTCAGGGGCCGCTGCTGTGGGGTGGGGAAGTGGGGGGGGGGGCATGGGGAAAAGGAGAGGAAGAAAGAGAGAGAGAGAGAGAGAGAGAGAGAGAAGGAGGTGGCAGTCAGGCTGGCACAGAAACCAAGGGAGACTGGGGGAAAGGGACCCTTTAGTGCCACCCTGGGACTGAGAGAGAATTCCAGAAAGGGAACAGAGATGGGAGCAGGAGAACAGAACAGGAAAGGAGGTGGGGAGTCTGGGAACCAGAGGAATAGGCCTGGGGGCCGGGAGAGCAGCAGATGAATCCATCTGTGCAGTGGGGAGGGGGGTTTGACAGACAAGCTGGGTTTGTTGGTCAGCTCATCCTACTCCTTGTTCCCCCCCACACAATTCTCCTGGGAAAGGCTCACCCACCTAAGGGAACACCTGGCAAACCCTCTGGCTGGCTGAACTCCTGGAGAGCCCTGTCCCCCTCAAGCTCCAAGCCCCAAGCCCCTCCCCACCACACACACACACACACACACACACACACACACACACACACACACACCACTGAGGGAAGGAAGCCTGGGAATGAAGGCAGAAATATCTAAGGGGAAGGGAGAAGGAGGCTGAGTGTGTGGAGGTGGCTGAGGGAGGGGAAGATGGGAGAACAGAAGGCAGAAAGAAGCAAGAAGAAGCAAGGACCAGGGATAAGAATATGATGATGACTCCCCAAGCATCTGAAGAGGAAGCAGCAGAGACAAGAGGAAGTCCAAGGCCTCCTCACCTAGCCCCTACCAGCCCCCTCCCACTGGCCCCCACCTCCACATATTCACACAATGAGAGGAGAGCAGGCCAAGAGAAGCCCAAGGAGAGAAAACACCTCCCATCATGGACACTCCACCCCTCAGGTCTCACGCACTGCCTGTAGATAACACACACATAACATATCGACACACAACTTCGACACACAAACATGGGCACAGTTCATCCACACACACAAACCCCCCAATCTTCCAACCTCCATACTCTGCCCAAGCAGCCTGTTTTAGTCTCTCTGGCTCTGGGGTAGGTCCCAGGGGGACACACTGGGTGTCAATGCCATTTCCTCCTGCTGCCCACGACCTTGGAGCCTTATTCCTCTCTTTACCGTCCCCCCTTCCTCCTCCCCTTGGGGAAAGAGGGGTTAGAGCAGCCCGTGAAATCCAGAGGGTTCTTCCTTATCCTTCCTCCCCCCTCCTCCTTCCCTCCTCCTCCCTGTCTCCCGCCTCAGCCTCAGTCTCAGCTTCAGCCTCAGCCTCCGTGCTGCATTGCAGGCTGGGGCTCCCGAGCCAACGCTGAGAGAAAAGGGGATGACCCCGGCCTGCGGGAACCTAAGCCCCACTCCTTGAGCCCCTTCAACCCAAGCCGCCCCCTCCGGCCAATGAAGGAGGGTGAGTGGCGGCGTCCTCTTGCCCTGACGTCATGGGATGGGGGCGGGGCCGAATCTGGGGGTGTACTTAGTGCTGAGGACCCCCAATCCCCCCCAACTTCCTGCAGTAGGGGAATGTCCAAGGAAGCCACCCCCAGCCCTCCAGGGACCTTCACAGGGCGTCCCCAGGTCGGGGGAAGGAGGGTCAATCGGTGGCATCGCCGTTCTGTATGCGGGCCCTGCCCGCTGCTCCCCGTTATTTACCTCTTCCCTCAGAGGCTCCCCATCTGGGATGAGCGTGGGCACTTCCCCCCCATCGCCGCCGCCGTCTACACCGCCTTCTGACTCTCCTTGGGGCATCGTGTCCGCGCCTCCACCTCCAGGGGCCCGGTCATGATAAGGGAGATGGGCCCCGGGCGGGGGGCATCCGTTCGGCTCGGCTGCCACGGAGGGAGTGCTGAGCCAGAGCCCAGCCCCGCCCGCCCGCTGACCCCGCCCCCGCTGCACCGGCTGGCGCCGTCGGGAGCGCCTGGCACCGAGGCCCAACCTCCGCTCCTCCCCGCCCAACCCACCCTCCCCGAGATTCCCACAGCCCGCCTCTCTCGCAAGTCTCCCCAGTCTGTGTGTATTGGGAGGGGGGGGGAGCAGCACAGAGAGGAAAACACTTCCTTCCTGACGCCAGCCACTCTTTCCCTTCCTCCTCTTTCTCCTCTCCCTTCCCGCTGTCCCTTGTCTCTAGCACTCCCCTCCCTGAGGTCTTGGCTTGGGTGGGGGTGGCGGGACTGGGAGGTTTTGGTATCTGCTGGTTGGAGGCTCTCAGAAAACAAATTAAAGCCCTGAGAACTCACTGCAGCACTCCGCCGCCCCCCCCCCCCCCCCGCCCCCATACATCTTGTTCCAGAGCTTCCCACTCTGCCGGCCGAAAGGGGACAGTCAGGGAGAGGCCTATTTGGGGGGCAAAAAGGTTGGGATGGAACAGGCAGACACTTCGGGGCTGTGACGCTAAGGGCATTAGGCCCTACCCTTAAGGAGTCCTCCATTCTCACACACGCACACCTCCAGGCTTCTGGACTTTGGTGCTACCTAGAGTCAGTCAGGCCAAGATGATCTCTATCACACGATCCTGTCAGAGCTCTGGGCTCACAGTTCAGAAAGTCCTGGGGATTCTGGAGGCTGGGCCTGGGCAGTGACTGCTTCACTGCCTTATATCCCCAGTAAAGTGCACTGCACCTGGCACGCAATAGGCACTTAATAAATGTTTATTGATTGATCACTGGACTCAGCTCAGACATGTATTTTCTTGATCCTTTTTTATTAATTTATTAAGCACCTACTACTAGCTCTGTGTTAGGTGCTGGGAATACACCAAAACAGACCCTGCCTTCAAGAAGTTCTCGATCTAATGTGGGGGGGAGACAATATTCAAACAACTCTGAGGGTGACTCTGTGAGGAGGAGCCTGCAGATTTCTAAGGCGAGAATGAGCGGGACCCTTCAGGTATTTGAAGGTCTGCCATGTGAACGACGGCTTGGCTTTGTTCTGCTTGGCTCCAAAGGTCAGAACTGGGAGCAAGTAACAAGAAACGTTGCAAACGGGCTGGTTTCTGTTTAATATATGGAAAAACAAAAAAATAAAAATAAATATATTGAAGAACTCCCTAAGCAGTTGTTTAAAAGCACGCTAGGCTACTGAGGGGGATGGTATGAGTTCCCCAACACTTGAAGTCTGTAAGCAGGGCCTGGGTGACCACTAACTGGGAATGTTGCCAAGAGGTTGCCGGTTTAGAACTAGGTGCATTCTGAGGCTCCTTCCGACTCACATTCTTCGAGACCGCTCATTTCAGCACTCGGACAGCTCCCAAGTCCCTGCGGGACAAGAGGTGACCCCACAGGCTGCGGAGAGAAGTCAAGTCAACAAGCGTTTTCTCCGCGCTTACTAAGAGCCAGCCTATATGCTTAGAAGCACTGCACGGTGCCAAGGAAGGTCTGAAGGCCCGCCAGCCACAGATGGCAGGCAGAACTCAAAGACTTCCATTTACACCAATCCTGTGTCAGAGGCCCAGGGCACTCGCTCCGCCCAGCTCAGGGGCCTGGCTGTGACATCTCTCCAAGCTCCCACTTCTTGGGAGAGCTCCGTATTCATTGTATACCTCCAGGTCCTGGGAGGGGAGTGTCCCTGCAGAGGAGCGGGGTATGTGGGGAGCAGGAATACTGCACCAGTCATGTGTCCTCTCTCTGATCCTCAGTTTATTCATGTGTAAGGAATAGCTGCCTGCACTACCTCTCTCACAAAGCTGCGGTGTGCAAAGGGCTGTGTAAACCTTGAGGCCGGAGCTAGGAGGGGAAAGGGGAGAAGGGGTAAGAACGGAATGGCAGGGAGGAGAGAAAGCAGGAGTGGTGGAGGAAAGGTAGAGAAAACACCAGGGGAGAAAGGGCGCAGGGGCGGGGCGGGGGGGAGGAGAGAAGGGGGGAAGGGGAAGAGGTGGGTAAGGGAAAGAGAAAAGTAGAGAACGGAAGGGGAAAGAGGAAGGGGAAGGAAAGAGGAGGAGAAGGGGTTAGAGAGGAAAATGGGAAGGGAAGGGGAGGCGGGAAAAGAGGAAGGAGGGAAGGGGGAAGGAAAGAGAACTGGAGGGGAGGAGGGAGGAAGAAAAGAGGGGAAGGGGAGGAAAAGGGAGAGGTGAAGGTCAAGGGGAGGAGGGGAAGGGGGAAGGGAGGGAGAACAAGTTAAAAGGGAGGCGTGAAGAGCAAGGAGAGAAGGGGGAGAGGAAGAAAGGAGAGGACGCCGGAGCGAGAGCAGGGCCGAGCCTTTGGTAGCTCCCAGGTGCCCAGCCCCACCCAGCGGCTCAGCCTCAGCCACTCCCCCGACCCGCGGTGCAGTCGTGGCAGGGAGACCTTCACCCGCTCCATTGCGCAGGCGCCTCAAGACTCCTCTAAGCACTTCAGTCCGGACAAGCTCATTGGACTGTCTTGTCACGTTGGGACAGTTCTATTGTCCAACCAGGCAGCCAAGTTGTTGGCTCCGCCCCTCCCCAGCTTCCGGAAGTCAGGTTTCATCGAATCCAAGGCTGGGTGAGAAGCTAATAGCCAATGGAGAAAGGGGGCGGTGCGCCTATCACGTGGGACGGTGACCAATGAGAGGCGGAGAGGGTGACGTCGTGGCCATGGCGGCTGCGGCTGGCCCGCGGGGAGACGTGTCCGGCGGCCCGGTGGCTGCAGTTGGCGCCCTGAACCCGCGGCCGCGACCCTATTAGCATTCCTGCTCAGGCCTCGCGGCGGGAAGCGTCTCGCTCATGGCGTATCACTCGGGGTACGGGGCCCAAGGTGAGCGCGGGGCGGCACGGGCAGGGGCCGGGGCCGGGCCGAGGGAGCTGGCGCCCTCCACCGGGGCCGAAGGGACGGGGCCTGCGGAGCGGGGGCTGTGACGTCATCGCGAGGGTTCCCACCTTTGCCCCCAGCCCCCTGCCAGGCCTTGGGGACCCCCGAGGATCCCGAATGTTCCCGACCGGACCCACGTTCAGCCAACGTAGGCTTGTGTAGCTACGGGCACGGGGAGCTCACTACCTGACGAACCCAACCCCAGGCAGAACAGTTCTGATGGACTGGAAGCCCTCCCTTGGGTGGCACAGCTGCCAGAGACCAAGGTGGGCACAGCCCAGCAAGTCAGTTCTCCTGATACCCTTTGATCTTCTGTGCTCTGATATGCCTCCCAGCCCTGCCATTCCACGTTCTAAGGCCCCTCCCAACTCTGACTTTCCCCTCTCTAAGGCACCTCCCAGCCCTGTCATCCCCTGTTCTAAGGGCCCTCCCACATCTATCTCCTCTGTAGATATAGCTCTAGCCCCCAAACCTTACTTTCTCACAGTTACCCCACAAGTACATGTGTCACGCTCAAATCTACATCACCTTCCTCCCAGTGCTCCCTCCAGGTCCCCGATAACAAGTCCTATCTTAAAAAAATAGTCTTCTTCAGGCTTAATATCCCCAGTTCATTCACTGGCAGTGGGCTTTTTGGTCCTTTTCCTATCTACGCTGTTGCCTGGATGCCTTCCAGCCCAGGAAAACCCTTCTTCCGCTTTGGGCTGAGCAATTTGAGCTGAGCCATCTAGTCCACCCCTCACTTGGCAGAGGGGGGGGATGGGGCCTGTTTCCAAAGTGGAACAGCCCAGGGCTGGAGCCGAGATTCCCACCCAGGTCCTGGGCCACATACACTGAGGCCCAGAGCTGTCTGAGTCACTGGCCAATCTCATGGCCATGTTCGTTGGGTGGGTGAACACATGAAAAGGCCAAGAGCAGGGATCCAGAAAGAAAAACTGAGGAAGCCCCTACCCTTGGTCCAGTCCCTGGCATGTTGTAATTGCTAAATAAATACTTTCTCTATCTTTTCAAGGAGATTCTAGAGCTCAGCTGCAGAGTGGTCATCTCAAGGGAGGCCCTTAGCTCCCCGTGCCAGTGCCAGGGGACTTCAGGGGCAGGGCAGGTGGTAAGGCTTGGAGGAGCTTAGGATTCAGTAGCAGGGCAGAGAGTAAACCCTGGTAGTCCTCCATCCCTTCCAAGCTTCCTGGGGTCAAGGAGAGGAACACCCCAGAGACAGAGTCATCGGGGAGGCCACGGGAGGCACGGGGAGTTGTCTCCTCGTTCCCTCACTCTCCAGTCATTGTTCACACAGTTGTCCTGGCTCTCCTTTCCCTCTGCATCCATTTGTATAAGTCTTCACACGCGCCTCTCTATGGTCCTGCCTCACAATACAGTTCCATTCTATTCCTGTGCTGTCCTTTGTTAACCGTCCCCTGAGTATTTTCCACTGGGGAAGGGGTGGCTGTGAGTTCTGAGTAGGTACAGAGCCCTTGGCTTTGTCACTTCCTCCTTGGGGCATCTAGCGTCTAGGTCAGAGGGGGTGTCCTTGGTTGGATGACCACCTGGGCATGTGCCGGGTGGGATTCCCAGTCAGCTAGGCCTTGCTGGTCTTACTGGTGTCTGTGGTTCCTTCCAGCTCAGAGATCTGTTAAGTTACTGCTTCAGAGTCTTTCATTCCGCCTGTCTGCTCCTTCTCTTCTCCCCCACTTCAGGGTCCAAGCACCGGCTCAGGGCAGCCCCAGAGCCGCCTCCGCTCTTTGATGACACGAGTAGTGGCTACCCAGCTCAACCTGGTGCTTACCCGCTGCAGGGCTCAGATGTGGCCTTCAATGTCAACCACCTGCTCGGGGATCCCATGGCCAATGTCGCCATGGCCTACGGCAGCTCCATTGCCTCCCAGGGCAAGGACATGGTGCACAAAGAGGTGAGTGGCCCTGACTTTAGAGCTGGAATGGGCTGCTGAGGGGGTGTTGGGGTTGGTCCAGCCCCTTTGACAGATGAGGAAACCAAGGCCCAGGCATGTCAGGCCACTTGTCCAACTGTTTGCAAGCTCCCTCCGTTGATTCACCCTGACTTCCTAGGGCTCCTCGGTGACTGACTCACGTCGTCACTGGCACAGGATGGGGCTGATGGACTGGCAAGGAGCCTGATTGGAGGGAAAGGACCTGAGTTGAAATTCTGCTTCTGTGGCTCCCTGCCTGGGTGACTTTGAGCAGCTTATTTCTTGGAGTGTCAATTTTCTCCTCTCTAAGATAAAGGGGTCTGGCGTGATGGTCTCCAAGGTCTCCTCCAGCTCTGGCATTCCTGGTTCCGTGTTCTAAGGCCTTCCCAGCCCTGGCATTCCTGGTTCCGTGTTCTAAGGCCTTCCCGGCCCTGGCATTCCTGGTTCTGTGTTCTAAGGCCTTCCCAGCCCTGGCATTCCTGGTTCCGTGTTCTAAGGCCTTCCCAGCCTTGGCGTTCCTCATTCCATGTTCTAAGGCCTTCCCAGCTCTTGCATTCCTGGTTCTGTGTTCTAAGGCCTTCCCAGCTCTTGCATTCCTGGTTCTGTGTTCTAAGGCCTTCCCAGCCTTGGCGTTCCTCATTCCATGTTCTAAGGCCTTCCCAGCTCTTGCATTCCTGGTTCCGTGTTCTAAGGCCTTCCCAGCTCTTGCATTCCTGGTTCTGTGTTCTAAGGCCTTCCCAGCCCTGGCATTCCTGGTTCTGTGTTCTAAGGCCTTCCCAGCCTTGGCGTTCCTCATTCCATGTTCTAAGGCCTTCCCATGTTCTAAGGACACCCTTCTTCTCCCCCCCCCCCCCCCGGCTCTGGCGTTCCTGGTTCCTTGTTCTAACCTCCTGGCCCCAGATACCTTGTTTCTCCCCTCAGTGGCCTCTCTCCTTTCCAGCTTCACAGGTTTGTGTCTATGAACAAGCTCAAACACTTCTTTGCAGTGGACACCTCCTACGTGGCTAGGAAGCTGGGCCTGCTCATCTTTCCTTACACACACCAGGTGAGGTGGCGTCTGTCTCTGTACTGGCCCCGGCCTCCCCTGGGGCTGGGAGAGTGTGGCTTTAGCTCAGCCATTTCCTGAGCCCTGACATTGTCTCTCTGTTCCCTCTGCCCCTGAGAACTGGGAGGTTCAGTACAGCCGGGACATGCCCCTGCCCCCTCGGCAGGACCTCAACGCCCCCGACCTCTACATCCCCAGTGAGTATCAGGCCGGGGCAGAGGGGAAGGGTCTGATGATGAGTTGATATGACAGGGAATGGGCAGAAGGGGGTCTGATTCCTGGCCTGGCCAGGGCTCAGGGCTTGGCACTTGGGGGTTGGGGCTCGGTGCCTGGGGCTCGGTGCTTGGGTCTCGGTGCTTGGAGCTCACTGCACTGAGGCTCCGAATTTCTGTCTCTCTTTGGCAGCGATGGCCTTTATCACATATATCCTCCTGGCCGGGATGGCGCTGGGAATTCAGAAGAGGTTGGCCCCCACCCCTCACTGCCCACATCTCCCTCCTGGGGCCCTTCGGATTGGGTTGTGGGGTAGCCTGGCCAGAGGGGGAGGGGCAGGGCCTTCGCCCCACCCTACTGCTCCCCTCTGGAGCTGGGGAATGGAAGGAACCCCGTCTCTGCTGAGTACTTCCCTCTTGGCCCCAGCCTCTTCATCTGTAGAATAGAAATGACTTTTTGGGGTTCCTGCCTGATAGGGGTTTTGGCGGGGCAGGGGGAGGAGGGGGAGTGATCAGGAAAAAAGGTTACTGCCCCTGGGAACAAAGACATACAGTTAAGCAAACAAAGTAACCCCTTGTCTGTATCTGAGAAGTATGCCTCATTCCACACCTGTGGTCCACCACCTCTGTAGGAGGACTGAGCCTGGTCTCTTACGGCTGTTGTGATCCTGATTCCCCTGGGGGGCCTCCCTCTGCTGACCCTGCCTCCCCCAAACCCACTCCTGCTCTGCACCAGGTTTTCCCCCGAGGTGCTCGGCCTGTGTGCCAGCACAGCCCTGGTGTGGGTCGTCATCGAGGTGCTGGCCCTGCTCCTTGGCCTCTACCTGGCCACAGTCCGCAGTGACCTGGGCACCTTCCATCTGCTTGCATACAGTGGCTATAAATACGTGGGGTAAGTTTCAGGCCTGGAGGTGGGGGAGAGGGTGGGTGGTAGGGCAGGGCTGGGCAGAGCTGGGCTGGGCAGGTTTGGGCTGGGCTCAGCTGGGTTGGGTTTTGGGACCTTGCCCACAGAAGAGACAGCTGTTGAAGGTTCTGCACCAGAGGCCACCAGGTGGACGGGAAGAGAGTCAAGATAAAGTGTTGAGGAACAGGGCTGGACTTGAGGAGGGAGGGAGGAAAGGAGTAGATTGGGCTGGAGATGGAGTTTTGCCCAAGATCAGAACCCAGGAAGCAGCTCAGGTTCTTGAATTTAAGATTCAAGAGAACTTGATTCAAATCCTGGCACTGTCACCTCACCAGCTGTGTGACCCTGGGCAAGTCACATACTCTCATTGGGATGGGGGGAGCTTAGAACATAAAATGTCAGAGCTGGGAGGGGCCTTAGAACAGGGAAGGTCAGGGCTGGGAGGGCCTTAGAACAGGGGATGGCAGAGCTTGGGAAGGCCTTAGAACAGGGTATGGCCGAGCTAGGAGGGGCCTTAGAACAGGGATTGTCAGGGCTGGGAAGGGCCTTACCATGTGACATGTCAGGGTTGGGAAGGGCCTTACCATGTGACATGTCAGGGCTGGGAAGGGCCTTGCCATGTGACATGTCAGAGCTGGGAGGGGCCTTAGGAGGAAGGAATGGCAGAGGGGCTTTAGAACATGGAACATCAGATTTGAGGGAACTAGAAAATATCTGTTTAACTCCCTCGTTTTACTAATGGGGAAACCAAGGCCCAGGGAGGGAAGGCTGGCTTGCTGGGTTGCCCTAACAAGTTCGATTGTGGATTGGGCCCCTTGAGCCACCGTCAGGCTTGGGCAGCCCATGGGTCCTGATCATCCTCCTCTGCTCCCCAGCATGATCCTGAGCGTGCTTACAGGATTGCTCTTCGGCAGTGACGGCTACTACGTGGCCCTGGCCTGGACCTCAGCCGCCCTCATGTATTTCATTGTGAGTCCTGAGACCTGGGGCAGAGTGGCCTGCTGAGCCTTCACTCCCCCCTGCCCTTTGCCCTGCTCCCTGGCCCCTCACAAGGAGCATCAGACTAATGAGAAGGATGGGCACAGTGACAAGGAGTGGGACCGAGGAGTGCCCCCTCCCTCAGCCTGGGCCTGGTCCTTGCCCTCCTCCCTTTCCTCAGCCACCCTGAAGGTCTGTCTCCCACAGGTGCGCTCGCTGCGGATGACCTCCATGGGCACTGATGGGGTGGGGGGTCCTGCCCCCCGGCAGCGCCTCCAGCTCTACCTGACCCTGGCTGAGGCTGCCTTCCAGCCAATGATCATCTACTGGCTGACCTTTCACCTGGTCCGGTGACCCAGATGGGGTCTCCCCTCCTCCCCAAGGAAGACTACCCTGAAGATAACGCTGATGATTTCTGTCCTGTATATTGAAGATTTTAATTGCTTCAGCCACATCTGTCCCTCATTCCTGGGAATAAGGCCCTGGACAGGACCTTAAGAGGGTCTGAGGAGGTGGGAAGGAATGGCCAGCCAGGGACAGGCAGACGAGGCCTTAAGGCCTGCAGCCTGGGAGGGCCAGTGGGCAGCGAGGCCACTTATCCCAGAGCCTCAGCACTGAGCGCTGGAGTGACTGCTGCGGGGGCAACTCCGTTTTACAGATAGACTTGACTAGGCTCCAGTTAAGTTAGCTAAGAGGAGCTAACATCTCTTCAGCCCTCTGTTAAAGCTTGCTGTGTGTTTTACACATATTGTCTCATTTGACTCACAGCCCTGCCTGGAGACATCGTACAGACGGGAGGGAGGGAGGCCAGCGGCTCACCTGCCACACTCGCCCAGGGCTGTCCCAGAGATGGTACCTCTCATTGAGTTCCCTTGTCCTTTCCTCTGCCCTCCATCCTCTTCTGTCCTTCGAGCTCTGGGGGCCAGAGGCTGCCCTGGGAAGGGAGGCCATCAGGGTCCCTCTAAGGGATGAGGCTAGCTTCCTGCTCCTAGTCGCAGGTAGGGAGAGGAGGCCCCAGAGGTAAGCAGGGCTGGCAGATGGGCTTCGAATCAGCTTGAAGGTGGTTTTGTTCAGCCCTCCTGGCCCCGTCCCACCTCCCGAAGAAGCATCAGAGGGTTTAGAGCTGGAACCTCGGGTCCAGTGCCCCCATTCTATGACTTAGCCAAGGTCAAACGGAGTAGGAGAGCTAGGATTTGCACCCAGGTCCCCAGACTCACAATCTGGTGATTTATCAACTCCACTGGGAATCCTTTAGCATCTCAGGGTTGGGAGGGACTTGTGAGGATCTGGCCTTTCCTGGTCCTCTGGCAAGAGGCCATCTTGTCAGAAGAGCCACTGGGACTTGGCCTCCTCCCTAGGAAGCCTGCACCCCTTGGGAATGGGCTTCATTCTTTTCTGGCATCCATTGATTCCTCTGGAATCTCACTAGTTACTCAGCTCTTTCAGGGAGGGGCCCTGACTCCCCAGGACCCAGAGGGGATGTCAGGGGCAGGGGTGGCCCTGGAGTCAGGGAACCTGGGTGTGATCTCTGGCTCCGCTGCTCAGCTGTGTGACCTTGGGAACGCATGGCCTTTCTACTGCCATGCTGTACTGGGAGCTTAGAAAGGGCCTTTCTGCCGTCTCTACATGAACTGTTTGATCCACCGGAGGATGGCGACCAGACCTGGGAAGGGACCCGAGACTCCATTGAATCGGACAACTTGAGCATGGGGGGGGGGGGGGGGGCGAAGATGGTGAGACGGGTATTTAACTGCCAGCTGGCCTCGCCATTCAGGGCCCAACAAAAGCCCCGCCCCCGCCGCGACACCCGGCCCTCCAATCTTTGCAATTGTTTATTCAATCACAAATGGCCGGGACTGGCCTAGAGAGACGGGTTTTACACACAAACTCCTCCAGGCGCTGGAAAGGGCCAGGCCCCCAACGCCTTAGAAAACCGGGGCACAGGGAGAGACAGGACGGGGAGGGGAGTGGTAAAAGGGGGGAACACAGAAGAAAGCCGAGAAAAGGCTGGGGGCGGGGGGTAGGGCAGAGGGAGAGCAGGGAGCGGGAGGTGGGGCTGAGGAGGAGCCCCCGGCTGAGCCTGCTCACGCCCCTCCCCTCCCCGGGGCCCTGCCTCCCGGGCCAGTTTACTGAACCCTGGGGTCGCTGGGAAAGGGCGGAGGGATGGTTAGTCGCTTGTTCTGGAAGTGGGGTGAGCCCAGTTCCCCTCTCCCGAGCTCAGTCCCTCTCCAGCACCCCTGTCCCCTGCCCCTCACTTATCCCCAAAGCGGATGAGGACCCAAGACCCCTCCTCAAGTACTAGGTTTTCCAAGTAGGGGCTTGGGGCTTGAAGGGCCGCCGTCCGCCTGGACTCCTGGCTGCCTTTGGGAGGCGCCGCTCTGACAGAGCCCGGCCCGGAGCGGGAGGGCGAGGCGGGGAGGGGCGGGCCATCCCATAGCAGCAATTTGGGGGGCAGGGGCTGAGGAGGCCCGGCGCCCCGAGGCTGACGGGGGACGGGGGGCGGGGAGTGGCTCTTCTCTGCTGTCCAAAAGGGTCTCGGGGATGGGGGTCCACAGGCGTCCGGTCCGTTCTCGGGGTTCATTCCCTGGCCGGCTTCCCCCTTTAGAAACTCACCAACGTATAAACCATACTGTGGGAGAGAAGGACGAGCTGGGGCCGCGGGCGGGCGGCAGGCGAGAGCCCTTCCCCCGCACCCCCGAGGGCCCCCGCGCAGGCGGGGCGGGCCTCACCTGTACAGGTAATAGAAGAAGGAGAGCAGGTAGAAGGCGAGTTTGCACCACGACTCCTTCTGACAGTAGTTGAGGATGTCTGCGTTCATGATGGACACGGCATCGTACATGACCTCGGAGCCGTCTGCCGGGCGGTGGAAATACCTGGGGGAGGGGAGCGGGCGAAAGGAGCCGGGAGTAGGGCCGGGATGGCGGGCCAGGGGGCCGCCCTCCCGGGAGCACAAGCGCCTTCCCGAGCCTGTGAAGACTGCGGTCCGGGAAGCTCGCTGCCTCCCAAGGCGGCCCATTCTCCCTTGGGACCGGCGGTGCTCCCGACACACTGCAATCTGCCTACGTCAGGGGTCCTCTTCCCCTCCGCGCTCTGACGGCCGGCTGGGCAGACCCCAGAATCCCTCCCGGCAGTATGGCCTAGCCCGCATACACCCCCCCCACCCCAGGCCCGCAGCCTCATCACCTCCATAGGTGGTAGAAGAGGAGTGGGATGTTGAGGCCCAGGGTCACCCACTCCGCCGCGCACAGGAACATCAGGCAGAAGAGGCCGTGGATGGAGTACTCGGGCACCACGAGCTGGAGGAGGGTCAGGGGAGCACCGACCGGTCAGGGTCTGCCCTCGAGTTCCGCGGAGGGGGCGGGGCGGGGCGGGGCGGGGCCCACCCTCCCTGGACAGGCCCCGGAGGAGAGGGCGCCGCCCTGAGGACAGGCATTGGGCTCCGTTAACCCACCTGTTCTGTGGTCCTGGGGCTGGGAGAGGGAGTAGGGGTCCGGGGGTGGGGCGTCCCTGAGCCTGCTGGGAAGAGAAGGGCTGCATAGGGATGCCTAATTTGCACCTCATTGTATGGCATCTCGACCCGCCGCCCGCGCCCCCTTCCTGGGGCAAATGGGACTGAGGGAGGAGTGTGACGCCAAAGACTGGGGGTCCGCCTAGAATCAGAGGAATCGGGGCCAAGCCCGCCTGGTCCAAACATTTCAGGGCACAGAGACTGGTATCAGAGGTCACACACAGACACAGAATGAGACTGGTAGAACCGGGCCTGGATCCCGGTCCAGGGCTCTAGGCAGATGGCCAGACAGACAGACAGGGGGGTCCTGTGACCCCCAAGACCTCCCACTGACCTTCCTTAAGAGGCAGCAGATCCGCTCAATGTTTTTCAAACGCTCTCGCTGTGGGGAGGAGACGAGGGTCAGGCTGAGTGAGCCAGAAGAGGGATGGATGCCGGAGGCTGTCCGGTGTGTGATGAGGGAAGGGTGGGGGGGCGCCAGGTCCAGCTTCTCTGGGGGGCGAAGACCTCCCCCATTTTGCCAGGGAGTCCAGGGCTCGCAGCCCAGCTCTCCGCAGCCACGGGGACTTAAGTCTTGTTTCCATGGCAGTATCACCACGGAGAGGCAGGCGCCGCCATTCCCATGGCAACTGTCGCCATGGAGGGCCGGCACTTCACCCGGATCTCCCTGGCAACGGCCAGGACTTGATCACCCGGAGAGCGAGCTGGCCCAGACACCGGGGGCCTTGGCTTTGACATCCCGGGCGGGATGTGAGAGGACCGGAAAAGGGTCTGACACGGAAGCCAAAGGCAGCACGCAGGGTCTCCTCTCCCACCCCCTTTGCCCCATCCCCAGTCCATCTGGCCCTCCCGAGATCCCTCCCTTACGAGGCTCCTTGTCTTGCCCCACGGCCCTCACCTTCCTAGGGAGATCTGTCCCCTTCCCAGCCCCGACACAGAGACGGACAGACTGACGGACACACCTCGGCACATCACATGTATTGACTTACTGCCCTCGCTGGGTTGCCCTGATCTATGGGGTTCTTGAAGTCGGTCCTCAGTTCGTCAAAGGCGATGATCTGGGTAGGGGGGGTGCCTGTCAGGCTGGGGGGGCCTGGGGAGGGGACCCTCAGCTTGTTTCCCAACCCTCCTTTATGTATCACCTCCTTCCTAGGCTCCATACTAATACTCAAGTGGGGAGCATTTTTCTGCCCACAATCCAAGAAGAAACCATTTTATAAGTAAGGAGACTGAGGTTGGGCAAGAGAAACTGACTGGTCCAGGACCAAACAGCTAAGAGGCAGCCCAGAAGGGCCTCAGACACAGGACTCTCCTGACTTGATAAAGAGCAGTAGAGGCTGGACCTCCTGGCAGCAATCCCTGATCTCTGCCCTGGGGCCTTCCCACCAGGTCCCCTCCAGCAGCCTCAGCGATCTGTGCCCTCCTCCGTGTGAGCTGGTCATCCTAGGGGGCTGTCACCTGGGCAGGCCTAAAGCTGGGGCCGGGGGTGCTAGGCCCGTGTGTGCACACTGGAATGGAGGTAGGGAAGACCCCTATGTGTGTTCCTTCAGCAGCCTGGAGTGGGGGGAGGGTGGCTAGTTCTGAGCTAGAGAACATCTCGCCTTTCCTGTTCCCCAGGGTGCCATCTGGAGCCCAGAGTGCCACTGGGTCCAGGCAGAGGAGATGGATGGCAGAGATAACCTCCTATGTCCTATCCAAAGCCAAGCCCAGGGTGCCCCTCCCCCACTCCATCAGTCCCACAGGAATAAACAACCCCCACACACACCAACTGACACTTGTCACTCACCCAATGAACCTGTCAAGAGACCAGGGTGCCCTGGGATTGCCTAGCAATTGCAAACACCACCTCCTCACCCTCTCTGCACACATGGTGTGGGGCTAGGAGAGGGAAGAAGCTCCAGATGGAGGGAGAGGCAGGAGAGGAGCCCCAGGCTGGGCCCGGGGACTCGGCTCCAGCAAGCCCAGCTCTGCCACTGTTCTAGGACCTTTGGGCAGCTGGCTTTCCCACCCTGAGGGAGGGGACTTCAGGGGAAGGGCCTTCTCCCCTGGCCGCACCAACCTGGGATGCCATTCAGTTTCTTCCCTGTTCCCCCCAGACCCCTCCCTGTAAACTTGAGGTCAGGTGGCTTCTGCCCCCCTCTGCTCTGGCGCTAGTGCCCTTCCCTTGGGATAGGCAGGTGACTTGCTTCTCTCACCCTACACACCCCATCTGGTCATCCTTTCTTGATAAGAAGCAAGTCTATGTCTTGTGGGAAATCCCTGGCTAGGCAGGGAGCCTGGTGCTGCTCAGTTCTGGAAGATGGGACCCCTGGGGTTTGAAGGCCCCTCTATGAGACCTGACAGGGGAGGAGCAGAAACCCTGGCAGCCTAGGTGGCCAGAAAGTGGGGGAGGCTCCTGGAAACCTCCTCTTTTATCCCAGCTTCTCTAATCTGCAGCTTCTGCTCCTTCCCAATTCTCAAGCTCCCAGTTTCAGCCCCATTCTCTCTCCTCCCTCAACCATAATCTTTTCTTACCTCCACCCCCTTCCTGGACACAGGCTCTGCTCCCTAAAGACTTTGTCTTCTGAAATCTGTCTGCCTTAGCTCCCTTGGGCCTTCTCTCATTCCACCCGAGGACCTGTCTCCTCTTGCTCCTCCCCAACTTTTACTGCCCACTAGGATGGCAGCTAGAGTGTTGCTGGGCCTGAAGTCAAGAAGCTCTGAGTTCCAATCTGATCTCAGACAATGTGACCCTGGACAAGTCACTAAAACCGCCAATTTGCCTTAGTTTCCTCAACTATAAAAATGGGGAGATCAACAACTAATGTGACGGGATTGTGAGAATGTTTGTAAAAGCACTTAGCACAGTGCCTGGCACATAGTAGGTTCTATGCAAATGTTTATTCCCTCCCTCCCCCGATCTCATGTAAGGGAGTGGGGAAGGCAGGAGACTGAGGCAGGGGGCACACACATGCAGATGGGAGAAGCAGGGATGGTCACAGGGGTAGAGAGAAGGGAAAGATGGATACAGAAACAGAAAAAGAGAACAGGAGAGAAAACAGGCACCAAGAAAGCTCGAATACCCAGTCCAGGGGCCAATCGGGTAATTGGGGCTCATTAAATACTTGTTGAATGAACAAATAGCCGAAGATAAGGGACAAGACACTGGCAAGAAATGAGAAAGGGAGGAGATGTAAGCAAGGGCCTGGGAGAAGAGCCCCGGGGCCGGGGTGGGGGGAAAGGGATCGAGGAGCCCTAGAAAGAGGGGGAGGAAGGAGAGACAAGGAACCACCCGAGACATGTGAGGAGAAGAAAGAGATGTTTGGGTGAAAAGGGTCGACAGAAATGAAGGGACAGCTAAAGGTTTAGAGAGGACAGAAGTGGGCAAAGGGAAGGGGAATGCGGAGAAAGGTCCAGTTAACACAGATGGTGAGGGAGGCCGACTGTCAGAGGGAAAGGCAGAAGAGAGATACTGAGGACGGAGAAGGAGGAGCAGAGACAAGTGGGGGGTGGTGGAGGAAAGAAGGGGGGAAGCAGATGGGAAAGGGGAAGAGAACAAATAAAGGAATGAGAAGGGAGACAATGAACAAAGAAAAGGAGGGAGAGATGGGAGAGGGAGAGATGGAGAGGAGGAGAGAGAAGAGACTGACATGGGAAGAGGAGGAAATGGGGAGGGGGAGACAGATGGAGAGGACGACAAAGATGGAGACGTAGACATATGGGGGAGAGATGAGTGAGACAGGAAGTACAGAGGGAAAGGAAGATAGTGGAGCTAGAGGAAGGCGAGAGAGAGGACAGAGCTGTGGGAAGGAGAGATTGAAAGAACACAGATGTGCAGCCTGAAAGTAATGGCAGAGGGACAGAAGAGGGGGTGTGCATTTGGGGACGTGGGGTACATGTGCATTCCCATGTTCTATCCAGCGCCGGCCCCCTCCCCCGCCCCCCGTCCCATGCCCAGTCCAGGTGCCCAGGAAACATTTGTTCAGTGAATGAGCGGAATGAATGAATGAGTGAATGGGAGGAGGGTGCTAGAAAATTGGAGAACGGGAAAGGAATGGAGAGGATAAAACACAAAAGCCATAGAAAGGAGGTTAGGAGTGGAGAAAAGAGACGCTGGGGGTGGGGAGCAGAAAGGGAAGTGGAGGAGGTTTGTGGGGATGGGAGGAGGGGACGGGAGGCTGGCAGCATAGCAAAGACTTGTCAGAGAATAGAAGGTAAAAAGGGGCCCCCTCTACTCTTCCCCACAATCCCAGAACTACCTGGTCCTTTAGTTAATGAGGACCTGAACAGTTTTGAGAATAATCAGGCCAGAGGAGGGATGGAGTCTCGGAAGGAGAGGAATGGGGGGGGGGGCGGGGAGCGGAGAGGCAACAGGATCAATGGGGTTGTTGAAGACGGGGAGGTCTGGCCCACTAAGACCCTTCCTTCACGGACGTGGGGGGGGGGGGGGGGGGGGGGGGTATGAAAAGGAAGGGGTTAATAGGTTCCGGTGGATGTGGGACTTGTAAACAGATGCTGTTGCTATGGCAACTGGCTCCATCACTCGGCTGGAAAAACCCACAATGGAGAGGAGGGGAGGAGGGGGAGGACAGACAGACCCGGGTACAGACAGAGGGAGGACTGGAGAGATGCCCTACCAGGAAGAGGGGGAGGAAGAGCTATACTGGAAGAAACTAAGCCCCCGATACTTCCCCACCCCCCGCTCCCCATGCAGCTGCATGCGGGACTAGAATGGGGTATCAGGGACAGAGAAAAAAGGGGGGATGGAAAAAGACAATGGGAAGGGGGAACAGGCATTTGGGGAAGGAGGAGGAAGAAAAGAAGCAAGGGTAGGGGAGGGGATAAGAGTAGGCAAGTTTCCCCTCGTTGCCTTGAGAAGTTCCCACCCCCGCCCCCCCCCGTAGTGTGGAGTGCCCCAGCCCCCGCGGGCGCCCGGAGCCGGAGACCCCTCGGCCCCGGTCTGGTTCCGTGCCCTGGTCCCCGGCCTTACGTGCCAGATGACAAAGAAGATGAGGGATGCGCACAGCACCAGCGTCAGCATGTAGCAGAACGCGGCGAAGGTGAACGCCATGGCCCCGGGGCCCAGCGCCAGGCCGGAGGGCGCCAGCCTACGCCGTCGGGTGGCCCCGTCGCCGGGGGGCCCCGGCCCGGCCCGACTCCCGCTCCGGCCGCCACCCCGCCCCACAGGGCTCAGCGCTGGCCTGGCATGGCCGAGGGGGTCGCCCAGGCGAACCCCGAAGAAAGACGCGCCCACCCAGCCAGCCGACCCGGCCGCGGGGGGCTCGGGGAGCGCGGGGCGGGCAGGCGGCTCGGGGGGCGCGTCCGCTGGCGCTGGCGGCAGCTCCTGCCCCTCTCGCTCATCCTGCGCTCGCCCCGCGGCTCCCTCTCCAGCCCGGGAAGCTAGGGGGGGCGGAGCCGGGGCGGGGCTCCCCACAAAGGGGCAGGCCCGGTCTCCAGGCGGGCGGAGCCACAGCCCGGGAACTAGCAGGCTGCTACGGAAAGGGCAACCGACTCGGGTCTGCGGGGCGAAGGACAGGGACCGGACAGGACGCGGGAGGGTCTTACGGCGCGGGGGGCAGGACCCACGTTAGTCCGAGGCGATCGTGCCCAGCACACCCGGCCTGGCACCCGCCCCCGCAAGCAAACAAGCGCGCGCACACACATAAACGCGAGCGCGCGCGCGCTCACACCCATACTCACAAATGACAGCTCCCCTCCCCACCCCCCACATAGTGCTGCCAAAATCCAGCACAAAGGACACCCCGAACTCTTGCAATTTTCCGATTCCCCGCCTCCCCCTCCAACACATACATCCCTGGGCCGATAATGCAATCACATGCACCCACGCAGATTGCCACCGAGGGTGGCGGGGGGCATCGCTCCTGGATCCTAGGTGGGAGGAAGGGACAACGTTTTAGAGCTGGGCTGAACGGCTAATGCTTACGGAGTCCCCACGCAGTTGGCTCTAGGAGTGTGTGCACGTCTTCGCCACCTGATGGGCATGGAGAAGGGGTGGGGGAGCGCGGTGACAGGTAGGACAGGGAACGGGGTGAGGCATTCCTATGACCTCCCCAGCTCCCTTGCCCTTTTCCATTCCCGACCCTTGGGTCGGGAGCTGAAGCACCTTGGGGCACTCTCCCTAGTAGCAGGGAGCGGGTCAAGAACCCACTTCTCACCACGACAAGGTGCTGGGGGCCTTAGCTCACCTCTTCTGGCTCGAGACGCCTTCCCTCAGCCCCCACCACCCCATGTGCACCTTTTCCCGGCTCTGGGGATCCCCCCTGGGCGCAGCCCACAAACCACACTGGCTGTCTACCAACTTCCTTGCCAAACCCCCTGAGGGGGGGCTCTCCCAAGGCCACTGGAGATTTATTGAGGATTTATTTTTGTCCTTCTTTTCCCCTAGTGGCTTTTCCTTGCAAAATGCTGGACGAAATGTAACTAGGAGAGAAGGATGAGGGTGGGGGGGTGGGGGGCATCCCCCAAGGGAGGGCTGCCCTTCGAGGGTCCCCACCCTGCAGCTTCAATACAAGCAAAAAACACGTTTGTGTATATGTGCGTGTTCGTGTATGTCACACTGACCAGGGGATCATGGGACAAGAAAGGAAAACAGACCAGGTGAATGGACTCCTCCGCTGAAGGAGTCCCTGGCACTCAAGAGACTTAGTGTCCCTGGCCCACACTGACTGGGACTGAAGTACTCAAACTGTTTGGGAAAAAGGGAAGGGACAGAGGAAGAAATATGGGGTGGGGGGAGCACACAAGTAATGGAACCAAGGCAAGAAACACCATTTACTCTATCCTGGGGTGGAAGGAAAAAACCAGGAGCGAGTAAGCCAGCTGTATGGCGGGGGAAGGGGAACAATCCTCGGGTGCTTAGGGGGCAGCAGGCCTGGAGCCGCCTGCCGCCGGCCCTCCAGCAGATTAGAGCTCTGCTCGCAGCCTTCCACCTCCACAGCCTCCTGGGGCCAAGAAGGGGAGAGGTGGGAGGTGCGCCAGGGGCAGAGGGAATTGACAACAGCCCCCCTCCAAGCACAAGCGCAAGTCCCAAATTGCTGCTGCCCACCCACTCGGGCTTTGTGCAAAGCCGAGCTTCCGCTGCCCCCCTGCCAGCCCCCCCCCAAAGCCATTGTGGACGGATTGAGCAAAAAGCCCAAGGCCAGGAGGGGTTAGCGGCAGAGAGAGGGGAGGGCAGGCTAAGGTGATGCGGAACAGCGGGAAGATGTAGAGAGGCCGCTCCCTCCTGAGGTCTGGCCCACCCTCCCCATGACCCTCGCCCCCCACAGTCTGGGCCTTGGGTCTGGCGGAAGAGGCTCCCTGCTCCTGGGGGGCCGGGGCTCCCCAGGACTCACTGCAGCTCTGAGGGAAAACGGGGAGTGAGCTGGGAACAAGGCAGACTCCTCCCCAAGGTTGGGGAGAGGACAGGGGGCTGGGGAGGTGGGGAGGGGCTCTCCAAGGACTTGGGAGGCTCCCCAGCCCCCACCTGCAGCACAGATCTGACCAAGAGCTTTGGGAGGGAGGTCGGGGGTGGGAGTGGGTGAAGAATCACTGCCCACAAGCCACAGAATCAAATGCCCCTTGGTGGTGGTGGGGGGAGGGGGAGGCAGGCTTGGGGCTCCACCTCCCGCCTCAGGGGCATCATCTGAAAAGAAGTACCCTCCCAGCCCCCGAAGCTCCGCCCCCTAGCAGCAGCCTCCGCTGGCTGGCTTCACCGGGGTGCTGTCGATCTTGAGGTTGGGTCGCTCGCCCCCCGAAGCGGCCCCAGGACCCATTCGCTTCTTGATCTCGGCTGCCATGGTCATGAATGCCTGCTCCACGTTGGTGGCATTCTTGGCGCTGGTCTCCAGAAAGGGGATGCCCAGAGAGTCAGCAAACTCCTGAGGGGAAGCCAGGGCAGGGTGGGCAGTCAGCAGCTCTGGAGAGACCCCTCTGAACAGCACCCCCTCCCGGCACTGACCCCTCACCTTGGCAGTGGGGTTGTCCACTACCTTCTTGGTGGTGAGGTCACTCTTGTTGCCCACCAACAACTTGTTGACATGCTCGCTGGCATATCTGTTAATCTCTTCCAGCCACTGTTTGACGTTGGCATAGGATTCCTAGAGGAGAGGGTGCCATCAGAGGCTTGCCCTTCGAGCTGAGTGAGAAGGCCCCCTCCCTTCAGCCCCCACCCAGAGCAGAAGGAGTGTGGGGTGGGGCGCAGATGGAGTCAACCTTCCCTGCCCAGAGGGAGAGGAGAAGTCAGAGGTGGAAGGATGCTTAGTAGGATTCTTAGATCCCCCCATGTGGAGAGAGAGAGGCTGAGAATCTGGGGCAGAAGGGTGGAGGTCACTGATTCCCATGGCCAGGCAGCACCCATTTTACACCTTGGTGGGTGACCAAGGGTCTTTAGGGTCTAGATAGACAAGGGGCCTAGCATCCGGGGGCTTTTCATCCATCACTGCCTAACCAACTGAGTTTGGAGTGAGAAGCCAAGATCCAAACCATGTGACCCTAAGCCCAGCCCAAGAGTGTCTATCTGTGGAATGGGAGAAGGTAGGCAAAGGACTTGGACCAGAACGAGTCAAGGACATCATTGTACACGAGAGTAAATGAAAGCCTCATCACAAGAAAATGATTTGCCCAGAGAATAATCCTGGCCCCTCCTGCCGGAGGAAAATGAAGAGGAGGGGGTGTGCGTGTGTGTCTGTCACAGCTCTAGGAAAATGTCTTTCAATGGAAAGAGGGGCTGGGCCTGGGACCTGCTCCACTGGCCCTGGCCCAGAAATCCCAGTCCCCTGTGTGCCAACCTTGGGAGAAGGCCCAGTGCCCCACCGCCCTGCTCCCCAGCTACACCTCCACTTCCTCCTTGAGACATTACTGGCACACTGCAGGGCCCAGCCAGGGCTGCCGGGAAGGACTGAGGCAAGGCTGAGTTACCTGGTCAGTGACATCATACACTACGATGATGCCATGGGCCCCTCGGTAATAGCTGGAGGTGATGGTCCGGAATCGTTCCTGCCCTGCTGTATCCCACTAAGGCAAGAGACAAAAGGCAGGAACGGGGAGGAACATGGTCAGGGGGCCCCAATGCCTGACCCCATCCTCCCCAGGGGAAAGCAGGCACTCACAATCTGAAGCTTAATGGTTTTGCCGTCCAGCTCAATGGTTCGGATCTTGAAGTCGACCCCGATGGTGCTGATGTAACTTTCAGTATATGTGTCATCCTGGGAATGTCAGAGTGCACAGCCTCTGAGAAGCAGCCAGGAGTCCTGCCCCAGCTGAGAGATTCCAGACTCCTGAGCACCTCCCCCGAAGAGCCAACACTCCCTCCCCCACCCCGGTTCTTCTAGTGCTTTTGGGCAGCCCCCATTCCCTCAGCTGCTTTCATGCAGACCAGACCCAGAAGTCAAGAGGGCAAACCAAGGCACGGACATGGGCAGGAGACTCACAGCAAAGCGGAGGAGCAGGCAGGACTTCCCTACACCTGAGTCACCGATCAAGAGCAGCTTAAACAGGTAATCGCTGCAGGGAGAGGAAGGGGAAGGCGTGAGAGCCCAGGAGAGGCCCTGCTCCCACGCAGCTCTCACTGGGGCCCGGAGAAAAGGCAAGCGAGAGCAAGAACACTGAAAGATGGAAAACTGTAGAAGAGAGGCAGGCAGAGGCTGCGCACACCTCCCACTAAAGGGGGAAAGAGAACCCGAGAGCTGCTGAGAAAGAGGCATCAGGGCCCTCTCCCCTCCCACAGGCCCCCATCACTGGGCCAGGAGGAGAAGAGGCTCCCATGCACATGGCAACACACAGGCCTCCTGCCACCAGCCTGGGAAGCGTCACCACAGGGATTACCATCCCCTTTTATGGATGTGGAGACTGAGGCTCAGAGGGGTCTTTTCGACTCCAAGTGACACCACAAAACCTGCCTTATTTGCCAAACTTAACAGAGCAGGGGATGCAGAATTGCTCACAAAATCAGGACTAGGAGCATCCGAGAAGGAAGAGGCTTCACAATCCTATGGGGTCTGACGAGCAAAGGTTGGGCACATGAATGGCCAAAGAGGAGGCACCTCCCAAGAATTTGGCCAAGGGCCAAGGCCAGGAGCCAGCCGGGACAAGGTGAGGACCATCACAAGGCAAGGGGACAGGTGGGGACCAGAGGCAGTGGTGCCATTCCCTGATTTACAGGGAGGAAAACAGGAGAAGGGAGACAGGAGCTGGAAAGCAGCTGCTGAAGCATCAGTCGGGGGAGGGGGCAGTGCTGGAGAGGCAGCCAGGCTGCTTCCACCGCCCCATTTTCTACCATTTAAGAAGCCAAGCCTCACTGGCTTGAGGCCACCTCAGAAGGATGGACAAACAAAGACAACGAGAAAGAGAAAATGAGAAAAGCTGGAAGAACTGTGGAGACCAGCACATGGCGCTGCCCGGACAGTGGAGACCTGGTCTGGCTGGTGTGCTTGGGGCCCAGAACGTCACCCAGACACACGTGCATTTAGACCACGTAGGGATGGGGGGAGGGAGTCATGGGGGAGAGGGCTAGCGGAAGGGACATGTTAACATTTAAAAACACTAGACTTGAAAATAAAAGAATAAACTAAAAGCAAAAAGACAAGAAGAAACTGGTCTGTACCAAAGGAGGAGGCTCCATGCAGGGGCAGGGCCCGTAGCCCCTTTGGCAGTTTGGTGAGCTGCCCTTCCTCAGAGCAGCATTTGTAAATACCAAAGGGAAATGCTCAATATTATTTAAAGGTTAGTGAAAATCAAGATGGGACTGTGTGCCCAGGTTCACAGAGTCCTTGAAGTCTTGGCTCCACGTTCACCCAGGCTGTGATCAGTGCGTGAGCTCCCCGGCAGGGTCACTGAGATTCCTGGCCCTGTGAG
The DNA here is from genome assembly GCF_011100635.1 of Trichosurus vulpecula. Taxonomy (NCBI): domain Eukaryota; kingdom Metazoa; phylum Chordata; class Mammalia; order Diprotodontia; family Phalangeridae; genus Trichosurus; species Trichosurus vulpecula. Next base: position 276,160,057 of record NC_050578.1, on the reverse strand, counting down.
CCTCAGAAGAGGTAAAAGCACCAAAAGTGGGAGTAAAAGTAAAGGGAGGGGGCAGGAGGGAGGGTCTTCCAGCATGCTGGGCATCCAGGGCATGGGGGCACATCACCGTCATCCTATCTAACATTCATCCTGTTTTCCCTTTCCTAGCCAAACTCCAAGGAAGGGTAGGGTATATACTCCCGGTCTCACTGCTTCTGCTCCCACCTACACCAGAAGCATCACCCCTGGACAATCATCTCTCAACTGCCCAGGCCAACACCTCTGCACTCTCACGCTACTAAGGTCTTTGCAGGCTGGGACACAGCGAGGCGACCGAGCCTCTCCCTGCTTCAGCCTGGCGCTCTCCTGGTCCCCTGGTCCTCCTCCCGATTAGATGCCTGCCCCTCTTCAGCCTCCTTCCATGGATCTTCAGTGGGCTGCCCTGGGGCTCTGTCAGGGCCTAAATGCACCCCTCACTCCCGTGGCCACCATCCTCCTGAAGGCCTCTCCCCACCAGTCCAGCCTCCAGACAGCTGCCCAAGCCAGGTCCTTCCTGTCTCCCTACTACTATCTCAGCTCAAATGCAGCCTCCTATTGTTTGGCATTCAAAGCTTTTCCCACTCTGGCCCCAACCTCCCTTTCCAGCCTCAGACCATTACTCCTGTTCACAAACTCTAGAATCCACCCCACCCACCCACCCAGCTGTGCCCAGGCTTTCCCTCCTCAAAGCCATACAGGACCCTCCCCCAGATGGCCTTATTTTCACTCTGTGGACATTTGAGCACACCTCTGTCCCTACTGTCCCCCTCAGACAGGGCAGGAACGGTTCCACTTCTGGCCTGGCCCCTGGCACTTAACAGGACCCCTGCTGGTTCCTCTCTAGCTCCCCCGGTTCAATCATCATCACCATACAGATGACCCAGCTCTGAGGGCAGTTCTACCACACCCATCTCTCCATGAGGCCAGGATGGCACAGGCTTCCAAGCTCCTCATCCTTCTTCCTTTCCAGTGAGGCTCTGCTCAGACCCCCAGCCTGCCTGCCTGCCATGGAAAGCTCTTCCTAGGCTGGCTCCCACTGACCTTCGAGCCTTCACACCCTGTTCCCAGCAAACTGGCCTCCCTGTGGTTCTCCAGCCTTTGCAAAGGCCTTTCCCCATGCCTGGAGGGCACTGCTTCCTCACCACCGCAGTGTTTATTAAGTACCTACTGTGTTCCAAGCACTGTGCTAAGGTCTGGGAATACAAAGGCCCAGAACAACAATCCAGGTCCTGCCCAGAAGGGGCTCACGGTCCAATGAGGATGACAGCTCGAGACACAACCAAGTAGACAAAGTGTATGGAGGATGGCACTGGGGCTAGTCTCACAGGGAAAGCCTGAGGAAAGCCAGGGAGGTCAGTGGTTAGAGATGGGGGTAGCCAGAGAGAAGGCCCGGAGCCCAAAGATGGAGGGGCTTGTTGGAGGAGCAGCCAGGAGGTATGTCGGGTGTACGAAGACTAGAAGGGCTCTGAATGCCAAACAGAATTTTTATTTGATGCTGGAGGCCCCGGGGAGCCCCTGAAGGTTGTTGAGTAGAAAGGTGTCACGGTCAGACCTGGGCTTTAGGAAAATCCCTTGGGTGGCTGAATGGAGGATGGGCTGGGAAGGAGAGGAAAAGACTGGAGAAGATCAGACCCCCAGAAGCTACTGAAGGAGTCCATGTGGTGAGGGCCTGTACCTGGTGCGGGGGGGTGGGGGGAGAGAGAAGTGGACTAAGAGACCAAGGAGGGAGATGCTGGGACTTGGGGTGGGAGGGGGAATGGTCCCTTCAAAGCCCACTCCAATGCTCCCTCCTAAATGGGGCTGTCCTCATGAGGGCAGGGTCCTGTCTCAATTACTCTGAATTGGCATTCATTTATGTAAGTGCATCTTCCCAGTGGAATACATGGCTCTTGACGGAAGGGAGCATTTCATTTTTGTCTGTTGTGTGCCTGGAACACAGTAGGCATTTAATAAATGCTGACGGAAGTTGGCTTCCTCGCGGCTTAAACATTACACCACTATTTAAATTATGCAGACATTTGGGCAGAGGGAGCCGGGGTCCACACTTGGGGAGTGCGGAGGACCCTGATCTCCGTCTACACTGGAAAGGGCTAAGTCAGGCTGCGATGAGCCCCATCCACACGAGGACGATCTGACGGACATTCCCCGCACACAAGCGGGGCGGGGAGGGGGGGGGGCCGGGGGGGGCCCTCGGCCCCCCCATCACGGGAGAGTGCACGTTACGGAGATGAGATTGGAGAGGGGGCTCCCCGCGATGCTCACAGCGGGAGGGGGCCCACAGGACTGAGGGTGTGTTGGGGGGGGCTCCGACCCGAATCTAGAAAAGTCCAGAGCCCCCACCCCCCACCCCCAATGGCAAGGGGTAGAGGGGAGGGGTATTTGGAGGGGAGGGGCTAGGAAGAGGGGAAGGGGATGAGGGAGGGGAGCGCAGCCTCTTCAGCCTCCTCCGGGCCTTTGGGGGGGGTCCTGGATAGGCACCCCCTGCCCGCAGGACCCGGATGTGGGGGGGGGGGGGTCACCGAGGGCAGGAACCCGGATGTCAGGGAGAAGGGCAGCGGGGAGCCTGGGCGGGGGCCCGATGAGGGGAGGGGGACAAGTCGCGGACACGGGGACCGAGGCCTCCCCGGTCCGAGGGGCGGGGGTCCGGGCAAGGGTCACTCACTACTCGGGGTTCATGGCGGCGGCAGCGGCCCCGGTCGGTCGCTCCCTCCCTGTCTGCTTCGCTCCGCCTCCCGCTCCAAGATGGCGGCGTCTCCGCCCCCACGCTAGGGCGCAGGCGCAGGCCCGCCCTTCTCATTATCACACAACGCTGCCTCTTGGAACCTGTAGTTCTCGCCAGACTTCATCCTCTCCCCGACTGCGCAAGCGCCCGGGCGCCTCGACGCATGCGCGCCTCCTGCTTGGACCGCCCCCGCCACCCGTACAGCCTTCTGGGATTCGTAGTTTCCTACTCATTTCCCCAGTCTGAAGGGGTTTTCACGTGGAGTGAGGTCCCAGGGAATGTGGGACAATCAACACCATCACACCTACGTGTGTAGTCTCCGTCTACACATCACCTGCTCTCTCCTTCCTAGCTGTGTTCCCTTGAACAGGCCACCTAATATCATCCGTGACCCCGTTTCTTCTGTGAAAATGGAGGGGCTTGAACCCAATCTTCCCCCTTCTTTGGTTTGATTCTTAGACTGCCTGCAGGGTGAACATGGAATTCCTGAGCCCCCGGGTCTCCTTTTCTATCGCCGATGGCCTGAAGCACCCCCCACCCCACCCCCAAACACGAGGGATGGGAAGGATGCAGAGCTGGGGCCCCCCTTGCTTCCACTGAGAGACTGGATTCATTTGGATTCAAACTGCCTTTATTTCTACAGCAACATCTGAACAAAGCTCGTGGGTTCCCCCGCCCAGCCCTGGCCCCCTCCCCACTACAGGGAGAGGAGCCTGAGGAGAACCAGGAGCAGCAGGAGTCCCAGGAATGGCTCAGCAGGTGGTACCTTGGGAGGGAGAGGGCAGCAGGGAAGGGCTAGGAAGTCCCTGGAATGTGGCTCAAATGGGGCATATTTAAGGCCCGGAAGGAACACAGACTGGCAAAGTGAAAACGGTGTCAGCTATTGTAGATGGGGGCATGGCACCTCCGTCCTACACTCATGGGGTTTCAGGGGGTGAGAAGGCAGGCTCCCATCATTTGGGAAGGACATGGGGGCCCACCTCTGCACTTGTGTGTATCCAAGACCTTGTCTACAAGAGCTTAAGGCCTGGGTGGCATCCCTGGAAAGGGGAAGGGCACAGGGAGGTACCATGGACATGGCTCAGGGAAGGGAGCGGCCAATAATTTATTTCTCTATATACAGAAGCAGAGGCCTGGGGAAGGGAGGAGGGAGATTCCTAGTGTTGTCTGTCCCCAAGGCCAGGTGGCTGGGCCTGCTCTGGGAAGTGCTGCCAGGGCCCTGAGGGGGCTCCAGGGGCCTGCTCTGTGCTTTCCTGGCTTCCACTGGGAGGTAGGGAAGGGAAATAAATATGGGGAGATCCTGGCTCCTCTCTGCACTGTCACCAATGTGACACTTCTCCACTTCATGACTAACAGTGCTAGACCGGGTGGGGGGCAGGGGAATAAGCCTTGAGCTGCTAAGCCTGAAATGACAGGGGGGGAGGTTACCCTGAGATTGAACAAAAAACAATGGGGGAGGGGGGCCTGTGGGAAACAGCCTTCGGGGGAAGGGTGGCTGAATCAGGGCGGGAGGAAGGCTGAGGTCCAGGCCTCCCCCTGCACTCCCCATCCCTGTGGGCAAGACAAGCAGCCAAGGAAGGCCCGGGAGCTGGGGAGGGGGCAAGCCCTCTCACCCCTCCCTCTTAGCCAACGAGAGAGCTCCGTCGAGAGAGGTCGAGAGAGCTGGAGCTGAGCATGCGGCTGTCGGACAGGTTGGTGTTGCTGGACTATGGGCAAATACAGGGATGGTTAGAGGGAGGTCCACCCACCTCATCCCCACTGGTGACCCTCAGGGACGTTGGCAGGGTCTTTGCATGCGTGGATCACCACAAGTCTGGTGAAGGACCAAGGGGACATGGGGATGCCTGGCTGAGGTCCTGCAGAAAAGGTGCTGGGGCACCAGTCAGGCCTTTGGTGGAGGCATTTATTGGGCAGAGGGTGGTGCCAGCTGAGGGCTCTCCTGCAGGCAAGGCAGACTGGCACCGGGCTCTGAGAAATGGGCAGGGAGACCCATGGCACATGGCCAGAATGGTGGCTTGCAGAACCCCACGCCGGCTGCAAAACTATGTCTGCCCTCAGGAAGCTCATGTTCTATTCCCAAAGTGGTTTGGGTGACTGAGCAAGGGCTCAGGGAGGGGTGCTGGGCCCCCTGCTGGCTCTCCGTACCTGGCTGGCCTCTTCTGTGCTCTTGTGGAGGAAGTTGAGGGAGCTGGCTCGCTTCATCCTGTAGGAAAGAGAGGAGGGGCTCACATTTCAGAGGGATGGGGGAAGTTTAGACAATTGAAAGCCAATGGGAGGCTGAGGCAAGGCCCCAGGGGCCAGGCCAGGTAGGGCTCTCACCGGGGGTTGGGAGGCTCTTGGGGGCTGCCCCCCTGCAGCTTCTTCACCAGCATCTCACTGCTGCGCCGCAGGGCATCTCGGAGCTTCCCAAAAGAGCCACTTCTCCGGAGAGAACCGCTGCCATCCTGGGGGCAGAGGAGCTGGCAGTGCTTGCCTGCTCTCCTGCCCCGCCCCACCACCCCAACTGACTCCCAACAGGCCGCTCACCCCAGACCACTCAGCCACGGGCCCCGAATCCTCAGGCTCCGGCTCAGCCCGAGATCCCTCGCCCCCAGTGCCCTCTCGGCCACTCCGGCGCTCCCCTCGCCCGCCATCCTTCAGCAGTTCTACCACCTTGGTCTGGCTCACGGCGTCCAGGCCCTGGGTGCAGAAGGAGAGAGGTGGTGGGGGTGAAGCTGAGAAGCCCCTGATCCCTCCTGCACTGACCTCCCAGGCTCCGTGCCAACCTGCTTCCGACTGCGACTGGCACAGTCCTCCAGGGTGTGAGCTGCCTCCATCTTCCCCTGCCGGCGGTAGAGAGCTCCAAGGCTCCGAAGTGTAGTGTTCACCGTGGGGCTGGAGGACGAAGCAGGCCTGAGCCAGGGGGGCCCATGGCTTCTGCTCCCCAGCTCTGCAGATCCAGAGGCTCCCCAACCCCTAGGTCTCCCAGCTCCCAAGGCCCCTGGCCCCTCCAGCTCCTGAGGTCCCTCCAGCACCCAAGGCCCCCTGCCCCCCCATCTCCCAAGGTCCCCCTAACCCCTCTAGGCTCCCCAGCCCCCCAGGTCCCACTACCCCCCCCAGGCCTCCCAGGGCCCCCAAAGCTCAGCTTCTCCTCAAACCTGTCCACTTTACAAGCCTTGTACCAGCTGCCATATTCTCCATAAGGAGTGATGTCTCGACGCTTCTCCTGAAGGGGAGGAGAAGAGTCAAACCTTGGGGAGGGCAAGGGCAGAGGCCGAGCTCCCAGTGACAGAGCGCAGCTCAGGGTCACTGCTGCTCCATACCTTGCTCTCCTCCCGCTCTTCAGCGTGCATCCAGATGGGCTTGTTGTCTCCTGGGGAGACAGAGAGGAGGAGCTGTCACAGGACCCTGGAGCCCCAAGACCAGGCTAAAAGGCTCATTGCCTTCCAAAGGGCAAGATGGGCTGGGGTGGGGCGGCGGCACTTGCCATTGACTGAGCCAAACTCCTTCTCATGGGCACGAGTCAGGATCTCCTTATACAAGGTTTCTGCGTCTTGGTATTTCCCCTGCTTCAGATAGCAAGAGGCCTGAGGAAGGGGGAAATGACGGAGACAGTGAAGACCCTGGCTCGACCTGGGCCCAGCCCTCCCGCAGGCCTCCCTCAGATCAGGCACCAAGTTATTCTTGGTCTTGGCAACGTTGGGGTCATCAGGGCCCAGCCGAGCCTCATAGATCTCCAGAGCACGCCGGTAGTAGTACTCCACCTCCTCAGCCTTGCCCTGGTTCTGACAGAGCAGGGCCAGGTTATTTAGCTGCTTGGCCACATCTGGGTGGAACTTGCCCAGCACCTAGGGGAAGATGGAGGCTTCCTTCACTTGTGTTCCCAGCCAGCTGCCCAGCTCCTCCCAGGAGGGGGTGGGGTGGGGGGCAGGTGGCCCAGACAGGCTCTACCTTCTCTCGGATCTCCAGGGCTCGTTTACACAAGGGCTCCGCTTCTCTGTATTTGCCCCTTTTGCCGTACAAAACTGCCAGATTGTTCAAGGTAGCTGCCACCTGGGACCAGGGTAAAGGAAGGAAGAAGGCTGCAGAGGCCTGCGGGTGGCCAAACTCTGGCTCGCAGGGGCCCTCTTTCACCCCACCCCCACCCCCAGAGCCCAGGGAAGCCAGGCCTGTGCCATGGTGGGCTTTACTCACAGCTGGATGGTCCTTGCCCAAGGTCTTCTCCCGGATGGCCAGGGCATCATTAAGCAGGTGGGCGGCTTCTTTGTATTTGTTCTGATCTCTGAGGGGACAAAGAGATGGTGTCGGGGAGGGCAAGGGAAGGACCACTTGTGAGGCCTCGGTTCTGGACTTCCTGCTCCCCATCTGTAAAATGAGGCTCCCTGCCAGTTCCTGAACCAGGACCTTGCCTGGCCCATTGGGGCACACACGTGCTCCCCTTCTCAGGGAGATTTTCAGTTTCTGTAAGGGGCTTTGGGGGAAGGAAGGCTGACCTCAGAGGAGTGATGGGTCAATGGGGGGCTTACAGGCACCAGTGTAGGTATTCTTGGGGTTGGGGACATAGGTGCTCATCACCCTACACTGGCCCCTCCCTTCTTCACCTGGGGTAGGGTCAGGCCTATGAAGAGCCTACTTTGTATAGAAGCCAAAGCTGCTTCTCATTCAGTCATGTTCCAGTCTTGCCTGACCCTTCATGACCTCACTTGAAGTTTTTTGGGGCAGAGATAATTCTCCAGCTCACTTAACAGATGAGGAAACCAAGGCAAACAGGGTGAAGTGACTTGCCCAGGGTCACACAGCTAATAAGTGTTTGAGGCTGGATTTGAGCTCGTGCAGAGGAGTCTTCCTGCCTCCAGGCCCGGTGCCCTGTCTACCTCGCCACCGAGATGTGCCCCTTCCCCAAGGCCCAGGCCTCCCCTTACCGGTACACGAGAGCCAAGATGTTCAGCATGGTGGCCACATCAGGGTGGTCATGTCCTGAGGTCTTTTCCAGGTCCTCCAGGGCCTGCTTACAGAGAGGAACAGCTACCTCATAGCGCCCCTGGGAGGCGTACTGAATCACCAGATTGTGCAAGGTCCGAAGCCGGGCCGGAATCTCATAACCGCCATGCTGGGCAGCTGCATCTCCGCCCCCGGAGCCCTGAGCTGGAGGAAGGCAGGAGGTCAGAGCGGGGCCCAGGACTGGGACACACTTGAGAGTTTCCCTGTTATCTGCCTATGTCTGGGTCCTCAGACAATGCAGTCATTCCCCCCACCCCCATATATGGTCACCTTCATGGACTGCATCTTCCTGACCAGTCACAGGGACCAAAGTTAAGAGACCTCCCTACCTGGGTTCTGTTCATCCTCATTAGGGAACAGGTCATCCAGAGAATCCTTGGAAACATCCCCCTTCTCTTCCTGAGGAAGGAAGGGATAGAATTAAAAAAAAAAATGGAAGAAAAAGAATCACACACATGGAAAAAGAACATGGGGGCTCATCTAGAGGGAGGGGAGCCAGGGACCCCTTGGGTCAGCCCCAGTACAGCCCTGTGGGCAGGAGCCCCTAGGGTGGTCATGCAGGGGAAGCCTGCTGTGGCTATGGGGAGGGGCCAAGAAAAGGGAGTCCCACTCCCCCCCTCCCAGCTGGGGAGGGTCTGAGCTTACGTTGGGAGAAGGGTCCTCATCCAGCTTCCGGATCTGACTCATAAACAGCAGGTGCTGCTTCTCCTCCTCCAGCTGGACTACGGCCTGCTCGCTGCGCTGCAGCTTCTGCTGGGTCCCAGCCAGCTCCTCCCGAAGCCACTGGTTCTCCTGCACCAAGCGGCGCACCTGGGCCCGGAGCTTCTGCTTCTCCGACTCTACAGCCCCGAGGTGGCTGGACAGTGCCAGGATCACCTAAGGCCCCTCGGCCAGGAGAGAAGGCTGAAGGGGGGTGCCGGGGCAGGAGGGCGGGACTCCTGAACCCACACACCCACGGCTCCAGGCCTGGTCCTTGCCTCCCCCTAGACCTAACACTCCTGCTCCTGGGCCCCCAGGGTACCTGAGCCTCCCCAAGTCCCAGCTCAATGGCCTCCAGGGATCGGCGCAGGAGCCCCGAGCGTTCCTGGGTTCCAGGCTCGGCCTCGCCTGCCTCCCGCCCAGCCACATTCTCCAGCAGGGAGGCCAGCAGGGCCCGGTGCTCGCCCCTCAGGGTCTCCAGTCCCTGGATGACCGCCTTGGTGCCCAGCACGATCTCGTCCTGGCTCAGCTTCTCCTCCCGGGACATCACCAGGGTGGCCATGGCTGGAGGATTCGGATTTGGGAGGAGGCCCCTGCAGGGGGGAGGACGAGGATTCGGGTGCTCTGACAGCCTGGGGGGCAGGCCAGCGAGGGTCCTGCCCGGAGCTCGGCCGGGACTTCCTGCAGTGGCCTCCAGGGGGCGTGCCCGGCTGCCGCGCTCCCTCCCAGACGCATTGCAGTGGGGACCCGGCCCCTTCTCGGCTCCCACCCCGGGGCCCTTGGGGAGGGGGCCTGGAAAGGGCCACCCCTGGGGGGAGGGGAGGACCCCCCTCATTGCTGCGGGTGCATGGGGGGCTGTCCCCAACCCAGCCGGGCACTAGGGACCACACCAACTTGCCTTGTCCATCCGCTAGGGATGCAGGTCCTTCTGGGGGGCGATCTCCACCCCCACCCCCCATCCCTCCCCTCTAGACTGCATACAACTTGTAGTAGGTCTGGGGCACCCCATGATAGAGTGGGGCGCTCCCCCGTAATGCAGGAGAGCTCCTCTCCCCTTGGGGGCACCCCATAAGAGAGCTCCCCCTCCCCCTCGGAGGCACCCCGGGACAGAGGAGCTCCGCCTCTCCTGGGGATGCCCCGTGACATCCCGGCCGGTCCCCGAGGGGCGCCCCGGGCCAGAGGGAGGAGCACCCGCCGCGGAGGGGTGAGCTCCTGGCGCCCCGGCCTCCGCCCGGATCGATGCCCCGCCCTGCCCTGCCCCCGCTCACCTGCGCGCCCCGGCCCCAGCCCCAGCCCCAGCTCTGGCCCGGCCCCGGCCCGGCCTCCTCGGCCTCAGCTGCCCCGCACGCCCCGCGCAGCCTCCATCGCCGCCTCTCCCGGCAGCCCCAGCGCCCACCCCCGCGCCTGCGCGGTCCCCGCCGCCGCGGGCCTTAAAGGGGAGGGGAGGGTGCGAGGGGGCTGCTCCTCTCTCGGCGCCTTAAAGGGGAAGGCCAGCGGGGGAGAGGAGGAGGAGGTCGAGGGGGGCGGGGAGGGGCGACACCCCCCGCCCCAGGCGGAAGGGTGGGATTTTCTGGGAAACCAGAGCCGGGCTGCTCGTGGGTGTGCCATATTTACACTCCCCAAACTCCCCCATCCCTCCTTCTTTCCGTCTCCCATCCTCCGTCCTTCCTTCTCCCATCCCCCATCCCCCCATCCTTCGCTTTATCCCACCCCTCCATGCCCCCCCCTCCATCTTCCCCCATCCCCTCCATCCCCCCACGCCCCCCACCCCGCCATCCCCTACCTGGCGCGGCCTCTCGTAGTCTGGTCGCAGAACAGGCCGCACGAAGTCCGCGATCGCGGCTGCCCCTGGAAACAAGCCCTAGGTTGACCAGCAAGCCCGAGCGCGCCCCGGGCGGAGCCGCGCCTACTGGATTTTTCCTCGCCTCTGGCCGGGGCGTGCAGCACGCGGCGCGCGGCAGGGCTCTTAACAGATGTAACCGGCAGGATCACAGGGACCCGGCCCAGGGCAGGGGCGCGGCACACCTGCCATACCACCTCTCGCCGCCCTGGTCTGCCAAGAGCTGGCCGGCGTCCCCGGAGCTGCCTTCGTCCTTCCTCTGAGGATCCCTACGGTTTTGCAGCGTCACGGCTGGGGCCCCTGCTCCATTTGCTCCATCCACACCGGGGCTCCCCGTGGGCCAGGGTTAAAGAGGAGCCCGTTTGCTCCAGGCTAGCTTAGGCAGGGCCATGCATCTGATGACTTTGCCTGCCCCTCGCCGGGCTCAGTTCCAGACCCCATACTCAAACGACCCGTAATTTCGGAGTTGGTTTGGAGGCCGTTCCTTCCCTCTTACCTGTCTTCCCAGAGGTCGATTTGAACGCCTTCCTTCCCTGCCCCCCACGCCACCCCCTCTAGGACTGCCCTCCGGTTTTCTTTACTCTGGAAGGACGTTTGCATCTTTTTCACTCACACACTTCTTGAGGACATCTTTTACTCCAGTTCCGATTCTGGGATTCTTTTTTTTCAGCCCCAATCAACACGCACGGTACTATTCAGAGAGACCACAGGCGCAGGGGTATGGTCAGAGTCCTGGATTTGTAGACGTTCCTTCACTCTGTCCCTCTCACTCTGAAATCTTTCCCTAGGGGATAGTTTGTAGTCTTGGGTGCAGAAGACATATATGCATATAATACAGAATGAAACAAGATAATGATGCCCTCCATTTATGCAGTTTTTTAATGTTTACAAACCCTTTTACATAATCATCGTATTTGATCCCAACGGTCTTGAAGGTCACACTCCATCCATACCTAGCTCTCTTCTGTGACTCACCTTAAATGACTTACATTTGGAGTGCCGATGACTGTTTAATAACCGTGGGATCCTCAGCACCGGTCCGCACCCCTTTCCCACCCTGGCACCATCACCATTGAAGCGGTGGCTTACAGGACCCAGGGCAATTTGGTCCCTTTCCTGGTTGCCTGGATTGTAGTCATGGTCAAAGAATTCATCGGAGCAGAGCTGGTGGTGACAAGCCCTTCTCTTGTGCTTGGGATTATCCTCAGAAAGCCTGGGGACTGAATTTGAAGTCTGCAACGAAACAGAAAGTACCATGGAAGTATAGAACCACTCCAAGAGAAGGCGTTGGAGCAGGACTTTGGAAATCGGGAGGGATTAGAGATATCTGTTTAGTTGTGTCCAACCCTTCGAGACCCTGTACGGGTTTGGTTTTGGTTTGGTTTTTGGCAAAGATGCTGCAGTGGTTGGCTTTTTCCTTCTCCAGCTCATTTTACAGATGAGGACGTGCCCTGAGCCTCAATACTGCATCACCAACTGCCTTTTGGACATTTCCAATTGGATGTCCTTATAACTATCTCAAGTTCACTATGTCCAAAATAGAGCTCATCTTTTTCTTCAAACCTACCCCGATTTGGCACTTTGTAAATTTGTGGCATGCTAGGGTCCATAGGGCGAAGAGTCGGACACGGCTGAACAATAACACAAATTTTTGTTGAAGGCATTGCTTCGATTCTAGTCTCCTAGGTTTGAACCTAAATCTTCTTGTCTCTCCCACCACACCATCCCTCTTGTCTTAGTTTAGGCCCTTATTGACTATTACAATGGCCTCTTAATTAGCCTCCCTGCCTCCAGTCTGTCCCCACCCCAATACATCTTCCACAAAGCTGCCCAAGGGATCTTCCTTCTGCACAGATCTGGTCCCGAGACTGCTCTGTCCTCTATACTATAAGTACTTTCTTACTGATCTAAGATAAAATAGAAAAATCTCTTTTTCTTTTAAAGTCTTTTATGATCTGGCCCTAGCCTACGTCATCCTGGATATTGCTCTCCTTCCCATTCTAAAATGCAGTCAGACTGGATGTTGGTCCTTATGCTATCCTCCATCTCCTGTCTTTAGGCTTTTGCACTGTCTGGTCGCCCTGCCTGGTATGCCCTTCCTCCTCGCCTCTGCTTCTTAGAATCCCTTACTTTCGAGATGCAACACAAGCACCATCTTCAACTTGAATCCTTTCTTGATGCCCCTAGCTGCTGGTTCTCCCCTGCTGCAAAACTACTTTGTATTTATTTTGTATGCATTCCATATACACTTAGGTACCTAGGTCTCCCCTGATAGAATGTAAACTTCCTGAGGTCAGGGACTGTTTCATTTTTATCATGGTATTCCACCATTATAAATACCCAAATTAACTACAAAGGCCGTATGAAGACAGAAGCTCTCTGCATCCAAAGACCTGATAAATAGCAGTACTTATAGAATAATTTTACACACACACACACACACACACACACACACACACACACGCATTTGTGTCTAATGGTGACCATTTCTGGAAGGGGGAGGGGGAGTGGGGGAAAAAGGAATTTACATGACTTTATCGTATATTTTAAAAGGGATAGCAAGTTGTAAAAAATAGATTTGCAGTTTCATGAGCAATCATCTTTTTTTTTATTATACTATGTTATGAAAATGCTTGTTTTATTCCATAAATTAAAAATAAAATAGCTAAGTAATGCAGTGAATAGGGCACCAGTCCTGGAGTCAGGAGGACCTGAGTTCAAATCCATCCTCAAACATTTAACTAGCTGTGTGACCCTGGGCAGATCACTTAACCCTGATTGCCTCAAAAAAAAAAAAAAAGGTGGGAGGGGAAGGAGGAAGCCCCTGAGGGGCCAGATGTAAATGTTCAGTGAAGAGCAGAGTTGGCCTGGTTGGAAGGAACCATGGCTGGCTTGGGCACTCCCTCAAATGTAGGTTCAGGGCAGCAACTCTCTGATCAGAGGGGACTGCAGGGGAGATGGGAGAAGGCATCGAAGTCTCCAAAGTTGAGAGCGGTGCTGGGTTAGAAGTGAGGATAGTTGAGGAAAAGGAGGTTTGGGTTAATGACTTGGGCAGGGTCATGCAACCAGTTGAGCATCCGAGCTGGGATTCAAACCCAGGTGTTTCATGATCTCAAGCGCAGCAGACTTTCCCTCACTATCCAGCTCTGCCGCTGAGAGCCCAGTAGATGCACTTGGGGGCAAGCGAGGCGCTCAGCAGTGAAGATCGACGAGTTCATGCTCTCCGAGGTGCAGCTGCTGCTCATAATCTTTACCTTCCTCCTTCATATTCTGTACCTGTGCTTGGATGCCCTCAAAGGCCAGCCCCCTCTGTTGGGCAAGCAGGTCAAGTGAAGCAGTCAAGGAGCTTTTGTCAAGTGCTTACTGTGTGCCAGGCACTTGTCTGGTCGGTGGTTTGTAGGCCCCACATGGTATTGATTGATTTAAATCAGAGAATCACCAAATTAGGGAGGTGAAAGGGACCTCAGCAGCCTCTATCTAGTTCCATTCAGGCATCAAAGGAAGTCTTTGCTTGGAGACCCTCTCGAGGTGGCCCATTCCACTGGACAGCTTCCATTGGGAGGAGGTTTTTCCTGATGTCAAGCACAAGTCCTGCTCCTGTCTCTGGGCAGAACATATTAGACCAAATCTAATTACTCTCCCACATGACAACTCTTCAAATACTCCACACCCATCACATCTCCCTCAAGCCTTCTTTTCGCCAGGCTAAACATTCCTAGTTCCTTCACCTAATCCTTAGATGGCCTGGACTCAAGGCCCTTCCCCGTTGCGGTGGCCTCCTATGGACACTCTATAGCTTATGAATATCCTTCCTAAACGGTGATACCAAGAACTGACCTCCATACTCTGGATGAGGTCAGGTGATGGCAGAAGACAGGGGGACAATTACCACCTACTTCGTCAGAAGCGTAGACTTCTTAATGTAGCCCAAGATCACCCCGTGAGCTTTCTTGGCTGCCCCATCCTACTGTTGAATCCTATTGAGCTTGGGGTCTACTAAGACCCCAGGTCTTTTTTCAGAACAACTGCTGTCCAACCCTGCCTCCTCCATCTTGTGCTTTTGAAGTTGATTTTTTTTTATCCAAATGTAGGATTCTGAATTTATCTCTATTGAATTTCATCTTATTAGAGTCAACCTGATGGTCAAAATACCTTCAGATCTTGGCTTTGTCATCCAGTGTGCTAGCTTGTGATCACCTGCGCACAGAATGATTATAACATCTATTCCTCCATCCAAATCTTTGGTAAAAACAATAACCAGCACAAGCCCAAGCGCAGATCCCTGGATCACTCCACTGGAGACTTCCTGCTCTTTGAGGCTCACCATCCAACAGATTCGAAGTCCTTATGATTGAATTCTCATGTAATCCACATCTCTCTCGCTTCTCCACAAGAAGAGACGTGAGAAGTGTTGGGGTGTCAGGGAGTAAGGGGTAAGAAGACTAGAAAGGTAGGAGGGAGCCAGTGATGAGAGGCTTTGAATGCCAAACAAAGGGTTTTGTATTAGATCTTGGAGGCAATAGGGAGGCCCTAAGGGGCAGGGGGGAACATGATCAGACCTGCACTTTAGGAAGATCACTTTGGTGTCTGAATGGAGGATGGACTGGATTGGGGAGAGCCAGGGAGGCAGACCCACCCCTACACTATTGAGATACCCAAATACGAGGTGATGAGGGTCTGTACCAGGTGGGAGCAGAGTCAGAGGAGAGAAGGTAGCTTGGGGAGGTGGTGTAAAGCTGAAACCAACAGGCCTTGGCACCATATTGGATACGAGGAGTGAGAGATCATAAGAAATCCAGGCTGACTCCTAGGTTTTGAGCCTGAGAGACTGAGAGGAGGGTGTTGTCCTCTACAGTAATAGGGAAGGTAGGAGTGGGGAGGTTTTAGGGCAGAAGCTCACAAGTTCTGTTTTTGGACATTGAATTTGAGCTGTATACTGGACATGTCTGAAATGTCTGAAAGGCAGTTGGTGATATGAGATTGGGGGTCAGTGGAGAGATGGGGGCAGCAAAGGTAGATTTGAGAATCATCAGCATAGAATCATTAAATCCATGGGAGCTGAGGAGATCAAGAGAAGCACTATAGAGGGAGAAAAGAAGGCACAGGACAGAGCCTCGAAGGACCCCTAGGGTCAGAGGAAGTGATCTGGAGGAGGATCCACCAAAGGAGACAGAGAAGAGGTGGTTAGAGAGGGAGGAGAACCAGAAGGGGGGGTGTCTGAAAAATGTAGAAAGAAAAGAATATTGAGGAGAGAGTGATCACCAGCATCAGAGGCTGCAGAGAGGTCAAGGAGAATGAGGATTGAGAAAAGGCAATTATGAGGTCATGGGTAACTTTGGAGAGAGCAGTTTTGGTGGAATGATAAGATTGGAAGCCAGACTGTAAGGGGTTAAAGGGGGGGGGAGACAGTGGGGACACCCAGTGTAAACGGAGTTAATCCACAAAGGTCAGAAGAGACATAGGCTGACAGTTATGGGAAGATGGAAGGTTGAGGTGAAGGTTTTTTCAGGATTGGGGAGGCCTAGGCATGTTTGGAGACAGGGAAGCAGTCAGGCAGGGAGAGATAGAAAAGAACTGGTAGTATGGGGATGACCTGGGCAAACTGTTGGAGGAGACAAGATGAAATGAGATCGGCTGTCGGCTTGGCCGTAGTTGGGAGTGAGGTCACCGTGGGACACAGGAGGAGAGGGTGGAAGGCATCTGAAGGCAGTGAGCCCTGATCTATCACCATGCTAGTGATTTGGTTCAGTCATTTCCAATGGAAAAGTCACTCTCATTTGCAGAGAAAACAGAAACCCCCAAATCAAGGTGTTCTGCTTTGTTTCTGTTGTTAGTTTTCATCTCATCTACCTCAAGCAAAGGACCTGAACCTTCTTTGAATCTTCTTTTCCTCTCAACCAAACTACAAAAGCAAAATAAACAAATAAACAACCCAACAGCTTTTTGGTTGGCTTTAGCTTGTTCCTATCTTTTGTACCCACAATATGCTTACGTGTGTATGTGTATGAGTGTCTGCATGTGTATATGCATGTATATGTACATATGTGCATGTGTGTGTATATAAAGAAGATGTTTCCTGTGCATCCACGTTGGTTTCTTTAGGTAAATTCCTTTTTTTCCTTCTTATTGGAATTGTCTCCCTTTATATCTTCGGAATTTCATTCTTCAGCATCTCCCATCCCTCCTGATCTCCCCTGAAACATTTTAGTTCATTGGATCTTCTCTTTCTTTCTTTCCTTTCTTTCTCCTTCCTTCCTTCCTTCCTTTCTTTGATCTGCTCTATTTCCAACCTAGGCCAGTTTGTCCCTCCTAAGGCAGCCTGCTGGCTGCTCCCTGCCTGCCCTCCCACCGCCCTGGACCCTGGGAACTCACCATATTGATGCCAGACTTAGTGTGGACGCAGATTGGCTTAGTCCATTGTATCTCAGAACTCCAGAGCTCAAACAGAAGGACCAAGTTCTCCCCACTCCCTTTATGGAGTTGTTCATTCTCCCTAACAGTCTGGCGTGTGCAGAGTTGGGTTTTTTTGGTTCCTTTGTGTTCTTGAAGAACAGTCTACTGTGGAACACAGATAACAGACACACAGCTATGGCAGGAACATCCGGGTTCCCTCTAGGCTTTGTCCTTGCCCACTTTCCCTCCTCCATAGTGGTGAAGATTTTGTCTCTTTTCTCAAGGTGCTGCCTGTATGAACGGGATCCTCTCACTGTGTGCCCAGCCTTTTCTCTATGTTTCCAGCTCCTTTCTCCCTGCCTTTCTTGACTCTGCCTCTTCAGGTGGGATTCACTCCCACTCCCTAATCCTCCTCCAGCCTCCTAAATCTTCCCCTATCCTTAATCACTTATAGTCTAGGAGGAGACTCTGAACCACATCTGGATCTCACAAGTGTTACATTCCCAACCCCCCAATTTTGCCAAAGTTTTCCCCAAATTCAACCTCTGACTTGCTTCAGTAGCTAAATCCCTCCCAGCCACCTCTCTCCTTCCCCCTTCTCTTGTGGAAGCTGGGAGCAGAGCAAAGGAAAGTCACCAAAGAGGCTGAGAACTGCTGAACTTCCATAGGGATTAAGAGTTGTTTAGCACCATTAACTCCTATTTTCAGCATCGACTGTTTAGATGTCTCAGGTCTGCTTACCTCCACCTTCTGACTTTGTATTTTCTTCTAATTTCGTTTTGATCTTCGTTCTAAAAAGGCAATGGTTGAAAACGTTTGCAGACAACTGATTTGGAAGTGGACTCCCCCCACCCCACCCCCCATTTAGGGTCCCTTAGATATAGTCAGTTTCACTTTTTGGTGCTATATGGTGCAGTGGATAGAACACAGGCCTGAAATCAGGAAGACTCATCTTCCCGAGTTCTAATCCAGCCTCAGACACTTCCTAGCTGTGTGACCCTCATAAGTGGCTTCACTCTGTTTGCCTCAGTTTCCTCATCTGTAAAATGGAACTGGAGAAGGAAATGGCAAACCTCTCCAGGATCTTTGCCAAGAAAACTCCAAATGGGGTCACGAAGAGCCAGACACAACTGCAAAACAACCCTACAACAAACACATTCAACACTTACTCATTCTTTTTTGGAATAAAGCGCTTATTATATAGAGGTGTAAAGCTTCCATGTAAGCCTCCTTGACTTCAAACTCTTTTGTTTCTTAATCTGAGCCATATTTTCCAACGTATTTTTGCCATCCTTGGCTACGCCCATCTTTGTTTTGAAGTCACCCATAACACAACGGAGGGTCTAATGGAATTTTCTAGACATTTTCTGCCCTGTCCCGAATCCTTTGCAATAGGGATTGGCTCAGAAGCAGCAATTATCTTTGTGATGCAACACTGTGGTCAGGAGCAATGTGAACTATTCCTCCTTGTGTTGTTGGTGCTTAAGAAAGGAGGAGAACCTGGAAGTCATCACTCCATTGAGCCAAGATGGTGCTTTTGGTCTTCTGCTTTCATTTCTACCCAACAACAGGCCATTTTGGCATTAGATAAGTACATTAAGGTATGACTTCACACCTGGGGCTCTTAGCTCATCTCTGTTCCCTTTCCCCAGCCCTGTTACCCTCTTGGGATGTCTCCCCCATTAAAATGACAACTTGAGGGCAAGAATTTTTCTACTGCTTTTCTATTCTTAGCACAAGGGACACAAATAGTACATAGTATATGCTATTTGTACACTGCAGGGTATAAGTTTGCATGTAGTAGTTAGCACTTAACAAAGCTTTTAATTAAGTGATTGATTCACCAATGAAAGGGAAGAGGGCCCCTCAGGGCTGAGGGCCATTTTGTTTTTTACTCTGCTCTATGGGTTTCTAGTGCCAAAGAATTATCAACTAATGGTGAGGAGCTTGTTTATGCCTTAAGACCTTTACCCGAGCCTTTTTAGCTTAGCAGAAACTGTCAGAGCTTCTAAGGACTTAGGCCGAGGAGGAAGGCCTTCGGGAACAACAGAGAAATCAGTTAGAATACTGAGTATTACCAAGTGCCAGAAGGTGCCAACTGGACTTACCAATCACACACTATTAGACTCGAGTGTCTAACTCTTGTCGACCTGAAAGTTTGGTTAAAGGAGGCAAATGGAGCTAGGTGATATATAAATTCGTATAGTTTATTTCCTTGAAGGTAGCAGATACATACATGTATGGAGCCAGAAAAAGTCTGACTGCCTGAACAAAGAAATGAGGAGGTTTAAATACATTTTTTTAGTTCCAACTTAGCATACCTGTGTTACTCAATTTTATGTTCCCTGTGTATGTTCACAAGAGAAACACTTTTCTTAATTGAATAGGTTGTAAATACAATAAGATAAGAGAGTTGACAAAATGTCAATTGAAACAACCTGGTGTTTCTGTGTTTAATTTACCATTAACATTCCATAACATAGTATATGCCCATAAAATATTAAGCAAGATGGTTTCTTGGGTTAGGGGTCTCATCCTTAATGGCTAACAGACAGCAAATGCCCTTAAGTGAGCCTGATCTGGCCTTGTTGACATAGGAGGAGGCATTCTCTGAGTTTACTCAGAGAACAAAGAAGCTTAGGTCCAGGCTCTTCTTCGAGTTGATCATTAGTTCAGGCTCTGGCCCTTACTGAAGTTACAAAAATGGTATTAAATGATTAGCACTCTTAAGGTTCTAGCAGATGGGAACTGAGCTTAGGCTTTGAGTGTGAGTGGCAGACCAGTGGTGGCAGAGAGGCCATCTCTGAGGAGGGGGGCCTGGATGGAGATCTGTGTGGAGAACAGTGGGAGATGAAATGGTATCCTCAAGTAGGGTGGGGTTGGGTTTAGGGTTAGGGTTAGGACTTAATTGTATAGGCATAAGGAGCTGCTGCAGGCTTGAGAGCAAGAGAGTGCCCTGGGGATTATGGTGTTTCTGTTGGATCTGTGAGAGGTTGAGCCCCGAAACAGCATCACCCCAAAGTATTTGCAGAAGCTGTCTGCACCACCCCGGCTAATGGGCCATCCTTGTGCCAGCTCTGGGGAGCTTGGAGGGGGAATGGGAGTGGGAAGAGCCCAGTAGTTGGGTGGGGTGAAGGTATGTTATCCCTGTGGGATAATAATGGCATCTCTCTCCCAAGGTTGTTGTGAAGATTGAGACAATCATTATAAAGCAGCTAGCATAGTCCTGGGCACACAGCAAGCCCTATATAACTTCTAGCCATTTATTATCCCGGCCATGGACACCAGCTACCAACTGACACTGATAGGCAGGAAGCCCCCCAAACCGCTAGTCTTGCTTCCAGCACGTCAAGGGATACAATATCAACCCAAGATGGTTTTATTAACAGAAATGAAGAAGATGGAATGTCATGGGCTTTGTCGCTGCAGCCTAAGGAAACGCTTATTAAACGATCACACATGGATTCATTCATTTGCAGGCTAAGTGACTCAGCCAGGGTCACAGAGGTGGGAGCTGTGGAGTCTGTGGTCACACTGAGGTTTTTCCCAAGAAGTTTTGGGGTTCAGCCGTCCTTGCCTTCCTCTGAACTCCAATGACAGTACTTTTGTCCAAAGACATCACTTGGCCCTTGTCTGGTCACCCCTCTATGTTTGGGGGGTCCCTGACCACCTCAAGTAAACCGACCATATGCAAAGTCCTCTTTGCTTTGCCCAGAGTTCTCCTGGTTTCCACGTGGGTCCCGTTAGAAATGGGGTGGAGCGTGGAAAGATTCACATGAACCGATGCTGGATGAAGACAGCAGTACCAGAACACTGTACGCAGTAACAGTGACACTGTGTGATGATCCACGATGATGGACTCAGCTCTTCTCAGCAATGCAATGATCCAAGACAATTCCGAAAGACTTGTGATGGAAAATGCCGTCCACACCCAGAGAAAGAACCGTGGAGTCTGAATGCAGAACGAAGCGCACCGTTTGCTCTTTTTTTTGGTTGCTTCTTTCTTATGGCTTTTCTCTTTGGTCCTGATTCTTCTTTACAACATGACTAATGTGGAAGTGTTTAATACGACTGTACACGTATAGTCTTTATCAGATTGAACACTGTCTTGGGGAGGAGAGGGAGGCAGGGAGAAAAAATGTGAAACTCAAAATCTCATAAAAGTGAGTACTGAAAACTATCTTTACATGTAATTGGAAAAAATACTATTAAGTGGGGGAAAAATAAAGGGGTGGAGGTCACTGAATGTATGGGGATCCTGAAATCCAGTGCTGTAGAGAAGGGGCCAGGGAGGGGCTGAGGTGAGAGGGAAACCCATTCTCCCCACTCGACTAGCTGACAGAGAAGTCGAGAGGCCACAGGCAGAGAACCAGATGAGACAGGGCCTCAGGCCAGGCGTGAGTGGATTGAAAAAAGAACAGAGCTAACCAACAGGCTTCCCTGCCCTGGTCCTTGACACTGGGCCCCATACCTCTGACTGACCTCTCAAAACTTTGGAGGTAAAAGCCTGTAGGGTCAATGGAATATATGATCTTCCCTGTCCATTAATAGGCCTATGTGACCACATGTTCCCTTTTTCCCTTGGAATAGGGGCCATGTTTCCAGGTCTAAAGGTACACAGGTATTTCAATCACGGATGTCCTGCTGCTTTGAGCTCTGGCCCAGTTCACAGCTGTGATAACATCCTGAGTCTCATACAGCCCATTGGGGGAGGAACTTGCCATAGGGGAAGCTTGCTAACTGGGAGGTTTGCTTGCAGGAAGGCTTTCACACCTTTTGGTACTAAACTTAATTAGGCACTGAGTCAGAAGAGTTATGATGCATTCTGGCTCCGAGTCTATTAGCTGAAGGTGTATATATATTCTGAAATGAGACTTTGCTTTGAGGGGCTTGCTCATGAGAAGGACCTTTTGATTTCCTGGAGGAGACTCTGGGTAGCCGCTTATTAAGGACCCCCCCCAATACTCAGATGTTGGTGCTTGCCCAGGCCGGTGATGTATGTAAATACTTAAGTGTGTACCAAGATACAGACCACTGGAGCCCCGTCTATTGGATCTTTGTGCTAATTCTCTGCTGACCTTTCACCTGAACTAGTGAATGAAATATCTTTAATTAAAGTAGGATTGTTAACCCCTTTGAAACCGTCTTTCCTTTATTAAAGCAGATCAAAGAACCTGTGCTGGCAGGCCATCCTGGGTGTGCTAGGGTGCTTGCTATTACAAAGCCCTGGCCTCAGTGCTGCAGGAGGAACTCAGCACACAGGTTTGGGGCCCAGTGAGGAGGGAGGAGGCTGGGCCCTGGTGGCTTCCTGCTCTCTCTGGCCCTCAACTCCAGGGGCCAGGCCCTGGGATGAAGAGCATTTTCCTGGCCTCCTAATCTTCTCCTCCCCCACCCCTGGGGTCTACAGAGCTACTGCCTTGAACCTTGGCTGCACCCAGGCCTCCCAGACCTCAGCTGTGTGCTGAGGTGGGGTGGGATGGTTGGCACATCCTTGGAAGAAGTAGAGGATCACTGTAGTCTCTGCCTTGGCCCTGGGCCCTCCTGACATTTCTGAGGGGGAAGGGGACAGATGATATAGAGTGGTCAGCCACTTCCCTCCCCAGAGCCCAGCCTTCTCCAACCAGGGATGAAGTAGCTGCTCATGGGCTCAAACGTGGAGCCGCTGCTTTAGGGTGCAGATCTGGAATAAGAGTGGGCGTCAGGGCAGCAGTGCTTGGGGCCTGGCAGAGAAGCAGCCATCCCTTCCCCTGAAATAAGGAAGTCAATCTTTTGCCTTTTAGCTAAGGGGCAGAGCTGCAGAGGAGACACATACAATCCCAGGCGGCTGGTAAGAAATCACCAGTTTATTGAATGAAAAATCCAACAGCAACTCCCCCCATACCCACGGCCCCAACTGAGAGAAGAGCTGCGCCCAGGCAAGGTGCTTTGGACAGCAGGACTGAGTAACAGGACAGGAGGGCTGAGCTAGGATAACGTCTTTCAGAACAAAGTTCTATCCAAACCTCTGGGACTGGGACGATCTTGGGGGTAGGGAAGAGGCTCTCAGTGGACAGAACAGCAGAGGACTGACTGTTGTAGCACCCCCTCCCCTCGGAATAAAATCCCCCCAAGGTCTGGGGTGGGGCGGGGGGGAGGAAGCTAGGGTTCAGACACCTGGGTCCAGGAGGAGGCTGTGGGGAGGGATCCTAGCAGGGTCTTGGCTCCGATGGGGAAGCTGCTCCTTAGGGCAAGGGGCTCACAGAGGGAGGAGGGGCGAAGACAGACAACTGGGCTGGTGTGCCAGGACTGGAGCCTGGGAAAGGCAGGATGAGGCTGCAAGGTGGGCAGGAATGTTGGAATGGAGGAGCTGGAGGGCACAAGGCCTGGAGTGCATGGGAGTCACAGAGGGGTGGGGCACTGGGGAACAGGAGCCAATGAATTCTCAAGGACACACACACTGACACAGACACTCCTGGGGACACTGGGGGCACTCGGTAGGGCCTGTGGGGGGAAGGGGCAGCAGGAGACAGAGAGGCACGGCTGCCCAGCCTGCCTCTGTCCTGGGCTGACCCTTCCGTCTCCTTGGGAAAGCCAAGTTGACTTGAGGCAGAGATGATATTTGTGGGGACAGGAGGGCAATGAACTAACTCCTGACAAATGGCTGGGTACCCACAGGGGACCGCAGCCTGAAAGGAGGGGGACAAGCAACTTTGGGAGACAGTGGCCTTAAATGCAGAGAGGCTAGTAACTAACCAGGCAGGGGCCAGGAATGGTTTGTCCCTTGGGTGGACTCAAGACTCCAGGAGGGGGTAGGGGTGGGGTCCAATGAAGGGGCCCCCTTGGAAAAGTCTGCTTAAATTCCAGTGATTGATGGGCTCGGGGCCCAAGTGGGGGAGGGGGAGGAAAGATACAGGAGGGTGGGGAGAGTGACCAGCTTCCCCAGTGGCAGTGTCCCTCGGGAGCGGGCAAGGGAAGAGGTAGACCCCAGTGCAAGGGAAGGGGACCCTCAGGTCCCAGGCCTGCTGGCATCCCCCTCCCACCCAGGAGGAGCCCGGACTAGCAGACGACACAAAGGGAGAACAGTGGGGTCCTCGGCCTGGAGGCAGGGCGGTCAGGTGGATTTGCTACCACTGAACAGGCCCACTGGGAAATGCTTGACGTGGGTGGGCCACTGAGCAGCCAGCTGGAAAAACTTGATGTCACTCCACTCCACGCCGTCAATGGACACTGAAGGCAGGAGACAGGGGTGAGGTCTCTGGGCACTCAGTTGGGGGGGGGGCCGTCCCCCTCGCCTCCTCCCTGATGCCCCGCCCCCACCCCTCCTCACCTCTCAGCATGGTCTGCTGCTGCTTGGCCGAGCAGATGAGGCGGCTGATACCCTCGATGACTTGGCTCTTGGAGTCCACCTCCTTCTCTCGAGGCTTCTTGCTCAGGAAGATGGTGGGCACTGTGAAGCATGGCACCCATTAGGGCCACTGGCACAACCACCCCCACACTGTCCCCACCCTCCTTTCCTCAGTGCCGAAAGTCCCCTGGGAAGCGATGGAGGGCAGGCAGTTTGCCCACATCCAGTGAAAGTACACTGTCATGCAGGGGCCTGTGTGGGTGTTAATTAAGACCCAGAGATGGGCAGGGCAGGCAGGAAGAAGAGAGAGGAAGAGAGAAACAGAGATGAAGGGAGGGACCATGGCCAGGGTGGGCTCAGCCTTCTTCCCTGCTCAGGTGAGCTCTGACTCAGGGCCCCGCTGCCTCTGCCAGGCTGACTGCCCCAGCACGGCACAACCTCGAGGGGTCTAGAACCTGAGAGGAGGGGGCAGGGACCCAAGGCCCCATGGCAGGTGCTAGCACAATATGCCCTGAGGCTCAAGCTAACCAGGCTTTGAGGAGGGGCTTGGGGGGTTCAGACCCTGAATCCTGCCGGCTCATTTCTTCACCCACCTCAAGCTGCGGCCAAGCGGGGAGGTCTCTTCCTGTCTACACCTCTGACCTCCCAATCAAAGCATGGCCTGGGGCTTCCTGGAGAAACCCTGGGCACATTGACCCCAGTCTGGCTCTTCATCCATGTGGGGGCAGCGCCCCCTGGGTCAGAGCCTGGCTCAGGCCTGTCCCTGTGGCCCTTCTCCCAGCACAGTGAATAGACAGTGACAGCTGCCTGACTCCATTTCTCCGACTCTAAGTGGGAAAGCGAAGTCCAGGAGCCGCAGAACTGGGCCTGCCGAGGGTGGCCCCTGCTCACCTTTCTTGTTCTTCTCCTTGGTGACCACGGTCATGGCCATGGTTCCAGAGAGTTGTGCCTCGTTGCCGTGGGGCAGCCGGGACACCTGCACCGAGCGGAAAACGCTCTTGAGGGTGTTCTTGGAGCTGGCGTCCCTCTTCTCTCCTTCTCGCCGCCGCTCCCCGGGGTGGGCCAGCCAATAGTCCACCTGCAGACCGATGACGTCCCCATACGGGCTGTTGGGACTCCTGGAGACAGAGGGAAATGGATGAGGCTGGACTGGCTTCCACCTACCAAGCGCCGACGCGGGCCAGGGCCAGGAGACCACATGGAGCAGGCTTGCCCTCAGAGGGCTTCTGTTCTTCTTGGGGCAGGGCAGGTGGGGGATGGGAAGAAGAACTGTGAGAAGCCCAAGCAAGCACATTCAAAGAGATTTCAGAAAATACACAAGCTCTGGCCCGTTCTCTGGACAGATCCCTTAACTGGGCAGCCTGGCCAAAAAGCTGCAGAGCCTGGGTTCCCCTGGGAGCTGCTGGGGGTATATCAGGCCATTGGGGGGTGTGCCCTGTGTGTGCGTGACTATGAACGTGTGCACGAGACACTGTGAGTGCAGAATGTGTGTGTGTGAGAGAGCACACATGAGTGCTTCCTGTTGGCATTGGCACCAGGAAGACCAGAAGGCATTCTACATGACCAAGCACAGGAGCTGAGGCACTCCAGGTATGAGGGGCCCCTCCTGCCAATGCATCCTGGGGGTTGGGGGTGGGGGCTTCTGCCTGATCTTCCAGGCCTTCTCATTCAATCCTCCTTGTTTTACAAATGTTGGTAAGTAAAACACCTGAGGGGAGCTCCCAGGAAGCTACAGTGCAGAGGCCTTTGTCCGCTAGATGTCTCAGCAGGGGAGTGACCTGGTCATCTCGGGGTCTGGGGACTGTCTGGCAGATGTGGGGGGGGACGGCCTGGGAGAGGTAGGGAGACAGATACGAGGCTTCCAGAGGCTCTGAGGGTGCAGCCGACCATATACCAGGGGCAGGTGATGGACACAGAGAGGAAGAAGATCCTCCGAGGCAGGAGGGGTGGCAGGGCCCCCAGGACTGCATGCTCCCACTGTTTTATGGCAGCTTGAGTGCTAGGATAATTTTAGCTCCGCAGGGGAAAAGCAGCTGATGCCTTCTTGAAAGGAGGCGCCAGACATAACAGGTGCAGAGGCCGCCACAGCTCCCTCCCATCTTCTTTCCTGCACGGTGTTCTCATTTTTAAATATTAAACTGGGATGGGGAAGGAAAGCAGGGCAAGACCCGGAGCCTGGATCAGAGACAAAGAGGCCTCCTAAAGGACCAGGGAGTAGGAGACAATGGAGGGAGATGGAAGTATGTCCTCGGGGCCATGGGCTGACCCCACGCCCCCAACTCCTGGCACTGGGCCAAGCCAGGAGAAGCCCATATGAGGGTGGAACCTATGGTCCAGGAGAAGAGGGCCAAGGGCAGGTGGAGCTGACCAGCGGCATTTGGGAGGGCTGCCAGATGGATGAGGGTCAGTAAGGAAGTCTCAGCTGCTTCCCTGCAGGGAACAGGATCTATCCACCCCCCTCCCCACCCCTTACACACAGGGTAGAGAGAAGCCCCCTCCAACTTCATGTGGCTTGTCCCGGGGAAAGGCCCAATCTTGTGGGAAGGCCTGATGGGGCTCATGCACCCCACAAAGATGCAGCAGATGGCCAGGCTGGTGTAGTGGGCAGAGCTGGCCCCAGAGCCAGGGAGACGGGACCAACACATGCCTCCAAGGACCCCGAGCCAGCCACTGCTCCTCTAGGACATCTAAGCTGCAAAGGGGCACCAACCTGAGCTAGTGGAGGGGGATTCCCCCCTCGGGAGTTCCTTCTACCAGTAAAATCACAAGCCTGGCCCCCACCCTCATCCACACCAAGGAGACAGAACACTGGAGTGCCTTGGGGGCGATTCCTCTCGACCCTCTTGCCAGGTTCACCTTGAAGGATGCTTACCCAACCACTGCCAGGGCACTGCTCATGGAGGGAGAAGAAGGGGGTGTGGCCAACGCATCACGACTCAGGCCAGAACTGGAAGGTGGGGACGTGGAGGGGACGGTGAGGCTGACCACAGGTGCATCATCACCATCGCCTGAGGGGGAAAGACACTGTTGCCCAAAGAGCTCTCTTCCCCCACACCCCAGGATGCCTGCGGACCGTCCTCCCGTCTGACCTTGGGAGCCCTTGCAGCTGTGACCCTGCAGTGGAGAACATGCCCAACCTGGGGGGGCAGAGTGGCTTCATCTTACCTGCTGTGAGAGGAGAGTCTTCCACCAGGCCCACTTTGACCACCTAGAGAGAAGGAAACAAAGAGGAGGTTCAGCTCCTCCCCTCTGTCCCCGTGTCGGTGGGGGCTGAGGAAGCAAGGCCTGAAGCCTCCTCTTCTGCCCAGCCATCCCAGGGCACAGCGCCACATGCCACGTGCCATGTGGTGCCTCCCCACCATGCTACTCTGGCAGGGAGGCATCAGAAAGAATGAACAAAGAGAAAGCTCCTCTTGAGCTGACCCTGACTAGGATTTGTTTCCTCAAAAAGAAAAAACTCCAGAGAATTCTGAGAGGACAAGAAGGCTCTGGGGGTATGGCTGAAGTACAGAGTCCAGGCCTGAGGCCCCCAAACTGCATGTTGTTCATGTTACCCAAGTCTGTCTGGAGGAGCCTGACAAGGCATGGGGCTTTCTGGGCCTGGCCTGGGTCCCAGCAGAGAGAACGGGGCAGGGCCACGGAGGGGGTCCTGCTGTCCAGAGAAGGCGCTGCATCTCATTACGTATAACGGAGCCCAGCCCCCCAACCCTGGGCTTCTGTTCTGGACCCTCCTGCGCCCTCCTAGGAAGTTCTCTCTCAGCCCCCCTTGGCTGTGGGCCCATCTAGGGCTCCCCGCTAAGGCGCTCTCTGGAGGAAGTGCTCCAGGATCCCAGGACACGTGTGTTCTAGGTCTTCAGGAAACCAGGGCAGTCTAGCAAGGGGACAGATGCACTGAAGCAGAAGCTGCCCACCAGCTCTGGAAGTGCTGAGGGGCAGCAGGGGTGGCAACCTCTTCTGGAGAAGTCCCTCCTTGCTTTGGAGTGCTGAGAGGGGCCTGGGAAGGAGACACCTGTCTGCCTCAGGTAATTTTAAGGGAAATCATTCGAAGAGACAAAAACAGGGCTCTGCTTCCTGGTTGTCTGTGCCTCGGAAGTCCTCTCCAATGCACGCTGACCTGGTGCACAGCAGAGGTCCACGGGTCAGGCCACAGCATCTCCCCGCCAAGGGAAAGATGCCAGCTGCTTTCGCACTTCACTCTCTATTCCCTCCTCAGTCTGTAAACACCACAGTCCCAAAACTGTCAGGGTCTTGGCCAGGAAAGGATTCCCTCTATGATGATATAGGGCCAGGGGAGTTTGGGGGCCCACAGGAGAGCCCCAAAGCCCAGAGGGCTCATGGGAGGAGGTGGAGAAGGTGGGGGACTCACCCCAATGAAGGGGATAAACTTCTGGTAGGAATCTTCGTCTTGGCTGTTGGGAGAGAAAGGGAGACGGTGTTGTGAGTGCGGGCGCTCCCAGGGGCCTCCCACAGGGAAGGGGAAAATGTGTACTTACAACTTGTGTCTGCAGGTCAGCATGGCCTCCGCCACAGGAAGCTGGTGTGTCACACCAGCCCCACTCACGTACTGCATCACACGACCCACCACGTCCAGCGGTTCTGTGGAGAACCGTGGAGGGAAGGCCGCTTGAGACTGTGGCCGCTCTCCTGACCCTTCTCGACCCTGCCGGCCACCTTCCTTGTCATCAGCCCCCTGCCCACTGCTTCCTCTGGGGTCTCCCACCCTCACCCCAGTTCCCTGTGTAGTGAGCCCAAGTGACTTCGAGTTCTTCCTCACCACACTAGCTGCTCAGCCCCAGGTCCTCAATGGCTCCCCAAGACTCAAGTTCACTGAGGGCCAGGCCTGTGCAGGGGACTTAGACCAAGTCCCAGGGCTCACCCCCAAGGCTTTGGGAGGAGAGACCTCTGGGTGCCTCTGGGCCCAACCTGGGAATAAAGACTCCAAGGGACCCTGGCAACTTCTCAAACGATGAACCAATGGCAGGGCAGGGGAGCATTGGGGGGCATCTCCCCTGCCTCCCTGCGGTGCTTCCTCAGGGGGATTACCTGAAACTGGGGGCTCCGAGCGACTGAACAAATCCCTCCAGGCCGGGTCAAGGAAGGTGCTGCTGTACCTGCTGTCCACTGAGCCGATGTACTTGGCAACAGGGTGAGAACCTGGCGAAGGGGAACGTCACAATGGTGGGCGAGAGCCTCAGCGTGGTCTACCCCAGGACCAGTCCAGGATGAGGCATCCCGGCCCCCATGGCAGCACCACCTCACTCACCCAGGGGGACAATGAGGAAACGCATGTAGCCCAGCCAGTCAGATGTCTTGTTGGCCAAGGCCTTGACAAAGAACCGGAGGATGGAGCTCAGGTAGCTCTGCCCGCCCACGGCTACCACCTTCACGGGCCTTGGCATGGACGAGTTGCAGTTACAGCTGAGGAGGGAGCAAGAGGGTGATGGTGAGGAGGCCCCCAGGTGCTGCTCATGCTGGGCTGGGAGAGGAGGGGGTGGGAGAGGGCTGGCCCTGGCAGGGAAGGTCCTAGTGAACAGCACTTGGGGGCCTGTGGGGCCAGGGATGGGCCAGGCCTGCAGCTCCCACCCTCAAGCGTGGCAGAAGACACCGGACTGCTTTCCTTCAGCCTCTCCCGGGCACCCAAAAGGCCACAAACAGGTGGGCTTCTTGTGGGGAGGGACCTTGAATGAAGGGGTTGGGCAGCTGGTTTCAGAGAAGGGGCAGGGGGTTGGAGCCCTTACTATCTCTGGATTCGGGTGAGCAGGGCAGAGAGCACAGCATGGACTTCCACGGTGGAACACGTGCACACCACAGGCCTCCGCTGGTCTTGAAGCAGCTCTGCCACATACTGGGAATGGCAGCATAGGCTGTGTGTCAGGCTGGCCCAGGGGAATGAGGGTCCCTGACTCTGCCCTCACTGGCCCCTCAAGGCATCTGGGGCAGGGCTAACCCCGGAGGGGCTCCTGAGAAATCTCGCCTGTGTCCCAGGGCCTTCAGGGAGACCCTCTTTGCCCTATGCTTGACACAATGAGACCCTTGTGTATCCAGTTCCTTGGACTCTTGGTGCCATGATCCTCATCTTAAACCCGAGGAAACTGTGGCTTGGCCAAGGTCCAGGCCGGTGAGGAGGCCCACGGGGCCCAGCCCGGGTCACCAGCCCAGAGGGCTTCAGAGTCCATGGAGCGTCCATCCCTCTCCTCCCTCACCTGGCCCTGCCAGTCAGCGGTGTTCACGAGGATGACATTTTCTGGGAGGGCTGCGTCAGACACCAGGATCTGATTTAGCTGATCATACACCACCTTTCTTGGGATCTAGGCAGAGACAGGGGCAAAGGTGCTCCATCAGGTCCTCCCCCAGGCCCGTGGGGATGGCACGGGTGGGTTAGGGAAGACAGAGAGGGGGAGGAGAATCAAGTCTTGGGCACCAGGCCTCTGCATGGAGGGGTGGGGGACAGTGCCTAAGACATGTGACCTGCATCGGGACGAACAGGAAGGTGATGGGGAGAACCTTGTGAGGAGGACAGAGAAGCTGAGGCCAGGGTGGCAGCGGTGGTGGGGGCAGCGCAGGCCCAGTGGGCGGGAGGACAGGGATCTCAGTCCCCACACAGGGCCTGCAGGCACTCACAGGGCTAGCCTCATCTCTAAGACCGGCACCACCAGGGGGACAGGAGTTGGGCCAGCCCAGTGAACGCCTGGCTTGTGGCCTTCTGAGGCACCCCTACAATCTCACCAGCCTTCAATGGGAGAGCCTGCAGCCTGCATCACCAGGAAGAGTCCTGGAGCTGGTGGGGAGGAGGGCACAGAAGCATCCAGTCCAACTCCAACATAGACAAGGATGCCCTGGCCCGGCAAGGCCCCAAGAAAGTACACTGTCTCTGGAGGAAGCCCAGGTCTTCCTGTCATCAGACCTCCTTGGGATGTCGCCCTCCCCCTTTCCCCAGCTCTGAGCTCTGTCCTCTGGGCCAAGAACAAGTCTAACCCTCGACCACTCCTGGAACACAGATGTTCTGGGACCCATCCTCCAACGTGAGCCCCATCTTCCACCCCGCCCTCACACTACAGCAACCTGCAAGCCCTTTGCCATCCTGGTGGCCTTGCTCTAGACATGCCAGCTCCCTCGGCATTCCCCACTTCTGACACAATTCTTAAAATGGGAAATTTCCCCATTCCGGAATCCTCAATTTATAGACCCAGGCTGGAGCCCCTGGCAGCACCATGGAAAAACACTATTTGACACAGGCCTGGGCAGGGGGTGGCCTCAGACTCTTTGGTAGAGCAGCTGGTGGGAGGGGGCCTGGGGCTGATGCTGGGCAAAGATCAACAGGCCTTGACTAAATGCTTAAATGGAGTAGTCCCATCTTGCTAGTCTACTGGGAAGAGCCAAAGCATGCATGCTTTAGCCAGAATAACCACACATCTTTACCAAGCAGTCAAAGACAGAATCGTATCAGACCTGGGAGTGTCCAGGGAACAGCCTCCGTCACTAGCTGGGCAGAAAGAGGAAATGTGTTCCCTCTCCTGCCCCTCAATGTTCTCGTCTATGCAATGGAGCACAATGGAAGCATGCCTGTTGCCATCTGTGTGCACCCCAAGCTCTCACTTCTGGGGAAGCTCTGGGGACCCTTGGACACCTACCTGGGCACTGTGGCCAAGGTCAGGAGAGCGCTCACTGTCCGAACTGTTGGTCCTCTCGCTCAGAGGCTTGGAAAGTTGCCGTTCCTTCAGTGGGGTGCTCCTTTTCTGCCTGGGGGTGTGCACCCCATCCATTTTGCTGGAGAGATGAGGAGAGGAAGGTGACTATGACATCTCACCACTACCAAGGGGTATGCAAGGCCCAAGGCTTAGCTCTGCCCACAGGTACCTGGGGGAGGCAGAGCCCTGGAGATCCACCTTGCCAGACTTCATGGGTGTTTTCACTTTCTCCGGCACAACTAGGGTGGTGCTGCTGTCTCCAAACATGTCCTGGTCACTGATGTCCTGTCACAGAGGAGAAGAGAGGGCGCTGTTTGTCCCCACTGACTTGGCCCACATAGGAGCTCCTGAGAGATCAGGACTACTGTGACCATATAGACCTGGTCCAGTGAGTGAGGCATCCTGGGCTCCACCCTGTGCAGAGGAGCAGCCATGCTATGCAGGGCAGAAAACTGACCCTGCCCAACAGGACTGGGCCTGGGAGCCCCCGATGGGGTATTCCCTGCATTGATGCAAATTGTGCCTCATTACTCCCTCCCTCCCTGCCTCACAGGATCACCTGGAGCATCTCATCATAATTGACAGGGAAGTCCTTTTCAGGCTAGACTGGCCTGGACGTTCTCAATCACTAGGCCAAAGGACCTTGGGGGCATTCCCCCATTTTGTGCCATGATCAAGACCCATCATCAGAAGGTTGTCAGATAAAGCCCTCTGCTGTCAGGGGTCTCAAGAAGACTGGCAGACACAGAGATCATCCCCAAGGGAAGTACAACATGGCCACAAGATAAAAGCTGGGGTAGGACAGAAAGGGGAAGGGATGACCTTGGGGTGGAGGGAGTGCGGCCAGAGATGGATCACCAGAGAGAGGAAGCCTGGCAGGCAGAGGGACCCACCACTCATCTGGGAGGCAGTGGCCTGGCGAGCTTGGAAACAAACATTTACTGTTGGGAAGGGTTTCTAAGACAGTTCGGAACCTCTCGTTTCTAGATTACGGCGGCACGCGCCAAACCCAACTGCTCTGACGCAGACGTACCAGAGGATCATTCTCAGTCAGACTGTCGTCCGGGTTTTTGATCCAAGAAGTAGCTTTGACTCTGTCCAGAGTAGTCAATTCCATCTGTAAAGCCCCAAGTATCAGTTACTATTAAAAAAGCAAAGTTCCTTTTCCTTCAGTTTTCAAAGGTGCTCAAAAAACACTCTTCTGCCATCACCATGTGAACTTTTGGGGACAGTGAAAATGCCTCTGAATCTTTGCAAAGCCCAGCCCGAGTCACCCATGGGTTACTCCTGCAGCTGTCAAGGTGATGACAGTCAGGAAATGACCAAGAAATCCCACCTTGTGGGGCCTAATCCCAAATGGTGTCAAGGAAGGCCAATATCTTCCCTTGCCCCAAATGGCCACTGGCCCTGGCTGCTTTGGGGCCCACAGCTTTGTCAGAACTAAGCCACCTCTCACCCACCTATCCTAAGCTGGTTCCCTCCCCAACAGTTATGGAGCCTATCCCCCTCCGATGACTCTGGGACTCCCACTACAGAATTAACAACTTGTCCTTCTGCTCCTTCCATCCTCTGGCTCTATGCTCCCACCAGGGAACATACCACCACAGCCTTGGCCACTCAGTAGAGTACTGGCTTTCCCTCCCCTCCCTGCCAGTCAATGAAGGGGAAGAAGACTCCCTCCTCCCCAATTCCACTTCCACACTCTCCATCTGTCGCCACCAGTCAGAAGCCTCTCCTTTTCTGAGGTTCATTCTGCCCCAATCCAGACCATGGTGGCTTTTCCCTACCAACTCCCCTGTGGCCACCTACCCCACCCCCAACTCCTGCCCTAAGGTGAGGGGATCTCCTAATATCCCAGTACCTCTACCCAGCTCCCAGGACTCCTTCAGGGGGTTCACACCCTCGGTTTCACCATTACCCATAAGAGTTCCATGCTGGCGACCAAGAACGCCTTTGTCAAGGAATTGTCTTCTCATCCCATCTTTCCCTAGACTTGCCTCCTGACCCTTCCATTTCTCAGGTCCTTCCAAGGCTCTGGCCAGAGTCTCCTGCCTTCTTCACCTCAAATCCTGAGTGACCCGTCCAAACTCAGCACAATCCTTTACTCTCTGGTCTTTTCAAACCTTTGTCCCATAGCTGCTGGTGCCCCGCCAAAGCCTAGCCCTGGATAGCAGTGCTCCAGGCGCACTGGAAGAAGGGACTGCTACCAGCTCGTTATCTCACCGTATACCTCCCTACTGGCTGTACCCATCTTCTCTTCCTGAGCCTCCCCCACCCTCTCAGTAGAGGACATCATCACACCTGCCACCAGCCCCCCAAGCTTTCCCCCAAGACTTGTCCAAGAACAAACCTTCTTTGTGCTCCTTTGAGCCCCCCACCATCTGTGTCCTTCAGCAGACTGCCCCCCCTTTCATCTCCAACCTTTCTTGGTCTTTAGGGTCCTTGCCTGATGCCTAAAGACACACGCAGCTCCCTTCCTGAAAAGATCTTCTGTGGATTCTGCCACCACCTCTTGCTGGCATCCCCCATTATCCAAACTCCTGGAAAATGCTGCCCCCTTGGGTGCTCCCACTCCTTTTGCAGGCCGACTTCTGATGTCAACAGCCCCTACCCCCAAGTTCCCATGATCTCCTAAACGCCAAAGCTGAAGGTCTGTTCTCAAGTCCTCAAGCTTCTCAAACTTGGGCTTTTGTCCATGCTGGCCGCCCTCGCTTCTTGCTGAATTTTCATGACACTGACCTTTCCTGGTCCTTCTCTGACCATTCCCGTCTCCATCGTGGGGGTCACCATCTGCGTTACAACTGCCACGTGTGGGTGCAGCCCAAGGTTCTGCCTGAGCGCTTTTTCTTCTAGTTTTTTACTTGGTCTTCTCAGCTCTCGTGGATTTAGTGATAGCCTCTGTGTAGACGATTCCCAGATTTTTATATCTAGCCCCAGGCTCTCTCCTAAGTTCTAATCAACTGATCGACTAACATTTATTAAGCACCTACACTGTGCGAGGCACCTTGCTAAACCCTGGGGACACAAAAAGAGGCGAAAAGCCCCTGCCCTCGAGGGGCCTACAATATAACAGGGAAGACAACAAGCAAACATGTACAAAGCAGGCTACATACATACGCAACATAAAGAGGAATTAAGAAAGGGAAGGCGCGCTACAAAAGGCTTCCCAGGGCATGGGATTTTAGCTGGGACTTGGAGGGAGTGTCTTGTCCACTGGGGGAGGGAGGGGTAGGAAGACTGGGCAGGGGCTGAAGGCCCGAACCCCATGTCGCAGGCCCGCCATCACTCCAGTGACCCAGATTCAGTATTGCCCCGGGCGGCCACTCAGCGGCCAATCCTTGTTTCTGCCTCCGAGTCAGCCCTCCTTTGCTGATACTACTACTAGTGGTCAGTGTTTATATAGCACCACTACGTGCCAGGCGCCGTGCCAAGTGCTTTATAGTGATTAGCTCACTGGATGTCCCGTGATCATCCCCGGTGTACAGATGAGGAAACTGAGGCAGGCTTTGTCCAGGGTTACTTGGCTTCTATGGATCCCAGGCTAGATTTGAACTCGAGCTTTCCTGACTTCAGGTCTGGTTCCACTACAGGGCCACTTTCCTGTTACTCGGTTCTCATTGAGTCTGGGCCATCAGAGGCAGCTGGGTGGCTCAGTGGGCAGAGTGCTGGGCCTGAAGTCAGAAGAGGTGAGTTCAAACCCAGCCTCAGACACCCCCTGGCTGTGGGGCCTGGGACAGAGTCACTGCATCTTCCTAACCACAAGGATCACGTGAGACAGCACGTAAAAGTGCTTGACAGAGAGCTGGGCACATGGCAGGTGCTCCATAAACACTCCCCCCACTCCTTCTCACCGGGACTGCAGCGACGGCCTCCCAACATTCCTCCACTAGACTGCTAAAGCACAGGCCTGACCACATCACCCCCACTCGGACAGCGCCCCTGCTCGGCCCCTGCAGCACCTGCCTTGCAGCCACCTCTCTGTGGCTGTTCCCCAGAGAGCTGCGGAAACACAGCCCTCTCCTCACCAGAATGTTTCCTTTCATCACTGTGTGCTCAGCAGCATGCCCGGGGCCTGGCACACAGGAGGCGCTTAACTGTGCAGGAAGGTTGGCTCCTATGTTAAGAATAGCTCCATCTTCTTTCTTATTAACCAAAAGGCACCACAGAGGGGAAAGCAGCGCCTGAAGTCTGGGCCCTTGGGTCCTCTTGCTGGGTGGGAGCTTCTAGACAGCTCTCCTCCTGAGACCTCCAGGGGCCTTGAGACAAGGGCCTCCCATCTGGACATTTTGTCCCTTGATCCAGAGGAGCTGCCCTTAAGTGTTCAGGCATTCCTCATAAACAAAAACAACTGGGCCCCAGCCTCTGGGACCAAGAAATCACAGTGGAGGCCCATGGGATGTTGCTGGCTCTGCCCTCACCTCCCTCTGGCCTCATGCAGTCTGCCCTTTTCCTACTGGAAAGTTCCTGTTGTTTTCCTAACAATGAGGAAACCGTCACATAACTACATAACCTCCCCAAAAGGACAAGTGGGGAAAAGGCAGTGAGGGGGATGGGCAAGACCAGAAAATAAGGGTTGAAGCAGCAGCAGCAGCAAGGGACTTTGCTAGGCCAGGCCTAGTCACTCTCAGGCCCCCTGGGCTTTGGGAGAGTTTAGATCAGGCTTGGAAACAGTAGCCTGGAGAGGCCCAGTGTGGGGAAGATTTCTCCAGCAATGAAAGCTTGTGTGTTTACTTCTTCTGTTCAGACTGGCTGATAATAAAGCCCCCACAGAGCTGCTGTGAATCTGGGCTTACCAGCACACTAGACCCAAACCTCATCAGTGAGAGAAGATGGCAGATTTGGCAGCAAAGAACTGAAGGTCTCTGGAAGTGGCCCAGCTGGGCCCACAGGCAGCAGCCTCTGGATAGGGACAGGGAAGACCCCAGGGAGCTGGCTGCCGGCTGCCGCTCTTGGCATTCTCAGCTGGACTCTCCCAGCTTTCCATGTCTAATAAACGCCAGCTCTCTGGCCCTCTAGCAGACAGGTGTAAGAGAGGGTGCACTGCAGCCCCCTGGGGGCACATGCTTGGCTTCCCAGGAAAGGCACTGATACAGGGGCCAAACTGGAGGAATTTAAGGGGAGGAAGGACGTGTCCAGTTAGTTTTTTAAAACCAAGTAACATTCTGTGAAAAACTGCATTTCGGAGAAGGCAATGGTAGCTGTGAGACTACGTGTCTTGCTTCTTCACCAGAAACACTGTGCCAGAACCCTTCAGATTAGTGGATCAGTCCCAAGTCAAGAGCTGCTACACTACTCTGGTGCTGTGGGCCCACTTCTTGGGAAAACTGGCCACTGGGATGGCTGTGTATCAATGAGAATTCTTCTGTGCTGCAGTGATCCATTGGGAACCAGAGGTAGGCCAGAGGAAGAAGAACCAGGAATGAGTAGGAAGGCCCAAAGCCAACAGAGACAAAACAGAGGCCACCCGGGCATCATTCAATCACTGAGGTCCCTGGTATCCTCTGTTTTATAGACTTCAAAGCCCAGGTCTTCTTGGTTTCACAAAGATCCCAAAGCAATCCACCCACACCAGACTCAGTGAACTAGGAAGGAAAGGCTGGCTATGGGCAAGGGCCCCAGTTTCTTTGGATATTCTCGCCCATGTAATAGGAACCTGGATCGGAAGGTCTCATTCAAAATAAAGGCAGGTTTCTTTCTTCAAACCTGGTGAGGCGTCAAACTGTCCCAAAGCTGCCAACATTTTCATGGGCCTAAAAAAGGACTAAAAGAGCCACTTATTTTATTATCTGGCTCCTCCAGTGGCCCCCTCTTCTTGTCCTGTTCTTTCAAGGGCAGGCCATTTTGCTGTGTGATCCTTGAGCAGAGGGGACTCTGAGAGATGCTCTGGCTAAAACTCCTGCCCCTCCAGTGGCCCCATGGGCTCCACTGGTCCTTGGAGGATGTGCCACTAGCCTGGACCTGAGGCCTGAGCAGCTTTGGTAGCATGGCCTTTGCAAAGAGCAAAGGAAGTGGGGCCACACCTGAGGCCCACTGAACAGCCCCCTCTGCCAGGGTACCGGGGTTGACTCCCAAAGTGTCCCCTTTTCTGCATGTATGTGTGCATGCCTGTGCGTATATACAGGCTGTCTATGGGCCTAGCTGTTAGCATGATGGCCCTTTGAATTTCAAGGCATCCTCCACCAGTGCAGATGCCCTCTGCACCATCTCTGACCACAATCTTGGGGCTCGTCCTCAAGGTCTGAGGAGGAGCAACCAGCCTATCCAGCCAGGGGACCTCCCTGGGGCCAGCCGAGAACGGTACACCTGGGCACCACCCCTCCCTCAGCACAGTATGGCCTCTAACAGGCTGTGTGATGCCAGTCTAGCAGACCCTAACCCCACACACTCAGAGCTTCAACTGGGGTAGGGGTAGGGGAGATGGATGGGGCTCCTCCATCTGGTGGCCACTGGGGGGAATGCAACTAAGAGCAGCCTTCGTGCCTTCTGACCCAATTCTTTTTCAATCCCACTTGTAAATCAATGAATCTGAACTGCATTTGCCCTTCAGTTGTGCTGAGTGAGACTTTCTGGGATGAAAAGAGGCTCGACTGTGGCCGTAAACCATCAGCCCGGCCAGGAGAGCACCACAAAGCTCCTGCCTCAGAGGCGTCCATGAGGCACCAAGGAGAGCCTGCTGCCACCTCCTGAAGCCCACAAGGCCTTCTCCTCTGGCCAGCTGGGGCTTTTCCCTAGGTGATGCTCAGCGCTTAGCAGAGTGCTGGGCACACGGTAAGGGCACCAATGTTTTCTCATTTGTTCATTAAAGATTCCTGAAAAGGAAAGACTGCAATTCACCTACGCAGCCTACTAGAGGCGGGCAGCGAAGTGGACCCCCTGACTAACTCAGCGAAACCGAGCTGCTTTGTGTCTTAACAGGCGTCAAATCTTAACTTCTCTGGAAACTCCTCCTCCAACTAAAGTGGCCTCTGCACACCCTTAGTGCTTGACACAGCACCTGACACACAGCAAGTGCTAGATAAATATATACATCCCCAGCTTCAGGCAGGCTACTCCCTCGCCTGGACACAACACTCCCCTGTCCTCTGGCTGCTCCCTCTTTGTTCTTAAAGGCCCAGTTCAGCTCCTGCCCCCTGGCCCAACACTGCAAGTAAGTCTTCCTGGCCCGCCCCCCCCCAGCTCTCTCTCCGTCTCCCTCACTCATTTTGAGCTGTCTCTCACCCTCTCCTGTTCACTCAGGGCTCCTCCCCCCCACTCACTCAGAGCTCTCTCTCCCTGTCTCCCCCACTTATTATGAGCTCTCTCTCCCCTGCTCCCCCAGCACTCTCTCCCCTTTCTCTCCCACATGCACCATTTCAGGCAGAGTGTTAATTTGCTGTCGGAGCGCAGGGCCGATGCCACAGCATTGTGAGCACAGAGAGTGCTGGCTAAATCTCGAAAACATAGCAAGCTCCCTCTGATAGGGAGAAGAGATACTCCTGAGGACTGGAGGAGGCCCTGGGCCCTGAGCTCGGGGGAAGGCGTGACCACACCAGGCATCTGAGGGTCCAGGAGGCAGGACCTGAGCTGCTCCCACTGGCTGCCCCCCTCCCCACATGCCAGGCTGCTCACAGGGCTGGTGGTGTCCTTCCCCAGACTGCCTTTACTGTTGAGGCTGCCGATCTCCGTCTGGGAACTGGATTGAGACATTCCCTCAAAGAAGGGCCTATGAGGAAGGAGAAGAGCCAGCATTACTGAAGGGAATGCTCACAAGGGAAGGGCTGCCTGGAGAAACCCCATGGGAGGAGGGGGCGGGGCAGGTCTCTGGTGTCTCCCTGTGATCCCTGTGATCCCACCCAAGTGTAAGAGGAAGTAATGGAAGGTAATGGGAGGCTGGGCAAGGGGAGGCTTCTTCAGGGCCTTCATCAAGAACGGGGACCTGTTCTGGGTCCCACTCGTGCCTCTCAGGCTCGCCAGGCTGCCAAAGCGCATGACGGGGACTGCAGGGTGGACCCTCGGTGAGTCCTTGGGGCTTGGGGAGCAGGAAAGGGAGAGGTGTGGGCACCCACTTGAGCTTGGGCTTGGGGGTGCTCAGGACGCTCTCCGTCTCCTCCATCTCGGGCCCGCTGTCACTGGGGTTGTACATCTCCAGACTGTCATAGAGCTCATCCAAGTCTTCCTCTACCTCCCGGATCTGCTCCCGAGATACGTGCTCCAGCCCAAAGCCCACCTGTGGGTGAAGACACCAGGATCAAGACCTGCGTCTGTGCCAGCAAGGGGAGACAGCCGCTGAGGGGCAGGAGAGGGCACAAGGTGGAGTGGGCTCCCTGCCACTCAGGGCCTTGGGTGACCCTGCTTTACCTCTGGGCCTCAGCAGTTTCTGCATCTGTGGAAATGGCGGGGGGTGGGGTGGAGGGGCGGTGTCAGACCTGACACACTGTGAGGCCCCTCCAGTTGGAGGTCTGCCAGCCTTGCCTGACAATGCTGCTCTTTTCCTGAGAGGCTACCCAAGCCAACCATTTCAGAGAAAGAAACTGAGGCAATTTCTTCCTTTGGGTACAAATACCTGGACATGAGGGCCAAGTGTCAGTGGCCTTTCCTGATTCTTTTCAGGGAAGCTCCCTAACCTTTCAGAGGATGGAGGCATTAAAAACACAGGTGTCCTTGCC
The DNA here is from genome assembly GCF_011100635.1 of Trichosurus vulpecula. Classification (NCBI taxonomy): domain Eukaryota; kingdom Metazoa; phylum Chordata; class Mammalia; order Diprotodontia; family Phalangeridae; genus Trichosurus; species Trichosurus vulpecula. The sequence goes on along the minus strand of NC_050578.1, from coordinate 276,119,748 downwards.
AAAGGAGCAGGAACAACAAGCCTCAAAGGCTTTCACCCACCCGCCCACCCTCAGATAGGAGAGCCTGCATCCTGGGCCAGCTGGACACATCACCTCATGGCCCCCCAGCGCATCATGGGAAGTAAGTGGCATGGAGATGAGCCTTCTGTCCTCTCCAGGCAGGGGCCTTCCACAAGAGAGGGGGGAAGGGAGGCAAAAGGTCAACTGATTCTACTGATTTTGCTCCTTCTCATCAGCCCTTGGCGGAGGAGGTCAAAGCCAGCTAAGAAACAAAAGCATGACTGCAAATCTTCTCCTCAAGATCCCTTGGGAATCAATCCTGCCCAGCCCTGGGCAGGATGGAGGGGGCCCAGGCGCACCTCATCGGAGACTTTAAACCTCTTCAGCAGGGCCACAAACTTCTGTTTGATGTTGGGTTGCTGCAAGGACACAGGGAACAAGCATCGTCAGACAGCACCCAGAGGGCATCTGTGCCAGGCACCCACATTCTGTGCCCAAACAGGTAAGGGGCTGTGGCGGTTAGTGGCTGGTTGAGGAAGGACTACCTTGAGGGCACCCCAAACCCTTGAAGGCTGTCAGGGGTACAGGGAGGTCCAATTGCGACCCCAATGGGGTTGGGGCTGCACATTAGATGCCAGTGGCCACACCCAGGATCTCTGGGAAGACTCACTCTGGGGACTCCCCATCCCTAGCTGGTTAAGCTCAATGATTCCGAGAGAAGACCACAGGTTCCACCTGGAATGAATGACTTGTGGGGGGACAACATCACACAGTGTGGCTGCCCAGCTCACAAGACTTGGCAGGAAAGTCCAGTGTGTACGCTTAATGTCTAGGCTTTTTCTGAATGAGTGTTGGGAAGGCTTAGGGCAAACATCAGGAGGCCAGAGGGAAGCTCAGGCCCAAAGATGCTCCCAGCACGCTGAGCTCCGCAAGCCACGGGGGCAAGGTCACTGCTGTCTCTGTGTAGCCAGCACCCAGCCCTGACTGACTTATGGAGCTGCTCTGAGAAACTGAGGAAAGTGGAGCTCCTGGAAGCTGGGCCCCTCTCCCCAGCAGCAGATGAAACCACCGACAGCCCAAGTCCTGTGCTGTCCCTGTGGGAGCTTGTGGAGAGCCTGATTTCTGAGAGGGACGGGGAAGGCCTTCTCTGCTCACCCTCGTGATGGCAGACGCTGAGGTCAGTTTCCTCCGGGTTTTCTTCACTTTTCGTAGATCCTCATCTTCATAGAACAAGTCCTAAAGGGAGAGCAGCGTCACCTCCCCTGCCACCCTCCGCAGACACCTCGCCTAGGGGGCTGGGGCTGGGAAGGGGGAAAGTACCTGGCCATGTAAAGGGTCATCGCTCCCCTCCTGCTCCGACGAAAAGCTCTCTTCCTCCTCTTCAGAGTAGTTGTCGATGTCAGGAGAACGGTCTGGGGACAAACAGCACTGTGAGGCCAGAGCCCAAGGGACAGCGCTGCGTCTCTGCTTCACAGGTGGCGTTTGTGGGGAGGGGCTGTGAATGGCAGCTCGCCACTGGGTCTTTCTGGACTAGCCTGAGCAGAGGGGGCCCTCTGCAAGCCTCTTACCAGACAGCTTAGACTTGATCCCTTCCTGGTCAATGGGCTGGCTGGACAGCGAGTAGATCTTAATTTCGGCCACGGGGACAGAGACGTCCTTCACGTTGCTGTGCAGGCCGAGAACGAGGGCACCTTCGCTGGGATGCTGCATGACCTGGGAAGAGGGGGAGCAGGGGTGCCGGTGCTTAGGAGGTCACCCCTCCCCGCTCCTGGCATGCTCTCCACACACAGCCCATGACCACCAAATTCTGACTGGGAGCACTTGCCCACTCTGCATGGCGGTACCGAAATGACCACATCAACAGAGAACCAAACCCTGAGCTCTGAGACTCACAGCAATGTCGGCACCACTCTCCTGTCCTCCCCTTCATACAACGCAGAGACAGAGATCCCGTCTGCCATGCCTGGGATGGCAGCCCGGCCTCCACTCACCTCTGCCATGTTGATCAGCCCCACGGCCAGCGTCTTGTAGCCGAGGATTGTGCGGTTCTTGTAGCGCTTTCTCCTCTGCAGCATGATCTGAAGCTTGTTGGCATCACGCTTGAGGAAATGAGGGTACTGCAAAAGGCAGAGGAGAGTCATGAGGGTGAGTGAGCAGGTGGATGGGGCAGGGCTGCACGGGGCACTTGGTAACAGGGAGAAAGCCAAGGTTGATCTGGTTGGGCTCCTACTTCTGCCACCACCCCGTGCTGGGACAGCAGGAGAGGGATCTGGTGAGATGAAGGGGAGCAGCGGGCATGGGGCTGGGACGCTAGCTGAGAAGGACAAGTACAGGGAGGCCATTCCACCCGTGTTGATAAGAAGTGAGAGATAATGTAACCTTGTGGAGCTCACTCCAGTTCAGGGCCCTGCTGGACCTGCCCCAGGCCCTGAAGCCCCTTCCTGCTCCCAGCAGCCTCAACTGAGTCTGCGGCTTCTGTGCTCCTAGCCCAGCTAAGGGACTCTCATTGAGGTTCCAAAGCTCTAGGGACCCTCTCTGATCTCCAGGAAGAATGAAGAGATCCTCTGAAAATGGGCTTCAAAGTGAAAACAGAGAGGAAAAACGTCCCCAGAGGGCAGCACTCACTGAACATCTGGAGGAGGAAGTGCTCGTCTTGTAGGAAAGAGAGTGACTGACCCTCATGTACCATGAGGCGGAAGGCCCCTGGCGTGAGACTGATGGTGGCGGGGGAATCCTGCTAAGGAGAGGGATGAGGCAGCTTCTTGTCAGAGGTTTCCGGACCATGGCCGGGGTGGAGTGCACCCACGGAGGGCTAAGAACTCTGACCAAGTCTGACCAAGAAAGGCTGCAGAACGAGATGGGTCCTTTTTGGACAGGCCAATGTGGGAAGGTATTTTGCTCAACTGTGTACATTAGTTACAAAGGTTTTGTTTTTCTTTTCTTTCTTCTCTCCTTCCTGAATGGCAGCCTGGGTGCCAAGGTGGGAGAAAGGCAAAAATAAAATTTTTGTTCATCGAGAATTTTTTAAAAAAATGTATTTGCTGAATGGGTTTTATGTTGAAAAGGAAAAGGGAGGAAGAGAGCTGCCTATGCTGTGTCACACTAAGTCCCAAAGAGGGTAGTTAAAGTGAGGAAGATGAGTAGGGGTTGAGACACTCAAAGACTGACAGGAAACAGAATTCAAGAGAGAAGCCAGGAATAAACCCCTGCCCTCGGACGCTAAGGTCTCTGAAAGAGGCCGTGAGTGAAGGGAGCAAACGTGAACTCCTAAGCTCCAGGGAGACTTGGTGAGATGAGGCCATGTTTAGAATGTGACCCTACAAGAGTATTCCTGATTCTAAAGAAACAGAACAGATGAAATGTGGGGGACCTGGGCATCTTTCTAGGCAGACCTCACTGGACTGGGTTTCAGGAGCCAGAACATCAACAAGCTGGAGGCTCCAGAGAAGAGCGAGCAGACTGACCGTGGGCCCCAAGCTCACAGCATGTGAGGCTTGACTGAGCCTAGATGGACACACCAGCTGCCTTGAGCACGGGCAGGGCCCCAGGGGGCGAAAGCCGAAAAGAGCCGAGCTGAGGCTGAGTGACCAGCACTGTGCAGAGCTCATTTTCGAGGCCTGGGCTAGAGGAAACCCTTGTTCAGTAACAAGCCAGACAAGCTTATTCCAACTCTGAAATTCTGTGAAGAGGCAGACAAGGGGAGGGAAGGGCAGGGGAGGGGAGGGCAAGCCTTCTTTCTCAGCCTTTTACTCATGAGTGTCCCCTGCACTAGTTTGGGTGGCGCCTGCTCTGACATGACAAATGTGCTAATGCCACCCCACTGAAGTGCTGAATCTCTCAAGTGCCTGCCTAAGGTGGGATATAGCCCCACCTCAATCAACATGGTCTCTAGGGGACAGAAGACTCCTGAGTACAGTAAACCTGAACCCTGAGCCTTAGTATAGGGTTCTTTAGTTTGGGGCCTGTTAAAATATCTGGATCACTGCATTTCAATATAGTCAGCACACTGAAAAGAAGTTATTTAAAAAGCTTATTCTGCAAAGGGGTCCCAAAGCTTCCCTAGTCTGCTGCCCAAGGTGGGGGCGTCCATGCCACAGAACAGGGTATCACCTGGAGGGAGAAGGTCAGCTGAAGTTCCGTCTCTGCCAGGCCGCTGGCCGGAAGGAGGATCTCATTGGACCGAAGGATCCTTTTTGAGCCCTGAAATAAAGTTGGAACCTATTAAGGTGGGCGTACAGAAACTGTACCAAAAGAACATTTAGCATGACATCCCCAGGCCAGGCAGACCACCACTACAGGAATCAGTGAGAGGACAGCTGGCCACAGGAAGCCTCGAGGGCCACATGGCCAGGCAGCTCATCTACAAACCATTTCTGCAGCTGCTGTCCAGCAGTGGCCAGGAGGGACACGTGGATTTCCTTCCCTGTTCTCAGTATCCCAGGATCCCTCCCCTTCCACAGGAAGGAGGACTACGCTTGCAAGCAGTTTCCCTCTCATGTGATTCCTCCTTCTCCCATCTCTGGCCTGCTCTGTGCGGCTCCAGCCAGACACAGATTAGAGGCCGGCCTGGTCCAGCTGACACACCTGTATTCTTTTCTTGAAAAGTTTTACCTATATCCTTCCCATTCCAGAACTGGCTGCAGCCAGGAGATGCTACTTCCCATGAGAGTCTGTGTAGGCACAGTGAGCATCAAAAATGTCTTTAGCAACAGCCTGGGAAAAAACAAGGGGCTGACCCAACAGGACAGAGTCTGCAGAGTCAAGGGTGCCAATGGTCAACCCAACTTACTGTGCTGGTCACACAAGCCAGTGACCCCTGTGGTGGGAGGGGAGGAGACAGCAAGGGGAGCATGGGGACCACACTCCTGAAGGTCCAGATGCCCCTATCCCCTGAGAAGCCACCAGCTGCCACTACTTAGCTGTCAGACTCTGCGGGTCTCAACTTGCCCACATACAAACTAATTGAGTGCCTTGGGCTGTGGGGATAGGGGCAGTGATCTGCAAGCCTAAGCTGTCACACAAACACGAGGGCCAGTTATTGTGACTGTTGTTACACTGAAAAATAACTGCTACTTTCCCTGCATTTCATCCCTTGATCACAATTTAAATGTGTCCTATGTTGGGGAATCCCATCTCCCAAAACATGTTCAGACAGAATAAACACAGCCTCAAGGCGGCCCAGGACCAGGTATTCCCTCCCCATGGGCTCTGCCCCTGAATCTGCCCACACAGCTGAGAAGTCAGGGTGGAGCCTCCACTAGACCTCCAGCAAGTGGCCAGCAGATCACTAGTGCAGGCAGCCCCTCCTGCCCGTGGTCCTGCTCTTTAGGGCCTTGTCCCATATCCCACACCAACTGTTCACATTTCTGCAGGCAGCTCCCCCGTCCCCAATCTCCTCGTCACTCTCTGTTCCTCTGACCAATTCTCATGGGCCACGGCCTCAGGGCCTTCCCTACCCTGGCTGCCTCACTCTGGACGTTCTCCAGAGCCTTCTTAAACCCTGCTGCCTAGAACAGAATGATCCCAATGGCAGAGCGCACAGGAACTGTCCTTTCCTTATTTCTAGGAGCCACGCCCCTCTCAATGCAGCCCAAGACAAGTGACTTTCATCTTTTAGATTCAGCCCGATCCTCTAGCCTGCCAAGCTTCTTTCTGGATCTTGACTTGGTCATCCCTTTTGGCTGTTCTTCCAAGTCATTGAATCTGTCCCCTCCTGCCCCACTACTGATGCCATTCCAGGAAGTGGTCTGCAGGAAGAGGAGGGGGCCCAGCACATCGGGCCTCCCCCAGGATAGGATGGCTGACTCAGTGGCCTCTCCCCTCTGCCTCCCCTCCTTAAGCCTACACTCTGGCCACTTCAATACAGCTGGGGCTACCTCAGCACTCTCCCCTTCCCTGGTAATGGTAAAATCACAAAAGGCTTGAAAAGGATGAAATCAGAAAACCTCCCCCACCCCACTCTAGGCTGGTCACAAAAGCTGTCTATAAGGCGTGTCTGTCCCTAGAGGGTGGGAGCCACGCACGCACCCAGGATGGCATGGCCAGGTACGTGAGTCTGCATTCATTTTGGTGCAGGTTGGCACAGCACCAGGAATGATAATAGTCTCAGGATAACCTCAGCTCCTTCCACAAGAACCAACAAAAAGACAAGTGACTGGCATTATATGGGCATGATCTGTTCTTCACTGCCCATTACTAGGGAAGATGAATGGTGTATGAACTATCCAGAAGTCCAAGTGCCCATTCTGCCTGGGCAGGCACAAGTACCCCTGGTAGCCCTATGAGACCCCGATCCAGCTGGCATTGGCTTCAACGGCCCCTGAGCACCCTGGGGAGATGCTGGGGCAATGCAGGTGTAACAGAGCCTGTGAACCCAATACCTATCAACACACAGGGTTGGGGGCCACCTGTAGGTAAAGGAACCCCTTCCCTTCTATTGCGAGGAGGCAGAGCAGTAACACGGCAGGTTTCAACTGTTCCACTTGGACTAAACTTTACTTAAACCATACAAACAGATCTGCAGGAGCTGCTGAGGTACCAGAGGAGACGTATAAACCACATTTATTCCCAGGATTAATTTTCTCCACTTAATGAGTTGGTGGCAGCTTCCCAGTATCAGAGAGGACGTGGGACCCGGGAGGCTGCTTGACTCCATCCGTGGCTGTTCAAAGGGTTCCTGAGATCCCCTGGTGTTTGGGGAATCCTGCTTCTTTCCTCCAGACAGACACATGGCACGTGGAACAAGCTGCCGATTTACTCCCGGACTCACTCTTTGGCAACTCGTCTTAAAGACATCCTCTGCAGAGGCTTGAGAGATTTCACGTTCCCTGTCTATTAATTAGCTCTCTGCAGCCTGTGAAACTTTTAGATGTCAAATAAAACTGCATTGACTGACCAAGAAATGAATGGCAGCTGTTCTGGGTGAACAGCACGGTCTTGACTAGCTTTCCTGGCTCTGATTGTCTGCACTAATAATGTGTGTGCTGAAGTTCCAAGTCTGATCCCCAGGATGGGTGGGTTCCGCTCCAGGTCTGCCATGTGAGAACCTCAGACCGCTGGACTCAGGGAGAACTATAGACTGCTGGACTCAGAATCGGGAGGGGCCTCAGAGGTCGGCCAGCCCAATCTGTGCTTGACTTACGGGCATCCAGTTTCTGGTGTTGTCCCAGAGCGGAGACCCTGTGAGGCAGCCCCTTCTCTCATCAGGACAAAGTTCCTCCTCCCTCCTACTCAGTGTTCTCTGTTCTGCCCAGCAAGGCCAAGCACGGAGGGCCCCAGGTTTCCTTCAGAGATGATACACCCCAGCCCACCCTTCCCGACCACAGATCCACCTTCTCTCATCCGAAGCTCTGCCTGGCCCTGCCTGCCATGCTGAGCCAGGAGGAGAAGGGGAGGGAGGAGGAGGAGAGAGCCTGTCTCACTTCCCTCTCCTGCTCCTGGAAGCAGCAATCTACTGGTGGTATGGAAACTGGTGTGCTGGGCTTGGACTCAGTTCCTGAGTTCACACCCTTCCTCAGACACTTGACTAGCTGTGTGACCCTGAGCAGGTTATTTAACTCTGCCTCAGTTTCCTCACCTGCAAAGTGAGCTAGAGAAAGAAATGGAAAACTCCAGGATCTCTGCCAAGAAAACCCCAAATGGGGTCACCAAGAGTGGGATGTGACTGAAACAACCAAACAACAGCAGGAAGTAGGAACCCCTTTGGTTTCCATTTTGTCTGCTAAAAAAAGAGCTGCTGTCAATATTTCTGTGCCAATAGGAATGACAGCATATTCCCAGGCGGCCAAAGGGCACTGGCACTCTGGGTTTTAGTGACTTCGTGAAATGCATAAGCTGTTTGGATTTCAATCATCGCGGCTGCTGCTCAGCCAGCAGGAGATGAAGCTAGGAACCACACACTAGCTCTGTGACCTCTAAACGAGACACCACCTTCTCTGATTACCTGACGCAGAGGTCATGCCGAATCAATGGGAGTGCTCTGCAGAGCAGTGTGGATGGAGGGGCGAAGGCAGTGGGGGACAGGGAACCAACCACGAGCGAAACGGGCAAAACGAAAGCCCCAGAGGAAACGGCTCCGTGGGAGAGTCTTGGACTGGAAGCTGCCGCCTTGGGTTCTGTTCCCAAATCCGCCCTAAAACATTCCAGGATCTCCACGGGGCACCCTCTGTGCATACCAGGAGGATCTAGGAGGCCTCAATGGAACAGTCTGAGGAGCGACAAAGTAACATCTGGGAGGTGCCAGAAAGTTCAGAGTATGACTGTTACTACTGTTTGGGAAAATACACGATTGTACACAATGATGTTAAACATTTAATCAAGAAACAAATGAGATTATTTTCTTTGGCAGAAGTCCTCGAATTTGGGGGTGGCAAGAACAGCAGGGAGCTCTTGCAGAGTGCACCAAGACCACGTGCACTGGAAAGCAGCAGCTTCTGGCACAAGGGATGATTGCCCCAAACTGGAACTCTGTGATCTAGAAACAGAGCATGTGGCCAGTAAGAAGGGAAGAGAAAGACTGGTCCTCCCTTCCATATCACTTTCCCACATGTTGTGAAGGAAGCAGAAGGAAAAGATGAGTGGAGTCTGGAGGCATTCATTCTCAGGGCTCTATGAGAAAGAAATCCCTTTCGATCCTTCACCCTGACGATGCTCGTCAGCCAAAGCGAATGTCCAGCTGTGGTGCTGCCTGGGCTGGGGCTGACCACCATGCGTACCTCTTCCCTGCAGCTCATCTCTGGGGACCTCGGGGAGCCTGGCATCTCCTCGCCTGTGGGCATCCCCGTCACACTCCACACACACCCCCTGCGCAGGTGGCCAGACCCACTCCACTTTCCTCTTGAGAATTCCTCCAGGTGCAGTGGATAATGGCACTGAACTTGGAATCAGGAAGCCCTCAGTCAGCCAGTCAGTCAACAAGGATTTATTAACTGCTAGGCTCTGTGTTAAGAAGGGGGATACCAAGACAAGCAAAAAGAAAAACAATCCCTGCCCTCAAGAAGATTCCATTCTAATGGGGAAGACAACACAACACATAAAAATAGAGACGTCCAGGAGTGCAGCCTGGTGGGAAGGGAAGCCAAGGTCTTTGGAGCACCCCAGGCAGAGCAATCCCAGTGAAAGCCAGCCTCTGACACAGCCCTGTCACCTCTCTAGGCCTCCACACTCTCATGCATAAAATGAGGAGGGGGGATTCAAAGGTGCCTGCAGCCTGGTTTAGCTCTGAATCTCTTATCCTACACTCCTCCGGCTTCCTGCCCTGTCTCTGTGGGGCCAGGGTTGGGTCATCAACACGAAGGTGACCCTGGCCTTGGCCCTGCTTTGCTTTGAGCTGGCACCAGAATGCATGTGCCCTCTTCCGACTGTCTCCCAGAGGGTTTTCAAGTACCACAGGGGGATTCGCTGGAGGCCTGGGAGCCCCACTGACCATGGTCTGAGCAGAGACCACACCAAGGTCAATGGTCCCTACAATGAGCCCCTTGGAGTCTGAGAACTGTAGGCTCAGGGTGGCTCCAGGGCACGTTTTCAGGGAGCTTGGCTGCCAACCAGTCCGATTTGTAGCTGAAAAAAGAACCAGCTCCTCCCTGAAGACCTCTGATGGTGAGGAACCCCGCTGTCCCCAGGGCGGAGCGGTCTGTTCCTTGTCTAGACAGCACTGATTCCTCCAAGCATTGCCCTCTTCACGACCCCACTCAGGGCTGTTCCTCTGTGGCCAAACATACCAAGTGTAACCTCAGTTTCCTTCCCTGGACCATGGCATTGTCCTGGGGCTTTTCTTCTCTAAAATCTCTTTCTCAGTCATGTCATCGCGGGTTCAACCCCACCCCACCAGCCTGACAACTCACTGGGTCCAGCCATTCCGTGAGTTTGGAACGTACCCAAGTCTGCTACTGCTCCATCCACAGCCGTCCACCTTGTCCGGAAGCAGACCCACAGCACGTGCCTGGTCTAGCCTTGGAACCCAGTCCGAAGACGCACATTTCACCTGGACAAACTGTCCCTGCTATTTTGGTTTTACTGCCGCTTTTTTCTTATTCACATTCACAGCAACAAACAGAACATTCCTTCGTAAGAAAGAAAACCAGGGAAGCAACCAATAGACAGAGCCCCCTGCATCTGGCACCAGATGTGACATTCTGCGCCCATACCCCCCCCCCCGCCTTAGAAAAGGGGGGGGTCTGTGCTTGAGAAGTAACTTCTCATTAGCTCTCTTCCAACCTAGACATCCTGAAACCATTCTTGTCAAGTACAACCCTCTGCGGGAGGCTTGAAGGCAGCACTCAACTGCTGAGAAGGGACAGAAGGTTCTGTCCTGAGGCAGAGGTGATAACGCCCCTGCTTGGCCCCCAGGAGAAAGTGCAGAGCCAAGGGGCAAGGGCAGCCTGATCAGGGCTTCTTGGGGCGCTCTCAGCCCCGCCCTTCTCACCTGCAGCTTCACCGCGATGACCACAGAGTTCAGGTCTTTGTCCATTTCCTTCAGCATGACGAGTTTCTTCAGGGTCAGGTTGAACAACCTGGGAAAGGAGAGAAAACAACCTGTCAGAGGGGAGACACAGCAAGGGGGAGAAAATACAACTTTCCCTAGGAAGGTCCGAGAGTCCTTGGTGAAGTGACTGTTATCGATCCCCTGGCACACGGCAGGGCTACGAAGGAAGCCAAGGGCTCCCCTGCAGAACAGGGAAGGAGAGAGGACTCTGGCCACGTATCCTCCCTGTGTCTACAGAGAAGTAGGGGCCCAAAGAGGTCATCGAGTTGGTTACTCGGTCATCACATCCACTTGGTTCATTCCTAGCACGGTGCCTGGCCCAGAGTGAGCACTGAAATCACTATTTGTTGGCTGACTGAGGTAGGAAAGGTTGAAGCTGCATCTCCTAGTGACCTGCAGGGAGCTTCTGCTCCACACTTGGGAAGAGTCCAGTTCTTGACCCCCAAGAGGGGGTAAAGGAAAGGAGGTTTTCAAAGCCTCTTGCCCTGAAGCCAACCTCGTGATCTGAGGCTATACCAATTATTGTACTGAGATGATTCCCGATGCCTTTCTTGCCTATGTCAACCCCTAAATCAGCTGTGAGTCCTTACAAAGAGCTGCAGTTTCATCTGTGGATGCCTGGCTTTAGTCACCCTCCCACCTCCAACCCGATGTGAGACCAGGAGAAGGTTGATTTTTTGAACCCAACTCCCAGACTTTGCATTTGGGTCCAGACTGTCATTAGCACATGAGCTCTCTCTTCTTGCTTCTCCCCATCTGAGACGGTGGCCTCATGGATCATCCAAGGACATTCCCTCCCTCTCCTTCTAGCCACAGGCTCCTAAGCTAGGAAACCAGGCAGCTGAAGACCCTTGTAGCTCTAAATCAATCATTTTTTGGTCCTTCTGGAAGTTCAACAAGTACTGATCAAATGGGAAGACTGGGCTCATTGCTAGGCCCTCCCTGAAAGAAGGACCCAACAACTAGCTTGGTCAGCTACATTTAGGGTCAGGACTGTCCAGTTAGTGTCCTTGGGGTTGACTGGGGGGAGTATGGACTGACTGCTAAGATCTCCCTCCCACTAGGCAGAGACCCAGGAGGTCTAGGTGTTCCACTGGGGCACATGCCTGAGCTCCCTGCCAGGTCTGCAGGCTGAGAAACAAGGCCCTCAATGGGAGGGGAGCACAGGGCAGTGCCTGGCAACCAGAGACCTCAGACAGCAACACGGGCTTGGACTTCTCCTTTTAGAGTGAAGCCGGGCAAAGATTGGGAATGATTACTTTTTTCACAGCTACTAATAAACACATTTCAGCAGAGAAATGGAATCGAGATTTTCTCAAGCAACAGATTCTGAATGGCTCAGTGATGACCATTAGCTGTGGCCCAGGTGAAAAGCCCATTACATATTTTCCCAGATCTTCTGAAAGCAAATAAAGCCCAAGAGCCTGCTCTTGCTAGGCAGATTCCAGAACCCAAGTGGATCCCAGCAATTCTTTCTCTGAGTTGCCAGTGCCCCTGGAGAGCACCAAGATGCTGACAACATGGCAGCTGGGCTCTTCACCTCTCCTTCACAGAGTGCACCAAGCTGATGTTTGCAAAGCACACAGATGGCCATGTAGCCCCCACCTCCAAAGCCTCTAGTGGATCCCTTTCTCACTGGGATCAAATACAGACTCCTGGTTGGCTTTTATTAAAGCCTTTCACGATGTCACCACACTGCCTACTTTTCCACCCTTTTGCTATAGTTGTTCAATCTTTTCAGTTGTGTCTGACCCCATTTTGGGTGCCTTCTCCGGCTCACTGTACAGATGAGGAAACTGAGGCAGAGTTAAGAGACTTGCCCAAGGTCACACAGCTAGAGTCTGTGGCTGGCTTTCTGACTCCAGAAAGCCCCCTATCCAGTGAGCCCCCTAGCTGCCCTGCTTTCCACCCTTACTGCACATTATACTCCAGCCAGGCTGGACTACTTTCTGTGCCCTAGTCACAAACCTGTATCTCTGGCTGCCATGCAGGCTGTTCCCAATGCTTACAGAACACTCTCTTCTTACCTGGGCCTCTTGAAACCAGGGCTCCCTTCAAAATTCCAGCTCAGGGCCACTTTAGGGAAGGGAAGGCCTATCCTTATCTCCCCACGTTCCCTACATCCTGCCAAAGGATTTTTTATCTATTCTGTGCGCAAGCATTTTTTAAATTTTATGTTTTTATTATAAACCTAAAACACCAAAAAAAAGGACATCTCTATGTATGTAGCAGAACCAGAAAGAGGACAGTAAGGGAGACTGGAAATCTCAATTTCATCCCTCCTGTGCTTTGAAAAGTATATAATAAATTCAAGACAGAACTGTCAAAACCATCAGAACGTGGCTAACAGGCTTCATCACAGGGATCACAAAGGAGTCTGTATGGAAACCTTTCTTTTTTGTGTTAGGTTCAGAATGAAAAAGAAAATCGGCAATGGAAGGTATCTGCAGGTAAAGATTGCTTCCTTGATGATACGTGGACCGCTCCCCCCGCCCCGGCACAGCACTGCTCTACTGAATCGAGAACCCACGGACGCTGCATTACAATCGATGGTTAAACACATGGGCAAAGAACCATCCATACAGAAGAGTCAACTCCATGGGAGTTTTCTCCATGTGGAGAAAAGAGAAGAGGCCCAGAACAAGAGCTCTGGGGGGCAGCTACAGTCTAAGGCTCAAGTCCTCCACAGCTCCCACTCCCACCACCCAGATCTCTTCTCCCAGTGTGGCTGGATCACTGAGGATAAATAGTTTTAGGGGAACACATTTTTGTGGGGGGAGGGAAGATAGTTCTAAGGGAAGTTTCTTGTGTGCAAGAACAAAATGTGAAAAGTACTTTCAGGATTTCCTGCCAAGGTGGCTGCTGAATAGGGAGCACCCCGCCCCCCAACTAATGATCAAGTAACACAAGGAAAAATGACCCTAAGCACCACCTTCTGCCTCACCTCTGCACAAAAAGTCAGACACAGCAGATAGATGAGCAGGGCCGGCCATCCAGGGCAAAGGGCTCCCCTGAGAAAAGGGATGAGGGTCATGGGCAAATTTCCTATGGAAACAGAATCAGAAACTCAGAATCTGGGGCCTGGAAGGGAGGAACCTCCTACACTCCCCAGGAGTGCCCACGACGTAGTCCTGCCAAGGGGACATCCAAAGAGAAAGCATATTCGGTGGAAGGAGAATTAGGAGAATGAAGCTGTCTAGGTGATGTAGCTAGGGGGGTTAGCTTTAGTGGGTTCTAAAGTGAGTGACCCTGTGATCTGTCATCAAGAAAATGTGATGGCAACCAAGCTCTGGTGCTTGATGCCGTATGGTGAATGTGGAACAGGACTGAGGCTGGGGAGGATCAGGAAGTAGAACTTGGTAGTTGTTGGGATGAAGGAAAGGGGGGTCAGGTGGCTTGTCAGGTAGAAGAGATTGGATAACTTCAGGCTCAGGTCTGTGGCCTACAGGAAACCAAGGACAGGACCATCAGCCATTGGCTGGTAACTGTCCTCCCTGTACCTTGGTGAGGCCCTGTCCGTGCAGGTCACTGATGGCGAGCCACGTGCCCAGCACTGGTCCAGGCCACTGATTGACTCTGAGTGACCAACTGCCCCGCGGGAGGCCCTTGGGAGTGGTGGATGCCAAGTGTTCCCCTTCCCAGTCCCTTCCTACCAGCATTTGTTTCTTTCTGTCTTTGATTTCTGCATCACCTTTATTTCCCAAGGGAGGATGATGTGGCAAGGGCCTGCCCATGGTGGCAGCTGTCTTGGGGAGAAGGGGACATGCATGAGAGTAACCACAAAGGCAGACACAAGACATGGCAGCATGTTGGATATGTTACTTCACAAATGGGAAGGAGGGGTCAAGGATGCCTCCCCAGGAACAGGGAAGCTCAGGAGAGGGAAGAGTCTTGGAGGGAAAGAGAGTGGGTTCTGGTGAGTCTGCAATGCCCGCAAGACACAGGGTGAAGTGTCTAATGGGAGGCTGGTAATGGGAGCCGGGAAGTCAGGACAGAGGTCAAGGCTGGATAAATGGTCTTGAGAATTACTGATGGATCAATAAGCGAGACAACATAAATGGAACAGAGGAAGATGCTGGGCAGACCCTTGAGGGACCCCCATGTTTAGTAAGTGGGACCTGAAGAGGAACAGACAGGAGAACTAGGAATGAGCAGTGTCACAAAAACCTCAGGAGGGGAGGGGAGTAAGTGAGGTGCTGTTATGATCCCCACTGGACTGATATGGAGACTGAGACAGACAGATTAAGTGACCTGCCCGTGGTCACTGAGCTAATAAGGGTCTGAGGCCAGATCTGAACCCAGGGCACAGCACTCTATGCACCGCATCACCTAACTGCCTCATTTGTAGGCAGCAGGGAAGTGGTCAGTCACTAAAGAGGGACCATCAGGAGGAGAGGAGGGGCTGCCTGCTACAGAAGAGTTAATGGAAGGGAGCATGTGGAGCAAAGAGAAGAGTCACCTCACTGTGTGAGACAGGGATGAAGAAAGGGACTGTCCATTACGAGAGAAGAGAGGGTACTCAGCTGCAATCAGTCATCTAGTAGGAGGAGGGTCGTGGAGAAAGGGCCCAGGGAGGGTCTGGCTCAGTTTCCGTAGCTGATTTGTGGGGGGCCCAGCTAGCGGGGGACTGGTGATTTTCTCGAACTGGGTTCAGCCACATATGAATGGGAGTAAAGTCAGTGGGTTCTGGAAATAATACAAGATTGGGACGTGGCAGGGCATGATCCAAGAGAGGAAGATCTGGTTCACAAGTGGGTCAAGATGGGCCAAGGATGTGCAGGGATGGTGGCCTGGGAGTCACCTGTTGGGGGAGGATGTGGAGGGATCACGAATGAAGGAGCAGATGGCATGGTAAATGATTGTGATCAGATAAAGGAAGCCAAGAGGAATGAGAGAATGTGGGGATGGAATGGGGTTGAAGATGTTTGGGAGAGGTTCACTTCCCAAGGGGAGGGGCCACTTCTTCACATGAGAAAGCACCAAGGTGGGGAGTGGGGAGCCAGACCCATGAGCTGGACCCGGAATAGTCAAGTGTTTTGACTGTCAAAAATGGGATGGGATCCAGGAAAAGGTCAAGCTGGGTTGTCTACTCCACCCAAAAGGTCAACAGGGGCTGAGCCAGGAACTGGCTTAAGGCCTCAGTTCAGGAGCTAAAGCTGAGAAATGAGTAGATCTAAGAATGACCACAAATCTAACTCCTCAAGGGAAATGGATTTTCCACAGGAACAAGGGACAAGAGACAAAAAGTGAAGTAAAGGGCTGGTTAGGAAAAATCAAAAGGAGAATAAGCAGCCTAGGAGAAAATGTGTCAGTGAGAGCACATCCCCCACCTCACTCAGACTCACAAACACCAGACTAAGGTCTAGAACACTGGAACCCAGGGCAAGAGGTTCTGAAATTCTAGGACACCCAAGTCCCTGGAGGCATGGGTGGCTCTCCTAACCTGTTTTCCATAATTATGACTGTGTCAGGAAATACACAGTGATTTGGATGACATTTTCCTTTTGTCTCAAAGCCAACTTTGGTTGTTTTCCCCAATAAGCACCTTGACATTTTGTACTTTTCACATTGTGCATGGTGTCAGGGAGCAGATGATGCCCAAAGAAAGTAGCTGACAGCATGCACCCAAGTGGAAACTCCCTGGAAGGAGAAGCCAATGGCACAAGGCCCTTTGCAGTGCCCGGGTGCACTACGGGGTGGTGGCCCACCAAAGCCACGTGCACAGCTACTAAACAGGACACCAAAGCGACCAGCACAGCCACTAAAAGAGGCCCACAAAAGCCACCAGCACAGCCACTAAACAGGGGACACCAAAGCCACCAGCATAGCACTAATCAGGGCCCACCAAAGCCACCAAACAAGGGCCATGAAAGCCACCACCAAAGCCTCCACACGAGGGCCATGAAAGCCACCAGCACAGCCACTAAAAGAGGCCCACAAAAGCCACCAGCACAGCCACTAAACAGGGCCACCAAAGCCACTTGCACAGCTACTAAACGGGGCCCACCAAAGCCACCTCCACAGCTACTAAACAAGGGCCACGGGGATGACCAACCCATGTTGGTGAAACGGTATCAGCATGGGCAAAATTGAACTTCATGAAGACCTGAATTCAAATCTAGCCTCAGATACCTTCTACTTGTGACTCTAGACAAACCACTTAACCTCTATCTCCCTCAGTTTCCTTAACTGTAAAATGGGGATAAAAACAGTATCTACTTCCCAAGGTCACTGTGAGGGTAAAACATATGTAAAGTGCTTTGAAAGCCTGAAAGTGCTAGACAAATGCTAATTATTATTATCGGAATGCATGCAAACATACACACACAGTTCACAGATTGTGGAAGGCTCTTCGTCCTCCCTGCCACCTCCTGGCTTCCCTAGAGACTCAGCTAAAATTCTTGCTTTCTTTAAAAGACATTTTCTGCTCCATCCTGCCTGGTTCTGTCTGTCCCCTGCCTGGACTCCCAATGCCTTCCTCTGAGGTTACCTCGCCTTTACACAGTTTATATTCTGTATGGACGTCCACAGTCAAGGTAGACACAGGCTCATCGTCATCATCATCACAATAGCTCATATTTCCATGGTGCTTATTTTGAACTGGAGCTTCACATTCACAGGTCATCTACAAAATGTCAAACTAGCTGAGAACTAAAGTAATCCCACAGCCCGAAGCAAATGCAGCACCTCCTGAAAAACTCCTGAGGAGGAACCGCTAGGGGACTGGACTGGGGTGGGGGGCAGGGAAGGAGGACCCTCTGTTCTGGGAAGGGTCCAGAGGATGGTGGGTTTCCAATCTTCCTTTCTTGGTCTTAGGGATAGCCCTGAGTCAGCTGATAGCTATGTCTTCCTGGAGGAAGACTCACAGTTCTACAAAGAACCCAAGGAGAACCGTGCTGAACTTGGGGTGAAGGGGACAAAAGGCCTGGTGGCTACCAGGAGCCAGTTCTGCCTTATCTTTGTAGAAGTGTGCCACACTGCCTGCGGAGGGGCCTAGGGTGTTTGTACCCACTGTGTTTACTGTTCCACCCTAGCAAAATGGCCCATTTCTTAAGGCTATTTGCAGTTGACACACTAATTGACCTTAAACTGAAAGCCTCGGCTACTGATCAATACAAAGGACAAGGTGAAAAAATGCTACCCACCTCCAGTGGGAGAACTAGTGAACTCTGAGTGAAAATTGAAGTCTAATTTTCTCACTTTCATAATTTTTTGCTTTTTTTGTGTGATAAGGTTAATATGAAAATATATTTTGCATGATTTCACATGTGTAATTGATTTCATTTTGCATGCCTCGTCAGTGGGTTGGGGAGGACAGAGTTTAGAACTCAATTTAAAAAGAAAGAACATTAAAAATAAATAATAAAAAGTTTTTGAGAAGGGGAAAAAGGAGGGCCCAACACAAGTCTTCTTAAATCTTTCAATGAATGTCATGTGGCTTCAGGGAAGATGAGCAGAATCACAGGGAACAGGAGTGACACCTTGGGCATGTCAGGGATGACTCTTGGAAAACCTTTCCCTACTATTCATGGTCCTCCCTCTACTTCAGAAGAGATCCTCAGCACTCATAGCCTTTTCTTATCTGGTGATCTAGCTTATCAAGACAACCAGATACTCTCTTTCTCTTTTCTTGGGTATCCACTCCTTATTGGCCAGTTAATTTTCTGCTCTTCTCCTTTGCAAAGAAAACAAAAGCACCCTTGGCTTCTCCTCACATCTCTTCCACAAGCAGAAGTGGCCAGCTGTGGTCCGATTCTTTCTTCAAATCTACAGCAGAGTCTTCAAATGTGCTCCCTTGATCCCGAGGGCACGCTGGACTCTGCCACCAAACAAGAGGGCACCTTTGGCTTCCAAGAACTGATGAACACATAACCCAAGTGTCTCATGTCAACAAGCAACTAACTTACACCTGGTGTGATCAGAAGTAACTCCTGCTTGACCTTTTAAGCCTGTTGGTCGAGCAGCTGGGATTCTTCATCATACTGAGCAAATGGTTGTTGAGAAATCCAGGGGCACCTCAGCAACTGACCCTTATTACACGTTTGCTTCCTGGCGCAAGGCCTAAGCAAGATGAACTAGGAGAACAAGGAGAAATGCTTTGCTTTGGAAAAAGGCAAAACATAAGAAGGTGCTTAATAAAAAATTGGAGTGGTTCTTCGAAAGCCCAAACAGCAGGGGATTATCTTTGGCATACAAAGCATAGCTAGAGGTTTTAGTAAGCGTGTCCTGCCTCCAGAGCAGGGCAGGAGCAGTGGCTAACAGAGAGACAGACCCTGGACTGGGGAACAGAAGCCCCGGGATGAAGGGATAGGTTGGCTCCATGCTAGCTGCTACTTCACCTATCCTGGCTTCAGGTGCCCAATATGGAAAATGAGGACACCACCAGAACTGCGGTGAGGATTAGAGGACACGGGCAGAGGGGCTGGTAAAAATGTGAGGCCACAGACACAAGAGCCATCACCCTGTCTTAATATATTCCAGCTAGTTAATGAGTATTCTGGCTACATTCTGGAAAGCCCCCAGACTACTGAACTGGGCACACCCTTTGAGCCATCGATATATACCACCAGGCCCATTAAGTCTGGGCTTGTAGCCTTTTCAAGTTAAATAATTTACCATCAGTGCGGTAGCTGACCTTGATGAATCGCTTCTACTTGTCTTAGGAAGATTCTGAAGATCACCTGGCAAGATAAGGTACCAGATGCTAAGCTTTCTCAAACTGAACTGCCAGGCGGATGGCAACTCCCATGGGCTGGCCACATTGTTCGAATGCCAAACATACATCTGCCTAAAAGACCACACTGCAGAGAACTCACACAAGGCAAGCCTCACACGGAGGTCAGAAGTGATACAAGGACACTCTCAAGGTCTCTCTGAAGAGCTCTGGAATCACTTGGGTGACAGGGGAGACAATGACCCAGGACTGCCCACATCAAAAGAAGGCGCTGTGCTCAATAAGCAAGGCAGAATTAAGTTGCTCAAAAAAAAAAAAACCCAACCATAAGATATGCAAATTTAGAGTCCCCTCCACTCCAAATGTTCATGTGGACTTTGTGCCTGCCCTGGGGTAGGGTCTTCCAAGCTTGTGTTCATCTGATCAGCCAGAATCCGGCACGGCACGGCACGCTGTGGGTCTTCTTTGAGCACAAAGGACAACCACCCCCAGAGCCATATTCCCAAAAACATCTAAGGAAGAGAACATATTTTAGAGCAGCAGCCCATCAACCGGGGCATGGCTGAACAAGTTATGTGTGAGGGGATCCTACGGTGCTGTGAGAAGTGATGGAGGGGATGGTTTCAGAGAAACCTAAGAAGATGTGTATAAACTGGTGCCAGACCAGGGAAACAATTTATACAATCACAACTTTGAAAAACTCCACAACTCTGATCAACCACAATTTCAGAAGGCTTGTGTTAAAACATGCTGCCTGTCTCCTGACAGAGGGCAAAATGAGGCACACTTTTTTTGGACATGGCAAATGTGAGGATCTGTTTTACTTGCATGTTTGTAAGGGGGTTTGTTGTTCCTGCTTTCTTAATTGGAAAGAAGAGAAGGGAGAAGGGAGAAAGCGTCAATTTGAAAACAAAACAAAATTGAACTGAAGCAAAATCTGTGACTACATTCAATCAGTAAGTGCTCATTCAGTCCCTGCAGCCTTGCACTGCATATGCTGCCCAACCGGGAAAGGACAGGATCCTTGGCCTCAAAGGACTCACTTTCGAAGTAAGAATCAAGACGAAGAATTTCACCTCAACAGCCCAATTCTTTCGAGAGTGAGTAAATGACATGAAATGTTCCAACGGACAGGTGACCTCACTGCTACAGATGCTCCCTCCCTTATCGTGAGCTCTGACCCATGGGTTCCCCTACGTTTAGCAGCACAAGGCATTTGCCCAATGGGCTGTGCTGGGGCTCATCCTATGTCTTCCCGGATACCAGTGTGTCCTCAGGCTCTCCACCTGCCATCCCACCTTCTTCTTCTCTTTTACATTTCCTCCCCTCTGCCTCTTCTTCCAAGTTCCTCATTACTTCTGTACTTCAGCTTAGTCAAACCCATCTTGCCCTTGCCCCTCCAGCAGCCTCTGGGTACTACTAAATTTTATTTTCTTCTGAGGCTATAGTGTCCCAAGATCCACAGCCATTCAATGACCTATAAAATACTGGCATTAAAAACATGGACTGCTAGGGGTGGAGCCAAGATGGCGTTGTGAAAGGAAGGAACTACTGGAGCTCTCTCACAAATTCTGTCAGATACGTCTAAAAAAGTGAATCTGAGCAGATTTCAGAAAGTTAGAAGCATTAGTAGACTGAGAGGGGTAGGAGCACCGGCATGCGGATTGGCACCAGACCAAACCAACCGGGAACAGCAGAGAAATCCAGCCAGTCTGGGAGAGCTACGGGTGAGCAAAAAACACCAGAGCAGGAACAGGTCCAGGGCAGAAGTACTGGCTACGGCTGTGATCCAGCCCCAGGCCTCTCAGCCCAGGACAGGAGTCTGTCAGAGCACAGAGCCTGTGGCCGTGGGAGCAACTAGCCGGAGGCCTCCAACCCCGGGCAAATTCAATTGGTACCAGACCAAACCAGGCCTGAACAGCAGAGAAATCCAGCCAGCATGCTGGTCTGGGAGGTCACTGGGAGAGCAAAATGCTGAAGCAGGAACAGGCCCAGAGCAGAAGCACTGGTTACAGCCATGATCGAGCCCCAGGCCTCTCAGCCCAGGACGCAAGTCTGGCTGCAGAGCCTGCAGCCACGGGAGTAGCTAGCCCCTAGGCCTCCAACCCACAGTCTAAAGGTTTGAAACTTGCCTTCCTGGACTCTGGATAGCCCGAATGTGCAGGTAAAATGGCTCATATCCCTTCCTTCAATAAACCCAGAGAATAAAACCTCAGGAGAAACAGAGGAGCCAGAAGGGGGGCTTCAGTAGCTAGAGAAGTTGGGGAGAGGGCCTTTCCTGTGGTGGCGGAAGGAGACTAGTGCAGGAAGAGAGGTGTCCCAGCAACCCTCACCTCAGCAGAACAAGGAGAGTAACTGAGTCCCAGGGGTTGGAGCTAACTAACATCAATGCCAGGAACCCAGACTGGACTTTGCACAGCCAGGGGAAGTGGTAGACACCAACACAGACAAGAGCTGGAATCACCCCTGCTGTAGAGCAGTCCCGGGGAAAGAGGATACTCCCAGAAGGCAGATCACCCCTCCCCCACACCTCACAAAACCAGAGGCCATAGCACATAAAGCTAGATCCCAACACAAGAAACTTGGGACAAAGCCCCCTGAGCCTCAGAAGCAGAGATCCACTTCAGAAACCAGGAGAGGGGAAAAAACACCACGAAAAAGAATTGTAAGAAGCTTTCAAAGATGACAGATTCATGTTATGGAGACAGGGATGATCAAAATACCAATTCAGAAGAGGACACCATGGACACTATACCCCCATCTGAAACCTCACAAGGGAAAGTGAACTGGTCTCCAGACCTAAAAGCATTACTGGAAGAACTCGAGGAGGACTTTAAAAACCACATTAGGGAGGTAAAAGAAAAAATGGAAAAAAAAATTTAAGGAGGAAAACAAATCTTTAAAAGGTAAAATCGGGGAATTGGTTAAGGAAAATCAGAATTTAACTGGAGAAAATGTCTCATTGAAAAGTAAAATCAACCAAATGGAAAAGGAGATAGAGAAGATAAAGGAAGAAAACAAAACATTAAAAATTAGAATTGGGCAAGTAGAAGCTAATGACTCTATAAGACATCAAGAATCAGTCAAACAAAATCTAAAAAAATGAAAAAATAGAAGAAAACGTGAAATATCTGATTGGAAAAACAACCGACCTGGAAAACAGATCCAGGAGAGACAATCTAAGAATTATTGGTCTACCTGAAAGCCATGATGAAAAAAATGAGCCTGGACAGTATCTTCCAAGAAATCCTTAAGGAAAATTGCCCAGAGGTCGTAGAACCAGAGGGTAAAATTGTCATCAAAAGAATCCATTGATTATCCCCTGAAAAAGATCTCAAATTAAAAACTCCAAGAAATATTACAGCCAAATTCCAGAACTACCAGGTCAAGGAGAAAATCCTGCAAGCAGCTAGAAAGAAAAAATTCAAATATCACAGAACTACAGTCAGGATCACACAGGATCTTTCAGCTTCTACATTAAAAGACAGGAGAAATTGGAATACGATATTCCAAAAGGCAAAGGAGCTTGGCCTACAAGCAAGGATCAACTAACCAGCAAAATTGAGCATAATTTTCCAGGCAAGAAGATGGACATGCAATGAAATAAGAGAACTGCAGACCTTCCTGAAGAAAAGGCCAGAGTGCAATAGAAAATGTGATCTCCAAATACAAAACTCGAGAGAGACATAAAAAGGTAAATGGGGGGGGGGAACCCCTAGTTAATCAATAAGGCTAATTAATTACATCCTTATATAGGATTACTTTGTTTTATATACATTTTATATCCATATATATGTGTCAACCTTGAGAACAGTATACTCATTATGACAACTGAAAGGGATATTCATAGATTGTGGATATCAGTATAAAATAAGGGATGGTCCTGGGAGAAGAGGTAAGGAGGGAGTAGAAAAGGGTAAATAATATCACATGAAGAGGCACAAAAACATATTCCAGTAGAGGGAAAGAAGGGAGGGAGAAGAGCAGCATTTGAGCTTTACTCTCATCAGATTTGGTTAAAGAAACCCTGATAAGTATAGAAATCTAACTTGTCCTCCAGGCAGTAGGAGAGGAAAGGGGTAAAAAAAAGGGAGGGAAGAAGGAGCAAGTGGAAAATGGTAAGATAAAGGAGGGGAATCAAGAGGGAAGGTAAACTGAGGAAGGCAGTGGTCAAAAGCAAAACTTTGTTGAGGAGTGGAAGGGAGAAGGGAGAAATAAAAGCATAAACAGGGGGGAAATAGGATGGAGAAAAAGACACAGACAGTAATCATAATTGTGAATGTGAATGGGATGAACTCTCCCATAAAATGGAAGTGGATAGCAGAATGGATTAAAAACCATAATCCTACAATATGCTGTTTACAAGAAACACATTTGAAACAGGGGGATACACACAGGGTCAAGGTAAAAGGCTGGAGTAGAATATATTGTGCTTCAGCTAAAGTAAAAAAAAAGCAGGGGTAGCAATCCTAATCTCAGACAAAGCAAAAGCAGAGATAGATCTAATTAAAAGAGATAAGGAAGGACACTACATTTTGCTAAAAGGCACCATAAACAATGAAGCAATATCACTGTTTAACATATATGCACCAACTGGTATGGCATGCAAATTCTTAGAGCAGAGGTTAACGGAGTTACAGGAAGAAATAGAAAGCAAAACTATAATAATGGAAGACCTCAACCTCCACCTCTCTGAACTTGATAAATCTAACCTCAAAATAAATAAGAAAGAAGTTAAGGAGGTGAACAGAATTTTAGAAAAGGCAGATATGATAGACCTCTGGAGAAAACTGAATGGGGATAAAAAGGAATATACTTTTTTCTCAGCAGTACATGGCACATTCTAAAAAACTGACCATGTACTAGGGCATAAAAACCTCACAATCCAGTGCAGAAAGGCAGAAGTAGTCAAAGCACCCTTTTCAGATCACGGTGCAATAAAAATTATTTGTAATAAAGAACCATGGAAAAATAAGCAAAAAATTAATTGGAAACTAAATAATCTAATTCTAAAGAATGAATGGGTCAAAGAACAAATCATAGGAACAATTAATAACTTCATTCAAGAGAATGACAATAATGAGACAACATAACAAAACTTATGGGATGCAGCAAAAGCAGTTCTTAGGGGAAGTTTTATATCTCTAAATACATGAATAAAACAGAGAAAAAGGAGATCAATGAGTTGGGCATGCAACTGAAAAAGCTAGAAAAAGAACAAATTGAAAACCCCCAATTAAATACCAAATTAGAAATACTGAAAATCAAAGGAGAGATTAATAAAATTGAAATCAAGAAAACTATTGAATTAATAAATAAAACCAAGAGCTGGTTTTATGAAAAAAAAAAAAAAAAACAATAACATTGATAAACCTTTGGTCAATTTGATTAAAAAAAAAGAGAAGAAAATCAAATTACCAATATCAAAAACGAAAAGGGTGAATTCATCTCCAATGAAGAGGAAATTAAAACAACAATTAGGAATTATTTTGCCCAACTGTATGACCATAAATTTGACAACCTTAGGGATATGGATGAATATCTACAAAAAAATAAATGGCCCAGGTTAACAGAAGAGGAAGTAAAATTCCTAAATAACTCCATCTCAGAAAAAGAAATTGAGCAAGCCATCAATGAACTCCCTAGGAAATAATCTCCAGGGCCAGATGGTTTTACATGTGAATTTTATCAAACATTTAAAGAACAATTAATTCCTATATGTTATAGGCTATTTGGGAAAATAGGTGAAGAAGGAGTCCTACCAAATTCTTTTTATGACACAAATATGGTACTAATACCCAAACCAGGAAGAGTCAAAACAGAGAAAGAAAATTATAGACCAATTTCCCTAATGAATATTGAGGCCAAAATTTTAAATAAATTATTACCAAAAAGACTGCAGCAACGTATCACGAGAATAATACACTATGACCAGGTAGGATTTATTCCAGGAATGCAAGGCTGGTTCAACATTAGGAAAACTATCAGCATAATTGAACATATCAATAATAAAACTAGCAGAACCCATATGATCATTTCAATAGATGCAGAAAAAGCCTTTGACAAAATACAACACCCATTTCTGTTTGAAACACTAAAAAGCATAGGAATAAATGGAGCCTTCCTTAAAATTATAAATAGCATCTACCTAAAACCATCAACAAGCATTATTTCTAATGGGGATAAGCTAGATGCATTCCCAATAAGATCAAGGGTGAAACAAGGACGTTCACTATCACCTCTACTATTCAATGTGGTACTAGAAATGTTAGCTGTAGCAATAAGAAAAAGAAATTGAAGGAATTAGAATAGGCAAAGAAGAAACTAAATTATCACTTTTTGCAGCTGATATGATGATTTACTTAGAGAATCCTAGAGAATCAAGTGAAAAACTACTTGAAATAATAAACAACTTTAGCAAAGTTGCACAGTATAAAATAAACCCACATAAATCCTTGGCATTCCTATACATTACTAACAAAGCCCAACAGCAAGAGATAGAAAGAGAAATTCCACTCAAAGTTACTGTAGACACTAAAAAATATTTGGCAGTCTATCTGCCAAGACAAACCCAGGGCCTAAATGAACATAATTATGAAACACTCTTCAAGCGAATAAGTGGGAAAATATCAGTTGCTCATGATTAGGCTGAGCTAATATAATAAAAATGACAATTTTACCTAAATTAATTTATTTATTCAGTGCCATACCAATCGAACTACCAAAAAATTATTTTACAGAGCTGGATAAAATAAGAACAAAATTCACCTGGAAGAACAAGAGGTCTAGAATATCCAGGGAATTAATAAAAAGAAATGCTAAGGAAGGTGGCCTAGCCGTACCAGATATTAAACTGTAGTATAAAGCAGCAATCATCAAAACTACTTGGTACTGGCTAAGAAAGAGAGTTGTGGATCAGTGGAATAGGATAGGTACACAAGACGCCAGTAGTCAACGACTATACCAATCTACTCTTTGATTAAACCCAAACAATCCGGCTTCTGGGCTAAGAATTCACTATTTCACAAAAACTGCTGGGAAAATTGGAAAATGGTAGGGCAGAAACTGGGCATAGACCAATGTCTTACACCATATGCCAAAATAAAGTCAAAATGGGTTCATGATTTAGGAATAAAGGCTGATATTTGGGAAAGCAAGGCATAGTTTACCTATCAGATTTACGGAAAAGCAAAGAATTCATGACACAACAAGCGATAGAGAGCATTACAAAATGCAAAATGGATAATTTTGATTATGTTAAATTGAAATGTTTTTGTATAAACAAAGCCAATGCAACAAAGATTAGGAGGGAAGCAGAAAATTGAGAGAAAATCTTTACAACCAGTATCTCTGATAAAGGCCTCATCTGTAAAATATACAGGGAACTGAGCCAAATTTATAGGAATACAAGTATTCCCCAATTGAGAAAGGGTCAAAGGATATGAACAGGCAGTTTTAAGAGGAAGAAATTAAAGATATCTATAGGCATATGAAAAAATGCTCTAAATCACTCCTGATTAGAGAAATGCAAATCAAAACCGCTCTTAGGTACCACATCTCTCCTGTCAGATTGCTTAACATGACAAAATAGGAAAATCATAAATGCTGGAAAGCATGTGGGAAGACTGGAACATTACTACAGTGCTGGTGGAGTTGTGAACTGATCCAGCCATTCTGGAGATCAATTTGGAACTATGCCCAAAGGGCTATAAAAATTTGATACAACAATACCACTTCTAGGGTTGTATCCCAAAGAGATCACACAAGTGGGAAAGGGACCCATGTGTGCAAAAATATTTATAGAGGCTCTTTTTGTAGTAGTAAACAATTGGAAATCAAGGGGATGCCCATCAACTGGGGAATGGCTGAACAAGTGGTGAAGGTAATGGAATAGTATTGTGCTATAAGAAATGGGGAAGATACGGACTTCATAATAACGTGGAAAAACCTACACGATATAATGCTGAGTGAGCGGAGCAGAACCAGGAGAACATTATACACAACCACAGATACATGGATTCTGTGATGGCTAACCCTGATAGACCTGGTTCTTCTCAGCAATACAAGGTTCAAAGACAACTCTAAAGGACTCACGATGGAGAGAGATATCTACATCCAGAGAAAGAACTATGGAGTCTGAATGCAGATTGAGGCACACTATATGCTCTCCATTTTTCCCCCTTGGTTTTTCCTTTTTTTTTGGTTTTGTTTCTTCTCTCTCCTGATGCATTCCATTGGCCATAATTCTTCTTTACAACTTGACTATTGTGTAAATAAGTTCAATGCCAAGTTATATGTAGAAGATATATCAGATTCCATGCTGTCTTGGGGAGGGAGGGGGGGGAAGAAAATCTGGAACTCAAAATTATGTGGAACTGCGTGTTGCAAACTAAAAATTAAAAAATCTTAATTATAAAAAAAAAAATTAAAAAAAACCTGGCCTTCCCCCCCACCCCAAACATGGACTGCTGTTTAAGGGAAAAGTTTGGGGATCGGCCAAGGAACTTTGCAATGTCCTAAAAGCAATTCAACCCCCTTCTCCTTGTCCTGATGAATTCTGGGCATGGCATGTTGTCCATCTGTATTGTCTTTACAAGAGAGATAAATTGATGGACAAGTTCTGCAAGTTGACCAGTCAGCCAACAAGCATTTAAGTCCCTACTATGTGCTAAGACTGTGCTGAGTGCTGGAGATGCTCACACATCTAACAGAAGAAGACAAAATCAAACAAACGTGCACAAAGAGAGATGGGATAATCTGGAGCTAATGCAAGTGTTAGGCACCTCTCATAATCTGGACAGCAAACACTCCTTATCGGCTTGGATTTTCCTGGGTGGATGATTAGGTCACACTCTTAGGAGGCTACAATCTCTTCCGGTAGCCCCGCAAAGTCACCGGGGCTTCTGCTGTGCAACCAGCAGAAACATCCTCCATGAACAGGTGCACCTGGACGGACCCCCCCCCCCGAAAGAATCCCTTTTCCATTGGGACTCTCTGTTGGATCCATCCTAGTCACGAACATCTTCCTGTTTTATGCTTTACCAAAATTTTGTGATGAGAGAAGCAAATGAGATGGACAACAATTGTAACATGCTTAGTACAATGCTGGGTCCATAGGAAGTTCTACAGAGATGTCAGCTGCCCTGCCCTCCAACAAGCCCGTTTCTGTCATTTTTCCCACAAAGAATCCTGGGTAACTTTGATGTGTTTTGGAAGAGCGCCTTACCAAGAGAGCCTCTGCCTCACAAAACAACAAGCACCACGACAGAATTTTGCGTTTTCTACCCAGTTCAGTCAGTTGTGAAGGTGTAGTGATATGCGATATGGGAAACACTGCTCACACACTTTGCTGCTCCTTTACCCACAGCCTCAATTTGTACGTAGATGGCTGTTGATGTTCTTCCTATGGCATTTTTTTAAAGCGTTACAAAGTTGGAGATTCCCCCCACACCTCTGAAATCTTCTCTCTGAGAACCGAGCCCTGAGGGCTCTCACAGTTGGGTGGGTTTCCTTCCACAGCAGTCTGATCCCATCCATCTTTGCTGTGGCCGGGTCCACAGGTCCAAACTGGATTAATTCTACAAATGAGTTTATGTTCTACTCCAGGGTGACTGTGGGCTGTTATCTCTTTCAAGCTCTTTGGCATGGATTTCAAACGTTTGCTGACTGAACCAATCTGGGGGCTTTCCTGGTCTCCTTCTTATGACAACTAATATCAGTTACACTTCTGTATAAAATTACTATAGTCTGTGTCCGCAGCCTTTCTTCCTTTGGGATCCCATTTTCCCCCTCAATAACTTATTTAAACAGGTCAAGCTTGAGTTGTCTCAACTATAAACCATCTGTTTTTCTCATTTTTATTCTTTTTTCTAGCTTTCTGTTAATTGTTATTCTTCTTTTAATAATTCAGTGGTCTGACTGTAAATAGACTGCTAATTCAGGACTGATTCCTATATTAGTTACAAACTATTTCCTATCAAAATAGAGAGTTATCTCATTCTGTCACGTTATTTGGTGCTCACCATGTCCAGTACCTACCTACTAATCCTTTTTTTATTTTCAGTTCCAAATTGTCTCCTTCCCTCCAGCCTCTCCCACCCACTGAGAAAGCAAACAATATGAAATCAAGCAAAACATTTCCATTATTAGCCATGTTGGGGGGGGAGGAGGAAGGAGGGAGGGAGACAGAGAGAGAGAGAGAGAGAGAGAGAATGAGAGAGAGAAGGTCTGCTTCCATGTACAACCGGGAGCTCAACAGTTCTCTCTCTGGGGGTCCATCGTGTTTTCCATCATGGCTCCTTTGTTGTAGTTCACTGCTGATCAGAGTAGCTACGTCTCTTACAGCTGACTGTCCGTCCATTGCTGAATCCTGAAGGGAAAGAGTGGATTACAGGCACAGGGAGGGGCAGCACAACCATACAGAAAGGGATTGTCACAAGCGACTGAGACAGATGCCCCAGTAATACAGTGACCAACTCAAGAGGTTTTTTTTTAATTTATCATATGAATTTGACAAACATCAACAAATATGAACATTTCTTTACATAAAGAACAGAAAATAAGGATTGTCTAGGACATCTTGAATCCCTATTACGTACAATCTGGTAGTTTTTTAACCACTCTATGTTCCAGTGAAGCCATACTTTCTGCTCTGGTTTACTGCAGGCTAATGGTCGTCAATATGTAAGTAGCTGATCTTTAAAAGAGCCAAGCTACTGTTGAGAAGGAGTGGAAGGAATGACCCAAACCCATGGGTCCCTCCAGTCCCTCCTCTGAACTACCAGCACTTACAAGGAGCCAGGGACAGCTCAGTCACTGAGTAGCATATTCAGCACAACGTACATGACAAAACCAAGCCTCTTCCTGCTCACAGAGACTCTTCTTAATTGGACAAGATGACCCAGATTAGAGAGCATTTAAATTACCCCCTTTGAAAGCAGCAGATAGCAACAGACTTTCTACCACTTGAATTGGGCACCTTTCCAACATTGCTTAATTACATTTTGTGGCTAATTCCTTAATTCATTAGCAGTTCCCTTGCATCTCATTTAATGGAAAGGAAAAGTAACAACTGTAAGCATGCTAACACCCCAGGTTTGTAAAAGTGTGTGATAACTGTTCCTGGCCCATCTCAGAGGAGGAGACACAAAAATCAGAAGATCATTTTCCTGTGGATAAGATCAGACAACACCCTTCTCTCTGAACCCTGTGGAAACGCTTACTTGCACTTCAGATTTTCACAGCGGCTTCTCCCTATAGAGTGCAGGCTGTTCCACTGGTTTTTATAAGCAATCACAATTTAAAATCATGAATAATCACCATCTTCACAGTCAAGCACCTGGCTAGATGATCTTAGCAATGTATTGGGTCAAGGAGCAATTCCACTTAGCACACTCATCTAGGACCGTGCTAGGCAGGGCTATGTCTTATCACCATCTCTATTCTAAAGGCCAAAAAACAAGCCTAAGTGAAAGGGAAGGCCTTACCTAAATCAAAGCACTAGTTAAAAATAGGAAGAAGTTCTGTTCAAAGGAACCAAAGCTTCCTTCACCCTCAAAGCTCATCGAACACAAAGATTTTCAAAATCCTGCCTTCGGTTTCCTCGGCTGCTCTGTAGGTGGTAGAGTGGAAGCATGAATCTCTTCCACCTCCCATTTAAAATAACATGACATATTAGCAAGCAGATAGCTGGGTTAGAGATGGTGTGGTCCAGTGGAGAGAGCCCTGGACTCAGAACGGAGGACAGAGTGTCCGGGGGACCTGGGGCCTCAGCTGCCTTCTGTGTAAAGTAAGGGACACCTGTGACTCTCCAAGGGCCCTATGATAATTCTCAAGGAGCGAGCAGCCTAACTACCAGAGGACTCTGCTCACTCCTCTGCCACCTCCTCCGGGGCCTGCCCACAGCAGAGGCCAAGTGCTTTTCCTCTGTCTGGGCCTCTTATAAGAAGTCGTATGGGAATGGAAATGGAGTGAACGACACTGATTCCATCTTGTGACTCCCTTTCTATTTAACTATGGGACTAGTCCAATTTCTGTCTTGTGAGAAAACTTCATTCAATTACAGGAACTGTGAGAAAACTTTATTGCACTGTTTGAAGCAAGCCTTGGGTGGCTGGGAAGCTGGACCACCTCTCTCTGCTCCTTACAGGGGGGAGTAGGACACCTCTTTATCTGATTTCAGAGAATTAAACCTGTTTGCTCTACCCCTCTCAACTCAGAAAGCCCCTAATTTTTCCTCCAATAAGAAATCAGATTACCTAATCTTGTATCCTGGCTTCTATCTAGCTTTGTCTCCCCCTGTATTCAGGATCCAGTGCCAAGCTGAGGAGACCTGGTCCCGATCTGTTATGCAATTGGCATGCATAACTTAATAAACCGATACACTTGGAAGCTCAAACTTTTGTTTCCTCAGTTACTTCAATCAATCGCATGCCAGTGTCAGGCTGGAAGACTGCTATGGTCTCTTCCAGCTTTAACATTCTAGGGTTTTATGAATACAATGCAAATAAACTTTGAGGCCAACAAGAAAACCGCCTCTTATTTCCAGTACTCTGCCAAAGCCACCCCAGCCTGACATTCTAGGTCCCGAGACAGAATTCAAATAATATTTTAAAGATGGGATGTAGTGCTGCCTGAATCTAGACAACCGAAGGGGCTGGGCTTCCTTCAGACACATTTTTCCAACCACCCAAAGCCAGGTTTCACCTCAGTTAAGATCCTGTCTGTCTATAAGTCATGTATCCTGTCCAGGGCCATTTAAAAGACATCTATAAACTAGGAAGGGCCAGTCAGGCCCAGGAAGGAAGAGGGCCCTGGAAACTGTTTTGTTTATAGAAATAAACAAATCTTGACTTTTTTTTTCTCTTGCCCTAAAAAGCACTTACCAGTTTGTCAGGATCTCATTTAATCACCCAATCCATCACTAGTCCCTGCCAGGAGCTGAGGCTAAAAGGACCAAGACCAAAATGATCCTTCTTCCCAAGGACACTGCCCACATGCAACCATGGACAGAATCAATACGAACAGAGGAAGCGAGTAAACACAAGCTGTTTGGGGGTGATCAGGAGCATCACACCCTAGGCAGCACATCATGAGTTGGCCTCGATATCCTGGGTCTTCTTTGAGGATGTGCTAAGGAGGGCAGGAGGGCCAGAATGGTAGCTGGCCAGTGCAAAGGCCTGGAGCATAGAGACAGAGGCAGGGAAGTGGCATGGGAGGAACGGAGAAGAGGTCGGCTCGGCTGCATCAGAGGGCAGCTGGAAAGACAGGCTGGGGCCTTAACAATGAAACGGACATCAGAAGCAGAACGAGGAGCCCCCCAGATCAGGGACAGAGCCAAGACAGACCCCAGAGTCTGGGCAAGAGGCTGTGGACTGAGGGAAGAGAGGGGGCTGTGTGGGAGCTATGCCCAGAGCAGCACAACTTGGTGCTGCTCTGGATGGTTGTGAGGAGCCAAGGCCAAAGTGATGCTTCTCCAGGTCTCAGGTGGGTGACTGGGGGAGGGGTCTCAGGGCTGAGTGCCCACCTATGAGTCCTCTGCATAGAGATGGTGGTGTTGAGGTGGAAGGGAAGAGAAGAAGACAGAGCCTTGGGGGATCGTGACCACCTGGTGGCACAGTGAGGCCATGCAGGAATAGGAAACCCAGGCACCAAGAAGGTCACAAAAACACAGAGAGGACAGAGGCTCATCAGTAGCATCAAGTGCAGCAGACTGGTCGAGGCGACGAGAATCCAAAAGGAGAGACGGTGATGCCAAGGCCAGAGCCTCTGGGAGAGGCAGGTGGTGGGGTGTTGGGCCCTCTCTGCCCCACTGGCAACAACTTATGGGGTGGGACCGTTTACATACTGGTGATTCACCAGCACAAGCTGAGAGGGCTTTGGAGAAAGATCATCCTTCCTAATAACTGAGCCAAGGTCAGGAAAAATGGTGGCTGCTCTCCATGGCATTGCACATATCACACCACAGCAGAAACTGGCACAGTCACCACCAGAGGGCCAGGAACCCAGGCTTTGCTGCAGACTCCTGGGTTCTCACTGCCAAGACTGAGCCTAAGCATCAAAGGAACAGGAAACCTAAACTCAACTAAGACAGGTCCAAACACCCCGCAGGGCGGCCTTGATGATGGGCAGCCCAGCATACACACGTTAATCAGAGCATTTTAAGGTTTGCAAAGTGCTTGATAAAGGTCATCTCACTGAGAAGTTGAGGGTGTTATTATCCTTGTTTTATAGATGTGGAAACTGGGGCTAAGAGAAGTTAAGTGACTAACCCAGGGTCACACAGTGGGTCTTGCTGATTCCAGGGGTTCAGTGTGCTCTCCACCATGACACCTATCTGGATCCCCCGTGGCAAACTTGTTGAGGGCCCAGGGAACACAGGATGTATCGTTGGAGGACATATACACATTGACCAGACCAGGGCTTCCTATGGGAATGTGGTGGTCCTCGCCAAGATTCTATCCTCCCGAAAGACGGCAAGCTTCTTGAGGCCCTGGTTTGGGGAGGGCGGTGGGTGGTTTGGCCTCTGTGTCCCCAGCGCCCATCACAGGGCCAAACCATCAGCACGTGCTTCATGAAAGTTTAACAAGCTGGCTGGCCCAAACACCTTTTCTTTCCTTTCCTTTCAGGGGCTCCTTCTGCAGCTGATTTAAACTAACTTCTGAATTAGAGAAAGTGCTAGGTTTGCATAAGACACTCCTTTCTCCTTCCACTTGCCTCATAGAATGCTGAATTTTTAAGTCATCTTCCAGAGGAGTTTTACTAAGGGCAGCTAAGGGAGGAAGGAGTAGGAGGGGGTGGAGCTGCCACAATGCACAGAGAGCTGGGCCTGGAAGACCTGAGTTCAAACTCAGCCTGTGACACTTACTAGCTAGGTGACCCTGAGCAAGTCACTTAACCTTCCTGGATAAAGACCTGGGCACAAACCAGGAGAGCAGTGACCACACCTGTCCTTGGCATCACCTTGGAAGCACTGAAAGATCCCCAGAACTAGCTCTGAAAACAGCGGCACAAAAAAAGCCTGAAGCTCAGGTCAGGGCCTGCTCATCACAGGTGAGCAGAGCCCAACCGTACCATAAAGTTGAAAGTCAATAACTAGTGTGGGAAAATGAACAATGAAAAAAAACTTGATTACAAAAAGTTATTATGGTGGCAGGGAAGACCAAGACATAAAAGCAGAAGACAACAACATGACAACAGCTACCACCAAAAAAAAAATGCTAACTGGAATCAAGCCCCATAAAAATTCCTGGAAGCGTTAAAGAAAGAGATGAGTGGTAGAGGAAAAACTGAGAAAAGAAATGGGAGTGATGCAAGAAAATTATGAAGAGAATTAGCAACTTGGTAAAAGCGGCACAAAAAACTGCCTGGAAAAAAAAAACTCCTTAAAAAGCAGAAAAAGCCAAACGGAAAAGGAGGTACAAAAATTCCCTGAAGAAAAGAACTCCTTAAAAAGCAGAACTGACCAAATGAAAAAAGAGGTACAAAAGCTCACTGAAGAAAATAATTCCTTAAAAATTCAAATTGGGCAAGTGGAAGCTAACAACTCCATGAGACACCGAGAAACAAAGTCAAAAGAATGAAAAAAAAAGAAGAAAACGTGAAATATTTCACTGGAAAAACAACTGGCCTGGAAAATGGATTGAGAAGAGATAATTTAAAAATTACTAGACTACTGAACACTATGATCAAAAAAAGAGTCTAGACATCACATTTGAAGAAATTAATAAAGGAAAACTGCCCCAGCATTTTAGATCCAGACAGCAAAATAGAAATTGAAAGAATCAACCAATCACCTCTGAAAGAGATTCCAAAATGAAAACTCCCAAGAATATTTATAGCCAAATTCCAGGACTCCCATGTCAAGGAGAAAATATCCTAAGTGGCCAGAAAGAAACAACAAAATATCGTGGAGTCACGGTCAAGATCACAAAAGATTTTAGCAGCTACTACTATAAAGAAGCAGAGGGCCTGGAATATGATATTCTGGAAGGCAAAGCAGTCAGAATTACAACCAAGAATAACCTAACTAGGATATTTAATGAAATAAAGGACTTTGAAGGATTCCTGAAGAAAAGACCAGAGCGTAATAAAAAAATCCGACATTCGAACGTAAGACTCAAGAGAAGCATAAAAAGGTCAACAAGAAAGAGAAATTGTAAGAGACTCAATAAAGTTCACCTGTTTATACTTCTTTAAGGGAAGACAATACATGTAACTCCTAAGAACTTTATCATTATTAAGGAAGTTAGAAGGAATCTACAAAGACAGAGGGCATGGGTGTGAGTCCATTATGTTGAGATGATCTAAAAAAAATAAATGAAGGGGCAAGAAAAAAGAGATGCACTGGGAAAAGAGAGGAGAGAGGTAGGATGGGGAAAATTATTTCATGTAAAACAAGTACACAAGGAAAAGGTTTTACGGTGGAGGGAAAAATGGGGACGGGAAGGTAGCAGGCAATGCTTAAACTTCACAGATTCAAAGAGGGAAGGATAGATGGACAGATGAATAGATAGATATATACTCAGTTGAGTATAAAAATTTACCTTATCCACAGGGAAATAAAGGACAAGGGGATAAGAGGAGGGGGGACAGGTATGATAAAAGGGAGAGCAGATTAAAGGAGGTCAGAAGCAAAACAGACTTTTCATAAGGGACAGGATTAAAAAAGAGAGAAAGAAGGATAAACCAAAGGAAACAGGATGAAGGGAAATATACAGTAATCATAACTGTGAATGTGAATGGGATAAACTCACCCATAAAATGGAAGCACATACCAGAATGGATTAGAAACCAGAATCCAACAATGTTATTTACAAGAGACACACACATACAGATTTAAAGTAAGGTGGTGGAGCAGAATCTCTTATGCTTCAGCTAAATTTTAAAAAAAAGGAAGGGGTAGCAATCATGATCTCAAACAAAGCAAAAGCAAACATAGAACTAATTAAAAGAAATAACCAGAGAAACTACAACTGGTAAAAGGCATAACAGGGAATGAAGTAAAGTCAGAAATTTTTACAGGCCTCTTTTCTCAGATAGATATAGGGCACTGAGCCAAATTTATTTTTTTAAAAAAAGAGCCATTCTCCAATTGATAAATGGTAAAGAGATATTAACAAGCAGTTTTCAGAAAAAGACTTATCTATAGTCATATAAAAAATGCTCTGAATCACTATTGATTAGAGAAATGCATATTAAAACAACTCTGGGGTACTACCTCACACCTACCACAAATGACAAATGCTGGAGGGGAGGAGGGAAAATTGGGACACTAATGCAGTATTGGTGGACTTCGTTCATACATTTTGGAGAACAATTTGGAATGATGCCTAAAAGGTATACCTTTTGACCCAGCAATACCACTACCAGGTCTGTACCCAAAAGAGATCAATGAAAAAGTAAAAGGACCCATATATACAAAAATACTTTATAGCTCCCCTCGTTGTGATGGCAAAGAATTGGAAATTAAGTAAATGCCCATCAATTGAGGGGAACGGCTGAACAAGCTGTGGCATATGATTGTGGTGGAATAATACTGTACTATAAAAAATGCTGAAGGGGATGATTTCAGAAAAACATGGGAAGACCTACATGAACTGATGCAAAGTGAAGTGACCAGAACCAGCAATGCTGTAATGACGATCAACTGTGAAAGACTTGGCTATTCTGATCAATATGATGATCTAAGAAAACTTCAAAGGGCTGATGAAGAAAAATACTGCCGGAAGAAACTGTTGAACTCTGAGTGCAAACTGAAGTGAAGTATTCTTACTTTATTTTTCTTGCCTTTTTTTGCGATGTGGCTAATACGGAAATATGTTTTGCATGATTTTACATGTATAATTCGTCACACAACAACAACACAACATGTATAATTGATATCACATTGCTTGTCTTTTCAGTGGGTGAGGGAGGAAGAAAATGTGGAAGTTAAATTTTTTTAAAATTACATGAGTGAGGTGGTGAGGTAACTGCCCAGTAAAACTGTATTCTGCCATGTTCAACAGAAGTTTCAAAATCCCCAGGGTCTGTGACTGTGTCAGTGTTGGGGGAGGGAGCGAAGGAAAGAAGGGAGGGGAAGTGGATAGACTGTATTAGGGATCCTTTGTTTCCTTTGATTAATTCAGTGTCTTTGATTGAGTCTTACTAGGTGCTAAGCCCCAGGCCCAAACCCCTATCTAGGTTCTAAGCCTATGTGGGTGTGAATTGGTAACTAAGGTGGGGCTCCAGGTGGAGCCAATGAAGGGAGGTGCTAACACCAGAGCCAATCATAGGAGCCTAAGTTCTGGCTGCTCAGATGACATTTGATGAGGTCTGAAACTGTATAAAAAGGGAGAACAGAGCTATTTGCTTAAGGCTCTCATGCCTGGAGGCCCGGGACTCTGGGCAGGTACTCTAAGGGCCTTCCTGCTGAACTCAGATGTTGATGGTTTTCTTGGTAACTATTGGGTCTGCTTGTAATTTGTTCATATCTGCTCTTAAGTTCAGGGTGCTGGTTTTTTCCCCTGAACTAAGCTAATGATATTGTATGCTAGATTAAAGTAAGCTTGTTAACCCCTTAATGTTGCTTTCCTTAGTAAAGCAGATCAAAAGAACCTGGGCTTGCAGCGTTCTGTGAGCTGGTTGTTGTTGGTTTCATACCCGCCACAGCAGTTGCTAACTGGATTGTTGAAACATAGACAGATAGAGCATTTATCAAGCACTTAGTATGTGCCAGGCACTGTACTAAGCCACAGGAATACAAACACAAACCAAAAAGAAAGGCAGTCCTGGCCCAGGGAAGGGGGGGGGGGTGTCTCAGGCTGGTCAGGATTTGGAGGGTGCACAATGATGGGACTGCTAGCTGCATTCTGAGACATACGGAGGTGACAGTCATGCTATAAACTGCCTTCCTCAGGCCCTCTGTCTGGAGGCCCATATTCAGCTGTGGACACAGCAATTTAGGAAGGATGCTGCCAAGCCAAGGAGCATCCAAAGGAGAGCCGCGAGGATGGTGAGATGGTCTTACGTCCGTGTCATATGAAGAGTGGCAGAATGACCTGGGGATGTTTAGCTTGGATAAGAAAAAGGTCAGAGAGGCCATGACCACTGCTTTCAAGTATCTGGGGAGGGATTTGATTGGTTCTGTTTGGCTAGAGAGATGAACAAAAAGCAAAGGAGAAGATATGCAATGAGGCAAATTTTAGTTTACTACCAAGGAGTTGTCTCCAAAGAGAACGGCTGGCTCAGGGAGGTGATGGCTTCCTGGCCCCCAGCTCCTGCTCAGTGCAGGCCACCCAGCAGAGCTCAGCTGAGCACTGCAGGAATGAGTTGGATTTAATGGCCATGGCCATTTCTTCAAACTGTAGATTTCTGGGATTCTGAACTGTGCCTTGGTGGAAGGAGTTTCCACACCTGAACCACAAATGTGATTTTCTATTGTACATACATATAATAGCTTTTCTCCTTGTAGTACCCAAATGCAAAAGCAGTAAATGATCAAGAAGTGCCTCTTGGCGACAGGTACTGTCCTCTGATACTTCATTCTCAGATTGGTGGATGCATGTTTGGACTTCTGAAATCAGAACTGTCAAGGAAAGCATGAAGTCACTCAGTTATGGAAATTTCCAAAATTACTACACTGTAGGATACTTGTTTCATTTTAACTTTGATTAAAACTGGAGTCGTTACAAAAACTGACATTGTTCGTGAATGGGATGAGCAGTTGGTCTTGTCAAATGAAAGGCAGCTTTCATCTCTGGGCTGGGCGTTACACAAATGAATAAATACTTTCATTTCCTGGGGCTCAGGCAGATATCTTAGCTGAATCACAAAAAACCAAAAAGCTAAACATTAGCTTCAACAACAAGATTTACTAAGGAAACAGGTTTCAACAGGACAAAATTTCTTAACTGCTCTATTCAGTAAATAAAGGAAATTCCCAGTTTTAGTTTTCCAAGGCAGGTTTATCCAAGTATTCCTGGGGATAAGATAGAGATTGCTCCCAAGAACTGAGATGGGTCAGCTTGACGTTGATTTTTGGCAACATTCTACGATAATCGGTTTGAGAAAATACAGCAAT
Source organism: Trichosurus vulpecula (assembly GCF_011100635.1). Lineage (NCBI taxonomy): Eukaryota > Metazoa > Chordata > Mammalia > Diprotodontia > Phalangeridae > Trichosurus > Trichosurus vulpecula. Next base: position 276,080,529 of record NC_050578.1, on the reverse strand, counting down.
CACCAGGAACCGTGAGCGGTTCATTGAGACTAAATTACATGCCCTATTCTAACAGGGATTCAGGGCTGGTGGATCAGGGGAGTTGGGCGGTTTAGTGTATCTAAAGTTAAACAAAGCATGGGGCGGTTCTCATGATACCTCTGTGAATGAGACAAAGGGCAGTCACTGTGACAGAACTGAGAGAGGTTAGTAACTAGCTGAACAATCATACCTAAGCAGTAGACAAGATGGAGCAGAGGGAGGCACCCCTGGGGTTCTGCCCACAGGCCATCATTTAGGTGAAGACTTGGGAATCCTGCTTGTCAGACCACATGAGACAAAAGTGAAATGGGTGGGAAAACTCACGGATAACACAATGAGAACGAAAACAACTTCAACCTCAGTGAGCTGATATTACGGGCTAAACAAGGAGGATCACATTCAACGGGGACAAAGAAGTCTTCCATTTTGGTTCCAAAGTATCACCTGTACAAGTACGGACGGGAAAAAAACCAACTTGGTAGTTATACATATGAGAAATCTCTGGGAGGCAAGGCAGCCAATAAGGATTTATTAAACACTCATCACACTTAGCCAGGTGCCAGGGATACAAAGAGGGACAAAAAACAGGTATCAAGGAGCTTACATTCAAATATGAGAAACACACAAATAGGCATGGAGACAAGATAGGGAAAAGGTCTCCTGTGGAGGCGGCACTAAGCTGAGTCTTTTTTTAAAAGAAAAAAATTTTAGCCAAATTTTCTTTAGTCAATCATGAATTAAGTAAATAATTTTATAAGACAATCTTCCCAACATTCTGCCTCAATAAAGGAAAAATGCATATCCTATGAAAAGTGCCCTACTGACATCAAATTTTTTTATAGGTACAAACCTCTTAGTTCATAATGAAACTGGCATGTGAGAAAAGGATAAAACAACTGGCACAAAGCATTTACTTGAGAGAGCCAAAGTTCTTGGCGAGTCGTAAAGAAAGACATACCGGGACATGGAGGCTGGTCCCCTCAGAGAAGTCCTGACTGATGGACTGACAGACATAGGCTAACAGAGCAGGACTGGGAAAAAGGAAGGAAAGAGGAGAAGGGACCCACCCAGACCAAGCTCCCCGTCCCACACTGCCAACCCAAAGTACACAAGAGAAACCCAAATTAAAACTGTCACCTTAGAATGAAAAGCCATTTTGGGGAGAAACTCTGAAACCAGACACCAAAAGAGAACATTTCACTCCACGTGCCCCCACCCCCCAGCCAGCGATCAGGGGCTCCAGAGATCTGGAGCAGGAAGGGAGCTGTGAGACTCACCAGGCCAGGCTAAACCTGACTTTTGGTGACCCCATTTGAGGATTTTCTTGGCAAAGATACCGGAGGGGTTTGCCATTTCCTTCTCCAGCTCATTTTACAGATGGGGAAACTGAAGCACGCAGGGTTAAAGCACTTGCCTAGGTCATTATCTGAGGCTGGATTTGAACTCATGGTCCTCCTGATTTCAGGGACAGTGCTCTACCCACTGGGCCACCAGGCTGCCCCAAGCCCCTGGGGAGACTGTTAAAACCAAGAGATCTGAGTCGCGCACCTTAGCGCTTCGTGAACAACAGGCCATTGACATTTTGCTCTCCTACGTACAGCCAAGGTTCAAATCAGTAAGACCCTGGGCCTAAAAGGGATCTTAGAAGCACATGAGTGAGTGAAGGAGAGACCTGACTCAAAGCCACGTCACTCCTGAAGCCCAGCTCAATGTTTTCCCCCTACACTGCGTAGCCTCTGTCATTTTAAATTCCTCTCCAATTCTTGAAGCACAACGTGCAGCCCCGCCCCCCAAACTCTCCCACACAGTCAGCACCTCTGTGTCACCAAAAGGGAACCTGTGGCCAGAAGAAAAGCGCAATGAGTCACTGAGGCAGATCGAGAGGAGAAGAAACCAGGCATCTCCGGTCTACTGGAAAAGCTGCTGAGCTCGCTCACTACATTTCTACATGTCTCTTTCCCAGCTTCAGGAAGGCTCCGGCATTAGGGAGAAACAGCTGCCTGGCCTGAATGCTGCTGCCCATGGCTCAGGATGCCCAGAGACAGAGGCCAGCACTGAAGCCCGCAGCGGGGAGGGGATGGCTGTGGCCTCCTTCGCAGGAACAGGCTCTCTGACATCCCCAAGTTCGGTCAGTGTCCATCCTGGAATGTGAGCTCCTGGCTCCTTCCCCCCAGGCTCCCCAACTTTGAGCCCAGCTCAGCAAAGCCTGCACTAAATTATCAGAGCAAAGAATTTCTTTGCAACAAAATGCAAAGGATTTCAATGTTAAATAGAAGGGAAAATAATCCCCAAGTATTCCAAGATCTTAAGTCTGAATGTAAAAGCAACGAGAGTTTACATTTATTATGATCTTAATAGCTACAGCTCTCTTTTCTGGTTCAGGTCTGCCTCTTAATTGGACATTCAATTTAAGAAAAACCAAGATTCAGCCTTCTAAGCTATCACATGGACTTGTCTTGTTCATTATCTGTCTGCCCATCAGGAATTGGCTATAGCGGATAATCTGCTACAGACCACAAAGCTAATGAATGAAAGGTGGGCAGGTTATTCTCAAGGGGACAGAAGAGAAATTGAGCCCACTTTGTAAAGGCCACTTATAGCATTCTGCCTCCTTCTCCGGCACTGTCCCCATCAGATCATGGTACAGTCAGAAAACAACTCTGAAACACATAACTATCTACCTGGAAAAACAAAATTTAATGACACTCTGCTAGCCAAGTCCCTACATGCTATGGTTGGACAGGATTTCTTTCTTTCTCATTCATTTTAAAATGCCTAAAGGATATGCTGGTACCCAAAAATATCTCTAGGAAGACCTATAGAATCCTGGGTAAATATCCTATGGCAGGGGTTCTCCCAGGAGTCCAGAGTGACCCCAAAACCTTTCCAGGGGCCTAGGAGGTCACTGAGGATGTCCTTGTTAATTTTTAAGAGTGTAAAGGGGACCTGAGGCCAATATGAAGGCCTCTTCTCCCTAGAAGTCCACAACAGGGACAGCAACAACAAACCAAGCCCCAGTGTGGAAGCTGGTGCCATCAGGGACGAGATCATTCCTAATAACTGGAGCCACCGTGTGGCTGGCCACCGTGGTTGGTGCGCTCATCTATTACATAACTACTTACCAACCAATGATCAATCCATCAGTCAACTAGCATTTAGGAACTGCTTCCTGTGTGCCGACCCCTGCGGAGCTTCCTCTCCAGCAGGGGAGGGAACAGAGAAGGCAGAGCCAGAGTCTCCCCTTAAATTAAAGGAAGGGAGGGAGGGAGCCAGGTTGTGGAGGGTATGAGGAGACACAAAGAGGACTTTTAATGTCTTGGGGGCAATTGGGAGTCATAGGCACTGTCAGAGGACAGCAGTGACCTCCGTTAGAAAAGGAAGGGGCTGACCTAGAAAACTGAGCCTGTTGAGAGCCCTGGCTCCAGAAGGATCTCTACAAGTGACCTAGTCCAAATGTCTGGTTCTGATTTTTTCTTCTGTCATGGGGCTTGGGTGGAATCCCAGCACACCTTATGACGAGAGGGTGGTTACTCAAATGTTTGCGTTTGACGGGGATTTTATTAAGTTGGGGAACTGGGTGTTCCGTGGCCCTGTTAACCTGCATGTTAATGAACAGGCAGGTCCAATGGTGGAAACAGAGGTGTTCACTGCACCACGACGTGGAGACGCAACGTGAGGGAAACATGGGCTTCTCAGGAAAGGAGTGAGGGGCTTGCAGCTGGAAGAGTCAGGGCGAGGCGACAATGCAGAGCAGCACCAAGGACTGAGGCTGGCAGGTATGCAGACCCGAATAAGGATGCATAAGGACGCGCAGCTAGGCCCATGGAACTCTTAACACCAGGATTATCATCGAGGTGGGGCCGGGACCTGGAGCCAAGAGACCTGTGTTCAAGTTTGGCCTCAGACACTAGCAGAATGACCCTAACTGCTCCATGCCTCAGTTTCCCCATCTGTAATGTTGGTAAAGCACTCTGCACAGCTAGCTATCATTATTATCACTGCCCTCACAATAGCCCTGAGAGGTAGGCACTATTATCCCCATTCTACAGGTGAGCAAACTGAAGCAGAGGCTAAGCACTGGATTTTCCCAAGTCCAGGTCCAATGCTCCAGTGATTGCTCCAACACAGAAGGTATTTAATCAAATCTCGCTGATTGCACTTTAAGAGAGGAGAGATGTTCCCCTTACTTCTATAAAAGCCAAGACCAGAGTCTGAATGGCTGGCACTGCACACTTCCCGTCTGGGCCTGGCCCAAATGCCAAGTCCTCCAAGTTTTTCTTGCCCTCCCCGGTCCAAAGGAAGCTCCTTCTTAGACATCTCAGAGCACTCTGTTTCTACTTGTAGAGAGAACTCATAATACAGATCTAGGTAAGCATCTCATTCTCCTTTTTCAAATGAGCTCTCTGAGGACTGGAATCCACCCTGACATAACACCCAGCACGATGAGGGTGGTCTACGATGTTTTTGCATGCAGTAGACACTTGTTTGGGCAATGACACAGGCTGACAGGATCTGAAATGCTTTCCTCACACCAACTCTGTGAGGCAGGCAGCAGAAGTACCTTTGTCGCCACGGAGGCTCTGAGAGCCAGAGGAAGCCAGACCAGGAGCCATAATAAACCCAGGTCAGCATACGCCAGGCTGACACATTGCCAATGGCCAAGACCAGGGTCTCAAGGAACAGCAATGAGGCAGGAAGAATAGGAGAAGGGCTTGGGGAAAAGAGAATGAGCTCAGCTTTGGATCTGGTGAGCTGAAGATGTTTACAAGGATAAAAGGACATCTCTGGAGCACAGAGGTCAGCAGAGAGGTGAGAGCAAAATCTCTCAGTCTGAGAAGCATCTGCACAAAGACAATGGTTGTATCCAAGGGAATGGGTGAGATCGCCAAGAAGAACCATTTGAAGAGAGGAGAGAAGGAGGCAAAGGGCAGAGAACACCCAGGCACGAGCACAATCCAGTGACAGAGGAGAACGGCCTTCAGCCAAAGGTGAGAAAGCGAGGAGAGAGCCAGAAAGGCCAAGGGCTGCAAAGAGATGGAGAAGACAGGAAACAGAGGCATCCATCATGGACTCAGTTCCCAGGAAGGGAAGAGCAGTATAGTGGAAAGGGAGGAGAAATGTTAGGGATGCCCAGGGGATGCATGGATCATGGAAGGGCTTTCTGAGCAGGGGAAGGTCTCAGGTGCCCATCAGATGGAGGAGGCCCATGGCCCTCAGGGAGCAGCAGCCGCCAAGTGGGTGTCAGGCTGCTTCTTTGATGTCATTTCCACTGATAAAATCACCCCAGCTCCTGATGCTGAACCACGGACGGAGCCCAGGACTTTGGGGGCCACAACTTTCCCTTCTGGGTCCCCAGTCACTGTGGGTATAGCAGGTCCAGACTGTGTCTCCTCAGGGGCCGCTTCCCAGGATGACCCCAAGACATGGGCCCTGGGCTGGAGGTGCGGCTCTTCCAAGGTTATTGGGCTCAGGCCCTGGGCTGTCCCCAAAAGGGTCTGAGGGGAGATGGTGGTCAGGGTGGGGGTTGAGGTTTAACTCACTCGCCTGGCACAAGCTGCCTCTGGTGTCTCCCTCAGGGAGCCTGGCTCCTCCAGCTAGGCTGGCTTAGAGGGTTTAAGTGACTTCCTTGAGGTGCCGCAGCTAACTAGTGTCAATCAGATTCCAAACCTCTATCTTCTTCTAACTTGAAATCTAATGCATTTTACGTACTATAAGCAGGCTTTAGAAGGAATGGAAAAAAATGAGGTTTCTCCACTTATCCCTTCTGACTATCTCAAAAAGAAGCAGGTTTGAGGTATAGGTAGAAGGGCATGTAAGACCAAGCTTGGAAATGGAAGAGGGGACTGATGTGATTAATAGATACAGAGCCTTCACAGGAAGGGCATCCGAGGATACCACAAAGGAACCTCACCCAAGGTCACAGCATCAGGCTCCAAGTGAGCCCAGCATGCTCTCAGTGAGTGTGCTGCTCCAATGCCCCTACTCTCACCCAGCCATTTGGGGACTCAGTGTTGCAACAATTCGGCTAGCAGCTGCTGTGGGGGGTGAAAGACCAACACAAGCCCAACAACAAGAAGGCTGCCAGCACACGTTCTTTTGATCTGCTTTACTAAGGAAAGCAACGTTAAGGGGTTAACAATCTTATTTCAATCCAACATAAAAACATCATTCATTTAGTTCAGGGGGAAAAGCCAGCACCCTGAACTTCAGAGCAAATACAAACAAATTACAAACATACATTATAAACAGACCAAATACAATTCATAATTACCAAGAAACCATCAACGTCTGGGTGAGCTGGAAGGCTCTTAGAGTGGCTGCCCAGAGTCCCCCCGCCTCCAGGAGTGAGAGCCCCTGCAAATAGCTCTGTTCTCTCTTTTTATACACTCTTTAGCCGTCATCAAACATCATCTGACTGACCAGAAGTTAGGCGCCTACTATTGGCTCTGGTCTTAGCAACTCCCCTTAGGAATCTGAGGGCTTCACACCCACATAGGCTTAGCACCTAGTAGATAGGGGTTTGGGCCTGGGGCTTTGCACCTAGTAAGGCTCAATCAAAGAGACTTAATTAATCATTATAAAACAGTAAGAAAGTCCCACCTTAGTTACGAATGCACTCAGTCATCTTTCAGTCCTGCCAAAGGAAAGAATGCAGGTTATTCATTAAACACCCATTGAGGAGAGAGGCTTCCTTCCCCAAGGAGGGAGAGGGAATGCAAAGGGCAAGTCCAAGATCTGACCCCTTCCCCTCAAACCATTTGTGGTGGGTTTGGTACACCCAACAACAGAGCCAACAGTATTTCACATGCTGATTCGAGTTGAAACATGGAATAGGGATTTACCAGTTAAGGCAGGTCTGTAGCCTAAATAGCTAGGGTTTATACGGTATTTTAAAAGCCAGTAAAGACAGTAAACATATGGACATGCTACCGAAACCGAACTAACCAATTAGGGGCTCGGAGCACCAGAGGATTGTCCTTATTCTATTATCATCCAATAGATTCCCCCTTAGAATCTCAACCAAACTGTATGCAATATAACGAAAGGAATGCCTGCTCTGCAAGGCCTTTGTGCCTATAACATGCTAAGTCACTGCCCCTTCAACCATCATGCTTTAACAGTGACAGGTGGGAAGAACAGGAAGACTTGGTCTCCTGCATTGATCATAACCAGCCAAGAGTAAACAAGAGCTTCTGAAGTATTCCTTCACCTGCCATCATGTTCTCAGCTCCTAGAATTAATTTCAGCAATGTTTTTGTTGGGCAAGAGCCAAGAAGTTCAGTCCATCAGAACAGACAGACGACAACCAAGTGTCTCAGGGTAAAGTGAATCAGCAATTTGGCAATTCTCATTTTCTACAAAGGCACGCACCAACAGAAGTCCTTGATGGAGGGGGAATACGTGTCAGGGCTGAGCTGAAATCCCTAGGAATCAAACCTTCTGAGGATGTGGAAGCCGGAAGCCCTTTGAGCCAACCCGGGCCCCTGGAAGACACAGGTATGCCATAAGCTGGCCTGTACCTCCGGACCTTTAGAGGACAGCTGTCACAAATCAAAACTGTCTGCCATCTTTCTTTCAAGGAAAAGGTCGAGTAAAGGCAACAAGTGTTTATTAAGAACCTACTGCATGCTAGGTCTTGTGATAAGCACTAGAGATACAAACAAAGACTAAAAAACAGCCCCTCCCCTCAAGAAATTCCCATTCTACTGGGGGAGACAACACACAAACAACTACGTACAGAGACAGGATTAATGGGAAATCAGCTCTGAGGGGAGGTCTGGCAGGATGAGACGTATTTCAGATCCCTCCAGTTAAACATAACACAAAAAGAAAAGCAACACTCCTTCCTATCGTTACAGATGCATTGCTGTGTTTATTCCTAAAAGTAACAAAGCCCAGTCACAGAAGAAGCAGTTGGAGAGACAAGGCTGGAGGTCAACAGAGTGGTTGGGGTAGGGATCACATAGAGGTGGTCATTAAATCAACGGGAGCTAATGAGATTTCCAAGTGAAGCAGAATGGAAGGGAAGAGAAGAGGGCCGTGGACAGAGGCCAGAGGGAGCTCTACGGTTGGAGACGCGATCTGGAGCAGGATCCAGCAAAGGAGACAGAGAGGGAGGAGGCCCAGGAGAGAATAGTGTCCCAAAAACCTTGAGAGAAGAGAGGATCGAGGAGGAGAGAGGGTGTTCTGAAAGTGTCAAAGGCTGAAAAATAGTTATTTACTTATTTAAAAATAGCAAGAACAACCCAGTTCCATTACAAGTCAACATTTTTATGAAAAAAAAACACACACACACAAAAAAAAACAAAACTATTTTCCAAACCAAAAAAAAAAAAAAAAATAGTGAGAAGAGCGGTATGGTTTTACATATTTCTGCAAATCTCTTTAACGTCTGATTTAATAGGTGGTCTCTCCTGTCTGCGGCTGCATTCAGTACGTTGTGATAAACTGTTTTAGCTGAAGTGTATGAAGAAAAGCTGGTTTCACAGACAGGGAGCTAGAAAACGGAGGAGTATTATATTAGACAAATACTGCTGTGAAAATAGTTTTGACCTGAACAACACAAGGTCTTGGAGACCCTCAGGGATCCCCCAGGCAAACTCTGAGACTTGCTGATCTCCAGATTCCTCCAGGCTAGGAGCCAGGAAGCAGGCCTGGAGGAAGGTCAGCAGAAACCAAGATACAGGCCCTTTCGGCTTATTCCTACCCCCTTCAAAGCTTGGCCACAGGGAGGTCTATTGTTCAAGTTCTCAAATTGCAGGGTGGGAACAATAAGGGTTTTACCAGGTAAACCCAGCAGGCTCACCTGGCACATTGGCTACACACAGTTTTGCAACAAGGTCCTTGCATTTCCAACTCCTTGCCAGTGTGTCCCTAAAAAGGAAATGCTGTTTTAAAAAAAATGTTCTTAATTACAGTGTATTAGGCTAAGAGGCAGTAGTTCAGAGGCAGGAAGCCAAGCAACCAACTTCCTACTTCTTATCTGTCTCTCAGTCTGTAGAGAGAACAAAACGGAAAGGCAGCACCCGAAAAGAAAGGGGGAAAAGCCAGAATCCACAGGGCTGATTTCAAGGGCACCTGCTGGAACAGCTCCTTGGCTTTGGGCTAATCAGCTTTCACAGGAAACACCACCCAGCACCCCAGGAGGGACTGTCAAGTCCACATGGGTGAGACCCAAACTCTGGGAGCCTGGAAGATTCTGACTGGCAGTGAAGAAGGGGATGAGACAGGCAGGCTGGGGCCATGCTGGTGAGGGCTAATGAGGCCTGAGAGGCTCCTCCAGCAGGACGACGGGCTAGGCGCCCCAGCTTTCCATTCAAACGTCCTCTTGGCTTCAAGTGTTCCTACCCAGCTCACCAGGTCAGAATCTTCATATGGAGCATTAATAAACTGTCAAATATCCAGAACAGAGCCTCTGGGAGGGCAGGTCTCTGCTTCCTCAGCCTTCTGCCCAGAGCCAGGCCCAGGGTAGGGACTTACAGATGACGTCTGAATTGGACTGAATCCTCTGAATATCCTTCTACCTTGAGGATCCCACGAGGTCAGGTTTTATACACTGCCCCACATCTGCAGCTTTTGTCTGTGTCCTTTTAACCTCAGAAGAATGACAAAAAAACAGATAACTTTGCACTGTGTTCCTGATTTTATAATCGGGGCCTCAAGCAGAAGCTCTCAAGCCCTGACGCTAAAGAAAGCTCATGATGCTTTTCCTTCACACTGTCCCCTCGCCCATCTGAATCAAGAATTAATAACGGACATCTAAATAACGCGCAAAGCACTTTGCATCATTTTGTCAGGACTCACAGTGACCTTCTGAGGCAGCTGCCATCACAGGCAGCCAGATAGTATAGTGGACAAAGAGGTGACCCTTGAGTCACAAAGAACTGGGTTCAAATCCTGTGGTCAGTACTTACCAACTATTGTGTGACCCTGGCCAGCCACTTAACCTTTCTGCCTCCATTTCCTCATCTGTAACATGAGGATAATATCAGCAGTATCCACCTCCCAGAGTTGTCACTGGGATAAAACCAGCTGGCCCTCCTTTACAGACAAGGTTCAGAGAGGAGTGGCACAGGAAACACGTGAACCTCCATCTTCCTGTGCTTCACCTGTACATGCGCTTTCTTCACAGGCTGTCTTCTCCCTAAGGATGGAGGATCTTGGACCGTGGGGTCCCTTTTTCCTTTGTTTTTGTATTCCCAGACGTGGCACGGTCATCTAATAAATGCTGATTGATTCCTGACTCCATGCAGTGAGGTCGGCTCCAGGAAGCAAAGGGGAAAACCAGTTAGTCAGTCAGTAAACATTCTTTGAGAGCCTCCGTTGGGCAATAAATAAGCATTTGTCATGAAAGGGCTGACTGTGTGCTAGGTATGGTGCACAGATGCAGAGACAAGCTACACCCCAGAGTCGCAGGGAAGAATGCAGAGAGGGAAGGCACTGGAACTCAGAGGGGCTGGGAAGGGCCTCCAGCAGCTGGGACCTGAAGGAAGCCAGCAGCACACCCAGACACCCAGTGAATGAAAAGGCACCGATTTAGTCCCTCCGTTGGACCGAGAGCACCTGCTCTCAAGGGTCTTAGACTCTGACAGAGGGAAACAGAACAAAGAGGAACCTTCAGCTCCGAGTCCCAGGGATTCTGCAATGGGGCGATGACAGGTCCGAGGGTCCCGAGGACAATTAAGTAGGTTAGACGACAGTGCCTGGCGCCCAGAGGAACTGAAAAGCAAGGGCAGATGGGAAGAAAGAACAGAAATGATGACTCCCATCTCATCCGAGCCAAGTGTGAGCAATCCAGCAGCTAGAGGATTTGTCAAGAGATGAGTCAGCAGAACTGCTGCTCACACTAAAGGAGGAGGGCATTTCCCTCAATTGTGTTGTTCAGGCATGTCTGACTCTCTGTGACCCCGTTTGGGGTTTTCTCGGCAGAGATACTGGAGTGTTTGCCATTTACTTCTCCAGCCCATTTTATAGGTGAGGAAACTGAGACCAACAGGGTGAAGTGATTTGCCCAGGGTCACGCAGCTAGGAAGTGTCGGAGGCTGGATTTGAACTCAGGAAGGTGTGTTCCTGCCTCCGGGCCCCGCATTTTGTCTATTGGGTCACCTAGCTGCCTCTTACAGAGGTCCTATTATGGGCAAGGGGTCAGGAGCTGCAGGAGATAGGAGGAGGCCTAAAAGCAGGCGTAGACTTCCAGGGGCTGGATCACTACAATAGGGCTTTGCCCCCTCAAAGGTCACTCCTTGTGACTTTTCCTCTACCCAAGCACCTCCAAATCTCTATCCTCATGTCCAATTAGAAGTTCTGTAGACTCAGTACACAGCACTCACCATGTCCAGAACTGAACTCCTCTTTCCCAGAATCCTTCCCCTCCTTCCCCATTTCCCCATCACCTGCCCGAGTGCCCTGTCATTTGGGCTTCCTCCCTTTCTCATTTCCAATATCCTACCTGCCAGGTCTTAAAATGCTGGCTAAGCCCATCCCTTCTTCTCTAACAAGGCCTCTGCAGACCTCACCACCTAGCCTAGTGTGACAGCCCTCGGGCCGGTCTCCCTGACCAGCAATCACAGTGATTTAGGTTCCTAGAGGGAAGATCTGACCATGTCGACTGGTGGCCCTCCCCCACCACGCAATCAGCACCAGGGCTTCTCTATTACATCGAAGAGCAAACATAAAATGAATTAGGCATTTATAAAGGGCTTACTATGTGCAAAAGCCTGAGAATACAATGAGAAAAGTCAGACAAATCTCTGCTCTCCAGGAGCACCCACTTCAGTGAAGGAGATGACACATGTAGGAGGTTTCAGCAGCAAGTCAGATAGAAAAACCCCACGATCCTTAGGGTGCAGCAGCCAAGCAGGGGGGCTGGTCTCTTCTCTGACATCATTTCCACTAATCAAATCACCACAGCTCCTGATGGTGAGCAACGTGACAGGGCTGAGGACTCTGTTCTTGCCTGGGTCCCCGGTGGCTGTAGCTGTTTCCCTTGTAGAGGCAGGTCCAGCTGTGTCTCCCCAGGGGCCGCTGGTGCCATCCCAGACAGGGGGAAGCCTCCCTCAGGGGACTCAACTGTCTGCCCTGGGGGTGGCAATTGGTCGGCAGGTGTCAAAAGTGATTTTTGGAAAGTGCAGGTCTGACCATGCCACTATCCTATTTAATAAAGTCACCTCTGGGATCAAACGGGAAATTCTCTGCTTGGCTTCTGGCCCCTTCCCACTCTTCCCAGTCTTCCTCCACCTTCCTTCCTTCCTTCCTTCCAGTGACATTGGTCTCCTCACCATTCCTCACAGAAGACGTTCCATCTCTAGACTCTGGGCATGTGCCTACAATTCTCTCCATCCTCATCTTCATTTCTTGCTTTGCCAGGCTTCCTTCAAGCCCCACAGACATCATCTACACCTGGATGCCCCATCGTTATCAATGCAACAGTTCCAACAGGAAGCTCATCTCCCCCACCCCCCAACCCAGCCCTCTTCCACACTTCCCAGTGAGTGCTAAGGTGCCACCACTTTCCACTCACTCCTCCAGGCTCCTAACTGGTTCCTTCTTGAAGCTCCAGAGATCATCAATTGCTACATTTGATCAATGCTCCAGGTCCACACAGGAACGGCTCCAGCTCAGGCCCCATTACTTGTCAACGGGGCTATTTCCACTAATCCATGCGTTCACTCAATAAGCATTTATTAAAAGCCTTCTTAATTAAAGCCAGGCACTACAGTCCCTGCCTCAAGGAGCTCCTATTCTTTGGGCCACATTCCAAAGGAACACAAAGCAATAAGGGGGAGGGCTCCCATTCAATCCCCTTGACCCTCTCTACTACATCTAATTAGCTATTCATAACTGGGTATTCATTCCCCACCTCCAAGCTTTTGCACAGGCTGTCGTCCCCATACCTAAAGTTCACCGTCTTCATCACTTCTTAGAATTCTGGGCTTTCTTCAAGACTCAGCAAAAGTGTCTGAGCACCAGATCAAACTCTAAGCCCATTGTTGTATGGTCCATGAGCTAAGAATAGCTTTTATACTTTTAATAAAATGTGTGGATACCATTTTATATCATTTTTGTAATTTCAATAAGACTCAGAGCCCGAACTAATTAACCGGAAGGAAAGCCTGATCCTAACAGTCTCTCTGTTCTCTGAGTAAGCTCAGAGATGCCTCTTCTTATGTCAACACACTCAGAGCATTCCTTTCTCCGTCCATGGCCGTTAAGGGTGAAAACCTTGACCCCAGACACTATCTTGAATTATGTGACTTTTCCTTATCTTAATATTTTATGGGCACATGCTATGTTATGGAATGTTAATGGCAAATTAAACGCAGAGATCCTGGGTTGTAATTTCAAAGGACACTTTGTCAACTATCTGACTTATTGTATTTCCAATCTATTCCATTAAGGAAAATCCTCGTCTTGTATCATAATTAACATACATTGGGATCATAAAAGTGATGTAATGCAGGCTGCTGTGTTGGGACCAAAAAAATGTATTTAAGCCTCCTCATTTCTTTGTTCGGGGAGTCAGACTTATCTGGCTCCCATGCGTGCATGTATCTGCTAAGTTTAAAGGGAATGAATAAATAAATGTATAAGTAATATGAATTTTTCTATCACCTAGCCTGTTGTTTCCTTTAACCAAACTTTCAGGTTTAACAAATGTATCATATATATTTTATGGTATACGATATCATGCATACTGTTAAACCTGAAAATTTGGTTGAAGGAAACAACAGAGCTAGGTGATAGAAAAATCCATGTTGTTTATTATTTTCCCTTAAAGCATAGCGGAGCTAGCTTACTTGTACGTACAAGGAGTCAGAGCTTAAACTCTGGCTGCCTGAACAAAGCAATGAGAAAACTTATATACGTTATTTTAGCAGACCTAGCACGCCTGTATGACCTCATTTTCTATGACCCCCATGTATGTTTAACCATGATACAAGAAGAGGATTTTCCTTAATGGAATAGAGTTGTAAAGGACGTTGACAAAAGTCAGTTGACACTACAGCCCAGCGTCTCTGCGTCTCATTACATTCCATAACACAGTATATACCCGTAGAATATTAAGCAAGGTAATCTCTCTTGGGGTTAGGGTAACGTCCTTAATGATCCGGCCTTGTTGACAGAGGTAAGGGTATTGCCTGAGCAAACTTTTAGAGAGAACGAAGAAGCCCAGGTCCTGGATCTTCATCCAGTTACTCATTAAATCAGGCTCTGGGTCTGGTTGAGATTTAGAAATGATATAAAATAGTATAATATTTTCACATTATTTTGTGTATAATTTACAAAATATAAAAACCATTCTTAGCTTATGAGCCACATAAAAATAGACGGCAGGCCAGATCGGGCTCTCTGGTTATAGTTTGCAGACCTCATACAATAGGAAGTCTTTTGACCCAGGAATACCACTATTAGTATTTCCCAAGAGGATCAGGAAAATGGAAAAGAACCTCCATGTTCTAAAACATTTACAGCGGCTCTCTTCGTGGCGGCAAAGAACGGGAAGCTACGGGGATGCCCGTCAATCGGGGAATGGCTGAACAAGTTGTGGTTTATGTTCATGATGGAATATTACTCTGCTATAAGAAATGCTGAGCTCAACGATTCTAGAAAAGCATGGAGAGACCTTCATGAAATAATGAAAAGCGAAATGTTTTAAAAACAAGCCCAAGTGGCCCAGTCATTCTGATTAGTATAAACACCCAAATTAACCTCAGAGATCCTATGAAGGAAGATGCTGTTTGAATCCTGAAAGGAATATTGCTGTGGTAGAAGAAATGGTGAGCTGGCTGACTGAGAAAAAACAAGGAAAGACTTGCACTTACGAAGGAAGATGCTCTCTACCTTCAGAAAAAGAGATAATAGCAGGAAATAAGCACAGTCTCACATGTACATGCATGAGTGTATCTGTGCATATATGTGTATGTTTATAAATTCTATGTCTACATCCACGCTTAATTATAGCTTTCTTTTCAGGGAGGGAAGGAAAGTAAAAAGTGCAGAGCAGGGAACAAAAGAAAAGCAACACCAAGTAAAGAAAAGCTGGGCAGCTCTGAAAACAATGTGGAGTATTTATTATATAGGTTTCCTTGAAATGGAAATTTCCTGTTTTATACTGAACCCTCTCTTGTCATCTGCTGTGTACATGGCTGTAGTGTTTTTTTTCCTTTTCTCAATTTGTATTTAAGTGTAAAATAAAAAAAAAAATTAGCAGAAAACCCCCAACCTAACAAGAGGAAGCCTTTCCCGCTCCCCTACCTCCTGAAGTGAACTTTTATTAATCTGCTTAGATAATATTTTCCCCAGAGAATGGCCATAAGCTCCTTGAGAGGAGGGAGTTTGGTTTTTGTCCCTGCATAGCGCCTAGCCCCCAGATTCTCTTAACTGACCATGGAGCTCACTGATGCAGCCCCCCAGTGTGATCATCACCACGGCCCCCACCAATGGTAGCATCTGAAAGACCTCCTAGAGGTCCCACTTCTGTCTGGAATCACCTTCCATGATTTGGCAAGTGTATCTCCTTGTTTTATGCCTCTCTTAAAAGAAATAACCAGAGGGTCATCTAGTCAGGTTCTCTATTGCTGTACCTCTTAGAGAACCCTGGAAAATTTTAACATTTGCCCAGGAGAAATGCTGCTGAAGAAGACAACCTTCAATATGGCATTTTCCCCTCATTGTTTTTGGGAGATTCAATTAATAAATATTTTATTTTCATATCGTTTAACTTCCCAGTATACGCCTCTCCCTCCCCTACCTAGAGAGCTATCTTTATAGCGAATGTACTGGGGAACTGGTCAATGAGCTCAGTCCCTATGAGCACTGAGTACCACTGATGCAATTCCTCACGTGGAAGAATCTGAGGAACTTTCCAAAGAGCCACATACGGAAATGTGCTGGAGAGATCTAGAGCATCCTAAGACCTTCTGTAACTGGACCTGGTCTTCTAACTACATGGTTTACCTTTGTGGAGCCTTTTCTGGCTATGGCTGCCTGGCCAGAACTAGGAGGTGGGGAGGAAGACACTGACAACTCACTAATCAGCCTTCGCCTTCCCTCTTCCTGCCCGATGGCATTCCACTAGGGGATGAGAGAGAAGAAGGGAGAGAATACCAGTTTTGGGTTTTTGTCAGCAATTTTCTCCATTAGGTAAAAGAGACTGGGAGTTTCAGAAGGTCTGGGTGCCAGGTCCATGCTCAGCTTTGTAGCCAGTCATCCAGCATTGCAGCCCAAGGGAGCAAGGGACCTTTGGGACCCTGTCCTGACACAGCTGAGACAGCTGCAGCGGCTCCTACAACTCAACCGGTAGTGATGCTGTAACAGCCTGTGAAGCTGATGGCATCATCGCTACGTCAGAATTAGTATGCTAAATCTCAGCTCACCCTCTCCCCTGACGAAGTAGTACAGAGAAGAGGACACCCCCATGGCGCTCTGTGGAAATGTTTCTATATTTGCTGTTTCTTTAAAGTAAATGTCCTTTATAAAAGCTAATGGATGTAAACTGGCCAAATGGAACTGGGCATTAATCACTAGCAGCTAGCAGTGGGGGGGAACCACACCAGAATGGAAGATAAGCTGCTGGCTTTAGAGGAAGATACCAAAATCTCTCAAGGGTACCCCACCCACAACCCTGAGGGGAAGAGTGAGTGAGACCAGAGCACTTACTACACAAAGAATTTTTTTAAAAAAGTAGTTTGGCAAAGCTAACCAAGACATCAGTCTAGAATATATAGTTTTCCAAATTCATAGGTAATCCTCTATTACTGAAAGGAGGGTAGGAAAGTGTAGTCTCCCATCTCTTCTTCTAGTCTAGGCTGGGCCACAGCATTCATGTTCCATGTTTTGCTACTCTTTTCGTGTTTACGCTGCTGTGGTGATGGTGAATAAAATATTCTGTTTATTTCCAACAACACCAGTTCATACACATCTTCCCAAGCTTCTCTGAATCCTTCATGTTCCTTCTTCCTTAAGGTACAGTAATATTCCATTATATTAATGTACCACAATCTATTTAGCTATCATAGAATCCACCAAGAAGCACAGGAGGCTCTTGAAGTCTCTGTCCCTTCCCACCAATTGTATGATAATAAAGATACGGTTTGCTCTCAAATAGTCTTCGCAAAAAACTTGCCTTTGCCTTCTGTGTGAAGCACCCCTGGCTTTGTTCAGCATGACTTTTCACAGGCTCACAGATTCATACTTGGGAGAGCCTAAGCTTTTGGTCATCCTTCCTAATTTCAGATGCCTTGATAACCAATCCCTCAATGCCTTCAAGGGCATCCTCTGGATGTATTCTGTGGCTTGAGTTGACTACTACCATACTGAGTACACAGGGAGGGGGGGAGGGGGGCTATGGTGTTACAGGTCCACATGGGATAGATCCACTGTTACTAAAGCTGTTACTAAAGGAGAAAACAGAAATGCTGACAGATCTTTTTCACTTTTCTTCTGTCAAAGAAAAGCTTTTAGCTTCACCCTTGGACACTCTCTGACTTAAGTGGGTCTCATGCCAAGATATCTGTGAATTTGTTTTTAAAATGAGTTTATATTCAAAACCAGCAATTCCTGTTTAGTGGTCCTCTATGATGGTCCAAGACATTTATGCTAAAAATTCTTTAATGATCCTTTAAATGGCAAATAAATACTTGATTATGTTACAAGTATATTTTTCAGCAAGCATGGTCACGTCTGATGTATTATAGTTTGTTCCTGCAGTGATTCAAGCCTATCAAAATGATTTAATACAATGACTGTATTTCTGAAGTGATCACATCAAATTCTAATCATTTCTAAGTGCC
The DNA here is from genome assembly GCF_011100635.1 of Trichosurus vulpecula. Classification (NCBI taxonomy): domain Eukaryota; kingdom Metazoa; phylum Chordata; class Mammalia; order Diprotodontia; family Phalangeridae; genus Trichosurus; species Trichosurus vulpecula. The sequence continues at coordinate 276,062,716 of NC_050578.1, read as the reverse complement.
ACTAATAAAATCCAATCCAATTCAAACTTTTAATCTAAGCTTTTTTACAATTTCTCAGCTTGTCATCAAACTGTTTCCAAACCACAAGAGCCTGACATTCAAGCACAGATCAATTCCAAAGAATGATAAGGTGCATGCACAAATTTTAATTTGGGTTCTGCGAACTTCACCAGATACCTCATCAGCTACGTAATCATGTGATCAAGACGTTGTCAATGCTTATGCTCTTGCATCACAAATATCAGGCTGTTTGAAGATCACTGGTCATGAGTATCATACACCATGTTGAAACCAACAGAGACCATTACAAATGCACTGCAGAAATAAGTCTTACACTGCCTCTCCTTGAACTATTATTTATATTATTAAGGGTGTTTCTGATTTAAACTTATCCCCTACTTATGTTATGTTCTATTTGGAGAATCTTCAAATGATCTGGACGCTGGTCAGTAGAGTTTCTGTGACAGTATAGCCACTGTGCCATTGGCAGAAAAGTCACATCTGACAAGGGTCTTCCTTTACAAGGCTACTGTTAAGAAACAAAACAACATATGCAACTGTACTTTAAGAACATTTATCACTTAATACAATTCTTGTCATTAGCCAGTAAAAAAGCGAGTATCTTATATATTTACTCATTTTTGCCAATTGCTTAGGTAGCAAAAAATATCTCAGCAAAACTTATAGAATTTTCCTACCATTTTGTACCACATATTTGTGTGAGTATGCATTTTTACTTCATTATTATTTTAAATCAAAACACAGAAATAAACCAGATGCAAATTAGAGATTGTGTCTGTGTGATATTGGGCCAAATATGGCAAAACTTTGTTCAAATAAAAAAAATCCAACGCAAAAATTAAGTTTATAGATTCTTATTTTATTATACTAAATATCTCCCACATTGTAACATATTTTACTTAAAATGTGATTTACACTCAAAAAATTTGTGAAGTAAATTTAAGATTATTTCCTTCAATTTCTTACAGAATGTCCCATATATAGCATTTGTAATTATTTCATAATGAAAGTTTTGTAATTTTATATTTTGTTTTCATAATCATGGGTAGAATACAATTTTATATTTTATAAATATAATTATATAATGTAAATTTTAACGGTAGCTTTTTTGGACAAAAATTATCATTATAGGAATTTTAAATCCTTAATGAATAAATCTAAAAGATTATTGAGTAATATATTAAATTACCCTGGGAGTACACAACATTTTTTTGTTTGTTTTAAGGAGTTTGCACACAAAAACTATTGGGAACTATTTTTCTAAACTACTGTTGCCCATGGCTGCCACATCTCTCCTGAGGTAATTTAGAGGCTTTTTTGGCCTCTTCATGGTAGTGATTGAGTTCATCTAATTTATCTGCTTCCATAATCCTGGTTTATATTGTCATTCATTTCCCATTTTCTGCAGGTTGGATCCACGCCCAGCTTATTAACTTTGTATCAGTGAGCCTATCTGTTAACAGTCTTTGCCAATGGGTTTGATGTGACACCCCCCCCCCAGCTGTTTTAATTCCAATTATTTTATTGGTCATCATTTGGAAACATTTTCACATCAAAGTTAGTTTGCACTTATTCTTTTAAGAACTGCTTCTGTCCTCGGAGCCTTCAGTTATTAGGAAGTGGTTCTCATGTCCTTAAGGTTCCCATGTCAGCTTGTCATCTGACAACATTGGTGCAGTCTTCTCTGTACTGAACGGCTTTTCTTATTCTAGCAGCACTGATTTGATCCACTGACCTCTCTCCCTTTCTGTCTCCTTTGCTGGATCCACCTCCAGATCACACCCTCTAACCACAGGGGTCCCACAGGGTTTTGTCCCCAGCCCTGTTTTCTTTGTCCTCTAGACTGCTTCACTTGGGGATCTCATTTAATGACCATCTCTACACTGATGATTCTCAAATCTACCTCTCCTGCCCCAACCTCTGCTGACCTCCAACCTTTCAGACATCTCATCCTAGATGGGCGTCCAGTAGACATCTGAAGCTCAATGTGTCTAAACCAGAACTCATTATCCTTCCCTCTGAGCCCTCCCTTTCCGTCATCTTCCTACTGTAAAGGGCAACATTCACCCCCCCCCCCCCCCGCAACCTTTCAGGCTCACAATCTAGCATCATCCATGATTCCTCACTATTACCCCCTCCCCCATCCAATCTGTTGCCAAGGCCTGTTAATTTTACCTTCCCAGCATCTCTTGAACATGCCCCCCTTTTTCTTCGGACACTGCTCCCACCCTGATGCTGGCCCTCATCATCTCATGAGCTGCTAGGGGCTTTGCCTCCCTTGAGTCTCTCCCCACTCCAGTCCAACGTGATTTTCCCGTACCGCAGGTCCGTCATCCCATACTCGATAAACTCCAGGGGCTTCCTACTGCCTGGCACTCAAAGCCCTACCTGACCTAGCCTACCTCTGCAGACACCCCCTCCCCAACACATTCTCTTCTATTCAGTGACACTGGCTTCCTGGCTGTTCCACAGACAAGACCCTCCATCTCTTGGCTCTGGTTATTCTCTCTGGCTGTGTGCCATGCCTGGAACGTTCTCCCTCTCCCACTCTGACTACTGACCTCTCTGGCTTCCTTTCAATCCCAACTATAATACCCCCAATTAAAATTAATCTACAGGAAGCTTCCTCCAGCTCCTCTTAAGAGTGCCTTTCCTTTGTTAATCCTGTATAGAACTTGTTTTGTATCTACTTGTCTTCATGTTAGATTGTAAGCTCCTCGAAGGCAGGAACTGTCTTCTGCCACTTTTTGTACACCCCTCCCCCTTAGCACAGTGCCCTGCACACAGTAGGACCTTAAAAGAAAAGAAACAAGAGAGATAAAAGAGGAAGAAGGATGCCCACATTAGGAAATCCAACAACCACAGGAAGAAACAGAAGTAACTTTATTAATGGAGCATCCTACAGACCACCAGGACAGAAAGAGGAAGCAGAGGAGGGGGTTGGGAAACAGAGTGTGGGCCTGGCCCCAAGGGACAGAGCACTCCCAGAATCCAAATACCTGCAGAAGCTCCCTGTGGGTCAAAAGCAGAGTGCTAACAATCTCTTGATTTGCCTCAGAAGTTCATGCTTGGGAAGACAGAGGAAGTGAGGTCATTCTATTCTGAATCTCATTCTCACTAACAGAGAGGAGCTTGACTGCAGAGACAAACATGAGGAGAAGCCCAGGAGGCTGGCTCCTCAGCCTGGCCAAACCCAGATGAAAAAACAGACTTGGATTCTAATCACTGGTTGTGCAGCTAGGTCACTTCCCTTCAACAGCCTGGTCAAAACGATCTTTAATATTCTATTTCAAAAACGTGAAAAATATCCCTAGGAGCAGCTAAGTCCAGAAGGCAATGCTGCAGTGTTTCTGGTGAAATGAGGTGAGCAGGCATGTGGCCCAGGATTCTCCCCGACCCCCTCCCGAAGGGATACAATGCAGCTTGGGCCAATTGCAGGGGTCAGGAGAGTTAGCCAGAACTCCGAAGAGGGACCTTACATTTAAACAGCCCCAGTCTAGGGATCGGCAAAAAGAAAACACCTCCGGTGGTGAAGAGTCTGAATGCATAGCCCCAGCGGAAGAGCGCCACCCCCACCAGGAAATCTGCATCTTCAAAAACTTTCCTAAGCACCCAAGGCCTGATTCCACAACACACAGGCCCAGCCCAGCCTCCTCCCACCAGAGGCTGCAATGAGGCAACTACAGCGAAGATGAGAAAGAAAAAAAAGACAGAGAAAGCCACATTCGCTTCCTGTTTGTGTGTGCGGTGGGAACTCTATTTACATAAGAACCCAAGTAAGCAGAATTCTGAGGCTACCCCAGGGACGGGGCTCACACAAACAGCTTTGCAAACACGGGGAGCAGAGGAAAAAGGGCCTAAAGAGTAACTGTCCCCTAACTATACAAGCAGAGAACAGCAACGGGGGTGAAGGGGGAAGAGGGAAAGAGCTCAAACCCAAAATGGGGAGGAGGAGAGGGAGAGAGATGGAGAGGCAAAGGCATGGGGGGGGGGGCCTCCTCAGGGAGGCTCATCTCAGGGCACGGGGAGGGTTCCCATACTGAAGACCTGCAGCCCCAGAATATCAACTACATCATCCCTGTCCTAGGGCCAGGCTGGGGAAAGTCGTGAAAACAATTACCAGCCAAGAAGATACAGAGGATGCCTCGAAGAAACGGTTTCAACCTCAGTATTTCTCTGGCGAGTCTGTAGATGCAGGCCATCTGGGGGTGAAAAGACTGAAGAAGAGGTAGGGAGAGGAGCTACTATGGAATTTTAAGAATGACTTCCAAGGGGCCACGCCACTGTACTCCCTGGAGTCTGATCAGAGAAGACCTGAATAGTCAAGGAGCTTCGTGTGGAGCCAGGGGATCACTGCCATTGTCATGTGCTCAAGCCCAGTCAGACAAAGTGGCCAGGGGTCAGCTTGGTCAGATGCAGCCAGGTTTATTCTAAGGTGACCTGGTCCTCCAGAAGCACATAGTAATCTCAGGAGTGATAACCACAGAATGAATGGTGACCCTGAAGTAGCTAGAATTTCACACACAAAAAGGAGCCTTAGGAATTAAAATTTCATCAGCAGAGTATTACTGCTGGCTGACAACGTCCCAATCATTTATTAATGGAAAACAGCGGGCTCTGACGAGCAAGGCTTTTGACGAACTCCAAGAATCAGCGTCCAGAAGGGCAGGAGATAAGGGAGCTGCACTAGATAAGGCAGGCCTGGCAAGACATGGGGACTCTGGGGCACGCCAGGCTGGGGAGAGGACAGTTTCTCCTGGGCTCAGAAGACAGCAAAGAGGACCCAAAAGGCTGGGGCTTGGAGGAGGATCTTTGCCCCGCCCCTCCCCCCCTCACCATTCCAACCCTAGCGGTAGTATCATCAAGTAAGTTTAGGTGGGGCCTAGAGGTCCCAGGATCCAACACAACTGCATGAGTCCCAGTGATTCGGAATGGTAGAAAAACTTGAAAAACACTGGCCCAGAAAACTAGTTAACGTATTCAAACAAAAATAATTTCATTATATCCCTGGGTTTTAAGACAGGTAGTTTTGAGGCATCCAGAGGTGTCCAGAGATGAAAAGAGGGAGGATTCTCAGACTGGGTGATGCGAGAGAAAGAAAACCTAGGACTCTGTTCACTAGGAAACACAGCTTTGCCATTTGCTACTCCACCAAAGTGCAGTAGCAAGAGTTCATCTCAGATGAGGGAAGGGCAGATTGTTTTCAGTGACACAAGCCTGGCTGTTGGCTCATAAAGGAGAAAGGACCGAAGTGTCCTCAAGACGAAGGTACTTTGGTCCGAATGCTCACTTTAGGCAATCTCCACTGCAGACTAGGCCAGACTTATAAGGAGGGGCAGAAAAAACGCTGGCAGGCCCATCCTCCTTTTCACATCCTCCACAATCCCAATCCTACTCCCATCTCCCCTCTCCCCCTCCACCTGGCAGGATGCCTGGTTTCCTTCTAAGCAGGGCTCTGGGAGCCCTTCTCTCATCCACCCAATTGAACTTGTCTATACTTTGTATTTATTTTGTTGCCGTCATTCAGTTGTGAACAACTCTTGATGACCCCATTTGAGGTTTTCTTGGTGGAGATCTCAGAGGGGTTTGCCATTTCTTCTCTAGCTCATTTTACAGATGAGGAAACTGAGGCAAACAGGATAAAGTGACTTGCCCAGTGTCACACAGCTAGGAAGTGTTTGAGGCTGGGTCTGAGTTGTGTCTCCCAGGAGAACATAAGCTCCTTGAGGGCAAGGTCTGTTTTATTTTATTTTTATCTTTCTATTCCTAACACCAAGCAGAGAGCTTGACCCAGAGCTGGAGCTTAACATTTTGTGGCTGAACTGAAGTATGTGGCCAACAGCAGGAAAAAGGTGAAGCTCTCTCAAATTCAAATCATTATCTTTCACAACCTGGAGGGTCAGAAAAAACTCTCCTTGTGGACACCTGGGCCAAGGGCACCAGGAGATCTTATCCCATGATGGGCATCCATCCCCTTGTTCCCCCAAAGAACTCTAAGACACACAAAAGAGCAAGGAGAGACTGTCCAGGGGAAAGGAGACTGACTGCCCAAGGCTGCCAGAAGGCTAATGAACAGGCTAACTGGAGACCTCTAACAAAATGGGAGAGGGTCTGAAGCCAGAAAGTATGTGTGCTCAAGTGCCACAAAGGAAGGGGTCTCTCCCACACAGCCGCAGCCTGCCATGGCGACCATCTGCCTATTGTAAAATGGAGATGCCAACTTCCTAAGAGCCAGGCCCCATCAGTAAAGGACAGAATCCATCCCACTGCCATCCCCAAACACATCTGTTAGCATTTGCACCAGTCCTGAAAAAAGCAGGGAATTCACAGACACACAGACACCCCACCCCCACCCCCACCTTGGAAATTCACCAATTCAATCTGATAAATATTTGTTAAGTAAGTACACAGTGCTGTTAGTGGTGTATAGCTAAGTCACAGTGCCTACTCTTAAGAAGTTAATTTTTAATAGGGAAAAAGTCCCAGAAAAATAACTAAGGAGAGTTGATTAAGCACAAAGGTGTGGTCTACGCATAGGGAAAAAAGAACCAGAAGTGCGTAGAAGGAGAGGAAATGCCAGACAAGCTACTAAGAGGAGATGGCTGGTCAGAGAGGGTGCCTCAAGTGGGCTCCGGGTTTCTAGGGAGGGGTAAAGAGCTCACGGCTCCTGGAAAGCAGGGGTAATTAATTATGATTGCTCCACGACTGATTTCAAGGCTACTAGTCATTAAAAACATAAGCTGACAGCATCGCCTCGGTTATCTGTGTGAAGCTGGCTCAAGAGTTGCTGTAAGTCATGTGTCAGTCCCAGTCTTTACGCTTTATTCATTTTATGCTGGCCTTTGGAAGGAAATGTTTCCAAACTACAAATCTGCTCAACAAAACAAGAAAGGAACGAAAATCTTCCTTTACTGGCCAAATGTAGTTAATTGTTATTTAGAAATAAGGTGAGTCTGATTTGAGGAAGAGATTTAAGAGTTCCAATCAGTTTTCTTGAACTCAAAATGTTAACGGTTTAAAAATTCCTCAGAAAAGGTACTATCTCACACCTATCAGATTGGCTATTGGGACAGAAAAGGAAAATGACAAATGCTGGAGGGGATGTGGGAAAACTGAGACATTAATGCATTGTTGGTGGAATTGTGAACAGATTTGGAACTACGCCCAAAGGGCGATAAAACCATGCAATACCACTACTAAGTCTGATTCTCAAAAGAGATTTTTTAAAAAGGACCTATATGTACAAAAAAATTTATAGCAGCTCTTTTCTGGTAGCAAAGAATTGGAAATTGAGGGGATGCCCATCAATTGGGGAACGGCTGAACAAGTTGTGGCATATGAACGTGATGGAATACTATTGTGCTACAAGAAATGGTGGGGCAGCTAGGTGGCACAGTGAGTAGAGCACCGGCCCTGGAGTCAGGAGGACCTGAGTTCAAATACGGCCTCAGACACGTGACACATGCACTAGCTGTGTGACCTTGGGCAAGTCACTTAACCCCAACTGCCCTGCCAAAAAGCAAAAAAGAGAGAGAGAGAGAGAAATGATGAGCAGAGGATTTCAGAAAAACCTGGAAAGCCTTATATGAACTGATGCTGATTGAAGCGAGCAGAACCAGGGGTACACTGTACACAGTAACAGCCACATTGTTCGAGGATCAACTTTGATAGACAGTTCTTTTCAGCGATGCAAGAATCTAAGACAATCCCCAAAGACTTGTGTGATGGAAAATGCTATCCAGAGAAAGAACTTTGGAGCCTGAAAGCAGATCGAAGCCTACGATTTTGTTCTTGTTTTTTCTTTCTCATGATTTTCCCCTTTTGTTCTTTCTGATTCTTCTTTCACAACATGACTAATGTGGAAATATGTTTAATATGACTGGACATGTATAGCCTGTATCAGACTGCATGCTGTCTTGGGGAGGAGGGAGGAAAAAATGCGGAACTCAAAATCTTATAAAAGTGAACGCTGAAAATAAATAAATAATATATGTGTATATACCAAAAAGAAAGGATGAGCAGAATGCTCTCAGAAAAACCTGGAAAGACTTTCATGAACTGATGCAAACTGAAATGAGCAGAACCAGAACACTGTACACAGTGATGGCAATATTATAAGATGATCATGCAAATGACTTAGCTATTCTCAGCAAAACAATGATCCAAGACAACGCTGAAGGACTTACAATGAAAAATGCTGTTCACTCCCAGAGAAAGAAGTGATGGAGTCTGAATACAGATCAAGACATACTTTTAAAATTTTCTTTTTCTTGGGTTTGCCTTTTGTTTTTTTGGCCTATGTTTTCTTTCTTTCTTTTCTTAATATGGAAATATGTTTTGCATGACTAGATGTGTATTTCCTATATTAAATTGCTTGCCTTCTCAGTGGCGGGGAGGGAGAAATCTGGAACTCAAATTTTTAAAAACAAATGTTAAAAATACTGCTTTTACATGTAATTGAGGAAAAATAAAATAATAAATAATTTTCCTCAAAAGACCATAAAAAAAATTCCTCAGAAAAGCCCATCATTCCCACTGCACAATAGGCAGATTTTTTTAAAAACACAGCTCAGGACCAGGTACCATGACAATACCCTTCTACTGTGCACAGTGCAGTGCTACAAATATTAGCTTGCCATACCTACCTCCCACAGGGAAGGGAACTGTTACGGAGTCCATTCTTCCACCACACCCTCCCTCGGCTCTATCCTGATTAGAGCAGTTCTACCAATCCTCCCAGCTGGACATGGCAACATTCAGGTCCCAGCCATCTTCCCCTCAAAAACTAAACAAAAGACCCAGCTGTTCTCATCAACTTGCCGGTGGCTCAATGGCGCCTAGCTCGTCTCCCCAGCTCACCCATTAGTCACTGAGTTTGGCCATTTCATTCACAGCTCACGGGCTTGCATTGGGATCTCTGGCCCTGGTCTCCCCAGCTGAAGGTCTCTCTCCTCCAGGACTGCTCTTGTCCTCTCGGTCTCCCCCTTTTCTGCCCAGGGAGCCTATAGCTGAGCACTGAGTTATATGTTTGGATATCACTGCACATGATGTGCTTTTACAGCGTCTGGCACATGGCACACACTTACATGCTTGTTGCTGACTGGTGCATAATCTGCGCCCCACCAAGCTCCTTGAGGAGAAGGCCCAAAACGCTTTCTGATTTACTGGCATCTGTAACTCTGCCTCTATCTGCTCACGAATTTGAATTTTCTTCTTCATCTCTATAACCAACTTCCTAAGAATGCCAGGCAGATACAGGAGCTAGTTCTGAATTACTCCAAGCACTGTCCTGAGACAAAGATATTAAAGAAATAAATGGAGTCACTTGTGATGGGCCTTTCCACACACAACACACTCTCCTCTCCCACTGACTCACATGAAGGAAGAGAGTGAGTTTAGACACAAAAAGGGAGATGGCCAAATCACTCTCAGTTGAGTGTACGTGGGCCTCTGCAGGCTTCCAGGGACAAAGGAGGGAGTCAGCCGTGCAGCTGACAGCGCTCCGTCCCCAAAGGCAGCTTTGAAGCTTCCCATCCCGATCTCTCTTATAAACATCACAAATATTCCATCGAGTCAACTCAAAGCTACACAGAACCTAAAATGCCAACACCATCCTTTTTTTAACAAAGGAAATATCAACTGGAAGAACAGAAGACTATCTTCCATTTATTTAGAAAGTAAAATCATCGAGAAAGATTCTATCGATTAAACAGATCATAGGCACGACACTCAAATGAAAGCTCAATTTTCCAGGGTGTCAAACTTGGCATTAGAAATAGCTAACATTAATTAAAACCACACAGCCTTTGGGACCTGAGGGCCATCTACGGGAAGTGGCCAATGAACAACAGTTAGGTCTCCCGGCTCCCCAGGTTGGCACTTCTACCCCTGCACTGGGCTGGCTCCAGGCTCCAGAGGCCCCACTGTCCATGCCAGGCGCACAGTCAACACACCTTGTTATGGATCTTCAGGACTGGGGCACCACACTGATGTACAGAAGACCCAAGGGAGTCAGCACCTGCTCCCTCGAAGCTGCCTGCCTGCCTGCCTGAGCCCAAAGGGCTCCGAAAGCTGCCAAAGCCCTCTGTGGGCTTCCTCCAGTTCAAGGACAAGACAGCTGTACGTCAGCTCTCCTAGAGGTCTCTACACCTTTGTTTGAACTGAGGCCCACAAAACTGCTTTGAGAATTCTCTCCTTACCCCATGTGGAATTCTGGGAGGTAAGAAGAGAATGGGAAAACCAGGGTCAAGTGCTTTGCTGCTCAGCATTTGGAAAGCCAATAACGAAAGGGGGGAAGGGGATGAGCATCCATGGAGAGATGGCTCCCAGAGTCTGCACTGACTGAGAAGGGCCTGGCACCGGGGAGCAAAGTGCTTAGAAGGGGGCAGGCCCAAGGCCCAGACGAGGGGGCTCTGAAGAGCTCAGTATTCTAGGACATGAAGTTTCTGTAGGGAAGGAAGCTGAGAGGGCCAGGCCCTCAGGAAGAGGCAGGTGGTGCTTATTGTAACAGTCAAGGCTAGGGGTCACAGCTCTAGACCCTGAAGAGACATTTCAAGGCATCTAGTCCCTCATCTTACAAACAAAGAAATGGAGGCCCAGGGAGGGGGAGGGATTTGCCCATGGTCGCATGTGGAAAAAGCCGTAGAAATGGGATTTGAACAGAGAACCCCCCCCCGCCCCTCCCCGATCACAGAACTGAGCCTTTTCTAGAGCGAGGCAGGTACCAGTGAGGCCACCAAGGACAGGAGTCTGTATAAAGCCCCAATGCTCCATTCTACCCATAAAATACAATTGGGCGGTCAACGATATGGGCAAAATCTCATGCTTTTTCTTTCCAATTCAAAAATCGCCCTCCATCCCTGGTCAGCCAAATCAGATCCCTGTGCCGCAGAACCTGGCTGTTTCAGGCCCCAGAGCCTGCGCAGCCCAAAGGCAGCATCCTCCTCTGCATCAGGAAAACTCGAGCAGAAGACAGGTGCAGGTCGAGGCTTGAGCAAGGGTCTCATGCTAGCCAATGGCAGGCCTAGGGCAGAAGGAAGGGGGAGTCTCAAGGTGCCCAATGGCAGGCCAAGGGCAGCGGGGAGGGTGTCCTTAGAGGGCAGCTGGGGCAGTCCCCAGAGTCAGCCAATCAATAGTATTCCGCTTTCCATCAGGAGCTCAGCTTGGCTCAGAGCTGATCAATTGCCTGACATCTCAACAAGCAGCTGGACTCAGCCCCTTCTCCGCTCACCCTTGGGGGCCTCTCCCCTCAAACTCTGCCCAACGCCTCCAGCTGCCTCCACCTTCCACTGCAGCTGTTTGGCCCCCTCCCCTACCCCACCCTTTTCAGCATCCTTTTGCGTGCTGTCTTTCTTCCACAGGGGCCGCTAGGTGAAGCAGCGGATAGAGTGCCCGGCCTGACGTCAGGAGATTCCTCTTCCTAAATTCAAATCCAGCCTATGACCCTGGGCAAGTCACTTCACCCTGCTTGCCGCAATCTCCTCATCTCTAAAATGAGCTGGAGAAAGAAATGGCAAACCCCTCCAGTGTCTCTGCCAAGAAAACCCCCAAACGGAGTCACAAAGAGCTGTAAGTTACTGAAAAACAACTTGACGATGACGATGACAAATGGGAGCAGGCCCAGAGGATGACGAGCCTGACTCGGTCCCAGGGCTCCCCAGAAACCAATACCCAAGTCAGGCACACATGGCAAACACAGGGCAGTCCTGAATGCCACAACAAGCTGTTCCAACAGACCCATTATAGCTCGGAGTGTAAAGCAACCAATTGAGAGCTGTAACACAATTAATTCTCAAGCTCCCTCTGAACTCCCTGGGGTAACTGATCTCCAACTGCCAAGAGCAAGTCTGAGAATATTCTCTCTCTGAAAAAATCGGTCACAGATTCATGGGTTGTTAGAGAAACCATCCAATCCAACCTTCTAAGAAGGAAAGAAACTGAGACACCCTGCCCAAGATGTCACCCACAGATAGCAAGTTCTCAAGCTCGTTTTACTAAGAAATGCTAGTAATGACTCTCAAATATTCCACCAATGCCGTGATCTAAGCGACTGGAATGTTGCTGACAGTGACACTTGTCCACGCCCCCCCCCCACAAGGGAGGTTCCCTCCCTCCAAGTATGCCATCCCATCTCGGGCAGGAGCAGCCTTCTACCCCTACAATCCAGAACACGGTGCCTCCCTCCTCCTCCTCCTCTTCCACAGCCCATCAGCACACAATGGTGAGATCCCCTCCAACGCCATGGCCTCCACGACACTCAATTCCATCATGGGCACAAGGACTCTACACCCAGAATCAAGAACTGGAAATTCTTCTCTCCAAACCTTGCCCTCTCACCTCACTGGGACCTCCACTGGCCTTGGGATGCACTTTCCTCCTTCACCAGTCTTCACCCTACTATTAGACAGTTTGACCTTAGACTCTCCTCTACTTTCCAAACCCTTCACCACCCCCTTGTCACGTCCCCACTTGGGATGTGTCGGGCTCTGACCCTGGCCTCTGCCTCCTTCCCTCCGCCTCCTTCCCTCCTACCTTAGTGGAGGAGGTCCCACGCTATCCTGACTGAGTCTACAAATCCAGGTTAACATCTCAATTGGGCCTTCCAGGATTCTCTTCCCAAGCTGCCTCCATCCCGTTCCCAACTCAGCTGTTCCAAGGCCTCTCTCTTCTTCTCCACCCCCAGCTCCTCAGCTGACCCCCTCTCCTCATACTTTCCTGAGAAAACAAAGGCCAAGCATTGGCATTTGCAGCCCATACACACCCTTCTCCTTCTCTCCTTCCAACCTTTGATGCCCTCTTGTGCCCTCCTCTCTTCTCAAGCCACCTCCCTCCCTCTAACCCTCAACCTCCTCCTACCCACTGACTCCTTCCCTGTCCCCAACAAACTCGTCCAGGGATCCCAAGATACTCTTCAACAGCCAAAGTCCTAGGAAAGCACCAACCACGACTGCCACTCCTCTCAGTCACTTGTGAGCCCTCTGCAACCTGGCTTCTGACCCTCTCACCCCTAAATGCTAATTAGCACCTTCCTCTTGGTTATCTCTAATTTATCCTGTCTGCATGTGGTCTCCCCCATTATTAGACTGTGAGTGCCAGGACAGCAGGGACCATTCTGGGTCTTGTCCTTGCATGCCCAGCAATGAGCACAGTGCCGGGCACACAGCAGGTGCCTATTAAGTGCTTGTGGCCTTGTTAGCTGAAGCGGCTCTCTCTAGAATGAGCAATGATCTCTTAAGCTGCCTTTGCTCATTTCTCATTCTTCCCAACCACCCTCTTCTCCAGTCTCTCTTTTTTGAGGTGTAGTGGAACTTCTCTGGGTTCCCCTCCTACCTACTGGGCCCCTTCTCAGTCTCCTCTGCGGGATCCTCACCTGTGGCTCTCCCTGAGCTGGGTGTAGCCCTCAGGGGCCGGCTCTGCACAGATGACCCCCAGATCCAGCTCCCCAGCCCCAGCTCCTCCTCTCTAACTGCCTACTGGGCACTGGGAATGAGGTGGACCATAGGCTTTCATAGGCGGCCTGCCCCCCAACCCACCTTTATTCCAAAGTCCCCTATTTCCATGTAGGCCACTGCCCTTCTTTCAGCCATCCACCTCCACAACCTAGAATCTTCCTCAACTTCTCCCTCGACCTAACCTCCCACACTGAAGCAGCCGCCAAATGCTGGCAAGTGGATCTCCCCTACATTGGTTCCCATCCCCCACACGTCTACAGGACTAGTTCAGGCCCTCATGGTCCCTGACTGGACTGGACAACTGCAACAGAAAACTACTCTCATTCACCTGCTCAGAGAGCTCCAGCGGCTGCCTGAAGTCTCTGGTGAAAGCTCGGTGGCTGCCTCAGAGCTGCCCAAGGAGAGGGCTGTAGGGGCCGCAGGCTGCAGGGGCCTCAGACTGCAGAGGCAGTAAGCATTCACTAAGCCCTCCCCCAGGCCAGGCACCAGCACCATCCCTGCCCCCAAGAGGTTCCAACTCTAACGGTGCCTAGGGACAAAAGGAGCCACTGAATGTCCACAGAGGAGGGCTCTGGGCCTTTTCAGCAGTCCAAGACACCACCTGTGCCCCGTCACACCTGCAAGCCCTCGCGGACAGGGACCAGGGGGCTTTCCAACTTTATTTCCACAGGGCCTGACACATGCAGACACTCAATAAACATCTGATTTAATTAACTGACCTTAACTCAAACTGAGAAGCCATACAACAAACGGTTATTTTCCACCCTGCAGAGGGAACAGTCCCTGCCCTCAAGAAGCTGACATTCTACAGGAGAGTACAACAGGTACACCACTAATTATTTCCTCCCCAGGCAGTAGTGCGGACAAAGCGAGTTAAGGAAGGTAAGGAGCTCTGCAAACCTGAGAGCACTCCACAAACACTGGCAATCATTATAAAATGTACTTTCAAGAGAAGAGTTCCTTCGGTGTAGGAGGTGACCATGAGGGAAGCTGGGGAGTAAGAGGGCGGAGCAGAGGAGGAACAAGACGTCGTCGATCTTCCTGTAAACTGGTGCACACAAACGCCACCACCTCCCTGGGCTGGGCCCGTTGACTCAGAAGCTCCTCTTCATTTCAAGAGCCATTTGCTCACTTTCACTGGTGGCACACAAGGATGGGGAGGGGAGGACAAGCTAGCACAGGCTAGGGCTTCAGTCCACCGTTCAGAGGCTTTCTTATGGCCACCAAAGCAGATAACCCCAACTTCTTCAGTGGGCTTTGGCTGAAGACCTTTGGCAGATGCCTAACGATGACAGTTGGGCCAACGATCCGTAGTGCACATCAGGCCTGCCATGGCGAGGCCCAGCTGCCGCCACCACCATGTTCCAAAGGAGCACCAAAGGAGCCTTGTGCTAATTACAACTTTACTTAATACAAGAACCTGAAGCTCTTAATGGACACTTGGTTCCCCTTCGTGACATCCCCAAGAGGTATTTAACAGATGGGAAAAGGGACGCCGAAAAGGAAGCCTGCCCCACATCACACGGAAGGGCAGAATCCAGAACGCCACTGACTAGCCCATAACACTCCAAGATGTATTTCAAGAAACAACCAGCAGCTCTTCTTCTAAGATGGCACTTAGCACACCTACAGCTGACCTGTCCAGCAGTTGGCTAGCCTGCAGCCTAATGACGATGGGCTGTGAGGCCTGATGGAAAGAACAGAACCATTGCTGGAGATGGGCACACGATCAGAGGCTAGGCCCAGACTCTTCTGCTGCCAAGGGGAGAGAACGACACCCATACACCATTGTGTTCTCCTCCGAGCCTTGGAACGATGTTTGTGAATTGGGTTTTAAACTGACACCTTCATTACAGTAACTACAAGTCATCAAACATTCAGTAGTTCTGTCTGAGAAGGCAGGGAAGAGTGACCCAAGACAGACACCCAGTGGTTCAATGTTTATCACCCCCCAGCCCTCGGGCCCAAAGGCTGTCAGTTAGCTGGAACCTCACTCTATCTGGTCTGTGCTGTTCCCCAAAGGGGCTTTGTCAGTCCATGGGAGAACACTCCAGGTGAGAGGCACACTCCAGGGATTCTGCTGTAAAATCGGCCCTTCTTGGGACGAAAAGCCTACAGCTTTTCTTGGAGGAATCTGGCCAGCTGGGCCTGGGAGAGGGCCATCCAATCAAGGGGGCCCAAAACGGAGTTGGGCTGGACAGGCAGGGGCCTCCCCCATCTCTTCTGTCGGTGGGATCTGGCAGGGTCACGGCCCAGTCATGGCCTCCAAGAACAAAAATGCTGAGCAAGCTGAGTTTGGCCCAGAGAGGGCAGGACCTTCACCCGCGGATGTCTGGCAAAAGGAGAGAACCAGGCCAGGAAGATTCCTTTCATCAACAGTGTGGGCCTGACGCTAAGAAGGAAGAAACGGAGGCTATTGTATAGTGACAACAAAGGCCACATTCCGGCACTGAGATGGGTAAGGTATATGAGCCTGTGTGAGGGGCTGAGGGACCGAGACAAAGTTCCCGTGGAATTAGGGAGCAAGACATAAGAACACAAAGGCAAGGAGAAAGAAGGAAGACAGGATAAGCATTTATAAAGTTCCTACTAAGTGTCAGGCAACCCATTTGAGTTTCACAACAACCCTGTGAGGTAGGCAGGTGCTAGTATTATCTGAATTTTACAGTTGGGGAAGCTGAGGCAAACAGAGGTGAAGTGCCTTGCCCAGGGTCGAACAGCAAGTAAGTGTCTCAGGCTGGATTTGAACTCGGGTCTTCCTGACTCCAGGACTTGTGGCCCTGCAGGAGCTCAGAAAAGAAGAGCTCACTTTTGACAGATGTCATGGAAGGACTCCTGAACACTGGGAGAGAGGGAGATGGGGACTCTTAAGGGTGGCTAGGATTTTCCAGGCTGAGATGGTGGGGGAGGGCCCAAGGGCAAACCCTGAACAGCCCCTCAAGGACAAGGTGCACAAAAAAAGGCAGACAAGAAAATGGGCATGGGACGAGGAAAGCCTCGAATGCCAAGTGGAGCCGGCCCCAGACCCTACTCTGGATGATAAGACAACTGACTTGTGTCCTCCTCTGAACCCTGATGTCATCGGGGGCGGCTGGCATGCAGGAGAGAGGAGAACAGGGAGGGGCTCGAAGCAGAGAAACCAGTTAGGGGACTCAGCTAACAGTCCAGGCAGGCAGAAGAAGGATGGTCCTGGCAGCAAGGGGGAGGGCGAGCCAGGCCCAAGCGGGCAGAGCTGCCCACCTCCTGTTGTGAGACTCACACAGACCACCCTGCCCCCACCCTATTCCTTTGCAGGGGGGAAGGGGGACGCCCACGTGTATGGAATAATATTAGATGTTTTTCAAAACTTGGTTAGTTTATCTGAATGTTTTTCAATCCATTTTCTTCTTTGTTACAAGAGATGTCTCTGAGAGAGAGAGAGAGAGAGAGGGAGAGGGAGGGAGGGAGGGAGGTGATATAAAAACAAAATAAACTGATAAACTATTTTTAATAAAAATTGATGGACAGAGAGTGGGCATTGATCACGCCCGAGGATGCCCCCACCTCTGACTGGGCCACACTGAGGCTCTTGATGTGGAAGGCGCCTGGCCTTGGGGATGGGCCCCGCAGGGTGGCTGGACATCCCTCAGATATTCGGGATAGATTACTCAGATCGCACCTGAGGGGCCACACACTACAGTGGAAAGAACACTTTGCCTTGCCCAGGGTCCCACAGCTGGCAAGTGTCTCAGGCAGCATCCGAACTCAGGCCTTCCTGATTCCAGACCCAGGGCCTGTGGCCCTGGAGGAGTTCAGAAAAGGGAAGAGCTCACTTCTGATAGGCATCATGGGGTGAGAGAATGGAGGGGAAGAAGAGCCTGGAGCCAAGCCCTGAAGGATGGATTGGATTTCTACAGACTGGGATGGTGGGGAAGGGCCTGCGTAGCCCCCTAGAGATCGAGTGGGCTGAAACCCCAGCTCCATCATTTATGACCACGGTGACCTTGGGAAAGTCCCTTCCCATTGCTGGGGCCAGGCTTCTCCTCTGTAAAATGGGAGAATAGGACCAGGTGGCCTCTGACAAGGACAGATGATCCTGGGAACTCACTAGATGTTGGTTGTGAGGAGGAGGAAGCATTGGGATGACTTGAAGAGCTGGATTAGGGGGAAAAATAGGGTTAGCTTTGGACTCATGCAAGCCTGAACTAGGCCAAAAGCAGGGAAAAGACAGAAGGGACAGGCGACAGACACTGCAAAGGAAGAATCAATAGGATGGGCCAAATGGCAGGAGGTGCAGGCAGAGAGGCCAAGGGGCCGGCCGGTCACTCGGTAGCAGGGTTGACCCTTCCTCCACAGCGTCAGTCTCAACAAGATCACTGCCCAGAGGACAGATAAATGGGATAGAACAATCTTGGAGAAAGATGAGAGGATAGGGATCTGGGAGGAGACCCCCCCACCCTTGCCCTTTGCCCATCTCCGGAGGCAGCAAGCCCAAGGGGAAGGTCCGTCCTAACAGACAGCCTCCATCTCCCTCTTGGCAGTTTCCATTCATTGTATCTGGTTCTGCCCAAGTGGGTCAAATAGGAGAGATTCAAGGTGCTGTCAGAAGCAGGACACACAGCCACTCAACACTGCCGCTGCTAAGATGCCAGACTGCTTTAAAAGCATGTCCTCCTTTACCTTGCACTCTGCACAGCTGCCGGAGAATCACCGCGTGTCTGAGCTAGGCTCTGGAGGCCACAAGTAGCAGCCACTCTCAGGAGGGACACAACCTAGGCAGGGAAACCCGGGCCGAGAGTCACACACAGTCCCTGAGCTCCGGGCCTAGTTTTCTATTACTTACTGCCAAGGCCACAAGGCAAACGGTTTTTTTCCTCTGAACCTCAGTCTCCTTATTTTTAAAACGGGACATAATTCTTGGCCTGCCGACATTATAGTGTTATTAGGATCGATAATATACATGAAAGCTTCATACAAAGGAGTCATCATTCATTATGGGAATACCCATGTAGCCGAGAAGAACTTCTGGTGTGAGAAATCTACCCATTACCTTGTCGGCCCAGAAGCCTGGCAGTAAATCCTAGGTCCTCCCTGGAGGGGAAGCACCACAGGCCTGAGTGCTTATCTGAAGCGTTCCAGTCCTGGGAAGCCCCAGCACAATACAGACACAGCAAAAAGACGCTATGTGACCCTGAGCAAGTCACCTAACCAGAGTCTTTGCTGCCTTATCTGTCCAGAGGCACCTACCTCAGGAGGCGCTAGAGAAATGATGGCATCCGAATCCCTCAGGTTACCTCAACCGCCCGAATGGACAGATGGCAAGACAAAAGAGAGAAAGCATTCATGCCTCCACCTCAGCGCCCTGACCTCCACTGTCTTTTTCTACTCAAAATAAGAGTGCATTTGGTCTGGGACATGCCAAGGACAAAAGGAGGAGGCAGAAGATGGCCCACCACACCCCAAAACAAACCAGCTAAGATTTCTACAAGATAGAGACGAGAGCCGGTGGCAGCTGATGGACGATGCCATCCAGAGACTCGTCTGCCATCTCCCCAGCCTTCCTTCTGTCTCCACTACAGGCAGGAGCAAAGCAAGACAGAGAGGCAGGCTGCACGTTCTGAAGAGCATTCTGGAAAAGACAACATCTTTCCACGCCTGCATATTCAGCCCAGACTCGGTCAGTCAACCCCATCCACGTTCATCACCTCACTCCAGAGGGAGACAGTTATTGGATGGCTGAGCAAAGTCCACTAGAGAGAGCCCGCCTGTGGTGGGAACTGCATTAAAATGTCATGACTGCATAGATCACCCACAAAGCAAAATCCTGTCCACAGAAGACTACCTAGAAGGCCCTGCTCTGAACACACATTCATCAGAGAGAAGGAAAAAATGACCCAAATAGCACCTGGTGTTTATCTGCTGTTTGCCTTTCCAAAATTCAAAGCCCTTCCTTCCCAAGAGGTGGTGAAGAGTGAGTAATAGGCCTAAAGTAACAGGGACCATTACCCCCAAAGAAACTACCACCAAAAAATTAACCATCAGATTCCAAGGCAGAACCAGAATGAAAGCTTGAGTGTTCTGCACTTTAGTGTCCCAAGAATTCTACATGGGCACATGCACCAAGCCCCAACCCAAACATAGCCTGGTCACTCCTCAGCACTAGCACGGGGAGCTGGGGACAGGGAATAGAAGGAAGAGCTGGAGATTTCCAAGGCTTCCTCACCTCTCCCTTCAATCAAGGAATGCTTATTAAGGGCTGACAACCAACAAGCACCAATTAACTGTACTGCCCAAGCCTGAAAACACAAAGACAAAAATGAAACACAGGCTGCCCTCAGGGGAAATGCCCGGTGCTCTCTAGAGATGGCCCTCCAGTTAAGCCAGGAGGGGCTGAGCAGCTGCCTGCACCGGTGCCACCCCACACCTCAACTATGCTGCAGGCAAAGCAGGGTCTGGGACCAGAACAAAGTGGGAGCATCTGGCAAAATAAAAAACCTACCTGAGGCAGGATTAAGAACCAAAGTGGCCTCACGGTGGCATTCCCATTCTGAAGCCTATCTCTATAGAACAGAATGACCTCGCCTAGGTGAGGCTCAGAGGGCCCTGGACCACCAGCCCAAGTTTCTAGCAGGTGAAAGGGAGCAGAGCTCCAGCCTCTGTGCCCCCAGGATGATGAAAACACCAGAACAAATATCCAGAACCCTCCACCATCTCCCTTTTGGGGCCCAGTATCTAAGACTAGAGACTGAGAATGCCAACAGTCCTTGGGGAGCTTCCCCAAGCCTAGGTGATCCCAGGAAGGAATCATTGTAGGGCCAATTCAGAGCTCTGATTTGATTCTGAGACCCCAGCTGGAAGAGACCGGAGTCCTCTGACACTACCTGGGGGACCCTGATCAAGTCCCCCATCTCACAAGACTGCTGCCAAGCTCCAAAGAGACCCTAAGCTGGTCGAGGCTCCCCTAAGGCCGTCCAGAATCAAGGAGGTAGCAGGGAGGTGGTCCCACCAGACCAGTCTCCCTCTTCTAAGGTCACCAAGAGGGCTCCTGAAACACAAGAGGGGAGACTTCCTTAAACAACCAGAAAATCCAAAGTAAGAAATCCAAGTTAGGAGTACCAGGTGTATGTAAATCAATCCATGGACAGACAGACTCCAGAAAAGTAATTTTCTCTCTGCCCAGGAGTCTGAGATTCACTGGGAGCCATGGATAGAGTTACACAGATAGAGGCCCAATACTCTGTGACTACTCTGGCCATCTGAAACCCAAGTCTTCCAAGACAAGACAGCTCTTAAAACCCTATAAACCACTGGAAATAGAGAAAGACCATCGGGCCCCATTTCTCGTATTATCCTAATTAAAAATGGCTGCCCTTTGGTATAAACACAACTCATCTAGCAGTCTTGTTCCACCCTCAGTCTTTGTCCGTGTCAGCCGTCACCATGGCCCAGTTCGACTGAAGTATCAGTATCCCCCGCTTAGGAAGAAAACGAAGCCCCAAGTGGTCAATGGGCTCCCTGAAGAAACCCAAATAAAGGGTGACCCCAGAAGGCTTCATCTTTTCCCAAACAGCCCCGGAGCGCCTCAGGCAGGATGACTCAGCTCCCCGAAGGCAGGCCTGCCAACTCCCTCCTCTGATTGCCCCCCACCCCGTGTCCCCGCCAGCCAGGCCTCACCTGGAGTGACCACCTCAGAGAATTCGGCCCAAGGTGGCTGCTGTGACTGCCACTAAAGAGGTATCACAACCAACTTTCTACGCATGACAACTTCAGCCCTTCTTTGTGTCTTCCAAACCCAGTAACTCCAAACAAGGAGAGAACAGTTATCAGGCAAAAACGCCCACTTATGTCCCTATGGTGGAGGGGAAGACGTCCAGGGCCTCCAAACAACTGACCGTCGAGGTCTTCCTGGGCAAATGCCCAACAGCAAAGGGGGCAGAGGGCAACATCACCAAGCTGGGTGACCAAGGACCACCGGACAAGCAGCAGGGGCCTTTAACCTTCTGCTCTCTGCAATCACCAGCAGTGTGCCCCCTTCACCGAGGACCACAGTCCTCTTCTCATGTCCCGAGTACAAAGTTAACTCAGGGGGTCTCCTCTGATTTACACCAGGGAGGGCTCTCAGCCTATGCTACAGTGCTGCCCGGGCTGGGCTTCTGACGGATGCTTCCTGACGTGCGCACAAGGGCAGAGACCTCAGAGTTAACTGACCAGAGATATTTAACGGTCGGAAAGTCTACTTCCTCTGCCCCTGGAGGCTGTCATCTTCCTTCCTGCCCAACTGTCCCACAGGGAGATGGGTGGGCCCTGGGACGACGGCAGGGAGCTGGCCAGCAGACCGGGTGACGTGGCCTCAGGGGCAGACAAGGGAGCCACCCTGCCCGAAGCTCTCGGGGCTCTGGGCCTCCTCTAATAAAATCAAGGGCACCTACTGTCCTGAAGCACCTGTCTCGCCAGCTACTGGTACCTTTCCAACCCCACGAGCTGCGCGCAGGCCGGTCTGAACGTCACCAGTTAAACCTCATGATGGCAGGAAGGTGGGCAGGCATCACTGACACAGGACCCATCCGACACAAGGTTTGCAGGAATTCCAAGGTCAACGGGACTGCCTTTAAGGGATACTATTATGGTCAGCCTGGACACAAAGAGGAGCAGGGCCCGCTACCACCAAGTACGTTACGAAACACGAAGCATCCACCTCTGGGGGTGCTGCACAAAGCAGGCTAAATTAAGCTCTCAGAGTTTATAAAATAAACCACCCGGCAAAGGGGAAAGATGGAGAGACGAGAAAGCAGCAGGCGAAACCAAGGGGGAGCTGCCAAAGGGACAGTGACTAGACAGTGGGAAGGATGTCACCTCAATATAGCTCTCCCTCGTGGGCCAGATAACAAGCCGCTCAGAGGCACAGGTGCACCCATGAAGCTCCTACTGCATGCTGGGCAGGGGAGAAAGGCAAGCCCAGCACCTGCCCCGCTCAAGGATCTCTGGCAGGCTCAGCCAGAGGGAATCCTCTCCAAACAGGCCAACAGGTGCCCCTCCAGGCACTGCTGGGGCTCTCCCACACAGGCAGTCTGGAGGCCTCTTGCCCCTGCAGCCCCAGGGACCTGCTTTCCACAGGTTCTCAAGAAAAGAAAAACCACCCCACACTTGGGGCTACTCTGTCAGTAGAGGGGAATCCCTCTGAACTTGGCTGGCAGAGAGCCCACAGACTGGAGCAGCACCAGGGGAGGCACAGGAAGAAGAGGGGGCTGGGGAACAAGGAAGCATCGTGGGAGGGAATCCCCGGGGGTTGGAGGTGAAGGGCCGATGCCCCTCACAGGGCAGCCTGGAAGAGCGACATGCGGGGAGCAGGGACCATCAGGAGCCGGAGCCCCTGGGTTTACTTCCCAGCTTGGCCACTTGAGGCAGGAAAACCGACACTCACCCCCTGGAAGCCTCAGTCTCCGAACAGGAGGAGGCCAGCCTGGACAGCCTCAGAGGTGGCGGTGACCCTCTAACATATACAAAGTGCGCAGGCAAGGGAAGGAGGGCCCAGGACCAGCACAGGAGGGCCGGGGGGGGGGCCTGAGCAGGCCAGACGAGAAGCATAAAGCAATCTGTCAGAAAGCATTTATTAAGGGCCTGCTGTGTACCAAGCAGGCACAACGCTAAGGCCTGGGAGTACAAGCACCAGGGACACGATCCCTCTTCTCAAGGAGCTCACAGGAGAATCCGGAGGGTAACAGGTCTGCAAAGGAGCACAGAAAGAACAGAAAACGAATGCAAGGAAGTTTGGGGAGGAGGGCCCTGTGTTGGGGAAGCAAAATCTTAAAGGAAGAGAGAGCTGTGAGGAGCCATAGGAAGCGACCAAAGAGTCTGGGAAAGTAGGTCAAGCGTCCAGGCTGAGGAGGGCCTTCAAGGCCGGCCAAAGGGGAGTTCACAGTTTGTGCCTGTGGGGCCCCCGCTGCAGCCTCCGCAGACAACCAGGCAAGGCTCAGCCCCACTTTAGAGCTGGGAATGCTGAGGCTGAGGGAGCCCCTGACCTCCCGGAGTGGCCAGTCCGGAACCCAGCTCAGGACTCTTGGCAGCCACTACCTACCAGGGGCTGCGTCCACGGGACTGCAGGGGCGATGGCAAGATGCTCGGGGCACCAACCCATACCCGGCCTGCTGAGGGCAGGGGCAGCCCCAAAGGGCAGAGGGGCAAGGGATCACAGAGGCAGCAGGAGCTGGGTTTGAGTCATCCCGCATTAGAGTTACTTAACAACCTGGGCCTCGACCTGGCCTGGGAGCCCCTGAGCCCCACTGCGGGAGGGGGTGGTCAGGCTGAGCCTCATTTTCCTACTCCGTCCAGCCGAGGCCAAGTCAGCACCGCCTGCTTCACGTGGGGCTGCCCGAGCAGGAGCGGCGGTTCTGACACCCGCTGGACCGCTGTCCACGTGGCCGGACACCGGGGACATGGGCCGCTGGGCCGACCGCAGAGCCCGGGGCTGGGTCGGCCCGGTGGGGTCACCTTGCACCGGTCGGTCCTGGGCCTGCTGCCTCAGTTTCCTCGCCCGGGCCGGCCTCGTGGGGGAGGTCTCCGGTGGGGGCGGGGTCGCCCCTCCCCCCCCCCGCTCTTCCCCTCCCCCTCCCCTCACATGCGCGCGCCCCCTCACCTGGGCACGCAGCTGGCCGAGCTCCGGTCCACCTCCCAGGTGGCGTACAGGTTCATCTGCACCGGGGCGGGCGCGGGGCTGGCGGCGGGGGGCCGCCCGGGGGCGGCGGCGGCGGGGCCCGGGCCGGGCCCGGGGGCGGCGGGGCCCGAGGCCCCGGGCCCGGCGGCCGAGGTGGTCGAGGACGAGACGGCCGCCGACGTGGAGGACGCGGCCGACGCGACCGGGGCCGCTGCCGGGGCCGGGGGCTGCGGGGCCTGGGGCGGCGTCGGCGGCGGGGACTGGGCGGCCCCAGGGCCTCGCGGCCCCGCGCCCCCGAAGCCCCCGGCCCCGGCCGCGCTGCCGCCGCCGGCCCCTCCGCGCTCCGCCATGGCCCGGGCTGGGGGTGCTCAGCAGGCGGCCCGCCCCGGAGGCAGCGAGAGCATCGGCGGCGCCCGAGCCTGACGCCGCTGCCGCCTCCACTGGAGCCGCCGCCGCCGCTACCGCTGCTGCTGCTGCCGCCGCCTCGGGGGCTGGGGCTGCCGCCGCCGCCGCCGCCGCCGCTGCTGCTGAGGCTGCGCGCACGCGCGTTGGAGCCGCCTCGCGCCCGCCCGCTGCTTGCAGCCGCTCCGTCGGGGGAGGGGGAGGATGGAGGCGCGCTCGCCAGCGCTGGGGGGCGGGGGGCGGGGCTTAACCCAGCCCACTCCCACCGCGGCGGCCCCGCCCCCAGACGGGCAGGAGCACAGCGCCCCCTCCGGGCGGGGTCGTGGGCCGCGCGTCCCTTTCTCTCGGGCCACGCTCTGCGAGTGGGCGCGCGCTGCCGCGGGAGCGCGCCTCAGAAGCCCCGCCCCACCCCCCCCAGGCAGGGAGCAGTGCCAAATGGGCTGCTCTTCCCGGCCCCCGAACCTTGCTGGCTGAGACGCACCTGGTTGCCGGGGCTCCCCCTGCCCTTGGACCAGGGGCCCTTGTCCCCTCTGCCCCCCAGCCTTAATCCAGGAGCAGAGGCTCAGGAGCCAGTTAGAAGGTAAATAGCCCCGGATTAAACCACTCTAATCCTCCCACCCTGGCCCAGCACCCCCTTCACCCTCCAGCTCACCCAGGTACCAGTTTCCAAATACCGCAAGTCAGGGGGTTTTAGACTTGGTGGGGGGAAGCCCCTCCAAACCCCCCAGGGCTGGAGCCCAGCGTTTTCCTAGAGCCACACTGCACCCTACCCCCAAGGCTAGAGCCCAGCATCTCCCTAGAGCCACCTCCTCTCCCAGGGCTGGAGCCCAGCATCTGCCTAGATCCACGTTGCACCCCTCCTTACCCAAGAGTGGAGCCCAGCATCTCCCTAGAGCCACCTCCCAGACAAGGACTGGAGCCCAACATCTGCCTAGAACAACACTGCAACCCGCCCCCCCCCCCCCAAGGCTGGAGCCCAGCATCTCCCTAGAGCCACCCTCTCCCCCACACCTCCACCTTAGTGGCTGTTGGCCTACTTGTCCCTCAAGGCTCCCCACCCCAGAATCAGCACAGAGCCCAGCTATGGAGCCCCAGGCAGCGGGCTAATGGAGCCAAAAACGTGCATTTGCTTTTAAAGCCCAGCTCTAGGTACTGTGTACACACACAAGGTCTGCAGAAGGGCCCTGGCCAAGGTGACACAGGACCCTTGGTCAGGCCTGGCACGCCCACTCCTGTGGGCTTCCTCATCCTGCCTCCTGGCCTCCCTCAGCAGAATGTCAAAGATGAGGGAGACAAGCAAGGCCATATCTAGTCATCCTTCCCCTGGGAGGGAAGAGCTTTATTTACAAAACAGGTCTGAAATAAGAGCATGGAAATGAACAAAAGTCCTTGAATCAGGAGGGATCTGGGCCCCAGGAACCAAGTTAGGCAGAAAGATGAGCCAGTTGTCTTCAAGGTTAAAACTTGAATTCTTTGTACTTCTTACTGCCCCCGCGGCTGTCCTGGGGCTGAGCCTTCCGTTTCTTTTGCTAAAAGGGAGAAAGGAAGCAGTTTAAGGCCCTGGGCCATGCCCGTGAGTGCCCGTTCTCACCACCAGAGGGCGAGCGCACAGCCACCCGCCTGGAAGGGGCCTTCCTACCTTCTGCTTGGCAGCATGTTCGGCCACCATGTCACTGAAGTCCTCCTTCTCCACCTGGGCCTGCTGCTCGCGCACGTGCTCCTCGTACTTCTGCGTCATGGCCATGGGGTCCAGCTCCAACTCCTCCGGGGCCAAGGCCACTTCCACTCCTTGGAGTTCAGGGGCTGGGCCCTTCCGGCTCATCACCTGCAGGAGAGACGGTCAAAGCCTAGCCCCTCTAAAGAGAGCGCCAAGCCCCAGCTCCCAGCCTCCCTCTCAGGTCCAAGCGCTCACCGTAGACATATCATAGATATGGGTAGAACCCATCATGGCACCTCCCACGGTGGCTGTCCTCTTCTCAGGCAGCACAGTAAACAGCTGGGGGGTCTCACTGCTGCAGGAGGATGGAGAGGGAGGAGGTCAGCCCAAGGAAGGACCAAGAGAGTCCTTGGTCATAAGGGAGTGACCAGACAGCCCTTGGGGGAGGCCATGTGATGCAGCCTCCTAGGGAGTCCACTTGGAGAAAGGTGTTAGAAGCCAGGTTTGCCAAGTTGACCCCTGGAGGGAGGAAGGACCTAGGAAGTTTTCAGCATAGACACTGGTCAGGGCCCTAATTCTAAACAGCTTTCTACAATCAAGTGAGAGGCAGCCAGGGGGTACCACAGTGCCCCAGTGCCAGACTGGAGCAGGAAGACCAGCCTCAGGCTGTGTACCCCTGGCAAGCACCTTCCCCTCCATCTGTCTCAGCGCCTCCATCCTAGGGTGGTGATGCCCTATGAATGAGCTAGTTTTTATTACCAGTTTGACTGACTACTTCAGACAGGCCTGCCAGGCCACCCCCCCCCCCAGCCCCGCCCAGCGCTTCTCACCCATCCATGGCCTCTTCTATCTTCTTTTTTCTTAGTTCAATCAGCTCAGGCGTCTCCATACCGGCTGGGACTGATGAAAAGCCTCCAGGGGTGATGAGACCACTGAGGAAAGGAACGAGGAGCAGAGTGAACAGGAAGCCCCAGAAACCAGACCTCGAGTCCACAAGCCCCACCCCCCTCAGAAAAGGAGGCGCCTTTCCAGACCTGTCTGCAGGGGTAATGAAGCCCGTTTCATCAGGCTTATCTTCATCACTCTCTTCCTCCTCCTCTTCCTCTGAGGATTCCTCATCCGAAGGCTCCAGCTCCCCCCAAGGTGTCCGGTCAATCTCCTCTTCCTCTGTCTTAGTCTAAAACAAAGACCAAAGGCCCTCGGAGGACTGAAGAACATAACTGCTTTATGGCCTCCAACAGGCTCCAGGAAATTCCAGAGCCCAGCTCCAGGAACCAGGTACACACTGATGGGGCGGTGAAGCACACAAGCACAGTCACACACAGCAAGGGACAAAATGCACCCACCAGGAATGAGCCCTTGGTGGGGAACACCACAAAAGAACACATTTGAAATAGCAAAAAAAACCCTGGAGGCAACTTATGTCTGTCCAACAACCACAAGGCAGCTGACCAACCAAAGGAAGCCCCCATGAAGAGAAAATCTGGAGTGATGCCTGAGATAATGTGAAACATGCCAGACACAAAGGAAAAAGAGCCATGCGTCTGCTTGGTTTTTGAGGCACAGGGCCTGGCCTCAAGTACGCCCTTAATAAATGCATGTTTATTAATTAAAGGCAATGGCATGGTGGCAGCGCATGGAGCAAACTTCTCAACTTTGTTTTGTTAAATGATACAGAGGGTCTCTATTAGCTCCAGACAAGTGGTTCCAATTGGGGGCTCTGTTTGGAGAGTCGCCCCCCCACCTAGGGTGATTAAAGGGCCAACATGCTGTTTACTCTAAGCTGCGCACAGAGTCCTACCTGGAATTCTGCTGCATTGGTTCCAAACACATCTCCGTAGAGAGGCTTCCCAGTCTCATCCACAGGAGGTTTGCCCCAGCCCCCCGCATGGTAGCCGAAGGAACAGCTCTGAGAGGGAAGGAGGAAGGGGGGTTAGTTAGCCCCTTCTCCTGGCGCTCCAAAAGAATGAAGACACAAGCACAGAACACTCACCTTCCAGGTAAAGTGAAGGGAGAGTTCAGAAAACCCCCTGAGTCTGTGCCAGAAGGGACCCCACACAGCACTCGGGTTGCTGGTGTGCTAACTGCCACTCAAAATGACAGTGTATACATTTTTGTTAAACATGTATGTTTAGAAGAGATGCTCCTTGAGGGCAGGCCCTGATCAGGTTTTTGTCTGTGTCTCCCCCAGCCCCTAGCACAGGGTCTTCAATAACTAAATGAGTTAAGAAAGCAGTATGTGAATCACCTCAGGAATGGGAGAGTTCAGTCCCGGGATCTTCAAGTTGGGGTAGGAAGGGGGAGGTCCGTAACGCTGCATGGCAATCAGCCACGGGGGAGGAACTTTGTGGGCATTCTGAGGACAAGAGACTGGCATGAGAGGCCTCCCCAAACGTCACTCCCCAGCCCAGCCCACAGCAGAGACCCCTGGCCAGCCCGTCCTCCTTTTCTCCAGCACTCACTGGTCCCACTGGCATCCCCAGCGAAATCCTCAACTCATCAGACAAATCTCCTGGCTTCTTCTCCTTCAACCGGGTCTCAAACTCTTTCCCCTGAGGGAAAAGAAAGAAGTATCAGAACAGCCTGACACCCCCAGGCGTTAAGGCATTTGAGGGAGAGAGATCATGGGAAAGAGAAATGACTATCTGTATTAGACACAGGGTTCCATTGAAGGGGAAATGGATCAGACAGGGCTGGCTGGTTTTATTTACAGATTATAATCACTCATCATTCCTGTTCTTGTTTAAAAGGAAAGCCTAAAGAAAAGAAGGGAAGGGAGGCCCACCAAGGACCAGAGATGATTCTCAAATATATTCCAAGGGCCAGGGAGAACTTAAATTACCTTTCTCTCACCCCCAAATTCAATGTTTGTTCTAAAAAATCTACCTCCTGAATGCAGTTCCCAAAGACCTCAAGCTAAAAGCATTGTTCTTCAAATGTAAACTCTGCCCTCCCTTCTAAAAACCATTCCAGTCAAAAACCCATCTGAAGGGACACTGGGGTGGGAGGGTCCTGAGGCCTTCAGGAAACTTGTGGAAAACACGGCCCCCGAGGTGCCCAGTCTCCCATCCAAACCCTGCACACCTCATAGTAAAGGTCCCCATGAATCGTCAGCTTTGGTTTGGTCTGCCATTTGAAGAAGGCATCATGTAGCTTCTGGTAGTCAATGTCAATCTTCCCCATCTTGGGTCGAACTTTCTCTCGCATTTTAGACTTCATGGTCTTTTGTTCTTCCTGTTGGACAAAGAGTCAGAAGTCAAATGTCATGGGGGTTATTTACCCTGGCTTTTTACAATAAAACAGTCAATAAACATTTATTAAGCACCTACTATGGGACTGTCACTGTGCTTAGCCCTGTGGGTACAAAATGAGGCAAAACTACCTAAATTAATTTACTTATTCAGTGCCATACTAATCAAACTACCAAAAATTATTTTATAGAGCTGGAAAAAATGTCAAAATTTATCTGGAAGAACAAAAGGTCCAGAATATCAAGAGAATTAATGAAAAGAAATGCTATGGAAGGTGATCTAGCCGTAACAGATCTTAAACTGTATTATAAGCCAGCAATCATCAAAACTGCTTGGTACTAGCTAAGAAATAGAGGGGTAGATCAGGCTAGGAAGAACAGGTTAGGCACACAAAACACAGTAATCAATGATTATAGCAATCTACTGTTTGATAAACCCAAAGACCCCAGCTTCTGGGGTGAGAACTCACTGTTTGACAAAAACTGCAAGGAAAACTGGAAAATAGTATGGCAGAAACTGGGCACAGACCAACATCTGACATCGTATACCAGAATAAAGTCCAAAAGGGCACATGATCTAGGTATAAGGCTGGTACTAAAAACAAGGAATACTTTATCTGTCAGATTTATGGAGGATGGAGGAATTTATGACCAAACAAGAGACAGAGAACATTATGAAATGCAAAATGGATCATTTTGATTACATTAAATTGAAAAGTTTTTGCACAAACAAAGCCAGTGCAACCAAGACAGGAGGGAAGCAAAAAGCTGGGAAAGAATTTTTACAACTAATGTCTCTCATAAAGGCATCATTTCTAAAATATATAGAGAACTGAGTTGAATTTAGAAGAATACAAGTCATTCCCCAATTAATAAATGGTGAAAGGCAATTTCAGAGGAAGAAATTAAAGCTATCTACAGTTACATGAAAAAATGCTCTAAATCACTATTGATTAGAGGGATGCAAATCAAAACAACTCTGAGGTACTACATCACACCTATCAGAGTGGCGAACATGACAAAACAGGAAAATGATAAATGTTGGCGAAGATGTGGCAAAGTCAGAACACTAATTCATTGTTGGTGGAGTTGTGAGCTGATCCAACCATTCTGGAGAGCATTTTGGAACTAGGCCCAAAGGGCTATAAAACTGTGCATACTCTTTGACCCAGCAATATCTATACTAGGGCTGTATCCCAAAGAGATGATAAAAATTGGAAAAGCACCCACATGTACAAAACTATTTATAGCAGCTCTTTTTGTGGTGGCCAACAACTGGGAATTGAGGGGATGCCCATCAACTGGAGAATGGCTGCACAAGTTGTGATATATGTGTGTAATGGAATACTATTGTGCTATAAGAAATGATGAACCGGCGGACTTCAGAAAAACTTGGAAAGACTTAGATGAACTGATGCCGAGTGAAGTGAGCAGAACCAGGAGACCACTGTCCACAGTAACAGCCTCACTGTGCAAGGCCTGATTTTGATAGACTTAACCCTTCTCAGCAATGCAAGGACCTAAAACCTTTCCAAAAGACTCATGATGGAAAATGCCATCCACATCCAGAGAAACAACTCTGGAGTCAGAATACAGAGCAAAGGAGACTCTTTCCTCTTGTTTTCTTTCTCATGGTTTCTCCTATTTGTTAGAATTCTTCTATGCAATATGACTAATATGAAAATGTGTTTAATAGGAACGTATGTGTAGAGCCCATATTAGACTATGTGACATCTTGGGGAGGGAGGGGGAGAAAATTTAAAACTTAGGGAAGTGAATGTTGAAAACTGAAAATAAACAAATTTTTTTAAAAAAGAAAAAAAATTACTTTAAGAATTTTCTAACAAATAAAAAAAAAATACCACCACACCACATTTTTCTTGTTTAAGTTCCTAAGTTCAAAACATTAAAAAATTAATAGCATCTGTGAAACTATGGTATCCACGAATTTCTCATACAGTGAAATGGACCATTTTTGTAACCTAAAATTAGATTTGTTTTGCTTTAAATCAACAAAACAGATAAAACAATTAAAAAAAGAGCAAAAGAAATGCTCCCAAGGAGCTCCCAATCTAACAGGAAAGACAACGTGCAATAAACAGTTATGGATAAGATCTATGTAAGAGAAACTGGAAATAATCAACAGAGAGAAAGTATTAGGACTAAAGAGAATCAGGAAAGGTTTCCTGTAGAAGCTGGGATTTCAGTTGGGCCCCAAAAGAAGCCAGGGAAGCCAGGAAGCAGAGAGAGATGATGAGGGAGAAACCACCTGGCTACAGGGCATGGCCAGAGAAAATGCCTGGAGTCAATAGAGGGAGTATCCTGTGGGAGACCCAGCCAGGAGGCCAGTCATGGGATTCTGGAGTACATGGACAGAGCAACGAGAAAGGGGGTGAGGTGAGGGAGGACTGGGTCACAGCCAAGCCTCAGGAAGATCATCCTGACAGCAGAGTGGGGGATGGGCTGAAGTGTGTGTGGTGGGGGGGAAGGGGGGGGTAACCTGAGGCGGGCAGCAGCCCCAAGACTACTGCAATAGTCCAGGCATGAGGAGATGAGGGCCTGCGGTAAAACCTCCAGACCTTCTGACAGACTGGCTACATGGGAAGTGATGAGAGAGGCCTATTAGACTAGAATAGTGGTGAGTAAGTTAGGAAGCCAGTAAAGTTTGGGGGAAAACAACAAGCTCAGCTCAAGACTGAGGGGCAGGAAAGGCAGATGGGAGAACGGGAGATAGTGAGGTGGTCAGATAAAGGGGCCCCCATGGGGTGAGGGCGGGGGCCGGGACGGAGCACTGTGGGGCACCACCATCGGCATGTGCCTGAGCAAAGAAGACTGAGAAGGAACTCCAGCCACTGGAGCAGATGTCTCCCCAAGCCCTTCCGCATCCATGACTCATCAGAGAAAGGCGTCAAACCAAGGCAAATGCCCCAATCACTCATCTTCAACAATGAGGCTTCAAGATTGCCAAAGCAACCTCACTGGGGCATACTGGAGGAGAGAGATGGGGGCGTGGAAAACCGGGAGGTCTGTGAGACATAAGCCCAGCCCCATCTGCAGGGTCTCCCTGCACTTCCCATAATGCTTAGAGCCAGGTGACAATATCTTTCCACATGAGGTGGTTCTCTGCTCCCTCCAAACTGAAGGTTAGAAGAGAAGTAAAAAAAGAACCAGGTTTCTTAAAAACCAATACTGATCGTCTTGGAAGTCGGGAGCTGATGAGGACCCGAGCTTATGCCATGTGCCAAGACGGGAAGGGGGGTGGCCCCAAATTAAGAATCACCAGCCTATTTGGGGGGTGGGGGGACGTCCTGCAGGAAAAGCAGCAGCTCTCACCTTCTCTTGCAGAGCCTCACGCATCTCCTGAATCCCTGTTCGTTTGATAAAGTCTGGCAATTCAAAAGGGGGCTTCTCAATCCCCCGCTTGCCCTGCAGGTATTTGCGCTTAAAGCACCAGTGGCGTGGGACTGGCACCGAGTTCCTTGTGGCCTTCAGGTGCACCAAAAGCTTGGGGTCCTGAGCTGTCACGTCGTGCATCTCCACCACATCTGGTCGGGCCACCAGCTGGAAGGTCCACACAGGAAGGACAGATTAAAGAAAGGTCCCAACCTTATTCACCTCCCCCCATCCCACCGAGGCCGCACCCAAGTCCCAGGCACACCTGTTTCAGTTCGGCCACAGTGAATCGGTTCATCCTCCGCAATTTCTTCTTGGAGAGTTTGGGAGCCTCGGGTTTCTTCTCCTAGAATGGAGTGAGCCATGGGCCTGAAGCCACCACCCTGCCCCCGCTGCCCCTTGAGGCCTAGTTCCCCAGTCCCTCCCGCCTCCTCACCTGCTCGTCATCACTGCTGTCATCGTCACTGTCTTTTCGCTCCTCCTCGAAGCCCTTCTTCTTGGGGGCCGCAGAGTTTTCTAGCTTGTCTAATTTCTCTGGCTCCTTCTCTTTCTCTTTCTTCACATCATCGGTCAGCTGTTAGGCAAAGCAGACAAGAAGAGAGACTTTTACAAGCTCCAAACGCACAAATGCCCCTTCCCGCCATTCCCTCTTCTCAGGGTAGAGTTGCTTACCATACCTTGAAAGCTTCAAAAATCCTTTTAAAGAAGATAAAGTTGGGTTCATAGATCTCAGGCTCCTCAGTCACATACTCAATTTCTACTGCGGTGGCAGCAGGAGAGTCTGCGCCTCGGGGGCGCGATGCCTCTTTCTCGCGGCCCCCTGGACTCCCAGAGGTGGCGGTGCGGTTTGACGCCAAACGCTGCGGCTTCTTCTTCTTCTTGCGGTTCCGTCGCTTTCGGTTTTTCTATGGCAGATGGAAGCCAAAAAGAGCCAGAGTCAAACCATAGTCCTACAGTCCTTCCCAACATTCATTCAAAGACCTGAACCACCGCCACTCCTGTCCTTTCCTGGGGACTTGAGGACCTAGCCCTTCCTGCCCAGCTTTCTCCTCCACCCAACAATGAGCTCCCATGTTAGCTGACCTGTCCCGGACTGGGGGAAGCCCAAGGAAGGCAAACAGTCCCCTGGCCTCCAGGAGACAAGCTGTGCAGCCAGCTCTGTCACATACCTCTTTCTTAGATAAAGATGCTGTGTCTTCCTCAGTCTCAGAAGCCGAGACCCCTAGGGATGATCTTGTGTCTGTCTCCATGTCCTCTTCATCTACGAGGCAGAAAGAAAAGATCTCATGTTTCTGTTTTTCATAGCTCCTGCCTCCTGCCAGGTGACAGCTCAAGGGAAGAAAGGCAGTGAGAAAGCTGATTCATTGAGGACCCCTCCATTCCCATCAGTATTGATCAATTTGATATGATACAGTGCTTTGATTTGCCCTAAATTCATCTTTAAGAAGGGTCCCTGATTGGGGTAAAAGAAACTGAATTTGTGACTACTCTGTCTGAATATATAAGCTGTGGAGCACTGAAATTCTACTTTTTATACAAATTGGCCATAATTTTAATTTTTTAAACACAGGCTACTATGCGTTTTTTCCCCTGTTTTTCTTACTTTCATTTTGGTAAGACCAGAAGATTCAGCAGTGGCATTGCTAGTTCCTCATTTTCAGCCAGCTGGCCACCCAACTAATTTTAAAACTTCTTGTTGTCAGGGTTAAAAGAGATTCTTCGCCTTTAAATTCTTTTAACAAGGAGTAATTAAATCATTAGTAGAGAAATTTCTTAAATTGGTTGAGGAGGAGCTTTTGGGGCCTTAGAAGAGATTCTCAACCTCAACAGGAAGCTGTCAACAGGATTGCTGAGAACAATCCCACCCTGTTTTGACCCGAGAAAGCAGCTTATTTTAGTTTTACAGACATGAAGAAAGGAAAAGGTTATTTTCACTTATATTTGCTTAGGATTAAGTCAGTTATTGACAATCAGAGCTAAATTTTCAGGAAGTTTTAAAGGAAAGCAGGTATAAATTTTGCTAAATATTCATTCATAAAGGACCTAATTTAGGCCCTAGTTAACCAGTCTTAAGACCAGGAAGTTATGCCCAGAAATTAAGAACTGGAAGTATCAGAGAATTTGCCAAAACAAATCTCTGAATATTTAAGTGTTAGCTGTAGGAAAGATGTCCACGTGGGCAGGTCTAAGGCAGGTGGGAAATTATCCCCCTTGCTTCACATTCATGTGAGGTAATCTCCAATGCTTCAGTTGGGGAACTTCTCAGAAGGAATAGCCAATACGGTCCTCAGGAGTGCTGCTACTTGTTGGGGTGCTCCCAGGAGAGATGGGGCCAGGCATAAGAGGAGAAATGCATCCCACTGAGACAAGGGCAGACTCCCTCTCAGGGGATGACTGAAAAAAGAGCTATTAAGCTGTGTAAAGTGTGGTTTGAGAATACGAAGGGTTTAGGGGATTGTTCCAGCCAAAGAATGGAACTTTTGATTACTTAGAAAGTTACATGATTTTACTGAATAACCTCCCCATATCAGCTTAGAACAAATGAACTACTGATATTGCTAAATCCTTCATCAGTCTCAGTTTTTCTTCCTGCGACTTTACTTTGCAAAAGAGTCCAGAGGAATGGAACTTTAACCAGCTCTTCTACCTATTAGGGATTTGTTCCAAATACAAAGTATACTTTAAATGGGTGAACCCAAATGGCAAATTAGACTAAAGCAATTTGTATTGTTACTAAATTTCATGTTATACTGATAAGATTCTAAAAGCATTAACATAATTAGGAAACAGAAGAATTATCTTAGGCTGACAGCAGGACCCCAACCACAAGATGGTCATACGTTCTATACTTAATATACAGGTAAGATCAGGTAAGATCGTGAGTTCAAAATCTCCTAGAGAAAAACTCAGAAGCTCAGGCCTGATTTAATGCTGCGCCTTGTTCTATGTTCTGTGTGCATTTTGTAAATGATGAAACCAAGTTCAGGAAAATCTTTAAGAGAATGGGAAATAAGTGTCTGCTTTGTCTGTGCTAATCCACAGCCAAGCCGGTTTGACCTATGCCTTTTCTTTTGGCATCATCAACCAAAAAAAAGAGGCTGTATCAAAAAAGGCTTAAAAGACAAATCCTTTTATTTGTTTCCAACAATGGCCATGTTGCAGATTGCTGAGATAAAAAGATACAGAAATTAACTGAAAACTAAGATATAAAAAAAAAAAAGACTGGAAATCAGATTTATGAAAAGGGAATAGTTATTTCTGTCACTTCTAAATTCGGGTGTCTATTTAATAAAGTACTTTGATGAGCTTATGCGGTACTGGCAAACTCTGTAGAGTTTAATGAAAGCAACAATGAAATTCACAGATCAGTTATTCCTTAAAATGGACCTTTCAAATGAGTAGGAACTGATTTAAAGTCAAAGTCTGCATTTTAAGAACTGTGTTATTAGTCAGGAGATGTGATCAGAAGAGATTCAGTGGAATACAGGAAGTGTTAAAATAAGAAAAACTTAGGAAAGAGTACAGGAGAAATTAAATTAAAACTCTTGTTAGCGAAGTAATTCCACAACACAGAATTTAAAAAGGAAAGCCATTTGCTAAGCCTGAAGAAGTTTCAGCTAGCCAATCTCCACGTCTGAAGTTTGGGGCATCAATCCGTGATATGAGTTTTCATTTTAGTCTAGATCAGGGGTGGGGAACCTGAGGCCACCTGTGACCCTCTAGGTCCTCCAGTGCGGCCCTTTGACAGAATCCAAACTTCACAGAACCCCCTTAATAAAAGGATTTGCTCTGTAAGACTTGGACTCATTCAAAAGGCTGCACCCAAGGACCTAGAAGGCCACATGTGGCCTCGAGGCTGAAGATTCCCCATCCCTGGCACAGAATAAAGGCATACTTAAAAACTGTACTTAATAAATATATCGTAGGAAGGAATTTTTATTATAAGGCAGAATAAGGAAATTTTAGACCATCTTCAGAAAAGAATAAAAGAGGGCAGAATTGGGGTTCAGTTACCCTTCTGTTGTTTACTGCTTTTAAACAACCAAGCTGAGGGCACCAGGCAAGTTTTGATTAGGGATCCCAGATTGAAGGCAATTCCCAAAGTGCTCCTAGAGAAAGAAAGCTTGTTTGGAAATCGGAAAGCAATGGAAGGCAAGTACAGTTTTATGATACTACTGCAGTTTAAGTCAATTACCCAGGGAAATTAGAAACACAGTGAAACTTGTGTTGGAATCAGTGGAATTAGTGAAGAGAAGTTCAATTTGTACAGTAAGGCTATAGTAAGTTAGGGAAAAAATCATTGAAGAAAGAATTAAACAAGAATATGTATACATAAAAACAGATATAGGAATAAATTAAGTGCATGCACACCCCACAGAGGTGTCCCCAGGTAGGGCCTCCTTGGGGGTCTTATGAGCCTGGACACCACATCTGTGACTAGATCTCCAGAAGCCTCTCATAAAGGCTGAAGGGGAACCACATAACTCTTCAGGACAGTGACCCCTATTTCCCAAACCCTAGAAATGTAAGGAATAGTTCAGTTTACAAAAATGGGAAAAGGTGATGCTGCTGGCAGTGGTGCCTGTGACTGGAGGAGCAGGGCTCTGACACCAGCTGCAGAGAATGGGGCTGGCAGTAGAACCCTGTAACCATTTAATAAGAGAGAAGGGTCCTTAGTAGCTTTCATGGTACTGGAGCTAATTACAGCCACACCACGGCTGTTTTGGGCAGCTCACAGCCATAGCAGCTTTGAAAGTAAGAGTGGCCAATCTAAAAGCCATGAAAAGCCATAAATGATCACAGCCATTAATGATCGAGGGTGCCCAGATTAGAAAAGATCAAATAAAATGAGCATATGGCTTCTAAAGGTATAAAATACTGAAATTTTAAGAAGTAAAAGCAGAACTTGCGAATTATTGGAAAAACAAAATAAATGGACTTAAATAATTTTGAGTGATTTGAAAGGAAACAGAGAAAAAGTTACAGCCTGAGCCCTTTGGAAAAGTCCAATAGTTTTCCAGTGGTGCAACCCCTGTTACATTCCTGTGCTGATCCCCTTGGATGTTGCCAAAGTAGCTGGATCAATGCCTTTCCAGCATAAAAGAGGTAAAATTTGAAGAGGCAGATGCTTTCTCCTCTAAAGTCATCCTGCTTACTGATATCTGCGACACCCTAAAATGGGGAGCTTGTGCTGAGTTGTTTGACTACTGCTTATAAAAACTAGGTGACTGTAACTAATTCCAAGTTCCCAAAAGCCCTTAAAGAAATTGGCACGAACTGTGCATTTGTAACCACTAAAGAATTAAGCAGGTAGAAGAAAGAGCAGCGTTGCGTAAGGAAATAAGAAAAGGTGAGAACGAGAGATGCGTAAAGAAAGTCGGAGTTGGTTTGCACTGAGAGTGTGAATTTGGGGTTTGAAAGTTAAGGGGTTTGGAAAAGGAGACTTCAGAGAGCGGCTTAATCCCACTGAAACAGAAATGACTTCTGGAATTTTTGGAAAGCAGTGCCCGTTGGTAGTTGCTACACGTCTTCTTTCCCCAATCAATGTAAAATATTTCACAAAGTATGCTGATTAGTTGACTGACAGAGAAAGGATCATCTCTTTGCTCTAGCTTAGGCTAAAGAATTAGTCCTTTCGAACATTTAAAGGAATTATTTTGGCTCTTTGGGTACCTCAAAGAAGCGGTAATGGGAAGCTGGGAGTGTCACCACGAACGTTATGAATAGAAGCCAAGCAGAAATGATGGAAATGTGCAAAATGAAGTTTGGTTATTGCCACTAGTCATTCTAACTCAAAATGGATTGCATTGAAAATACCATAATGGCAGCAAATTTGAGAATCTAATCAGTCCCTGTATATACAAAGGGAATAATAAACATTCACACCTACCTCCCCAGGTTGTTGGGAAGTGCCCAGCACAGCGCCTGGCTTGTGTAAAGGCCTGGGCTCTGTCGTGTTCAGACAGAATGCTCTCCCATTTACAGTTACTTATTCTAATCAGAATGGACTGTTACCAAAACTGGGAAATTCTAGATGAAGCATTTTAAAGTATTACGAAAAACAGGCTTAAGCAACTTTCAAGACATAGAAAAAGAGCACTATATAAACTACTATGGTTAGCATGAAAGTGCCAGGGGTAATAAGATAAATGTCCTTCTATGAAGTGATAAATTAGAAAGGTATTTAAATTATCACCTTGATAGAAGGGAGGGCAGATAGGGGAGGAGGTAATCAAAAGCAAACACTTTTGAAGAGGGACAGGGCAGGGGCAGCTAGGTGGCACAGTGAACAGAGCACCAGCCCTGAAGTCAGGAGGACCTGAGTTCAAATCCGGCCTCAGACACTTGACACACCTACTAGCTGTGTGACCTTGGGCAAGTCACTTAACCCCAATTGCTCTGCCTTCCCCCCCTCAAAAAACCCCCCAAAACAACAACCAAAAAAAACCTGAAAAGGGACAGGGACAAGGGAGAAAAGTGAATAAAGGGGGATAGGATAGGATGGAAGGAAATATAGTTAGCCTTTCACAACATGAGCGTTGTGGAAGGGTTTTACATAATGATACACATGTGACCTAAGTTGAATTGCTTGTCTTCCTAGGGAGGGAGGGTGGGGAGGGTAGAGGGGAGAGAATTTAGAACTCAAAGTTTTAAAAGCAGATGCTCAAAAAAAATTTTTTTGCATACAGCTGGGAAACAAGATATCTAGGGAATGGGGTATAGAGACCTATCCTGCCCTACAAGAAAGTAAGGGGAAAGGGGATGCGGGGGGGTAGGGTGACAGAAGGGAGGGCTAACTGGGGAACAGGGCAATCAGAATATATGCCTTCTTGGAGTGGGGAGGAGGGTAGAAATGGGGAGAAAATTTGTAACTCAAAATCTTGTGGAAATCAATGTTGAAAATTAAAATATTAAATAAAAATGATAAAAATTCAAAAAAAATTATCACTTGATTGGTGGATGTTCTAAGTACAAGACAGCTAAGAGAAGCTATTAAAGCAAGTTTCTTCCTCTTTTCAATCTGAATATTGTTAT
Source organism: Trichosurus vulpecula (assembly GCF_011100635.1). NCBI lineage: Eukaryota > Metazoa > Chordata > Mammalia > Diprotodontia > Phalangeridae > Trichosurus > Trichosurus vulpecula. The sequence goes on along the minus strand of NC_050578.1, from coordinate 276,022,877 downwards.
ATTATAAATGTATCTGTTATATGATTATTAGAGTATACTTTGTGTTAAAATAATAATAATGACCGTTGGGAGAAAAACCTGGTAAAATCCTCTCAGGACATCTTTGCCCGTGAGGCTCCTTGGGATGAGTCCTGCTGCCAAGGTATTGTCAAACTAGGAACTAGGGCCTCTCCCACCCAAAGTGGGGAAACAACATTTTTGAACAGTCAGTGGGTCTCATTTGGGATCATCTGGAAACTCGTGTAATTGTATCTTCTAGTGCTATTATTTTGAACCAACTATTCACTGTGTATGAACGTGTGGTGAAGAAGTAGAAACGGCAGCACCAAGCTAGCCAGGTCTCTTGGGTCTGGGTGACTGAAACAGGGAAGCCTCTCCTCAGATAGACTATTTTAGCTCATAAGGGGGGGCACTGTAGCCCACAAGGGATAAAAGACTTAATTAAACTAGAGTGGGTTACTCCAGACATGACCCCAGTGGCAACATGCATGACATGCATGACATGTCCAACTTGCGTAGCTTTCAATCAGCTGGCCATTTGAGCACTTACAGAAAAAGATTATGACTGCGCACATCCATCTTTGACCAAGGTTGAACTAAGCCCCACTTCTAAAGCCAGAGTTCCCTCTGATACAATAGTTTTCACCAAGGAAACTGTGCCCAGATTTGACCCACTTGTCTACATGAGCTTTGATGGAGGCCTCAAATCACTGTGTTCTACAAAAGGTCTGATGTGCTCCCTTTGGCTTTATCTCTCCACCTGCAGGGCGGGGGGGAGGAATCATGATGATGGAAAACAGATGAAATTTGTGAATTGTGAAAAAAAATTCTGGCTGAGATTTTGAGGCTGATATATGAGGAAAATAACAATTCTTTAGCTCTAGGCTGTAATTAGGGAAACTCTGCTATCTGAGCAAGTCTCTTGGGATTCTGATTTGCTGCTACTCTAAGTCCTGAATCCACATACAAGTGTCTGACCCCTCATAAGGCTGCTGGTTCATCATCCAAGAGAAATGCCAGGTGCCCACGCAGTCTGAGGACCACCAGAGGCGGATGTCTGTCCCCGGGGAAGTGGAGAGAATGATTTTGCAAAGGTGAAGGTAGGATTCCTTGACCCATCCCCATCTTGGTAAATAAGACATTTCCCGCCTGGTTAATTCTGAGCCTGGCTGTGACATCCTGTCATACGACTGGCTGCCTATAACTCATCCCTGAAATCAAACAGACCTAATGCCGCTGCGCACCCGCCTTTCTCCTCACATAGTAAATTTCATCGAAAAAGGCAAGTGTAAAAGATGAACCCTATCAGTGATTAAGTAACAGATGCTAGTGAGGGATCATTTTAAACTAGAGATCGCCTTACAGTGTTCTTACATCATAATTATTAGGAGGAGAAGTGACACAATTTTCAAAATTGGATTAAGAATTTTACGTGTAAAAATGGTTTGAAACATCTATCTAATAATATCAAGAGAGACAAAGACTCGCTTTCCAATTCAGGCCCTCATGATGCAACAATTAAAATTCTGCGAAGTTTCAGAGATCAATACTGGAGCTAAGATTTGAGAAATTGTAGTCCTTCCTAAAATTAATGTGAGGATAATTGGGTATTGATGGACAGGTTATGGGACCAAATGGTTGTACTATTAATTATCAAGCTGAAAGCTTCAGAAACATCTTCAGTTTCTGTTTGAAGAAAAGAATGTTAGACCATCTTGTGTTACCTAAATGGGAAAAGCCAATTTTATTTGGGTTTATTATTACCACCTGAATGTTGAGTACGTCTTGAAAGGCATCTGCACCGTCTTGAAGCTGACTATTCAATGCATTTATACAGCCCAGTCCACAATTTTTTCTTTACAATCACAATTATTTGGCAAATTTTAAAGAATTCAACTGCTTATCAGGGATCATCATCTTCTTAAAAAAAAAAAGTGTTAAAAATTCCCCAGCAAAATCTCATCTTCCTAGGGGAGGGGTGAGCAGCTATAAGAAAATAGCTCGAGTGATAATTTTTCAGTTGGTTTTAATAAATAAGCTTAGGTGATTATATATGCCAGAAAAAAAATCTGGGTTCAGAATTTTTTAATTTTTCAGTTGTTATTTGAATTTGCCAACCTAAAAATGGAAATTCTCTGGCCTAGTGATGTTCATGTTAGGGCTATTGAGGTTTGAGCTGGCTCTCACTACCAGACCTGGTTATTGTGACGGCAAACTAGAATTGAATTAAGGTCTACTAAATCAGCGACGTTTAACAGACAAGGAGGGACAGCTAGGTGGTGCAGTGAGTACAGCACCGACCCTGGAGTCAGGAGGACCTGAGTTCAAATCCAGCCTGACACTTTGCACACTAGCTGTGTGACCTTGGGCAAGTCAATTAACCCCAATTGCCCTGCCTTCCCCTCCAAAAAAAAAAAAAAAACAAACAGAGAAGGGGATCTGTGCAGGTGAGCTGAACTGGAGAAGCTGTTCTGCATTCAGCTCTGCTTATTCCAGTATTCCTAGCAGGAGAGCTCTCCAGAGGAACACAGGACTGCATCAGAGGATATTTCAGAGAATGGCCAAGTGCACAAGATGGGCCGAGGAGGCGCCACACCTCCATCATCCTCATCCTCTCCACAAATGGTTCCTAATCCACCTTCCTGAGCCTTTTCAGTCTCCTGCTTTGGCTTTTGCTCCACCACTGACAATGAGGACTGATAATTTCTTTGTTCATGGAACTCATCCTGTTCCTCATTCCCCCCACTCCTCTTGCTACAACCATCTAGATCTGTTGTCTGCAGGGATGTTGCCTCTCATCACCATAATGGGGTGGCCGTTTGTCAAAACCGACTGAAATGCTTTCATAAACTCAAAAGATGTCCAGAAACTGCATGCAGGGCAGACAATGCTTGCACTGCTGTGCTTGATCAAATGCCCTATGGTCCCCCTATTTTTGTAGCTTGCAGGGCATGTTTTGCTAGGAGGAGACTGTACCTCATGGTTCTTGGTCAGTGAGTCACCTCAGACATTTATTGTATACTTAGTGTGTTATGAGTTATTGTTTAATCAAATGGAACATAATCAGTAAATTAAAAATTGTGCCCAGTTCCCTCTTCTCTGAGGTCACCTTTGTACCCCTGGAGGATCATCCTCTACACGTTTAGAGCGTAACAATCCAAGGAAATACTGTGGATCAAAGGGGGAAGTGAGAAAGGTGATTCCTTGAGGACACCTACTCTACTTCCCATCAGCATCAATCAATCTGATATGATTCGACGGAGACAGTGATTGGTGTTTGTCAGGCCCCAGAGCTGTGAGCTGCAGACTGTAAGATCACTTGTTTAACCACAGGAAGTTAACTAGAGGCCTTCTACCCTGGCTTTTCCTTGTCGTGGTGACCAAGCCCAGTGTGTCGGAGGTGACTTGACTACGTGGAAAGTCCCCCAATTTATTTCTGTACCTCTGGACCATTCTCTCTTGTCCAACACAATCTGATGCCGCCTAGTCAGTGGCAATATTCCTTGCTTCACCCTATGCATCACATGTCAATCACTGGAATTATTCTGTATATGGCTGAGACATTTCAAATGTCTAAATATCTAACCCTATAAAAATAGGGCTCCAGAAGGAGGGAAAATTTCAGATCGTAAGAAGATCTGAGGTCCACTTTTTCAGAGGGGACCATGGACCCTTTAATAAAGTGCCACTGGCTCAGAGGTACGCCTTAGTCTCTCTGACTGTAGGTTGGACTATTTTAATCCCCAAAGCAGGCTAGCAGCAGGAGGGCTGGTCAATACATTGGTCCCTCCCTGCCTACACACCCTCTCTGGAACCCATCTCAGCTATGAGGCATTGAACAGCCTGATGACAAAGGTCCCATATCTGAAATTCTATTACTTTAGGAATTTGCATGAAAAGACAACCTTTAAAATGCCAGCTTGCTCTTCTCCTCTGGGAGACGATGGGAAGGGCTTCTGGGACTTCCCCTCAACTCACCATGCACTGATATCAACTCTTCCTGTCGAATCTCCTTCAGCTGCAGGATCTTCTCTAGGGCCTGGGGGATCTTGGGCCCCACACTCGGGTCATCCGTCTGCCAAAGACACTTGTTGAGAAGGAGTGACCACAGTGACCTTATACCTACCAAGTGTCCCTTTGGTACCATCAGGCTTGAAGAATCATGAAAATCTCAGACCCACAAATGTTGGTCCATCACAGGCCGGACTGACCACCTGAAGGCCCTTCCAAATCTCACACTGTGCCAAGTGATCCCTCCCTCAGAATGCTGACATTAAGTCATCATTTTAAGGTCCCCGCAGGCCCCCAACAACATCATGACTCAAGTCCTTTACATGTGAGGATGCTCTTGCCCAGGGTCACTCAGCTAGTTATATGACAGAAGGAAACAATCTGATACCTGCCTCCTCCAGCCCCTAGACCCGTCTTTGGCATTCATCTGGGCTTATCTGCATTCTCATTCTTGCTTAACAACAATGTACCTAGCACAGAGATTGGCATATAGTAGGTGCTTAACAAATGTTTACTGCACTGAATGGACTATTCTATTCGATTTGTGAGTCTGGACCTCACTGGAGTTTGCTGTCTCATGCTGGGCCATTACGTCCCATGAGTCACCAACTTTGGCTTTAAAAGGATACTTAGAGGTCACCAAGCCCAACCAGGAATCCATGCCCCAATACTCCTGACAAGTGGCCATTCCCACCTCTGCCTGGAGACCACCAGTGACAGAGAGCCCACTACCTTCCAAGATGACCCGAGATGTCCTTTGGGACAGCTCTAACTGTCGGCCAGTTTCCCCCTTCCCTCAATCCTCACCTTGCCTCTCCACAGCTTTCACCCACTACTCCCAGGTTCTCTCTCTGAGGCCCAATAAAAGAAAGCTAAAGAATCTTTCGTGAGAGCCTTTCACGTACCTGAAAACAGCCATCATGTCTTCCCTCACCCTCCCATAAAGCTAAATATACCCAGTTCATTCAACTCATCCAAGTTTCACAAGAAGAGGAGATAAAAAGAGTGAGAAAAAGAATCCTGTGCCTGAAAAAGGATCTCCAAGTGAGGCAATAATCTATGATTAGTTAAGCAAGCTCCAGCTTCTTAGACCCCTGAAATTGTCAGAAATGGCCAGTTTTCTCCCCACACCTCAGATGCCCCCAATCTTACCTCTCTGTTTTCTTCTCCTGGAGGAGGCGGGGGGCCCCGAGGACGGGGGCCTGGAGCCCCAATGGGGACACCAGGGGGTGGGGGACCTACAGGAGCTGCAACTGAGAGAAAGAAATCCAACATCAGAAGAAAAAATTGCCCAGACACTTCTAGAGAAATATTTGTCCCTCATCCCCACCTCTCCAAATCCTCTTCTCTGTTCGAAAGTCTTACCTCGAGGAGCCATTGGGGGCCGAGCCCCAAGGGGGCCCATGTCTTGAGAGGGCCGAGGGACCGTGGAACCCATCTTGGCCATCTCCTGGCGTTCCTGTTCCAGTAACACGGCTGCCTGAAGGAAGAAAGCATCAGCCTTAAGAACGCTGATGAATGCAGTGACCAGTCTCAATCCCAGAGGCCTTACTACCTTGATTTGTTACAAGGGCTGTGTTTCCCTTTTGTTTTTCAATGGAGGGAAGCAAGAGGGAGAAAGATCCTTATTAATTTAAAAAGTTAAATAAAAATTATATTAAAAACATACACATTTGCAGACCACCACTAGCAACCCTATTTCTTCATTCAAATACTACTGTCATGGAGCACAAGCAGTAGCAAGCTCCCCTGGGTTAACCTCATGTCAATCTCTATCCCAGGATCATCTTCCACCTCTGGCGGTAGGACACAAAGCAAACTGCAATCCCTATGCATCTGCCACCAAACTAAAATAAAGATGATCGATCATTTGTTACCCTACAACTTAGTGTCTTCTTACTTCATTTTGAAATGTTTCACAATCCATTCTTATCTCAATAAAATAAATTCCTTGAAGGCAAGGAAATGCTTTCTCCTCCTCCACCTCACCCCACCCCCAGAAAGCCTGGGCACACAGTCAACATTGGGACAGTGATTCTAAAGGGGTTAAATGGGCCTCCAATTAACGCCTAAGGCAGGGAATGTGTATGAATGAACACAGCTCACAATCAGTGTTTTAAGGTTCTAAAGCATTTTCCCCACATTGTCTCATTGGATCCTCAAAATACCACCCTCCCCCACTCCTCCAGGCTGGTGTTATTATGGTCTGCATTTATAGATGAAGCAGCCAAGGGCCTAAGAAGACATGGGATTTGCCCAGGGCCACACAGTGTCAAAGACCAGGTCCTCCTAGAGCTCAGATTTTGCTTCAGGGTTCACTTGGGGTCCAAGAGCTTGTTTTTAAAATACTTTGGTCACCATTTCAATGTAAATTGGTTTCTGTTTTAATCCCATGCCTTTTATTTACCCATTTAAAAACGCTATTCTAAGAAAGATGGAGCTTATAGGATGAATTGAGTCCATTTTCACCAAATCTGCTCAAATTCCATAACGTGTCTAGAATGGGTAAGACCAGAAGACTGTTGTGAGCTGAGAAGGGCAAGAATGGGGGAAGAAGGGTTTCTGGGGAAAAAAGAAAGCTGGCCCCTGCCTGGACCATGTAAAGCCTGGTTGACAAGGCCATGAGGAGCCATGCTGCCGCTCCAGGAGCTGAGGCTCCTTTGGGAAGGGGGCACTCCCTCTGCTGCATCCTAGGGCACCTTCTTGCCCCCCCACCCTGCCCTCTGCACAGGCCCACCTGCTTTTCCCGCACCATCTTGGCCTCTTGCTGCATCAGCATGGCAGCCTGCTGCTGGGCCAGCTTCAGCCGCTCCTCTTCTGAGAGGGCCACAGGGTCACCTACACGCATGGGGGGTGGGGGCCCCAAATTCGGTGGGTGTGGTCCTACTCCCATGGGGAAACCAAGTCCTAGACCTGGTGGCGGCGGCGGCGGTGGTGGCGGCGGCGGCTGCAGCGGGGGGAGCCCCATAGGTGGAGGAGGCAGGGGGATTCCAGAGAGCTACAGAAGAAAAAAGACATGGAGTGAGCTGAAGTTCAGTCTAAGGAGCACTGGGAGATTCCTAACAAGTCAAGATTATGTTCATCACCATCATGAGACATTTTATTTTTAAACACTGAAAACATAAAAGATATAACCTATATAACCCAAAGCTCTTGGAGGAGGGAAGGTCCTCGTTACTGCCTGAGTGCATCAAGAGCTCCTGGGACCAGAACGTTGGAAGAGCGCTGGCTCCCCAGTCCAGGAACGGCCCGTTCCCAAAACACTTGAAAAGTTCTGACCCTGCAAGGAGGAACAGAAGCATTCCTAGTCCTACTGTCCTCATTCCCTACAGACCGGGAATGTCACAAGCAGACTAGAGGCCCAGGGGTCCCAAGTCCCACCCTCTGAGGCTCTCTAGCTTAGTTGGGCCTGCTTTAGAGAAGTCGTCTCAGGCACTGCCAGTTGGGCAGGAGGCCCCGGCCCACAGCCCAGGAGCATAACAGTCCAAACTGAGGGAGGCCCAAGCCAAGGTCAAGGCGGCAGAGGAGAATGAAGACTCCCAGCCAGGAAGCCTGGACGATAGGATGGAAGAGAAACAGAGGGGAACAGGCAACCTGGAGCCAGAAGAACAGGGTTCTGGCTGAGATATCAGGGCACTAACCACTGCACCTTCTGTCCCATAGAAGAGATTTGAACAGTCTCCCCCAAGTGAGTCAGAAGCCTAAATGAGATGACTGCATTCATGCAGGGCGCCCTCCACTGGTACAGGTGGCGGGACTTCTAGGCCCTGGGAAACCGTTAAAAAGTAGACACAACCCAAAAAATGGATCCTCTGCGAGTCAATCTGTTGCTCAATCAGTCCACATGCCCTTCACCCAGCTCTCCCCTGGACCACATCAACCACTTCCTGGACTCTTCATCCTCCACATGGGAGCAAGACTGAAAGAGTCTGTCTGGTCACTCCTTGAATCAGGATACATTCTGGCTTCTGCAGGGAACAGCCTGGCCCCTCTGACCTCTGACCCCTGACCCCCTCAACCTTCCAGCGACAACAGCCTCCTGGCTGGTCCTTCCACAGAACACTCCCCTGCCCTGGTCTCCTGACCTTAGCAGGAGCCAGGCATCCCCAAGGCCTGGAGCCTTCCCTATGAAGGATGCCTCCTCCTCTTTATCAAACACTACCCACCTCCCTCACCAGGAGGTCAAGCATTGGAGAGCAAGGACCATTTCTATGATTTTGTCTTTCTTTTCTCCTTAGGGCTGGGCACAAAATCCAGCACAAATGACCACTTTGAAAGTGACTGTGGAGTGACCGAACCTTTGTGGACTAAGCAAGGTGGGTCCTCAGAGCACGTGCTCTAGACTGTTACTGCCTGTATGACCTTGGGAAGGTCATGGCCCTCCCTGGAGGGGCCTCTGTTCTCCTAAGGTCCCTTCCCAAAGCAGCCTACCACCCTCATACACACATACATGCCTTGGAGGGGCAAGGACCCTAGTTTTGAAGGGCTCCTTCAGTAGACCCAAGCCCCAGGAAGTGCCCGTAATCTGGAAAGGCCTGGGCCGCAGCAGAGACCACATAGGCTGGCTGCCTGAAGAACCCTTTAGCTAACTCAGAGGCTTAGACCACCCAAGTCACAGAGAGGACAAGGCCATCGACGTCAGTGGGGCCTAAGAAAAACACCAGTCTGTCCTGTACCGAAATACTCTGACTATAAGGGACTACTCACAGGATTCCCCACTCCAAAGCCCTTCATGGCTCCCCATTATTACATTCCTTCACACTCATTAGGCAGCACTTTAAAGGTTGGGAAAATGAAACAGCCAAGTCCTTAGTCTGGCATTCAAGGCCCTCTATGATGTGGCTCCAATCAAACACAAAAATTCAATGCCTATTCACTGGGCACTGGGGCCACAGAACCAAAAAGGAACCCATTCAAGAAGCTGGAATTCTTCTGAATATCTTGATACATAAAAACAAAAAGATACCAAACAGATATGGGCCATTGGGGAGAGGAGAGAGGCCGGCCCTGGCCCAGGCATGTTAGAGTTACCTCATAGAGATGGAAACTGAAGGGATCAGTCACTGAGAGAGCGCTGAGGGCCTAGCCACAAGCACAGGGTGGAAGATGAAGGCCCAAGGCCTAGACAAGGAGGCCAAACAGGAGGAGCAGCTGGACAGAAAGGAAAACTCCAAAAGACTCAGCCAGGCAGGAAGAGAACTGAGGAAAGGCTGCCAAGTCAGGTTTGGCCACTCCGGAGAGAGTGGCCCAGCCTTTGGGGTTGCCTGCAGCAGACCCAGCTTGCAGTTCTGCCCAGCCAGAGATTCCTATCCCCAAGTCTCTCCTGCCACTCCAGCCATTTCTACACACAGAAGGACTTTCTCATTTCTGCTATGAGTATCTGTGTATGTGTTTCACAACCAGCACCACCACCCCAACCCCTCAAGAGAGTCTAAATAAATCTAATCTAGTTCTCTCCATGACAGATGTGGAAACCATGACTTACCCAAGACAATACGTAACAGAGCTCAGGTCCCCGGACCCCAAGCTACAAAGCCCAGTGTGGCCCTGCACAAGGATGGGCAATTTCCCTCTTTGAATCCTCCCATCCCTGAGGTCCTCAAGCAAGGTATTTTCAACTGAATCGAACACCTGGCCGACTTTAGGGAAGCCAGCTCCACTGTCTGGGCCTCAGTTTTCAACCACAAAATCAGGGTGATGGATGCGCTGACCCTTTGGGTTCCTTCCCATGTCTCTACTGCCCGGCCATTGTCCGTGGGGTCCTCTCCTGCTTCACTGGGAGCTTTCTTCCCATCTCTGCCCTTCCCCTCCCCAGCCAAGCCTAAGCAGGAGCACAGCCCAAGGCTCTGGCCTCAGACTCACCTGTGCTGCCATGGGGGGTGGGGGAGCAGTTTTATCTCCATCCTCGCCTCTCAAAACTGGCCGATTCAGCACAACGCCCGTCTTGGGTGCAGGGAGAGAAGGAGAGGACAGAGAAAGACAGATCAGGCCACAGCAGCTCCAAACAGACCTTCTGAGCTTCCCTGGGCCCAAACATCCATCCCAGTGCCCCCATACCCACCACTGACCTGTCGGGTATAGGTCTGCAGTCTCTCTACCAGCTCCTCTCGGCTTCCTGAGGGGTCGTGGGAATGGGGGGGGGGGGGGAGAGAAGGGGGGAGAGGAAGAAGAGGTCAATTCAAATTGAAAAAAATAGATATTAAACAATCCTTTGTGCAAAGCAACATGCTGGACCCCAGAAATACAGAGATTTTAGAATGAAAGCTACTCCCCTCAAAGAGTTTCCGTTATAGTAAAGGGGAGGATACCAGTAAAAGGGAGATACCAAACATGCTCAGATTACAGCACGTGGGAAGTACAAAGCAGAGATCCAGGCAAAGTGTCCTCAGAAGATGGGAGGAAGGACAGCTCAGTGACGCCCTGGGACCACTTGCAATGAAAACCAAACTGATGACAGGTCTTGAACCTGACCTACCATCTCCAGCCTCCACTCATTTGCATCTGGACCTTGCAGAGGCCTGATCTTCCTTCAGGCCTTCCCCTCCAGAGCCTTGCTGGGGTCAGTGGCTAAAAGGGTTCTTCCGCCCCCTGGAGTTTTCTAGAGCACATGGCTTGAATTTTCCCTTTGCTTGATTGCTCCCTCCCTTGGGCTACACTGACCTGCAACCCTGCACCTGTGGTAATGATGCTCCATGTCTGACCACCCTCTCCAAGCCTACCCAGACTCACAGAGCTGGAGGGGACCTTAGCAGCACATGCTAAGTAGAAAAAGAAGGGACCTCAGAGGCCACACCCGTGGCTACTAGTCTATACCAGGCTCCAGAGGAATCGCCACTAGAACAAATTTGCTCTGGGAAGCAAAGGGCCGCACTTGAGGACGTAGAGGGTCACATGTGGCCTTGAGGCACTAGAACCTTCCCAACAAGTTAGTTCTACTTGTTGCAGCCTCTCCTCTACCTTGGATGAGGAAGAATTCATCAATTAACAATCAAGGCAGCACCTCCCACATTAAGTCTAAACTGGCTCCTTGAACCTTCCAAGTTCTGCTCTCTGGGGTCAAAGTCAAGAAGTCTAACATGCCTTCCTCCCAATGACCCCACTTCCAATATGTGAGGACAGCTCCCCCTGCCCCCAGCTCCTCTTCTCAGTTTCTTCAAACATACTCAAGGCCACCCCCTTCCCAGCTGCCCTCCTCTGGACACTCTTCAGCTCTCCGCCAGCTTGAGCGAGACAAAACCCAGAGAGCAGGGCCCCTCCCCAGCCGCCCCCTAAAAGCGGTGCCTCTCTCACCAAGACCTAAAGTCCCACTGTCTCTGTGGGCGGCCACGTCATTCAGCCAATCCATCAAAGCTCCAGGTCCTTGTCCAGTCCTGGCGCAGCTGCTTTTTTGAACCCAGGGCTATGATTTTACATTTATCTCCACCAAATTTCATCTCATTAGATTCAGCCCAATGCTCTGGCGTGCCGTGATCTTTTAGATCCTATCATCCAGTACTTTGGCTCTTCCTTCCACCAACGTCACCTATAAATTGGCACCACCCGCCCTCTCTGCCTTTAACCTTGTCAGTGATTAGAAGCACCAGGGGGCTGGCTCTCCGAATCACTGTCCTGTCACTCCAGTGCCAGGTGACTCTGAACCATCCATGATGCGCCAAAGCCATCCTACTGTATCACGATTTAGTAGCCAGTCTTCAACTTTTCCCGCAGCAACCTGCCATCTTTTGTCAGATACAGCAAAATCAGAGTGAGTTCCACCTTGTCTCCCTCCTTCTGTCATCACTGTTCTGTCCGTCCATCCCCAATATCACTTTACTTAGAGCTTCACTGGCCTCACAGCTTCGAGCTCAGGCACCTGCTGTGCAGCAGTTCTAATGGGCCTCTGGGCTCTTCCACACTGTCCAAAGTTAGGTGGTGGGTTTTCCCTCTAGGAGCTCCCCACTTCAGGCAACTTCCCTTTCAGCTCCTCATTGAAAGGACTTCTCTGGGGACCCAGAGGTCCATTTGAGAGACCGGGCAACTCCTGCGCATGCCTAACGCCAGCATCTGCCCTCCTCAGACCCAGAGTGTCCAGCTGTCCCTGCCATCTCAAATACATGTTCCAAGATGAACTGGTCACCTCTTCCCAAGCATATCATCACTTCCACCTCCCCTCCACAACTGAGTGAACCTCCTTTTTACTAAAAATCTGACCCAGAAACGACTGGCCCTCGTTGACGCCTCTATTTTGGAAGGCTCATGTTATCACAAAGCAACGAATAGCTGGTAGGCTTCTGGAAAATACTACTCCAGAATATATCCAGATAAATGGATTTCTCATGTGCCATCTACTCTGTGGACAAGATCCCTTCCAGTTCTGTCTCCGCCGAGCTGCATACAGACGCTCAGCTCTAGGCTTCCCCACCCCCTCCCAATCCCTCAGCTTCTTGGTTTCCAGACACGAGTCTAACTTCTCCAAGAACGAGGCCACTAGCTTTTGGTCTAGCCTGCTTCTAGGGAGATACCCGAGGTCAGCCTTGCCACAATAATAACAACGGCTGGTGATCAGAGATTGCTTTAAGGTTCTTTGAGCCTCACAACCCTGGGAGGTGGGTGGTGTCGCTGCTCCCATTTTACAGAAGAGGAGACCGAGACGGACCAAAGGGAAGTGACCAGCCCAGGACCATCTGAGGCGAGACCGGCACTTGGGTCGGCTGAGTCTCTATACTCTATACTCCAGCTCCTCTCCCTTCTGAGGCTGAGGCCTGAATCACTGGCTCCTTTTGTCTCCTGGGGGAGTCCAGGTGTCTCGACAGCTCTGATTTTTCCAGTCCTACAGCTGCCCTCTAGGGCTTGTTAGACACAGAGGACGGGGTCAGCCCTGCCCGGCCTTTTCAGCTCAGTTCTTTTTATTAGACCCACAGGTTTCCAGGCACATACATTCTTACCAATCCTTGTTAGGGGCACTCCACCCTGGCCAGGAGCCTGGAAAGGGAACAAGCATTTATTAAGTACCTACTGTGTGCCCTGCAGCCAGCTAAGGACTTTACAGACATTACCTCGCTGGATCCTCACAACAACCCTGCAAGGTAGGCTGCTATGATCCCTATTTTGCAGTTAAAGAAACTGAGGCAGACAGGGGTTGAGCCACTTGGCCAGGATCACACAGGTTGGATTTGGACCCAAGTGTTTACTTCCCGAATGTGCCTCTCTTCTGAATCCTCTGCCTTTGATGGGCAGCAGCCACGTGTGTGTCCCTGTGGTCTTCCGCTTCTTGCCTAAGGCTTCGTTGAGGTCTAACAGGGCTTTCTGGGCTCCTAACACCTGACTCCGAGGAGAAGCAGGAGGTGGACACCCTGCCCAGCCAAAGGGCCCTGCCCCCTGCCATGACTTTGTTTACGTTTTTACTTTATGTCTATGTGTACTGGGGTGGAAGGGAAGTCCCTGGAAATCACAGCTCCCACCCCAATCCAGACGCGGGGGGGGGGGGGGGGGGGGGCGGGGAGCCTTTTGCGAGCCTAGGACACGAGCACTTAAAAACTGTGGATACATCTAGAACCCAGCTCACCTCCAGACAGCCCCATTTCTTTAGGGGGCGGCGGCAGGCTTACGCATCACCAAGTTCTCAGCCTTGGGGTCCCCCAAACTCCTCACTCTACCCCATCCTGCAGACCCTCGATCCAGGGGGTCTCCGCCTCCTGGTCTCTCTCCATGGGAGCTGCCAGACTAGGCTTCCCTCCCCCGACGCCGTGGCACCCATGGCCACCAGCCCCGTCCCCGCCGCGCTACCCAGGGCTTGGCCATGGACCCTCCCTCCTTTTGCCCCACAAAGCCCAGGCGCCTCTTCTGGGGGAGAGTCTCCCCAGCGACCCCCAAGGCTCAACCCCCTCCGGAACCAGGACACTTTGGGGGCTCCGAGCTTAGGCCCGGGCCCCCAAGAGGAGTTTAACTGAACTCTCCCTGAAACTCGCACCCAGCCTCCCCAGCGCCCCGCCTGGGCCCCCCAAAGGAGAGGACCTCGAGGAGGCCCCCAGGGCCTGGGGGCACGGCGTGACCTGCCTTTCACAGACGGCCCTGAAGAGAGGGATGGAGGCTCCCGGGCCTCAGTTTCCCTACGATGCGCAAGACGGGCCCCCTCCAGTCCCCTGGCCTGCCTGCCTCCCTCCCCTCAGGCCCAGCCCCGAGGCCTCCTCAGTCCCCGGCGCCGCTCCTCCTCCCGCTGCTCCGCGGGCCCGGGCCTTCTCGAGAGCCTCGCGGGCCTCAGCGCCGGCGGAGGCGGCGCGGAAGGCTCACCTTGAATAGGGGCTCCAATCTCCGCCAGCTTGGCCTGCAGCTCCGGCGCGGCCCAGGCGCCATAAGGGGCCGGGGGCGGCGGCGGCGGAGGCGGCGGCGGCGGCGGCGGCGGCAGCTGAAGCTCACCTTTAGACGGCTCGGGATGTTCCGCCGCCATCTTAGCGGCGAGAAGGCGCGCGGCCTTGGGGACCGAAGAGCCACGGCCTCCCGGAACTTCCGGCGATGACCAATAGGAGCCAGGCCTACGGGATCCGGGCAGCCAATAGAAATGAGGCGGGGGGTGGGGGGAGGGCGGCTTCGTGGAGCACGCCGGGAAACGTAGTCTGGCGTCACCAGGAACTCCGCGAGGCGCATGCGGAAAGCGGTCTGGTTGGTTGCTGAGCCTTCTCGGACTTGTGGATCAGAAACCAGGGGTGGAGAGGGACGGGCATCCGTGACCCACCCCTATGTCAAGCTTTGGCCAAGAAGCGGCCCCGCTGCCCCATGGGAAATGTAGTTCTCCCCGTTCCCAAGAGCGGTTGTAGTCCCGCCGGCCTCCGAGGCTGGAAGGAGCCAGACAGCGCGGCTTCCCCATGCTCAGAATCCAGGTCCTGCCTAGCCCCGAGCGGCCTAAGAGAGAATCGATGTGTGCCCCGTAAACAGCGTGGCGGGGCAGGGAGAGCGCCAGAGTGACCAGCTGTCGCCCTGAACAAAAACTGGGCTGCTGCATCTCCTTTCTTCGGAGAAGTGGGGGATCGGGGGTGTGGAGTGTCATATCTGCCGCCAAACAGCGCCCTGCGCCCCTACACCTACAGATGAGGACACTGGGGCCCACGGTCGGGAATCCTGGAGACCAGTTCGAATCAGGCTGTGCGACCCTGGGTTTGCCTCGGTGTCCGTCTCTGTAAATGTGATAGATGGCGGCCCCTCCCGGCAGGAGATGGCAGTGGTACAGCAGCGCTGAGCTCCGACGAGGTGCTCTGACCAGCACGTGTCCGGGCTGCTGCTGACGAGGGCACAGGGCCGACGGCCGGAGCTGCCTCCCAGCTCTGTACATCTTCATCCATAGTCATCATTCAGTCACTCCGAGCTGCGCCTGGCGCCCGGCACCCGGCAAGGAGCAGGCACCCAATAAGCTCTGACCGATTAATTGTGGGTGCCCCTGCACCCCCCTTCCATTAGCCACTGATAGATAAGCTTTTACACAGAGATATTTACTTCAAAAGGGACAATACCCACAAATAGGTAGAGAGGAGGCACAGCCCCCCTGGGATGGGAGCAGAGCCACCCACCGGGTTCACGGCCTGGGGTCCCCTGCACCCCGGCTTCTCAGGTTCCCCCCTGCAATCCTGGCTCGGTCACCAAGGCTTAAACCCCAGCTGAGAACCGTCTTTGGCCACCTGCAGAAACAAACGTCCCCAGGGCCACTGCTTCAAGGTGGGGGCGGAGGGGGGGGGGAGGCGGGACCAGGAGGAGGGTCCTTCCCGTCTCACTGGGCTCAGTTTTAGGCAAATTGAACTTGCTTCAAAGTCCTCTCAAGGCAACTCCATTGGTTGAACTGCGCATGCAGAGATTAGTCCAGGTTATAGAAAGAAGAAAAGGAGGGAGGAGGAAAGAGGGAGGGAAGGAAGAAGGGAGGAAGGAAAGAGAAAGGAGGAAGGAGCAAGGGAAGGAAGGAGGGAAGAAGGTAGGAAGGAAAGAGGAGGGAGAGAGGAGGAAGGAGCAAGGGAAGGAAGAAGGGAGAAGAAAGGAAGGAGGGAGAGAAAGAAAAGTGAGAAAGGAGGGAGGGAAGGAAGAAGACAGGAAGGGAAGGAAGGTAGGGGGGAGGAAGGATGGAAAGAGGAAGGAAGGAAGGAAGGAAGGAAAGTGAGAAGGGAGAGACGAAGAATGAGGGACGGAAGAAGAGAGAAAGAACAGGGAGAGAAGGAAGGAGGGAGGAAGAAAAATGAGAAAGAAGGGAGGGAAGGAAGGAAGAGGGAAGGGGAAGGGAGGGAGCTGCCTTCCAACACTAGCTGTGGGACCTTCGGGCACATCACTTCTGCTCAGGCATTCTCATGCCTTCTGCACAGACTTCTACAGCAAATGAACTCATAAATGACCTGCTTTTCAAACCTTAAGACGCTATGGAAGTGTCTGTTCTCAGCAAAGAAGCAGACAGGCCAGAGAGGAGCAGCGACTTCCTCTAAGTCCCACTAGCAGCGCAGTGTCTCTGGCTGTGAACCCAGAAGTGCAGTCTCCCCATGCCAGGCTGCCAGACCCCTCTTGTGGTAGGAGGGCAGGACTCCTGGGTCCCTGGAGACCTGGAAGTGGAGAAATTCCCCAGACAGGCCCCAGAAGGGAGAGCAGGAACAGCTGATTCAGGCTAACACTGCTCTTGATTGTCTTCGAGGAGCTGTCTGAGCTGCCCCACCCTTTCTGGGCCAGGCACATTCAAGGGCTGGAAGGAGATAGGGCCAAGCCAGACCCTCCAGGGAGAGAAGTGAGGCATGGACACTGAGACCGGCTCTATTGTGGCCCGGCCTGTGCTGTCCTGTCCCCACTCAGAACCCAGCTCCGGGGCCCACCCCTTCCAGCCCCACCCAGGCCTTGCCTGAGATGGCCCTCTGAACAATGCCCCTTCTCTTCTCCCTAGGCCCAGACTCACTGTTCCTGCGAATCTTCTCCTCCACACACCAGCCGCTGCTGCCTTATCTAGAGGATAGTAGTGAGAGCTTGCACAGACTTCAGGCATAGTCTAGCCCAAGCCCCTCACTTTTACAGATGGGGAAACTAAGGTCAGAGAGGTGAGGTCGCTGGCCAAGGTTCTACAGCAGTAAGTCCGGACATGGCAGGGGCAAGATCAGAACCCAGACACAAGGCTTTCCCTACTGTGCCAGACTTTGATGGGCGCCATCTGGGAGGGAGACTTAGGTCCATTAGGCATTTCCCACAATGACCCAGCATATGCCCACCTCTGGCACCCTCCAAAAATGGCTCTTGAGAGTAATCGCCTCAGGCTTCTTCCCTCCTGGCTCTGAATACCAGTGTGATGGGAAGTGCTGAACTTGCAGTCCCAAGACTGGCTTGTAATATGTGCTCTGCCCATCAGGTTCTCTGCCACCTTGTCCTCAGTTTCCTCACCTGTAAAATGAGTCGTCTGGCTGGATGATCTCTGAATCCCATGTGCTCATCCCCTAGGTAGCTCTTTCCCCTCTGGGGGCACTGCTCAGGGCTGAGATTTCAAAAGCTGGGGGGGAGGAAGAGGAGAAACCAGACCTAAGGGAGACAGGCAGGGAGTTAACTTGGGCCCTCCCTTGTTACCAAGTTAAGCTCAGGCATAACCGGTTCCTTTCTGGAAGATCTGTCCCAGCTCCAGGTAACCTGAGCCTCCCTGGGAGTCCAGATAGTAGGAGCAAAATATACAGCTGTGTGGGCAATGAAAATGGGCTTTTAGCACTTAGTTCAACCAAGTGCCCTTGAAGAGTTTGGCCTTTGTTTCCTTGATTAGATTGGTGTCCTTGGTGACCTCCTTGGCTCAGGGGAGGGCCTAATTCACATGGGTTTGAGTGGCATATTTGGGACATCAGAGGCTTTCAGACCACACGGGTTTAAGTTGCCTTTTTCAGGTGGGTGAGTCGCATGTGGTGACTCACCCTTGACCCTGACAAAGATATAAAACCAGGAGCTGGCTTTCTCTTTCTTGGAGTTCTTACCCACAGCTGTGGTGGTGCGCGTGACTCTGGACCAGCCCTTGTTATGAGTTCCCAGGCTGAATTTAGATGTTGGTAACTATGAATTGTATTTGGTCTGTCTGTTGATGTTTGTGATTTGTTTGTATTTGCTCTGAAGTTCAAGGTGCTGGCTTTTCCCCCTGAACTAAGTGAATGACATTTGTATGCTGAATTAAAGTAAGCTTGTCAACCCCTCAACCGTTGCTTTCCTTAGTAAAGCAGATCAAAAGAACCTGGGCTGTGGCAGCATTCTTGTTGTTGGGCTTGTGCTGGTCTTTCACCCCTACAATAGCTGCTAGCCGGATTGTTGAAACAACAGCCTAGGGCTGGAGAGACTGAGGCCTGGAAATAGAATGGGGATGGTATGGGGAGAGAGCTGCCAGAGCCTGAGATGTGAGGAAACTCAAGAATTTCACATCAATTATGGACTTCATAACAAACTGGAAAAACCTACATGACGTAATGCTGAGTGAGCGGAGCAGAGCCGGGAGAACATTATACACAACCAGACATATGGATTCTATGAGGACCAACCCTGACAGACTTCGCTCTTCTCAGCAACACAAGGTACAAGGACAATTCCAAAGGACTCACAATGGAGAATGCTATCTACATATCCAGAGAAAGAACTGTGAAGTATTTTTTCTTTTTCTCTCTTTTGTTTTTGTTTTTGGGTTGTTGTTGGTTTGTTTGTTTTTTTTTTTGGCCCTGTTTCTTCTTTCTCATGATTCATTTC
The DNA here is from genome assembly GCF_011100635.1 of Trichosurus vulpecula. Classification (NCBI taxonomy): domain Eukaryota; kingdom Metazoa; phylum Chordata; class Mammalia; order Diprotodontia; family Phalangeridae; genus Trichosurus; species Trichosurus vulpecula. The sequence goes on along the minus strand of NC_050578.1, from coordinate 276,004,172 downwards.
ATTGATCACAATTCTTCTCCATAACTTGACTAGTGTGTAAATTAATTCAATGCGAAGTTATACAAGATTCCATGCCGTCTTGGGGGAGGGAGGCGAGGAGGGAGGGAGGAGGGAGGGAAAAAAATCTGGAACTCAAAATTATGTAGAACCAAGTGTTGTAAACTAAAAATAAAAAAATTAATAAAAAAAAAAGAATTTCACATCATTTTCTCTTCCCTGGTGGTTCCTCTTGGTCCTAACAAGAGCCCTCATGGAGTTCCACTCTTGATTGGGCACCTCTGTGGGCATGGCCTGGGTCCCCCCATCTCAGAGCCCTCAGTAGACTCAGCTCTGTGCCCAGCCTCGAGTTCCAGGCTCTCTGCCCGTACCAGACAGGGTGAGAGGGAGATACTGATAAAGACAGGGACCGTGCCAGCCACTGAAGGGCAGCTGTCCCCAACTTTGGGTCAACAGACTCTGTGGGAGGGCCCAGCTGCTCTCAAAGACCACAGGGTGTCTGCTAAGAGGGTAAAGCTGAGGTCTGGGAAGCAGTCCCTAAGACCAGCACTAGAGTATCTTAGCTCTAGAGATCAAAGGCAGGGAAGCAGGGCCAGGATCAAGGATCCAGGCTACACACCTCTACCAGAATTGAAATCATGCTCAAGCTCAAGTGGTGAAAGAGGAAGAGGAGAAGCTGCGGGTTTGAAGCCAAGGCCATTTGAGAAGGGAATGACAGCGTTTGTGTTTTCCTGTGCTATCTAGAATGGGAGCAGAGCTCTGGGGAGGACGAGGAGAGGTGACGGGGCCTGCACTGCCCAGAGCTGTTGCCTAGCTATGTGACCATGAGCCTTTAGTAGCCTCAGTCACTTCTTCTATAAAATGGGCACAATCTGGACCAAAAGTAACATAAAGGAGTGTGAGGGAGGTGCTTTGGTCAAACATGATGATCCTGATGGAGAGACAGTAATGATGGGCTTCTCACCAACCTCCAAGCCCCCACCAGGAACCACACCCTGGAGGAACTTCAGCCAGGGCCCTCTGGCTTGTAACTGTCTTTTCCAAAACAGTATTTCAGGAAAGCCTGCTCAGTGCTTCACCCCATTCCCACCAAGAGCATCCCCTTTCCTTCTTCCCACTCCTCTGGTCTCCATTTCAAGAACCTTGAATCATGCTCAAATCAGCCATCGCTCCTAACTGGGGTATCAATTAGTCTACAAGTATTTATTTTTAAACTATATTTTTATTTCATTAAATTTTTCCCAATTACATTAAAACATTCTTAACATTCACTTTTTAAAATTTGAGGTTCCAAATTCTCTTCCTCGTTCCTGTTCCTCCCCTACCCCTTGAGAAGGCAAGCAGTGTGATACCAATTATACACATGAAGTCATGCAAAACATATTTCTATATTAGCCATGTTGCAAAAGAAAATACACACACAAGAAAATTAAAGGGAGAAAATTCTACTTCAATCTGCACTCAGAGTTCATCAGTTCTCTCTGGAGGTAGATGGCATTATCATCATGGGCCTTTGGAACTGTCTTAGATCACTGTATTGGTCAGAGTAGCCAAGCCTTTCACAGTTGATCATCATTACAACATTGCTGTTTCTGCGTACAATGATCTCCTGGTCCTGCTTACTTCACTTTGCATCAGTTCATATAAGTCTTCTTGTGTTTTTCCATCATTCCTTATAGCACAGTAGTATTCCATTACAATCATATACTGGTTGTTCAGCCATTCCCCACTTGACGGGCATCCCCTGGATTTCCAATTCTTTGCCACCACAAAAAGAGCTGCTACATTTTTGTACAAATAGGTTCCTTTACCTTTTCTTTGGTTTCCTTAGGGTAGAGACCCGATGGTGATATTGCAAGATCAAAGAGGATGCAGATTTCTAGCTCTTTTGTTGTTCCAAATCTTACAAGTGCTTATTAAGCACCTACTGTGTGCCAGGCATTAGGGATTCAAAGGAAATTAGCCTATATTCTAATGGTATGAAAATAGGTCTATACAAAACAGATCCAAAATGATTTTAGAGGAGAGGGCAATGGTAGCTGATGATCAGGAAAGACTTGAGCTTAATTGTGAAGGAAACTAGAAATTCTAAAAAGTTGTCTGTTGTTTGTCCTTGATTCTTGGAGAGGACCATGATGTCTAAGAGGCCGAGGTAAAGAAGGAATATATTCAGGAAATGAAGGACCCTATATGAAGGAACAAAAGAATGCCAGAGCTGCTGGACAGACCGAAGAGAGAATGAAGGGAAGTGATGTATAACAAGTCTGGATAGGTGGGCTGGTTTGGGGCCAGCTTTAAATCCCAAACCGAAAAGTCCTAAGGGTGACAGGGCACCAGAGATGACCAAGGAGGGAGTGGCACAGTAAGACCTATGTGCATGCACTTTGGTAACTGTGTGTAGGATAGACTGTAGTGGGGAAAGATGGGAGGCAGGAGAGCAATCGGGGGCTCCACGAGAGAGGTCAGAAAGGCCTAATATGTCAACTGGTTGGCCATAGTGCCAGTGAGAATAAGGAGTCCAAGATGACACCAAGATTGCAAACCTGACTGGCCAGAAAGATGGCGCTTTCAACAGAATAAAGAAGCTGAATGAATGCAAAAGCATGCATGAAGCACTTGGCATGCCTGTCAGGCACTAAGAATGTAAAGACCGAAAAAGAGACAGTCCCTGGCCTCAAGGAGCCAATGCTCTAAAATGGAAAGGGAGGGCAGCTAGGTGGCACAGTGAGTACAGCACCAGCCCTGAAGTCAGGAGGACCTGAGTTCAAATGCGGCCTCAGACACTTGACACACTTACTAGCTGTGTGACCTTGGGCAAGTCACTTAACTCTGCTTCAGTTTTTTCATGTGTAAGATTAGGTAGAGACGGAAATGGCAAACCACTCCAGTATCTTTGCAAAATAAACCCCAAACCAACCCAAATGGTGTTTCTACAAAGAGTCGGGCACAACTATGGAGGACATCATTATACACATGAGAGCTAGGGGGCACCGAGAACCTGTTGTGGGGTGTACCCCACTATTAGGGGGCCTGATGTGCTTTCTGAGGAGGAGGAGAAAATGGGGAATACGGTAAAGGCCTTCTGAGGCATCAAGAAGCAGGGGCAGAGCTTCCAAGTCAATACTCCTCAGGAAAGTAATGAATTGAGGCTTTTAGCTAACGGGGCAGGAGGTGAGAGGCTGGCTCTGTCAGGGCTTCAGGGAATGGGACAGAGAACCAGTCAGGGAGGGGTAAAAGGTCTCTCCCGGCACTATTAGGTAATGCAGATTTGTAGAGGGCAGTGGGGGCTAGCCAGGCAGAAGGACCTGGGCCCTCATATGTAAGACCACCAGAACATCAGTCAGAGGAGGGTGTGAGAACATGCCTATATCTCTGTCTCTAATAAAATCTGACTACATCAATTTCTGCAAGTGAGGAGGGGAGAGGGGAGAAGGAAGGGAACCCCAGGAGGGTCAGACGGTGTTACTCTACCAAAACCCTTCCCTTTTATAGGCCAAAGTCATCATTTCTAATGAGGTGCTAAGTTAGATCACCTCTAAAGTCAAAGTTATGCATTAGACCCTCCCAGCCTTCATATTCTATGTTCTAAGGGCCCACCTAGCTCTGACATTCTATGTCCTATGTTCTAGGCTCCTCCCAGCCTTGACATTCCCTGTTGTAAGGCCCTTCCCAGCTCTGACATTCCATGTCCTGTGTTCTAGGCTCCTTCCAGCCCCGACATTCCATGTTCTAAGGCCCCTCCCAGCCCTGACATTCCATGTTCTAAGAACCTTCCCAGCTCTGATATTCCATGTCCTGTATTCTAGGCTCCTCCCAGCCCTGCCATTCCCTGTTCTAAGGCTCCTTCCAGCTCTGACATTGCATATCTGGTGTTCCAGGCTCCCCCCAGCCCCGACATTCCATGTTGTAAGGCCCCTCCCAGCTCTGACATTCCATGTCCTATGTTCTAGGCTCCTCCCAGCCCTCATATTCTATGTTCTAAGGGCCCACCTAGCTCTGACATTCCATATCCAGTGTTCCAGGCTCCTCCCAGCCCCAACATTCCATGTTCTAAGGCCCTTCCCAGCTCTGACATTCCATGTCCTATGTTCTAGGCTCCTCCCAGCTCTGACATTCCCTGTTCTAAGGCTCCTCCCAGCCCTTCCCAACTCTGACATTCCCTGTTCTAAAGGCCCTCCTAGCCCTAACATTCCGTGTCCTGTGTTCTGGGCTCCTCCCAGCTCTGACATTCCCTGTTGCAGGGCCCTCCCAACACTGACATTCTACACTGAGCCTCTGGTGTGTGCCTCCATTGACATTGGGACCAAGCTCTCTCCTTCAGCCAGGTTGTGGTCTCTCTCAAGATCCTCTCTGACTCAGCCCTTCCAGGTCTCCAATCCCCAGCCCCTTCTGGACAAACAACCCAATTCATTCAGCTCCTTTCCCTTCAGAAGGGCCTGAAGCCTCCAGCCTCTCCCCTCACTTTGACCCCTCCTTGACCGAGCCATCTTCCTAGGGCACCAGTCTGACCACTTCAGGCTCCTGCACCATGTTCAAGACCCTCAGCGGCTCTCCACTTCAGGGCCTGCTAGTCCTGGTCTTTCCACTTTGGCTCTCTCTGCAGCTTCAATTCCCATGACTTCCTTCCAATCAATATTAAGCGCCTGCTATGTGCCAGGTGGGCTGCTAGGTGGCACCATAGTGCATAGAGCTCTAGGCCTCGATATCAGGGAGACACCTCAACCCAAGTTCAAATCCGGCCTCAGACACTTCCTAACTGTGTGACCCTGGGCAAGTCATTTCACCCTCTTTGCCTCAGTCTCCTCCACTATAAAATGAGCTGGAAGAGGAAATGGCAAACCGCTCCAGTGCCTTTGTCAAGAAAACCCCAGATGGGGTCAGGAAGAGTTGGACAGGTCTGACCAACATGTGCCAGGCACTGTGTTAAGTCCTGGGGAGGAAAAGGAGTAAGAGACAGTCCCTGCCCACCCTCAAGGTCATCCTCTAAAAGGGGAGACAATAAGCAAACAAATCTGTATACACTTTCTAGGGCCAAATAGGAAATAATTAACTGAGGGAAGGCACTGCAGTTAAGAGGGGCTGGGGTAAGAGAAGGGTAGGAGAAGGCTTCCTGTAGGTGAGATTCTCATTGGCACTTAAAGGAGCCAGGGAGGCTGGAGCAGAGGGAGAGAGCCTTTTAGGCCCTGGGGGCAACCACAGAGAATACCCAGAGCTGAGAGATGGAAGGTCTTGTTCACGGAACAATGCCCTCTGTCAACTCTGGGCCTTTCCCCAAGGCCCTGATGCCCCAAATAAAGCTCCTTTCACCCCAGGTTCCCATTAAATTGCTCTTTTCTTTCAAGGCCCAGTTCCAAATGGCTTTCTTCACACACTTTCCCTGGCTCAGCCTGCAGAAGAAGAATCTCTTTCTGCTTCCATTTCTCCTAGCAGGCTGCCTGAGCTGTCCTTCACACTCACCACTCACCAGCCTCACACCTGGGCTATTTGTGGACACAGAGAATGTGGAGCACAATGAGGATGTGTAGGAGGGTGGTGACCCACCCAAGGGAACCAGGGAGCAAATTTCTGAGGGGTTGATGAGCTTCCCTTTCCCCCACCTCATGAGACTAAAAACTCTTTGAGGGCAGAGTCTGAGTCATATCTCATTGGTGTATCCAGAGCTAGCCTAGGGTATGGCCCACAGTAGGCAATTAAGAAATATTCCGGGAATTGAACTCTATCTTCTAAGATGAAGCTCTGACATTTTATGTTTGAAAGTCTGAGGCCTCTTTCATTTATGACATTGTATGCTCAAGGTTCCAAAGTCTCTCCCAGCATGAAGACTCTGTTCTGCCTTAGAAGGTCCTGCTCAGCTTGTATATCCTTAGGACCCTCCTCACCCTGGTGTCCTATATTCTGGGTCTTAAAATCCCAGAGAGCTCTGAAATTCGATGTGTTCCAAGTCTCATGATATGCTGTGATCTGAGGTCCCTGCCAGTTCTGATATTGTCTGGTCCACTGTTTAGCTCTGAAATTCTAGAGCATTGCCCTGACAGCGTTTGCCTGTCCCCCTCCCCCTTCTCTTCTTTCATCGGTCTGCTTCCCCTTCTCCAGTATCTTCTCCTCTCTCCCTCCTCCCTCCCCTCTTCTGGGTGCCCACTCCCCTTCTCTTCCCTCCCACTCTTCTCAGCCCCGCCTGCTGAGTGTGATGGGGAGAGGGGCGGGAGAGAGCTGAAGCCTCACCACCTGATCCAGCAGAGCTGAACAAGCGGAGCCGGGACTCGGAGCCCGGGGCAGCGAGAGCCAAGGTGTCCAGAGGGCCTGAGAAGATCTGCTGTTTCGCCAAAGCATCCCCTTTCCTAGCTCTGGGACCCCCACTTTGCCTGCATCACTGGGCACGGACCTTTGCTACCTCCGGTGAGCGGCTGGACTAGGGGGCCCTGATGGAGGATCAGGACTAACAACCCCAGAGCCCCCGGAAAGTGTGTGGGGGGTGGTGTGAGGAAGCAGCCAGGAGCCTGAGCGGAGGGAGCCCCAGCGTCGTGAGTACTGACTGCAGCACCTCTGTTCGGGGGAGCGGTGGGGAGGAGATAAGGCAGAGGAGACATCCCAAAAATGGGGAAGAAATGGAGGGCTCTCCCCAATGTGGGGGGGGGGTGTCGCTGAGCTCATGGGGAAAGGAGTAAGGAGGGAGGAGAGGGAAGGACAAATGGGGAGAAATTGGCCCAGGGCCTGAACAGAGAAAGCTCAAAGAAATGAATAAAGAGAAGTGGGAATGAAATACAGAGAAAGAACAGAGATGAAAATATGGAGGCAAGATTTGGGAGGGAGGGCGATCACAGGGACATGGGAGGGGTTGGGGGGCTGAGGTCTGGAAAGACCCGAGAATGGGGAGGGCACTAGTGGTGTGTTAGAAGGCTGACAGGGCAGGTGGCAGACACCTGACTCTCAGGGCCCCTTAATCTGCTAGGGTCCAGCTGATCCTCTCCCAGTAGCCCTTGATGTACTGCCACTCTTCACTCTCTCCATTGGTTCACACCTTCAGGTGCCCCTCACTAGCTGAATGTCTATACCTCACTTTCAGGTCAGTTCCTCCTCCTCCTCTCCCACACATACCTGACCAGCTCACCTGGGCCTCAGTTTCCCTCTCTGTAGGAGTGGAGTTGAACCCAGTCTCTAAGCTCTTCCCTGATGTCATTCTCTGTTCTATGTTCTCAGGGCCTCCATAGCTCTGACATTGTGGTCTCCGTTCTAAGGTCTTTCCAGGTCTGATCTCATCATCTTCTCCTTATTTCTAGATCCCCGTGGGGATAGTAGGAGAGGAAAAGTGGCTCACTGGGGAAAGGGGAGGGGGAGGTGCTGTGTGTGTCAAACAAAGAATTTTTCAAAGCTCCAGGTCCCTACTCCATTTTGGTGTCTGTTCTCAGGAGACAGAAAAGCAATTTGTGAAATCAAGCACTAGGTTGAGGTGAAGCATCGTTATTAAAATTAGTCCCCATACTCTAATTAATCTGGGAGCCCAGAGCTGAGGCTGGGATACTGCAAAATGAGCTGCGCCTTTCTGAGGGTAAGAGACGAAGGGACCCGGGGCACTGGCCAGCCAACAGTGTAATGGGACCACATCTGGTGCCAACAGGTGTTGAGACCCTCACCCTCAGCCATGGGGATTCCAAGGAACAGGACAGAGGGCAAGAGTTGGAATCAGAAGGCCAGGGCATAGGCATGGGCCCAGCCCCTTCCTCAATGCCTAGCCTCATTTCCTCCTCCATAAAATGGGTCTCTACAGTCTCTTACATCCCATGATCCTAAGTCCATTTCAAGTCTGGATCCTCCCAGCTTGTCCTAAGCTCCTCTCCTTAACCCCAGTGCCCCCCAGCATGTTGGCATCCCAGTGCTTGCTAGGGAGCCTAGCTGAGGCTAGGACACCTGCCACCCACCTCTCCTCTATGGTGGGAACCCCTTAGTCACCTTCCCCCTTCCTCAACAGTGACAGACTTGGAAAATCCCAAGAAAGAAGCTCTGATTGAGGTTCTCAGGGAACAGGGACAGGTTTCAGTCCTGAGGCCCCCGGGCAATACAAGTCTGCTGGGCCTAAGAGGAGAACAGAGGTCAGAGATTCGTGTCCTGGAAGGAGGTAAAGCATGGACTCCTACCTTAGACCAGAGCCAGCCTCACCTCCAAGTGTGCGATCTCGGGGATGGGGATTTGAAGGTGGTTTCTTCCCTCTTAACCTTGCCTGTCCTCTCCTCTCCCCACAGGCTCCAGGGGGATTAAATCTGTCTGCAGGCCAGTGGAGGTGGAGATGGTGGGGGGAACCTCAGAGAAGGAGAGCAGGCTAGGGCCAGGAGTCTGGTGGGAAGGTGCAGAAACAGGATAGCTCTTTCCTGCTGGAATGGGTTTACCTTTAATCCAGGATTACTATTCTGAGAAGGCAGGGTCAAGGGAGGAAGGCCTGTGGCTAGGCAAAGTGAACAGAGCCACGAAGGCCCTTATTTTCTGCTCTCCTGGGGCCCAGCTGTCTCCATTCTATCCCACTGCCAATGAGCCCACCGCCACACCCACCCACGTCTTATTCAGGAAGAAGAGGAATTTGGGGGCCAGAGGCTTACGGCCCAGCAGAGACTGACCAAGGCCCAGGAGGTGATGATCACCAGGTGGAGGGGCCCCTCCCCCTCCTCATGCCCAGGGAGCTCCCCTGAACAAAGCTGACTTTCCATCAGCCCTGGCCAAGAGCCCGTCTGCTCTTGAGCATTTGCCAGGCCCACACTGTGGGAGCTCTCCCCACACAGCCCTTGCTCTCCTACCGTCGAGAATGAGGCCTGCATCCGTCCGATTATTAGTAAAAAGCATCACGTTTCCATACTGCTCTAGGGCTTTCCAGCCAAAGTTTATCATACCCGTTTTCTAGATAAGGTCTAGAGTGAAGGGCCTTCAAGGCTCCCTCTGGCTTCCTCCAGGTCAGGTCCCTTCCTCTTGATACTGGGTTCAGAGTTGGTTCTTCGGACCCCCCCACCCCACCCTGCCCCTGGGGCCAGCAACAAAGAGTCGACCTGCCACTGAGGGGGCAGAGCCCATACAAAGAGAAGGCACCAGACAGACAAAATCACCACCAACCTCAGGCTTTGCTAGGAGGCAGCACTCTGAGTCATGAATGGAGGCAGAGGCTCATTCTAGGCATGGAGGCTGCCGATGGAACGGAGGGGGAACAGCAAGAAGCCCAGCCTGTGGAAACTTCTCCCTCTGGTCCCCCTTCCTTCCAGCTGTGGTACCATCTCCCCACAGTTAGCTCTGGCCACAGGTGAGACAGCCTGGGTTTCAAGTGCCTAGGGATGGGGCTCCTCCCTCACCTTCTCTCCCCTCTGCTCCTAACCTAGTTCCATGGAGATGGAGCTGGGCCCAAAAGGCAGGACTGAGCTCTGGGAGTGGGTATGGGAAGTGGGATGCTGCTTGGACACAGCAACCTGGGGGCCCATGGATTCTTCCACAAGTACCCACCGTGGGCAACGCCCCATCAGAGCTTGGGGTTCCCTACACAGAGACAGACTCTAGCCCCTGCTTCTTTCTAGGCGTTCACGATCGGAGAATCCTAAAAACAGACATCCTACATCTCTGCTCTGGAATCACAAATCAGGATATGAGCAGGGTGGTGAGATAAATCCAAATCAACAGTGGGGGGGGAGGGGGAGTGTTCCTGGAGAGGTCATGTGACATGGCCCCAGAGGGAAGGAGGGACTTCATCTCGGTAAAATGGGATTTAGAGGTGGAAGGAATTTCAGCAATCATCAAGTCCTTCCTCATGCCTGTACAGATAAGGAAACTGAACCCCAGTCACACAGCTAGTGCCCTTTTCATGATTTTTTACTGCCCCTGGGAGCAGATGGCAAGGGTGTGGGGAAGTCCCTTCCAGGGACCGGACACAACAAAGTGAAAGGCATTGGAATGGGGGGAGGGGGGGACAGAGACCTAGGTTTCCCCTCATGTGTCCTGCGTGCCTAGTCCTGTGCTGGGAAACACCGCCATCTTTGTCCTGGATGCACAATGTCCATCCTTTCGGGTAGCACAGCTCCCAAGACACTCCACAGACAGTGTTGGAGAAGCTAGACAGAGGGAGGGCTCCGTCCAGGCTGGAGGAGGCTCAGGCAAGGCTCCAAAGGAGAGTCTAGGACAGGACCTTCAGTGAGACCTTTCCGATTCCTGCTGCCCATGTCCTGCCCCCACTACTAAGACACTGTAATTCCACCTGAGACAGGGTCATCACAGACACTGAGGAAAAAGCTTCTCAGTAACTGATCCCCACTAGGGCTAGAAATGTGATATCTCCTCCCTACCCCCTAGACACAGAGGGTTCTGCTTTCAGCCCAAAGCAGGGAAGAGGAGCAAGAACAGGGTCTGGAGGGAGGAGATAGTGTTTAGTGATCGGTGAGGAGCCAGTGAGGGAGGGAGCCAGTGGGCTGGGGGTAAAGGACACACAGGACCCAGGCTCGACTGCCTAACGCTTCTGAGTTCTTGGACAAATCCCCCAGTCTCTTCATCTGTAATATGCAGAGATCGAACTAAACGAGTCTTGAAGGGACTGCCCGAGGTTGGTATCTTCCGATACTTCAAAGGACTGAAGGTCCATCCCACCAGCATCCTCCCCAATTACAGCACACTGACCGCCAATGTGACCTCAGTTGTCACTCCCTGCCTGTCTCTGGCCTAGACTCCCTATGTGTAGAATGTGAGGGTGGGTATAGGTCTCTCAGGTGGCTCCCTGCTCTGACATTGTGGGTTTTGCAAAGAGAAGGGTGGGCTTCACTGTCATCCTTCTCCCCTCACTTACAGGTACACCAGGAGAACACTGGCCCCATTCTCCCCACCCCAGACGCCCCCCTGGGCTCTGGCCCAACAGGAGCCCATCTCAGGGGGCAGGGGTGGGGCCTGGGCCCCTCCTCTGCCGCATCATTCTCTGCTCAGACATGCCACCGGTTCTGGCTCGGCTACAGCAAGCAGCCAAGATGGTGATGACCAGGAAGAAGGTGGTGGTGCTGCTGGTACTGGGTGGGATGCTGAGCCTGCTCCTCCACCAAGGATCGCAGCTCAGCTGGTAAGGAAGTGGCAGGGCTGGAAGGGGGGGCTCAAGGACTCTCAATGGTCTGCACCTTCCCAGTCTTGGGCTCAGGCGTCCTTAGCGGTGATCTCTACGGTGCAGACGAGGTGACCTAGAAGGTCCTTACCTTTGCCCCCCACCTGGAATAAATAAGTCCCAGTACTTCAGTTTCACATTATTCCATTGGATTCTCCTAAGGTGGGCAGGGCAGGATATTTATTCTCATTTTACGGATGAGAAAAATGAGTCCCAAGAGCACATTCTTGATCCGGTCACTGAAAACACCTCTTCCCTCCATTATTCCTCCTTCCTAAGCTCTCCAGCAGCCATTCAGATGACCAATGAGGCTTATCTAGAACTCGGGTCTGCTTCCCCATCTATAGCGCTGCAGAAGACTCAGGGGGCACCTGTGTTCAAACATTGGATGGGCTGGCTTGCAGAAGAATTACATTTGTTTTTCTTGGCCCCAGGAACAGAGTGGATGTTGCAATGGACAAATTTAGGCTTAAAAAACTTCCTAACAATTAGAGCTGTCCAGAGGTAGGAGGGCTTCGAGCAAGCAGAGGTGGGGTGACGCTCACTGGGTCTTTTGTCCTGGGGATTCCTTTCAGATACAGGTTAGACTAGATACCCCTGGGGTCCCTTTGGATGCTTCAGGGACAACTCTTGTCTCTCCCGGACCTCCTCTGGCACCAAGGCCAGAGTCTGGAGCCCATTCCTGTAGGGAGGAGAGCCACCCCCAACCCTGGGGATGGTGCTGATTTCATACTTCAAGGCCTAGGCCTATAATGCACTCACAAGTCACTGGCCAGCCCTCAGCCTAGAAGAAGGAAAAGGGAAGAGCCAAGTAAGAAAGGCGACATCCGAGGCATCCTCCATGGCCTCTGGGGCCCAGCAGACCATAAGTCCTCAGCCTTACCTAGGACAGGAGCCAACTTCCTCATCCCTGGAGATTCCATGAGGTGGATACTGGAGACAAACGCTGCGATCTGATGGTGCTCCAAGTTAGGTTGGAGCCCCCTTCTCATCAGCTGCCACTGGGCCATCGCGTCTCCTACGTCTCTGGAGCAGGGAAGGTTTCCAAGATGGCCAAAGATGCTGAACAAACCAATATTGGAGGACAAAGAAAAGCTGGACAAGAGAGAAGATGAGCAAAGGGCAGTAGAGGAAGGAGGGCAAGGAGAGGGATATGGGGAATGCAGGCTGTCCCACTATATCTAAGGGGGTGGACTTTAAGGGGAAGAAGGCCTGAGGAGGTCACTGCAGGAAGCCCAGGAGCAAAGGGAGGAGTCTGTGTCATCTAAGATGTTAGAGCATTTGCGTAAGGGCCAGGGCCAGCAGGAGGCAGCCCCATGTTTGCAGGTGAGGTGCCTGCCCTCAGACAACAGGCACGCACCCAGAGCTGGCTCTGATGACCCTCGGGTGACCCCTGGGAGTCTCCCCCTCAGCTTCCTGAGCTGTGGAGAAGCTGAGAAGCAGGAGTCTCTTCAATTGGACTCACCAGTGACAGTGGAATCTTCAAAAGGGGAATGAGCTGCTATGGCAGGAAGGGGGCTCACCCTCCCTGAAGGTCTCCCAGCAGAGGCTGGGTGACCACTTAGTACTACGTGGATATGGGGACAGACAAGATGGACACCAAAGCCGCAGTCCTAACTGGGACATCCCCTGGGAGGCGGCTCCTGTCTGTATGACCAAGGATAAGCTCAACTGCAAACTGGTGGGATTTGGACTCACGCCCTCCCAAGGGCTGACCCTGCTGCTCACTAATTCCCTCCCCTCTCTGGGTCTGTTTGCTCATCTGTAAAATAGATGACACCAGTGGTCTCTTGGGGTCCAGAATCCCAGGAGATCAAGCTCAGCCCTGGTGCTTCAGCACCATGGAAACCTGGGGCCTGGGAAGCTCCTCAGCGACCAAAGCATCAGTGGATGGGGTGGCCCCAGGGAGGACCCTTCTGGCCCTGGGCAGTGAAGTGGTGCAGTGGGAGAGCACTGTGCCTGGGGTAACGAGGACCTGCATTCAAATCCAGCCTCAGACAGTTAGTAAGCTGTGCCATTTAACCTCATCTGGGAATAGTGGCAACAGTACCTGCAAGGCTCAGATGCACACCTGGCACATAGTAAGGACCATGTAAATGTTAGCATTATCACCACTAGGAGATGTACTGACCTTGGGAGAGCACCTTCCCCTTCAGGGCCTCAGCTCCCCTACCTGTAAAGCTCACTTGACTCATGTTCTTTCTAGTACGGTCTGGGTAGGAGGAGAGACCGGGGCAACAAATGTTTACTGAGTACTTCCTATGTGCTGGGGCAGCCAGGGGGGCCCCCGAGGGCAGGGAGGGCCAGGCCTGGAGTCAAGATGCATTTTACCCAGTTCAAATCTGGCCTCAGAGGCTTCCTAGCTGTGGGACCCTGGCCAAGTCACTTTAACGTTGGCCCCAATTCCCTCATCTGTAAAATGAGCCGGAGAAGCATCTTGGCCAAGAAAACCCCAAATGGGGGTCACAGGGTCAGACGCTACTGAAAACGACCGAACCACTAAGCGCTTGTTGAGACACAAAGAAAGGTAATAGACGGTCCCTGTCCGTTAGCAATAGTCCAGGTGCGAGGCCATGAAGGGGGCATTTGAGATGAACTGCGCTGCATGTTGGGGGAGGGGAGGGAAGGGGCCAGGATGCCCCTAGGTGGGGAGCCTGGGGGACTGGGAGGGTGGGGATACCTCCTACAGTAATGGGGGGTTGTTTGTATATGTGACCCCAGTTTCCCCAAACTTAAAGAGGGCTAGATGGCCTCCGAGGATCGTTCTAGCTCTAAAGCAATGACCTCAGCGGCGGACGGCATAAACTGGGGCAGGCTGGCCCCCTGCGGTCCTTGAGGCTGGGCTGGGGGTGGACCCCCTCGCAGATCTGTTTCCGCTGGTCAGGTGGTCCTCGGAGGGCCTCGGTCCGGGCCCCGCCCCCAGGTCACGCACTCTCCTCTCCCCTCCCCTCCCCCCCGCAGGTCCCCCAGGCTGCTGCTGTTCCCCGGAGCCCCGTGCCGCCCGACCGGCCGCACGCGGCCCAAGCACACGGCCGTGGCCTTCGTCAAGACGCACAAGACGGCGGGCACGACGGTGCAGAACATCCTGTTCCGCTTCGCCGAGCGCCACAACGTGACGCTGGCGCTGCCGCGGCCCAGCTGCGAGCACCAGTTCTGCTACCCGCGCGACTTCTCGGCGCGCTTCGTGCACCCGGCCACGCGGCCGCCGCGCATGCTCGCCAGCCACCTGCGCTTCAACCGCGCCGAGCTGCGGCGCCTGCTGCCCAACGACACGGTCTACGTCACTATCCTGCGCGAGCCGGCCGCCATGTTCGAGTCGCTCTTTAGCTACTACAACCGGCACTGCCCGGCCTTCGTGCGCGTGCCCAACGGCTCGCTCGAGGCCTTCCTGCGCGCCCCGCGCGCCTACTACCGGCCGGACGAGCGCTACGCCATGTACGCGCACAACACGCTGGCCTACGACCTGGGCGGCGACAACGAGCGCAGCGCGCGCGACGAGCCGGCCTACCTGGCGGGCCTCATCCGGGACCTGGAGGCCGCCTTCTCGCTCGTCATGATCGCCGAGTACTTCGACGAGTCGCTCGTGCTGCTGCGCCGCCTGCTGGCCTGGGACCTGGAGGACGTGCTCTACGTCAAGCTCAACGTGCGCAGCGCGTCCTCGCGCCTGGCCGCGCTGCCCGAGGGCCTGGCGCGCGCCGCGCGCCGCTGGAACGGCCTGGACGCTGGCCTCTACGAGCACTTCAACGCCTCCTTCTGGCGCCGCGTGGCGCGCGCGGGCCGCGAGTGCGTGCAGCGGGAGGCGCGCCAGCTGCGCGAGGCGCGCGAGCGCCTCCTGCACCGCTGCTTCGGGCCGCGCCCGCGCCTGCGCCCGGCCGCCGAGATCCGCAACAAGCAGCTGCAGCCCTGGCAGCCGCTGGGCAACGTGGGCATCGTGGGCTACGACCTGCCCAGCCGCCCGCCGGGGCCCGGCGGCGACGAGTGCCTCAAGGTGGCCATGCCCGAGGTGCAGTACTCGAGTTACCTGCTGCACAAGCAGAAGCTCCGCGCCTCGGCCTGGGCCGAGCGGGGCCGCGCCGGCTTCGGGGCCGGGGACCGGCCCCCGCCGCCGCCGCCGCCGCGCCCCATCCGAGCCCTGCCGCGGCTGGCCCGGAGGGGCTGAGCCCCCGCCCCCCGCCCAAGAGAGGCGCCCCCGAGGGGGCTGAACCCCTCCACCAACCACGTGCATCCTGGATGCGGGCAGCTCCGCCCCCGAGCCGGCGGGGGGGCGTGACCTCCCCGCCCACGTGCGGTCGGGAGGGGAGTGACCCCCAAACCCGAGAGATGCGCCCCTTCCCCCGCACCCCCAGCAACGTGCTTCCAAGACAAGGGCAGCTCCGCCCCCGAGCCGGCCAGGGGGGCTTGACCTCCCCGCCCACATGCCGGCAGGGGACTGACCCCACCAAACACAAAGAGATGTGCCCCCAGAAGGGGCTGGCCTCCTCCCCACCACCGATGTGCTCCCGAGGCACGGGCACTCCGCCCCTGAGCCGGCCAAGAGGGGACTGACCCTCCCACACACAAGAGATGTGGCCCTCCTGCCCAGCCCCCCCAACAACGTGCTTCCGAGACAAGGGCAGCTCCACCCCCGAGCAGGCCGGGAAGGCGTGACCACCCTACCCAAGTGCAGTTGGGAGGGGACTGACCCCCCCCCATACACGAGATGTCCTCCCCAAGAAGGGGCTGCCCCCCTCCCCGCCCCAACAATGTGCATCCGAGACAAGGGAAGCTCCTTCTTCCGAGCCGGCCGGGAGGGCCCGACTTCCCTACCCCCCCCATCTGCTCCCCGCCTTCTGCCCTGGATGTGCCAGGACAGGATGATCCCCACCTCTCCAGGTGTGTACTTCACCCCCAGGCTGGCCAAGAAAAGCTCTCACCCACACACGTGCAGTTCCTCACCTTAACCGGCCAGGAGGGGGTGACCCTCTCCTCTCTGGGTGTGCAGGCTCATTCTCAGGCTGGCCAAGGAGTGACCCCACTCATCCAACACACCCGGGCCCAGGAGATAGGCATATGCAGAGTGTCCCCTACAGATGTGTAGCTCCGCGCCTAACTTGGCCTGGAGGGGGTAACTCCT
This sequence comes from Trichosurus vulpecula, assembly GCF_011100635.1. Classification (NCBI taxonomy): domain Eukaryota; kingdom Metazoa; phylum Chordata; class Mammalia; order Diprotodontia; family Phalangeridae; genus Trichosurus; species Trichosurus vulpecula. The sequence goes on along the minus strand of NC_050578.1, from coordinate 275,987,958 downwards.
ATCTTTCCAGGTGTGCAGCCCCACCCCCCCAGGCTGGCTAGGAGGGGGTCACCCTTCCTTCCCATTACCTGTTAAACACCATCCCCATGTCATCTGGAGGTAGTGATTTTTCCAGCTCCAGAAGGTGGTGAAGCCTATCCTAACCCCCCAAAACCCCCCTCAGGTGTCCTCTCTTCCACCTAATCCTGCTTATGAGGAGAGGGTGACCTGGCTCCCACATTCCCTTTCATCTAAAGGGGGTGACCCCCTCTCTCCAAGCCCTCCAAAGGGGTGGGGTGGGGGGCTCCCAGCATTACAGTTTGGCTCCAGAGGAGCGGGCACCCTTTGCACTCCAGCTGTGAAGCCCTGTCCTTCCCCAGCACACACATCCCAAGGCCCTCATTCAGTCCTTCTTTCTCTAGAAAGTGACCCTTCTTAAATTCGTTCTCCCACTTGACCTCACCATGCAGCTCTTACCACCATGGGGCCCAGCACTCTTTGTCTTCCTGGCTCCATCCCTTCCCTACAGCAACAGTTGCTCTCACACCCAGGGACTGAATATGGGTTGGGTTTTTTGGTTTTTTAATAAAATGGATTTTCTGAGGTCAGTCTCCTCTCCCGGGGCATTAATAACCTGAGAACCAAGGCTCTGGGGAGTGGCACAAGGGTTGGGTGCCCTGATAGCAAGAGCCCCAAGGAACCCTGCTCATTTTACCAAGGAGAAGCTGAGTCCTAGAGAGGTTCACTGACTTGGCTGGCTCCTCCAGCTAGTTATAGTAAGTGTAGCATGGAGGATTTGAAACTGACTCTTCCCAAGTGGGGGTAGGGGAAGAGGGCACATGGATATTTTCAGAGACTGGAGATGAGCCGATGGTATACATTTGCTCTCCCTTGCCCAAGTGTGAAGCTTGAGTTCTGCCAGTAGAGACTAGAGCTCCCCAGTTCTTCCCGCCTCCCTAAAAACGCTCAGAGGGTGGTTCAAAGGCCTAACACAAGAGCTGGATGGAATCTCGTTCTCCAGCCCAGCAGGTGCCATTGTTAGAGCAGTAATGCTTTCCCAAGGACCAAGAACAGCAGGGGGCAGCAAAGCCAAGGGAGCCTGGGAGAGCTGAGGAACACCAACCGGGAAGAGAGCATTGGGGAGCTATGGATCCATGTGGGGAAGCCTAGGAGGTGGGGACTGGAATATCAGTCCCACTGGAGGAGCAGATCTTGACCAACTGAATGCTGTGGTCTCCTTGGGAAGGGTCACCTCTCTAACGAGCCCGGGTCCTTTCCCCAGAAGGGGGAATGTCAGACATGGTGGCAGCCCCAAGGCAGGTCTCGAAGTCTGGGACAAGCATACAGGTGCCTGGATAGGTGGGGCCCACGATAGGCATCAGTCTTACTGACTGCCTTGGGGCTTAAATGTGTCCTTTCTTTAGACTTTACAGTGTTCAGCAAAGCCTGTTCCATGCCTTAGATGCCTGATGTTGTCAGTCTGAAATCTCTTTGTGGGAAAGAAAGGACCATATCAATCCCAATTAGAGAAAAGCTCTCAAATCTGAACCCAATTACTCTGTCTAAGGAAAAATGTCTCTGAGCCCACCACAATCACACATAGGTTCCAATGGGTCACACAAGTCTCATTTGAGTCTTCCTTACCATGGCCTTGGGCACATACCAAGGCAAGGTGCTGCTACTGTAACTAGCAGCATTTTTGTAGTGCCTACTATGTGCCAGGCACTGTGCTAAGTGTGGGGGGTTTAGGTATAAATTTATTTTATATATATGTATAGATATTTATATATGTTATATATTTTATGTATAAATATTTTTATTTACATATAAATATATATTTATAAATATTATCTAATTTGATCCTCATAACGACCCTGGGAGGGAGGTGCTAATTTTTTAAAAAATTAATCTATTTATTTAAAATATTTTTATTTTCCCCCATTTTACAGTTGAGGAAACTGAGGTAAACAGAGATTAGGTGACTTGCCCAGGGCCACAAAGGTAGTAAGCCTCCGAGGCTGGATTTGAAGTCAGATCTTCCTGACACTAAGGCCCAGCACTCTGTGCACTGTGCCACCTACATGGTCATGTCAAGGCTCTACATACAGTGTCTGATTTGGCTTTCACAACAGCCCTATAAGGAACTAAGACAAGTGTCATCATTCCATTTTACAGATGAAGAAACTGAGATTCAGAAAGTGGAAGGGATTGTCTAAGGTCACAAGATCTGACTGTCAAACACAATGCCTTGCAGATATAAGGAGACTGAGAATTCACCATCCCAGAGTGAAGTTGGTTAAGCCCTTCCTCAGGTTTCTAGGGGTCCCCTTAAGTGTTAGCCAGCATTGGCTAGGGTTTCTGCTCCTGTGTATTCTCCCCAATGTGAAATACCAACGATTAGCAGCCTAGTTTCATTTAAACAGTTAACTTCAAATAGTATTTGTAAAGGGATGTTTACTGCCAAGATATAGCAAGGACAGAAATTCCACTGTGTCCCCTGACACATGGAGCCCCCTCTCCCACTCATCACTTCAGTTCCTGGAAAGAGGAGGCTCATCCCTAAATCATCTTCCCCACTAGGTCCACTTCCAAAGCCAGCAGAGCTGAGGGATGAATTGCTGTGGCTTCTTCTGGGCTGCCTTTGATCTTTTCTGGGTGAGACAGGTTCCTTAGCACTTTGCTCCTCACCTTCTCGCATTCCCACAGATCTCAGCATGGACTCCAGCCCCAGGACTTTGGGGGTTGCTATTCCATCCTACCCCAACTCACAAAGTTGTAGCCATCTCCAGTCTTTGTTCACCTACAGTGGGGGAAAAAGCACAGGCAAAGGGTAGAGGTCCATGTCTGTGGGCCCTGTGTCGGCCCAGACATGGGCAGGCAGGAAAAACAAAGGAGCAGACACTTTGGCCTTTCGAATGCAGCCTAGTTCCAGCCTAGCAGCCAATCAATCACCAGTCCATCTCTTCATCATGTGCTTAGTGGCCTGGAGCCAGTTTTGGAGGGTCTACATGCACCCCCTTTCAGGATCAGGGCTCATTGTTTGCGGGTCATCAGGCTTTCTTGAAGCAGGCGACCAATGACAGTCGACAATCAGAGCATGATTCATATGCTCTCAGGATGGAGCTCCCTCTCAATGCATGCATGACAAAGTGAATGGCTGTGTTCAAGTGCACTCCAGACTATAAGGCGAGCTGAGAAGGGAGAAAGCAATGAGATTTAACACTGAATCACAGATAGTCTGGGCCACAGGAGACCCTGGAGACCATTTAGGCCAATCCATTGATTCTCCGAGTCTCATAGGATGTAGGCTCTGGAAGTTGCCTCATGATCATTGAGTCCAACACTGTACAGAGAAGGGAAGGGATTTCCCCAAGGTCACCTAGTGGTCAGTGCAGGCTTGACAAAGGAGGTGTCTGAATTGACCTCTGAAGGGAGAGGAGGAAGATGCGCCATAGGTGGAGATGGGGAATAAGTTAAGGGGCAGAGGTGACCATGAGCCTGGTGGGGTCCAGAGAGGAGATGGACCATGAGAGCCCAAGGTACCCTTCAGGAATCCTAACGGAGCACAGCTTCCTGAGAGCCAAGGTTCCATACGGAAAGAGTGCCGGGTCAGCAACTTTGGATCCTGTGGAGGGGATCTGAAGGCTGGACCTGTCACGTAGGCAGGGTCACAACCTGCCAGAGCCTATGGACACTGCGGGACAAAGAAGTGCAGGATCAAAGGGACTCGAGCCCACTCTGCCCTGTTCACTCACCCTGCCCCCAGGCTGCTGAGTGCTCCTACACGTCTCTCAGCCACATCTGTTTGGGCAACCCCAGAACATAGGGGGAGAGCCCAGGGTACCCAGGTCCCGAGTCACCCTATGTCAGTTCTTAGGGGTTCCCTTCTTCCAACTCTGAGGCTGAGACCTTGGGACAGAGATGAGAAGGCTTATCTCCGAGGGGAGAGGACAGAAGCCCTGGCAGGGACAAGGGCTGATCTAGGGATAGTGCCATACAAAGAGCCTCCAGCTGAGCCAGGAAACTTGGGCTTCAGATCACAGAATGACATAATTTAAGTAAAAGAGATCTCAGAGACTGTTCCCCCTACAGCATTCCTGACAAGTGGTCATTTGCTTGAAAATCTCCAAGGAAGAGGTACGGGGGTGTTCACAGGACATCCATGATGGAAGGCTTTTCTCCTGGCCTGGCTGATGAATTCACAGAAGATGAGGAGCAGGTAACAGAAACCAGAAGGTCTTAAATGAAGGACACAGAAGACTTTACACTTTATCATTTCTTTCTGAGGTGTGATTCTCCCATCTGAGCTGATGGAATGAGAGGAACTGCCTGGTTTCTGATCCTGGATCAGCAAGTCCCTGGTAGCAGCTTACACAAGGAGACCCAGTCTCCAAGGACTGGTTGAGGCTGGAGATAGCTTTGCCCAATAGGAGAGTTTCTAGCTCATCACTGTCTAGGGTTTGGCCAGTGGCAGCAGAGAAGAGAACCACCAGAACTTAGTCCTAGAGAGCGAACAGTACCTCTACTCCTTGTAGGGGGGGATTTTTTCCTCCCTTCCCCCTTCCATGGTCTTGGTGTCCTGTGTTAGAGCTATTTGCCAGTAGGAGACAATACACCCAGCAGGGAATTGTCCTGCTCAGTCAAGGCCTGAGGACAGAAGAGCTTTGTGAGTTGAGAGTGTTAGCCCTGTCCAGAAGGAGTTAAACTGTGGTGAGCCAACCTGGCCAGCAGAGATGCCACACCCAGATGAGGGCGCATCATCAAGGTGAAGGACAATGGGGCCCTGTGCTCCCCGAGTGTGTACTCTCTGGGCACCATCGAACACTACAGACGTGTCCACACACTTTTCCCACTGACACCGCCTGTGTCTGAGGTGGAACATGCCCCAGGAATGTTTTGTTATTATTATCTTTACACTGGATCTTGGTAAATGCCTTTGCTTGGACCTAATTATGTATCGGCTCACTATTAACATTAATTAATAGCACCCACCTCCCAGGGCTGTTGTGGGGACCAAATGAGACAATAATTGTACTTACCTGGCACATAGGAAGCGCTACGTAAACTATCGTTATGATTACTGTGAAAAATAAGCGCCCCAGTGGTGGTTTGTGAGTAATCGTTTTAGGAGAGAGGATTCCCCGAGTAGTGAGAACCATCCTCCCCCCAAGGACCCAACCTTGGAGTATGAGTGAGAGGCTCCATCAGAAGGGATGCAAGGGATAGAATCATTCCTTCTCACAAAAAGCTTAATTGGGGGGAGGGAAGTATTTCAAGAGGGAGAGATCTGTTGGAGGGTGACGGGTGGGGCACAGAGGGATCAGGAAAGGCCTTGTTTAGGATGTGGCACCTGAGCTGGGCTTTCAAGGAAGCGGAGGACTCTAAAGGATGAAGATGAGGAGGGAGGGCAGGCACAGGGAAGAACTCTTCATGGAAAGAAAGTAGACGCAGACAGCAAGGAGGCCTGTTTGGGCATGAAGATGGAGAGGGCATGAAAGATGAACAATATGAAATACTACTAGGAAGGTAGATGGGAGCCAGATTGAAGTGCGTGTTAATTAATTAATAATTAGTAAGTGGTTTACTTTTTATCCTAGAGACAATAGGGAGCCATTGAACATCGTTGTCTAGGGAGGTGTCATTATCAGACACAAGGGAAAAGTATTTAGTCCAAATCATTCATTTTACAGACTCTATGGCAAGGAATTAAGCTAACTTCCCCCTCCTGCTCCCACCACCATCTCTGTAATGGTGGGGAATTTGCCTGTATACAATAACACCTGGGTCCCATGTGGGCACTAGAGATGCCAGCGAGTTAATCAATCAATAAGAAGTCATTAAGTGCTTCAGAAGAGCAGTTAGGTGGTGCCATAGTGCATGGAGCACAGGGCCTGGAGTTAGGAAGACCAGCATTCAAATCTAGCCTCAGATGCTGCCTAGCTGTGTGACCCTAGCCAAGTCATTTAACCCTGTTTGCCTCAGTTTCCTCATCTGTAAAATGAGCTGGAGAAGGAAACGGCAAATCACTCCAGTGCCTTTGACAAGGAAACCTCAAATGGGGTCATGAAGAGTCAGACATGACATAAATGACTGAATAAACACTATTGCTTCAGGAAAGTCAGGAGCGTGACCATCCACATTTAGATGCCTCTGAGAACCCACCTGTATCTGAGCCTCTTCTATCTTGGCCCAGGCTTCTTAGCTCAACTCTCTCTAGACTTTGATGTGGAAAAGCATTATCCTACAATATTTCATAAATTTATCACAAATTGCTTTCATGGGAAGCTCAGAGTCGGTAAAGGAGTTTTGCAGTTTCTCAGAGAAAATCTAGTTTGCCCTCCTCCTCCTTTCTAACTCTGGACCCTTTGTGCTGTCTGTCTCTAATATGTGTATATTGTTGAACAAGCTCTGTAGATTGTCCATCCAAATCAATGATGTGACCTCAGTGACAGACAACCTTCATCCACTTGGTGTTTCCTGGGTGAATGGTCAGCTCAAACTCCTGTGGAAGCATATTTAAAAACTCCTTTATAGTTTCTCTAGAAATATTAATAATATTCATCTGGCCTAAAAATTCTTTCTGGACTTTTTTCGTTAGGGAAATACATAGAACAAAAGCTAAGGCCTTTTTTAGGGAAATAGGTTAAAAGCAACACCCCATCTTAACTCTCGTCTTGATAAGATCCTGGTCTTTTCCAGCTTGGAAGTGACTGACCCATCCAAGAACCAAACTAACCCCGCTTTCTATCATCACTGACATTTTGGGCAGCTGCTGGAGTTGTCTAATTTTCCTGAGTTAAGTTTTTTTTTTCTGTAAGTCACATCATTTCAGGGAAGTCATTCATGATTGTGCCCCTAATTGTTTTGCAAGATGCAGGTGGATGTAACCAGAGTGCCCAAATTCTGGAAAGTTCCTAAATCTAAAATTAGTAACTGTACTTTACTATAAAAAACTACATAAAGATCAAAGATCCATTTGGATATGTGTCTATGTACACACACGCACACACACACACACACACATATATGTGTATAGATATATATATATATATATATATATATATATATATATATATATATATATATATATATAAAATGATGCCTCTACCACTAATGATAATAGTATAGTCACTTCTACAGGGTCTTTGTGCCTGCTGAGAGGCCCTGGACCCAATTTGTTCTGCATTTGCTTACTTTGATAATAAATTGCATAGCTTGGACTTTGTTTCCTCAGTTATAAAATTATTCATGACAAGGGCAGGATACTGTTTGCTCATCTCCTTGAAGCCTTGACTGTCGCTATGATCTCCTTTTCTCCTTAGTCAAAAAACTCTAATGGCTAACTATTATCTCTAGGAAAAAAATGCAAACTCCACGTATTAATGGCATTTAAAGCCCCCTTCAATCTGATTTCCATTCACCTCCTTAGTCTTTTTCCCTTATTATTATCCTTCCTGCATTCTCCATAATAGCCTCCCAGCTCTCTGTATCTACTTCCTCTCCGTGTCTCTCCATCACTGAGAAAGGATTAATATAGCCATCCAAAGAAGGAGATCCTTAGGTCCCTAGGGCCCTTTGTTTACTCTCAGGGTCCCACTGACTCCTTAAGGGTAGTAGTCCAGGGGGGAATGAGATAGTGACCTCACTATTTGACTATTCTATGATATTGACCCCCCCAAATGTATTTTATCTACTGTGGTATTTTTTCCTTGTTCAAGATTCTTATAAATGGAGTCATCTTGGCGCATAAAGTCATATCTGAAGGCATGGTGGAGGTCGTCCCATGCCTGTAATGCCTGGAGCATTAGTAAAACCGATTTACCATTATGTCTCTTCATTAGGGCTGACAGTGCACTAAGACTGATAGTTGTCAATGCATGCAGTCACGCTTTATTTATACAAGGTATGCAACGATGATTCAATAGTCCAAAAATCAACCCCTACAGGAGCCAACCCCTTAATTCCCACTAAATGTGTCTCCTTCTAGTCTTCACAATGAGGCATCTTCTGGGTCTGCTCAGAAGTGGAGGCCGCGTGTTTCCCTCCAAGGTGGTGCTCTGACAAGCATCTGTCAAGTAGCACTGCTCTTTGGTGAACACTCAATGTTTTGGGACCACTCTTGGTGCAGACCTAGGTGCAGGCCGCGGATCCAGCAGATTGTTGGTGCTGGCTAATGGTGGTTACAAGTTACATCTATATTCCAATTGGTGCTTGATTGCCTAAGCTTATGATAAAAAGAAAATACTAAGCCAAGCTAAAGCAATCATTGAGTGTTTGCCGCATTTTGGGCAGCACAGTATATAGAGTGCTGGGCCTGGAGTTGGGAAGACTCTTCTTCCTGAGTTCCAATCTGGCCTGACACTAGCTGGGTGACCCTAGGCGGGTCACTTCACCCTGTTTGCCTCAGTTTCCTCAACTGTAAAATGAGCTGGAGAACAAAATGGCAAACCGCTCCAGTACCTTTACCAAGAAAACCCCAAATGGGGTCACACAACTGAACAGCAACAGAACAACATTTGGAACGTTAGCCTGAAACCGGAGTTTTACATATTTCAATCTTTCCCTCGTTCAAGATTCTGTGTTACCTGAAATCATCTTGGGGCAGAGAATCGCATCAGAGGGCATGAGAGACCATTTGGATGTCTCCATCTCCAAGCTAGAAATGGTTGAATATAATCATAAATACCAATAAATTAAATAAAATTGGTTCTGGCAGACTTGGGTCCCAAAACACAGAGTACAATAATAATATTAATGGTTTTCGTTTGCAGTTTAGGCAGGGTGAGACTTATGTTAGACATGAGAATAAACTCACCTCCTAGTTCTCACTGTCCACTCCCGTGACCTACTCCTCCATGCCACCTTAGCTACAAACGGGGGTGTGTTACTATGTGTTTGCTTGTTGACTGATTGACAGTCACACCCTTGACTTTCCCCCACCTACAAGCGTTCTGCTTCCAAGATAAGGAGTTGTGAAATCCCTTGATCGGACCATTATCTGTGATCATTCCATTTCTCTTAAGCCTCACTCCTCCAAAAACCATTTATCATCTTTGCAATCTCCAATCCCTTTTAAGGCCTCGCTTTCCCTAGGCCTGGTCCCTAGGTAAAACCCACAGTCCTCCAGTTCACTGGTTCTCTGCTGCTTACAAACAGGGCCAGATTTCTCCCATCCTTAGAAAACCTTCACTGAGACTAGGATTCCCTCAAGTCATTCTCCAGTCTCTCTCCTCCCTTTCACAACTTTCTTCTTTCTCTCACTCCTTGGCGCTTTTCCATCTGGCTTGTCAGGCTCACTTGACAGTGCTCCCCCCGGTCACCTGTGATCTCTCAGTTGCCAGTTCTTACGGCCTTTTCTCAACCTTGCTTTCAGTTCTTGGTTCGGTCCATTGGCTCAGGGGGCAATTTCCATTGTTCAGGGTCATTTTAAAATTTTCATTTTTATTGTCTTTCTTAACAAGTATTTATCGTCCCTCCCTACTGCCTTGTCTTGCTTACATCATTGTATTCCACACCCTCGAAGTGACTGGGCTCTTGTCCCATCTAAGGGTAGATTCCTCGTTTTCCACCCACCTGAAGTGACTGACCCTGTGACTCAGCCTTCTCTGCTGAGAAAGGAGATTTGTTGTTGAACTGCGTTGACTCTTTATAACTCCATTTTGGGGTTTTCTTGGCAGAGACACTGGAGTGGTTTGCCAGTTTCTTCTCCAGCTCATTTTACAGATGAGGAAACTGAGGCAAACAGGGTAAGTGACTTGCCCAAGGTCATACAGCTATCTGGGGCCAGATTTGAATCCCAGGCCCAGCACTCTATTCACTTGATCCCTATCAAAGGGAGGAGGTCTCTTCATTTACTTCAGGAGTGATAGTAGATAGCTGCTTAAGCTCTCTGAAGCCTGTCTGCAAAAGAAAACTCCTTCCAGATATTGTCTCCTGCTGAGTCTTCCTGACTCTGGTTCTTCCTATCTGTCTGCCTCCTTCTCAGGCTTCCTTATTGGATAAACATTGCTATCATGGCCCCTCACTGTGAGTATACCCAAAGCCTGTGTTCTAGGCTTCTCTTTTCTCTCCACACCCTCTGCTTCACTATCATCTGTGTACAGATAACTCCCCACTCTGTATATCCAGCCCCAGACTCTCTACTGAGCTTCCAGTCCCCCGTCATTCGAATACTTCAAAAGGGATGTCCTGTGGTCATGTCAAACTCTACAGGTTTAAACTGAACTTGCTGTCTTCTCTCTCACCCCCAAACCCACTCCTGACCTGCCTGACTTCTGTCTGGGGCACCATCCTCCCAGCCATCTGGGTTTGCAGCCTTGATTCCTCCCCGATCCACAACCAATCAGTCAGTAAGTGTTACTGATTCTAGCTTCCCTATGTCTCCTGCCTTGGAAAACTTCTCTCTACCCAGATGGCCACCTCATCGGTTCGGGCCTTATCAATCTCTCTCTGGGCTATTGCCTGCCTCCTGATTGGCCATGTTGCTGCCAGTGTTGGTGTTCTCTTCTTCCCATTAGAACTTGGACTCCTGGTCATGGGTGCTGGGTGCTGGGTTCTGAAAAGGGCATTTCCCTTTCTCTTGTCCCAAGAGGCCACCACGCCACCTTCCTGGAGCCCCAAATCACACTGTCTGAGCCCTTTTCTCCCTGCCCCATTGTCTTACTCTCCTCCACTGTAAGCTCCTCCAGGGCAGGCACTGGTTGGTTTGCTCTTGCTCAGTGCCAAAGCCCAGCCAATATGGCAAGGCATCTTGAGCTAGAGGCAGGTGCCAGCATGTGCCAAGCAAGTCAATCTATCATCCTGACTGCCATCTCCCCTCAGATCCTGATGGAGACAGCCCAGGGCCTGAGCTCAAGAGCCTTGGAAGAGCTGAGCTTCCAGCCCAGGGCCGTGTCCCGGGGTCATCCTGGGAAGCAGCCCCTGGGGAGCAGACTGGACCTGCTCAGGCAGAGGTTGCAGCCACAGTGACTGGGGACCCAGAAGGGAAAGTTGTGTCCCTCAAAGTCCCGGGCCCCGTCCGTGGTTCAGCATCAGGAGCTGGGGTGATTTTATCAGTGGAAATGACATCAAAGAAGCGGCCTATCTGCTTACCTGCTGAACCCTCAGGACCAGGGGCCTTTTTCATCCCACTGGCAGCTGAGGCTCCTTGAGGGCAGGAACTATTTGACTTGTCTTTTTGTATCCCCAGCACTTAGCACAGTGCTTGGCTCATAGTAAATGCTTAATAATTTTTTTTCATTTATTCATTCACTCAATATAGTACTTAATCTAGATTTCACATTCATTCATTTTTTGTTTTTCCTACCTCCAGTCTGTCTTCTCATTCATTTCTCACAAGGCTGTGCTCCAGGCTTCTCCCCTAGGCCCCAGAAACCTCTTCATCCTGCCAGATCACTTCAGCCCTGGCGTTCATAGCTCAGAAGCACCCTATGCCCTTGATTGGTGGGTGGAGGCTTCTTCCAGATCCTCCACTTACGGAAGGCTCTTGGGTCAGCCCTATCTTCATTTCTCCCCAGGATGCGATCCAAGCTTCTCCATCCTGCCCCAGCTGGATACCTCCTCACCCCTGCCCTCCCCCAACTCCCTCAGCTTCCTTTTATGTGTTGTTTTCCTCCATAAAACTGAAAGTTCCTTGAGGACAGGGACTGTCTTTTTGCTTGTACTTATATTCCTAGCACTTAGCCCAACGTCTGGCATATAGTTTCTTGATTGGTTGACTCTTCTTCCAAATCCATCCTCCACACAGCTGCCAGAGCAGTATTCCTAAAACTCAGTCAGTCTATGGTCTTCCCCTTCTCAAGAAAATCCTGTGCTTCTCTTCCCCCTGTAGGCTCAAATGGGAATTCCTCCGTTTGGTGTTGAAGCTCTTCACACACTGGCCCCGACTCACATTTCTAAAGTGACTGGACATTACTCCCCTTCCCACAGTCGGCGATCAGCCAGACTGTCATTTTTGCTCTTCCTCCCCTAGGACACTTCAGCCTCTGTGGAGGCTGCTCCCCACGCCTGGAATGCGTTCCCTCTTCATCTCTGCCTCTTGGAACCACTACATATTCTTCAAAGCTCATCTTGGGACACCTCTCATGAACCCCACATCCATCACAGAAATGAGTGCCTCCCCACCAAAAAAAATGCCTTTTGTTTATTTCAAATCTATCTTGTATATACTTATGTCCACATTGTCTTTTGGAATAAAATGGAAGTTCCTTGAGGGCAAGGATGGGTTCATCTTTGTCTCTGCATCTACAGGGGCCCACACATAGCTGGTTCTTATTTGAAGTGTGTAACCCCAGCCAAAACAAGGGGACGGGTGAGGTTCCTCAGCCTAGTAGCCATCAAAGAGAGAAGAGGCCTTCCGGCAGTGACCTCAACAACCCTTGCCCAGTACCTGCTGTATGCTCGGGCCTGAGCTCTGGTCTGGGGGAATGTGGGGATTGTTTGCCCTTCATGGATCAGGGGCTGCCCTTTCTCCTGGCTGTTTGAGGTTTGATCCTACCAGGAGGGGACCAGGCTCTATCACCTCGAAAGATCCCACCTGGCTCTAGGATCTTGGTCAAGTTTGGATGAGGGCAAAGAAACTAGGAGAGAGTTTGTCAGGAAGCTAGAGAGACGGGGGCTAAACTAGAGTACTTTTAAGGGACTGGATCCAAAGTGCAGTCATTGGCCTTGGAACTAGAAAGGCCTTCGAGGCCACTGAGTCCAACCTTCTCCTCTTGTTTTACACGAGGAAACTGAGACCAAGAGAGGACAAAAGTCCAAAGTCATACAGGTGGTAAATGGCAACGCAGATTCAAATCTTGAAAGTCTATGGTTGCTGGTTGTGGGCCGGGGTGCTTCCTGGTGATGTGCGTCCTACAGATTTAACCCAAGATCTGCATCTCCAGTTGTCTGGGATGCAGCTCGATCCCCGGAAAGAGCTTGCCAGGCATAGTGCGGGACAAAGGAACGTGGCCCTCAGGAAGGGCGCCAGGTTTGGGCAGAGCCACTCGCATCACCAGGTCCGCATCAACGTGGAAGAGTCTCTTTCCTGGAATCTTTGAGTATCCTGTGCCTGCACTGTTTAACACTTTTTTTAAATCAGTGATTTGGATCAAAGGTATGGAAGGCATCTTTGCCAAATTTGCAGGTGATACAAAGGGAGGAGGACAGCTAACAAAACTGGGTGACAGAGTTAGGATCTAAGCTTCAATGGACAAGGCCTTGGGGCTGGATCTAATAAAGTAAAACTGAATAGAGTTGATAAAAGGAGACTGGGAGGTAGAGCCAAGATGGCAAAGTACAGGCAGCAACTTGGCTGAACTCTCCCAACATTCCCCTCCAAACAACTTTAAAGTAACTCCTCAAAACAAATGTTGGAGTGGCAGGGCCAACGGAAGGTCAGAGTGAGATATTTTATAGCCCAAGACAATTTAAGAGGTCCACAGGAGATGTCTGGGACACTAGGATAAGTGCTGGCATCAAGCCTGCCAGAGCACCAGCAGATGGCCTTGGAGGTGGCTACAGGAGCCACTCCCACAGCAGCAGCAGCTTCAGGAGCTCTCAATCCGGAGATGGTGAAGGGGTTGGACAACTGGTCAGAAAGAGATTACAGGGGACCCTTTGTTGGCATGGGGTACTGCTGGCAATGATTGGCACCTCTTCTGCCCATAGCAGTTTTGGGTCACAGTTCCAAGGTAGAGAGGAATGCTTGTGGTCCATCACAAGGGAGCAGGTGCTCTGGTCACAGTTCCCAGGCCAAGAGGAGCACTAGGGCTTGTGGCTGAAGGAGAGCAGGGACTTGGTCATGAGAAGTGGTAGTGCTTGTGGTTGCAGGAGAGCAGGGGACCTTCTTGGGTAAAGACCAGACCACAGACCAGAAGAGCAGTGACCACACCTGTCACCAGAACACACCACTTTGGAAGCACCCCCAGAACTTGCTCTGAAAATAGCAGCACAAAGAAGCCTGAAAATGGGTCAGGGCTGCCTGACCTCGAGGTGAGCAGAGCCCAACTTTCACATAAAGTTCAAAGGCAAGAAGTAGCCTGGGGAAAATGAGCAAACAACAAAAAAAGAACCTGATTGTAAAAAGCTACTTTGGTGGCAGGGAAGACCAAGACATAAACTCAGGAGAAAACAACAATGTGCAAATAGCTACAACCAAAGCCTCAAAGTAAGATTAAACCAAACACAATAAGAATTCCTCAAAGAGTTAAAGAAAGAGATTACCAGTAGAGAAAAAATTGGGAAAAGAAATGAGAGTGATGCAAAACAAAATTATGAAAAGAGAATTATCGGCTTAGAGAAAAAAGGCACAAAGAAGAAAATAACACCTTAAATAATAGAATTAAGTTAATGGCAAAAGAGGCAAAAAAAAAAAATTGAATGAAGAAAAAAATTCCTTAAGAATTAGAATTGGGCAAGTGGAAACTAATGAGCTTTTGAGATATTAAGAAATAATAAAAAAAATCAAAAGAATTTTTTAAAAATAGAAGAAAATGTGAAATATCTCATTTTAAAAAACTGACCTGGAAAAGAGATCAAGGAGAAATATTTTAAGAATTATTGGACTGCCTGAAATCAAAAAAGAGCCTAGCTATTGATACTGATCCAGAGGGTAAAATGGAAATTAAAGGAACCCACTGATCATCTTCTGAAAGAGATCCCAAAATGAAAATTCCTAGGAATAGCCAGATTCCAGGGCTCCCATGTCAAGAAGAAAATATTGCAAGCAGCTAGAAAGAAACAATTCAAATCTCATGGAGCCACAGTCAGGATCACATAAGATTTAGCAGTTTCCACATTAAAGTAGCAGGGAGCTTGGAATATGGTATCACAGAAGGCAAAGGAACTAGGATTAATTAAGAATTAATTAAGAATAACCTACCCAACAAAACTGAGTATAATCCTTCAGGGGGAAAAATCAATATTCAATGAAATGGAGGACTTTCAAACATTGCTGATGAAAATTTGATATTGAAACACAAGACTTAAGAGAAACATAAAAAGATCAACATGAAAGAGTAATCATAAAGGGACTCAATAAAACTAAACTGTTTATATTACTGTATGGGAAGATGATACATGTAACAGTGGTGGAATTCAAATAAATTAACAACTGGTTCTCTGCCCTAATGACTGTTTTTTTGTTTTGGGTTTTTTGGGTTTTTTTTTTGAGTTTTGTATCCAATGCTGTGTAGGACATCACAACTCTAATTGTGACAGCTACATTGTTCAGCAATTTTACCAAAATTAGCCTGTCCTCATTTGATTTTTAATTTTTAAATGTTTGTAAAAGAGACCATTTTTCTGTGAAGGGACAAGGGGAGGGCAATTCTTTTTGTAAGTATGAAATAAATGAACACAGCATTGGATACAAAACTCAAAAAAAAAAGAGTAAGGAAGGTAAATTTATGCCCACCTTAGAGAGAACCCTGATTACAAGTGGCATTTTAACAACAGATTTGCTGAACTCAACATAAAATACTCAGTAATCATAACTGTGAATGTGAATGGGATTAACTCACCCATAAAAGAGAAGCAGATAGCAGAATGGATTAAAAACCAGAATCCAACAGTAGGCTGTTTACAAGAGATACACTTGAAACAGAAAGATACACACAGAGTTAAAATAAAGGGCTGAAGCAGAATCTAATATTCTTCAGCTGAACAAAAAAAAAAAAGACAGAGGGAGCAATCATGATCTCAGACAAAGCAAAAGCAAGAAGGGACCTAATTAAAAGAGATAATTCCTTCCACAATTTCCTCGCAAGGAAAGTACATTTTGCTAAAAGGTACCATAGACAATGAAGCAATATAAAAAAAATTTACAGTAAGTTTCTCTGGTGAAGGCTTCAAATATATAGAGAACTGAGTCAAATTTATAAAAATAAGAGCCATTCCCCAATTGATAAATGGTCAAAGGATGTGAAAAGGTAGCTTTCAGAAAAAGAAATCAAAGCTATCTATAGTCATACGACAAAATGCTCTAAATCTCTATTGATTAGAGAAATGCAAATTAAAACAACTCTGAGGTACCTCCTAACACCTATGAGAAATGACAAATGCTGGAGGGGATGAGCGAAAATTGGGACACTAATGTAGCTAAATAGGCTCACTGATAAAGTATTGATGGAGTTAGCTGGTCCAAACATTCTGTAAAATAATTTGGAACTCTGCCCAAAAGGCTATAAAACTTTGCATACTCTTTGATCTAGCAGTACCACTACTAGATCTCTACCCCAAAGAGATCCAAGAAAAAGGGAAAGGATCTATATGTACAAAAAACATTTCTACAAGATCTTTTTGTGGTAGCAAAGAATTGGAAATCCAGGGGATGCCCATCAGTTGGGGAATAGCTGAATGAGTTATGGTATGTGAGTGTGATGGAATACCACCACTGTGCTATAAGAAATGATAAGAGGCATGGCTTCAGAGAAATCTGAGAAGACTTGAATGAACTGATGCAAAGTGAAGTGAGCAGAACTGGGAGATCATTGCACACAGTAACAGCAATATTGTAATGATGATCAACTGTGAAAGACTTGGCTACTCTGATCAATAAATACAGTGATCCACGACAATTCCAAAGAACACATGATGGAAAAATGCTATCTTGTCCACCTCCAGAGAGAGAACTGGTGAACTCAATGCAAATTGAAGTATAATTTTCTTGCTCTTCCTTCCTTCCTTGCTTCCTTCCTTCCTTCCATCCTTCCTTCCTTCCTTCTTTTCGCAATATGGCTAATATGGAAATTAATATAATTTTCTTGCCTTCCCAGTGGGTGAGAGAGAGGTGGGAGGGAAGGAGAGAATTTGGAAGTCAAAAATTTTTTTAGATGTTTAAAATAAATAATAAATTTATTTTTAAAAAATAAAGGACTGGACAGCTGTCTTTGGGTATTTGAAAGGCCATCATGTGGAGAAGGGAAGGGCTTAGATTTATTGTGTTTGGCCCCCAGGAATTAGCTCTGCAAAGAGTTTGCTGTAGGCTTGAGGGCAGGGAAACCTTCCAACTGTATGTGCAGGACTATAGCCTGGACTTCAGACTGCTTAGAGGTCCCCAGGCACGGGCTGTGTCATCAGTTATATGTCTGTCACATGGTAGAAAAGATGGGTTTGCGAAGCCACGATCACTGAATTTCCTTCTGATGCCAAAAACTTGCGGTTCTGTAAATGTAACATCTTCCATTTGTTTAAAACAACTCCAGTGGCCTAGCTGGAATGGCATGCCTACAGAGCAATTTATCTGAAATGCACTGGGAGAATGCATCCAGAAAAAGGGAAGGAGATTGTCCTTATCTCTGCTGGGGTCAGCTCTAAGCACCCTATTTCCAAGATGGTGATGTTCAGGAATCTGAAGGGCTATCCTAGAGGAGGGGGATCAGCAGGCTTGACCCAACCAGGGCCCCCCATTCCTCCCATGGGAGCTGATGACCATTCTGCAGCTCTGGGCCCAAGAAGCCGGTGACACCAGCTAGAAGAAATGGAGGTGAGCTTCCGAGTGTCACAGTAGATTGATGTGCTGAGAAAGTGCCTAATGATGAAGACGGGACAGAAGTGGGATGAGCTTCCTTGGGCAGCAATGCTGCTGCTGCTACTACTACCGCTGCTACTACTACCACCGCCACTACTACCACCGCCACTACTACCACCGCTGCTACTACCACCACCACTACTACCAGCATCTGTATGGCTTCTTAAAGCGCTTTATAAATGTTATCTCGTTTTATCCTTACCACAACCCTGGGAGGGAGGAGCTATTATGAGCCCCATTTTATAGATAAGGAAACTAGGCTTTGCAAGGGGCAATGACTTGTCTGGGTCACACAGCTGCTAGGTCTCTGAGGTCTGCTACACCATCATCATTACTGCAGATCTGCAAGCAGGTTGGAGGTGACAGTTTATTGGGGATATAGACTTAGGTCTGGTGACCTTTGATGGTCTCTGAGGTTCTAGGGTCCTATGAAAGGCACTCTACAGAAGGACTGAGCCCTTACATCACAGAAGGGTCTGTCTCCATGGAAACCACCAGGCCCCTCCATAGAATGTGAGACCCCACTAGTCCCTTGGATGACCTGAGGTGAAGAAAGGGGTTGATGGGAGGGTGGGGAGGGCAGAGAGGACCAGGTCTGGAGGCTTCCAAGTGAAACGGTGGTCATTCTTGTTTCAGTTCCAGGGTTCCTGTCCAAGATGAATTACTTAACGGTTCCCGAGGAGATCCGGAGGGAGGCTGAGCTTCCGGTCCCTCAGCCAGTTATTCCAGCCCCCTCAGCAGCTACCCCAGTCATACCGCATACCAGGTCTAGCCATTCTAAGCACCTATCCCGAAGTTCCCACACTTCATGGGGCCGTGTAAGCCTAAAGAGCAAGACCTCTCGAAGTAGTAGCCGAATTCAGCCATCTTACACCTCCATGGGCCAAGGCTGGGAACTTGATCGCCGTGCAAAACCTAGAAGGGGTAAGATCACCTACCCATGGAGCCTAGCTTCCACCTAGGAGTACCTGGGTCTAGGTCATGCTCCCAGTAGCCCTGCTGGGACTTTGGCTGAATCAGTGAAAGTGTGCCACAGTCCCTTGACCATCATCTCAGGCATAGTCAAGGGAATATTGGAATCCTGTCATGGGCATGGCCATCTCTGGTCTTGAGACAGAAAACCATCACCGCCCAGTGCTTCAGCTTGCAGCTTTCTATGCCCAAGGCCTCAGGAAACACTCAGTACTGACTCAGCTGGAGCATTTCCTGGAGTGTGGTCGCCTTTCTCCTTTCTTTTGTCCTCACACTCCCAAGATGCTTTGAGAGACCCCCCCCCACCCCAGAGCAGAGGTTCCTCCCCATGACTGCTTCTGCTCTCCTCTGTGCAGTGAAGGGGGCAGGCTCTTCCAGACTGAATGGCAGAGAAGCCGGTGCCCTCCTGTGGTAGAATGCCTTCTTGCTGTGAATTATCCTGCCCCTCTGATTGCGACCACACCAGGGCTCCTGCCCACTTTGTTACCGAAGATCTCAGAGCCCCTACTGGAAATCCTGCCTAGGCAGAATGGGCCCTGGCATCATCACTGCCCAGACCCTAACCCCTCTCCTGCCCTTGTAGCCAGGGTCCAGCGTGCCCACAAGAAGCAGATGGCAGCTGACGAGCTTTTACAGAAGTGCTGTGGCAAGGTCCTTCTAGGTCTCCGCCGTATCCGGTCCATGCTTGCCATCATGGTCGACAGCCTCATCTTTGAAATCTTCATCTTCACTGTGGTCTGTTTTAACACCATCGTCCTGGTGGTCCAGACTTTCGCCGAGGTAGAGATCTGGGGAGGTAAGTATCTTTGGGGAAGAGAGAGAGCCTACCTGACTCCAGTCTGGACACGTGGATTCAGGGCTTCTCAGACTCCTGGGGGCCATCAGAAAGGGCCGGAGAGCTGATGAGGACCACGTGGGCCATCTGCAGCTACCTGGAAGAGTAGGAGGCAGCGGGCAGGGCATGGGTTTGGAGGGTCATCTAGTTACCTTGGGACAGCTCTAAGCTCTCCAAGACCACAGAGAAAGCCCCAGTTACCAGGCATGCCTGGTATTCAATTGGTATACCAATGATTCTGCATTCAGCTTGGTATAGAGAAAGAGAAATGGCTGACCAACAAATGGGCCGGGGAGGGATTTCCAAGCGTGAAACTCTCACCCTTTTCATCTCTGCCTCCTGGCTTTCTTCAGGTCTCAGCTCAAGTCCTATTTTCTGCAAGAAGCCTTTCCGTCTGAGACTAGCCTAATTTACCCCATCAATTTCTTGTCTGCACACAGTTGTCTGATTATTGTCTCCCCCATTAGACTGGAAGTTCCTTGAAGTCAGAGACCGCTATTAAGTGGCACCATAGAGCACTGGGTCTGGAATCAGGAAGTCTCATCCTCCTGAGTTCAAATCTGGCCTCAGACACTTCCTAGCTGTGTGACCCTGGACAAGTCACTTCACTGTTTGTCTCAGTTCCTCATTTGTAAAAATGAGCTGGAGAAGGAAAGGACAAACCACTCCAGTATCTTTGCCAAGAAAACCCAAATGAGGTCATGAAGAGTTAGGTACTACTGAACAACAAAAAATATCCACAATGCTTAGCATGGTACCTGACACACAGTAGGTGCTTAATTAATGTTTGTTGTCTGACAATTCACTTGAGATGACTCATAGGAGTCAGAGAATTTTGAGCTGGAAGGGACCTTAGGGAACCATCAAATCCAACATCCTTATTTAAACCTGCATAGGTCAACTGACTTGGCAGAAAGGGCAGACTTCTAGGTGACTGAACCCTCTCTGAGTGAGTTTTGTCCTCTGTAAAATGACAATGAGAATTGTAGCCCCTTAATTCCCAGGGGCGCTGTGGAGATCAGGTCAGATATCAAGTGCTTTGGTGATCCCTACGTCTAAGACCTCAGGCAGTTCAAAGCACAGCCCAGCACAGCGCAGCTCTCTCCCCGGACAACTCGAGGCAGCACCACCTGGGTCTCCAGACCCCTTAGAGCCTCGCTGTTCCGACACAGTGAGGTCTCCCCTGCCTCCCGCCTCTCCTTCCATAGCATTGGGGCCAATTTAGGAACCCTAGTCTAGAGGCCTTGGCTCTCCTGAGCCCCAAAAGAGAAGGCTGGCTGGTGTGAGCATCTGGCCCAGCTGTCTTGCTGCTCCCACATCTCAACCACTTTGACACCCTGATCATAAGAGGACAAAAACTACTACAGTCCTTGAGATGGAGAGATGGAACTCCCAAGTACTGGTCTGATGGAGCAGAAGTCTATGGGCTTAGAAAATGTCCAGAATAAAGGGAGGGCGGGAGAAAGCCTGCTTATATCCTGAAAGAAAAACATAGTAACTCCTAAGTAATCCTGATACAAACGTCATTTTGAATTTACTCTCCCAGAGGGGAAGGTAGCTCTCATAAACTATTTATCCTGGAAAGAGTACTAGGAATCCTACCTGAGAAGAGTTAGAAGGCGGTTGGGTCAGGGCAGAGGGAGGAAGTGTGTGGATCAGGTGGGGAGAGGAGCTTCAGGAGGAGGCTGAGGCCTGTGATGAAACTGAGGATCTTGCCTCCCCACAGAATGGTACTTCACAGCTTTAGACTCGATCTTCCTCTCCATCTACTTTATGGAAGCTGTCCTAAAAATTATGGTCCTGGGACTTGGCTACTTTGATTATTGGAACAGCCTAGGTGGGTGCAGCTGGGGCCCTGGGGTAGATGGGGAGGGGAGGGACAACTGAGACCAAGACCTGGGTATAAACAAACAAGTGAGGGATTGGGCACAGAGTGGTGGTGGTAATAAATGGCCATGTTCTCCAGGGAGTGGTCTTCCAGTTGGGGAAAGGGGTTGGAATAGAGGGGGAGCACTCTTTAGATATTGGCTCCAGACTTAGGGAAAAGAGGCTCTGCTGCCTTTCCCAGGAGCTTGCTTTAATGATAGAGACACCTTGGCTCAGTGGTCAGAGCACTGAATCCTAGAGCCAGGAAGCCTAGGTCCAGATCCTGCCTCTGGCACTGACTAGCTATGCAACCCTGGGCAAGCCACCTCCCTACTAACTCTCAGTTTCTTCGTCTGTAAAGTAGGCATAATAACGCCTGCCTGCAGTCCCTCCCTCCCAGGGTGACCAGGAGGTTCAAAGGACAGAAGAGGGGTGGGTGCTTCCCCAGCTTAAAAGAGGCAGATAATTTATCGTCAATCAGGAGGAGCAGCTGGAACTTTGCAGGGTGGGCTCTTAAGATGGGCAGTGTGACCCCCCTCTCCCCCCAGATTTCTTCATCATGATCATGGCTGCGGTGGACTTCATACTCAAGCAGATCTACTTCTCCTCTGCCCAGAGGATGGCCCACAGCAAAACTGTCTTCCGAATCCTCAAGATCTTCAAAAGCCTTCGAGCCCTGCGGGCTGTCATGGTGCTGCGGAAGCTCAGGTGAGGCCCAGGTGGGCCCTTGGCTCCTTCCAGGCCAAGGGCTGGGCTGGCACCAGCCGACGAGAGTGCTAGGCTTGGAGTCAGGAACACTTGGGTTCACATCCCACCTCGGGCTTACTCCTTACCTTGATCAAGCCACCTGTCCTCTGGGCCTTAGTGAGGGAAGTAAACTCCATGACCCTGAACTTCCCTTTGAGATTCAAATCTATGATCTTGCTCCTGAATGACCCTCCACGTTCCTCAGTTTCTCCATATGTAAAATGAAGGGGTTGGGCTAGAAGCTTTGTAAGTGGCTTCTCACTTGAAATCAATGGTCCTATGGCTTCCAGGTCAGCAGATTCTGCCCAAAGGTTCCTTCCAGCATTCTCACTGTGATTTCTATGCCCTTCTATCTGTCTTAGGCCTTGTTTTCCAGCACATGCTCTAAGGGGTCTCCCTGCTCCCACACCCTGTTCTTTGCCCTAAAACCCTTTCTGGTTCTAAGGTTCTTTGAAGGTAAAGGTCCTGAACAGAGGCTCAGGAGGGGTGAGAGCCCAGGCTTCCTGATGCCCTCACCTGGTGATTTCCAGCAAGGCCTCTGCGGCCTTTCTCCTAATGAAACTTGTCTGGTACTGTGACCATCTTGTCTGCCTCTCCTCCTGCTTTCAGCTTCCTCAACAGCCTCCAGGAGGTGACAGGGACTCTGGCCAGGTCGCTGCCATCCATCGGGGCCATCCTCGTGCTGATGTTCACCTGCCTCTGTATCCGGGGAAGGACAGGGTTTGGGGGAATGGATGGGGTATATATGCAGGGAGGAGGCTACTGGGAGTGTGATGGCTGGAACTGGGCAGAGGTGCGGGACTGGCTGGCCAATATTGTAAGGGCCTCTGGGGCCTCCTTAGCCTCCCAGTCTTCTTCTCCGTGATACTTCGAGCCCTGTTCAACACTTCAGACCCCAAGCGCTTCCAGAACATCTTTACCACCATCTTCACCCTTTTCACTATGCTCACTCTGGATGACTGGTCCATCATTTACTTGGACAGCCGGGCAAAAGGTAGTGGACAGGCCTGGACCCTTGGAGGGGCTGGGAGGCGGGTTTGGGTGCAACAGAGGTGTGAAGGCTGGATGTTCCCTCCACTTTGGTCTTAGGAGTTTTGGAGCAGGAGCCATAGATAACTAGGGTGGGGCAATGGGGATTTGAGCCAGACTGCAAAATTCAGAGGGTGCTGGTGTAGAAACAGTAACACAGTATGTAGTTAGGAAGAAAAATTAAGACAGGAAACTCTTGGATGGGTAGTCCCCTGCCTCCCATCCCTACAACTATGGACATACTTCCTGTTACTTGCCCCAGGCCTGGTCTATGACACTTGCTCTGAGCACAAAGTTAAGGCTCTTCCTCCCCCAGGTGCCTGGTATATCATCCCCATCCTCATGGTCTACATTATTATACAATACTTCATTTTCCTCAAGTGAGAAACCAAGCCCTCTCTCTCCTCCCTACCCTGAGGCTCCCTAGCCCTCCCCCCATCCCGGGGCTTTCTACACCTTCCTTTTCCATCCCTCAGACCCAGGCCCCTCCAGGACCTGGCCCTCTCCCCAGACAAGCCCCAGCTCAGCCCCTACTTTGCCTATGAACCCACCAGGTGAGCCCCTGCCCCCTCCTGTGCCTGCTGCCCTCCCCTTGTGGTCCTGTCCCTGCACACAGGGCCTCGGACCTCACCCTCCGGTGTCTTATAGCCTAGTGATTGCAGTGCTGGTGGATAACTTCCAGATGGCCCTACTCAAGGGACTGGAAAAGGAAAAGCAGAAGGTACTGGGGATTGGGGGTAGGGGTGAGGGGCAAGGGAAGAGAAAAGGGAGTGTCTCAAGCCAGTTCAAAGGATCAGTCAACATTTATTAAGCACCTACTATGTGCTGGGCATTGTGCCAAGTGTTGGACGCCCAGTGGAACAGGAGCATCCCCCCGGTTGGCTTAATTGTAGGATATACACAAAGGGAGAAGGATCTGGTTGTCTGTAGAAGGCCTTGAGCAGGCAGAGGGAGTGGGGGTGCATGCATACACATGCACACATAACCCAAGAATGCCACCCTTCCCCTCCAGATGTGGCCCTCATGAGGGCTTGGGCCAAAGATGAGGGACCTGGCCCTTGGGGATTGGTCTCTAAGCCAAAGAATCTTGGGCCAAGGAGCCCCTCAGCTTGAGTTCCGCTGTGCCATGTGGGCTTCACCCATGTTTATTTCTCTACATATCTTCTCTAGTTGGTAGAGCGACACATTCATCCAGGGAAGCTGGGAAGGCCCCTATCCAGGGCTTCCTTCTACAGCAGGGGGTCAAGGATGGATGGTCACTGCCACTTCCCCACTCCCCACCATCTGCTCACACCCACCATCTCAGCCCCTTTGACAAAAATGTGTGTAGTTATTGGTTGGTTTTATCTCACATATATCATATATATGTACACACACACACATACACACACACACACACACACACATACACACATAATATCCAGCCTCCTTTAACCGAGAGAGACAGACAGACAGACAAGTGATTCAGCCAAACAAACAACCACCCAAAGCATTGCATGCATTTAACCATCTACATAGTGTTCGACCCTGTAGTCCCCGACTTGTGCCAAGGGAGGAGGGCAGCGTAGCTCCTTTCACCTTCAGAGCCCAGCGTGATCATTAAGACTAGCCGTAGTTAAGGTGGGGATAGATAAGGCCATCTCTTGGGGGAGTCTGGGAGGGAAGAATTGACTTGTCTCTTCCAACTCCCTCACTAGAAAGTGGCCCGGATGCACGAGAAGCTTCTGGATGAGTCTCTGACAAACCTCGGCACAGGTACCTGCCTCCATGTCACCTCTCAGGCACCTCTACCCACCTCTTTCTGACTCCATGCCCTAGACGCTCAGAGGTAGACGGTGCCTGAGTGAGGCCGAACTCGGCCCAGTGCTAGAATCCCCTCCCATCTCTGCTTGCACATCAGCTGGTGATGGCGTGCTGCCTCTCACTCACTCAGCTTCCTGACTTCTCTCCTCACAGAACATGAAGAGAAGATGAGTGACACCTCTCTACAAATGCAGATAATTGAGAAAAAATATGGAGACCTGACTTCCAAGTAAGGGGAAGCCCCTGGGACCGGGAGCCTGGGGAGCAGATGGGAAGACCAGGGAGGAGTCAGATAGGCGAGAAGAGAGTGGAGGCAGGAGGCCACAGGAGGAAGGTTCTAGACCCTCAGAAAATGGGACCAGTTATTTAAGGAAAGTTCCTTGGGTCCTCAGGCCCTGGGCTAAGAGGAAGTGTAAGAAATGGCCTGAGGACCCCGAGTCACTGAGGAGACATGGCCTGAACACTTAGAGATGGGCTGCCTCATTTTACAAGAGAGGGAACTGAGGCCCCAGAAAGGGAAGGGAAGGTCAGAAAGAGGAGAAAGTCTCAGAATCAGTATTCGAATCCGACTCTTCAACCCCAAGGCACAGGGCTCTTCTGACTTGTCTGAGGTGACTCTGGAAGTCCCAGTAGTCGTAGGGATAGCCTCTGGGGGGTGTGGGAGCTTGGGCTATTGACTGACTGATCCCTGGGGGGCTGGGATGGTTGGGGGAGGGGAAGGAGTTAATGAAGGATGTGAAGATTGTGGGGGAAAAGTAGCCCCCCTTTCTGTGGGGCTCATTCATGCTCTGAACCTTTCACATCTCCAGAGTCTGCTCTTTCACCCACTGTGTGGGGAGGCGAGGAGGCCAGGGAGGAAGGAAGGCTGTGTGGGGAAGGGTCCTGTGTCTACAGGCAGCAGTCAGTTTCTCCTTCCCAGCAATGGCTCCCCAAGGCCCCATGTCTGAGATGGAGGACACTGCCCAGACCCCTAGGCTCCACCAGCTCAAGGAACAGGAGGGAGATCCCAACCTTAATGGTTCACAGAACATTCAAGCCGGGAGGGACTTTAGAATATGGAAATGGAACAATAGGCCTGGGAGGGCCCCTAGAAGAGAGAACAGAGAAGTCGGAGCTGGGAGAGCCCTTAGAATATGGGATGTCGGAACTGGGAGGGCCCTTAGAACAGAGAATGTCAGAGCTGGGAGGGCCCTTAAAATATGGGATATCAGAGCTGGCAGGGCCCTTAGAACATAGAACGTCAGAGCTGGGAGGGCCCTTAGAACATGGGATATCAGAGCTGGGAGGGCCCTTAGAACAGAGAATGTCAGAGCTGGGAGGGCCCTTAGAATATGGGATGTTAGAGCTGGGAGGGCCCTTAGAATATGGGCTGTCAGAACTGGGAGGGCCCTTATAACATAGAATGTCAGAGCTGGAAGGGGCCTTAGAACAGGGAATGTCAGAACTGGGAGGGCCCTTAGAATATGGGATGTCAGAACTGGGAGAGTCCTTAGAACAGAAAACAGAAAATGTCAGGGCTGGGAGGGACCTTAGACATGGAATGTCAGAGCTGGGAGGGGTCTTAGAACATAGAATGTCAGAGCTGGGAAGGGCTTTAGAACATAGAATGTCAGAGCTGGGAGGGCCCTTAGAATATGGGATGTCAGAACTGGGAGAGTCCTTAAGAACAGAAGCAGAGAATGTCAGGGCTGGGAAGGGCTTTAGAACATAGAAAATCAGAGAATAGAGAAGGAAAGCTAGAAGGAAACTTAGAACCCGGAACGTGAATTGTCCAAGGTGGGAGCAGACCTTAGGAACCAGAGGCTGGACCTGTTGTGACCCCCTCACTCTGGACCTGCGTTTGGAGTCTACGCCCACCAGTTGGATTCTTGGATTCTTATTGGACGCTGGGGAGCTCCGGAGCTCCGTCCAGCACCAGACATGCAGGAGAAAAGCTGGGGGGGAGGGGTCCGTGTTCTGGGGGGCGGGGCAGGCTTTAGGTCACCCAGCAGCAGGTGGCTTCCCCAGAGACAAGGGCGGTGGGGGGGGGGGGGGCCGCCCAGCTGAGGGCTGCCTGTGTCCCTCTCTCCCAGACAACAGGACAAAATGTTCCACTACCTGCAGCTGATGGCCGCCGTGGAGCACCACCAGCAAGTGTTCCGCTCGCAGGCGGCTGTCATCGATGAGATCATCGACACTGTGTTCGAGGTGAACTGGGGAGGCACGTTGGGCTGGAGGAAGGAGGAGAGGCAGGGGGAGATGGAGGACCTGGGTGGGGGTGGGGGGTGCCATCCTCCCTTGCTCCTCCTGACGCACCGCCCCCCATCCTCCTCCCAGGTTGGAGAAGAAGATTTCAAGAAGTGAAGTCACCGAGTGACTGGAAGAAAGGACAGTCCAGGCTCTCCTGGCCTTGGGGACAGACAAGGACCCAGGGCTGCCCGGGAGCCCACCTTCCAATAGAGTCCTGAAGTCTATTTCTAAGCTGTGTCTCCTTCCTGGATGGGAGTCCAGTGGGGCTGGGGGAGGGGCTGGAGAGCCCCCGGCTCAAATGTAGCTGATGAGTCCCCAGCTTGGGCCTGGGCAGCCGTGGCCAGAGCCTCTCCTGCCCCAGACTCTTGTGGGCAGAGATGAGCAATTAGGGGAAAAGGGGTTCTTGGGAGATCTGAAGGTTTGTGACCGCTCTCATTTGAGCTCCACAACAATCCTGGGAGGCGGGGGTGCTCTCACTATCCCCCCTTTTACAGATGAGGAGAGGGGGGCCAGACAGGTTAGGTGACTTGCTCAGGGTCACACAGCTAGTGAGCATCTGAGGCCAGATTTGAATTCAGGTCTTCCTGACTCCAGGCTTTGCCCTCCATCTAGCCGCTAGGGAACAACAGAAATTTCCAAGTCGAAATGTTGTGGACAGGGGGGAGTGGGGGGAGGTCTCCTAGGAGGGTTTCAGGGGGATGCTGGGGGACTCGCATCATCCCCAGTGCCTCCAGCTGAGCATCTGCTCCTTGGCTTCTGGGAGGTAACTCAGGCAGCAGAAGGCCAAAAAGGAGCTCCCGAAGCAGGGGCTAAGGAAGGCTCAAGGCACAGCCTCCCCTTTGGAGCCTTGGAAGCTGCCCAAGGCACTCAGTGTGCCCCAAACCCACTTGATGAACCAGACGGGGAGGACTCCCTGACTCTCCCAGGACCAGGGAGCCAGGGAGGACGAGGAACCCTGGTTACTCAAGATCATGCCCAAGGGCCAGGTGTCACCTGTGCCTGAGTCACCCATCACTAGGCCAGGCAAGTGTTGTGGCAAATTCCGTTCTCTGCCTGATGCCCAGAGAAGCCAGTGATGAAAACACTCCTCCCCAAGGGCCCAGCACTGAGTCAGTTTCCACTAATGAAGACGCCCTGCCCATAGACATTTCCACCCTGCAGGTGACCTGGGCCAGGTGTGAAATACCGAGTGGTAGCCAGTGAAGAATGCCAAGCTGAACCTCAGGCATGACCCTGGCATGGCAGGATGCTAGAAAGGAGACCGAAGGGGCCTCAGTGGGCCGGGAGCCACACCAGTGATGCAGCCCAAGCATCCACTCAGTACTGTAGGAGGCTGGCTGCAGTTTCCTCATCTGTGAAATATAACAGGCGCTTAATAAATGCTCATTGATTGATTGAATGACCACTGAGGGACTTGAACCTTGCTTCAAGGGTCCCAGGTCTAAGGCCTATGAGCCTATAACTCAGAAAGGCTTCTGTTTGTTCCAATTCAGTGAGTACTTATTAAGTGCCTGCTATATACCGGCCCTACACTTAGGGAGGAGAATATAAAAATGAGAGCGTGAGAGCTTTTTCAGCTTGGGATCTCAGGATGAGACTCGGCCTCTGCCCTCAGGGAATTTAGAAATCAGAGTTGTAGGGTATAAGAAGGAACAGAGCAATAGGGGAATAAGTGGCATGAAAAGGCAGGATGCTAGCAGAAATCTGAGAAGAGGACATTCAGCTGGGGAGCGGGGGAGGAGGGAGCACAGAATCCAGCTGGACCCCCCATCACAGGACCCCCCCACTGGCCAGAGCTCCTCTGTTTTAGGGGCTCCCCATATGCATCCTGGGCCTCTCCTCCCAACTCTTTCTTATTGGACCTGCAAGACTCTGAGAAGTCTCCTGGGTCAAACTATCTCTGGCCCCACCCTGTTACTCTGCCTAGCCTTCCACCATTAGAGCCCTGTTCCTGTAGGCCAGTGGTGAAACACGACCACCATAGTGAATTGGGGGATCAGGGTCTTCAGGGGATTTCAGGGGAGGTGCCTTTGGAGCCAGACCTCTGCCCAAAGGACATCGAGGGCTCCAGTATCCTTGGCTTTGGGCAGCCAGAAGTTGCTGCTGGAGGATGGAGGGGGCAGGCTCAGGAGAGGCTGGAGCAGGGGATCTAATGGGAGAGAACCTACCTATCACATGCCCATTTCCCAACTCTACTTTGGCTCGCCCCAATTGGGCCAATATTTCCTCTTCCAAGGAACCATTCCTTTGCTCCATGGATTGTGTGGTTCTCTGTGTATGTGTACACGTGTCCAGCTGTCTCTGGGTGTGTATGTGTGTCCAGATGTCTAGGCAGGGCGGACACAGGTGAAAGGGAGAGATGTGATTCTTGAATAGGGAATTTTTCCTGCCCCTTGTTCCGCCCCCCCCCAAGCCCTAAGGAGCCCTTTCTCCCCAGGGTTTGTTTCTAGCCCTTGTCATAAAGCAACAGCAAAATTCTCCCTGGAAACTGGAGGGTGAGACCCAGGTGGCCCTGGAGGGTGGGGAGAGATGGAGAGAGAGGTCTCCTCTGGTCCCCTCTTCCATCGGAAAGTACATTTTAACCTTTGGTCCTATCTCCAGCCGGCACAGAGTCTGGCACACAGTTGGCTCTAAATGTTGTGGAATATTTTATACCATTTTATATCATTTTTGTAATTTCAATAAGACCCAGAGCCTGAATTAATGACCCACTTGAAGATCCAGGAGCTGGGCTTCTTTGTTCTCTCGAGTTTGCTCAGAGAATATCTTTTCTCTGTTAACAAGGCCAGATCTGGCTGACCTAAGAACATTCTTTCTCCTGTTAACCATTAAGGGATGAGACCCTAATCCTGAGAGACTGCCTCACTTAATATTCTACGGGTATGTACTTCAACTGACCCTTGTCAACACTCTTATCTTATTGTATTTACAAATCTATTCCATTGAGGAAAATCCTCTTCTTGTGTCATGGTTAAACATACATGGGGATCATAAAAGTGAGGTAACACAGGCTTGTTGAGTGCGCTAAAAATAATGTATATAAGTTTTTTCATTTCTTTGTTCAGACAGCCAGAGCTTATGCTCTGACTCCTTGTATGTACAAGTAAGCTAGCTTAGCTATGCTTTAAGGGAAAATGATAAACATGGATTTTTCTATCACCTAGCTTGTTTGCCTTCCTCAACCAAACTTTCAGGTTTAACAGTTATGGTGCTGTGAACTTTGGATGGAAATGATGGAAATGGGACAAAGCAGTCCAACCTTGCCAACACTTTGGGCGTCACAGGATTAACTTTTCCTGGAATTTTGGCCTTGACAAGGTGGGGGGTAAGTTGTCTCCATTCCCAGCTTCCAAGAAGGACTCCCACAAAATTGGTTGAAGTCTGAAAATTCCCTTTAAGATAGCTCTGGGGGCAGGGATCAAATCTGTGGCAAAAAACAGATCTGTAGTCAAACATACATAGATCCCCTGGAAACATTGATTGATCTAGAAAATTAGCTATGGATCAGTCAAAAACTAGAATTAGAAGTCCAACCATTCCTCCACTCCCTCCACCCTATTCCTCACTCCCTCCCTCCCTTCCTTCCCTTGGAGGCCCGGATCTGGGGGAGAAAAACTGCACTTTGCTGTTACCCCCTCCCCCTCTGTCTCCCAGTACCTACTCTAACAGGGGAGGGGTAACTCTGTTCTGCTACCATTGCCTCCTCTCTCTCCTCCTCCCAACCTTTCCCCCTTCCCTCAAGGGCTCTGTTTTTGCCTTCTGCCCTATTCCTGCTTCCTTACCTTAAAAGCTCTGATTATGGGGAGGATAAATGCATTTTATCCTTACTCCTAGCCTTCCCTTACCTGCCCTAGTCCTCCTCCATCTCCCCTTTCCCCCTTCCTCAGGGACAGGATATGGAGAGTCAGAAAATCAGGAACACCAAGGCTTCCCCAAAGACCATAGGGGTGCTAATAGCCAACTCATGAAAACTTCTAATTCTCTGTTTAAACTCTGAGCTCAATCTGTATTTGTTCTGTATTTGTTTTGTTAATTGTCTGTTAATTGTCTGTGTGAGAGCGTGTGCTCTATGTCTATACCGTGTAAAATCTGAAACGCAGGTAGCCAGAGAATTCTAAGGCTGCACTTAGGGGAACAGAGACTCTTTTTTTTTTTGGTAATGTCTGGTCTGGCCAACTGGACTTGCAGAAAAAAATAGAGCTGAAACATTATAGCAGATTCTGGGATTGATTATTCATTAAAAGTTTGGAAACTGGTTAGTTGAATTTTGGGAGAGAACTCCTGAGGCTATAAAATCACTGCGGGAGCACACTCTTGCTGAAACACCTCCTCCCAATGCTGATCACTTATCACTCCCCACTCCCTCCCCAGAGTTAATAGAGTATCTCAGTGTGGGAAATTTAAACAGCCACAAGAATTCTTGTTAACTCCTTTTGTCCCAGATCAGATTAGGAGAAGAGAATGTAGGAGAACTGTAGGGAAAACTTAAATCACCCTTCCCCACCTGGCAAAAGGAGCAGAAGGGCAGAAATTCACAGACTGACAGTATCCTGACAGTCCTGTGCCCCCTGGGTACCTTTGTAGCCCATCCCTTTTGGCAAAGCTTGGAAATGTCACCCAAGTCCTATGCATTCTGCCCACTCTGTCCCCAGCAGCTGCAAAACCCACTCTAGGCTCAGTAACTTCTGCAGTTGTAGGGGAAGGGCAAGGTAGATGGATTTGAACTTTGGTTAGTTTTTCTAAACTCTGCCTCCCAGAATTGTTACCACTAGGATACCAGCTTCTGCTGCAGGTAATTTCACACTTCTTTTTTCCAATTGAAAAACTATATTTTAATCTCTGTTTGACCTGTTTCCTGATTTTTAAAGGGAAAATAATAATGATGTTTGTTATGGGATCAAGATGATAATGATTGTAAAATGTATAACATAAAGTCTGGTATATGTTAGACACAACATTATTATCTCTCTTTCAATTAATGTAATTGTTAATTTGAAGTGGTTTTTAAATACCAAAAGTAACAAGCTGAATAATTGCTATATGTGGTAATCTGGAAATACAATTGATGTCATCTGAAAATTATTGTTTTTGTATTTCTAAAATTCTCTTGAATTGTGAAATTTGAGAAGACCATTGTGTGGTAAGAAATGATACTGTAGCAATTTTAATCTGATTTTGATTATGTGAATTGGGTTTCTAAAGGAATGTGATAAAAATTGATGTTTTGGAACTTATAACAAGTAAATAATTAATAATACTGATATTTACTTTGAGAACAGATTTTCTATGTGAAAAAGTTTTCTATTATGAGAATATACCTGGTGATTTAAAGTTATAGTTTCAAATGATGAGATGAAAGATTCTCTATGCAAGGAGATTTAGAAATGCATTCACCTAAATTGATAAATGGGTTGTTTCAAGTTTTAAAATGCCTAATTATGTTTAGGGCATTGTTACATTTCTAAATTGTGTAATTTGGCAAACAGATGTATCAGCAATATTGAAGAAAAAATGTGATTTTATAAATAATAATCTTTTACAATGCTTAGAAATTAAAATGTTACCAATAGTGATTATGAATTCAGATTTGACTTGCTCATCCAACTAAGTTACAGTCACCTGATTGTTAATTAATAGATTCTGTTTCAAGTTTTAAATAAATGATAATTGCTTGTAGTGTACTTATATTTCTAAATTTGTTATATTACACAAATTGGTTAATATTGCATTACCTGTATTGATAGAGGAAAAAACAATTCCTCTTATAATCTAGATGTTATTAGATTAACAACTGTGCCTAATTAAGAAATTGAGGTTGTTAACTGAAACAAGGACTTTTGGAACCATCTAGCCATGAATTCTTATCCATCTTGTGTAAAATTTCTGTGTAGAGGAAGTCTTATGGAGAAAGTTTTTAAAGTCCTGGTAAACTTTGTTATTGTGATAAGGTTAATTTAATTGGGTATGTAATTTATAGAAACTAAGTGTCTTCCCCATTACAACACCTTTTTGACTAAGGAACTTTGTAATATCTAGGAATTCTGTGCAATATTTGAGAATGAGGACATTTGGCACCAACTTAGTTAATGAATGCCAGTGTTTAAGGGTTAATTTGCTTCAGGGAGAAAGAAGGAGATGTCTATCATTTTAAAACCTTCTAAATAATTTTCTTCAGGAAAGTTTAGTGAGCACTCCTTTTAACATCAGGATAAATTTTAAACTGTTTTTAAAGAAGGGAAATAATTCTAGAAATGTATTGAAAAATGTTTTTGTTATTTTAAGTAAGAGTTAGAGTTTATCAATGGGTATAAGATTTGATTCCTAAAGTGTCCCTTTCCTCCAGAATGAGTACACAGGGGACATAAATCCATCAGTCTGTGAGGTTGGTCATTAACCTCTTTGCTTTGTTTAAGCTGGAATGGATTCCAGTACAGACAGTTATGTCAGTAAAAATCACTAATTTATGAGGTATTTTGTCTTATGGTTGAAATGTAAAGGAAGACTGAATAATGGGTTTGAGAGATTGGATTTATTTACTAAAGGTTTGATTGGAAATATGAAAGGCAGATAAGAAAGTTTGGGGACAAATGG
Source organism: Trichosurus vulpecula (assembly GCF_011100635.1). Classification (NCBI taxonomy): domain Eukaryota; kingdom Metazoa; phylum Chordata; class Mammalia; order Diprotodontia; family Phalangeridae; genus Trichosurus; species Trichosurus vulpecula. The sequence goes on along the minus strand of NC_050578.1, from coordinate 275,954,395 downwards.
GAGTTAGCTAAGCCTCTCCTGTCCCAAGAGAATACTAGTTTCAGATGGTTTAAGTAAGTTGAGAAAGAGTGTGAGAAAGTATTTTAAAAGACAGAAAAGTTATGTAGCTTGATTTGATAATTATTAGCTCAGTGAAATTTGGGACAGTCCTATCTGAAGGATATTTATTTTCTATTTAAGATTTTATGGGACTACAATTTAATATTGTTTTAAGCTCTGATTACAGGGATAGGTCATGTGAAACCAGTAGTACAATGGCAGGTATTACAGGCTGAGAACTTTAAAGGTGGATGTCTGTGCCTGGGAAAAATTTCTGAAGATGACCTTGGACACGGCCTGGGTAGGATCTTTCTGACTCTATTTCCCAATTCTGCTATTTCCTTTCTGAAAAGGAAAATCCCCACCTGATCACTCCTAAGCCCTGCTTTTAGCATCTAATGGCTATATGATTGGCTAACAGATATGACTCATGCCTGGAATCAAACAGAGCTAAGGAAGTTCTTTTCTTCTGTTAAGATATACAACATTGTCCCTCTTTTCTTTCATAGCAAATTTATATTATCAAGAAGTTTCGTAAGCACAATGCTAAATCTATTAGGTAATAGATGAATATTGGAATACCTCTGAGTTATTATAATAGGATGCAGGAATGACTAGCTTGCAATTTTAACCTATGTTCATGACTGAATAAAAATTAAAATAATATAGAGATAACATCCTCCAAAAGGAGGAAATGATTAGACAAAGTAACAAGACAAAGATGTAATGTGATAAATGTCTAATAAAAAAGAAAGGGGGTAGCAAATTGTGAGAAAAAAAGCCATAGTATCAGATTGATTCCCCTAAGAATTATGTACAGATGGGTATGATTGGCTCCAAAATTTATCAATCACGGAAATTAAAAATAATAAGTATGTTTTGGTAATAATATCTTAAATTAGGATTTTTGCACAAGAAAATTGTATAAGATAGTGGTACAGGTGAAATTATATCTCCTTTGTAAAGTATCTGTCTGATGATTTTAAAAGGAAGATGAGTTCAATTTATGGTTGGACCTTCATATTTTAAAGGATTCTTATACCAGGTACAAAATTTAGGTAAGGATAGAAACAGCAGATGATATATAAACTGAAATACTCTGAAGTTTCAAAAAAAAGGAGAGCCAAATTTAAGTGATTGTACTAAGTTATATTAAGTAAGAATTATCTGAGAATTTCTAGATCTGAACCAGAGAAGCAGAACTCTCTTTTACTCTCTAGGGACCAGATAACTACAATCAGGCATCTAAAAAAAAAAAAAGGTGCTGCTTTAAATGGACATTGGGAATATGTAACCTGGATTTAAAGTTACTTTGTATACAAATTGTGCAATTAATTGCTGGAATTAAATCAGAAACATCATGCAATTATTTAATACTAGTCTTAAGGATGTTCCTTAAGTCATATCTTAAAACTGATCATTCGAACTTACTATTCAAAGACTTGATGGGACTGTTAACTGACTATTTTTTCTGAGTCTAACCCAGGTGTGAATATCAAGGAAGGCTGACCCAAGATGCCAGCAACCCCTGCAGGGAAGACAGGTGTGAACTGCAGGTATGATTTAAACCTGGCAGCCTGGCTCAATGCAGCTTGCAATTTGACACAACTTCTGCCTGGAGATGACAGGAAACTGGGGAAAATATCATTCCCTTACTCTAAGTCCCTAATCTCTTAGTGGCAAATTTCTATAATCAGAAGGTTTTGTAAGTACAGTAATAAATCTATTAAAATAGTTGATTATGGAACATATTAGATTACTACAGGACTGAAACTAGCATTCTGTATAAGCTAGGGTCTTTAATTCTTGGTAATGATATGAAGACTTGTGAGAATATTATTTTGTTAATATCATGCCTGTCTAAGGCTTTGTTAAGAATGGCTTGTGGGTTATTTTGTAAATGCCATCAAAGAGACATGGCATGACTAAAAGTTTATGATGTTATATGTACTGTGTTACTGGGATACAAGGAAGTTTATGACGTTCAACATTGTTAATAATGATTGCATTACTTTGTATGGTTTGTGTTTAAGTTTTCTTGGTTATTTAATGTGTAAATGTAGAACATGTGACATGCAAATTTCCCCCTCTATTGTGAACCATCTAAGTGGTTTGGACTGTACCTGACTCAATGTAATTGTGCAGTTTTGTGAATTATGAGAAGAACTTTATTGTATTTGTTTAAACTCAGCTCTGTGTGGCTGGGATACTGAACCATTTATTGCACTGGTTGAACTTAGCCCTGTGTGGCTGGGACCTATGTTGTGCTGTTTTTCTCTCAATCATCAAATCATATGTGTTCTGGGAGCTCCTGTTAGGTCTGACTACTCCTATAGCTGCCAACATGTGGATATGGACTCCTTGATCCTTCTGTCACATCTGAGGATTGCCCCTGCTCTCAAGTAGACATCTGAGCCCATAGAAGACCTTGCCCTCCAGTTTCAAAGAGCCTGAAGGGGACAGCATCAGATGCAGACAGCTTTTTCCCAAGAGTCTGGACCAGAGCCTGAACAAAGAAATGCTCTTTCCCTTTCTGAATCCCTTCGTTCCCAAGACTGTTTGTCTATGTCTTTGGTATCTTTAGCCATTATGCTCCCTACCCTGATGCCCCTTGCAACTTGCTCCCTCTGCTTGTTTACAATTAGTTTACAATTACTGTCCATCTCTGGGGATGTCCAACCACAGAAAGACAAAAAAAAAAACCACCTGAATCCATCTAGATAAGGATGTGTAGAACTTCACCCCTGAGGAAGATGGAGATTTTTCCATACCTTAATTGGTCTTCAAGTGAAGCTTTCAGCTTACCTTTGACCAAAAGGAGGAAATGTGGAACCTTTTATACCATTTTATATCATTTTTGTAATTTCAATAAGACCCAGAGCCTGAATTAATGACCCGCTTGAAGAGCCAGGAGCTGGGCTTCTTTGTTCTCTCGAGTTTGCTCAGAGAATATCTTTTCTCTGTTAACAAGGCCAGATCTGGCTGACCTAAGAACATTCTTTCCCTGTTAGCCATTAAGGGATGAGACCCTAATCCTGAGAGACTGCCTCACTTAATATTCTACGGGTATATACTTCAACTGACCCTTGTCAACACTCTTATCTTATTGTATTTACAAATCTATTCCATTGAGGAAAATCCTCTTCTTGTATCATGGTTAAACATACACGGGCATCATAAAAGTGAGGTAACACAGGCTTGTTGAGTTTGCTAAAAATAACGTATATAAGTTTTTTCATTTCTTTGTTCAGATAGCCAGAGTTTATGCTCTGACTCCTTGTATGTACAAGTAAGCTAGCTTCGCTATGCTTTGAGGGAAAATGATAAACAACATGGATTTTTCTATCACCTAGCTTGTTTGCCTTCTTCAACCAAACTTTCAGTTTTAACAATGTTAATATTTCCTGGAAGAGACTTGTCCCCTCCCCTCCCTCCCAGGCCCTAGCTCAGGGATCTCAGTGGAGCTGGGAGAGGTAAGCAGAGAAGACAATCCATTTATCCGTTTATTCAGACAGACATGGCTTCTGGTCAATCACTATGCCCCTTGGAAGATCCCCCCACCCTTAGCCCACCCCCGCCTTTCTCTGAAGAGCAGGCCCATCTGTGCTGGGACAAGCCAGGGCCGCCTTAGATGGCTGAACATGAAAACTTCTGAACGCTGGTCTCATTTGTCCAGGGAACCACCAGGACTTCAAACTGACACTGTAGTTTCTAGGGAAACAGAGACAAGCCCAAAGGATGGAGAAGGTCCTCACTCTCCCACAGGCCCCCTCTCCATTGCCTGGATTAGACCTGGCCCAAGCCCTCCCTGCCTGCCCTGGGAGGACAGCGGAGGTCAGTTGCCTGGTCCAGCGGCCAGGACAAGCAACCTCAGAGCAGGGGGGCCTAGATCAGGAATCTCTTTAACAATGAATTCATCCTTCTCAGCCCAGAGGGTTCTTGGAATAGAGGGCCCCCTGCCTCCTGAGGCAGCCCATTGCCCTGAGCTGGGGCAGGAAGCCAAGGCTGGCCTGGCCAGAGCCTGTGACTCTGCGACTACAGCCTCACCCCACTTTTCTGGGCCTCCCTTCCCCTCCACAGAATGGGGAAGAAGTGATGCTAAGACCCTTCCCATCCTAAATGTGAAAGCAGAGGTGGGTGGTCATAGCTGTCCTGGAGCCTCCTTATGGCCACAGAACCTCGGAGGCATATGCCCCCAGGCAGAATTATCAGACCGTAGATTTAGGGCTGGAAAGGACGTGAGAGGTCATCTTCCAGGAGGGGGAACTGAGGTCCCGAGAGGGGGAGAAAATGGCCAAGGTCTCCCAGATAAGTGGCAGTGCTCTGATTCGAACTCAGCTCCTGAGAATTCACTTGGCCATGACCCCATCCCCAGCTGCTCTTTGCTTCCTGTGCCCAGCTCCTGTCCACTGCCCAGGAATCAGAAGCCTCTGGCACTTTAGGCCGGAAGGACGACTTCTGGAGGCCAAGGATGCGGATGGGGGCAGGGCGGGGGTCTGGGAGGCAGGGGTGGCACAGGCTGACAAAAACCTGAACTCAAGGATTCTTCTCAGGGAGTAAGATATCTAGGCAAGTGTTGACAATGACCAGCAGACAGTGGCCAGCAAACTGACAGACATATGGACAGACAGGACAGACAGACAGACAGGCAGACAGACACACACTCGCACACACACACACACACACCAGCAGACAGACAGACATTCCTGGGGCAGGACATTAAGGATACTGCTTCCCATCTGAGGTGAGATGCCCAGCCTCTTTGAGGCCCAGTCCTGGGGTCTCAGGAGCCCTCCCCCCAAGGGTTTGCCCCCGAGCCAGGCTGGGCACCCAGGCCCCTTCGTGCTTCTTACCTCCCCTTCTGTGGAAAAGGGGCAGCCGGCCAAGCTCCCTGCCTCGAGAGCCACCGAGTCCTTCCGACATTCCGTGCTTCCCATCTCCATGGTCAGGTAGTATTTGATGCCGGACACGAGCTAGACACAACATTCCCTCCCTCAGGTGTGGGGCTGGCTGCCCAGCGGGCAAGCATCACCCATTTCCCAGGCTGGAAGGGACCCCTCCAAGGCCACCCGGTCCAAGCCATAAGTGAATCAGAATCTCTGCTACGACCCCTCCGGCAGGAACTCCGATAGCCTCTACTTGGCTCCAGCCCTCCAGGGCTGGAGAGCTCACTACCTCTCAAGGCAGCCCATTTTGGATCCTTTTAAGGATTTAAAGTTTTTCCTTCGTGGAGCCTCAAGCTTTCTCTTCCCGCCCCCCAACTCCTTCAACAATGCTGCCTTAGTCAAAGCATCCTGCAGACCCTTTCCCAGGGTTCCCACTGTCCTATTGCTCTTACAAGTCTGCCCCCAAAGGGACAGAAAGGCATGAAAGAGCCAACAGAAAAAAACCAAATAGAAACCTCCAGGACCCACAGACAGACCTGGCAAAAGTCTAGCCTGCCTTGAAACCCTGAAGGGGGCCTGACAAAGCCAGCTGAGAACCCTGGAGGCCCCACTTTGGACCCTCAGACCATACAGCAGCTCATCTCCCACCAGGGCCTCTGGGAAAGGCATGAGAGCACAGCTCCCTCGGGGGCTTCCTCCTCCTGCCCCCAGAGCCCTGCATTCCCACCAGGCCTCCTGTGTCTACGCTGTTCCTGCCCCTCCCAGCCTGGCCTGGTGCCCTCACCCCCAGTGGCTGGCTCCCCTCCGGCCCCTTACCTGCTTCTCAGCTTTGATGATTTTGGAGTCTCGGAAATAGTATATGCTGTTGTGACCCCTGTTGAAGGTTTCCACAGCATACTGGGCAGCCTTCTTCACCTCTGGGTGTGTGGTGGACATGGGAGTCCGGGCACCCAGCATGTTCCCTGGCTGAGGAGGCCTGGCATCAGGACTGCCTGCCTCGTCTCCTTGGGCCAAGGACAGGGTCAGAGAGGTGCCACAGAGGACCAGCAGGGAGAGTAACATCTTGGGGTGTTTCTGCAGGGCCTTGGGGAGCACAGGTGAGCACTCTTGGCCAGGAGAGCTTTTTACCTGTTTTGGGAGCCCCACCCCCTGGGCGGGGTGCTGGAACATCTCTGAGAGTCCCCTCCCTCACCCCTCCTCCTCCACTTTAGGTAAAAGGCCCCACCCTTTAGAGCTGTCTGACAGGTCTTGTATCTCACCAGACCCAGGGCCTGGATGGAAACTATGCCTCTGCCTCTGCCCTCCATTCCTCCTCCTGGGACACAACCCTGGAGTCCTTCTGGGTGGGGAGAGTGAGGGGGCTCAGCCCCCACCCCTATCTCAGAGCTCAGCTCCCTCATTTCAGGGGCTCTCTCCCATCTCTTGTTTATTTAGTATTTTCCCCAGTTACATGTAAAAATAATTTTTAACATTCATTTTTAAAACTTTGAATTCCAAATTCTCTCCCTTCCTCCCACCCGCATCACCCTCACTGAGAAAACAAGTCATTCAATATAGGTTATACATATGTAGTCATGAGAAACATTTCCAGAATAGTGATGTGAAAGGAAATATAGACCAAAAATACCCCAAAACCCTCAAGAAAAATAAAGTAAAAAAAAATCTGCTTCAATCCGTATTCAGACACCATCAGCTCTGTGTCTCAGGGTGGATACTGTTTTTCATCCTAAGTCCTTCAGAGTTGTCTTGGATTGTTGTATTGCTGAGAATAGCTAGGTCATTCACAGCTGATCATCTCACAGTGCTACTGTTACTTGGTACACAGGACAGCTCACTTTGCATCAGTTCATGTAAGTCTTCCCAGGTTTTTCTGAGAGCATCCTGCTCAGCATTTCCTACAGTACAACAGTATTCCATCACAATCATATGCCACAATGATTTCAGGCATTCCCCAATTGATGGGCATCAATTTCCAATTCTTTGCCCCCGGAAAAGAACTGCTATAAATGTTTTTGTACATATAAGTCCTTTACCTTTTTGTTTTTTTAATCTTTTTGGGATACAGATCTAATAGCGGTATTGCTAGGTCAAAGGGTATGCATGGTTTTATAGCCCTTTGGGCACAGTTCCAAACTGCTCTACAAAATGGTTGAATCAGGTCACAACTCCACCAACATTGCATTAATGTCTCATTTTCCCCACATCCCCTCCAACATTTGTCATTTTCCTTTTCTCTCCTGTTAGCCAATCTAATGGGTATGAGGTAGTACCTCAGAATTGTTTTAATTTTTATTTCTCCAATCAGTAGTGAGTTAGAGCATTTTTTCATATGGCTAAACATAGTTTTGATTACTTCATCTGAAAACCCTTCACATCTTTTGATCATTTATCATTTGGGTAATGACTTTTTAAAAATTTGACTCAGTTCTCTATATGCTTGAGAAATGAGGCCTTTGTCAGAGGAACTTGCTTCAAAAATTTTTTTTCACAGCTACTATTGCTAACTGTATTTCCCTCCAACCTATACGTCCTACTTTATTCTATTCTCTCTCTCCTTTCACCCTGTCCTTCTTCGAAGTGTTTTGCTTCTAACTACCCCCTCCCCCAATCTTCCCTCCCTTCTATCACCCTATCCCCTTCCCCTCCTTATTTTCTATAGGGTAAGCTGATTTCTATACCTAATTGAGTGTATATGTTATTCCCTCTTTGAGTCAATTCTGATGAGAACAAGGCTCACTCATTCCCCCTCAACTTCCCCCTCTCTCCCTCCATTGTAAAAGCTTTTTCTTGCTTCTTTTATGTGAGATAATTGACTCCTTTCTACCTCTCCCTTTCCCTTTCTCCCAGTACATTCCCCTCTCACCCCTGTGCCCTCCGTCTATATATATATACTCCTTCTACCTGCCCCAATAATGAGAAAATTCTTATGAGTTACAAGGATCATCTTCCTATGTGGGAATGTAAACAGTTTTAACCTCTTTAAGTCCCTTATGATTTCCCTTTCCTGTCTACCCTCTTATGCTTCTCTTGAGTCTTGTATTTGAAAGTCAAAAGTCAAATTTTCTGTTCAGCTCTGGTCTTTTCCTCAAGAGTGCCTGAAAGTCCTCCATTTCATTGAATATCCATTTTTCCCCTGAAGGATTATACTCAGTTTTGATGGGTAGGCAATTCTTGGTTGTAATACTAATGCACCCTAGAAATAGCACATTCCAAGCCCTCTGATTCTTCAAGGTAGAAGCTGCTAAATCTTGCATTATCCTGACTGTGGCTTCAAGATATTTGAATTGTTTCTTTCTGGCTACTTGCAATATTTTCTCCTTGACCTGGAAACTCTAGAATTTGGCTATAATATTCCTGGCAGTTCTGATTTTGGGATCTCTTTTAGGAGGTGATCAGTGGATTCTTTCAATTTCTATTTTACCCTCTGGTTCTAGAGGTTCTAGAATCTCAGGGCAGTTTTCCTTGATAATTTCTTGAAAGGCGATGTCTAGGTTCTTTTTTTGATCATGGTTTTAAGGGAGTCCAACAATTCTTAAATTATCTCTCCTTGACCTATTTTCCATGTCAGTTGTTTTTTCCAATGAGATATCTCACATTTTCTTCTATTTTTTCATTCTTTTGGTTTTGTTTTAATGTTTTTTTTTTTATTTCTCACAAAGTTATTAGCTTCCATTTGCTCAATTCTAATTTTTAAGGAATTGTTTTCTTCAGGGAATTTTTGTGCCTCTTTTCCCATTCGGCTAATTCTGCTTTTTAAGGCGTTCTTCTCCTCATTGACTTTTTGTACCTCTTTTACCATTTGGCCTAGTCTGTTTTTCAAGGTGTTATTTTTGTGTCTCCTTTACCAAACTGTTGACTTGTTTTTTATGATTTTCTTGCATCACTTTCATTTCTCTTCTCAATTTTTCCTCTACCTCTCTTACTTGATTTGCAAAATCCTTTTTGAGCTCTTCCATAGCCTGAGACCAATTCATATTTTTTCTTGGAGGCTTTGGATGTGGGAGCTTTGATTTTCTTATCTTTTTCTGAGTGTGTGTTTTGACCTTCCTTGTCACCATAATAACTTTCTAGAGTCAGTGTTTTTTCCCCCATTGTTTGCTCATTTTCCAGTCTATTACTTGACTTTTAACTGTTTGTTAAAGTAGGGCTCTGCTTCCAGGGTGGAGGGTGCGCTGTCCCAAGCTTCAGGAGTTTTATGCAGCTGTTTGCAGAGATGTTTCTGGGGACTTGTAAGTTTTTAATTCTTTCAAGGTGATATGATCTAAAGAGAGGTGTTTGCTACTCTCCTGGCCTGTGCTCTGCTCTGTAAGTAACCACAAGCACTCTTTTCTGCCTGAAACTGTGGGGAGGGTCCCCATTCCACTGTGGCCCACAAACTCTAGTGTGCTAGTGCTCCTCTTCACCCTGTGACTGCCACCAAGGACTGTGACCCAGATCTGAGTATGAGCAAAGCAACAGAGTCCTGCCCCCAGTGCCAGCAAAGAGACCCCTGTAATCTCCTTCTAACCAGTTGTCTGACCCCCTTACTGTCCATGGGCTGAGCGCTCTGGAAGCAGCTGCTGCTGCAGCAGATTCAGTCATTCCAAAGCCTATTCCTGGTTTGCTGGGGAAAGCCCACCTAAATGGAAGATGGGCGCACCCCCCTGGGGGTAGATATATTAAGGTGAATTCCCCATCCTTACCTCTTAGTGGACAGCCTGGCACACAGTAACCACTTAAGCAATTCGTGCTGCCTGCCTGCCTACCTGATTGACTGATTATGATTTCCTGTCACTGGCCCCCTGCAGAGTTCCCCCCCCACCCCAGGCAGAATGGGGAGAGAGGCCAGATTTGCGTTGAGAGCTGCCCCACACCCAGCTTCCTAGGCTGTGGTTGGTCCCCCCTCCCCCACCCCAGCCCTTTGCCCTGGTCCTCTCAGAAATGTCCTTTGCACCACATCCCCTCTGGCCAGGGTTTTGGCCCATATAATGAAGGAAGAGGATGGATGCTAGCTGGTCAGAGCCTTAGTCCCAAAGCCCACTGGCTGAGCTCAATTACCTTGCTCCCAATGGGAAAGTCCTAGATCTCACCTGAAAGCTCCCTAGCAAGCCGGGCAGGGGGATGCACTGACACAGTCACCTCTGCTCAGGGTGGCTTCTTCCCGGTGTCTTTTCTGCCTTCAGTAACCTGAAGAGAGGTTGGCATCTCCCATCTTTTCTCTCAAAGCTTGAATTGAAGCCTGTGAAGCCCCAAGAGACTGCGAAGGAAACTCCCAGACTTTGCTCTCTCCCCTCTCCCACCCCTCATAGCAGGCACAAGGCCTTCATCTCTACCAGTAAGTATAGAGTCCCATACCAAGGATTTCAGAGATCCTGTCTAGGCTGTCAGGCAGGATGGGGGTCTCCCCATCTGCTCTAATCCCCTCTCTGCCCCTTCCTGCTCACTCTCCCTTACTGATAAAAGCAACATCACCTTTGTTCCTGTGAATGGGGTGATGGCTGCATTCTGCGATTCTATGTCCCAGACAGCCTGGACGGAAGCTTCCCTCCCTGATCACTGCTTCCTGTTCCCTCGGATCCAACCATGGCAGTCCCATTCCTCTAGTGACTTTATATCCCTTCATTCTCTCCTTCCATTGTGCCCTCTGGAATGCCGGTTTTGTTGTTAATAAAATACCTTTGAATCAGACTTGTGGTGACTCTTTCTCCCTAAAATTACTGGGTTTAAATTTTGTATTCAACTGTCTATGTGCTCTCCTCACCCCCAACCTCCTTCCACACATACAGCCAAGAAAATATAAGGCTTCTGAGGACAGGGCTGGCCCCATCATCTAGGAGGTGTAGCTGGGTGGTACAGTGGATAGGGCTCCAAGCTTGGAGTCAGGAAGATTCAGCTTTGTGGGTTCAAATCCAGCCTCAGGCACGTACTAGCTGTGTGACCCTGGGTAAGTCACTTCACCCTGTTGGCCTCAGTTTCCTCATCTGAAAAATGCGCTGGAGAAGGAAATGGCAAACCACTCCAGTGTCTTTGCCAAGAAAACCCTGAATGGGGTCACAGAGTCAAATTCAACTGAAAAACGACTAGATAACACTCAGCAGATAGTAGGTGCTTTATTGAGGTTTGTCATTGTTAAGCGGCAGAACCAAGATTTTTACCCGTCTTCTGATCTTCTGCCTACCATGTCTTTTGTGTGCCTTTAACTCTCTCTAAGCCAGTTCTGAGCCCCAGAGTCAGAGGACCTGAGCTCCTGACAACCTCTGTGACCTTGGAGAAGGTCACTTCCTCTCTCTGGCCCTCAGAGAGGGTTGCAATAGATGGCTTTGAAGGACACTTTCAGCTCGAAATCGATGATCCCAGGACTTCCTGTACATTCCATCGCCCTCTGCCAAGCCCTGGCTTAGAAAACAGGTGTGATGCACAGTGGGCAGCTGCCAACGTTGTTGCCTTAAAGGGACGGAAGGAGCAAAACATGGTGGGCAGCTGCCCAGCTGTTCCCTGTGGGGGCAGAGGCTGGGCTGGGCCCCAGAACAGATAAGACACTGAGGGTGGTGGCTGGCTCATGGGGAGGCCAAGTGTGTCAATCAAACATGCTCCAACTGGACACATTCCTGAGATTTGTGTTCCTCTTGGGTCCCTTGGGTTGAGGCCTAGTCCAGGGCACCCCGTGAGATCTTTTCCCCTTCATATCAACTCCAGGCAAACCTCAGGTTCAAGAAATCTGGGTTAGTTCTGGATTTGGCTCATCCTACACAGAGGCAGAACACCTAGTATATGACCCTGAGCTAGAGGCCTCCCTGCTCTGGGCCTCAATTTCCCTATTGGTAAAGTGCAGAGGGTTAGACTAGTTGACTTTAAGGTCCTTATAGTCTATAGTCTCCTTGGATGGCCGGGCCATTCCAAGTCCCTGGACCCAGAGTCAAGAGAGCTAGAATGACACCTGATGCAGCCATGCTGTGACTCAGAGCCCTTCCCTCTCCCAGGCCCCCACTTCTTCAGCTTTAAAGTAGGAATCCCTCCCCACGTTATAAGGAAGGTTCTTTGCAGACAGCAGAGTGCCACAGGCCCCCACTCAATTGTTATGGTTTTATTTTATGGCTCCCCTTCCCCCCCACCCCTCATAGTCATGAATCTCTCTCCCAATGGCCAGTCAGAGCTTCTAAAGTTTGGTTCAAGCACAGGTGGCAGCTTTAATGAAGGCTTCCTCTGCACATGGGCACCAGTAACCTGTGCAGGATTCAGCCCCCAGTACACCGAAAGTCATTAACACTGGGTTTAGGCCATTGCTCAGATTGGTTCACTGTCTGCTAGCAGAGAGGGCAAGGCCTGAGGAGCAGAGACCCAAGACAGACATTTGACAAAGATGAAGAGGGGAATGGAAGGCAACCGAGCACACAAGTCCTAGTTTCATTACTAACTCATTGTGTGCCTCAGTTTCTCCATCTGTACAATGAGGAATGTGTCCCTTCTGGCTCAAAGAGCCCAAATGTTGACAGAGGTCAGCCTTGGATCTTGGCACCACCTCTAAACAGCAGGGGTTTTCTAACACTCTACAGCCGTGGGAACAGCCCACAGTCTAAAAGTCCTCTGGGCTGGGGCCTCTCTGGAGTCAGCTTGTTCTCCTAATGGAGGCAGCTTGGGGAAAAGAAGGGAGTTAGTCTGGTCCCAGCTGGTTCAGCCCCAGGAACACTTTTTGTACCCAAGGCCAGTCAGGAGAGGGGAAGGTTCACCTTGGGGAGGAGGGGAGACTCAGCAGGAGGAGGAAGTCTGCTAGAGAAGGGGGCAGCCCTGAATCTCCCCACCCTTCAATAAGACCAAAAGCCATTTCCCAATTAATAAGTGGTCAAAGGGCACAGGCCTCAACCTCCTGTAATAAATATCACTGCTCACACCTCAACAAAGCCTGACCCCGGACTTCTGTCTGCTCCTACTTCTGCTCACAAGGGGCTGAACCTGAGCTGAAGAGAGTCACCCAGCTGAGCTGCCTGTGTTCATCACAAATTAGCATTCTCTAATCCCAACTGGTAGGCCTCAGACACTTCCTAGCTGTGTGACCCTGGGCAGGCCACTTCACCTTGTTGGCCTCAGTTTCCTCCTCTGTAAAATGAGTTGGAGAAGGAAATGGCAAACCCCTCCAGTATCTTTGCCAAGAAAACCCCAAATGGAGTCACAAAGAGTCAGACACCACAAAAATGACTAAACAAAATCTCAACTGGGCCCTATTACAGCAAGACAATCCTTTTTTTTAAGTTGCTTTTCCAATCAACAACCATTTATTTTCTCTCTCTCTTACCCCTCCCCATAGCCCCACTGGATAAACACACACACACACACACACACACACACACACACACACACAAACACACACACACATTCATGCCCCTCCCCTAGAAAATTTAAGTTGTGTTTGTCTTGGATATATTTTCTACATCCTTCTCCCTCATGAGAATGGAAGCTCCTTGAGGGCAGTGTCTGGAATGTAGAAGGTATTTAGTTAAGTGCTGGTTGTTTAAGAGTAAGAGAAAAGCAAGGGAAAACAACTTTGAGGATTCAATTCACACTCAACACTTTGGAAAAGATAACAGAAGGTGGGAATGGTCAATATTGGGAGGAGTATGGGAAGACAGGCTAGGTCTTTCCGAGTTCAAATCCAGCCTCAGATACCTACTAGCCGTGAGACCCTGGGAGAGTCACTTAGCCCTGTTTGCCCAAGGTCAAAGGGTCACAGCGGTGAGATCTGAAGCCAGGTTCCCCCTTCTACAGCCAGTGCCCTCCCCCATTCTGCCTCCTAAGTGGTCTGTTTGGGATTTTAGTAGAAGAAAAGTGAGTCCTAACCTGTGCATCCCCCAGCACTTGACCCAGCAATCCCACTATGGACTTGGAAGAAGTCAAAGGCAGAAAGAAGGATTCTCCATCTAGCGACACTCTGTAGTAGTAAAGAGCTGTCTGCAATGTGGGTGCCGGCCAATTGGTGAACAGTAGAAACTAGCCATAGAGGCAAGGGCCTGCTGTCCTCATGGGCTGAAGGTGTCCAACTCTTCCCACTGATCCTCAGGCGGCCTTTCCCATCCTGGCTGCTCTTGTCTAGGGGCTCTCCACTTCAAAAGGTCTTGGTCTGATCAGGCCAGGGGTGGTCCTGTCTCCTCCCTAGTCTTGGACATGAGGCATCAGCCCTTTCTTGGTTGAGGAGCCCCCCGGCCCTCAAGTCTTTTTTAGAGCATCTGCTATCAAGCCAGTCCTCCTCCCTCCTGCCATCTTCCCACCTTTTCCTAATCTCTCTCTTTTCCAATGACTGGCCTCCACTCCAGTCAAACTGGCTGGCTGGCTCTTCCCCGTGCCTCACATTCCGTCCTCCACGCCCACATCTGGCGTACACTCCCTTTTCAACTCCCCCTCCAGGGAATTCCCGGCTTCCAGGGAAGCGTCCTTCCTTCAGGTGAACTCTTCCTATGGGAGGCCGTTCCTACTTCCCTCTGGTTTAGGCTTTCTCTCCCACGACATTATTTTGTCACTTAGTGATACTGTGCACATGCTTACGCACTTGCTGTACACCATAGTGGACTCCTTGAGAGAAAGGCCAGTATTTTTTTTTTACTTAGTATGCCAGCCTGGCACATTTGTGAACCTAATAAATGTTTGTTGGATGGAATGGACTCTTGTAATTGTGAATTTGGTAGGGGGAGGAGGGTTTTAAATCCACAGATACAGAAAACACTTATGAAGTGCTTACTGTGTGCCAGACATTGCATTAAGTTACAAATACAAGCAAGGAAGATGGTCTCTACCCTCAAGTAGCCTATAATCGAACAGGGAAAGATAGCTCACAAAGAAGCACTAGAGATTTCACCTTCTATTGCAAACTGTTAACATCAGGTGAAAGACTGCTCCAAGTCATTAGCAGTAGGAGGAGTGGAAATCAAACAATTTGAAGGTTTCGCCTAACAGCAAATCGCCAAGGACTACAAAAGACGGGAAGCCAGGGTTAGAAGGGATGGGGAAAGACAGGCACGCAAACACACAGTATTTTGGGGTGGGGTACAATGAATCAAGCGTATCTATCTAAAATAGACTTTCACTGATCTCTTTTGTTGTTTTTAGATCCCCTGGATTTCCCCCCAAATGTTCCCTTTCCCCCTCCCAGAGAGCCATCTCTAATAATTAACACTTTTTCTAAAAGAGGAAGAGGAAGAAATTCAGCAAAAACAGTTAATGTATCAAACAAAATCTGACCTTCTCTGCAATGCTCCACACCCATGAACTCCCTCTGCAAAGCAGTGGCAACATCTCTTCTCTCTTCTCTGGGCCAACCACACCTGTTCGTTATCATTCCACAACATTCAGTTTTGATTGCTTTGTGGACTTTTTTCCCATTGTCTTCCTGGTTCTGCTGACTTCCCTCAGCATCAGTTCATGTAAATCCTTCTATGTCTCTCTGTTCTCATGGTTTCTTACAGCACGACAATATTCCTTTATATTCATGCACCAGAATTTGCTTAGCCATTCTTCTACTGATGGGCACTGACCCCCTTGATGCATATGCCAAGCACATTGATACATTGTCGATGGAGCTGCAAATTGGTCCAACCATTTTGGATTTAAGCAAAGTGATGCCAGAGATGCCACTCCTAGGCATATTTTCCAAGGCGGTTAGTGATAAAATGAAAGGTTCTGCAGACGCCAAAATATTTATAGCCACCCTTTTTGTGGCAGCAAAGAACCGGAGACAGAGTAGGTACCCATCAATTGGAGAATGGCTGAGTAAATTCTGGTACATGATGGGAAAATTTATATGAACAAGTGCAAAGCGGAGCCAGCAGACTCAGGAAGTTAATAGATATGCCAATGAGGTCGTTGTAGAAGAGACAGCAGCAATAAAAGAACCAAAAATGAAAGCTGAGAGATGACAATGTCAGAGCTGACCCCGAAGAAGAGGTGAGGATGCAGCTCCCTCCCTTCTCTGCAGAGGTGAGCGGCTTGCGGTGGGGAGTACTGCCCTTGCTTCATGCCTTGACTAGTTTTACCGAGTTGCTGCTATCTTTTTTTTCTTTATAATAAGGGATGCCTTATACAGTGGGGAAATCTAGGGGAGGTTAAAAATCTAGATTAATATACTCAAAAATCATCTTAGTAGACTGTGTTTAATGTATTAGTCCATCAAAATGTTTTTGGATCATCTCCACTATATGATATATAAACACATACATATATAACACATATAAAATATTAAAGTATACGCAGACAATCCATTACTATGAATTTGACTGCTGGCCGAAACTCATTTGTAGTCCCCCAACCAAGCCTCACAGAGCTTTCTTGGTCATTCGAGGCCGTATTCAGAGTGGCCTGCCTCAGACGCTCCCAGCTGGGGCCCGACAAAGCCAGAACGCTCTGCCCTCTCGTTTCGGCCTCACACTGTAAACAAGTGTTCTTTTCCTCAACCATTTAGTGACACGGTTTGGGGTTGGTTTTTTAAAAGTATTTTTGTGGGGTTTTTTTGTTGGTTTTGCTGTTTAAAATAGTGCTGCTTTGATTGGCCTGTGAAGTTACCTTGTCAGCAAAAGAAATGGGGGAGTTCTAGGTTCTGAATCAGCAGGGAGGGCCATGTTGAGCCCCTCACATGTATACTACACCTTGCACTGGGCTAGCCCCAGCAAGCAGAGGCCACATTCCTGTACTCCGGGGGATGCCCAGGGAGGGCTCTAGTAACTTATTCAGGATATGGGAAGAAGTGGTTTGGCTAGCTCCCTGCGAACCTCCCCAAGGTTCAACAGAGAAGGGACCTTGCCTAGCTACACCCAGAGTTCCAGATGGGACCAGTCAAAAGTATGCCAACAACTGATGGCAGGATGGGGGTGTGGGACACTGAAAGGGTCAGGCTGGGTTAAGCTGGGGAGCAGAGTGGGAGCTCCATCAATATTTGCCAGTGATGGAGCCCTGCCCCATCCTCACCTCCTGCTGAGCACGCCCTGCCTGGGATTCCTGTGGGCTTAGGATCAGATAACGCCGCCACCCCCTCCCCCCAGGCAGGGAATAGCAAGCTGCTGGTTCACCCATTCCCACAGGTCTCCCCAGGACTGTCCAACCAAACAAAAGTCCTTTGTTCTGTCACCCTTTGGTCAGTCTCACACTTTCCATAGGCATGCTCCAGGGTGCCAATAGGACTCCTCTTGCCGTGTCCTCCCAACAGAATACAGGGATCAGCTGTCACTGCTCCCCCTTGCCTCATATGAACTTAACTCTGGCCAATAACCCAAGATACACTGATACTTGCTTTCTAGGCCCCTTCTGTGTCCAGCCACCTGTGCTCAAAACTCAAGGAAGAATAAGTCCTGACACTTTCTTTGCTCAATCCTTCTGGTGTAGTCACGGAACACGACCACACATGAAGCAGAGAACAATACACATCAGTGTCTAACAAACAGAAAGACTGTGGTGCAAGCATGGGTCATAGGTTACAGAAAGGGGAAAAAAAATCAACGTGGGCTGGAGTAATCAGGGAAGGCTTCCTGGAGGTGGTGGGAGTCAGAATGACTTCATTTAGCCACAGGGACATTCCTTCTTCACCAGGGAACATAGAAAACCAACCTCCTCTTTCCTACTGCCGTCAATAATAGAATCCTAAGTCTAGAGCTGGAAGGAGACACCCTAATCGACAGAGGATGAGGAAGTCATAGTCCAAAAAGCTGCTTAAAGACACGCTGGTGATAACAGAGGCAGAGTTTAAACCCAGGACCTTTGCTTCCAAGCCACCTAAGCATGCAGTGAACACAGGTCAAAGCTGTTGATAAACTTGTTTTTAGACAGTAAATCTGCCACTTTCTTTGGGCAGATCAGTGATGATAAGAATTCAAGTAAAGCAGTTTTTTTTTCCTTGTTGCAACTGCAAAATTCTTTCTGCTTTGGCTCCTCCTAGGCACCTGGGCTAGCTCACTCTCCCCAAATACCCAGGTGTTCTCTTGTGCCTGGAATGTTGTGGCTAACACAGGAATGGTGCCTTCCTCCCTGCAATCATTCCTAGGCTTCACCAGAAGCATCCCTGGGAGCCAAAGGCACACAGCTGGTTTCCCAGCACAGGAAACCCTAATCGGCCATCCCTGAAACCTGGCAGATGACCCACCTCAGCAGGTGATTGATGACCCACATCCTGGGCCAGGCCCACTGGTGGCATAGCCTTCTTTGATACTCACTAGACTACTATGCCTACACCCAGGTACTCGGGCACAGCAGCTGAAACCTCAGCCCTAGAGAGGTCGCAAAGACCTTTCCCCCAAATACCTAAGGAGCTGGGACACCCACATATTTACCCAAGTCCCAAGACACCCGAGGGTGGCCATGGGAGGGGTTTTCCGTTTGGATTGGTAGCCGTGTTCTTGAAGGAAGTGGATGCTTCCTGATCGGAGATTCCCCTGCCCCCCAATTCCTGTTCCACACAACTAAGACCAGAGGTCAAGGCTGCTGACTTTATTGGTTTTTAAAAAACTCTTTGCAATGGCAGTGAACGTCCTTCTGCCAAAGTTATCCAAACGGCATAAAAGAGACCAAAAGTGGGGGCTTACAGGGTGGGGAAGCCACTCCAAGACCCACCCAGGAAAGCTAGTAACTATCGCCACTGAAATTTACGGAGGGGAGGCATGCTGAGGTGTGGAAAGGAGGCTCGAGTGGAAATGATGGTGGAGAGGGGAAGGGGTCTGGGGTGGGGGCGGCAGCAAAAATCTTTCCTTTTGTGGGAGGTGAGGGAGGGGCAGGACTCCCACTCGGGGTGCTGGGTGTGAAGGCCCACGGCAGGCTAGGGGGGCCGGCCCCCAGCGACTGGCTCACAAGAAGGCGTCGCACCACTCCCGCAGGCAACCGAAGCAATCCCGGGACTGCTTGGCGTTGGCCCCGCACGTGTCTTTGAGCCACTCGCGGAACAGGTCTTCGTCTTTTTTCAGCACCAGGAACTGGCCCAGAACCACATAGGCCTGCGAGACACAGATGGGCAGGGGGAGTCGGTCCCAAACGGCCCCTCCGCCCCATACAAGATCCAGGCCCCCTCCCAGGGCGGCTCTGCTCCCTTCCCTTCCAAGGGGCTGATCACCCTTCCTGGCCTAGCTGTGTGCCCATCCTCCAGAGAAGTAAACTGTGGCCAGTAGCAGGCTCCCAGCCCCTCTCCCTGGGGTCACACGCCCTTCGAATCCTCCTGCGGGGCTCGAACGCGCTCATGCACACACGTGGGGCCCCATAGCCGGCGCCAAGCCCTGCCTCGCCTCAGTTTCCCCTCCGGTACCGCCAGGGCCTCGGACCTTATCGAAGCCCTTGTCCTCAAGCTTCTTGCCCAGCACTTCCCCGATGCCTGCCAGGCTCCCCACAGGCTTCTCTCCCATGGGCTCGGCCACAAAGTCCCGATGTTTCTGGGAGGTCGTCATGGCTCCTCACCACAGACCTGGGTGGACCACAGACAGACACGCTCGCCTCCGCCCCGCCCCGGGGAAGGCAAGGACCGCGGGGCGGCGGCAGAGGCGGGGGTGCCGCGCCCGCCAGGCCCCGCCCCCTCCGCACGTGGTCGCTTTCCCCGGGCCGCCAGCAGCGTCTACATGGCCCCGCCCCCGGCCCCGCCCCTCGCCCCCCCCCCCCGCCTGCCGCCCCACGTTCCACGGAGAGAGTGGGGGGGAGGGTCGCCAAACCCGCCCGGGCCTCCCCCGACTCGCCGCACCCTTGCCCCCGACCCTGGCGCCCGCAAGCCGCGCGCGCCCACCGGCTCCGGCTCCCGTAACTGTCTCACTCCCAGCAACCGGCCTCTCCCGCCGCAACCTCAATCCCGTTAGGTGCGTGCCGGCTTCCGCTTCCAGGTTGTCAGAGTCGTTTCCGGGTCAAGGGCAATTTGAAGGGAGGCGGGAAGGAAGGGCGGGGCCTGGGGAGAAGGCGGGGCGGAACCCGGGGGAAGGGAGGGGAGGGCAGGCGGGCAGGGCGCACGCGCTCCTAGGGCGGAAGTGTCCCTCAGGCGGGTTACTGGGGAGATGGCGGGCGCTCTGCTTTCCCTTCTCTATGGCCACACCTCGGGCCGCGCTCCTCCCAAAGCGGGGCGTGGGGCGGAGGATGCTCAGCACACGGGTGGTGCCTCCGGAGGCTCCCCACTCAGCCCAATACCGGGCTGGTAGCGGTTGCGGCGGAACTAAAGTGCCGGGGTCTGCGGGGCCTACCAGGGGGAAGAGTTAGCCGAGAACACCGAGTCTCTCCCCCCCCCCCCCAACCCCAGCACCGGAAGTGCGGTCTCCGGAAGTCCTTGGCTCGGGCTGGCAGACTGGTGGAGGCTGCGGCGGCCAGCAGGAAGGTAAGGTCGGGGAGGGCTTATGGCGTCAATCCGGGCGGGCTCGGTGGAGGCAGCTGTGCGGGGTCTCAGGCCCGCCGGCGGTCTCCCGATCTTGGGTAGCGAGGGCTTCCAGCAGAGGCCGGAGAAAGCTCGGCCACCTCCCCCGCTCCAGCAGTGTCTGGTCCGCGGGACACGGGCCCTCGTCCCCGCGACCACATCAGGGGTGTCGGATCAAGCCTGGGCTGCACCCGGTCACCGAGGTTCCCAAGAAACTTGGGTGGCGCCCTCGTGCACCCCCCCGCCGTCTGGTGGGACCCCGTCCCCGGCCCGGTCACTGACCCCTGTTGGGGGGCGGGGGTCCTGACCTCTACAGCCCCGGATCCAGCATGTCTCAGGCCACCAAGCGGAAGCACGTGGTGCAGGAGGTGCTCGGGGAGCACATGGTGCCGTCGGACCAGCAGCAGATCGTGAGGGTGAGCCCCCCCCACTCCTGCCCAGCCCTCCTCCAGGGATCCCCGGCCTCTGCACCCCCTCCTTCCTCCCCTCCCCCAACGCACTCTTCTCCACCCTGAGGCAGGTCTTGGGGACCCCTGGCAACAATCTGCACGAGGTGGAGACGGCGCAGGGCCAGCGCTTCCTGGTCAGCATGCCCTCCAAGTACCGCAAGCACATCTGGATTAAGAGAGGTAAGGGGGCAGGGGGCCAGCCCGGGGAAGCCAGCCTTCTTGAGCCTCACCGGGCCCCTGTCCTGCAGGTGACTTTCTCATCGTGGATCCCATCGAGGAGGGGGAGAAAGTGAAGGCCGAGATCTCTTTTGTGCTCTGCAAGGATCATGTCCGCTCTCTCCAGAAGGAGGGCCTCTGGTAGGGGCTGCTGGGCTCCTAGGGGGGGAAGGGCTTAGCTGACCTGGCTTCCCCACTGGCTTCTAATCTTTTCCCTTATTTAGGCCTGAAGCCTTCTCAGAGGTAGCGGAGAAACAGAACAACAGCAGGAACAGGTGAGGGTTCAGGAATCCCTTGTGGCTCCTCCCTCACTGTTACCAGCACAGGCTGCTCAGGGGCCAGCACCCTTCTTTTGGGTGGCTTCTCTGTCCTGTAGCTGACTAGGAAGGGGTGTGAGCTTTCTACTTCCCCCACTTGGAAATCTGGAAATGCTTAGGTCCTGGGTGGGGTTTCTGGGAGCCTCTTACTCACCATCCTCCTCCTCCCTGCAGACCACCTCAGCCAGAACTCCCAGGAGAAGCCCAGTCTTCAGAAGACGACAGTTCTGAAGACGATTCGGACCTCTTTGTCAACACCAATCGAGTACAGTACCAGGAGAGTGAGGAGGAGAGTGAGGAAGAGGCCTGAGACTCCAGCTTCCCTTCCAGTTGGAAGCCTAGTCTACACCCTGACCCCACTTCCATGGACATAAATGGGGTTGCTCTGTGGATCCACCCCCTGGTTGGGGATGAGGCAGGGCTCCCATCTGGACTCCTACTCTTCTCTGTAAGAGATTAAACCCCTGGTGGGTTGAGAGCGAGCCATGGTTGACTTGTACCAGTGTGCCTAGTAAAGCAATTTCCGACTTTGACATCTCACTCCAGTGCAAAGGAGGGACCAAAAACATGGCTGGGTGGGGGGGCTGGCCATAGGGCTGACCAGCCACTGGGGGGGCCCCAGCAGAGGCAATAAATACCTAGTTCCACCCCCACCCCAGGCTCAAGGGGGAAAATGGAATCATAAACGTAAACAAGGGAGGAAAAAATAAGGAGGGAATTTTATTTTAATATTAAAGGACTGGGGAAATAGGATGTCTTCACTTTGTGATGGTGTTCCTGTGGAAAGAAAAGACAGGAGGTGAGGGAGGGAAGCAAATGCACGCACCTCCGCCTTCCCCTCCCCAAGGCCCAGTCCCCTGCTCACGCATTCATGCTCTTGCCACTGCCACTGAGTACAATGTACGGGGTCTTCTGGGCTTTCTGTTTCTCCTGGAGCAAGGCCACTGTGCCCAGGGGGGTGTCACTGGAGCTCATCTTTTTCAAGAGCTGTAACAAAGGGACCCCTTGCGCTCAGCAGCCATACTTCATAAACCCTTGAAAGACACCGCCCCCCACCCCCAACCTGCTCGGCCACTCACAGCTTCCTCATCAAGCTTCTTCATCCGCCGCTCCGTCTTCATTTTGCCTGAACCCTTTCCATGGAATCGGTGGGACAGCTGCCGGAAGGCCTGGGCAGAAAGGTCCGGCAGGAATTACTTGGAGTAACACAGGCCTACCCTGGATACTTGAGAAGTATAGGCAGAGGAGCAGACTAGCAAAGGCGCAGAATTTTAAGTCACCCCTAGTTTGAGAGCATCTTTGGGCCTCAGGAGTTTGAACTGTAAGGAGGGGAGAGAGGATGATGGAGATGGATGGGGAAGAAAAAGGAAAGGATGCTAGAAACTTGAAGCTGGGAGAACCAAATCCTAGCAACAGGTGAGGAGCCTAGGATGGGGACAGAGAGCCAAAAGAAACCTGGGATAATGGGGGACCAGGGACAAGATCTTTATACAGGGGGACACTAAAGTGTGCCATGTTAAGGACAAGCCATCAAGCAAGGGCTGGAGTCTGGTCAGAAGACTTGACAGGAGAAAGAAAAACTGAGGCAAGTGCTGGCCTTGGAAGTCAGGAGAGGCAGCCTCACAGCACTGTGAGGCTCAAATGAAGTCACCAGTGGAGCCCTTGGCAAACCACCCAATGCATGCCAACTGGAGTTACAGGGTAGAGATGAGGCTCCCTCCACGGAGGGCAAGGCTGGTGCCTGAGGCAGCAACATCTGATGAGGGTCTCCCAACCTCAGAGACATCTACCTATCCTGCTGGTCCCGAGCTTGAAGCATAGCTCCAGGCTCCCAAGGGTTCCCATAGGATACCCTTTCCCCAAGAAAGATAGTTAAGTAGCATCACTAGGATGGGATCCTTGCTGAGAAACCAAGAGTAGGGAGACAAAGGTAACTGCATTACTGCAACTGACTTGAAGGCTTTGTGTTCCTGAGAAAGACAACCAGCACTTTTTGGTGTATGGCTCAAAATGGCCTGTTCTCTTCGGTCTGCCATAGCAGGTGCCCCAGAGCCTGGCTGGAGGGGGCAAACTGTCTCACAGTAGAGACAGTTTGCAAGAAGACTGTGGTCTTGGGCACATACACACACGTGTACAGAGTACACATGGAGTCTACCACGAGGTCAGTTCAACTGTACAGATAGGATGGGGCTCTCCAAGGGTCCACACAGACTTCATTTATAAGGAAGCCCTGATGGGGGCAGTACTGTTGTGACTCTGTTGTGGAGCAGGAGAGGGAGATGTGAGCCACAGTCTTGGGAGGACTGGCAACGGAGAGCCCTGCATGCTAGCGCCAATCTGAACAGAGCGAGCCGGGATGGGGGATGACCATTCTGACACATCTCTTAGAATCTTCTCTGGCAAAAACGGTCATCAATCTGAGGCCTGTTTTAATGCTAACTTCTACCAGATGGAGGAAATAACTGACCAGTAAGGAAGAATTTAGGGCTGAACCTTGGGAAGTGACCATTCCACCTTTAAGTCCTTGAAGGACACCTGACACACTAGATTTGGGAAAGGTGAGTTGGAAAGTCATCTCTGGAGGTGGGCGAGTTCACAAGAAAAAAAGCCAAGAAGGCTGAGGTGCAGACAACTCAAATAAGCAGCTGACTGATGAAATGTAGAGAAGATGGAAGCCAGGGGAGCAAAAAACCAACAGGAGAGGAGCATGGCCCTGAAGCCTAGCATCAGAGGCCCAAAATGGACACACGGGCAACGGGGGAGGCTTGGAGGAGCTGTATTAGGAGCAAGATAAAAATACAACAAGGCAAAAGGACATAGCTCAGAGAAGAGTGGGTGAGAGTAGAAATCTGGGGAAGGAAGAGCTACTTAACACTTCATCTTCTTTTTTCTCCAGGAAGGGGAGTGTTTGGACTAGGAATTACAGGACAAAAATGAATTTGTCACCTGACCTAGGAGAATTGCACCCCTCACCCCCACCACAGTCCTAAAATAAGTGGCAGAGGGCACAGCTGACCCCCTATCTCTAATATTCAAGCAACAGCACCAAAGATAAGTTGGTGTCCCAGTTTCCAAGGAAGAAAGAACAGGACCAGCCAACAGGACAGGCTGGTGAGTGTGACCAATTCTTGGCCAAACTGTGGCAGATGGAATTAAAGGGATGAGATGGATGCGATGGTCACCAAGAGCCAAAATGGCTTCATCAAGGTAGGCCAGCCTTCTCTCTGTTTCTGATTGGGTCCTGGACTGGTTCATCAGACAGAGAAACAAGATACTGGAGGCTGACTGACTCAAAACAAGGAGAAGCCTTTTGATGGGTCAGGGCTGGGAGGGCTTGCTCATCCAATGGGCAGATGAGACAAAGGTGAAGAGGACAGCTCATAAGCTGGCTGATGGAATCAGGCCCCCAAGGCTTGAGCAGGCCATGGTGCTGGGCCTCATCAGATCATGTTCATCTTCCAAGCACCTAACTGGGAGAGGCCAAGTCTGAGAATCACGGATTCAGAGCTCAGAGAAGCCTTGAAGGCCAGTCATCTAGATGAAGCCATTTGTTTGACGCATTAAATGGGACCAGATACATATACATATTAAGATCATCTGGATAGAGGCAGAGTGGGTATTTAACGCACATTTCTTAGGCTTCCAATGCCAGGCTTTCTCTGGTGTCATGCTATCTGACCCAAGTACTTGGGACTTAAAATGAGCTGGGGGAGTAGGGGGACATATAGTAGCACGTGAGCTCAGCGTGAGTGACCAATGTGAAATGTCAGCAAGAAAACCGAATGCCTTCCTGGGCTACATAGAAACCTAGGGATTCAAGGGAGGGATGGGCTCACACTGCTGTCCTTGGACAAAGTGAGTTAACCCCACATGATATCAGGTTACACTTGTTCTTCTGGGCCCCAAAAGACAAAAACAGCCACGAGTGGACGCTGCAGCTTCTTGGAAAGTTTCTAACTATTAAAGGCCTTTAAAAGGGGCCAATATCCTTGGGAAGTAGAATGACTTCCTGCTGGGATGCAGGCTCAGCCTGAGCAGAGCCCCATGCTCCCCTACCTCCTTGGGTGTCAGCTTTCTCCCTGTCTCATCCACATACTCGATCTTGACATCAGGCTTGTAGCCATCTTTCTCCTTGAAATCCTGCGTGAAGCCTCGATACTCTTCCCGCCGACTGTACTTGTCATCAATGGCCCTGTGGTGGACAACACAAAGGAAGCCCTTCAGAAGACTGAGCCCCATCCATCTGTGAAGGGCCAAAGCCCCAGGTCAGGGCCTCCAGCCCCCACTTACATCTTGTCCTCGATGCAGTATACAGCAGAAGGCAGAGACTTGTTGGGGGCCTTCACCCGAGCCACTTTCTGCACCGTTGTCTCCAGCAGCCCTGAGAAAGAAGAATTTTTAGGAACGCCCCAACCCTGGCGGCCCCTGCCTGGGATGCCTTTCAGGGGGCTCTCTCTCTAGCCTCCTTGGTTACCTTTGTTCTGACACAAGAGCAGGGCAGCAGCCAGGCCCCTGTTCACAATGGGCTCTTCATCCAGGATGGTGGTAGAAGAAGCTGAGAACTAGGGGGAGTTGAGAGGACGGTCACCACACCACACTTCTGGCCTTCCCTGCCCCCTGCCCCTCTCTGCCCATCCTCCCCCTGCCCCTCACATCCTGCTGCTGCTTCTCCTCATCCAGGTTGACAGTGCTCCAGCCAATATTCTCCTCGCCATCAGATTCTGAGCCACCGTTGGCAGACCTTTCTTCATCTCGCTCAAAGTCCTAATGGGGAAAAACAGGTGTCAGGCCAACTGAACAGGAAGATGCCACTGGATGCCTACTGTCTGACCCTCCCCTCTCTGGCACTGCCCATGGAGACAGAGGCCAGAAGGGCCTAAGCACAAAGGTCCCACCCACCTCCTTGGCCTCTTCAGCCCCAAGTTTTTTGTTTCCTTGCCCTGTTCATGACCATCAAGCCCCTGCCTAAGAGGACCCACCATGAGCTCTTCTTGATCTTCCCGGTTGCCAGCCAGCCCGTAAGTGGGGATCTCCCCCAGGGTGCGGCAGAATTCTGATGTGGCATTGAACACAATTGCCCCTTTCCGCTCCAGATCTTCATCCTCTTCCCGGCTGCGCCGTGTCTCAAGCTTCTTCACGATCTCAATCACCTATGGGGAGATGGGGGTGTTTAGCCTAGAGAAGAAAGAATTTAGGGAGACATGATAGTTGTGTCTTCACAGAGTGGAAAGACTGCTGAACAGAAACAGCATTAGATCACAGCGACCAGAATGGGGGTGGGAGTGGGAGGGAGGGATGGAAGCCCCCGGCAGAGGTCAGAGAGTCCCAGGCCTTGGGGCCCAGTGCCTTCTCATCCCCACCTGCTCCCCACCACACCCAGCATAGAGCACCCCCTCCCTGGGACCCCTCTGCCTCTCACCTTCTCCCCACTGTCTCTGAGCTGCTGCAACTGCCTCAGCCTCCGACCTTTTTCCAGCTGCTTCTGTAGTTCAGCCTCCACTTCATCCTCCTCCAGGATCTCAGGGGAGCCTGGTCCCTGGGCTCCCCCCTCTTCTAGGAGACAGACATGGGCCCACTTTGAACTTTGCCTGACTTGGCTCTGTAGCCACTTTCCACCTCTCCCATCCCCAGCATCACCCCTCACCATCGTCGCTGATGTCCATGTTTTCCACACGGGTGTCATCAGACTGGGGGAGCTGGGAAGGGGTCTCCTTCTCATGTTCTCCAGGGGCTTCCTCCTCAGTCTCAGGGACTCGGCGACGGCCCCTCCCCCGCAACCTGTGGGAGGGACAGAAGAGCACTGAGCCCAGGCAACCCCCGCCTCCCAGCCCATCCCTGGCCCTAGCCCAGCAGTGCTCAGTTACCTGGAGCCAAAGTCTCCCTCGCTCGTCTCATTGCCAAGAGGAAGCAGATCATCAGCTCTAACCACAGCCTCCTTCTCCTTCTTCCGGATTTTCCTCACCCTCCGTTTTGTCTTTTTGAAGGTCACCTGGGGAAAGAGGCAGAGCTGGGCCTCAGTACGACACCATGAGACTTCATCAGCCCCATCCTCAACTTCTGGGTTCTTTGTCCCTGAGGCCCCTCCCTGTCCCCCAGGACCATCACTGTCTTTCAGGCCCTTATCTCATGGACTCTTGCAGGTGGTCATCCATCCAGTGGGTGTGAGCCCCTCGCCTCTTGGGGCACGTACCAGGGCCCAGTGGCATTTCTACATGGCTCTAATTCTCAAGCCTACCCTTGTCTCTTTGCAGCTCCACCCCCCACCCCTCCCAGCTTCACGATGAGTGCAGAGTCAGAACCTTCTTCCCTATGAGATTCTTTTGAACATCTGAAGCCTTGTCACTTTCTGCAGGGTCCTTCTCAAACATCAGCATCCTCAGTTCTCTGGACCAACCCTCCCCTGCATTAGCCTGAGGTGGTCCCTCCATTAATTTTCCTGCCTTCCTCTGGACACTCCCCAGCTCACCGACATCCCCATGTGGTGCCCAGAGCTGCCCTCACCCTCTGCAGCTTCCTCCAAGCCCTGCCTGGTTTAATGCCTACAGATGTGTTACCTCCCTTAGCCCATGGCGCTCTTGAGCCAAACCCTCAGATCTCCTTTAGACAAAACACTTCCTTTATCCATGCCCAACAGTCTGACCTGTCAAGATCCATTTGGACACTGGCCCTGGCACTCAGCTGGGGGTCATCTACTAAATCTGACCCAAAGACATCTAGGCTTCCCATGGGAGGTCACCTTCAAACCATTTGTAAGCACCTGCCTGCACTATGATCCTACCTACATCTCACCACCTTTTCCACCAGACTAGCATAAGTGAGCAAAAGCCAGGCATCCCTGATCCCCTAGTTAGTCTAGAACAGAAGCCTTCTTCCCTTCCTGTGTGGAGCCTCTCTCTGATCCAATCTGCCATCAGAGTGAACTTCCTAGAGTGTGGCCCATCTGTTTGGACTTTGTTAAACTCTGGTAACTATGCGTTGAGATTTGAATCAGACAAGGTCTGTCTGTTGATATTTGTAATTTGTTTGCGTTTGCTCTGAAGTTCAGGGTGCTAGCTTTTTCCCCTGAGCTGAGTGAATAATGTTCGTATGTTGGATTAAAGTAAGATTGTTAACCCCTTAACATTTCTTTCCTTAGTAAAGCAGATCAAAAGAACCTGGGCTTGTAGCATTCTGTGTGCTGGTTGTTGGTGGGTCTTACACCCCTTCAGCAGCCGCTAGCAGATTGTTGCAACAAATGGCATAGTCGTGGTAGGATCTGCACATTAAGAGGCAAGTATGGCATTTTGGGGTACTGAGGTGGTTGAAAGTTTCCCAGTTTTTGGATTGCTCTTTGTACTTGGGGTGGCTATGGTTCTATGGAGCCCCAGCAACAACAAAGGCCTGAAGGAAAACACACAGGTGGAAGTGGGAGATAATCTGAGAGATAATCCCTCCATCCCTCTCCCTGTACTCCTGAAGAGACAGGCAGGAGCAAGGGCTGTGGGAGAAAAAGCCCACTCATGGGGGAGGGTTGGATGGCCAGACACTCCTATTAGCTAAAGAGATTAACTTGCTTTGACCTAGGGGTGGACATTTGAATTGTAAACAAGTATTCTGGGAATGATTGAAGAGATTAACTTGCTAGGACCTAGGGGAGGATCATGTTTGTATTGTAAACAAATATCTGGGATTGACACTGAATGTTTTGTTTTGTTGCATATGTTATGTTTTTGTTTCCTGCTTGATTAGATCACAATGTATAATGCTTCTATTTGTTCCAGGATCCATGGCCATTTAATTTAAAATTTTTTTAGGTCATGGAAGGTGGAAGAGGTGGAGTGTAATATCAATTAAGTTGGGTGTCTTTGAGTGAGTCTTATTGGGTGCTAAGCCCCAGGCGCAAACCCCTATCTACTAGGTGTTAAGCCTATGTGGGCATGAAGCCCTCAGGGTCCTAAGGGGAGTTGCTAAGACCAGAACCAATAGTAGGAGCCTAAGTTCTGGTCACTCAGATGATGTTTGATGATGGCTAAAGAGGGCATAAAAAGAGAAAACAGAGCTATTTGCTCAGGGCTCTCACTCTTGGCAGAGTACTGATGTGGAGACTCTGGGCAGCTGTAGTTAAGAGCCCCCCAGCTTGTAAACCTGCATGTTCGGACTTTGTTAAACCCTGGTAACTGCACTGAGATTTGAATCAGACAAGGTTTGTCTGTTGATGTTTGTAATTTGTATTTGCTCTGAGGCTCAGGGTGCGGGCTTTTCCCCCTGAGCTGAGTGAATGATATTTGTATGTTGGATTAAAGTAAGATTGTTAACCCCTTAACACTGCTTTCTTAGTAAAGCAGATCAAAAGAACCTATACTGGCAGCGTTCTTCTTGTTGGGTTTGTGTTGGTTTTTCACCCCCACAACAGGGGATAGCCAAATTGTTGAAACCCCCCAAAGGCTTTGGCCTGGACTTTCCTTCCCATTCTCTTGACCCTCTCTTTGGGGATCTCATCCCTCAAATGAGTCCAATGATCCCCTCCAGCCTGATCACTTTCATGTCTACACCTCCAGCTATTAGACAACTCCATGATGCCATCCAGCTAACAACCCAATTCATAGGGTGGGGAACCTGCACCCTCGAGGCCACAAGTGACCCTCTAGGTCCTCAAGTGCAGCCCTCTAACTGAATCCAAACTTCACACAACAAATCTCCTTAACTTGAACTGGGTCAAAAGGCTGCACCCAAGGACCCAGAAGACCACATCTGGCCCAATCTAACTAAAACTATTGCTCCAGATGCCACCATCCTCTTGGCCTCAGTCCTCCTCCCGTCCGCAGCCAGTCTCTAAGCCTTCCTTCCTCGATCTCCAGTTCAGCCCAACATGTCTCCCGTCTACCTGCCACCGTGTCAGTTTGTGCCCTTTCTTCTTCTGGAAGACCACCCTGCCCTCTCACCATTCTTTCTTCTTGCCCCTTCCCACCCACCCTTCACACTATTGTCAAACTCCTATTGCTAAAGCAAACACCTGTCCATGCACGTCCCAGTACAAGCCGCCTTCGGGGCTTTTTCTTGCCAATGGGATAAAAGAACTCTTCAGCAGGCATGGAGGTCCTGGCTCAGCACACCATCCCATCCTGACTGCACGACACTTCCCTCTCCCCATTCAGGCCCATTTGCTAGATGGCAGATATAGCCTCCCCATCTCAGAGCAGGCCTTTCCCCGTGACTGCTATGGCTCCATTCAGGAGCCTTTGAAGCACAGAACTCCTCACAAAGCCCCCCACCCCACAAAAGTCTCCTCCTTCCTCACATTCTCCCAGGAGACTCCGGCTGGGATTCCCCAACACCCTTCCTGAGCTGACACACCTGGGGCCCTCCAAGGGTCCTGCCCAGTGGCTCACTCAGACAAAGAGCAACGGATGCTAAGGTCACCTCACGGCACTCGCAACAGCCCCCTCTTTTCCAGAGGTATGTGTGTGTCTCTCTCCCCCTCCTCACCCCCATCAAGCTCTAGATGCCTTCAGTCATTCATCTCTGCTAGACTCACCATCTCCTGGGGGGTCAGGTACTCCGAGGCAAGCCGGGGTCCAGCCATCGTCAAGGACTGCGCCTGCTGCCTCAGGTTGGCCCGGATTTCCTCCAGCTCCCTTTCTCGGGCTCCATCAGCCGTCCCACCCCGATCAAGTCGGAATGAGTGTGGTCGCTCCCCTTCTAGTTCCTCATCATACTTGGCCAGAATGGACCGGGGCTTAAACTGTGGAGGTTAGTAGGTTCAGCGCCACTTCCCCACTTGACCAGCACTCTGAGCCCCGCCCCCTCCCCCAACCATTCCCTACAAACCACGGCCATGTCATCCACGCTCTCATCTTCGGCGTAGGGTCGGTAATCTGGCTTCTTTTTCCGAAGTTCCACGTTCTTTTCTGCCCGCTCTTTGTCAAGGAGGTTCACATTTACCAGAACATCCTCCTCCTCCTGCAGCACGCCTAGGGGAAGAAGCGGCCATAGTCACCCAGGCCCCAAACTCATAGTTTGACACTCTGTGTCCCTTTGTCTCCAGAGGCTC
The DNA here is from genome assembly GCF_011100635.1 of Trichosurus vulpecula. Lineage (NCBI taxonomy): Eukaryota > Metazoa > Chordata > Mammalia > Diprotodontia > Phalangeridae > Trichosurus > Trichosurus vulpecula. Next base: position 275,923,136 of record NC_050578.1, on the reverse strand, counting down.
TGACCAGACTCCCCCCCAACTTGGCCATACCTTTGTCCTTGAGGGTAAGGATCATGGTCTCCCCTTCCCGGAAGGAGTCGATGGTGTGCTCCACAGTTAGCCCCTGCAGGTCCCGGGCACCGTACTGGTCCTAGAGCAGACGCACAAAGGCAGCAACTCAGGACCTGCCAGGGATGCCCAGGAGAACCCCCCCAAGATGGGAGCTTGAAGCACCCCCTCTGAAGTGTTCACCGTGACCACAGTCTTTCCCCACACCTCACCTTCCGCCTCCGTCCAAACTCCTCTTCCACCAGGCTGCTCACTCCAAACTCTTGGTCCATTTCCTCCAACAGCTTGGCCTACGGGACGGGATGGGATGGGATGGGTGGGAGGACAACTTACAGGCTCCCAGCGATTCAATGCAAGAAGGCAGCGTTTAGAGGACATAAAGGACAGACATGGACGGATGGACGCACACACACAAAGGTCCGGACATAGGAGCCGGCCCTCGGGAGGGAGCCGGCTCGGCCCAGCTGCCCCCCAGTTTCGGGCCTCCTGAGGCTCTCTTCCTACCCTTCCCAGGCCAACCTCTCACCCTCTTCTCAGCCAAATCCTTCTCTTTCTGCAGCCGACGGCTCTTCTCAATCCATGCAGCTGTGTCATCTAGCCATGGGTCATCATCCCCCAGGGTCTTGATCTTCCTGAGGAAGGAGGAACATGGAAAAGGTGGCTCCAACCCATTGTATGGGCCCCCTCCTGCTGCCAACCACCCCTGTTTTCAGGCCTAGTTCTGCTTCTGCCTCACAATCCACCCATCTATACATCTGTCTGTCCATCCATGCATGTGCCCACCTATCCCCACAGGCTTTCTCCACTTACCCCAGCTTCTGGTTGAGGAGACGCTTCTCCTTGGCAGCTGCCAGCTTTTCACGTAGCTCCTCACGCTGCCGCAAAGCCATGGGGTTGATCGCATCAGCCAGCACCGGTTCCTCCTTAGTGCCTGCCGCCTCTGGAAGGAAAGGGCCCAGGAGTGCTGAATCCCCTTTCCCTCCCAGTTCCAGCTTGGTGAAATCACCCCCACCCACCAGGCCACCTCACGCAGATCTCTGATCTCTCCAGATCAAGTCTGCACCGGATATATTTTCACGGCCTTGACAAACAGCTTCACCCTGTCTCTGATGGACTGTAGATGCTCTAGGCACAGAGATGCCATCTTGGGTTTTCTTTGTATCAGACAACATATGCTTTGCAAACCTTAAAGCATGATATAAATGCACACTGTTATGATGACTGCCCCGGGGAGTACCAACCACAGAGCAGTATACTCCACTATCCAGGCTACTTAACCAATTCTGGGCTTTGCTCTGTGCCCCCAACACTCCTTCCAGACCCCCCAAAAGCCCTCCCTCAGTCCTGTGCAACATTTTTCAGTCAGCTCATCCCAGCACTCACCCTTCTTGACAGCACTGACTTCCAAAGGTTTGAGGCCCAATTTGGCTCGGAGTTTACTGAGAACAAAAGAGATAGCTATGGTTACATGGCTCTCAGGAAACATGGGGCAACTAAATTCTGGAAGAAGGAGGACTGGGGAGAGATGGCGATCAGCACTCATTTGGAAGGACCAGGAACAAGGCCTCCTGGGGTCCATGAGCAGAGCGCTGTGCTGGAAGAGGTCATCCTAGCCAGTCACTCACTTGGTCTCCTCAATGCTGAGAGATGAGGCATCTCCAGAGCTGGTCTTGGAGCCGGTGGCTGGAACAAAAAGGAGAAGGGTAAGGCCTACTTTACTGATCTTCTGTGCTGGTTGGAGGGCATCCTAACTAGGGTCCAAAGAATTAAGAGCTGGAAGCCCAGAACTCAGAAGTTCGAAGCCCCAGGATAGCACCTGGCATAGGCATAAAGGCTGTGCTCACCAACCTGGCTTTCTCTCCTCACTTCCCTAGCTCTCCCTGGGAAAAACTTCCTTCGCTCCAAAACCCAGCTCTTCCCTTGCCTGGCATCATCATGTCGAAGTCCTAGGAAGGCTCTTCCTTGTGTTGGCTGGGAGAGGACAAGTTAAAAATTGAGGGCTATAAATGTTTCATTATCCCTCCAAATAAATCTATGCCATTCTCAAGCCCAGCTAGGGAAGCATAAAACAGAGTTCTAGCCTGGGAACCAGAAGGCCTGGGTTAGAGACTAGACGGACCAATTAGAATCAAAATATCTCACACTTGGAAAGGATCCCATCACAGTGGCCCACTTCACTTTGGGCTCTTCCAGCCCAACCACTGCCCCGCCCGCTCCCCCGCCCCGCCCCCAACCTCTGGCAAACCAATCTAACCTTTCTGGACCTCTTCATATAAAAAATGGTGCTAATTCTCTCCCTCTCTGAGTTGTTGTTGAGGAAAACATTTTGTTAATCTAAAGTACTTTATATATGAGCATAACTATTATCGTTTGAATGCAAACTCTCAAATAGCTCCTGTCAGAACATGGAATCAAGTGTAAAGTCATTTTTGTGGTGTATGAGGCCCTCATCCAGCTGGGAATGGTCCAATTTTCTATCTTGTCTTATCCACGTTGTATTCTCCAGGCAAAGTGAACTACTCAAAACCCCTGTATGGTTGCAGACTCCCCAGCCTTCAGGGCTTGGTGATTCCCAATAACCTCTCCCTTCCTGAATTCCTGCTCATCCTTTACAATCACACTTAAATGTCTTATTTCTCTAAGAACACTTTCCCCTCTGACCTTTATGCTTGATTCATTCATCAGATTTATTTAAGTTTTGAGTTTCATCCCCTAATGAACCTTGAGCTCCATAAAGGCAGGAATTGTGTCCTAGCCAGGACCCAGGACAAAGTTTTAAGGTACAGAGTCACAGCTGAAGAAACTCTGTGGAATTGGGCCAACAGTAGAAACTCCAGATTTGGAGTCAGATGACGTGGCTTCCTAGACTCAAGAGCTGCAAGTGACCTTTAACATCACCTAATGGAATTCTCTCATTTTGGTAAATCTCTCACTTCCAGGATCAAACGTAAAATCCAAGGCGTTAAATTTCACCTCTGCCACATCTCTCAAATTGTCCTCTTCTTCCCACCCCTGTGTTCGTAAGCAAAGTGGGCTCTTAGCACTCAGTTCAGCCAAGTGCCCTTGAAGAGTTTGGCTTTTGTTTCCTTTGATTAATTCAGTGTATTTCATTGAGTCTTACTAGGTGCTAAGCCCCAGGCCCAAACCCCTATTAGGTGCTAAGCCTATGTGGGTGTGAAGCTCCCAGGGTACTAAGGGGAGGTGCTAACTCAAGAGCCAATCATAGGAGCCTAAGTCCTGGTCACTCAGATGACGTTTGATGATGTCTGAAATGGTACAAGAGAAGACAGAGCTATCTGCTCAGGGCTCTCACTCTTGGTGGTGCATGGCTGATGTGGAGACTCCAGGCAACTGTAGCTAGGAGCCCTACAGCTCGTAAACCCGGATGTTGGGACTTTGTTAACAAACTCTGGTAACTATATATTGGGATTTGAATCAGACAAGGTCTCTCTGTCGATGTTTGTAATTTGTTTGTATTTTGCTCTGAAGTTCAGGGCGATGGCTTTTTCCCCTGAACTAAGTGAGTGATATTTGTATGCTGAATTAAAGTAAGCTTGTCAACCCCTTAACTTTGCTTTCCTTACTAAAGCAGATCAAAAGAACCTGGGCTTTTGTAGCGTGCTTGTTGTTGGGCTTGTGTTGGTCTTTCACCCCCCACAACAGCTGCTAGCCAGATTGCTCAAACAACCCCTATCACTGCATTCATGGAACTCCGACGGTAGCTGCTGGGGGGTGGGGGAGTCTGCCTGCCTTGAGGCTCTCCCCACTCCTATCCATCCTCTGCTCAACCACTAAAGTACAGGTCTGGTCACTCCATCCCCCACTCAACAAATTCCAGGGACCAAACACCAACTCCTCTGCCTGGTACTCAGTCCTCCCTAGCCTCACCCCCTCCTCCCTTTCCAGTCCTCTTCCATCTGCGTCCTGGTTGCTCCCCCTTATCCCAGGACATAATCTCTGGCTGACCCCAGGCCTGGACGGGTTCTACCTCCTCCACTCTAACTACTGACCTCCACGGCTTTCCTTAAGGCCCAACTAAAGTCGCACCTTCCCCCGGAAGCCTTTCCCAGCCCCTCTCCATTCCCGTGCCTTCTTTTGTCAACGATTTCCTATTTATCCTGCATGGACCTTGTCTGTAGGCATCTGTCTGCACGCCACCTCCCCCACTAGACTGTAAGCTCCTCGATGGCAGGGCCTGCCTTTTTCGTACAGAGCCTGGCACACAGTAGGCATTTTGTTTACTAACCCACTGACTTTGCATCTGAGGAAGCTAAAGCCTCTCCCCCCACACTCCCCAGTCACGCACATCAGTGGCAGTTACACTCCCCTGGTCCCAGGATCAGCGATCTCGATCTACAGCAAAATTGGCTCTTCCTCCCACTCCTGTGCCTCAGTATCCCCATCCCTCAAGCACAAGGAAACCGAACATTTGATCTGGATAAACACTTAAGGTCCCAGCAGATCCCAGGCTCAATGGGGTGGGAAAAGGTCTGGCTCAGCACTTACACCCCCCCCCACCCCCCCAAGCTCCACCCCCACCTCAGCTGGGCTTCCTTACTGGCCCATTCAGGAGAGCAGGCTCCACCCCCGGCTGTTCACTGGCCCAGCCTCGCTCAAGCCCCGCCCCCCACGGGCCGGCCTGGGCTCGACCCCGCCCCTCGGGCCTCGCGCTCACCTGCTTCGTATCCGTCATCGCGCTTCTCTCGCTTTACTCTCCGCTCCGCAGGCTCGGCCTGGCTGCGCTCGCGCCCGTGCGCGCTCCCGTTGCGGGCCTCGGTCTCGCCCCCTCGGCGGCTGCTCCCCCTCTCGGCCCCGCGCTCCCGGCTGCGCTTGCGCCGCTCGCCGGCTCCGCCCCCGCTGCTCCCGCTGCCACCGCCCCCGCTGCGATGTTTGTGCTTCTTATGCTCGCGGTGCCGGGGCGCCTGCTCGGCTGTGCCCGGGCCTGAGCTCCCCGCTGCCCCCGCCCCGGTCCCCGCCGCCGCCTCCTTCTCCCCGCGGTGCTTCTTCGAAGAGCCCATGGCGGTTCCGCTCCCACCAAACCCCGTCCGCCGTCACCGCCGGGCCCCGACGCAGGATGGGAGCTCTTCCGGGTTACGGGCCGCCCCTCGGCGGCTGTTGCCGGAAACCAATAGGCGCCGTTTCCGTTGTGCTCTGGGTTTTCTGGCCCAACGCCCGACGGGAAGTCGGGCCCGAGGCTTCCGGCGTCATTTCGTCACGGCGCTTTTGCCGTCCTGCCTCTCTTCTCGGGCTGCTCACACTTCCTTCCCCCTCCTCCCTCCTCCCTCCCCCATACCCCAATGCGTCCGGGCCGAAAGGCGCGTGCGCCAGGCTGCGGCTGCGGCTGCAGCTGCATAAGATCTCTGGCGGCCTCAGCCAGGACCCTTTGTGTTGCTGAAAGATGACGCCTGCCATGGAGGTGCGCATGCGTAGCTCGAGATAGGTCACACGTCACACGGAGTCGCGGTTGCGACGTTCTCGTTCCCCGTTGACAGCTTTGCCCCTTGGTTACTTCTTCGGCACCCTGGCAGCCACCATGCCCCCTCCCCCAGCCTTCTCTTGCGGGCCTCCAGGCTCATGCAGGGCGCTTGCCCTGTGGATCGAAACAGTTAAATTGCATTTCTGTAAATCCTCTGTGAAGGGCTCAGTCTTTAGGAAATGGCAGATCTGACAATGCCCCTGGCTCCTCTGGCCGTCAGGCGCGTGTGGCCCCAAATAATACTGTGGGCACAGAGGTCAACACGGAAAACCGGACAATGCACGGGGGAGGGCTGCCCGGCCGGGGAGCACGGAGGAAGGGCATGGCCCCAGGCCCAGGGGAGGGCCACGAGGTGGAGGCACTGAGAAGACAGCTGGCTTCCCCAAGAAAAGGGAAGGGGGCAGGGGGTCCCCATCGTTCTGATGATTTCTGATGAACGGAGAGAGGTGAAGCCCCTGATGATGAGGGCACAGTCTCTGGGAACCCCCTTGAATCTGGAATACAGTCTCTGGGAGCCCCCTTGAACTGTCCTTGAATCTTCCAACTGGATCTGGCCTTCCCCTAAGGCCACAAGCCTCACAGTATCATTAGGCCCAAATCTCTACCTAGCCTCACCCTTTATTGTCCAGCTACTTCCCCACCCTTGATATATCAGTATCCATGCCTTCAGCTACTTCCCACCCTTAATCCCATTACCTCATCTTGCCCTCCTTGGACTTCCCCTCAAGACCCTCCCTAAACCCCTCCACTAGTCACCCCAGACAACCCCTCAATCCCTCCTGCAGTCTCTGTGTATATAATCTCCATCTTGCCTCCATGAAGGTGCTCAGATTCAATCTAATTCAGTAGGTTGAATCTGGCCCGCTTGTGGAAACAGTCATCACAAAGGGGGGGATTTCTTAAGACAGCCCATTATGGTGAATCCCTAATAAACTTTGTCTTTTCCCTTGGCTGAGAAGGCTTGAGTCGAATTCTTTCGGCAGGACCCGGTGCGTCAATATTTTGGGGTGTCCAGCACCTCTCAACCTTTTACCTCTTCACTGAGGCTCACTGAGACTCCTGTTCCATGCCATGCCAACCAGCCCCCTTGCTGGCTCAACCTGACTTCTGCAAGGGAGAATTTATAACAAAGAAGAGTCATGGAAAAGATAATTAAGATTTAACCCTGGAGTGGTTGAGAAGTCTGAATTATTTAAAACCCTGGGTTTTTGAAAATCAAAAAATGGAAAGTGAATGTCGTACAGGGACTACTGACTTCAAATCAGGAGTTAAACCAACGTAAATTAATTGCTAGAAAAGGGAGACCAAGAGAGCCAGGAAGCTTCTTAGAAAGCATTGGACTTATTTGCCAAACAGAAATGTCAGCAAAGACAATACATGTTTAGAATATAGACTCATTTGTAAACTCTTACAGAAGAAAATGATGGGTGATTGAGCAGAATTGTCTCCTGAAGCAGAGATAAGCAATGGAGGGTAAAACCTGTCTGAAGAAAGCTTGGCAAGATTTCCAACTGAGCAAAGGCACACTGAGGGAATTAAAACATGAAAATGGAAAGAAGACTACAGAGAGAGAGAAAATGGAAAAGCTTTGCAAAAATGAATAAAACATTCTTTTCCCCATCAGGGATAGTGGAAGCATCACTCTTGTCCCTCAGGTGCTTGTGGAAGTAAAGACAGCACTAAAGAGGAAAATGAAGGGGAAAAGAAGTGGACTCCATTGTGTGTATTTATACATTGATCAAGTATAGACATAGGTATGTACACCCACATATATGTGTGTACATGGTACATGTGTATATATACGTATATGCATATGTATAGAAAGAGAAGGGATTGCTGCTATGGAGGCAAACCAATGGTAAGAGAATGAAAGGATTCATTTACAGTATATCCATAAAGCAAGGGGAAATAGCAAAGGCCTCTAACAAAATCTGAGATTGAATAAATAACTTTAGACTAATGTGCTTCCTCTGCTGTGTATTCAAAGTCTTCTTGAGGATCATCTATGTAATTCTTATGAATCAGAGCTTCCCAATAAGGGTTTTAGTAGGGAATAAGCAGACATTTTTTAGAAATTATGTTCAGCAATTGAGGTATTGGTAATTAAGGTGGGACATTTTTTTTTAACTGTTTTCTCTTTCAGAAATGCTAAAGTATGGGGCAGCTAGGTGGTGCAGTGAGTAGACCACTGGCCCTGGAGTCAGGAGGACCTGAGTTCAAATCCAGCCTCAGACACTTGACACGTGTACTAGCTGTGTGACCTTGGGCAAGTCACTTAACCCCAATTGCCCTGCCTACCCCCCTCCAAAACAACAACAACAACCAAAAAAAATGCTAAAGTAACCAAATGCCTTTGATTAAGCCTTACTAGGTGCAAAGCCCCATGCCCACACCCTTTTGGTAGCTAGGTGCTAAGCTCCAGGCTCATACCCTTTTGCTGATTAGGTGTGAATCCTTTTGGCCCTGAACAGAGTACAAAAAGTCAAAGGTTAGTATTTTGTTGGGGGCTCTCACTCATTGGAAGAGTGGTGCATGACTCTGGGCAAGCTGTTGTAACTGCCGCACCCCCACACCCTGCCCCCCACCCCACTTTGCTAACCCAGATGTTGGTTTGTATTTGGTTTGTTTATAATGTATGTTTGTAATTTGTTTGTATTTGCTCTGAAGTTCAGGTTGCTGGCTTTTCCTCCTGAACTAAGTGAATGATATTTGTATGTTGGATTAAAGTGAGATTGTTAACTTCTTAAAGCAGATCAAAGAACCTGTGCTAGCCGCTCTTGTTGCTGGTCTTATTGGGTATTACATCCCTACAGCAGCTGCTAGCCGAAATTGTTGTTACAATAGGCTACATGTTTACCATCTTGCAATTGATTGAAAGATGTTGAGATTATAAGATCCCATTGTGTTCATTGATTGAAAAAAAAAAAGCATTCAACTGGAATAAATGCTGCCCCCCTTCTATACATTAAGCTCATTCAAGATTCCTCAGAAGATGTAACAACAGAAATAACCCTATTCAGTGGCCCTCTGGTCAGAAACACCCAGCAAGGCATAAAATAGGTAGATGTGTTTTTCCCTTAAATATTTGCCTTTCTGATGGTGATCCACAAAGAGTCCATGTTGAGGAGGAATTCCCTTGTGGATGCTGCGGTGCTTTTGATGTTCCTGTTTGAGGGTATCATGTTGATTGCATCAAGCCCCAAGACTTTGCAGAGTATCCCGGGAGAGATCTTTAACTATCCAGAGGAGTTTGGTCTGTTCACTCACCCAAGAAAGATCAAATAGTTGAAGACTATCTATCGCTCAGATTTCAACATACATCTGAATTGACAACCTACAGGGCTTGACCAACAGAATATATTTCTGAGATAAATAAATGGACCACAAGCTCGATCCAGATTTGAAAAGGAAAGAGGAAAATTAGATTGCTTTTGGGAAACTACAAGGCTGTTTTACCAACCCCTTGCTTCCCTTGATAGCAAAGAGCCAATCTTTTCAATTTTGACCAATGTTGCTGTATGACAGCAAGACCTGAAACCCCATTCCCTTTGAAGACCTAAACATTAGTATCACATCAGGGGCACCAGAAAAGCATGTGGCAGATGTGAGCAGGAGGTGACATCTAACCAACAAGGGATCCCAAAGAACAGCAGTATTGGACATCAAAGAATTGCATGACAGAGATGACACATAAATGGATACCTTCTACTGGATGGAAGGTTTTCATTCCCCCTCCCCCTCCCTTAATAGCATCTTATTTTTTCCAGTTACATATAAAGATAGTTTCCAACATGCACTTTTATAAGATTTTGAGTAGCAAATTTTTTCTCCCTCTCCCCCCCTCCCCAAGACCGCATGCAATCTGATATAGGTTATACATGTATGATTATATTAAACATATTTCCACATTAGTCATGTTGGGAAAGAAGAATCAGAACAAAAGGGAAAAACCACAAAAAAAGAAAAAAAGAAAATAGTATGCTTCAATATGCATTCAGACTCCATAGTTCTTTCTCTAGATGTAGATAGTATTTTCCATTATGAGTCTTTTGGAATTGTCTTAGATCACTGTATTGCTGAGAAGAGCTAAGTCTATTGGTCATCGAACAATGTTGCTGTTACTGTCTGGTTCTGCTCACTTCACTCAGCATAAGTTCATCCAAATCTTTCAAGGTTTTTCCGAAATATGCCTGCTCATCATTTCTTATGGAACAATAGTATTCCATTACATTCATATGCCACAACTTGTTCAGCCATTTCCCAATTAATGGGCATCCCTTCAATTTCCAATTCTTTGCCACCACAGAAAGAGCTGCTATAAATATTTTTTGTATATGTGTGTCCCTTTTTCCTTTTTTAGGACCTCTTTGGGATACAGACCTAGTAGTGGTATTGCTGGATCAAAGGGTATGCACAGTTTTATAGCCCTTTGAGTATAGTTCCAAGTTGCTCTCCAGAATAGTTGGATCAGTTCACAATTCCATTAACAATGCATTAGTGTTCCAATTTTCCCATGTCTTCTTCAACATTTATTATTTTCCTTTTTTGTCACATTAGCCAATCATAGGTATAAGGTGTTACCTTAGAGTTGTTTTCATTTGCATTTCTCTAATCAATAGTGGTTTAGAGTATTTTTTTCATATGACTATAGCTTTAATTTCTTCATCTGAAAACTGCCTGTGCATATCCTTTGACCATTTATCAATTGGGGAATGACATGTATTCTTACAAATTTGACTCAGTTCTCTATACCTTTTAGAAATGAGGTCTTTATCAGAGACACTGGCTGTAAAAATTGTTTCCCAGCTTTCTGCTTCCCTTTTAATCTTTGTTGCATTGGCTTTGCGCGAAAACTTTTTAATTTGATGCAATCAAAATTACCCATTTTGTATTTCATAATGTTCTGTATCTCTTGTTTGGTCGTAACTTCTTCCCTTCTCCATAGATCTGATGGGTAAACTATTCCTTGGCCTCCTAATTTGCTTGTAGTATCATCCTTTATATTTAAATCATGTACACATTTTGACCTTATCTTGGTATATGGTGTAAAATGTTGGTCTGTGCCTAGTTTCTGCCATACTATTTTCCAGTTTTCCCTGCAGTTTTTGTCAAACAGTGAATTCTTATCCCAGAAGCTGAGGTCTTTCGGTTTATCAAATAATAGATTATTATAGTCATTGACTATTGTGTCTTGTGTACCTAACCTGTTCAACTGATCCACCACTGTTTCTTAGCCAAATAGTTTTGATGATTGCTGCTTTATAATATAGTTTTAGATCTGGTATGGCTAGGCCACTGGAAGGTTTTTAACGTGCCAGGTGGAACCCTTGTGGTGAACTTTTGGGAGGACCTAGACAAAAGTTGACTGGGCTGAACAGGCTACCTTGTGCATTGTTGGAGAGAATGCCCAAATCAATGCACATTCAAACACCCCCAACATGAGCTTAATAACTACTGGTTTATTTTTTACGTAAATCCTCGTGAGAAAAGAGCCTCCTCTGAGGGCCGGTAGAAATTATGTTATGACTGTGTGTTAGGTATTTCTGTTGTCAGCCAGTTCTGGAAGATTTTTTCTTCTGGTACCCAAGATAGAAAATTCATGGTCCTATGCCCAAATTGGCCCAAGATCCCACCTCTTCTCAGAGCCTTCTGGGACTGCTTCTTTCATCAACAATGGAGTCTGACACTTCCCAGCTTGGCAGAATTGGCCGGTGGATGCTGTAGTAGCTGTCCACTACTAGAACCAGCTTCATGAAGCCTACCCTCAGTGCAGGGAGGGTTGGAGCCATCCCACCATCTGCAATTTTGTTTTAATCGATCATTTCTTGTTAATGAAATTCTGTGGTTCCGTACTGATGGGTTGGCTGCAAGTGCTGTGGGAACTCTAAATTCAGAGCCTGGGGACAAAATGTCAGTGCCCTACCATAACTGCAGCTTTGCCAGCTGAGCCCAGGTTACCTCCTCCCCAGATGTAGGCATTGGAGGAAAATGTTAGTGAGGATCAATACTGCTGACCAACAATAGCATCATTAATACGTTGTGAATAGCTTATGAGGACATACTGTTTTCTGTGACTTCCTGTGTATAAAGGATATTATTATTTTTTGACTTCTTAATGGGTGGGGGAGGGGTGGAGGAAGAGAATTTGGAAATAAAAATAAATGAACAATACATTGTGAGCACAGCTCGCATTTGGAACCCTAAGACCCAAATTGTATGATTAATGATAATCTGCGTCATAGGCTCAGAGATTGAAAACTGGAAGGAACTCAAGAGGCCATCCGGTCTAACCCCATCCTGTTACAGTTGAGGAGATGGAGATTCAGAAAAGTCAGCTGACCCGGCTGAGATCACAGAGCTCACAAGGTGGAGGTAGCAAGATTCAAACCCAGATCCCCAATTCCAAATTCCAGGTTCTTCCCTTTTCATGAGTCCCAGAGGCCTAAAGGGTCCTGAGCATCCATATTAGCATAGTTCTTGCTGGGGCTTTTGGACAAGTCACTTGACCTCTCCTTAGAAGGATACGTTTAGAATAGGTGGTTCTAGGGCCTGCAAGATCTCACCTCTATACCTTCATTTACACCAGTCTTTACATCTGTGTTCCTTTACTGACCACCAGCCCAGCCTACCCTTCCGCCAGGTAGGGTCTGCCACTTCCCTGAAGAAGCCTCCCCTGATCCTGCTGGCTTTAATCCAGATCATAGGCTTTGACCTGGAAGGTGACCATGGAGGATAGCAAGTCTAGTCCCCTCCTTTTACAGATAAGAAATCTGGGGCGATTTACCCAAACTCACAGAGCTACTGTCTGAAGTGAGGTCTTCCTGACGCCTATTTTTATACACTTGTAATGCCCTGATTGTGTTCCGTGGTCCATTAGTTGGGTGGTTCCTTCTCAACTTTCTACTAGTCAGTTGCCCTTGTTGGGGTATAGCCAGAATGGACTTTGTTTTCTTTGAATGACTCAGCTCGCCTCGTTGAGCTTCCCTGGACGCTGGGGCTTGCTCTTCCGGGGCAGGACCAGAGCTTCCTGTGTGATGAGTCGTGGCGCTGGCTGAGGGGAGGTGTGTTAACGTGGTCTACGCTGGGGGAGGGGCCAAGTCAAGAACCAATCGGCCCTGGTCGTTCAGGCGGCGCTTGATGATGTCAAAAACTCTATAAGAGGGGAGAGGACAGCTTGAAGATCCTCCTTTCCTTTTCCGGTTGGAGCCAGAGACACCTACAGCCGAAGCTGAGCTGCCGGTAGCAAAGCTGACTAGAGGCTAGTGGGTAATCTTCTTACCGTAGAGGGGAAGCATGTATACGATTTTGCCTTATACCATCTCGCTTCTCTGTGGCCTTCTGATTACCCTTGTAAGGCGGACTTATTGGGCCTGGAAGCTTTTGATGAAAATATCAAAATGGGGACGCTGGTTTGTGGGCTTGTTATTGTGGAGTGTAAATACATGCTTTAGTTCTCCTGCCTTCTGCCTAGAGAATTCCTTATATCCTGCGGTTCTGGACCTTTTAGGCACATATGAGATTCTCTTTGAAATCATAAATTCTGCCTTCCTAATATATTTGGCGACGAGGTGGATGGGATCGCTAGATATAAGATCTCTGTTCAGAAGCAGAAGAACTTCAGAGGAAGAGATGAATATCCCAGGGTAGGAGGATCCATTTTATTCCTCCTTAGCAAAGGAATTGGCTAAAAAAGCCGGACCCTGTGAAAACTGGGAACCAAGGCTACAGAGAAGAGATCCTAAGGATTTGGAAAGGTGTTTACAAGAGGTTGGGATTCAGTCAGGGGCATCACTATCTAGGCAAAGCTGGATAGTGTTATCAGCCTACCGGCTAGTATATGAAAGATTGAGATTAAGTGAAAGAGATGGGGGCACTCCTACCCCACAGCAAGAAGGGGAATCTCAGATAGCAGGAGAACAAATTGCTGCTCAAGAACCCACTGACTCAGATGAGAACTTTTCTATTAATGTGGCTAGGAGCAACAGGAGGCCAAATAAGCCAAGAGTGCATCCCAACTCAGCCCAGACCAAGCCTGACTGCCTGCTTTGTCCTTGCCATGGTGGCAGGGGAAGTGAGTGGGGGGAAAATGAGACAATGTTAGGGGCTGAGAGAGAAAATGCTACTAGGGTTCAGGACATCCCTCGCACAGAGAATGGGAGATGGTTAAATACTCAGACAAGCGTTTGTCCCGTAGAGAGGAGAAGGACAGAAACCCGAGGTGGCAATTTAGTTACGAGGGAATTTCAGGAAGATTTCTCACCACAAGAGGTCACAGATATTTTGAGTAGATTCAGCCAAAGAGTAGGAGAACCATTAATATCTTGGATGGTAAGGCTCAGTGATCAAGGGGCCAGTGGAATATTAGTAGATAAGAGGGACTGTATGAGATTCATAGGTATCAGCCACGATCCTCTAGTTCAGCAAGCTTTTAGGGAACATCATCAGCAAGGAGATGATGCTAGCAGGACTACTCTGTTGGCATTAGCTGCTGCGGGATGCAAGAAGATATATACTAATGATTCTATGTGGCCCACTGAGCAAAGACCCTGGTATTCACTTAAAGATTGTATCATGAGACTAAAGGAGGAGGTAATGAAGACTGCTATTATGACAGGAACTGCAGACAAATATTACAATGATCCCATAGGAATCCCTCATAGGAATTTAATAATTAGGACAGCTCCCCCTGCTTATAAACAACTAATTTTGAATCTGTTACTTGGGGAAGTAGGGAGCCATCTTACAGAGGTGATAAATAAGATTTTACAGTTACATGACTTAGGAGACTGGGGAAGGGACAGATCTCCTCGAGAGAAAAGGGTGAACAGCCAGCAAACTTGGCGCCAAAATGGAGTGACAAGAAAAGAAATGTTCACTGCTCTATTGAGAGCAGGGGTAGGTTTTGAAATGATAGATGGCCTTCCAACCAATGAATTGTACAGGATGTACCGAGATAAAGGACTCGATAACAGGAGAGACAGGGAAATAAGAACTGCTCCTGCAAATGCTACAGATGGTGAACCTTCATACCCAAGTGAATCACATGCCAGGGAATACTAGGAAACAGGCCAGGCCCCAGCCCAAATTAAGGAAATATGCAAGCTGGATTGCAGACCTCACATTAACTTGACCATATATTGGAAAAATGGGTCAAGTACAGTAACTAGGGCATTGATAGACACTGGGGCCGAGGCCACCCTTATCCATGGGAATCCAGACAAATTCAGCCATGGAACTCCTATTACCATCACAGGACTAGGAGGGACTGAAATATCAGCCAGACAAGTTAAATTGATGATGAAAATTGGACAGTTGCCCAAGAAAGAATATAGTGTGGTTATTGTGCCTATTCCTGAATACACCATTGGAATAGACATTTTGAAGGGTATGACCTTAAATTTACCTGAAGGGAAATACCAATTTGCTGTGAGGAAAATAGGCATTAATGCAGTCTTAGTGGGGAAAATCAAGATGGATCCAATCACTTTGCCCGAACCTTCTGAAGTAATTACTTTGAGGCAATATCGTGTGCCAGGTGGGCAAGATGAAATTGCCAACACTATAAGAGAATGTGTTGAGGCAGGAGTGTTAGTCCCTACAACTACTCAATGGAACAACCCTGTCTGGCCAGTCCGAAAGTCAGATGGGACATGGAGGATGACAGTAGATTATAGACAGCTGAACAAAGTGACTCCTCCCTTGTATGCTGCTGTTCCAGACACGGTTACTTTAATAGAAAGAATACAAAAACATGAAGGGACTTGGTATGCAGTTATTGATTTGGCCAATGCCTTCTTTACGATCCCAATAGACCCCAAGCAATGGAACCAGTTTGCTTTTACTTGGCAAGGCCGACAGTATACATTTACACGCCTGCCATAAGGATATATTCATAGCCCAACTATTTGCCACAGGATGGTAGCTGAGCATTTGGATGAATTAAAGCTACCTGGTGTACAGCTTACACATTACATAGATGACATCATGATACAGGGAAAGAATATAAAAGAAGTGGAGGAGAGTTTAGCATTATTAATTGACCATATGAAAAGCAAAGGATGGGAAATCAACCCTGCAAAGGTTCAAGGGCCAGCTCAAACTGTAAAATTCTTGGGGATACAGTGGAATAGAGGACTGCGAGAAATTCTCCCACAAGCTCGACAAAAAATTCAGGATTTTCCCACCCCTACTAATAAGAAAGAGGCCCAAAAGTTCATAGGGCTATTTGGTTATTGGAGACACCACATCCCACATTTGGGACAAATTTTAAAACCCTTGTATAAAGTCACCAGAAAGAAATATGAATTCGATTGGGGCCTTGAACAAAGTAGAGCTTTTGAGGAAGCAAAGGCTGCTATACAATTAGCCCTGGACTTATGGCCTATGCAAAATGGAGTTACAAGTGGAGTTACAAGTGACTGTACAAGATGACTATGCAAATTGGAGTCTGTGGCAAAAACAACAGAGCCGAAGTGTACCTTTAGGCTTTTGGTCAAGGAAACTGCCCTCATCTGGAGTGCAGTATACACCTTTTGAGAAGCAGCTGTTAGCTGCATATTGGGCTTTAGTAGAAACTGAGCAACTAACCCTGGGTCATGAAGTGATATTAAGGCCTGGAATTCCAATTATGACTTGGGTAATGAGTACCCCAGCTTCTCACAGAAGTGGACATGCACAAGAGGCAAGCATAATCAAATGGAAGTGGTATATTCAGAATAGGTCCAGAGCAGGCAAAAGTGGAGTTTCTGCTTTACATGAATCGGTGGCGAACATTGGCACTGAGAGAAATGAAAAACCCCTTGAATCTAAGCAACAGATGATGCCATCCTTAGTGAAATGGAATAATGGGTATGATGGACTAAGTGTAGAACAGAAGAAACACGCTTGGTTTACTGACGGGACAGCAAAATACTTAGGACAGAAGAGATATTGGAAAGCAGTAGCCTATAACCCCTGCACTAGGCGAACTCTGGAAAGTTCTGGGATAGGGGGAAGTAGCCAATATGCTGAACTGATGGCAGTACATCAGGCCATCAGAATGGAGAAGGGAGGACAGTGTCATATATTTACTGGTTCATGGGCGGTAGCTAATGGATTAGTTACTTGGATGCCTATATGGAGGAATCAGAATTGGGAGATTCATGGCAAACAAGTTTGGGGTAAAGAGTTATGGGAAAATATATGGGACATGTCTTTGGTTATGGATTTGTCAGTTTTTCATGTTGATGCTCACGCGACCCTGACCACACCAGACCGTGAGTACAATGCACACGCGGATCGACTAGCAAAGATTGCCACTGAATGTATTGTCCCTACTCCAACTCCAACTGATGACTTAGCCTTAGCGAGATGGGTCCACCAGACCGCCGGCCATTTAGGGGTCTAGGCCACCCACCGATGGGCACAAGATTGAGGTATCAGTATCTCTCATGCGTTGTTAAAACAAATAACAGAGGGGTGTTGTATATGCCAATTAGAAAAAGAACGAACTCTTCCTAGGATAGTAACTGGAGAAATAGCAAGGGGAAAAGTTCCAGCCCAAATCTGGCAGATAGATTATATTGGCCCACTACCCCAGGATAAAGGATGTAAATATGTATGTACGTGTGTTGACACCTATTCAGGTGCCCTAGTGGCTTGTCCTTATAAGGATGCAACTCAGAAAAACACCTGTAAAACCCTAGATATTGTAAGTTTATACTATGGAACCCCAATGCAGATTCAAAGTGACAATGGGTCACATTTCAAGGGCAAAGAAGTGAAAAGATATTGTGTGTTGAATAATATAGAATGGATATATCATATTCCATATTACCCACAAGCATCTGGGCTGATTGAAAGAATGAATGAATTGTTGAAAGAACAGCTGAGAAAATTAAGCTCTAATAATTCATATCTACATTGGAAGGATAATTTGTCTATTGCCTTATGTAATTTGAATAATAGGCCCTTAGGGGGGAGTACACCTCTAGCCAGAATGATGACCCCAAATTTGCAGATTAGAGAACAGCAAACACGTGAGATCCAAAATATTGAATTTTGGACTGTGAAGGAAGATGTCCCCCTACCATGTCCAGGAACACCTGGTTCGGCAGGATATGATTTACATTGTATAGAGAATTTTAGGTTGAATAGGAAAGAGATAAGGAAAAACCCCTACTGGAGTATGTATGAGAATCCCCAAGAATCATTTTGGACGGATATTACCTAAACCAGGATTAGCAGCTCAAGGAGTACATGTATTGGCTGGAGTGATAGATTCGAATTATCAAAAAGAAATTGTTGTGACACTCCAGAATTTGGGTGAAAAACCTGTACAATTTGGTAGGAATGATAGGATAGTTCAAGTGATTATTATCCCCTGTGAAAAAATACCCTTTGTGAAAACTGACCCTCCTCCCAGAATAACTACTAGAGGGGCAAAAGGGGCTTGCTCCATTGATAGAATAAAGTTGGGAGCTAAGGTATGGGTAAAACGGAAGCCAGATGATATTCCAAAGGCTGCAGAAGTCATAGCCCATGGGAAGAACAACACTGTAACAGTTGTCTATTCAGGGGAAGATAATTACCAAATCGTACCCCTGAACCATATATTTTACCGTGAATAGGGCTATAATATTAGATTCACGGACCCCACAGGTATGGCTGATGCTGGTAATTGACACAAGTCACTCAGAGGGAAGGTGACTTTGTGTGATTAACGGATGAAAGCTTGTACATCTGGGGAAAGGCTGGGAGGACAATCCTAGTCTATTTAGGATGGGATCCTCCTGGTTTCCCTTGTACATCTGGGGGAAAGGCTGGGAGGACAATCCTAGTCTATCTAGGATGGGATCCTCCTGGTTTCCCTTGTACATCTGGGGAAAGGCTGGGAGGACAATCCTGGTCTCCATCTAGGATGGGATCTTCTTGGCTTAGTTTCCTCATTGTGTTCCGTTTAAAAAGAAACATTTCCCATCTGAGTTTGGCTCTGATATTGGATCTCTGCATAACTGAAATTTCAACTAAACTGGAGATGATTTTATTTGAAGGATAATAGCCCATACTTGCCTACTCTTTTTGTTCTCTGTTTTAGTTAACCTTGTCACTAGTTCTGTCTCCTGCAGGTTTAAGCACCCTGCAGTTTCCGGTGACTGCCTAAGCATGTAGCATTCTTGGAATTCCTGCCAGCTCGCTAAAGAACTAAACTCTGGAATTGGACTCTTTGGGGCAGGGACACCTCTACATCCAATTTCAGCAAGAAGAAGCTATGGAAAATGAGACCTTCACCCCTTACCCCAAGATTTTGAGCCCCAATTGTTTGAGGGGGGGATGATGATAGTGTTCTGTGTACTTATTTTGTGTTATCCTTGCTATATTGTTTTATTGTTATGATATTATTGATCCTATGTAATGGATACGAAGATCTAGGGGTGGACATTTGAATTATTAATAATTATTTTGGGATGATTGATTGAAGAGATTATCTGTCTGGGATCTAGGGGTGGATCACATTTGAATCGTAAACCAATATTTGGGAATGTCACTGAATGATATGTTTTGCTTTATTGTGAATGATATGTTTTAGTTTCCTGCATAATTGGATCACAATGTTCTAGGATATATAATTTAATTTGAATTATGATTGGATTGTGCATCCTAGAACATTGTGAGGGGTGGAGTGTAGCCAGAATGGACTTTGTTTTCTTTGAATGACTCAGCTCGCCTCGTTGAGCTTCCCTGGACGCTGGGGCTTGCTCTTCCGGGGCAGGACCAGAGATTCCTGTGTGATGAGTCGTGGCGCTGGCTGAGGGGAGGTGTGTTAACGTGGTCTATGCTGGGGGAGGGGCCAAGTCAAGAACCAATCGGCCCTGGTCGTTCAGGCGGCGCTTGATGATGTCAAAAACTCTATAAGAGGGGAGAGGACAGCTTGAAGATCCTCCTTTCCTTTTCCGGTTGGAGCCAGAGACACCTACAGCCGAAGCTGAGCTGCCGGTAGCAGAGCTGACTAGAGGCTAGTGGGTAATCTTCTTACTGTAGAGGGGAAGCATGTATACGATTTTGCCTTATACCATCTCGCTTCTCTGTGGCCTTCTGATTACCCTTGTAAGGCAGACTTATTGGGCCTGGAAGCTTTTGATGAAAATATCAAAATGGGGACGCCGGTTTGTGGGCTTGTTATTGTGGAGTGTAAATACATGCTTTAGTTCTCCTGCCTTCTGCCTAGAGAATTCCTTATATCCTGCGGTTCCGGACCTTTTAGGCACATATGAGATTCTCTTTGAAATCATAAATTCTGCCTTCCTAATATATGGGGCAAGGACCT
This sequence comes from Trichosurus vulpecula, assembly GCF_011100635.1. NCBI lineage: Eukaryota > Metazoa > Chordata > Mammalia > Diprotodontia > Phalangeridae > Trichosurus > Trichosurus vulpecula. The sequence continues at coordinate 275,903,307 of NC_050578.1, read as the reverse complement.
TGTTTGCTGTCTCCTTGGCACCATGCATGATGGTGAATGCAGATGCTTCTATGAAATTCACCGCCCCCTGCAATATTTTTCTTTCTAAAGGCCTTTTTATGGAACCACATGATGTGTAGGGGATCTCCTCACTTTCCTGTGACCCAATACAAAATCCCTTTGCTTCCATGTGCCTCAGTTTCTTCTCTTGTAAGCCAAAGAGGACCATCTCCTCCCCTAAGGGAAATGAAGATTGAGAGGTCTCTGTAGCTGTGTAAGTCTGGGGTCTTAAAGAATTTAAACATTGGTGTTAAAGAAGTCACTCATGGGGAGGGAGTTCTGGATTCCCCAAGGCTGCAGCTGGGCAGGGTGTATGCCTGGTCCAGACTGGAGGGCTGAGGAACATCGAAGATCTACTCCCCCCTGGCTCTGACACAGACCCCATGCTTTCATCTGGTTTCAGCATCCCATCAATTGTCTGTCTTTGCTCACTTCCCCAGACAGACCCCAAGCTCCCAAGGGCTCTGGCCAGGCAGGAAAGCAGACGCTGGGCTTAAATACAATAATTTCATTTTGCTTCTCTCCATCTTTTCCATTCAACCCTGGGCCCCAGCTCACACACTCCCCGTACTTGGCTCGCTGACTTCAGACAGCTTCCATCTCTGTTTACTCTGCACCCCACAAAGGCTGCTCCACTCGGATCCTGGCCAGCTTCCTCGTCTTTGAGGACCTGGGAAGAGACAGGGGTGTTCTTGGGCAGCCAGGCTCCCCTCTGGAGCTAACTGGCCTGGGAGCTGCTTCCTTGGAGCACCCCTTCAGTCTGGGCTGGCAGCAAGGGAGAAGCCCCAGGAGGGTGAATGCAGTAGGCTGGATGTGGTGGTGGTGCTGTAATGGGCTCCCAATGTGGAGGCCTCTTTTTTCCTCCATCTGCATCCCAAGCACCTGAAAAGACTCCATCCAACCTTCTCCAGCCAGGGTCAGTCACATGCCCTCTCAGCCCCTTGGGTGGTAATGATGGAGGTAGCTGTCCTGCTCTCAGTCATTCGGCCAACTAGCATTCATGAAGCATCTACTGTGTGCCAGATGCTGTGCTAAGTAAACACTGCAGACACAGAAAGTGGCAAAACCCAATCCCTACTCCCAAGGAGCTCACTGTTCAATAGAGGAGACAATGAACACCAAACTGTGCAAACAAGATCTATACGGGATAAACTGGGTGCAACCTCACTAAGGTTAAGGACTGGGGAAGGTGGGATTTTAGGTGAGACCAGAAGGAAGCCAGAGGAGTTAGGAGGTTGCGGGGAGAGAAGATATTCCAGGCTTGGGAACCAGCCAAGTGAAAGCCGTCAGAAGGTGAAGTGTAGAGACCAAGAAGGCATGGCTCTTGAGACATCTGGAGAGGTTCTGATTCCACTGGCTGTGTGACCTTGGGGAAGCCTAGAGGCTCCCCTCAGGCCCTCAGGCTGCTCCCCTGTAAAATGAGGGGCTTGTTCTACTCCCTCTAAGCCTCTGAGGAAAGCCCAGGTCCCTACCTGTGTTTTGAGGGGATTTCCTCAATCTCAGCCTTCAGTGCTTCAGCCAATACCTGCTCCTCATCCAAACCCAGGGCTGACAGCACCTGGGAGAAGCGTCTGTTCACTGAGAGCCGGGCATTGGCCTGTTAGGGAGATGAGAGCCCCTGAAACCAGTGGGAGGGATGAGACAGATGCCCCCTCTGGAGATGGCAATTGTCAGGAGGTTGTACTGATGAAGGGCTCCCCTCCCCAGTCTGGGAGACGCAATGAAGAACTCCTTGGAGGCAGGAATCAGTTTTATTTTAGTGGAGTGCCTGCCAGGGGGAGGCACTTAATGAAGGCTTGTTCCTGGATTGATTTCACTGATTGATAGAGGAAGAGTGTGGTGACAGGCCATAAAACGGGTAAAGGGGGCCATTCCTGGGAGCAGGCTCCTTTAGGGTTGGGCCTGAGAGTTCTACTTCCCCTTCCCACTCCCATGTCTGCCCCTGGCATCCCCACTGGCCTTGTCACTCATTCTCCTCACCTTGGGTTCTCACTTTTTGCAGCCAGCCAAACTCACCTCCCCTGCACCCTCTCCTCCCCTTTAGTCCCATGGCCATACCTGAGGGCAGGCCTCATTCCCATTCACCTTTGCATTCACCTCCTAATGGGTGACTTCCTCCATTCCCCTCTGCAGTCCCTGGGCCCTACCTTCCTCTGTCAAAACAAGTAAGATTGCCTCTACAATGGCCCCCCTGCCAGCACTATCTTCTGTTCCAAAGTCTTCAGAGGCTCCCCATTGCCCACCAAGGAAAAGGTCAAATGCCGTGTGGCACCGTCCGACCTTTCTGATGATCCACCTTCTCCCTGCCCTCTGCACTCCTGCCTAAGCAGACGACTCTTTGGACTGCCATGCTGCCCTGTGCCTTCGTATGTCCTTCCAGCTTAGCTCCCACTCTCCTTTTTGTTTGGCATGCCCTCCTTCCCTCTATTCCATGTTTCCATCCCTCTCATCCTTTAAAACACAACCCAAAATGTCCCCTCCTCTAGGAAGCAGATGAGGAGACAGGCTGGGCAGGTATGGGCAAGTGAGGAGTGACATTGTTGGGGAGAGAGCTTCTCAGTGAGACGGCAGCTCCCCTGCTAGGTGGTGAGTCCCCCGGGAGAGCAAAGCTGGTCGCTCACCAAGACACAAGGCTCTGCACACAGCAGGGGCATTTTGTTGATTTGGAATGACATTGGAGAGGCCTGGGATAAGGGCAGTGAGGATCTGGGTGGGGAGAGGGCAGCAGAATTGGGAAGATCTAGTTCTCCCTGGCTCCAGTCCTGCCAGGTGCTGAGAAGGGAGGGCAAAGCTGGCAGTGCCCAGCTGAGGTGGGAGCCCGTACTTGCATGGCCTGCTGGAAGAGGAAGGGGCGGCTCTGCACCCGGTGATGGATGCCCTGAAGCTCAGCCTGGTACTCTGCCAACCGCTGCTTCTCCTGCTGCCTGGCTTGGGGAGACAGGGCAGGGTCACTAGAGGTCGGGCTCAGCCTGGAAACCCTCCAAAATGACCCTCCTGTGATAAAACAAGAGCTCGGCCAGGCTCCGGGGATGCCCCCAGTAACCTGAGATGCTGGACTTTGGCCCTTGACCAAAAGGTAAAGCCAGGCCACGTGGCTAGGAAGTCGCATCTCCCCGATTCTGGCAGCTGGGTAGCACAGTGGGGAGAGCCCTGGTCCTTGAGTCAGGGCAAATCTGCCTTCAGATTCACTGAACCCATCTGCCTGTTTCCTTCTCTGATATTGCAGAGCAGTTTGCAGGCCATTCGTAGTGTTACTGGGCACACTGTGCCCATTTCTATGGCAGGGGAAATGACCCCCTGAAGAAGGCAGCACTTTCCCAGCCCCACGCAATAGTCGGTCAGTTTGGAGACCAGTGACCACATTTTATTTCTCTGCTCCCTTGCTTTCCACACACAGTGATGTTGGTGGGATAAAATTAGTTGTGGAAAGGGGTCCCAGATTTGGAGTCAGACGACCTGGAGTTGGATCTCCCTCCTCCACCAGCTCTTCCCTAGCTGTGTGGCCTTGGGCCAGATGCTGCCTCTCTCTGGGCCTCAATGGCCCAGAATCAGGTCCCAGGGCATTGGAGCACAGCTATGGGCCTAGGAGCCTATGCATTCTGCCCCTGGCCCTGCTGAGCCTACCCTTGCACCATTGGTGAACTTAGGCCCACAGGGCCCCACTGCTGGTGGTAGCAGCCACTATAGCCTCCCTGACCTGGTCAGGATGAGGAAAGGCCCCCTTGTCATGCTGAGATACTGACCCCTGCAGGGGAATCTCACACTGGGGTGCAGGGACCAATCTTGGTCCCACTGACAGCCACATGAGGCAAAGATCAGACAGTGTGGGGGAGGGCAAGAGACCAACTACCAACTTCGGCCCCCACCAGCCAGCTGGAGCCAGCCACGGTGCCCACCCCAAGCCGTCTGCTTCCTCCCCCACTCCACCATGTTTGGCTAACCCCTAGCTCCTACATAAACCCCTGCCCAGAGTGCTTTTCCCCCAGACAGTCCCCAACTGAGGTACACCTCTACCCTATCTCTCTTGTCTGGAATTCTTCCACCCAGCTATCAGCTAACCACCCCCCCCTTTCCCTAGTTCCCTCCCTGCCCACCCACCTCCAGGTTTTTTCTCCAATTGCCCCCCAGCTTCACCTGCAGAATGCTCCCTCCCCCACCCCCCCTCCAGATTTAGAGCCAAGTCAAGCCCTCTCCTCCCCTGGCAGCCTTTCCTACTCCATCAGGCCACACTGGTGCCCCCTCTGCTGTGAACCTTCTGAAGCTCCTGCCCCAGCACCCTAGTCTTTAGTGGAATCAGTGTGAGGCTGCCCTGGGCAGCTTCCTGCCCCGTTCTGCTCCTGGCTCCCCAGCCAAAGTGGGGGGGACCCTCCCCACACTTGGCAGGGGCTGGCTCCTCTTTTCTCCCCATTCGCCCTGGAGCCTCACGCACAGGCTCCTGCAGAGACCTCTGGGGAACCTCCTCCCGATCCCCCACCACAGGGGTGGGCACCTGAGTTCATCAAGTTTGCGATGGGATGCCCTGGACCCCTTTGATCTCGAAGACCCATAGGCTGCCAGGCACCGAGCCACTTGCTTCTGGACCCGCTGCTCCAGAGCTCGGCGCTGCTCTTCCCTGGCCAGCTCCTCTTGCTTGTGGCGCTCCCAGTCCAGCATCAAGGTCCTGGGGAGGGAGTGAGGACAAAATGAGTCCCTGTCAGAGGACTGGCAGCCACCCCTTGGATCCCTCCCATCCAGACACCCACTTTCCAAGCTGCTTTCTGGCCTAGGCATCAAAGTTCAGAAAGGGTAATAGGGGTGACCTCAGGGGCAGTCAGGGGAAGAGCTGGGCTGAGGACCCATGTTACCTGACTCTGGGGCCAGGGCTGTCTCCACTAGACCCATTTTTCCTCTCAAGTCTGAGAAGAGGTAGCAAGGTGTGCACCCAGGTAAGGGACAGGCAGGGGTGCTGGATAAAGCAGAGACCACAGAGGCAGAATCAAAGGGCCACGGTCATGGCCAGAAGGGAATGCAGGCAAGGATGGGGTTAGGGTATCCAGCGAAGATGGGGGCAAAGGAGCAAGGTCTTCCTGGGGTGAGGACGTCATTCTTCCCTTCCTTCAGAGCCCATTTCAGGTGCCTCTGCCTTCAGGAGGCTCTCCCTGATCTCTCCCCTGCCTGGCTCTCTCACAAAGGTGGTGACTCGTCCAGGAAAATGGAAGCATCTTGAAGGAAGGGCCTGGCTCCTTTCCCGCTGCCTGCAAGGAGGCCCCAGTCTTCCCCATTCACTCACACACACACACACACACACACACACACACACACTCCCTCTCCATTGATCCTACTGTCCCCTTGAACCAGCCTCAACTATTTCTCCCTGTCACTGTTAAAATCCTAGAAAACACTCTTGATGGCCTCTGCCTCTGCTTCCTCTGGACTCTTGGGGTTCCAGCCTCAGACTTCATTGAGCCACCCTGTCCAGGCTCCCAGTGAGCTCTTCCTCCTCAGTGCTCACCCTTCAGGGCTTCTCGGCAACCTCAGACACTTGACCAGCCTCTGCTCCTGGACATTCTCGCTTCTCCTGGCTAGTGCTATTCTAATCTCTCGCTTCCCCAACATGTGATGTCTCTGTCTTGGTTCTTTGTTGAGCTCACGTCCCAGCCCCGACCATGCCTAACCATGGCTATGTCCCAAGACTCTTCTGTTTTCCCCCTCGACTCTCTCGGTGAGCCTGTCTGTTCTGTGGGTTCAGTGACTCTTAGCTCTAGGCCTAGGCTCTCCCCTGAGCTCCAGGCTCCTATTGGTGGTTTCTAACACGGGCTCCTCAAAGTCAACACTCCCCAAACAGCTCCTTCTCTTTCTCTCAAACTCATGGCTCTTCCGGTCCAGAAATCAACATCCTCCCAGTCTCTCCTGAGCATCCCTCTGGCTTCAGCCCTCCCTCACAGCTCCCATAACCACGCCCCTAGACCAGCTCCTTGTTGACCTCCCAGTCCCAGGTCTCCACCTCCCCTCAGCCCCCACAGTGATCTACCAAAGTATAATTCCCACTCCAGAAGTTTCAACAGCTCCCACCTGCCTCTAGGATCCAATACAAACTCTTTAGTTTGGCATTTAGGGCCCTTCCCCACCTGAGCCTGGCCTTGCTTTCTAGGCTTCTCCCATGCCAAGATCTGGCCCATGTGGTGCCAACTCCTATCCCTGTGCCTTGGCCCAGCCTACCACACCATCCTCTCCTCACCTCCCCCTTGGGATTTATTCAGATCTTTTCCTAAAACTGTTCCCACGTGAGGCCTCTTCCCACCCAGCTAGTGCCTGCCCCCCCCACCTTGTATTGGCTTTGCATATAGTTTGTATCCTCCCTCCTGGAGAGTGTAAGCTGTTTGAGGGCAGGGATTGTTGTGGTTTTATCTCCATATAGCCCCACAGCTGGGCACTTAACAGTCAAAGCTGGATGGATTCGATTGGATTTAATTGTAGCCTTCATTAGGGCAGGCAGGCAGTAAGCTTCTAGTAAGCTTCTACTATGTCCTAGGCATGGGACTAATAAACACTGGACATACAAAAAAGGCCTAAAATAAAACTGAAATCTACCTGTCCCTACCTTCAAGAGGCTCCCAGGCTAATGAGCAATGAAAGCAGACCCGGGTCACATCGATTTTGAGCCCAAGGAGACCTCGAAGAGCTGAGGGTGCCACTGGGTTCACACTGGTCATGTTAGCCATGGGTCAGGCCAAGCCCCAAGGTTCTGGGGTCTACACCGTGCTCCAGCCTATCTATGATCTAGGCTGAGCCTCTGAGGCAGATGTTAGAGTGACCATTTTACAGATGAAGAAACCAAGGTTCTTGCCATCAGCAAGCACTCCCCACGTGTTAATTAAGCTCGTTGGGGTTGGTCAGCACTCGGGCACAAGGACCAAACCTCCTGTGAGCCACTAAGGGTCTGCGACGGGCTCTGGACCGGGCCCAGGACAGTCTCATTCCCTTCTACCCTGCTAGCCTGCTTCCCTCAGTTCTGGGGCCCAGCCCAGCGGATCTAGCTCATCTCATGAGCTTTGCCTTTGGCTTTGGAAGGGGGAAGAAAGTGGGCTTGGCAGGATCCCTTTGGAATGAAGTCATCTAGTCACATAGCATAATGATCCTGGGGTGCAGGTTCCTGGATGGCCAAGCATCCACCAAGGGACTGCTGGGGGGCCTGCCCCCTCCCCTGGGGTTTAGGACCTGGCTGGGCAAGTTTGGCCAAGTTCCTCTGGGCCTCCTTAACTACAAAACGAGAGGGTGGAAGGCCTCTTCCATGTCTGTCTACACTATTGCCTTTTCACTCTGCGTGTATGTGTACACATATGGATCTATATGTATTATGGATGATAAGTGGGTTTGTGATTCAGTGATGTAGGAAACACCAGATGAGGAAGTCCCCTCGACCAACGTGAGCATATCATACCTCTGTGTGTAACCTGAACCTGTCAATGACCCAACCAATGAAAACACTAAGTAGCCAGAGAAGGAATGATGAAGGGGTAGGCAGTCTTCATTTTCTCCCTCTCACCACCCAGTCGGGGGAGGGGGGGAAGGCGGTACCTGGTGGCCTCTCGTCGCTTTTGGAAGGTTTTAGTGGTGCCACCGGTCGGCAAGAAGGGTTTAACATCCTCCCAGGCCTGTAACTTCTCGCCTGGAGGGTGGGTGATATCCTGGATAGGCCACTGGGAGTCTGATTACAAAGGAATAGAAGTCAGGGACCCCTCCCTACTCCCCTGCCTTCCTGCTTTCTGGGGCGACTTCTCCCCATCCTCCCCCAATGCCTACATGAGTGCCCCCCTAAACACCATAACCTTTGGGATGGGAATAGTCTTCCAACATTGCCCATGTATCTCTGCCCTCTTAAACAGGCTGTGTGGCCTGGTGGGGGAGAACCCTAGGTGTAGAGTCAGAGATCCCGGGTTTCAGGACCATAACGTGAAGTCAGAGCACTCAAGGCAAGCAGCACCAATGGTTCTTACTTTAACTTCTTGAGACAAATCCCAGTAAGTGGAGAGGAGGAGAACCTCCGATCCAGTACCCTGGCCAGAGGCCTTGTGACACCAGGAGGCCACTTCTTGGTGTGAGAAGGCCAGGCTGGGGAGGAGACCCCTAGCATTACGTGAAGGAGGGGTGCTACCTGGCGTATTCTGATTTCAATGAATCATTCTGGCTAATGGGCTGCTAATCTCAGCTGTTTCTACTGACAGAGGGGCCTCCTAGGGAAGAGCCCTCCCCTGCTTGAAGAACCCCAAGCTCCTCCTTTGACAAGTGAGCCGAAGGCTGCTCCTGACACTGGGCCCAGCTCACGACTCACAGTAGAGTCCCCCTTCCTGCAAATGTTTCTGCAGAATCTCCAGGTCCAAGAGCTTCTCCCGGTCCTTCGACTTTGTGGACTTCCTCTGGAAGCCTCTCAGCAGGGTGAAACCAGCCAGATGGAGGGCCTTCCACTTCCTCAGCTGGCTTCTCTCCTCTTCTCTGCTCCTGGTGGGCAGGCAGGGAATAGACTGCTCTCAGGCCCTGCCCACTCTCTCCTCTCCGCCCTCTGCCCCTCCAGCCTCTTCCCAAAGCCTCGCTGCACCAGCCCCCCCAGCTGCTGCTACCCCTCACCCCCGGCTTCCTCCCCAGCCTTGACCTTCGAGCCGGCGTGCTTGGAGCCCCAACCTTTTCTCAAGAGACAGAAAAGAGGGCCAGAGGCTGAGATCCCTCCTGCCCTCAGGCCCCTCCTCTTCCCTGCCATTTTGGTCTTCCAGCTCTTCTTGTTCCTGGCCATCTTGATAATCCTGGACGTCCTGGCTCTCTTGGCTATCCAGCTCAGAATGAACCCAGGTTTTCAGCTGCCTTTTTTCATCCTGACATCGGGCTTCCATCTTCCAGTAGAGTGGGAAGTTGGCTGACTGGGGAGATGGGGGCACAGCCTTCCACTGGGACTTCCGGGAGGCCCTGGCAGATGTCAGGGATGGGGTCTGGGCCCTCTTAAGCAGCAGGTTCTGGTGGGAAGAGTTAGGGGAAGGCAGGGGTAGGCCCCGGCCATCCACCAAGAAGCTCTCCCAGGCCCACTGGAACGGGAAGGAGGGCTTCCTCGGAGGCGGCGGGATAAGGCTAGGTATTAGGAGAGAAGCAGCCAGTCAGAACGTCAGTAGCCCTGCTCCCCAGGCCCCCTCCCTGTGCCCCACAGCTACTTACCCTTCAGCCTCAGAAGGCTCATTTCCCTTCCTGACTTTGTTGGCCAAATCTTTCTTTCTGGTGTTCCCTGTACTGCGAGCCCTAGGTCGGCCTTGGATCAGCACCCCATCTCCACTCCCAAAAGCACTCTGGAGGGGGAGTGAGGGAACCCAGATGAGTAACCACCCTCCCCAGCCAGCACAGACCATGCCAACAAGTGAACTGGGTCCCACTGGTGAGGAGCAAGGAGTTCCATCATCGGTCTGATGCCCGGAAAGAGGAAGAGACTTCCCCACAGTCATGCAGAATGTTGGGTCTGGGGACAAGATCCTGGGGCTTCTGACTCTTTCTGCCCACGTGAATTATCTTTTTATACCCATGGGAGACCACAGGACCTAGGGATCCTTGGAGATCCTGGAGATCCATGGGGCCCCAACCTTTTCTCAGGAGATGAGACCATCCTCTCTGCCTTAAAGCTTCCCCAACCCTTAGAGGACCTTCTCCAGCTTCTCCCTCTGTGCCTCCATGGACCCGGTGTCCTGTTTCCCAGCTCCACAGTCCTGGCAGTTAGAAGCCACCTACTTGGTGGGCTAGAGGCACTCCAGAAAGGAGTCCCAGCAGTCCGGCGGCTGTTCCCTTTTCAGATGAGGCTGAAGGGACCCGGACCCGAGCATCATGGTTAGGTTTCACGGCAGAGGCAGCCAGAATTGACTGTTGATGGGTTCTTACCAAAGTATTCTTCTGCCCCATCCCCCCATTTCAGAACTTCTACCAGACTGGTCCTGGACTGTCACTATGGAGACCAACAGGCCTCTGGGGAGGCATGGCAACCTGACCCCTGAGTGTGCCCTGGGGCAGCCTTCCTCCCTAATCATGTTATCATGTCTTGTTGGGTGTCTGGCCATTTGTAGTCCCCTGGACTGTAACCTCCATGAGGTCAACATCTGACCCGAACCTACTTTCTGTCTCCTTGAATGGGGTCTTTCACATAGTTGGCACATCCTCAGCTCAGGAGATCGACAGCTAGAGGAGGATTGAGGCCCGGAGGAGGGAAATGACCCATCAAAGTCATGAGGAGTAAGTAGGGGAGCCGGTATTGGAGCCCGGCGTTTCCCACGGCATCGTGCTGCGTCTGAAGTGGAGGCTGAAGGACCCATGGAGGCTCAGGCCGGGGCCTTCCTCCCTCTGGGTCTCAGTTTTCCCCAGTGGACAATAAAGGAGTCAGACAAGATGGTCACTGTTAACCTGAAAGTTTAGTTAAAGGAGGTGACAGAAAAATTCATATTACTTATTTATTTATTCCCTTAAGCAGAGCAGGCATGCAAGCATGGAGTCAGACAAAAGTCTGACTGACGAACAAAGAGATGAGAAAGCTTATATACATTTTTCTTTAACAGACTCAGCATGTCTGTATTACTTCACTTTTATGATCCCCATATATGTTTAACCATGATACAAGATAAGGATTTTCCTAAATGGAATAGGTTGTAAATACAATAAGTCAGGATAGTTGACAAAATGTCAATTGGAATTACAACCTAGGATCTCTGTGTTTAATTTGCCATTAATATTCCATAACATAGTATATGCCCATAAAATATTAAGATAAGAAAAAGTCACATAATTCAAGATAGTGTCTGGGGTCAAGGTTCTCACCCTTAATGGCCATAGACAGAGGAAGGAGTGCTCCATCTGGGCATGTTGACATAAGAAGAGGCATTTTCTGAGTTACTCAGAGAACAAAGAAGCTGTCAGGTCCAGATTCTTCCTCTGTTTGATTAGTTCAGGCTCTGGGTCTTATTGAAATTACAAAAATGATATAAAATGGTATTAAATTTCCTCATCATTTATGGGCCCCTCCAGCTCAAGCTCTCGGTGCCTTCATCTTGCCCCCTCCCAGCCCATCTCCTTGAAATGGGGATCCCCCTTCTGCCTAGCATGGGGGGCTGTTGGGCCCTGCTCTCTGAGCTGTCCCTAGACCTTTACAGCAGCAAGAGGTGTGAATCCTGGTCTCTGCCTGGCTGGTAACTGTATGGAGCCATGAGGGTGGGCCAGGAGCACAAACACAAAGGGGCTCCAGAGGAGGATGAGCACTTTGGAGTGGATTCATGTATTTGGTGGGGTCACCCTCTCTCCCTGGCCAGCTCTGGGAGTTCCAGATCCTGTCTGAGAAACGGGAGGCTCCCACCCAGAGTGAGGGGAATGAAGGCCTGGGATGCTTGACCTGGAATCCTCCCAAGGTTCACCTCAAAGACCCTGTCTGCAAGTTTCCAAAAGGCCTCCCTGCCCTGTAGCAAGGCCCACAGGATAATTATCATCAGCCCTATTCTCTTCTTGACTCACTTAACTGGGCATTTCCAGGCCTCCTTCCAGCTTTACTCCATCCACATTCCTCATACTCAGAGCTGGGAAGAAGCTTCTCAGAGGCATTGAGTCCAGTGCATCCCTCCTCGAGCCAGCAGGCATCCTCTTTTGAACATTGCTGACAGGTAGGCATCCAGATTTTGCTTGTAGACTTCCAGTGATGGGGAGCTCACTACCTCTCTCTTAAGGCTGCCCTTGCTGCTTTTGGACAGAAATGGGGGTTGGGAAATGAGAGAAGGCAGTGTGAATTGACATCCAAATGACCTGGTTCTGTCACTCTGCCCAGTGACCTTGGCATTCCAGGCTTCACTTTCCTCCCCTGCCATATGAGGGGCTGAATGAGACGGCCTCTGAGGTAGCTTTCAGCTCTAACTTTATAAGCCTCTAAATTCTCTTCACAGACTTTATGCTCCAGCCAAACTGGACTCCTCGATATTCCCTGGTCTCATCCTGCCCCCTCCTGACTGTTCATAGGCACCAGCCACCTCTCGTTTCTGGTGTCTCCCCTAGTCTGCTGTTCTTTGAACAAGCCTCTCCATCTCCGGACTCCAGGCATTTTCCCTGGCTGTCCCCCATGCCAGGGCTGCTCTCCCTCCTCATCTACACCTCCTGGCTTCCTTCAGCAGGAAGCCTCTCCCATGGTCTTTAATCTTGTACTTTCCCTCTGGGGTGATCTCTAATATAGCCTGTATGTAGTTGGTTTTTACATAGCTATTTGCATGTGGTCTCCACCATCAGAGCGGAGCTCCCAAGGGAAGGGGTTGGGGCTTTTGTTTTTTAAACCTTTCTTTGTATCCAGGTGTTAGCACAGGGCTTAGTACACAACAGGAGCTTAATAAGTGCCATCGGACTTGACTTTGTGAAATCCTTCCCTTCCTTCGAGGCTCACTTTAGATGCTCCCTCTTTCAGGAAACCCCAGCTAACAGGGATCTGTCTCTTGCTCAGATTCCCGAAAGCACTTTGAATCCCTCCTTGGTCCCGATCACTTCTAACCTTGTATGATACATAACTGTGCATTTTATGCCCCTATACCTCTGGTCAGTAGGTTGACTAGCAGGGAAAGGAGTCGGGAATGTGAATGCTTTGGGGAGCCTCTTGCCAATGCCAGAGAGGACTGTGCCAAAGGGGCATCCGGGATTAACACACAAAGGGACACCAGGATTTCAGAACGTACTCAGCAAAGCCTTTAGGTACAGAACACGTGGCTGGTAATCACGCCAACCAGATTACAGAGGGAACGTTTAAAATACTGGAAAACAAATTGTTTTCAGGCTCTCAAGCAGCCTGAGAACACGGGCAGGGTACGAGCCGTTCATCCCTACCCATTAGAGTAGGCTTCCAAAGCTAGAGTTCAAATGAAATTAATAATAATAAAGTGCGTTACAAATATAGCCTAATTTTGTCTTCCCAAAAACCCTGGGAGGAGTGCTATAATGATCCCCATTTTACAGATCAGGGAATTGAGGCAGACCCAAGTCAAAGTGATGGAATCTGAAACTGGATTGAACTCAGGTCTCCCCGACCAGGGTTCCTGTGCACTGTGGCGCCCCACAGTGGCCTCTCAGCAGGGAGATAATGTGGGGCAGCCACCTGCAAGCTAGACTTGAAGCCAGATCTGCATGACTCGCTCTGCCTCAGTTTCCACATATGCAAAATGAGGTTTGAAGGTCCCTTCTATCTATGATCTTATGACATAATGAACTCTGCGCCTCTTTCTTCATCTATGGAATTGGGATGTGGCTGTCTTCATTACCCAGCTCACAGGGTGCTTTGCAGAGGCCCACCCTCTCATTTTCCGGAGGAGACTGAGGACTGGTGCCCCATGCCAGGAATGTCCTCCCTACCCTGCCCTCTACAGGCAGCCCAAAAGCCACCGCCTTCTCGAAGCCCTCCCGTATTCCTCCCTAAGGCCCTGTGAGTGCCTTGCCAATGGAGTTTCCAGGCAGCCAAATCAGTTTGGCCGATTTGCTCAGAATCAATTGATGAGTCCCCAAGGAGGCTATTGATAAGAAGAAAGTCCTCAAGTATATCTCCTAAGTGTCTGATGCCAGATTTGAACTCACAAAGAAGTCTTCCTGACTCTAAACCTGGCTCTCTATCCACTGCACCCACAGGGAGAAATTATGCTGATTCTAAAAATCGACATCAATAAAAATTTTAATTTTTAATTTAATTTAATTTTTAAATTAAAATTTTAATTTATAATTTTAAAAAATGTATCTGTATCTGCCCCAGTATTGCCTTTCCTGGGGGCCTGGGAGTGGGCTGGCCTAGGGTGGAGTTGGAGTTAGGACTCCAGGTGAGTCCTGTCTCCTGTCTCCTTAAAGTCACCAGCTCTGTAATAAGGAGGGCCGACTGGTGGCCTCTTCAAGTCTTGGCATCCTGTGACAGTGCAAGTTTGCTCAGGGCCCTGAGTGCTGGACCATCTACCCCTCTTTCTCCATGTGGAAAGAGGGATTCCAAGTGCTTGGTTTCCCAGGGTGTGCTGCTTCCTTTGGGCAGTGGGCAGAGAGTCAAGTCTTGGGATGCCCAGGGATATTGTTTCCCACACCCCTTCAGCTCCTACAAAGCTGGAGCCTCTCATCTGACTCTTGGAGTCTATCAGATGAATCTCCTAAAAGCCAGAAGGCCTGGCAAGGGCATGCTCAACCTATGAACATGCCTGATCTATGCAGGCACTGCCGGTTTCCACCTCCCTCCACTCTGCCTTACTCTGCCCTCCGTTTCCTTCTCATCAAGCCCAGTCTTGCTGGTACTCTGAGATCTAGCCCAAGTCTTACCTTGTCTGGGCAGAAGAACCTAGGACATTCTGAGCCCAGAAAGCCCTTGGGAACCTGTGAAAATGATCTGGGGTTCTTAGTGAACTGCGAGCTCCAAATGGCCCAATAATGCAAGAGGGTAGCTAAGAAAGGCAAGGCAGTCTTAGGTCTGGGACAAGAAGGCATGCTCCAGAACCCATCTGGAGTCTAGTCACGTGACGGCATCAAACAAGGTGGCCTCCAAGGCTCATCTAGCAGAGACCTAGGATCCTCTTTAGGTTAAGCTCTGGGCATCAAATCTTATAACACTGCTGAGGTGCACAAGGTCTAGGGCGAGGGGGGGCGGGGCGGGGGAGTTGGAGCCAAGATGCTGAAGCATCTCGAGATCATTTGAGTACTTTTGAAAGCCTGTCCTTTTCTACTTTGGAATTTTGCAACATTGAGGGCCAAGGGATTCTATGCAGAAAGTGGGTGTGATTAAATTAGATTCGGTCCCATGACTGGGGACCAAGCAGGCAGAGCATTCCACCCCCAGCCCCATGCCAGCCCAGTGATTCCTGCCCTCCCTCCCCCAACCGCTGTTAACAGGTCAATCTTGCCAGAGAGGCCCATCTCCATGACCCTACTTTGGGAGGGCCTTTCAGGGACCACTCTCGGGGAAGAGGCTGGAAGAAGGGGCACAGCTGCCTTCTACTTAGGGGTTAAGACAAATGTCCAGAAAGTGGGGTCTGGAGTTGTTGGGAAGACCTCATCTGACACAGATGCTGCCCATCTCCATGAACCACTCGTCTGAGGGTCAGCTGCCCACTCACTGGGGACAAGAACAGCTGCTGCCTTACGGTGGTAGAGGGCGTGACGCTAGGATGTCTACAATGCTTTGCCAACCTCCAAAGGCTGGCTGCAGAGAACAGCTACCACCAGTGTGGCTACACGGGCCATCTGCCATGACATTTCATATCTCTGGGCCTGTTTCCTCAACTATAATAAGAGGGGGTGGCCTCGATGCTCTCTAGATCATGGAGTCAGTGCGGGTGCTGGCCCAGAACCCAGACAGCTCCACTCCTGCGTTTTACCACGGGTCAGAACCAGGTGTTTGGGGTGGGGTGAGAGGGCCTTACAGGCCTTGTTTAGACATCTTGAAATAGAAAGGCCCATAGAAACAAAGGGCCCAGGCCAGGGGCAGGGTGGGCGCTATGCTCCATACCCCAGCATTACAAAGCCCACTTCTCCCCGGGGTGAGCACCAAAGGTGATTAAAGCATTGAGTCCCCTCTTCCCATTAGGGAGGGAGCTCCCAGACATCTTCCTTTCCTGTGTGTATCCTCGGCAAGGGCACCAAAGGTGATTAAAGCATCAGGGCCCCTCTTCCCGTTAGGGAGGGAGCTCCCAGACGCCTTCCCTTCCTGTGTGTATTCTCAGGGCTTGGCCCAGAGCAACTCCTGCCTTCCTCCCTCATCCCAAGCTTGGTCCCTGGGAAGGGAGCTGAAAACTGTTGTTCCGGGCAGGTGGGTCAGGGAGGGGAACAGGGTTAGGGTTGGGTTAGCAGAGGAGAACAGGATCTTCTGTCAGGGCCTGGGTCTACACGTCACCCCTAACAATTATGTTCAAAATTGCCCTCCCGTTCCCCCTTGCCATCAAGGCTTCAGCTCTGCATGGAATAGAATAAAAGAGGAGAGGCCAGAAGATCCAGGTTCAAATTCAGATGATATGTGACCCAGAACTCACTTTCTCCATCTGTAACACGAGGAAGGGGCTGGCCTAGACAATGGCTCAGGTCCCTTCCATCTCCATGGGCGATGGTCTTGCTCTCACCTTTACCCTCTCACTGTGCACCATCACATGCCTCTGGCCTCTCCCTCCTGGGCAGGGGTAGATGTCCAGAGAAGCCTTCATACCCCTATATAGTGACCATCACTCTTAAGTCACCGGCATCCGAAGAGGCAGTTTGCTGGGACCCCTCAGAGTGACCCTCAATCACTGGGCCTTGGGTTGGTGCAGAGAAGTGGAGAGGAGGGTGGGCTGTCCTGACCCCAGTGGGTCCTGACAGACAGCAGGGCAGCCAGGGAAGGCAGGACAGCATGGGGGTCCTGGCCCTGGACAGTTCCTTCTGCTAGGCTGACCACACAGCAGCCCTGGGGGGTGGCCACCTTGGCTTACAGATGAGGGAATGGGTGAATGGGCTGAAGAAGCATCTGAGCCAAGGTTCCAAGGCAGAGGGTGTAGCTCCCCACCCAGCAGCCTACCCACTCTCCAGGCGCACCGGACCCAATGGCCCCCTTTCACAGATCAGCAAAGTGAGGCCTATGGGAGAACAGACTCCCCAAGCATCTAGGGAGGGGTAGGATGGGGACAGCAAAGGTGGGGTAGCGGGACAGAGCACCCAGGGACAGAGGAGGGGGCCGAACACTCAGGAGCCTCTTTCTTTTTAAAAATTTTTAATAAACTTAAGAAGGCCCTCCCCTACCCCCCCACCTCACCCTCAGCCACTAAAATTGACTAAATGAGAGTGGAGGGTGGGAGGAGGTGGGGAGGGCCGGGGGGGAGGGCCTATGAGTCATAATCTTCTTCTTCTTCCACAGCTGTCGGGCCAGGGGGTGCTGGAGGGAGAGGCAGGGTGGAGGAGAAGGGGAGGAAAGGGGCCGGGGGGCTGTGGGGCAGAGACAAGAAAGGAGAGAGGCATCAGATTGGCTGCACAAGCATCCCCAAGGCCAGAACTGCTGCCTCCCCCTGACAGGACCTAGACAACTATGGTGCCCATTCCATGCTGGAATGGCTTGCAAAGTGGGTTTGGGAGGCTGGTGGTGTGGACACCATGGACGGGTCCCAGGCTGGGCCGGACCCCTTGACCCCCAGCCTGAGCCACTTCCCCCCATCCCACGTTGCTCCCCACTCCTGCCTCCAGGCTGACAACCTCACCTCTGGAACTGGGCCATAGGCCGGCTGGATTGGGGTGGGGGCTGTGGCATCTCCTCCTCCCCATCTGTCTCTGTGTCTTCAGAATCATCCTGTGGGCAGCATCACAGATAAGGCCTCACCCAGAGTAGCCATCAGACCCCCTGAGCTCAAGGGGAAGGGGCCACGCTGACTGGCCAGGTACATGGGGCAGGGAGAGAAGGGGAAGGGACAAAGGAGGCCAAGAAAGGCTGATGGCCTCCTCTCAGAGGCCGGGGCCATTGTCTGTGCGCTCAGCATCAACGTAGGATGACTCCTCAGTCACTAGAGAGACCTGAGGGAAACATGCTCTGCCTTCAGCAAGCTGACAGTCTAACTGGGCTAGCTTACCTCCTGCTCTGAGTCAGTCCCAGACTGTTTCTTGTCTTTCCCCTTCCCTCCAGCACCACCATTCTTCCGGCTGCTCCCGGGCTTCCGGCCCCTAGAATTGGACCATAAGACTTTAGAACAGGAAAGACCCTTCAAGGTCACTTTTCAGATGTGGAAACCGAGGTGACAATGAGTCCTGTAAGCAATCCAATGAACATTTATGAATGTGCAAGGCCATGGGGGACCCGAAAAAACCAGGGCCTGACCTCAAGACACTTCCATTCAGCCACCAAGACAGCTAGGCACTGTGAGGCTCACAGGAATCACAGGCCAGGATAGCCCTGAGGAGCTTCTGAACACAGGGATTTGAAGTCTTCTTATTCCCAAGGGAGCTAGGACCACTCAGACCCTTGGTCAGAGAGGCCTGAAACCATCCGTACCCTTTGGACTCATCGACACCCCTGAAAAGGACCCACATGTACAGGAGCAGCCAGAGCAGCTGGCTTTGTTTCGAACCTAAAGGGGAGCCTCTCATCTGGGAAACAAAGTGTGATGTGTGAGTGTAATGTGACATTATAGTGCTGTAAAAATGGGACAAGGACAGAGACACCTGGGAATATCTGTATGAACAGATGCGGAAGAGAACTAAGTATACGTGGGCTTCAACGATGCAGCGACTGACCAACAGAAACTGGCTGGGTTTCGGTGAAATCAGAAAGAAGGGGAGACTCCCCTCCCTCCCTCCCCCCCCCCCCCCGCTTGACCTGTCAGCTGAGGCAGAGGTCCAGGGGTCTGGAGTGCTGCACGTTTCCAGACTTCTCTAAGGGTTGATCTGTTCTGCACTTTTTCTTTTAAAATATTTGTTATATGGGACATCTCTTTGGAAGGGGTAGAGAGGGAGATGCCCTGAGAAATTTGGGTGATGTGAAAACAAAAGATAGCGATAAAAATTTTTAAAAAGAAGGCAATGTTGGAACATATATATATATATATATACACACATACATACAATACACATGCATATGTATGTACATATACATCTATGCATATATACATATGTGTTTGTATATATATGGAGAGAGACAGACAGACACACACCAGAAGACAGTCAGAGATGGACACAGACAGAGAGATCTGAGGTTTCACAGCACCTGGCACGCAGTAGGAGCTGAATAAATATTTCAGGATCGCTCTATTTTGTATAAGAACGTTCTCGTTTTTTGGTGCTGGTTAGATATTGGAAATATTTTCTCTGAAACAGAATGCCTTTCTGGGGTGGTTCAAAGGAGAATGGGGGAATGTCCTACTGCACCCCCTACCTTCGTGTTCCTTTCTCTCCGTCCAGGTGATTGTCTTCTCCATCTCCCTGCATGTCGGGCACAGCGGCCACCAGGTCCTTCAAGAAATCAAACTGCTGCTCCAACTCAATACACTGCTTCCTAGGATGGGAGGCAACGGGGGCTGAGCTCCTCCTTTGGGCTCCAGGGGAAGGAGGACTTTGGGGGGTGCCCCTGAATTCTGGGTGACGGACAACATGCTCTTGGGATGGAGAACTGGAAGGGCCGTTAGAAGATTTCTAACCTAACTCCCTAATTTTAGAGCAGAGAAACCTGAGGCCCTGAACAGAAAAGAGGCTTGACTGAGGTCAGGGCCAGAACAGAGGTTCCAGACATGGCTCTTTCGATTCCCAATCTCGTGATCTTTCCAAAGGTGAGGGAGGCAGAGAGAAAGGGTGAGGCTGGGGATGGAGAGGAGGGTGGAAGTGGATGGTCTGGGACCAGGTGAGGAGGGGGAAATCGAGCACTGGGGAGCAGTGTGGCCGCCCTGCCAGGACTCACAGGTGGGAGGTGGTCATGGTCTTGGCATTCCGAGACTGGGTCACTTGACAGGCTTTCTTGAGAAGTGATTCCAAAAACAGTTCTAATGCCCTGGCTGAGGGAGCTTGTCAAGAAAAACCAGGGAAGGCTGGCCAAGGCCTGAGCCCCCAGCCCCACTGTCCCCAGCCTCCTCCTTCCTGCCTCTTGAATCCCCAGCCCCACTGTCCTCAGCCTCCTGAGCCCCCAGACCCTCCTCCCTGCCTCCTGAGCCCCCAGCCCCACTGTCCCCAGCCTCCTCCTTCCTGCCTCCTGAATCCCCAGCCCCACTGTCCTCAGCCTCCTGAGCCCCCAGACCCTCCTCCCTGCCTCCTGAGCCCCCAGCCCCACTGTCCCCCTCCTGAGCCCCCAGGCCCACTGTCCCCAGCCCCACTGTCCTCTGCCTCTCCTCCCTGCCTCCTGAGCCCCCAGCCCAGATCCCCCTCTCCACGGCGGCCCAGGGTACAGATGATGACCGGCACAGCGGCTGCCACCTTGCCAATCTCCTCGTCTGTCTGCATGATCTTCTTGATTCTGGCCTTGGGGTGGGGGAGGCAGAGAACGGCTTTGAGAACGACGGGTACAAGTCCCCTTTCCCCCTCCATCAGCGAAGGGATGTCAGGGCCCAGGGGAGGCGGGGGCGGGGGGGCCGGGCTGGAGGGGGGGTCCTGGGGTGCTGGGGGAGCTGCGGGAGGGGAGCGGGCGGGGGCGATCGGAGGGGGTGCTGGGGTGGGGCCCCCGATCCTCGGGCCGGGGGCGGGGGCGAGACGGGGATCCGGGCCCGGGGGGAGGCCTGGGCGGCCGCGGGGGCCCCGGCCAGGTCCTCACCGGCGGGAAGCGCGCGTTGTACTTCTTCTTCTTGCTCGGCATCTCGGGGCCTCCTGCTGCCGCCGCTGCTCTCGCCGCACCTCGGCCTCGGCCCTCCGGCCCCGGCCCGGCCCCGGCTCCGGCTCCGGCTCCGGCTCCTCGGGCTCCGCCGCCGCGGCTCCTCCGGCTCCGGCTGCGGCCCCGCCCGGGTCCTAGCGCCGGCCCGCCTCCTGCGCCTCAGGGTCCTAGCGCCGAACCGCAGCTCGCTCCTCCGGGTCCTGGTGCCCACTGCCTCGCGCACGCTCCGCCCCGGCCCGCTCCAGCGCCTCTGCTCCTATAGACCTGCGGAGGAGGAGGACGACGTTCGCCCCGCCTCCCAGACGACGCAGGAACGCCTTCAACCGCCCCGCCCTCCGCGCGTTCGGTCCTCCGCGGAGAGGCTCCGCTCTCCATTGGTGGCGCCCTCTGCCACGTCCGGATAAGTCCCGCCCCCAGCCCCCCACCCCCTCCGCTCTGGCTGTCCGCGACCGCGGCCGCCGGTTGTCGATAAAGTTGTTGTTGAGGCGGCAGGCGGCCCAAGATGGCGGCGGCCGTGGGGTGGGCGGAGCGGAGGGCCCGCGGCGGAGAGGAGCCCCGGAGAGAGCGGGGGCCGGGCCGGGTTGGCACGGAGAGGAGCGAGAGGCGGAGGTGACTGGGCCTTGAGGGGAGGAAGCGGGACCGCGGGACAGAGGACTCCGGCCAGGGCAGGGGCAGCGGCGGGGAGTGTACGGGAGCCGGGAGGGGCCAAGGCTGGGGTGGGGGGAGGGGCGGGGAGGAGGCGAGCGGCGCCGAGCGCCCCCTCCGGCGGGGGAGGGGAGGCGGAGCGCGGAAGAGTCGGGTGGGAGGAGCCCCCTTTTCTGTGGGGTAGACTGAGGCTCGCCGAGCGCCGTCGCCAGGGTGTCCCCCGCAGGACTCCCAAGCTAATGATATTTGCCGGGATCCATTCGAGTTTTGTCCTCTTGGACTAAGGCCTCATCTCACCTGTAATTAGTAACAAAATGGTCATCTAACAACCACAGCCAGCAATGACGTAGCCCTCCAAGGGTGGCCAAGCGCTCTCCCCGAGTTGATTCATTCGGGCCTCCCCACCGCCTCGGGGAGGGTGCAGGTGCTATCATTATCCCCATTTTACAGACTGGGAAACCGAGGCAGAGAGCAGTCAAGTGACTGCCCGGGGTCACACTGCAACGCAAGAGTCCGAGTCAGCATTTGAAGTCAGGGCTTCCCAGACTCTACCCACGGTGACGCCCAGCCCTTTCTCTCTAAAGGGCTCCAAAGAGGGCAGGATGGTAGGCTGGTGCTGGAAGGGGTCTCACTTTACAGAAGGAGGGTCATGGCCCTGCTGCCCAGGCACCCAGCACACAGGTGGGGGTTCTGGGGGCCTCACTTTTCCTCCTCCCTGCAGGATCGAGCTGCCGGAGGAAGAGATCCCCCCTGGGGGCCATGAGGACGGCTTCACGGCTGAGCATCTGGCTGCCGAGGCCATGGCAGCAGACATGGACCCCTGGCTGGTCTTCGATGCCCGCAGCACCCCACCTTGCGAGCTGGACTCCTGGCTGGCTGCCTACCCTCCTTCCCGTGTCTCTCGCTACGGGGGCCCCAGCGCCCCCAATCCCAAGCCTGTCGGCTGGATCGCTGTCTATGGGCCTGATTTCTCCCCTGGAGCCGGGGATGTCCAGGGACTCCAGGGGGCTTGGGAAGCCCTGCAGGCCAGCGGGCGGCCCATCACACCTGCTATCCTTCGGGAGTTGGCCCTCACCCACCAGGTCCTGACTGGCAAGTGGCTGATGCACCTGAGCCCTGGCTTCAAGCTGGACCACGCATGGGCCGGCATCGCCAGGGCTGTGGCAGAGGGGAAGCTGCAAGTGGCCAAAGTGAGCCCCCGGGCCCAGGAAGAAGAGCGTCAGGTGATCTGCGTCTACACAGAGGACTTCACAGACCAGGAGGGAGTGCTGAAGGCTGATGCTGCCATCCGTGCAGCTGGAGTTAAGTGCCCACTGACCTACAAGCCAGATGTCTACACCTACCTAGGAATCTACCGAGCTAACCGCTGGCACCTGTGCCCCACCCTCTATGAGAGCAGCTACCACCTGGAGAGCGACCCCCACTGCTCCCGAGTCCTGGACCGGCTCAACAATACAGCGCTGACTTAGCCGGGGTGGGTGACCTGGTGCTGGAAGCCGAGACACCTGGGGGTGGAGAGGGAGGAGACAATCATTCTGGCCGGCCTTCTGGGGCAGTGGACTTTGGGGGCTGAGATCTGGCCCTTAACTCAGCCCCGACAGCAGGGCTGCCTGCCTTCCTGGCTTTGGGGACCAGTCTCAGGCCTCAGGAAAGGGGAAGGGGTGCAAATGCCACTCTCCCAACCATCTGGAGGGGAGAGAAGACTGAGACATGACATCATTCCCCACCCCACCCCTTCCTGGCATTGGCCCAGCCGATGGAGGGCAAAAGGGACCCTCTTCCTCAGAGCTTGTTACTTGCCCAGAGCCTCACCTGGGTTCCCTCCCTCTGCTTAGAGCTGCTCCACCCCATCCCTGCCTGGCACAGCACCAAAGAGTTGGTGGAGTGTTGCATCCCAGGAGTTGTAGTCCCGACCGTGGCTGGGGCCATCAGGAGGGGCCCGTGGAGTGGGTGTCTGCTGCTCCCTGCTCTGCCTGCAGTTTCTTACACCCCCATTCCTATACTATTCTTTTTCTTGCTTCAATAAAGCCCACCTTTGTTTTCAGCCCGCCCCTCCCCCCTGGTTCTCTAGTTCACAGAGTCAGGTGGCAGCTGGTCCACATAGATGTGATAAGGAATGAGGTTAGGGGGCCTGCTGGGACCGAGGGAGCGACGGACTAACCTGGGACCAAGAGCTGGGGAGCCACAGGCCTGACCATGCACTTCTGCTGCTCAGCCACGTCTGCTGGCTCCCATCACCTCCAGGATGGATTGATAATGCTCTGTCTGGCGTGAAAGCCCTTCACGAGCTCTTCACAAGGTCTCTTCCTCCCTTTCCAGTCTTATACACTTGATCCCCTCCCTCAAACCCCATAATCCAGGTACTGGCCTGGCTGTTCTCACACAGGTGGCACCATCTCCCGACTCCAGGCCTTTGCATTGGCTGTGCCCCATGCCTGGAGTGCTTTCTCTTCACCTTTGCCTCCTGCCTCCCCTGGCACCTTCACTGCCTTCCTTCCTTTTACATTGTATATGTCTTGTGTCTACGTAGTTGTTAACATGTTGTCTCTTCCATTAGAATGTGAGCCCCTTGAGGGAAGGGACCTTATTTTTTGGCTTTTCTTTGTATCTGCAGCACTTAGCACATTGCCTGGTGCCTAGTGAGCCCTGAATAAATGCTTGTTGACTTGACTGATTCCTGTGACAGGTTTGCTCGCTGCCTTATGGTACCTATGGGTACATATACAGAGAGCTTTCAGTCTATCCTCATTTGAGCCCTCCCCCCACACCCCACAGCCCTGTGAAGTAGGGAGCGTAGCGAGTATCCCCATTTCATGGATAAGGAAACTGAGGCACAAAGGGCACATAACACAGCTGCCAGGGTTGGGACTCAAACCTATGTCCTCTAACTTCTGATCCAAACCTCTTTCCATGCTGTAACATCTGCCTCTCAGGGCAAAACTTGGTTTACTTCAACAAGCATTCCCAGTAATATGCACAAGCTCTGTGCCCAGTGCTGGGAATACAAAGAAAAATGAACAGACCAGCGCCCTCAAGGAGCTTCTTTTCTACACTATTGACACAGAGAGTGTCCTCTTAAACTGTTTTGTACCCACCAGTTGGGCATCATCGCAGGCTGCCCCTGAGTTAAGCCTCAAAGGCGGGGGTGGTGAAGAAGGGAGGCAGTTCCAGCCTAGGGAGGGTTCTGAACAGGGAGAGATTTCAAGTCACCTTTTGGCTAATTTTTGATGTGGCATGTGAGAATCATATAGGGATCCTTGAAGGACACAATAGTAGAGTCCCATTTGGTTCAGTAATCCTCTGATGAATGCTGAGAAATGGATGCTCCCCACCAGATGTGTTTGCTACATCCTCCCTGCCCCAGAATCCAGGTGGAAGAGGGATCCCTTCCCTTGAGTCAATGGCATCTTCTAGAATCTGGATGCTCCACTTGGCAGAGTCTGTTGACTGCAGTGAGCTCCTGCATGTGGCTGAGCTTCCTCAAGGGCTCACATAATAACTATCTAGATGGGAAAAACCAAGTGGATGAAACCTGCCTGTTGTCTGGGCTGACACGTGTTTAGGTGGAGGGCCCATATCTTGGCAGATGCTGCAATGGTCTCAGCCAGGCCCCAAACTGACTAGAACAGTAGGCTGATTTTTATTTGGAAAATTGTACAATCCTTTTAATGATCCCCAAGGTTCTCACCAAAACAAAGTGGAAAAAAAAACCACCTTTCTTTAAATGCCAATGTGCTTCTAGTCAGCTGTATGGCTAAGTATTATGGAAAACTGTCATCTCCCAAAACATCAAAATTGCAGGCCACCCAAAGAGCCATTAGAGGCTCTTGGTAGTGTAATGGATAGAGCCGTGGGCCTGGAGTAAGGAAGACCTGAGTTCAAATTCAGTCTCAGACACTTACTAGCTGTGTGACCCTGGGTAAGTCACTTAAGCCCTGTTTGCCTCAGTGTCTGCAACTGTAAAATGAAGATAATGGTAGTACCTGCCTCCCAGGTGTCACCGCTTGAATCATGTGCCCTTAAATACATGTTTTTCTGGCCCTTTTGGAAGGATCGCTAAGCCAGAGCATGATTTTTTTTTATTTTTAAATTTGATTGCTAACCTTCTATTTGGACACCACAGATCTTTCCCAGTGAGCACCTCACTGTGCTCTTTAACCTGGTGCACTCCCCTGATTGATAAGTCAGGGAGATATGTCCCGTAACTGGCGGCTGAGTGAAAATTCTGACGATTATCCCGGCCTTGAGTTCTTTGCTTTTCTGCAGTGACACCATTGGCACAATTTTGACCCTGTTTTCCTTCATCAGTATCGCTTCCTTTTTTCCCCGGGATCCTCTGGATTTTTCAGATATAGCATTCCGTCACAGACCAGCCCCTAACTGTTGGGCACATATCTCGTTTATCACAAAAAGTGCTCCTGATATGCCAGTTTTTCTTGCTGTCAGTAACCTCCCAGAAGTATCGTCCCAGTCACGGGATTTCAGGGTTAAAGGGGATGAACAATTTAGTGACTTTTTTTGCGTAGTTCCAATATTTGCCCCAGAGCAGTGGGACCAATTCACAGCTTCACTACCAATTAATTTAAATTAGTTTGCCTACCTTCCCCCAACTGCTCCAGCAATGAAATTGGCCATCTTTTAGCATCCTTGCTGCCTTAAGGCAAAATTCATTCAAAATACATTTATTGTCTAATTGGTGTCTCCGGGTTACAATTTGTACTTATTTGATTATTTGTGATTTGGAAATTTTGTTCAACTGGTTGTTGATCATTTGTATTTCTTTCTTGGTAAACTTCTCTGTTGAGGTTCTTAAACATCTCCTCATGTCAGTTCTCCACAGGCTGTATTTATCGAATTTTTGTCAAATATTTAATGGAAAGATTTTCCCACATCCATATTTTTTCTCTGATTCTACCTGCATTGATTTTATTTGTGCAAAATATTTGCATTTTATATATTTGTGATTCTCCATTTTGTCTTTTATGCCTTGACTGGTTATGAATTTTATTCCTGCTCGTAACTATAAAAGATTTAACTTTCCATTGTCTTGATTTTTTTATGGAGTGACTTTTCATTTTTAGACCATTTTTCCATTTGGAATTTCCTGTGCTATAAAGTATAAGGTGTTGATTCTACTCCGTTTGGTCACTCATCCTTGGCTGGATTACGAAGCGCTCTATTTGAACACTCAGCTCATTCACCAGGGACCGTCGGCTCCAGAAAAATATGAGTAAAGGAGGCAGGGGAATGGGGGGGGGGTGCGGCGAATCACCAGGGAATGACTGGGGTTTCTGCTAATTCCTGTCCCTTTGACTTGGGTCCTAAAGGAAAACGAGACCCCTTGGAGTCTCTTGAGCCAGTTTGGGTCTCTGCTGCTCCTCATTCCCGGGTCTCTCCCTTTACTCTGGGGTTTGGGGAGGGTCTGCCGATTCCTGGGGCGCAGTGCTGCGTGCGAAGGCTGAGTCAGGACCGGGAGCCTCACGCGATCGGAATGCCACTGCGAGGGAGCGGAGATGCCACAGAGTTGAGTTGACTTGGCGGGAGAGGGGAGGTGGAAGTGAGGTGAGTCATGGACAGTTAGTTACTCGTGGATTTCTGCCCATGGGCCACCGTGGCGGACAGTCATCGGGTGCAGATGCTTGGACGCCTCCCGCTGCTTTCTGGCTCTGCAGCCCAAGCCTCATCTTTCAGGAGAGATGGAAATCCTCTTCCAGAGCTCCGCATCTTGGAGGAGTCACCTTTCCCCCAGTAAGCTTCCTCCCGGCCCCCGAGGCTCCTCCCTCTACTCCCTGAGCTAAAGCAAGCCCGAGTCTCTCCGCCAGCTGCTGGATCTCTCTTGGCGCTGCTAACTACACTCAGGTGCCTCGGTTTCCCCCGGAGCCGTTCAGCACCTGAGCCCTCTAATCCCCCAGTGGAGACACTAACACTCCCCTCTGACTTCTAACGTCTTATGCTAAATTTTGTCAAGTATCTGAATCCTAGAAGGGACCACACTGAGCCTCAGAGAGAGAAGGAACCCAGCTACTTAGGGGCAGAGCGGGAACTAGAACCTGGTCTTCTGACTTCTAGGTCAAGGTGGGCAGGTGACCTGGGTGTGGGGTTCTGGGGAAGGCCCGGCCTCTCCATGACTTAGTTTCCTCATCAGCAGTCACACAGAGATAAGGTTATCTGGATCATCTTCCTCCCAGGTTTGTGGGGAGAAGGAAATCAGGTCACTTGTGAAGAAGCCCTCATCTGAAGCCCAGATGAAGGTATAGCCCCCTCAGCCATTTGTTCTACAGATGGCATTGGTTAAGCTCCTGAGTTCAGGGGGCTGTGGGCCTAGTTTTAATAAAAGGCAGTTGGTGGCTTAGTGAGTAGAGCTGGGCCTGGAGTCAGGAAGGCCTGAGTTTAGATCCGGCCTCTGGCACTTACTAGTTGTATGACCCTGGACAAGTCAATGAAGTTCACTCAGCCTCAGTTTCCTCACCTGTAAAATAAAGATAATAACAGTGCCCACCTCACAGTGTTGTTGTGAGGATCGAGTAAAATCCTATTTGTAAAGTGCTTGGCACCCAGCAGACACTCTGTAAATGTTTGTTCTCTTCCTCCCTTTCTCCTCTCCCCAGTGATTCCCCCTCTGCCTCCCCACTTTACTTATCCTTCTCTAGACCCAGTTGGGGTCTATTTTCATGGGACTGAGTCTAAGAGGTGGCAAGACCCAGAGAACCTCAGTTTCCAACATTATAGGACAAGTGGATTCCATGCAGATGATCCTTCTGTCCTCAGGCAGTCAAGAAAGCCCTCCTGGAGGAAGAGGCATCTGAGCTGGTGTTTAGAGAGCGGGAAAGAATTCTGCAGGTGAAGGGGGAGGGTGCAGAGAGAGGGAACGAGGAGGGGCGAATTCCAGAAACGCCTTGGGGTGCATTTAGGGATCACAGAGTTGTCCTCTTTAGCCAACTGTCGTGCAGTGTAGATGGGAGTGATCCCAGACAGGCCTGGAGATATAGGCAGTACCGGATTGGGCAAGGCCTTGAATGCCCGGCAGAGGGATTCCTGTTTCTGGGAAGGGGAAGAGGAATATCTCTGTGGGGCAGTTGTGGGGAAGAGTCCCTCTCTGTCTCAACCTCCTGGTGTCTCCTTCCTCTCTCGTGGAAGGTATCAGAGGCAGAGCAGTCTGCTAGGTCCCATCCCTCTCCATCCTGCTTCCCCAGCCCGTTAAAGTCTGCAAAGGGATTGGTAGCTCAAACCGAGGGACAGAGTGTCCAATTCTGTCCATCCCCATCACAAGTAGCCCCTGAGCTGTCCTGGGGCACTGGGCCCTACCATCCTGGAAGGAGGGACGCCAGGGATGCGCTATAGGAAACAGGAAATGACTGATGAGGGAAAGCCACTGGCTTGGATGGGGTTCAAAGCCCCCAAATGGGGAATTTCCCTGACTCCAGCCCTGTGCCGGGAGGGAGTGGCGGTAAGGCGCCTTAGCCCCTGGCAACCTGACACATGGGGTTGATTCATCCTCAGGGGAAACTCCCCATTTCATTGATTCCCATCCTCAGGATAGCAAGGGGGTAACTTGGGGTCAAGGGAGGCTTCCCTGAGGGGTCCCCAGACCACCCCCAGGTCTTCTCCCTTCCTGACCCTTTCTGCCACCTCAAGATTTTCTCCAATCCCCATTTCCTGCTTTAGGGGGTCAAGGAGCTATCCTGAAAAGGCAGAAGATAGGATTCCATGGAAGAAGAAGTAGGGAAGGCTGATCCTGAGGGGGTGGGGGTGGGGAGGGAACAAGCAGCAGGGAATGACCACCTGGTGGTGGTGGGAAGAGGATAAACCTTGCCACCAGCAAAAAGGGAAGCTCTTCCCTGAGCACAGGTCAGCCCTCAGGCCAAGCAGCAGGGGCAGAAGGCTAGCGGGGAGCTCTCCAGCCAAAGAATGCCTCTTTCAGAACTCTGAATCCCTTCCAAACCCAAAATCCTTTTCTTTGGAGTCAGAAGTTTCCTGTCTCCCAGGGGGGAGGGGCAAAGCCTGAATGGCCAGCTGTCTGGCTTTCTCCATCTGCGACAGAGATTGGTTTGCCAGCTGGTACCTTGCTGCTCTCCACCCCCTCCACCTTGGTGGCTTCGCTTCTAATTGTGTAGCTCAGAGCAGAGAGAGGTGTCCTGGAAGGCGGGACTCCTGGGTTCTATTCTTGGTGCATCGCTGAGCCTCTTCTCACTGGGGTCTAAGGAAGACTCTGGTATTTTAGGGCAAGAGAGCTGAGGAGAGCCGGAGGGAAGAGGAGGCAACCTTGAGAAGGTGTGCCCATGCCTCCTCAAGTGCCCTGTGACTCACTCTTCAGTTGTGGGCTACTCCCCCTCTGTGACTCAGTTTCCCTCAGGCATTTGGAGTTTCTCGATAGTGAGGTGTGGCAGATTTATTGGCCAACCAGATCATCCATTAGTACCTTTCATCCCAGGAGCTCAAAACCTTTTGGTTTCCCAGAGTAAGATGCAGTGACTGGAATACAGAATGCCTGTGTTTGTACTTGTATGTAAACAGGACCCCCCCCCCCCATACCCAGTCTTCCTTGTCCTCACTCCTAATAGCCACATCAATACCGAGGCAAACCTCAGCCTAGAGGATTCCTGCTCCTCCCCTCGATCTCCTCCCCCATTTCGCAGGTTGGGCTATCAGTCTTTTCAAACTTCACTGGCCTTTAAGTCCAGCTGCCTTTCACTTCTTAACAGGCCAAAGCATGGGGGGCAGGGAGAGGGGATGGGCAGAAGAGAGTGCCTTAAAACCATCCAAGTAGACCTGGAACTAGGGCTTTGCTGGTAAATGTTTAACCACCAGATCTCCTTTAGAAAAAAATTGTGCCTGACCTACTGACCTGCATTCTTACATTTTTCTCCATTATTTTCTCATGCCTCAATAATCAACAAAACCAAGTCCTGATTTATAGCATTTGTCAGTTGCTCACACTGAAAATGGAACTATTTTTCAAGAGCCTGAGCCCCCACCACAATGGTGGAGAACTGGAGAGAGCTCGAAGTTGGCTTTGGCTTTACCAAAGAATGAATGGAGAGGTGACCAGCAGAAAAACCAGGAGAGAAGGCACCTCTGCCCATTCCTTCTGCTGTCAGGAATCTGAGGGTTTAGGTTGGGGCCCAGAAGGAGAAGGCAAGAGTCACCCTAACGAAGGTCTAAGGAGCATTGGAAGGCAGCACCTCCCAAGCCCACCACAACTCCTGAGGGGCTCTCTGGGCTCCTTCCTCTTGACCAAATCCAAGGGCCTCTTCCTGAGGCCTGAAGCCCTCCCTCCTGCCTTTACAATTGTTCACCTGATTCTCCTTGAACTTTTCCTGCCCTTGGCTCCCGCTGTATTCCCCTGACTCCCATCCAAAACTGAGGAAATGGTAGACTGATGGTCAGGGGGCCCAGGTTGTGGTGCTGGGGCAGCCACTCAGGGCTGGGGCTGGGCAAACCACTTCCTTGGGCAGGTCCCTGTCCCTCTCTGGGCTTTAGTTTTCTCATTTTTAAATGGAGGGGGGGTGCGGTACTCAATGATCTCAGAGGTCCCTTTCTGTTTTGATGTTCTAAGCTAAAGTCTATGCTCCCTCCAGAGAAAGAACTGATAAATAGAAGTATGCATATGCGTATGAAAAAATATATGTATATCTGTGGCCTTCTCTAGTATGGGGTGGGGAAGCAGGGAGAGAGTTCAGAACTTAAAATGTAGTAAAAATAAATAAACAAACAAACAAACAAAAATATACCACCTAAGGTCTTTCCTAGCTCTGACATTCAGAATTAGGGTTGGGGTTCTTTGCCTGCAAGCACTTAATAAATGCTTATTAATTGACTAAGGTCCCTCAAAGCTGACATTCTCTATTCTATGTTCTAACATCTCTCAAAGGTCTGATGTTCTTTTTTATAAGGTTTCTCCCAGCTCTGATTTTCTTTGTTCAAAGGTCCCTTGCAGCTCTGACATTCTATATTCTAGATTCTGTGTACCAAGATCCTTTCCAGCTTTATATATTCTACAAGTCCTTCCCAAATCTTACATTTGTTAAACCTGAAAGTTGGTTGAAGGAAACAAACAAGCTAGGTGATAGAAAAAAATTCATATTGCTTATTTATTTATTCATTCCCTTTAAACTTAGCAGATACATGCATGCCTGGGGGCCAAACTAAGTCTGACTCCCTGAACAAAGAAATGAGGAAGCTTAAATACATTTTTTTAGTCCCAACACAGCAACCTGCATTATATCACTTTTATGATCCCCGTGTATGTTTAAAAATGATACAAGACAAGGATTTTCCTTAATGGAATAGATCGTAAATACAACAAATCAGATAGTTGACAAGGTGTCAATTGAAATTACAACCCAGGATCTCTGTGTTTAATTTGCCATTAACATTCCATAACATAGCATATGCCCATAAAATATTAAGATAAGGAAAAGTCACATAATTCAAGATAGTGTCTGGGGTCAAGGTTTTCACCCTTAATGGCCATGGACAGAGGAAAGGAATGCTCCATCTGAGTGTGTTGACATAAGAAGAGGCATCTCTGAGCTTACTCAGAGAACAAAGAGACTGTTAGGATCAGGCTTTCCTTCCGGTTAATTAGTTCAGGCTCTGAGTCTTATTGAAATTACAAAAATGATATAAAATGGTATAAAATGTTCCGCACATTACATGTTCTAAGACTCCTCCCAACTCTACATTCTATGTTCTAATGTACCTCCCAGCTCAGATTTTCTATGTTCTGTATTCTAATGAATGTCAGAGCTGGGAGGGCTCTTAGAACATAGAACAGAGAATGTCAAAGCTAGAAGGGCCCTTTGAACATAGAATGTCAGAGCTGGGAGAGACCTTAGAACAGAGAAGTCAGAGTTGGGAATACCCTTAAAACCTAGAACTGAGAGTGTTGGATCCTGGAGTACCTTAGAACCTAGAACTGAGAATGTTGGAACTGAGAGGAGCCTTAGAACATAAAATGTCAGAGCTAGGCGGGATCTTAGACCAGAAAATATCAGAGCTCTTAGGACCCTGTTGTAGAATATAGAATGTTGGAGCTTGGAGGAACCTTGGAACAAAGACTATCACAGCTGGGAGGAGGCTTAGAACATAGAATGCCAGAGCTAAGAGAGATCTTTGAACACAGAATGTTAGAAATGGGAGAGATCTTAGAACAGAGAATGTCAGTGCTAGGAAGGGACTTAGAACATAGAACAGAATGTCAGAACTGGGAGGGGATTTAGAATACAGAATGTCAGTGCTAGGAGGAACCTTAGGCCATAGGATATCAGAGCCGGGAGGGACCTTAGGACATAGAACGCAGAATATCAGAGCTGGGAAAACCCTTACAACGTAGTATGTTAGGGCTAGAAGGGACCTTAGAACAGTGTTAGAGA
Source organism: Trichosurus vulpecula (assembly GCF_011100635.1). Classification (NCBI taxonomy): domain Eukaryota; kingdom Metazoa; phylum Chordata; class Mammalia; order Diprotodontia; family Phalangeridae; genus Trichosurus; species Trichosurus vulpecula. The sequence continues at coordinate 275,870,967 of NC_050578.1, read as the reverse complement.
TGGGAGGGGTCTTAGAACAGAGAATGTCCTGGGTAGGAGGGCCCTTAGAACACTGACTAGGGCATGACAGAATTGAGAGGACCATTGGAATCCATTCCGTCATTTTACAGATGGGTAAAGTTGCTACAATTCCCAAGGTGACACCTCAAGTCAATGACAGAACTAGGGCTGGAACCCAGGGTTCCTGATTGTTCATCCCTTTTGCTTTCCCCTACAATGCCCACCCTGCCTCTTTGGGGTGGGTCCGGCTGTGTATTTCTAGGGCTGTGAAGTGCAGTTGGGTCCCATTCAGTAGAGATGAGTGAGCCAAGTGTGTGTCAGTGTGTGTCAGCATCCAAGTGTGTGTCTGCTTCTGTCTTTCTGTCCCTGGAATGTATCATCCCAACAGCCAGCCTTTGCCAGGGTTCATGCTAATATGTACACCTGTGTCATTCAGGGCCAAGTCTCCCCTGGGGATCCTATGTGAGGAGACCCAATCCAGAGCCAACCCTCAACACAGGTCTGAAGGCAATCCTGTAGGGATGTTGTTGTTAGGTCCTTTCCGTCCTATCTGACCCTTTGTGACCCCATTTGGGGTTCTCTGGAGTGGCTTGCCATTTCTTTCTCTAGCTTATTTTACAGATGAGGGAACTGAGGCAAATGCCCAGGGTCACACCGCTAGTAAGTGTCTGAGGTTGATGAGGGCACAGTCTCTGGGAACCCCCTTTAATCTGGAGTACAGTCTGTGGGAAACCCCTTGAGGCCCACCCTGAATCTTCCCACTTGATCTAGCTTTTATGCCCAAATAGCCTAGCCTAGCCTTCCATTGTTTGGTTACCTCTGTATTGCCATCTGGCTGTTTCCCACCCTTGATCATGATTAAAATATCTATACCCTAGCTTTCTTATTGTCTGTCATCTTCAGATAGCCTTCAGCTATTTCCCACCCTGGAGTCTGACCTCACCCCGGTCACCCCAGTCCACTCTAAACCCCTCTTCTAGTCATCCCAGGCTACTCAAGACCACCCTAGATCCCTCCTACAATCTTTGTGTATATAAGTCTCATCTCAGATTCAATATCTGGCCCACTCGTGAAAACAGGCGTCACAAAGGATGAGATTTCTTAAGACAACCCAAAATGGCAAACCCTTAATAAACTTTGCCTTTTTCCTTGGCTGAGAAGGCTTGAGTCGAATTCTTTCAGCAGGACCCGGCCATGTCAGTACTTTGGGGTGTTGACGCCCCTCAACCCCAAACCTCTTCAAGGTCGCATTTGAACTCAGGTCTTCCTGACTCTATCCACTGAGCCACTTAGCTGCCCAATCCTGTAGGGATGGAGTAGGAATGGGGGGCAGGAATCCTTCTCAGACAATGTAGGGCAGTATGGAATAATAAACAGAACCCGGATTTTGAGACAGAGAACCTAAGTTCAAGTCCCAGCTTTGCTATTTATTACCTGTGTGACCTTGGCCAGGTCACTACCCATTAGACTGATGACCTCCCTGAGGGAAGGGACTGTTTTGCTTGTCTTTGTCTCCCCAGCACTTAGCACATAGTGAGGACTTAATAAAGCCTCGTTGACTTGACTCATCTTGGGTCTGTTTCCTCTGTAAAACGAGGGGGCTGAACAAGATAATCTGTAAGGCTCCTTTCATCTTTAAACCTACAGATCAATTTAAAGAGGGAGCCAAGGGCCCCTGGTGAGGAAAAGAGGGTTCTAAAGACTTAGAGGCTTCCCGATCTTTCTTATTCTATGTCGACAGAAAGCTGGAGGGGAGGACCTCTCTGCCCCCTTCCCCTTTACCTTTGAGAATCAGAAATTAATTGAGTTTAACTCTTTTACATGTTTTTTCCAAGCATGGACGAGCAGCTTACTAACTTCCACTTGGTTCAGGGCCAGCCTGCTCCCATTTCAATGGTGCTCTAAAGGTTTTCAAAGCCCTTCCTAACCTGACCCCCTCCTAGGCTTCCTACAGCTCACTCCTGGACACATCCTCTTCCATCCAGTGACCCCAGCCTCCTGGCTGTTACATGAACAAGACCCTCCATCTCTAGGCTCCAGGCATTCTCTCTGGCTGCCCCTCCCCCCTCAGACCTGACCACTGCCCTCCCCGGCTTCTTTTAAATCCCATTTAAAACCCTACCTTTTAGAGGAAGACTTCCCTAAACCCTCTTAATCTCAGTGCTTTCACTCTTTTAATTACTTTCTATTTATCTTGTACCTAACATACTTTGTATGTATTTGTTTGCATTTGGTCTTCACCCTTAGATTGGGAGCTCCTGGAGTGCAGGGACTGGTTTTTTGGCTCTTTTTGTATTCCCGGCTCTTAGCACATAGTAGGTGCTTAATGTGTGTTGAATGGAGGAGTAGTTTTCCCACAACCACCCTGTGAGGTAGGCAGTATTATTAATCCCTTTTCACCGAGGTGGCAATTGAGATTCAGCGAAGTGAATCGACTGGCTCGCTGACACACAGCTAGTGTCAAAACTGAGGTGGGCGCCCACGTCTCCTAGTCCACATTTTGGGAGCTGTTCCCTAGATTCATTTCCCCATTGCATTTGCATAAAAACCCTGCCCCCCCCCCCCTTTCGCGGAACATTCCTTGTCCCCTCTTCCTCTCCGAAGCCTTCTCTTCCTTCTAGGCTCGGCTCAGGTGACCTCCTCTGGGAAGCCTTGGTCCCCCCTTCTTCCCCATCGGTGTCTTCCCTATCTTCCCTGTACGTGCAGTATTCCTCTCCGACTCCTCCAAAAAGAGTGTAAGCTCCTTGAAGGCAGGGCCCCGGAATCCATTCCTTTCAGGGCTCTCCGCTCTCCCACCCAAATCAATCAGCGATCTCCACAGAGCCTCACTTGTACCAAACAGTGCGCCTCTGCCCCCGAGTAGTTCGGAAGGACCTATCTGGCTGCCGACAAGTACACAGTAGAACGTAAGCCCTCGGAGGGCAAGAGCTGCTTCATTTTGGTCTCTGTATCCCCAGCGCCCGGCGCGGAGTTGGTGCTAGATAAAAAGCACTGAGAAGCTGGATCCCGTCTCCTTGCCCCTAGCAGCGCGAGGCCACCGGCACGCGGGCCTGGCAGCTGCCTCCGGCCTGGCCCCGCATCCCTCCCGGCGCTCAGTGCCTGGGAGTCAAGAGGCGGAGCCCAGGTGGCCTAGAACCTGCGGCGGTGTCTGGCGTCGGGGGAATCCTTCTCTAAGCCCAGGCGTGGAGTAGGAAGTTGCCCCATATATGGGCATCTACGTCATCAGTCCTTCGGCCGTACCAATCTGTTTGGCTCCTGGGGGGCACGTACTGACTGTTGGCTCCGAGGAGCATGGATTTGATTTTTTTTTCTGAAAAGGAAAGGATAGATTTAGGTAAAAGAGGATGCAGAATATAAAAGGGCGGCGTTCAGAAAGGATTTGTATTTTTGGAAGTTAAAGTCGAGAAGGTGGATCGTGATCTTTCTCCCCCAAAACGAAAATGGTTCATTCCATAAAAAGGTTCATTCATAAAAAAGCAAAGGAGGTGACCGAGCAACAAGTGAGTCAGATCCGAGTACGGACGCGGGGAGTCCGGGAAGCCTGGGACCCACTCGATACTAGAGAAAACATGTTCCGAGATTTCGGGGAAGCTGGACCCAGCTCCGGGGGCGGCTCGTATGGCGCTCCTCAGCAGCCACCCACCACTTCGGGCCAGCAGGTGAGGAGAACGTGGGAGCCAGGACGGTGCACTTGGGGCCGGGAGAGACTCGGGATGGGCTGGGAGGTTGGCAGGCCGGCTGAGAGGACACTTACTGCCCAGCCGCGAGCCCGGGATAGGAATGGAGAAGGGGACTACATAAGAGCCCAGGGCCTGGCCTCGGCTCTCCCGGGCTAGTGCTGGGCTCAGCCTCAGTCGAGGATCTCCGTTTCGGGGAAATGGGACTCTGACACCGCTCGGTTCAGAGTGCCCGCGCGGGCAATTGGCCAGGTCCTACTACCTCCACTGGAACCCCAAGGCCCAGCGTTCCTTCCCTCGAAGCCTCTTGTCCGTCCCTTGATCGACCCTCTAGCCCGAGGCTCTGCTCCTCCTCCTCCTCCTCTTCCTCCACCCCCCCCCCCCCACCCGCTCCCCTTTCTCCCAGCCCGCTATTCCCGTCTCCACACGTCAGTTATCTCGGCCAAAGCGGGCCCTGGCCTGTGCTCATCCTGACCTGGAGCGAGGATATGGGGAGTCAAATTCTTGGAGGTCTAATTCATTTTGGGACTTTCGGCTTTACGTCCCCCCTCCCCAAAGGATGAGGTTTAGAAGGAAAAATTCATCCCTCTCTGGGCTTCTAGGGTCCCCGGGATTGAGCTGGCAAGGGGGCGTAGCCCTGGGATCCTGGCCGGACACCTACCCTATATTCATTGAGTGTGGGACTCCGGAGCCTGGAGTGGTGGGTGTGAGAGCCGGTGCTCTGTCCCCCAAGACTCAGGGGACACTGGGCAGGTGCCCATTTCCTGCCGAACCAGGGCCAGGCGAGCACGTGTCCCGCGTGGGGAGCTAGCCAGCCGAGGGCCCGAAGCGCCGAGTCACAGGCAGCTGAGTCACCGGGGGTGGGAGGGGGGGCGTGCGGGGGGCGCCCCTCCCTTCCTGGCCCCCAGAGGCGCTCCTGTCCGCGATGCCGCCGCCTTTGGGTGCCCGGGGAGGAGGAAGCCGCCGATTCCAGAGTCCCTTAGGGGACGGAACTGGGGTCACCAAGGCCGCCCCAGCCCGGAGGAGGCTGAGCCTGAACAAGCCTGGGCACGACAGCACGGCTTCCCGGACAGGGTCCCGGCCCCTCCTGACCCACACCCCGGGGCTCTTCCCATCCTCTCCCTCCCTAGCCACTTCCATGCCCACACCACTCACTACTAGCTTCTTCCATTACCGAAAGCCAGGCTTTGGGGCTCCAAGGTCATTCCTGTGCTCCCACCTCCCTGCAGCCGGAACCCACTCCCCTGTTCCCAGTCCCTCAGATCTCTCCACCAGCCCTCCGGAGGCCTGCCCCGCTAGCCTGGTGCCCCCCTGGGAGGGGGGTGGCAGTAGTCTAGCTGAGGCTGTACCTGCCTGGAGCCAGCCGCAGCCCCCAAAAGCAGTCCTTCCTCCATCATGGCTTGGTGCTGGAGTTCTGTGGGACGCCTAAGGTTGGCCCAAGGGGCACCCCGCCCTCCCCAGCCAGCCCTTTCCCGGTGCCTTTCTGAGCTGAGGTATTCCTTGACCAGCTGCTTCTTTTTTGTTTCTCCTCCCCTAGAAGTTCCATTTCGTCCCCACCCTCAACACGGTCAGCAGCAGCCAGGAATTTCAGTGGATGACGCAGCCCCGATACTTGGGACCCGGTAGCAACTACCCCAGGCCTCTGCCCTACCAGCCTTATGGCCTCCAGGGCCGCCCTGGGGTCATTCGTGCTGTGGGGCCCCCGCCTGGGGTTCGGAGGAGGCACAGTGAACAGGTGAAAGACCTTTCCCTCCCAGGTGGAGGGAGGCCCCCACCCTGGGACCCAGAATGTGGTTTCTGGCTCCCCAAAGTCAGCTGCTTGGAGCCTAGGGTACACTTGTTTTCTGCCTGGGGTCCCTCTTACTCCTAGGAATGAGAGAGGCCAAGGATTTTAACTCATTGGCCCCATAGCAGCTCTCAGACACTAAGTATCTGGGTCCCTTCTGCAGCCCTCAATTTCTTCTGTAAAATGGGACCAATTCTTCCACCACAGCTCTTACTGCCTTGTTAGGCAGGTCCTACAGAAATGTGAATGAGGAGCCTCAGTTTCCTCCTGAAAAATGAGGGGTTGGGCTCTGGGGAACCCTTCCAGCCCTAAATGCTATGATCTCTGCCTCCTATCCATGGGCTCCTAAACCCAGAGCTGAAGCCTCAGAGGCCAACAGATCCAATCCCTTCCTCTTGCAATGAAGGAAACAGAGGTGCAGGAGAATAGGGAACTTGGGCTCTGGGTTTGCTCCCTGGAATCAGCTGCCTTTTTGGGGGAAGAGTTTCTTGTGCCCCTGCTGGCTGTCACCAGGAGGGACAGCAGAAAGAGCCCCCAGGCCAGTTCTCTTATTGACTCCCTGTGTGACCTGGAGCCAATCACCAGCTGTCTCTGCACCTTGCTTTCCTCATTTCTAAAGTGAGGGGTTTGGACTCCAGGACCTCCAAGTTCTCTTCCACTTCTGAATCCTAAGGTCCAGGACAAAGCACTGTAGCTCTGGTCTCTGTTCCCAAGCAAAGATCTGTACCAGCTCCTTAAGGGGCAGAGGCTGGCTTTAGATGCCCAGTGCCTGGCACAGTGACCAGCACACGAGATGTACTTAATGCATGTGGGTTGCTTGATCCCCATAGCCTGAGCGTCCTTTATTTTGGGGGAGAGTGAGGACCCCTCCCTTCAGTCAGTCCCTCTGGGAGGTCACGGCCTGGTTGAGCAGTGTGACACTCATGGGGGCAGGGGATAGTGCTGGATTTGAAGTTAGAGGTTCAAATCCCATTCTGACTTGTTTGTTGTGTGACCCAGGGAAGGTCATTTAGTCTTTCTGAGCTTTGGTCTGCTCATCTTCAAATGGGGGGGTGGGGCGGGTTGGACCGTCACAGGATCTGGGAGATGGAAGGGACTTCCTTGTCCTTCTGGTCTAACCCATCGGCTGCCTCTAAGCTCCCTGACAAGTAGCCAGCCAGCCCTCAGGAGAGCCTGGCCCACTGCAGGACAAAACTAATGGTCTAACAGTGAAGAAAGGAGGATGGGGAGGAAGCTGAAATTGGCCCCACCATTCTCCCTCCCCACCCGGGTTCAGCCCTTTGGGGCAAACAGAACCAACTAATTCTTCAAACACCCAGGGCTTTTGCATAGTGACCTTGGCCAACCTGAGGCTTTTCTTTTTCTGGCCAGATACATTCAGTTCCTTCACCCAGTCCTCAGATGGCACGGATTCAAGGCCCTTCGCTACCCTGGCTGTCCTCCCAGGACGCTCCCCTGTTGGTCAACGTCCTTTAGAAACAATAATATCCAGAACCGAACATGTGACTGGCCTCTAGAGCCTCTAAGGTCCTTGTCGGCTCAGATGCAGTGATTCGACAATCCCTTGGTTCGGGGCTGCTCTTCCCAGGGTGTGAGAGAGCTGGCTTCCTCCTCCCCCTTCCCCAAACCAGGGCAGCACCTCCCACTCAGGATGGTTTTCATCCTTGCTCCTCTCCTCTGACCCCTTGCAGATAAGTCCGGAGGAGGAGGAGAGGAGGAGGGTCAGGCGGGAGAGAAACAAACTGGCAGCCGCCAAATGCCGGAACAGGAGGAAGGAGCTGACAGACTTCCTGCAGGCAGTAAGTGAGAGGAGAGGGTGTACCATCACGACCTGGGGCAAAGGCTCGGGGAGGGGGGGAAAGGCATAGGGGGGGGGTTCCTATTTCTCTCTGTTGGTTGCCAGGGACTTAGGGGAGTTCGAAGGGCTGAATGCAGGTCCAGGTACTGACACTACTTGTGTCTCCATACTCTCCTGAGTCTCAATTTCCCATTGGCAAAATGGGAGTGGTGATACTTGTACTACCTACCTTAGAAGTTTGGATTGTGGTGATAAAAAGTATTTTGTAAATCTTTGGAGCACTGAAGAAGCTATTATTTGTTCAGACCTAGCAAAAGTTCATAATAGCGAAGGCTCCAGAACCTTCAGTGGCTCCCTATTGCCTTCTAAGTAGAAGTCAGATCCTTCCCTGGCATTCAAGGCCTCCTGCCCCAACTTAGCAACCACAGTTTACCCTATTTGCCTCTTGCTGTATTCTCTAGGCAAACCAAACTGCTTACTTCCCCCTGTCTGTGCCTGTCTCACTTCCTAGCTGTTGCTTAGGCTGGTCCCCCCGCTCGGAATTCTCTCCAAGCCTTTCCTTTAGAGCCCTCCTGCAGGAAGCCTTTTTTGAGAATAACAACAATAGAAACAAAACAAATTACCTTTAACTTCTATTTGTCAACGCTTAAAGGTCTTACAAAGCACCATTAGAGACAGCTGTCGTCATCCCCATTGTGGACATGAGGAAGCTGAGGCAGTCAATGGTTAAGTGACTTTCCCAGGGTCACGTAGTTAGTAAATATCTGAGGCTGGATTTGAACTCAGAACTTGTTGACTCCAGGTCCAGGGCTCTATTTTACTACCTGCTTCCCCTTCTGATCTCCAAGGACATCGTTTCACACTCATACATCTGCATTCGTGTCTTATAGCCCTCCTGCCTTCCATGGGGGCAGAGACCACGTGCCCTCTAAACTCTGTCTCTCCCAGTACTTAAGGTTTATTCATCTTTTGTTGTTGCTTTTTGTTTTGGCGAGGCAATCAGAGTTAAGTGACTTGCCCAGGGTCACACAGCTAATAAATGTCAAGTGTCTGAGGCTGGATTTTGAACTCAGGTCCTCCTGACTCCAGGGCCAGTGTTTTATCCACTGTGCTGCCTCGCTGCTCCAGCTTAAGGTTCGTTGAATGGAGTAACTGCAGCTGGAGAATCTTCATGCCAGTGGAAATTACAGCTTTATCTCTTAGCAGCTGGGTGGCCTTAGACAAATCACTTAAACTCTCTGAGCCTCAATTTCCCCCTCTGAGTGGGCCTAAAAGGTCCCTTACTCCTGCTAAATCCACAAACCTCACCCTCTGGGAGCCCAATGGGCATTGGAGTCTGGACCGACCCAGAACCTGGCGGCCTGATGGGCATCAGTTTAGACCCACCCAGAGCCTGGGGGCTTTGGTGTGGGTGACCCCGTGAACCTCACCATCCTCTGGGGGCCTGATGGGCATTGGAGTCTGGATCAACCCAGAGTCTGAGGGTTTTGGTGAGACTCATGGTCTCCAAGAAGAGCAGGCTAAAGAGGGGAGGGTTGGGGGGTGGGTGTTGCCCTCCCTCCACTGCTTCCCTGCTTCCGATGACTCACATCTCCACCTCCTACCTCTCCTCACAGGAGACAGACAAACTGGAAGGAGAGAAGTCGGAGCTACAGAAAGAGATTGAGGACCTTCAAAAGCAAAAAGAGAGGCTGGAGCTCGTTTTGGAGGCTCACCGGCCTGTGTGCAAGGTCCCCAACGAGTCAGAGGAAGAGGCTGAGCCACCAGAGAGGGCCTCAGGCAGCACCCCTGCTCCTCTCCGTCGCCGGCCCCAAATCTCCCTCTCCCCTGGTCCGGTTCTGGAGCCAGAGGCTCTACACACACCCACTCTCATGACCACCCCCTCCCTGACCCCCTTTACTCCCAGCCTGGTCTTCACCTACCCAGGGACCCCAGAGCCCTGTGCTTCTGCCCATCGTCGGAGCAGCAGCAGCAGTGGGGACCCTGGCTCGGATCCCCTGGGCTCTCCCACGCTTTTGGCCCTCTGAGCCTTAGCCTTCTGGCCCTCCAAGAGCTCAAGTCACCTCTACCCTGGTCCAGCCAGCCCAGGCCACCCCCTTCTTGTTTGGCCCCCATCTCCATCCTGGGCATCTTGTCTAGACATCCTTTGTCCTAGCATGCCCTGAGCATCTTGGGGACCACGGAGGCTTTCCAGCCACCTCCCAGGGCTCAGACTGAGACTGATCCCATTCAAGGCAAGGGACACTTGAAGTACCTACTGTGTACAGGAACTCTTACTGTTGCTGGAGCTCTTGGGGTTGCTCCCCTCCCCTGACACACAGCCCAGAGCTCCAGGGCCAAGCTGCCTGCATTCTTGTCCTTTTTAGCTTACTGCTAATCTTCCTACAAGGCCCTAACCCCTTTCTGAGCTACCACTGCCTCCTAGCCCCTTGGCTCCACATGGGACCAGCTTCCTCCCTCGTAGCTAGCTCCAGGTGTCCAACAGAACACTAAACACAGAATCCCTTCCCAGCAGCATAGGTGATGCGGAACCCTCCTCCCTGCTCCTTGCTCATTGGGCAGGCCCTACCTCTAGAAGAAGAGCTCCCAGGCCTCCTTGATGGGCTGGAGTGGCCCTGGGCTCCCCCCAAGCTCCCACACGGAACCCACTCCTTTTCCTCAGAGGCTGCTATTTATTTTCCTAAAGAGACTATTTTTGTACAAATTGGCCAAATGGAATAAAAAGACTGAAGGCTGGCTTTGGGTGATGACTCCCTGGGACCTGGGAATCTGAGCATCTGAGCGCATAGAACCCTAGGCTATCCAAGCAGGGAAGGATCTTAGAACACAGAATGCCAGTGTCTTCACAACACGGTACAGAGGATGTCAAAACAGGGAGGGATCTTAGAAGCAAAATGTCAGAGCAGGGAGTGACCTTGGAACCCAGAACACAAAATGTCAGAGCTGGAATGAATTTGAGGCATCGTCCAATCTAATTTCATTTTACAAATGGAGAAATTGAGGCCAAGAGAGGAGCCCAGATTAGGTGGCTAGGCCAGGGATACACCGGGTCCTCAATTAGTACTTCCAAATATGCCAGGAAGCTTGGGAATGGGGGGGGTTGCCTTTCCCACTGGGACAGTCTCTACATTAATTAGCCAGGAAGAGAAGCAGTGCCCCACAATGGGTACCTCCCTGCTATCCCAGCGGCCTGACTTCCCGGCCCCAAGGTATCCTGCCCCTTGGCCAGCTCTGAAGTCCGGGTGGGTGGGGGGGGGTTCACCTTGGGTTCCTCTTTATCTGGACCTTAACCCCCACCACCTGCTTCCTGCTCCATTGTCTTAGTCAGAAACATCCTGATCTGGGCAGGAAGGAGCCTGGATAGGGTGGGGGCTCCTCCTCAGGGTTTGGATCTGGGCCTAGTTTTGCTGTGGAAATGTCCAGACCCTTCTGAGCCCCGGACCTTAGGTGTCCACAAAAGATTTGCTCCCTCACAAATTCCTGGGGGCAGCTGCCTCCCCACTCCATCTTCTCCAGGTCAAGGTTTCCCCAGGGAGCTATCTCCAAGCACAAGCCACTCTGGTTCCTGCTCCTTCCACTGCATAAAGGGGCCCCGGCTGGACGTTTAGGAGAGTCACCCCAATCTTGGGAGGGGTCTGTCTCCCCACTCCCCTCCCACATGCCCACCCCCGAGTCGCCTCCGGGTCCCCAAACAGACGGACGGTCCGGGCCCGAGGGCTGGGATCTTTCCAAGTTTTATTGCCCAAGAGCAAGGGCGCGTCCAGGCTGGACAGAGCTGGGGCGGGGTTCGGGGGGCTCGCTCAGTCGTCCGGGGAGCAGGCCAGGTGCAGCTGGTCCGGGCTGCCCACGCTGCCCGTGCTCGAGCTGCCGTCTCCCACGTCCCGGGCCCCGCACGGGGGCAGCCCCAGCTCGGGCCCCGAACCGCCCGGGCCGTCGGTGCCGGGGCCTCCCGGGCCTCCTCCAGGCTCAGCCCCGGCCTCAGCTCCTCCTCCTCCTGCTGCTGCTGCTGCTGCTGCTGCCGCCGCCGCGGCAGAGGCGGCCCCGGCCCCAGCGGCCGGCCGCGGGCCCCACTCCTCTTCGAGAGCCAGGCAGAGCTCTTTGAGCGCCAGGTTCTCGCGCAGCAGCTCGTCCTGGCGGCCCTCGAGCTGCGCCAGCTTCTGCCAGCAGCCGGCCAGCTCGTCGCGCACGGCCCGGGACGCGTGCGCCCCGAAGAGCTGCCACTCGCGGGCCACGCGGCGGCCCTTCTGGCGCTCGTGGTCCAGGAAGCAGCAGAGGTCGCGCAGCTCGCGGTTCTCGTCCTGCAGCCGCCGGTTGACCTGCTTGAGCTCGCGGATCTCGCCCAGGTGGCCCTGCAGCTGCCGGTTGACCTCCTGCATGAGGCGGCCGCGCTGCACCAGCGCCGCCAGCTTCTCCGCCTCCTCCTGCCGCAGCCGCCGCACCAGCTCCTCCTTGGCCAGCGCCGCCAGCTCCGCGTCGCTCAGCGGCCGCCCCGGGCCGCCCGCCGCCTCGCCGCCCTCCATGGCCCCCGGCCGGGCGCCCGCTGGCGCATCCCCCCCGGCCCGCTGCCCCCCGGGCCGGCCGAGCGGGGCAGGGGCGCAGAGGCGGCCCGGGCCCAGGCCGAGGCAGAAGCGGCCCCGAGGCCGAGCCCGAGCCGAGGCAGCGGCGGAGGCGGCGGCGGCGGCGGCAGCGGCGAGAATGGGGGCCGGGGGGCGAGCGGGCGGCCCGGGGCGGGGCCCCCCCGACGTCACGGGGACGCGGCCAATGGGGCCGGACCGCGGCGGAGCCTGGGGAGGGGGGGGCCCCGCCCAGGGATGCTCAGGCCTGGCGCCCGCCCCAGAGGGGAAGGGAGGGGGAGCCCGGCTGGGAGAAGGGTCCTTTCTGCTCAGTGTCTCAACCTTGGACCCGGGCGACTGACTGACTTCCCCGTCCTCAAAGGGTTCCCATCATAGCTTCTACAGAACCGCGGCATTCCCGTGCCTGCGGGGGTGGAGGAGGGACTCTCCTCCCAGCTCTGACAAAATGCGGGATTCAGGTGTCCCAGCTCTCGGTCCTCAAAGGACTCCCATCTTATCTTCCCCAGAACCCAGGCGTCCCGGTGCCTGCCCTGCGGTGCTAGCCTCCTATGAACCTGGGATTAAGTAGTCTCAAGGTCTTATCCTCAAAGGACTCCCATCCGAGCCTCCCCAGAACCCCGGCGTCCCCGTGCCTGCGGGGATGGGAGAGGATTATCCTCCCATCTCTGACAGAATCCAGGACTCAAGTCCTCAAAGAGCCCCCATCTTATCTTCCCTAGAGCCCAGACGTCCCAGTGCCTGCCTCGGGGTGCTGTCCTCACCTCCGCCTGAACCCTGGTCCCGGAAGTCTGAGCTCCGGTCCTCAAAGGGCGGCTCCCATCTTCCCTAGAACCCAGGTGTCCCCGTACCTATCCCTGGGCGCTGTCCTCCCATCTCTGCCTGAGCCCGGGATCAAGTAGCCCAAGATTCTATCCTCAAAAGACTCCTATCTTACTTTTCCCTAGAACCCTGGCGTCTGGGTGCTTGAGAGAATTATCCTCCCATCTCCGACAGAATCCGGACCTCAAGTGTCCCAGCTCCCGGTCCTCAAAGATTTTCCATCTTCTCCAGAACCCAGGGGTACGGGTACCTGCCCCTGCTCCCAGCTCCGCCTAAACCAATTCTCCTAGGGCTTCTAGTCTAGCTTCCTTTCCTCGGAGTTCCAAGCACTCCGCGCCTGCCCTGGGCTGTGTCCTCAGTGCCCTAAACTGGCATCTAGGCGTCCCTGTGCCTTCGAAGTCCGGGGTGCTATATCCTCATCTCCCCTGACGCTAGACCCAGGATTCAAGCTCCCTTCTCTAAGGCACTGTCCTATATCTTCCTGACCTCTAGACCCAGGGGTCCTTGTGCCTTCTCCAAGGCTCTGTCCTTCTAGGGTTTGCCTGTCCTATGGCTTCAAGGGCTTGTCTGAACCCTGAACCTAACCGTCTAGATTCCCATCCTATCATTACTTCCAGTCCGCGGAGACCCATGCATCCCAGGACCCTCCCCGGAGGCGCTATCTTATCTCCAAGAGAACACAAGCGTCCCAGTCCCCCAGCTCTCCTTTTCCTCTTCGGGCCTCACTTTTCCCTCTTAGTGACTGATCCTTCCGCTCTGGCCACCCGCCCTGAATGGGCAGCCTAGTCCCGAAACTCCAAGATGGGAACGGGTAAGCCCGGAGTGGGACAGAGAGGCTGAGGTGCCCCAGTAGAGCTGGCTCCCTCACAGAGTCTGCTGGACTCCTCACCAGACTGGGCCAGACAGAAGAAGGAGGATTGAGAAGTGGCGGAGGAGTGAGGAGGCAGACTGGAGGGAGGGAAAAAGGGAGGGATGACGGCGCTGCGGAGGAGGACGATGGGCAGAGGGAAGGATGGAAGAAGGTAGGGTTTTGGGATAATGGGGTGAGGAGGAGAGGGGGCCCCCATGAAGGATGGTGAGAAGAAAAGGGAGGAAGAAAGGAGATGGGATGAGAGTGGGTGGGGAGCTGAAGACTGGGGAAGAGGAGATGGAGGGAGAAGGAAAGGCAGGTGGGGAGGTGGCTGGGGGAGGAGGGGTGGTGAGAGAAGGAAAGGAAGGTGGGGAGGGGGTCGGGGAGAGGGGTGGAGAGAAGGAAAGGAAGGTGGGGAGGGAGCTAGGGGAGTGGGGAGATGTATGAGGAGAAAGCGGGCCTACTCGCTGGCTCCATGCCATTCCAGAGGCTTTCTCCTCACCCCCCTCCCCGCGCCCGGAATGCCCTTCTTCCTCACCTCCATCTCTTCAAATCTCCAGGTCCTTTGAAATCTCAACTGGCCCATCACCTCCCACCTGAGGTCTTTTCGGATCCCTCCCTGGCTAGTCCCTCTCCCCTCCCCCCATTCTCTTGTAATAACGGGACATAGATTTCGTATCTACCTCTATGGGAACGTGTAGTTTCCCCAAGAAAACCAACTCTCGGGGCTATTTCCACGTTTGTCTTTGAATCTGAAGGGACTGGAGTGTAGTAGGTGCTTGATACATTTTTCTTAATAAATGGTTTTTAAAAATTGAGTTACTGATTTAATAAGGGTGATGTTGGGGGAAGAAGGAGGGATGGGGAGATGGGGAAAGGGGCGGTGGGGGACTGATAAAGGGAAGGGATTACAGAATGGAGAACTGGAGGTGGGGGATGGGGAAGGAGGATGAGATTTGGAATGGGGGAGGGGGAGATTGGTAAAGGGAGAAGGATATGGCATGAGGAGCTGAGGGATGGGGGATGAGAAAGCTGTGGAAGGGCAAGGGGGAGACTGATGAAGGGGACGGAGAAATGGAATGAGCTGTGGGATGTAGGGATGGGAAGCTGTGGAAGAGGGAAGGGGAGGTTGGCAAAAGGGAGGCGGTATGGAGTTAGGAGCTGTGAATTGGGGGGATGGGAAGGGAGGAGGAGCTGGGGGAGGGGAGATTGGTAAAGGGAGAGGAGTATGAAATGGGAGCTGCGGGTTGCGGGTGGGGAGCGGGGGAAGGCTGGACTGCGGGAGGCTCTGAGGGCGGGGCGGGGCTGAAGAGGAAATGGGGAGGGACCACCGCCCAGCGAGAGGCGGGGCCTGGATTCCGGCCCCTCCCCGAGGCCCCCAGCCTCCGCCCCTCCGCACCGGAAGTGGTCCGTGGTTGGCTGCGGGTGCGGGAGCAGAGGCCCCGCTGCACCCGGAAGCGGTGGCTGCTCCGGGGTCGGGTCCGGTGGGCGTCCGGGCGCCCGGCTCCGCCATGACCAACGAGCTGGACATCTTCGTGGGGAACACGACCCTCATCGACGAGGATGTGTACCGGCTCTGGCTGGACGGATACTCAGGTGCGGGGGGCGGGGTGGGGAGGGGGAGGGGGAGGCGCTGGGAACCCCCCACGGGGGCGGGGCGCGCTCCTCCCCCTCCCTCTGCTCACCCGCATGCCCGCTTCTGGTCCCCAGTGAGCGATGCGGTCGGGCTGCGGGTGCGCTCGGGCATCCTGGAGCAGACGGGGGCCACGGCGGGCGTGCTGCAGAGCGACACCATGGACCACTACCGCACCTTCCACATGCTCGAGCGCCTGCTGCATACGCCGCCCAAGCTGCTGCACCAGCTGGTCTTCCAGATCCCGCCGTCCAGGCAGGCCCTGCTCATCGAGAGGTGGGGGGCAGTGGGGGGGTGGGGGAGGGCCCTTGAGGCTCCTCCTCAGCCTCCTCCCCCTGCTGCCCTGCCCCGCCCTCCCCAGGCCTCTGCCCCCTGCAGTCCTGATTTGCCCTGCCCCTGAACATTCTCCCAGGGCTCCCCCTTCCCCCCCCCTCCCCCCCCCCCCCCCCCCCCCCCCCCCCGCGCACCCTCTGCTCTTGCCCACTGTCTTCGGATCTGCACCTCTGCCTTGCCCTGCCCCCTCCCATAGCTTTAGCGCCCCTTATCCCAGACCCTCCTCCCCCTGGCAGGACATCTCCTGCTTCCCCATAGAGTCAGGGCCTCCCCCTTCCAAGTAGCCTTGTCCACTGTCAGTTTCGTGGTCTTGTGATCAGAAGCCGCTTCCTCTTCCCCTCTGGTTTCTTCCCTTCTCCATCCTGTCTCTCCCCGCTCCCCCCCCCTCAGGTACTACGCCTTTGACGAGGCCTTTGTCCGGGAGGTGCTGGGAAAGAAGCTGTCCAAAGGCACCAAGAAGGACTTGGATGACATCAGCACCAAGACGGGGGTGACCCTCAAGAGCTGCCGGAGACAGGTCAGGGCTCCCCCTCCTGCGGCTCGCCAGCCAGCCCCCCGGGTAGGGGGCCGGCATCTCCTCTGCTCAGGGCTCTCTCCTTGCTGCTCTCCCAGCTCCAGCTGACCCCCGGCCTTTCCTCCTTGTCACCTTTCAGCAGCCTCCCCCCAAGCAGGGCTCACAGGGCCCCCCCTCCACCTCCCACTGGCCACTCACCCACACCCAGCCTGGGTCCTCCCCCCACCCCCCACCCCTGCCCTGCCTCTGTAATCTTCTCAGAACCCTCTGCAGCTCACCAGTACCTGCCTTGGACAGTGGGCACTCGAGGCCTTCACCTCCTGTCTGAACCCCCCCTTCCCAGCTTAGCTCCCAGCTAGGGCTAGAACTAGGACCAAGAGAGTGGGGCTTTGTCTCCAGGTGCCCTTGTCTGGGTGGTTTGCTTCTTCCCTGCATCCTTCCTCTGGACAGCCCACCCTTTCCTGGGGCCTGCCTGTCAGAGGCAGCCGCTCTACCTCCCACCCCCAACCCACCTGAACTTGTCCAGGGCCACCCAAATCCTAGGTCCGGCTGGACCACAGATGAAGCAGCCCCTGCACTGGACAGGAAGACTAGGGACTTCATTGGATAGCTTCAGATCCCTTCCCTTCTCTGGGCCTCAGTTTCCTCTGCAGAGGCGAACAGAGTGCTGGGCCTGGAGTCAGGAAACCCCGAGTTCAAATCTGGTCTCACACACTTACTAGGCCTTTGACCCAGGGCAGGTCAGATAACATCTGCCTGCCTCAGTTTTCTCATCTGTAAAATGATATTGCCTTCTTCCCGAGGTTGTGAGATTCAAATGAGATATTTCTAAAGCACTAAGCACACTGCCTGGCATAGAGTAGGCACTTAATAAATGCTTGTTGGGCACAAAGATAAAATGATCTCTGAGCCCCTTTCAGCTTCTTCTGGCCAGCATCCCTCTGCCCTTCCCTCAGGAACGTTCTCCCAGCTCTATCTGCTAAATATGACGTGGGCATCCTGCCCAAAGTACTTCCTCTTTGGTGAAACTTCAGGACTGCCCCCACCCCCAAGACAGGATTCCCCCTTCCTCTGAGCTCTGCCCCCACTTCTGAGAGTTGCTGGGCCTTGCTTTCGGGGTCACACATCAGCTGACAGGGACATCGTGTGATAGTTATCTCATGTGAACTGTAGGTGCTGTTATATTTCCATTTTACAGATGGGAAAACTGAGGCTGACTGATCAGGTGACACAGTGCCTGAGGCAGCGCTTAAACCCTGGTCTTTCTGGCCCAGAACCACAAGATGTCAGGAGAGACCTCAGAGGCAGACTAGCCCAACCCCAACTGGAATGAGGGTTTTCTCTCCCCCCGCCCAGGAAGTACCTATCCAGCTCTTCCTGAGGGCAGCCCATGCTCTCTGGGGACTGTGCTGTTTGTTAGGATGTCCAGGGTCCCTGTCAAGGCTCCTGGGCCTGCTCCCCAGACTCATCCCTTTCCCTCCTGTATACCCCTCACGTCCTTGAAGACAGCTCTGTCATCCCCCAGGCTTCTCTCCTCCAGCCTGTGAGTTGCCGGAGACCGCGTACCCGAGTGTGGGGGGTGCAGCAGAGCATGGCTTAGGGGGCAATTCCTACCTCTAAAAGAACAGACACCAAATTTGGTGTGCAGCTCAGAGAACAAAACTATAAAAAGAACAAAGAAACCCCCCAATTAAACATCAGAGTGGGAGCCAAAAACCAAAGGAGAGATGAATAAAATTCGAAGTAAGAAAACCATTGAGTTAATTAATTAAAAAAACCAACCTAGTAGCCAGTGCTGTGAAAGGGTCAATAGAACAGACAAACCAGTGGCTAATTTGATTAAAAACAAACAAAACCAACTGACCAGTATCAAAAATGAAAAGTATGAACTCACCACCAGTGAAGAGGAAGCTGGCGGTTCTGAGGCTGAGCTCCCAGTTCCTCCCCTGGCTCTCAGCTCTTGGCGCTGTCCTGCCTTAAGACACTGAGGACCCCAGGCCTCCTACCTCAACCCCGCCCCCCCCCCCAGCTGCCTCATCTGCCCCACAGTTTGACAACTTCAAGAGGGTCTTCAAGGTGGTGGAGGAGATGCGGGGCTCCCTGGCTGGCAACATTCAGCAGCATTTCCTTCTCTCTGACCGGCTGGCCAGGTGAGGGGCACAGGGGACTGGCTGGGAGAAGGGTGTGGGGGGCCAGCCAGGTGAGGGGCAAAGGGGGCTGGCCAGGCGTGGGTGCAGGGGGACTGAGAAGGCTTGACCCCGGGGGTCTGGAGGTTGACTAAGAGCCCAGGCTACCCCCAGGGACTATGCTGCTGTTGTCTTCTTCGCTAACAACCGCTTTGAGACGGGCAAGAAGAAGCTGCAGTATTTGACTTTTGGGGACTTGGCCTTCTGTGCTGAGCTCATGATTCAGAACTGGACACCTGGCGCTGTGGGTAAGCAGCCCCCCCCTTCCCCTCCCCCTCTGTGGGTGAGCAGCCCCCCCCTTCCCCTCCCCCTCTGTGGGTGAGCAGCCCCCCCTTCCCTCCCCTGCTTTGGATGAGCAGCCCCCCCTTCCCCTCCCCCTCTGTGGGTGAGCAGCCCCCCCTTCCCCCTCCCCCTCTGTGGATGAGCAGCCCCCCCTTCCCCTCCCCCTCTGTGGGTGAGCAGCCCCCCCTTCCCCTCCCCCTCTGTGGGTGAGCAGCCCCCCCTTCCCCTCCCCCTCTGTGGGTGAGCAGCCCCCCTTTCTCCTCCCCCTCTGTGGGTGAGCAGCCCCCACCCCCACCCCCCTGTGGGTGAGCAGCCCCTACTCTCACCTGTGCTCTGGGTGAGCAGCACCCCCCCTTCCCCTCCCCCTCATCCCTCCAAAGGAAAGTTCCAGGTCAGGAAGTTTTGGGTGCCCAGACTCACTCTAACCACGCACGTTGCTCCCCCACCCCCCACCCAGCAATGGGCCCCTGGCTCTGGATCCCACCTAATCTTTCTCTCCCATTCCTCAGTGGGCACTCACTCCTGTTTGGCAGACTAATGCAGAGAAAGACCCAGAGCAGGAACAGCCAAGCATAGAGAGCCTCCAGATTTGAGTCCCATCCTTCCCTAGGGGAAAACTGAATCATAGGATCATTGATTTAGGGCTGGAGGGGTCCCTGGGGGCATTCATATCTAACCTCTCATTTTCTGAGGGACCCAGTTAAGGGATAGCTCAGGGTCACACTGCCAGTCACTGAATGGGGCAGGATTTGAACCCAGGCCTTCCTGACTCTAGGTCTGCCACACTATGGTCCCCCAGCCTGTAAATGGCTGAGCCTCCTAGGCGAAGGCTTCCCGGCCAGCCTTTTCCTGCCCCAGACCCCTTCCTCTCCAGGCTCTGGCCAGACATGGCTGTCTGTAGCCAGCGCCCAGACTCACTGGGGGCTCTCCTTGCTCCATTGGAACCCCTCTGCAGACTCTCAGGTGGATGACATGGACGTAGACCTGGACAAGGAATTTCTCCAGGACCTGAAGGAGCTCAAGGTGCTGGTGGCCGACAAGGACCTTCTCGATCTGCACAAGAGGTGACTGCGTGGTGGGGCTGGAGCAGGGAAAGAGAGGAGTCGGGCCCGGGGAGGGAGGACCCAGGGCCCAGGATTGACCACTTCCTTCCTCCTCACAGCTTGGTGTGTACAGCTCTCAGAGGGAAACTTAGCGTCTTTCCAGAGATGGAAGCCAACTTCAAGGTCTGTCCCCCGGGCTGCAGACCGAAAGGGATCCTGAACCCTCTGGAAGGGCTTAGAGCTCCTGGCCCCCACCCTGCTGTCTCTTCAGAGGCCCAGGGAGGGGAGCAGCCTTGCTCAGGGTCAGG
The DNA here is from genome assembly GCF_011100635.1 of Trichosurus vulpecula. Lineage (NCBI taxonomy): Eukaryota > Metazoa > Chordata > Mammalia > Diprotodontia > Phalangeridae > Trichosurus > Trichosurus vulpecula. Next base: position 275,851,164 of record NC_050578.1, on the reverse strand, counting down.
ACCAGGGCCCAGGCTACTGACGCCCCAGGCCAGGGCTTGTACCAAATCCTCCATCTGCCAGCTCCAGCTTGGCTGCCCGCACCCTGGTTTCTTGTAGTGACTCGGTGGGAGATACTGCTACTGATCCTGACAGGGAGAGACCTGTTGGGGCCCAGGGTGGTGCCTGTAGAAGGGAGGTCCCCCTGTCCTGGGGTTTTGAGGTCCCTGGAGTGACAGGTACAGACTCCAGGACCCCTGGCTTCCTGGCCCCACAGAACCTGTCCCGAGGGCTGGTCAACATTGCCTCCAAGCTAACCCACACCAAGGATGTGCGGGACCTGTTTGTGGACCTCGTTGAAAAGGTGGGGATCCCCCATCCTGGGACTGCCTCCCCACCTGCACTTCAGTGTCACATTGGGCTCCCCTTTGCCTTCCTCTCCTCCCATCTTGCCTGTCTTAACTGTGACTTGTGGCTGAAAAGTGGGTCGGGGGAGGGGGAGTGAAGCTGGGCCCTCTTGTATCCCCAAAGTTTATAGAACCATGCCGCTCCGACCGGTGGCCACTGAATGACGTCCGGCTCTTTCTGAACCAGTATTCAGCTTCGGTCCACTCTCTGGATGGCTTTCGGTGAGGGCCCCCTGCCCCTGCCCTGCTCCCCCCATCCCTCAGCCCCAGTAGCCTGAGTCTCCGGGTCGCAGAGGTCGGCTACTCTTGGACTGTGCCAGCCTCGGCCTCTGTATCTTAGGCCTGGGCTGCCGGGACCAAGCCCTTCCTAGCGGCTCCCCTCTGTACTGGCAGGCACCAGGCCCTCTGGGATCGTTACATGGTGACCCTTCGAAGCTGCCTCCTGCGCATGTACCATGACTGAGGGGCCCCACGGCCGCCCTGCAGGACAGCACAGCACTTGTCTCTAGGCCCAGGGCTCCTGCTCAGCAGTTCCTCACCTGGGCCCTTCCTGCCCTGCGCATGGGAGAGGGTGGAGGGTGAACCTGGGCCCAGAGAGGGCAGCTCAGCCCCTGACGCCAGCCCCGTACCTGCCTATCATCTCCCCTGTTGGCAAGTGGGAGCCCAGACCGAGGGAAGGGAACTTAACTTGACCTCAGGCCCAGGATACCTGCTCCCAAGTCCCTCGATGCAGGCCCATCCTGCCCTGGGGATGGGGGGCTCAGTCCCTGACCCCACTGCTCACCACCTTCCAGGACCCTATGAGCCAAAGCCCCTTTTTGTGCTGATAATAAATTGGCAGCCCTGGGGTGAGTTCTGGCTGTGGGGAGTCTGACCATGGGTGATTCTTGGGCATGAAACAGAATCATGGACATAGTGGTGGCATCTGGGGGGCAGGGAGGGGTCCTGGAAGGACCAATGGGTGGGGATTGAGAGGGCCTGGTGCCCCGCTTCTTCACATACACAAGGTTGAGCGCAGTCACGTCTGAGGCCCCTTTGAGCTCTGATGTTGGGTCCTGTGTTCCCAGGTTCCTTTGAATTCTACTATTCGGGGTTCAAGGTTCTCCCTAACCCGGGCCCCAGGTCTGACGTTCTATGTTGTTTGTATGGCTGTTTCGGTCATGTCCGACTCTTGTGACCCCATTTGGGGTTTTCTTGGCAGAGAGACTGGAGTGGTTTGCCATTTTACAAATGGCTCATTTTACAGATGAGGAAACTGAGGCAGACCGGGTGAAGTGACTTGTCCGGGGTCACTCAGCTAGGTGTCTGAGGCGGGATTTGCATTCAGGTCCTCCTGACTCCAGGCCTGGTGTTCTGTGCACCATGGTGCCCCCCTAGGGGCCCCATGGTCTGAGTTGAGGCCCCTTCCTCTGCTCTGCAGCGGGGAAGCTCCTGGCCCTGCTCTTGTGCAGAAGAGGGGAGACTGGAATTGGAACAGGGGCTGTTTGCCTCGTTCTGTGTGGTCCCCTCAGGTGGGCCAAGGAGACTCAGGGACCCCTTCTCAGTCGTGGCATGTTTTTCAAATCCGTGATGGAAGAAAGTGCTACATTTCAGTTAGAGGCTAGTGAACAGAAATGGTCTTTTCCCTGAGACGTCCAGAGACCCAGAATCTCTGCTTGGAGCCCGGTGAAGAACGGCCGGGTCAGACCGTGACACAGGCACACACGGTTTCAGGACTAGGCTGGACTCAGCGTCCGTTCGCCTGGCCAGAGGTCTGCAGTGGAGCACCTCGGACCCGGGCCCTGTGCTCAGGATGCTGCGCAGGAGAGGGTTCGAGAGGCCTGACAGGAAGTGCCTCCGACGTGCTAGGCCCTTTACAGTGACTTACAGTGGGTGCTCAGGGGTACGTGCTATCATTAACCACATTTTTTTCTGAGGAAACTGAGGTAAACAGGTTAAGTGACTTGCCCAAAGTCACAGCTAGTAAACGAGGTCAAATTTGAACCCAGGTCTTGACTGAAGGAGGCCCAGCGCTTGGCACACTGCGCCACCAAACTGCTCATGTAGTCTTACACAAGGGCACAACAAATCAGCTGCACAAGCTTGAGATGGGGGAGTCACGCATTTGGCGGAGGAGGGTAGAGAACCATTTGTTCTGAAGTGGGGGTCTCAGTGGACTGGAAGCTCAGTATGTCAGCAGTAGAGTGTGTGGCCAGTCTCTGCCTGGGATGAGCTTCTAGGGATAGGGAGGTGCCCCCCCCCCCCTCCCAGACACACACACACACCACCACCACCCCCCCCACCCCGGCAAGCATGTGCCAGTGGAAGCTGGACCGGACACCCTGTGATGGGCTCTCCCGAGGCTCTTTCTGGCCCCCACATTCTCCAGCTTTCCTTCCCTCCATTTGTCAGTTCGTCTTGGAGACTGTGGCCAAACAGCTTTATTGAGCTCAAAGCACAGCAAACTGTAGGGAACGAGCATCCTGGGTGGGAGGGGCTGGACGCTTTATCTGGGGCAGCGAGTCCGGGGGGCTTGGTTGCCCACCACTGCAGTGACTGGGTACTTCGTGATGCCGCAGGCGTTACTCCCTCGATACAGCCGGAAATAGCCCTGGTGGAGGTGGGGTGGGGGTGGGGCTGAAGGCGGGGGGGGGAGGGGGGGGGAGCCAGGCTCATTGGCCCTTTGCTGCCCCCTCCCCCTTCTCCCCTTAGAGCCTCACCTTTTCTCCCCAGCTGCTGCCCCAGGAGTTTTTTAGGATCCAGTAGGTAAAGTTGTGGACTGCAAGGAAGATTAGAAACCAGAGCAAAGGGGAGACGCTAAGCTAAGGCTAAGGTCCCCCTAGGGCTCCCCCAGACACTCACTGTGGCCGAAGCCCACGAGCAACACGCAGTGGTCCACTTGGTGGGGGTCACAATCGTGCGTCGGTTTGATCACCCCTTTAATGTAATTCTGATGGGGAAGGGGGTAGAATATGATGAACCATTGGGGATCAAAGGTCCAGTAGCCAGCCTCAGGGCAACCCTTCCTCCCTCCCGGTCCCACCTGTAAGAGTCTCACGTTGATGGTCACCGTGATGGGTCCCTTTTCTGCCAAATACTGAGCCATGTCTGTGGGAAAGGCAGGTGTTAGCCTCCTAGAATGGAGGAGGGGCAGAGGAGAGCCTATAGACACACCCTTGTTTCTACAGAAGGGAAATCGGTGTCCAAAGTCACTGAATTTTAGACATGCCCCAGGCCTTGGCTCTGAGGTTTCTGCAGCCCTCCAAAGTCTCACCTTGAATTACATTCCGGCTTTCCTCAGTTTCCCTCCCCCTACCATGGTCATGACTCTGGGACAGGGATGGAGCCACCCTGAGCTAAGACCCCAGGCTGACACCCATCACAGCCACTAGCCACCAGCTGCTTTCACAAGTGAGGATTTGCCCCAGGGGGCTATCCCCCAGACCAGAGGGAGCAGCTGATTCTGCTGACGCCTACCTGGTACATTAGAACAGGCTAAGAACTCTTTCAAAGTAGGGAGGGTTTATCTCTGCTGTATAGATGGGTAATAAGTCTCCTCTAGGGAAGGGACAGACCGAAGGTCACAGAGCTAGCTGGCACCAGGAGGAAAATCTGATCTTGGGGCCTAGCAGCCTCTCTGGTGCTTCCCAACGAGAGTGGGGGCCGGTCACTGCTGGAACGCAGCCCCCAGTGTGTCCTGGCCTTGGCCAGCTTCCCATTCAGGGGCCCTGGCACCCACAGTTCTCCTTCTTGGGCAGCATTAAGAAGTCCTGGATCCAGGCCTGTTTCTTTTTCTTTTGGCAGCCATTGCGGGAGAGCTGGGCCCTGTAGGGGTAATCCCTCTCCGTGGCCAGGCCACCTAGATGGGAGGGAGGAGAGTCAGAGGCCCCCAACCATGACCCCCTTCCCTGCAGCCCTAAGTTCCCCATGTCATGCCAGAGACAGACCCATGGAGTCCTCTCCTGGGTCTAGGCCTCTGTCCCAGAGGGATGGAGCCTTTGGGTCCCCAGGGTTGGGGGGTGTACATACTTTGGTTGAGGATAGTTAGAAAGGCATCCCAAACGTAGCCACCCTCACAGCCTTGTCCACAGCGGTAACAGTCCAGCACCTCTGTGGGGAGAGGGGCCCTCGATTACACACACACTGCCCAATCTCACTGTCCATGTGCATCCCCTATGGACACCCAAAACCTGGGCTTGCTAAGGATCTCGCTTCACCATGGACCAGGCAGGTGTCAGAGATCCCTAAGAGTCAGCCCAAGGCACTGAAGCAGGGCCATGCGTTCCCCCACTCGCAAATGTACACATAGGCAGGTGTGGCACAGGAAGTGGGTCCCTATGCTGCCAGTTTTGTTTGCTGCCTGTGTGGCCTCTCCAGATCCTAGCTACCTCATCAGGAGGGAGGGGGCTGGAGCTTGACTTTAGAGCTTTCTGCTTAAGCTTTCGGGGGTCTCAGGAGGCTGTGATAGGTTGCCTGGGGCTTCCTCACAGATCATCGGAGTCCCTATTTCTCCAGCCTCCTCCAGTTTACCAGGGACCGCTCAGGACAGCCTCCTGAGACAGGTGGTGGGAATGAAGCTTGTCCTATTGTGGGTGAGGAGTAGTGGATGACTGGCTAAGGTCGAGGATCCAAACCTTGATTTCCCAAATCCAGGCCCACCCCTCTTTCCCTTATTTCACGCTCCAATCCAAAAAGCACTGTGCTACTCGCAGAAATACAAAGAAAAAAATAGTCCCTGCTTCACGAGCTCATGGAGGGACATGTACATACAGATAGTCATGATAATTTGAGGAAGGAGACAAGATTCAATCTCCCGCTTTTGTACCTTTGCATAGGCTGTGCTCCATATGTAGGATGCCTATACCTCCTCAGGGGCCTCTTCCCCTATCACACTGGACATCTTTATATATATATCCTGTTTTAGCCATGGACATGTTGTATTTCTTCTCTCCCCCTCCCCTCAGTTGAATGTAAGCTGCTGGAGGGCACTGAGTAGATGCTCATTAATGTGTCAGAACAGCTAAGACTTGGCAACTGGTCGGATATGGTGAATGAGGGAGAGGGAAGAGTTGAGGATGTCTGAAGTTGTGAGTTGCGAATCTGGGTGAGTGGGTGGCCAGCAATGGCAAAGGGGAAGGTTGGAGGAGGAGTGCATCTTGGGGAGAAGAGGCGTTCTGTGTGAGATGTTGAAGATGCTTGAGGGACATCCAGGTGGGAATGCCAAGCAGGAAATCGGTGATGGCGACCAGGAGAGATTAGAGCAGAATACAAAGATCTGGGAACCATGTGCATGGTGGTGATGGAGCTGATGTGGTCACCAAACAAGCCCACACAGAAGTGAAAAAAGCAGGCTAGGACAGAATCTTGGGGGAAAGCTGGGGTTACTGGGAGCCTGTATGGACTGCTCTACACAGGCTCCGATATGCCTGCTTATCCCACATACTGGTGCCACAGGGGGCAGCCTTTCCCTGGGAGCCCTGTCCCCCATGGATGCTCCCATACACAAGCAGCAGCCCCCCATACCTTGCACAGAAAGCACAAAATTCTGACGGTACTGCATGGCCCACAGGGCTTCGATGTTGTCCACAGCTGAAATGGCCCAACAGCTTTTGCAATTTTTCTGTGGGGAGAGGTCAGTTTTTGCCCTAGCTGGTTTCCCCATGCCCAATCTCTGTATCCCTTTGTCCATCCCAGAGGGGGAGCAGAGTTTTTGATGATAGGCATCTGCTCCTTTGAGGGTGTCAGGGAAAGGGCTGGGGGATAGCTTTGTTCAAGATTTAGGGGTAGTAAGATGGTCTGGCGGGGGGCAGGGAGGGGGACACAAAAGTCATCCGGGATGGTAGGGGTGAAATGAAGCTGGCAGTTGGGGTGGAGCTGGTACCTGATCTCTCGCAGGGTTCAGGACTCCTGCCTTCCTCCAGTCACAGGAACGAGTCTGCAGTCTCTGCAGTCTTGGGTGCCCTCCTGTCTTCAGCCTGGGATCTGAGCGGCTGGGCCCAGACGGTCGGTAAAGCTGGCGAAACTCCTCCTCTGTGCAGACAAATGAGGGCCTCAATGGTCATAGACCCAAAGACCCCGACCTCACACACCAGCCTTTTCCATTTCCTTCTGAAGCTCATTTTATCGATGAGGGAACTGAGGCAAGCAGGGTTAAATGACTGGCCCGTGCCACTCAGCTAGTAAATGTCTGAGGTCGGATTTGGACCCAGGTCTTCCTGGCTCCAGAACCACCTTGCTGCCCCAACCTCGGTGCTCCTGGACATGTTCTTTCCTGCCCCTGGGCCTCAGTTTCCCCAGTTATAAAACAAGGGCAATAACCTCTGTGTGCCTCCCAGTAGGGATTGTAGCAGATCCTGGAGGACTGGGAATTTTAGTCTTGAAAAACTTGAAATGGGGGACCATAGGAAGTGGGCCCAGTGAACCAGAAGCTCCTGGGGGCAAGGCCTGGACAGGATGCCGGACTTGGAGTCAGGAAAACCTCAGTCTGGCATTTATGGCCCATGTGACAATGGGCACGTCACTCACCCTCCCCAAGCCTCAGTTTTCTTATCTATAAAATGGGGCAAAGGGTTGGCCCAGACCTCCTCTAGGCACCAGCTCCAGGCCTTGGAGCCTCTGGCTGGCCATCCCCCGGGGCCTGACCCTCAGGGGTGATTCTTCAGTTCTGATTTATTGGGGCCCCCTTACCTGTGAGGTCACTGAACTGGGTCACCCCAAACTGGGCCATGCCCCCGTGCTCCTCAGTCAGCTGCCAGGCCCAGGCCAGGTTGTTGGCAAAGATCCCTAAGCGATGCTCTTGTTCTGCAGAGGGGATTTTGAGGGCCCTGAGGGACCTCCTGCCCCCCAGCTGGGAGCTTCTGCAGCCTTTTCCACCGGGTATGCTCTCTGGTATCTCCCCCTCCAAGGCCGTTGAGCCATTGTCCCTGCACTGCTCCCCACCCCTGCCGTAAATGAGAGGGGCTGTAGCTGCCATCAGCCTCCTCCTTGTCTGTTCTGCTCTTGCGCTGTGGTGGTGGAAGGGCATCACTTCTCTGACCCTCAGTTTGCTCAGTTATAAAATGGAGTTAAGGTCATGTCCACATAATAGCCATTCTGGTAAGATTTGGTCTGCCCCCTACAAGGGAACCCAGGTCACTAAAGACCTTCCCCCCCCACCCCCTGCGCCTCCCCCTCGCCTCACAGTTTCACAGTGGGAGAAGGCGGCCCTGCTGGCCTGGGGGTGGGAGTTTGCTGACCTCAGATCAGGTAAGTGGCCTTGGTGGAGGGGAGGGAAGCAGGACTTTGGACACACAGAGAGAAGAGCCTTCTTGTTTACTGTTCACACCACCAGCCCCTCTTCACACTTATCTCTGAGGGGATGAGTGTGTTTGGGGAGGGGAGCCCCCGGTGTTTGGGTGGGGCTGTGGAGGGGAGGGCCTAGAGCAAGACATTCTGTGCTAGAGAGAATGTTGGGAGCAATACAGAACCTCTGAACATGACACTTGGGATGTTAGAGCTGAGAGGGATCCTGGAACATGGAACACAGAATATCAGAGCTGGGGGGACCTTAGGTTGGAACATAGAACACAGAATGTGAGAGCTGGAACAGGCCTTAGAACACAAAACGTCAGAGCTGGGAGGCACCTTGGAGACCATGTCCTCGTCTAAACTCATCTTACAAATAGAAAGACTGAAGCCGAGAGGACGTGGTTCTCCTGACTTCCTGACCAATTCTAGAGGCGACCCAAAGTCACTGAGGGTTGGGGACCAAGGGAACTGACAGCTCTAGGGAAGCCCCCACACCGTAGCGCGCACACGAAGATGTCTGCATATCCACATGCATGTGTAGATGTGTGCCAAGTATGTGAATGCGCACATGTGTCCCTTAAGGGTACAATCATTGATTTGTGCGTGTGATATACACCCACATGCATGTGTGTGCACAGACATGAAGGAAAAGAAGAAATCCCACCTGCTGGGTCTGGGTAGCTCTTGTTATACTGGATCTGAAAGGCTTTGAATTGCTCCACGGCATCCCAGGTGACTGGTGGCAGGTCATGGAAGCTCTGTGGGCAAGGGAGGGTGGGTGTGGAGGGAGACCCCACTGCTTGTCCCTGGAGAGGGGCAGGGCTTGGGGATGTGGGGGCCCATCTGGGCTGCGCCTTCAGAGACCAGCAAAGGGCCTTAGTCTCATTGTAGATATGGTGAAACTGAGGCCCAAAGCAAGAAAGTGACTATCATAGCTAGGCAGTGTCGAGCCAGAGATACGACCCGGGGCCAGTGACCTTCATCCAAAACTTTTGAACCTCTCTTACAAAGAATGCAGTCTTCTCAATGTTGTTCCTGACCTTGGTGGAGGACCCAGGGGAAAGGGGCAGCAGACAGGAAGTTAGGAGAGCAAGGAGTTCCAAATGCTAGGACTGGATCTGGACACAGGGCAGAGGGGTGTGGCACAGGCTGGGAGGGACACCTGGATGCTAAGGTGAGACTGAAGGGAAGGGCCAAAGGACCCCAGGACCAGGCACCAGGGGAGAGGTCTAGTTTGGCTTGGACAGGTAGCAGAGTCTGAACTGGGAAGAGAAAACTGGGTGCTGATCAAAAGCCAACAGACTGCATGGGTGCTCACCTGTTCCGGTGTGGGGTAGATGTTCCAGACAAGGCCTGCCGTAACCAGCAGCCCCAGGAGGCAGGAGAGCTCAGTGGGGAGCATCATGAAGCCAGTGAGCTGTTTGAGAAGTAAGGTAAGAGCAATTGGATGATTGAGGTCAGGAAACCAGCCACCAACCTCAGTGATGGGCAGGGAGGGTGCCCATAGGCCCCACCCTCAGAAAGGAAATGGAGGGGAGAACCCAGGGAAGGGCCTAAGAGCCAAGTCAGTTCCTCAGCAGAAGGGCCCATCCTCCTTCTCCTTAGTTCCTGGGCAGTCTGGAAAGCTGGAGTGTGGGAAGCAGGGGCAACTGGAACCACAGCCTTTGGGGATTAGATGGGGCTGGCTGGGCATCATGGCAGGGACAGGAAGCTGGCTTTCACAGTGTGAGCTGGGGAAATTCCCATCATGCCTTGGGAAAACATGACTGGGCAGCAGTTTCCCTGGAAAAGTCCAGTGGGTTTTAATGTTGGGCAAGCTCAGTGAGAAGTCCCAGTGCATTTACAGCAGCCAAGAAAGTGCTGGGGATCTTGGGCTGTCACAAGAGCCATGGTGTGCTCTGTGACCAGGGAGGAGACAGTTCCACTGTCCTCTGCTCTGATCAGGCCACATCTGGTCATTCGCTGTGCTCAGTTCTCCAGAGGAGAGCCACCGGGAAGGAGAAGGGCCTCTGCTTCCTGCCATGGGAGAGGCAGACTGGATTGAAGGGAATGGCCCCCTTCTCCAAGGGGAGGTCCCAACTACTTGACATCCCCAGCCTGGGAGCATAGGCCTTCTGTAAGGCCCTTTGTTTGGGTGTCCCCAAAGTTTTGTCTTGGGCGCTCTTTCCTTCTTTCTCAAGATGGCCTCATCAGCTCCCAAGGGTTCAGTCATCATCCCTAGATCCACATATCCAGCCCTAGCCTCAATCCTCTGAGCTCTAGTCCCATAGCACTAATTGCCTCTTGGACATCTCAAATTGGATGTTCCAGTGGATCTCTCCCACTCAACATGTCCAAAACAGAACTATCTTCCCTGCTAAATCCAGCTCCCTTTTGACCATCCCTATTTCTGCCAAAGGCACCACCAAACTCCCAGTCACTCAGGTTCAAAACCTCAATGTCATCCTCAGTTCCTCATTCTCCCTGCCATAGTCTCAAAATTGGAAGAGGTCCTTGTCCTCTGAGAGTCAGAGGTCACAAGGGCCTCTCCTAACTGGTCTCCAGCTGCACAGGACACCCCCATATTCCAACTACTCTTTCCCCATGCTAAGGTAGGCCCTCCCCCAGTTCCTACTTCCTTTGTGTGCTTCAGAATGAAAGGAGCAAAGGAGAAAATATTCCTCCTCTCCCCTTCCATCTTGGCCCTCTGCCTCCACAGTCCACTATAGCATAAAGGCAGAATTCATGACTTCGAAGAAAATCATGAATATGCCTGAATGGTTCAGAATCGCAGGATATAAGGAATTCTCTAAGTAGAAGGCAGAGGAATTAAAGCATTTATTCAAGCTCCAAAGTAGCAGACCCACGGACCAATGTCCCCAATTGGATATCCTGGCTAAAACCTTCCAGGCCCAGTAAGTCTGCCTCACAATAGTAACCAGGAGGTTACAGAGAAACATGACTGCAGTAAACCAAATCATGCTCATGCTTCACCCCAGGGCTAGGGCCCTCCGGTAAGAAGATTACCCACTGGCCTCAGCACTCGCTGGTCTACACTCGAGTCAGTCCTGCTCTCGGTAGCGCCTGCTGCTTCAGCTTCTTCTGCTTCTGCTTTGGCTTCTGCTGGCTCTGCTGGCTCTGCTTCTGCCCCTCCTCCTTCTCCTGCTTCCACCACATCTCACTTTCCAAGCTCTGTTCTCTGTTTTTATACAGTCCTTAGACGTCATCCAATCGACTAGAATGTCCCATCTGAGCCACCAGAACTTAGGCACCTACTCTTGGCTCTGGTCTTAGCAACCCCCCTTAGGACCCTGAGGGCTTCATGCCCACATCAACTTAGCACCTAGTAATTAGGGATTTGGGGCTACTTGGGAGCTAAGATCTAATCAGACCTCCCTTCATTGGCCTCACCTGGCACCCCACCTGAAGCCTATTCAAATGGGGGAGGGTGGAGATCTCATTTACTGATTGCCTTTACATCCACCTCTGCCCTCTGCCATCCCTGCCATCAGGCCCTTTCCATTTGGGTGCCAAATCTTGTCAAATTCAAAACATGTCTTCCATCCATCCCTTTCTCTCCACTCAGGTAGCTGCCATCTTAATTCAGACCTTCATCTCTTATCTCTACTCCTTTCTCCTCACAGCGACCAAAGTGCTATTTCTAAAACACATGTTTTATCACTCCCTCCTCACTCAAAGAGATTCCCTTGGTCCCCACTACCTCCAGGACAGAGCATACAGTCCTCAGCCTCTCCTCTCTAGCCCACTGTGGTCTGGCTCTGTGCCTCTACTTGCCCATTTTTCCTTTTTTTTCTCTTTTATTTATTTCTTTTTATTTTTAGTTTACAGCACTCAGCTCCACAAGTTTTTGAGTTCCAAATTTTCTCCCCCTCCCTCTCCTCCCCCTGCACAAGACAGCATGCAATCTGAGACACTACATATACCTTTACATTAAACTTATTTTCACAATAGTCAAGTTGTGAAGAAGAATTTATAACCAATGGAATGAACCATGAGAAAGAAGAAACAAAATCAAAAAAGAGAAAAAACAAGAGCAAACAATTTGCCTCAATCTGCATTCAGACTCCGTAGTTCTTTCTGCGAATGTGGATCACTTTTTCCATCATGAGTCCTTCAGAACTGTCTTAGAACCTTGCATTGCAGAGGAGAGCCAAGTCTATCAAAGTTAGTTATCACAGAAGCAGTGTGTCTGTGGTTGTGTATGATGTTCTCCTGGTTCTGCTCACTTCACTCAGCATCAGTTCATGTAAGTCTTTCCAGGTTTTTTTAAAATCCACCTGCTCATCATTTCTTACGGCACAATAGCATTCCATTACATTCCTATACCACAACTTGTTCAGCCATTCCCCGATGGATGGGGGCATCCCCTCAATTTCCAGTTCTTTGCCACCACAAAGAGCTGCTAGAGATATTTTTGTGCATATGTTTACCCACGTTTGTTGAACAGATTTTGGGCATTGGAAAGGTCTTCATGGGGAGAAGAAAAAGATGCTGTGCTTGACCTAAGGATGAGAGTAGGCCCAATAGAGGGAAGTTACAAAGAGGTAAAGTGAGGTATCAGACCTATCCCAAAGTGGAAGAGGCTCCCTCAAGTGGTGGGGAGCTCAAATATGTTTCATGGGAATGTATATGGAGAGCCTGTATGGGATTGCGGGCTGTCTTGGGGAGGGGGAGAGGAAGGAGGGGGAGAAACTTTTAAACTTACAGAAGTGAATGTTGAAAACTAAAAATAAATAACTTATTTTTTAAAAGAAAGAAAGAGGTGGGGAGCTCTCCATCCCTAGCACTGTCCAAGCAGAAGTTGGGACACCACTCTCTGGGGACTTCTCTTCAGGTCTGGGTTCAATTTGACGGCCTTGGAGGCTGAGATTCTGGGTAGGCTTCTGAAGTAGGAGCTTGTGGCTTAAGAATTTGTTTAAAAAGTTGTATTGATGCCCTTTGGTTACTAGGTCAGGGCATTCATTTCTCATCATATCCCCTTCCCCTGAACTCTAACCATGATTTGGTTTTTTTCTCATTTAACAAACATTTGGTAACTATCCCCTGCATGTCAGGCACCAGACACTGGAGACAAATGACAAAAATGAAAACAACCCCTGCCCTTCGGGAGCTTATATTCCCCTGAACCCTCTCTTGTATCAAAGCAAGACAGTTAAGCTTTTGCCCCTGACAAAGGGATCAGATGGGACAGGACATGCAACATTCTGCAACCACGGACCCCCACCTTTCTACCAAGAGGAGGCAGGTACGTTCCTTGGCACCAAGATTGGTCGTGGCCACTAAGCCTTGCTGCCTTCAGGTGTGGAATCCAATTATATTATTTTGGTCCTTTCACATCCTGTTCCCCTGGTTTTGCCTTTTTTCCTTTTGTAGCAGTTCAAAAAAATCTTATTTCAGCAGCTGCATGAGAGCATGGATTGGGGAGAAGGGGGTGAATAGGGAGAGTAGAAAGGGGACTTAGCAGGAAAGGAAAAGGTCAAGAAAGATTGAGGCCCTGAAAGGGCTTGGGAGGATGGGAAGGGTCTGGATAGAAACAGGGAAATGAAGAAGGAGGGAAGAGGGGATGGGCTCCTGAGACCTCCTCCCCCCATCCTTCCTGCTTCCTGCCCTGAGGGCGTCTGTGATGTGGCAGGGAGCCAGGGGCAGCCAGAGCTCTCCCCACCTTGGCATCCCACAAATCACCAGGGCACAGTTACAACTGGACAGTGTTTCAGGGGCCACACGTGTCATTTTGACACGGCATCTTACCAGTACATACCCATCGAGTCAAAGCAAGAAAAGAAGAGAAAAAATAGTTATGATTTGTTTCGTTTAAGGCCAAGACTGAAATTCTTCTGAATGAGAAGAGCTGCTCTCAACCACCATTACTGAACACTGAATGACTTTGAAAATTAGCTTTTGCTACATACTCGATAATACTTCTGAAGGAATTTGACCTAAAATTTCAAGACAAAACAGCACTTCCGTGTGGAGCTTAATTTTCAACAAAGTCAGTTCAGTGCTGACCATTACTGTTTGAGTCACACGGAACGTGAAGCTGTTTTTTTGACACGCTGTCAAAAGTTAGGAGAAGAAGTAAGCTCTCCATTCTCACACAAATATTCAGGGAATCAGTTTTCTGAGCTCAAACTACAGTTCCAGCAGCATTTTTTATTTTCAGATCTCTAAGCAAAATCAAATTTGTTGTTCAGTTCTGTCCAGGGTTTTCTTGGCAAGGATACTGGAGTGGCTCTCCATTTCTGTCTCCATCTCATTTGACAGATGAGGAAACTGAGGCAAATAGGGTAAAGGGACTTGCCCAGGCTCACCCAGCTATTCTCTGCCCCCTTCTCCCCAATCCATCCTCCCATGCAGCTGCTGAAATAAGATTTTTTTGAATTGATGAAAAAGCAAAAAAGGCAAAACCAGGGGAAAAGTATATGAGTGTCTGAGGTTGGATTTGCACTCACAACTCTTCATGAAAATGCAAAAGCAAAAGAAATTTCCAAATTTTAAATCCATTTAACTGTTCAGTTGAGGGGTTTCCACCTAACTTTTACCTGGAAGTGATTACTCTGCATTGTAATAACATGATAAAAAGGCAAGTATCAAGAAAAGAATCTAATGGAATCCTATACGTGTCTTCCAAGAGACAAATCGGCTTAATTTAAATCATGTACTTATGTATTGATATCAATATTTGGCATTACCTGGGTGAAAAGACATTTTCAAAGATGGGATATAGAAAATCTCATCAACAAATGAACATTTGCAACCAATTTTGATGATTGGGGACATGAACTTTGAACTCCAATTAGGCAAAATGTTACCCCCCCCAAATTCCATACTTCTTATTAGTAAACCCGTATTATAAAAATTGTTCTTTATTATGATATGAATTGAGGAGAAGAGGGTGAATATGAACATATGAATTATATAAATATATGAATTTTGTCAATAAAAATTGGTGGAAATAAGTTTTCCCTCTTCTTACCTACGTAATAGCTTAGACTTTGCCTCTTGGCCTGTAACACATAATATATTTACAGAAAGAGTTTGCTGAGCCCTGTTCTAATCTGTAGAACTTCTCTGACTGATTTTTGCTTGGATAAATGGGTTTACTTACAGTTCCTATTTGCGATGGTCTTTTGTGTAACTAATGCTTGGTGAGGAGGCTTTAAGCCAGTGAGTATAAGCTAAAAACTTTACTTTTTTTTACTTTCAGTAGTTTTTAGTTGTGTCCAACACTTTGGGACCCCATTTGGGGTTTTCTTGGCAGAAATACTGGACTAGTTTGCTGTTTCCTTCTCAAGCTCATTTTACAGATGAGGAAACTGAGGCAAACAAGGTGAAGTGACTTGCCCAGGGTCACACAACTAGGAAGTGTCTGAGGCTGGATATGAACTTAAGGAGATGTATCTTCCTGACTCCAGGCCCAGTGCTCTATCCTGAGCCTATCATGCCCCTAAACCAGAGATAAATTTGAGGTGTGGCAGATCTAGTCTTGTACCCTTTGTGGAGCCAGAAGGATTTTGGTGGTCCCAGACCTTGCCTGTCCTTTCCCCCAGCAAGTGGGTGTAAGCTGGGTTCTACTCGCTTCAAAGGTGGGCCAGACCTCAAATCTATGTCATTGAAAAAAGACCATCTCCCACTGCGTCTGGGGCCATCTCCAGTCATCTTGCTCTATATCTGGCCGCTGCACCCAGATGTGTCCTGAGGAGAGGGTGAGGCTAGTGACTTTGCACAGCCCTTCCTCACTTAAATCCAATTCGCTTGCTAGTCAGGGCCTCACCTCCTGGTGTCATGGCCCTCTTCAAGAACGAAGGAAAAGTCACAGTGACACATGTCACTGGCAAGCCACATATATATATAGAAAACCCACACACATTCATATCTTACATGAGATTAAGCATTCTGGGTGGGGGAGGGAGGCATATTGGAAAGTGAAGGGGATCTAAAAACAAAACAAAAATTTAAAATTAAAAAAATGAGAATGTTCAACTCTGTGATCGCTGAGATACCTTCCAGGTCTCATATTCTGTGCCTGTAGAACTAACTGGATGAGGCTCCTGGCTTTCTCAGCATGGGGGCCTTAAGCCCCACAGACATAGGGCCCTAGGTCCTGGAAACCTTTTTCTCCAGTCTGAAAATCTGGCTTAACTTGCCTCCACCCCCATTTCAGGAAAGCCTGGATTCTTGAGGCTGGGGGAGGGGGGGACCTTTCCTTAAGCCAAAGCTGGATGACCATTTTCTCTGGGATATTACAGTGAAGATACTTGTTTAGGTCTGGATTGGGCTCAGTGGTCTCCCAGGTCCCTTCCAGCTTGGAGAGTCTGGCATTCTGGAGCCTCTCTTTCAGATGCCTGCCCAGCCCAGCCCAGCCCAGCCCAGCCCAGCCCAGCCCAGTAAGTGGTTACTTCTGGGAAGAGGCAGGGAGAGAAAGGGGGCCCAGAACAGAAGGGGGACTTCCTGTTTACTGTTCACACCTCCTGCTCTCTTCCTCATGGTGACACACATCTCTGACGGCACGAATGAGTCATTGGTGAGAAGCCACAGAGTGTAGTAGTGTGGGGTGAGGAGGACGGCTTAGAGGCAGAGCACCACAGCATGTTAGGACTGGAGAATAGAGGATGTCTGGGCAATGCAGACCCTGAGATCCCAGAACACAGAGGAGAACACAGAGCGCCACTCAGCAAACACTTTTTAAGCACCTACTATGTGCCAGGTGTGGAAAATATTATACTATTTTATATCATTTTTAATTTCAACTAGACCCAGAGCCTGAATTAATGAGTAACTGGAAGAAGATCCAGGACCTGGGCTTCTTTGTTCTCTCTAAAATTTGCTCAGGCAATACCCTTACCTCTGTACCCTAACCCCAAGAGAGATTACCTTGCTTAATATTCTACAGATATATACTATGTTATGGAATGTAATGAGACACAGAGACGCTGGGCTGTAGTTTCAACTGACTTTTGTCAACATCCTTTACAATTCTATTCCATTAAAGAAAATCTTCTTCTTGTATCATGGTTAAACATACATGGGGGTCATAAACGTGAGGTAATACAGGCTTGCTGGGTCTGCTAAAGTAACATATATAAGTTTTCTCATTGCTTTGTTCAGACAGCCAGAGCTTCTGCTCTGACTCCTTGTACGTACAAGTAAGCTAGCTCCGCTATGCTTTAAGGGAAAATAATAAACAACATGGATTTTTCTATCACCTAGCTCTGTTGTTTCCTTCAACCAGATTTTCAGGTTTAACACAGGGCATCATGATAAGCAATGGGGCTACAAAGAAATGACAGTCCCTGCTCTCAAGGAGGAGACAACCTGTACACACACAGGAACATACAGAATACAAAGAGAGTAAATGGAAATGAAATTTAGAAACAAAGGCTACTAGACTAGAAGAAAAAAAAAGGCAGAGAGCAGGATTTGAGCTTTGAAGAAAGCCAGAAAAGCTAACAGTCAGAGGTGAGAAGAGAAGGCATTTCAGGCATGGGGGCAGCCTGGGCAAAGGCATGGAGTCTGGAGAAATGGTGTTATGTTCAAGGAACAGCAAGTAGGTCAGTGTGTCAGGATGGTGGAATGTGTAGAGGGAGATAAAGTATAAAAAGGCTGGAAAAAGGAGGGTGCCAGGTTGGGAAGAGCAAACACTAGACTTTATACTGAATTTTGGAAGTAACAGGGAGCCACTGGATTTGGATCTGGCCTCAAACACTTAGCTCTGTGACCCTGGGCAAGGCACTTAACACCTCTCAGCCTCAGTTTCCCCATCTGGAAAGTGGAAATAATAACACCTACCTCCTCGGGTTGTTGTGAGGCTCAAATGAGCTAAACACACTCAAATATGGCATTCGCTATGTGCCAGGCACTGTGCTAAACATGTTATAGATATTACCTCATCTGGTCTTCACAACAACTCCAGGAGTTCGTTGGTTTTTTTTTTTTTTAACAGATGAGCATTTTACAGATAAGCAAACTGAGGCAGACAGCAGCTAAGTGACTTGAGCAGGGTCATACAGCTACTGTCTGAGGCCAGATTTGAACTCAGGTCTTTCTGACTTCGAGCCCAGCACGTTATCCATGTGAATGATAAATCATTATATCCATATGTGTGTGTGTATATATATATATATATATATATATATATGTATATACATAAGATCCTCCATATTACAGTCCAGGCCCTGCACATCCTCTACATGAACGTTTGGACTCTCCAGCTTGGAGATGTGATAAGCCTTGAGCAAAGAATGACAAACCTGGGGACTCTCCAGATCAGAGACATGATAAGTCTTGAGCAAAGGATAATAAACATTCTTGAGGTTAAACATTTGGAGAAACTGCCATTCTGGGGACCTAGCCAGCTCCTAAGAATGACATCTCATGAGACCCCATTGTGAGGGTTGGCTCCCCTCCCAACGGGAACATCTGGGATAGTTGGCAGTGAGTTTTGTTCAAGGCCCTATTTAAGTCTCCATGTGGGTGAGTCATATTGGAAGCTCACCCACGGAGAGGACACTCTGCCTGGGACTCTCCTGCTCAGGACCCTGATAGCTGTACCCTGGGATTCCCCACCCTGAAGAATCAGGTGTAGAACGCTCCCCCAAATTGGTGATGTTTTGTTCTTGTCCATGTCTGTGCTGCTCTCGCTGTGTTAACTGTGTCATTAGGAACTGTTACTTATTGCTGTTGTAAATCCAATGTCATATTCTCTTTGTCTCCTAATAAAAGCATCATTCCGTTGGGAGTGTGTCGTATTGCAGGTGCGAATCCAAACCTAAGCTTCATTGGGCACCATCTTATTACTATTAGCTAATAGGAAAGTAGAAATAGTGGTCAAATGAACCAAACACTGCATGTTCTAAGAATGTAAGAATAAGAAAATGAAAACGATTTGTTAAAGATTGAGTAGCTCTCATTCAGGGATAAATAATCAAAGGAGATGAACAGGCAGTTTTCAGATGAAGAAATCAAAGCTATCTATAGTCATATGAAAAAAATGCTCTAAATCACTATTGGTTAGAGAAATGCAAATTAAAACAACTCTGAGGTGCCCCCTCACACCTATCAGATTGGCCAATATGACAGAAAAGGAAAAGACAAATGTGGGAAGGGATGAGGAAAAATGGGAACACTAATGCATTGTTGGTGGAGTTGTGAACTGACCCACCCATTCTGGAGAGCACTTTGGAACTATATTCAAAGGGCTATAAAACTGTACATATCCTTTGACCCAGCAATATCACCACTAGGTCTGTATCCCAAAGAGACCAAAGGAAAAGGAGAAGGATCTATATGTACAAAAATATGTATAGCAACCCTTTTCATGGTGGCAAAGAATTGGAAATTGAGGGGATGCCCATCATTTGGGGAATGGCTGAACAAGTTGTAGTATGGGATTGTGATGAAATACTGTTGTACTATAAAAAATGACAAGCAGGATGCTCTCAGAAAAACATGGGAAGATTTACATGAACGGATGCAAAATGAAGTGAGCAGAACCAAGAGAACATCATCCACAGAACAGCAATATTGTACAATAATCAAGTGAATGACTAACCCTTCTCAGAAATATGATGATTCAAAACAAATCTGAAGGACTTACGACGAAAAATGCTATCCATCTCCAGAGAAAGAATGGTGGAATTTGAATAAAGATCAAAACTTACTTTTTAAACTTTTCTTTATTATTCTTGGTTTTTTTGTCTGTGTTTTCTTTCTCAACATGGCTAATGTGGAAATGTTTTGCATTACTGTACATATATAATCTATATCAAATTGCTCTCCTTTGCAAGGAGGAGGGAGAGAAGGAGGAAAGGGAGAGAGGGAGGGAAGGAATCTGGAATTCAACATTTTAAAAAAACTAATGTTAAAAATGTTTTGTTTACATGTAATTGAGAAAAAATAAAACAAAAATTAAATGTAGAATGAAAGAAATGCTAAAAGAAAACATCTTACTTAGGGGTCCTTGAGATATTAATATTATGTTAGAGTCTCTCTTATTATGTTATTATTATGATATTATGTTACATCTCTCTTATTGTGTGTTTTAAATTTTTTTTAATTTTTTTTTCAGTTGGCAAGCATTTTTCTCCTTCTTACCTGCAGCCCCTCCCAAAAAAGAAAAAAAAAACTTTTAGCAAAAAATGTAGGCAAGCAAAATAAATCACATATTTGCCATGTCCAAAAAGCTAAATCTCATCCTGCACCTTGATTTGATCTCTGGCAGCAGGTGGGTAGTTATCTAGAATCAAGGCTCATTGCCTGCATCAGAGTTCTTAAGTCTTCCCTCCCCCACTTCAATTAACAAGCATCTACCCTTTCTCCCTCTCATCTGCCCTTCTTCCTCAATGGGGGGGGGGAAGGAAAACTTGTAACATTTAAGTGCAATCAAGCAAAACCCACACCCACATTGACCTCACCCCTGTTCCAGTGTACTTGTCCTGGTCAAGTGCCTGTAGATTGAATTGATGATCTTGGGCTAGAAAGCTGAACCCCTGTCGTGTCATTGAGTGGTTTTTTCATTCATTCTCTGTGATTCCATTTGGGGTTTTCTTGGCAAAGATACTGGAATGGTTTACTATTTCTTTCTCCATCTCACTTTACAGATTAGGAAACTGAGGCAAACAGAAGTTAAGTGACTTGTCCAAGGTCACACAGCTAGTAAGTGTCTGGGGCTGGATTTACACTCTGGTCCTCCTGACTGGGCACTCTATCCACTACAGCGCCATCTAGCTGCCCCCAAGCTCCTGTCATTTCTCCTTTATTTCCAGATCTCTACAGAGCACTGCCTTCTTTTGTTTGGGCTGCTCAGGGAAGAGCCAGACTGGGCTGCTTCTTTCTCCTCCTCCTCCTCTTCCTTTTCCTCCTCCTCCTCTTTGCCCTCCTCTTCCTCCTCCTCCTCCTCCTTCTGCTCCTCCATCTCAGCCAGGCTGTGTTATGTCCCATCTTAGACTAAGATTATTAGAATTTTGAGTTGTTTCTTAATGACCTGAAGAAAAACATTCTGTCCTGGTCTGTGACTTTTCTTTGTAGATCTGTAGCCAGAAATGAGTGTGTCCACTCCCCTTGGAAAGATAATCAGCGCTTAGCAGGTGTGGGGCCTCCATGCCAGTGAAGAATCTCCCTGGCGATTTTTTGAAAGATTAATAAATTAATATAAATATTACATCAAATATAATATTAAATAAATTAAAGATTAATAAATATCAATCTCAGTCTAATGTTAATAATTATGTTCCTCTAATGGTACTGAACCCTAAACAGAAGACTGATTTTTTCTTCTACAGATCAACTGTAAACTCCCGGGTTTGACATTTCAAGACTATGTGGGGTCAAAGGACCCAGGTTCAAATCTTGCCTCTGCCACTTAATCCCTGTTTTGCCTGGGTCAAGTCATCTTCTCCCTGGTCTCAGTTTCCCCAACTGTGAAATGAGGTTAAGAGGTGGTTTCTGAGGTGTTTTATAGCTTTAGAGATAATATCCTATGACCCAGGCTGTGTTTTGAGGCTTATTACACCCTGATTCCCCTTTATACCCTCTCTGGGATTTGGCCCTGCTGGCCTCCTTACATGCTCTCCTACTTCCAAATTTTCACACTGGCTCTTCCTCTTAAATTTCAAATGTCCAATACCTCTCATTGCTCATTCTACTCCTCTTAGAGTCAGGGATGTGCTGGAGCCAGGTCTTCCTGGCTCTCAGGATATAGATGTGAGTAAAAAGAAAGACAGTCTCTCCCCTCAGGGAGCTGACATGCTAATGGAAACTGACAATATATAAAAGACAGCTGAAGAGCAGGAGAGGAAACCTGGGAATGGGAAGATACCTTTGCAAGGACATTGTAGAGAAAGTTGGTCAAATTAAGATTGAAGCCTGGAGAGGAAAGAAGACTCGGTTGGCCTGGACACTTTCCTTAAAATGGGCATTTTGGGAGGAACCAACCAATCGGGGGAAGGGCTGCAGGGTCTGAGTGAACTTCCAGGGTGAGAAAACTGCTGTTTCATGGGAAAATATGGAGAATCAGGAGTGAAGAACAGAGGGGAATTAGCTCATTTCAGGTCACACAACCAGTTACTAGCAGAATCAAAAACAGAACCCAGGGTTCCTGATTCCCAGTACCAAACCTTCTCTGATGCATCAGCTGATCTCCTCCCCAAAGATTTTCCCTTTTAAGCGCAAGTCCCAGGACCTCTGGGAAAGATACCTGGTCTATACAGCCTGTGCTCTGAAACTAACTCCTGGTGTACCCTCAGCTCATCCCCATCCTTCTCTGGGCCTGAGATTCCTCAGCTTGAAAACAGACAATGATCCCATCCTGCCTGATCACATCTCTCTGGGATATGCTCTCTCAGGTTCATTCCCCAAGAGAACGACTACCCAAGGTCTAAGGTACCCTATGGGTCTACAGTTATAAAAACTATAGCTCACAAGCCCCTGTCGGCATCGTCAGCCAATATTGTCAGCCGATTAGCTCAAAGCAAAACCATTTACTGAAATGCCATAGTAATAAAACATCACCCCCATAAACCTGGGGCACGTTCTCCCACAAGTACACCAACATCATGTACAAGAGTGGACACACATACCTGTGACTGCAACACCTGTAAGGAAGAACAGCTTGTGCCTCTGTCCTGGTGCTGGCAATGACCTTGGTCTCATAGTCTTCCTCTGACTCTCCTTCACTGGTCACTGATGGGCACTGCTGCCCTAGATTGAATGCTGATTGACTGGAGTGACCACTGCCTCCAATTATCCACCGACCTAGAAAACTGCTATGTACTTTCAGGAAGAAATGGAGACCCTGCCACAGGATCAGAAGGAGTTTGGGGTCTGGGGACTGTCATCTGCAAAACAAGACCCAAGCTCCAGGCACCAGACTCTCCATTTGTCTCCCCAACTGGACTCATATTTGCAGCTGGGCTTGGCCATGTGCTTCTGCTGTGTGACTAATGAATAGACAATCCCTGGAGGAGCACCAGGTGACTTCAGTGTCCTCCAGGACCAGGCAGCTCCCAATGCAGGCCACCAGGCCCTGCTTCTCTGTTGGCTGCTCCAAAGTATTGGGAGGTCAAAACCCTGGTCCCCCTACTTCCCAGACACCTGAGAAAGAGAGAGTGAGTCCACTGCCTAAAACCAATGGGGTGTCTGTACAGGAAATCTTTGTGTTACCATGTCTCCCAGATGAAGAACTTTACATTTATCCTTATTGGTGTCATGTAATGAGATCCAGCCCCTGCTTTCTTTCTTTATTTCTTTATTATTTGTTTAATTTGCTGTTCCAGCTGGAAGAGACCTGAGAACATGGAGCATGAACCGTCAGAGCTAGAAAAGATAGCGGAGCCAAAAAGGGAGAGAGTGAAAACACCCTAAGGGTTTTGAGCAGTGGACTCAGGTGTCTGGGAAGTAGGGAGACCAGGGTTTTGACCTGTAAAATGATGGGTCCCCTTTAGTGATCGGCTGGTAAATGTTTAACAACCAGCTTTCCAAGAAAAATGTAACCATGACACACTTTTCAATGTAATCTGCCTTGTTAACCTCTTCTCAATCATTTTCTCAAGTCTAGATAATCACAAAATGATAAATCAGTCTAAGATTTGTAGCATGTGTCAATTTCTGAGGTATAAATACAGTCACCTTGAAAATTCCTTCCAAGCCATCTCTAGCCCACCCCTGACTCCCCTTTACTGGAGGGCTTCAAGTAAAGGACTGATGACCACTTGTCAAGAGGTTGTAGAGGAATTTGTGTCTAGGTAAGAGTTGGACTGGATGCCTCTGAGGTCCCTTACAGATCTGAGATTCTAGACTGTGGAAAGAGTGCTGGGTCTGGAATTGAATCCTATCACAACCTACCTGTGTGACCTTGGGGCAATTCCTGTCCCTCCCTGGGCCTCAGTTTCCCCAATGTAAATTCTTGGGCTCAATGACCTCTTCCAGTTCTAAACCCTATGACAGATGAATGCCTGAGCACCCTTGCCCAGTCTTCCTTCCCCAGTCCCCTTTCCTTTCCTGCAGCGCCAGCCTGGAACACTAGAGGGTACCAAAGAGCCTCCTTTATACCTCCTTTGGCGACCTTAAAAATGAGTGATTCTGTAGGAAGGCTGACCTTGGCTAAGTGCCATGGAGTCAGATGGCCTGAATTTAAATCTTGTCTCTGTCTTTTTTTTTTCCTTCTTAATCTGCATGACCTTGGACAAGTCCCTTCCCCTCATTAGGTCTCAGTTTCTTCCTCTGTAAAATGAGGAGGATCGATGTTGTTCAGTTGCAGCACACCAGGCCCTTTTGTCCTCCACTGTCTCCCAAAGTCTGTCCAAACTCATGTTTGCTGTTTTCATGGTGCTGAATATCCATCTCCTCCTCTTCTGTCCCCTTCTATTTTTATCTTCAATCTTTCCCAACATCAGGGTCTTTTCAATGAGTCCTGTTTACTCATTATGTGGCCAAAGTATTTAAGCTTCAATCTATAGTCACATGAAAAAGCGTTCTAAATCACTATTGATTAGATAAATGCAAATTACAACAACTCTGAGGTGGCTAATGTGACAGAAAAGGAAAATGATAAATATTGTGGGAAAATTGAAACACTAATGCATTGTTGGTGGAGTTGTGAACTGATTCAACCATTCTGGAGAGCAATTTGGAATTATGCCCAAAAGGCTATAAAGCTGTACACACCCTCTGATCCAGCAATACCACTACTAGGTCTGCATCTCAAAGAGATCATAAAAACAGGAAAAGGATCCACATGTACAAAACTATACCAGCTCTTTTTGTGGTGGCAAAGAATTGGAAATTGAGGGGATGTCCATCCATTGGAGAATGGCTGAACAAAGTGTGGTATAGGAATGTAATGGAATAGTATTGTGCTATAAGAAATGACGAGCACTTTTCTTTTGTTGTTTTGTTTTTTCTTTCTCATGGTTCTGCCCATGGGTTCTAATTATTCTTTACATCATGATGTAACAGCAAGCAAAGTGGGACATTTTGCTGTTATTTCTTTTGGAGTTCTAGTTCTTCTTAGCACTAAGGCAATCAAGTTCCTTTGATT
The DNA here is from genome assembly GCF_011100635.1 of Trichosurus vulpecula. Lineage (NCBI taxonomy): Eukaryota > Metazoa > Chordata > Mammalia > Diprotodontia > Phalangeridae > Trichosurus > Trichosurus vulpecula. The sequence continues at coordinate 275,826,482 of NC_050578.1, read as the reverse complement.
GAATCGAGAATCTTTGATGACCTGCTTAAGGCACAAGAAAGCCTAAGTCACATGAGTTTGAGTCACACGGGCATGGGTCTCGAGGGTTGTGCTGCCCTCTGACCCTGAAGAAGTCTCTATATACTCTGAGGTTAGCATTTTGCTTTGGGGCTCACTCATAGGAAGAGTGTTTGTGTGATTTAGCCAGCTGAAACTCTGGGTAGCTGTTAAGGATCCCCTGGCTTTGAAAACCCAGATGTTGGTGCTTCTTTCTCTGGTAACTCTGCGTGTGTTGTCTTCGTCAGACAGTTAGAAGCCCTGTCTGTTGATTTGTGTTATTTTCTCTGCTTGTAATTCCTGCTTGTAATTTCTGTTTGTATTTTCTCTGAAGTTCAGGATGCTGACTTTTTCCCCTGAACTAAGTAAATGATGTATATACTTGATTAAAATAAGATTGTTAACCCCTTTAAAGTTACTTTTCTTTAGAAAAGCAAATCAAAGAACCTGTGCTAGCATCCCTCCTGTGTGCTGGTATTATTAATTTTACACCCCTATAGCAGCTGCAAACAACATTGTTGGTACTAATTGTGGTGTTAATGTGATTAAAAGATCTCCCCCCACCATTTAATAGGTCTCAGGTAGAGCTAGCTAAGGGAAATTTGATTAGAGGAGGCTTGTTTGTAGGCAGGCCCATACCCTTTTGCTGATTAGGCATGAAGCCTTAGGACCCTAAACAGGGTGCGTGTGTATATATATATATATATATTCCCTGAGGGTAGCCATAAAGCTCAGAAGACAGAACTGAGAGAGAGAGAGAGAGAGAGAGAGAGAGAGAGAGAGAGAGAGAGAGAGAGAGAACTGACTGGAAGGGCTGAGAGAGAGAACTGCAAGGGCTCAGGACTGCAAGCTCTCAGAACTGAGGGAGGAGAGGACACAGGTACAAAGACAGCTAGGATTTGTGAATGAGTGTTTATGGGAAGGCCCCAGCAGAGGGGAAGGTTATAGGATGGCTTGGCTCCCTGCTGCCATATTGTGTTTTAACTTCCTTGCTATTGTGATAAAGTGAACTTACTGGTTTTGGGATACAATTGTTGCTATGTCAAATTGGAATTACTGATTTTAGGATTTGATCCTCTGGTGTCTGAATAAATGTTTTTATTTCTTCTGCCTTCTATATGGAGAGTCTCTTATATTCTGCTATACCAAACTATACAGGCATATTCATGACCACTATCAATATAGTGAATCTTGCCTTACTGATACACTAATGTGAAAGTATGTTTAATATGAATGTGTAAGTAGAGCCTATATTAGATTGCACACCATCTTGGGAAGAGAAGAGGAGAGGGAGAATTTTAAAACTCAAAATTTTATGGAAGTGAATGCTGAAAACTAAAAAGAAATAAATTAATTATAAATTTTTTTTTAAAAAATGATGAACAGACAGATTTCAGAAAAACCTGGAAAGACTTACATGAACTGATGCTGAGTGAAGTGAGCAGAACGAGGAGAACATTGTACATTGTAACAGCAACACTGTGAGATGATCAACTTTGATAGATTTAGCTCTTCTCAGAAATACAATGATCCAAGACAATTCCAAAAGACATGCATGATGGAAAATGCTATCCATATCTAAAGAAAGAACTTGGAGTCTGAACAGATTAAACTATACTATTTTCTCTTTTTTCGTGGTTTTTCCCTTTTGTTTTGATTCTTCTTTCACAATATAACTAATGTGGAAATACATTTAATATAATTGTACATGTTTAGCCTACATCAAATTGCTTGCCATCTTGGGGAGAGGGGAGGAGAGAGAGGGAAGGGAAGAGAGGGAGGGAAAAAATTTGAAACTCAAAATCTTATAAAAATGAATGTTGAAAACTATATTTACATGTAATTGGAAAAATTAAAATATTATTAGGTGGGAAATTTTTTTTAAAGATTTAAGCTTCAGTTTTAACATTTGACCTTCCAGTGAAAAACCTGAATTAATTTCTTTATTTCTTCTTAATTCTTCTTCACTTTCTGTCATCACAGTGATATTATCTACATATCTGAGATTGTTGCTATTTCTCTTGGCAGCCTTCATTCCAGCTTTCGATTCATCTAGCATGGCATTTCACATGGTGTACTCTGCATAGAAGTTAGATAAATAAGGTGACAATATATAGCCTTGTCATACCCCTTTCCCAATCTTAAACCAATCAATTGTTCCATGTTGAATTGTAACTGTTCTTCCTGGCACAAGTACAAGTCCCTCGGGGGACAAATAAAATGATCTGGTGCTCCCATGTCTTTGAGGACTTGCCACTTTTTGTGCTCCACACAGTCAAAGCCTTTAGTATGGTCAACAAAGCAGAAGTAGATATTTTTCTGGAACTCCCTCGCTTTCTCCACAATCCTTCCAGTGTTAGCAATTTGGTCTCTAATTCCTCTGCCTCTTTGAAAACCAGCCTACTCTTCTGGCAAGTCTTGGTTCACATATTGATGAAGCCTAGCTTGCAGAATATAAAACATAACCTTGCTGTCATATAAAATGATTAAAATTGTTGGCAATTTGAGCATTCTTTGGCATTGCTTTTCTTTAGGATTGGGACATAAACTGATCTTTTCCAATCCAGTAGCCAACACTGAGTTTCCCATGTTGGGTGCATATTGAGTGCAACACTTTAACAGCATCTTTTTTTTTTTTAAAAGATTTTAAGTAATCCAAGTGGAATTCCTTCACCTCCACTAGCATCATTGCTAGCAATGCTTCCTAAGGTCCATTTGACTTCACTCTCCAGCATATCTGGCTCTAGATCAGTAACCATACCATTGTGGTTATCGGCACTGATGTGGATGGTTCTTTTGTGTGTTCTTGCCACCTTTTCTTAAGCTCTTCTGTTTCTATTAAGTCCCTACCACTTTTGTCTTTTACCATGCCTATGTTTGCATGAAACATTCCCTTGATATTTCTTATGTTCTTGGAGAGATCTCTTGTCTTTCTCATTCTGTGGTGTTCTTTTATTTCTTTACATTGATCATATAAGAAAACCTTATCTCTCCTTGCTATTTTCTGGAATTCTGCATTCAGATGAGGATATCTTCCCTTTCCCCTCTCCTTTTCCTTCTTTCTTCAGCTATTTGTATAGCCTCGTCAGACAGTCATTTTGCTTTCTTGTTCTTGTTTTTCTTTGGAATATTTTTTATTGCTGCTTCCTATACAATATTGTGAACCTCTGTCCATAGTTCTTTAGGCATTCTATCTATCAGATCTGATTCCTTCAAACTATATCACCTGCACTTCATATCCATCAGGGACAGTATTTAGATCATACCTATATGGTCTGATGGTTTTCCTACTTTCAATTTAAGTCTGAATTTTGCAATAAGAAGCTTGTGATCTGAACCACAGTCAGCTTCAGAACTTGTTTTAACTGACTGTATAGAGTTTCTCCACCTTTGGCTGTAAAGCATACAATCAATCTGATTTCCATATTTCCATATTTCCATCTGGTGATGTCCGTGTGTAGAGTCACCTTGTGGGTTATTAAAAAAGAGTGTTTGCTCTGACCAGTGAGTTATCTTGGCAAAACTCTATTAGTCTCTGCACTGCTTCATTTGGTACTCCAGGGCCAAACTTGCCCGTTACTCCAATTATCTTTCAATTTCCTACTTCAGCATTCCAATCCACTAATGTGAAGGTGACAAAGGGGGAGGAGGGGACAGAGGGTGTTATTTCTAGAAGATATCTAGAAGATATAGAATTGATTAACTTTGGCCTCTTCTTCAGCATCAGTGTTGGAGCATAGACTTGTGTTACTGTGACAACGAACAGTTTGCTTTGGATTTGAAAAGACATCATTCTGTCATTTTTGAGATTCTATCCCAGTACTGCTTTTATCACCCTTGTATTGACTATGATGGCTACTCTGTTTTTTCTAAGGGATTCTTGCTCACACTAGTAGATGATCATCTGAATTAAATTCACCCATTCCCAGCCATTTAAGATTGCTGACACCCAAGATGTCAATGTTTAATCTTTCCATCTCCTGTTTGACCACATCTAGTTTACCTTGATTTGTAGTTCTTACCTTTCAAGTTCCATTGTATAGGACTTTCCTTTCTTCACCAAATGCATCCAGGGCTGAGCTTCCCTTTGGTTTTGGCCCATCCATTTCCACTATTACCTGTCCATCTTGGGTAACCCTGTAGGATGTAGCTCACAGTTTCATTGAGCTACACAAGCCCCTCTGCTATGACCAGGAAGTGATCCAGGAGGGGAAAATGGGGCGGGGGGCTCTAGATGGCCTCTGACATCACTTCCAGCTCTAAATGTATTATCCTATGAGGTAATACTTGAGCCTGGCCTTGAATGACCTTGAAGACTTAAATATTTTAAATTCTAAATTTGTTAACCATCTTCAAAAGGAAACATGCTGACATGTAAACCACTGAAACTAACACAACCATACCTGAAACCATTGGAGCCTCAGGATTTCAACTGATAAAAGGGGGTGTCTTGGGCGGTGCTGGAGGTGCTCAAGGAAGGTGAAGGAAAGGTGAAAGTTTGAGAGACCCTCAGGGCATCTTAGCTTCTGGCAAGGGATTGATTTCAGCAGACTGGGGGGAAAAGATCCATCTACCTATCTGTTCTTGTGGTTATTGTTTCAGTCACGTCCAACTCTCAGTGACCCCATTTGGGGTTTTCTTGGCAAAAATACTGGAGTGGTTTGCCTTTTCCTTCTCCATCTAATTTTACAGTCGAGGAAACTGAAGCAAACAGGTTGAAGTGACTTGCCCAGGGTCACACAGCTAGTATCTGAGGCCAGATTTAAACTCACAAAGAGGAGTCTTCCTGACTCCAGGCCCAGCACTCTATCCATTGTGGTGCCACCTAGCTGCCACATCTACCTACATCGTCTATTTATTTTCTTAACTATACAGCTATCTATGTCTATCTCCCTGTCTATCTCCCTATCTCCCTGTCTATCTATCTATCTATCTATCTATCTGTCTGTCTGTCTGTCTGTCTGTCAATCATGTATCCTAGAATGAATTCCAATTTGTAGAACTGATGGTTAAATCCTCTGATGTAGTATCAGGAAACAGGATTTCGGGGGGGGGGGGCGGGGAACAAAGTTCTTGCTCTAAGCTTGGGACTGGGAGGAACCCAGTCTAGGCACTTAGCTCCCGAGTGGGGAAAAGGGTGGCTTAAGGGCCTCAACTCAAGGCTGGGGCAAGAGGAGGGACCAGAATCTTTTGGCTCCATATGTGGAAAGAAGGGAGGGGAATAATCTAGGTCCTTGACTTCCAGTCTTGTGGTATTGTAGGGATTAGGGTCTCTCAGTTAGAATTTGAAAAATGGCAGGGATCAAGGGCTTAGTTCCAGGCTGCAGGGAGCCAGGAGATGACTGGACTTTCAGTATAAAACTTGGAATAGAGTGAGGAGCCACGAGAGAGGGCCTATTCAAATTTCTTGTCCCTGTGCCCTTGGCACCAGGGTATGGTGCCTTGCCCAGGAAGGAGCTTCTAAAATGCTTGTGGGATAGGATTGGACTGGGCCCTTCAACTGCAGCCTAGGAGCACTGGAGGGACCAGGGTTGACCTACCCAAAGCTAAGAAGATTTAGGTGGGAAGAATATGGATCTCTAATCTCCAGGCTCAAGAACTGTTGGGAATTAGGAACATAGCTCCAGGCTGGGGGTATTTGGAGAGGACTAGAATGTCTCAGCTCCAAGACTACAGGGCCTCTGAGCTCCCTTTCAGCTCTAGATCTGGGAACCTTTGAGCCTAGGAACTGAAACTTGGAATGGAGGAGCCAGGGTCTCTCAGCTAGAATGTGTGGGAATTGTGGGTATTTGGGTCTCTCACCTCCAGATGCAGGAATTTCAGGCACAGAGGATTAGGGTCTTCTGGTTCCTGCTCAGAGAGATTTGAAGAGGGAGGAGAGAACAAGGTTTCTCAGGTCCAAACTGGAAAGGATGAGTGCAGAGGAGAGAGAAGCCTCTTTGCTATAGAATTGGGATGAAGGCACCAGGATCTGAAATTTAGGGATTGGGAGGGGCCAGGATTTTTCAGATTCAAGCTAGGAATGGTATGTTGGGGTGGGGGGAGGGTGGGCATGGGCACCAGAGATCTTTCGTTCTAGTCCAGGGGAATTGGGGAAACCAGGATTTCTCAGCTTCAGGTTGGGAAATAGGGGAGAGTGTCAACCCAAGAGATTGGAGGGCCTCTGGGTATCTCAAGTTCAAGGTGACGGTATTGGGGGCCCCAAGGTGTTTTTGCTCTAGCCTGCAAGATTGGGGCTTTAGGGATTCCAATTCTAGCCTGAACCTTGGGCGACTGTACTGCAGGCCTCTACTGGGGGTCTCTAGGCTCTCTCAGTTCTAACCGAGGGAATTGGGGGGGGCTCTGGGTGTTTCAGCTTCAGGCTTGGGGGAGGGACTTAGAGGGCCTCAGAGGGTATTTCAAGCTCATCAAAAGCTCAGAGAGAGTAGGACCCGAAGGAGACCGGGAGGCAGGAGGCCACCCTGGCCCTGGTCCTGGCCTTGGCCTTGGCCGGCCGGTTCCCGTAGCCCGAGCTGCCTGGGCGGGGCGGGGTGGGACGGGACGGGGCGGCCGCCAGCCAGGGCTGCGCGGAGGCCGGCAGCCGGTGGGCTCGCTCGGGCTCGGGTCCCTCCCCCTGGCTCAGGCTCAGGAATCCGTGTCGTGTCCGGGGCGGGCTGGGGGGCGGGGGGCGGCCGCTTCCTGGGGCCGCTTGTCCAGGGAGCGGAGCGTCGCCAAGCCCAAAGGCTCAGAGCAGCCCGGAGCCCCGGGGGCCGCGGGGGGTGGGCTCGGGGTCGCTCCAGCCTCAAGTAAGTGTTGCGAGCCCGGGGGTCTGGGAGCTGGGACGCCAGGGCCCCCGCTGAGCGGAAACTGCCGACTCAGCGGAATGGCCGAGGGGTGGGGGGAGGGGAGAGTTGGAAAGTTTGGGGAGGTGAAGATAAGCCTGAGTCCCCCTTCCCTTGGCCCTGGCAAGGAGCCCCCTGTCCTCTTGGACCACAAACTGCGGGAGGAGGGGCACTATGATCCTGGGAGGCCCGGGGCTGGGGGACTAAGGAATGAGGTTGGTCCCACTTCCCCTGGGGGAGCTGGAGTGTAGGTTGACTGCAGGGGTCCTGTGCCTTCAGCTGCAAGGCAGAAGGCTGAGGTCCAAGGGGAGAGATGGCAGTAGGGGACCAAGAAGGAGGTCAGCCACACTTTCTTTGGGTGAGCTAAGGGGCAGAACAGCTGGGGCCTTGGGAAGAATTTGGTGGGGGAGGGGTCACACAGAACAGCTGGGTCCCATGGTGGGGGGGGGGAGAATAGCCTGGATACAATGGGAAAAGCTGGGGAGGGGGCAAAATAACAGTCTCAATCCCCTGGGTAGTGGTGAGGGGCAAGACAGCTGGGTTCTGTGGGGAGAGCTGAGAGAAGGAAAGCTGGTCCTCTTGGGAGACCTGGTGGAGGAAACCCTGCTTGGAAGGGAACACTCGAGGGTAGAGGAAAACTAGAACTGAGAGCCTCCATTACCCCACACTCCCGAGGAAAGGTTAGGGGCAGGATATATTAGGGTTCTGTGGGAAGAACCTTCATGGGGCATTGAGGACTGGGGGAAAGGGGGCATAAAAAATGCCTAGTGCTTGAAAGTGGAGCCAGGACTGGAAGGGTGCTGGGCCCCCGGGGAGGAAGCGGAGAAGTAAGGTCCCCCACACGCAGGAGAGCTGGGTCCAGGGAAGCAAGATGTCTGGGGCCTGGGAAGAGAGTGAGGGCTGGTGGATGTGGGCAGGAGACTGGCCATGCTGTCCCTTGGGAGAGCCAGGACTGGAAGGGAGGGCTGGGCCCCCAGGAAGGAAGCGGAGAAGTAAGGTCCCCCACACGCAGGAGAGCTGGGTCCGGGGAAGCAAGATGTCTGGGGCCTGGGAAGAGAGTGAGGGCTGGTGGATGTGGGCAGGAGACTGGCCATGCTGCCCCTTGGGAGAGCCAGGGCTGGATGGCGGAGGCTTGTCTGAGAGCAAGAGTCAGGGCTGAGGTGGTGTGGGTGGGACCTCAGGGAGAGCGCAGGGAGAGTAGTGGCTTTCTAGCAGAGAGGACTGGGTCTGACTGGCTCAGGGCCTCCGAGGAGCCAGATCCAGGGGAGGCTGAGGCAGGCTCTCCTTCCTTGGTCCCAGGATGCTCCCACTTGTCTCCTTTCTCCGCGGGCAGCTGCTCCTGCTGCTATTTCTTCTGGGCACTGCATCTCCCCAGGACCCTGAGGAGCCGGACAGCTTCATGGTGGGAGCCCTGGAACTCAGGAGAGGCCTGGGGGGGCGGGGGATGGGGAGAGGCAGCAGGAAATGGAGGGGGTTGGTGAGGGGATGGGGGAGAAGAGAAGAAACCACAGGGGGTCCTGAGATGAGGCTGGAGGAAGGGGCAGAGGCAGGGGCAGGGTTTGGGGAGGATCCTCACAAGCTCCCAACCAAGCCCAAAGGTGCTAAGATCAGCTGGTATAGCTGATCCAGTGTTGGGCTTGGAGTTTCGAAGACCTGGGTTCGAATCCTGCCTCTGATACTGGCTTTGTAACCCTGGGCAAGTTTCTCCACCTCTCTGTGTCTCAGTTTTGACATCTATAAAATGCAGGTAACAACCACAGCTGACCTAGAATCCATTGAGATAGTCTTTGCAAAGCACTTTGCAGACCTGAAAGCTAGAGCCCTACCCCACCCTCCATCCCTCTCCCCAAGCCCACTGACCTAAGGCTTCTGCCCTGGAATTAGAGCTTTAAAGCCTGACCTTACTTCCTCCCTGCTGCTCTAGGAGTGTACAGATGGCTACGAGTGGGACACAGAGAGTCAGCATTGTAAGGGTGAGTATGAGGGCAGCGGGGCCAGAGGCTCCCCCCACCCCACGTGGAGAGGATAGAGGGCATGCTTCCGAGGGCTCAAAAATGAAGGCTCTGATACTGCCCAGGGAAGGAGGCTTAGGCACCATCAGTGTAGCCTCTGAATTTAGAGACCAAGAAAGTGAGGCCTCAGGAAGGCGAGGGTCTAGGGTCCCAAAAGTAGCAGCAAGTGGCCAGGTGGAATTCGAACTTAATCTCTCACTGCCTTTCTTGGTTTCCTTTTCTATGAGAGGGAGCCGATGAGAAGGCTGAGCCAGCAATCACTGCAGGGCTGTGGGGGGCTTGAGATGAGGGTGCCCAAGTCCTCATTTGATGTGCTGTTGGGAGTTACCAGAATCCATGGTGGGAGGGGGGGAGGGTCATGGAGTGAGGAGCCTCCAAGCCTCCCCTGGTCAGCCATAGCGGGCTCCTTGGCTCCTCTGAGCCTGTGTCTTTGTCTGTAAAAGGGAGACATTAATTCTACTGACCCTTTGCGGTCCTTGTGAAAAGCAAGCATCATAGAATCAATCCATCCTTGACCAGTAATCTTTTATTAAACACCTGCTACTTTCTAGGCACTGGGGATAAAATATCATAGTAAACCAGAACAGTCCCTGCCCTCAGGGAGCTTATGTTCTCCTGGGAGGAAACGACAAATAGACAGTCAATGAGAACTTATGTGCCAAACTAAGAATTTATTACTTGCTGGGCTCTGTGCTGATCTCTCAAGAATACAAAACCAAAATGGTTCCTGCCCTCGGGGAGTTTCTGTTCTAATGGCCAACGTAGGAGTAAGTAGTTACATATACAGCTGCTATATCCAGAAGGAAAGTCAGTGGGGGACTGAGTAAATGTAAAGGATGTAAGTGTGAGATACATAAAAGTAACACTCATATCTCTAAAGTATTTAGGACGAATACAAAGTAACATCCGAGGAAGCCTCTGCAGGAGGTGGCCCTTGGGCTCTGCTTTGGAGGAAGTTGGGAGTTCTAAGAGCCAGGAACAGCTCCTGCCCAGCCACAGAAGGGAAGTGGAGGCCCTAGTTTAGGGAACATCAGCTAGGTTACTTTGACTCAAGGGAAAGTGCATGAAGGAGAATAGGGAATGAGATGGGAGAGACAGGTGGGACCCAGACTGCAGAACATTTTCTCTTTTATCCTAGGGGCATGAGGGAGCCATTGAATATTTTTGAGCCGGGGGAGTGACTGTCCTTTAGAAACATCACTTTTGGCATCTGTGTGGAGGATGGATTAGCAGGGGAAAACCTGGAGTCGGGGAGGTCACTTAGGAGGCAGGGCCTGAAATAAAGTAGTGCTGTGTTGAGGGGAGAGAAGGGGGATGTATGGGAAATGTTGTGGGGTGGGGAGGGGCGGGATTTGACCAGACTTGTTAATCAAAGGAAAGGGAAGAGACAAGCTTGCAAAAGTGAGTGGCTGGAAGGATGATGATGTCGGTAACAGACAGAAAGAAGTCTGGAGGAGGGATGAGTTTGGGGGAAAACATGAGTTCCGTTTGGGATGTGTCAGTTTTAAGAATTCAATGGGACACCCAGGAGCCCATGTCCCTCCCTCAGGGAAGTGGAGGTAGGAGACCAATGAAGAGCAGACCTGGAGATTATTATCATCCTTCACTGGTCTGCTGCTCAGCTGGGCCCAGGGCCAGCTCAGTGCTTTCTGGTCTGTGACAACTTCATCCCAAAGCCAGCTGATTTCTGAGATTTACAGGCCAGGCTTATAGCAGCTTGATTGGTCCTGTGCCTTCTGTCCCAGACTGCTTTGGGGTCTGGAGAATATCCCCTCCCAGGCAGTCTCTGAAAGACACTGGCCATTGCTGCCAGCTGGGCTTCTCTGGCCCTGGAGCAGCTATACCAGCCCAGGCTGAGTCACAGCTAAGAACTGATAGCCGTCCCCTGTTCCTGGGGTCACAGACCTCTCTAAGCATGAGGTCATTCCTTGGGGTGGGGATGGTCAGTGGGGAATAGGTGAGGCAATTTCTAGGATACAGGGTACTTGTGAACAGGCCTAGAGTTCAGTGCTTTGGTGGGGGGTCCTTTCTTGTAGCCCTGAGCCAGTACCTGGGAAGGCAGGCAGTGTGGGAGGCAGAGACAGTGTTCAGCCCAGAGCTCCTAGGCAGAAATAGGATCCCCAGGATCACCAACTCTCCCCCATGGGCCTGGTAAGGAGACCCCTGAGCCAGAAGCCAAGAGAAACTGGCGAAGTCCTTTCTCCTCCCTGTGCCTCTCCAGCTGTGAGATGGAGGGGGATGGACTTGATTTCTCCAGGGTCTCTTCTACCTCTGATCCCTGTAATCCCCTCCTGGCTGGGTGGCCTTGGCACGAATTGCTACCCCTCTGGGAATCATGGATTCCCCAATTCCATGTCACAGCCTCATCCCTCTCCTGTTCCCTCCCAGAGGATGGACGTCTCTTGGGGTGATCCTCCTAGAGCTGTTAGAGTACAGCCTCCAGTTCTTGGTTCTCTCTGGCTGGAGCTCTCTGAGGTGCCCCCCTTGCCCAGAAATCTCTCCATTCCACTCTGCCCACAGATGTGAACGAGTGTGAGACCATCCCCGATGCATGTAAAGGGGAGATGAAGTGTATCAACCACTACGGGGGCTACCTGTGCCTGCCTCGTTCAGCTGCTGTCATCAATGATGTCCATTCAGAGGGGGTGCCCCCTCCCCGGCCAAGGCCTCCCAGGCCTCCAGCCCCTGGTCCACCTCGGCCCAATCTTTGCCCACAGGGCTATGAGCCTGATGACCAGGACAACTGTGTGGGTGAGTGCACAGGGGAGGGGGTGGTGACATTCCTGGGGTGGGGGGCAGGAAGAGCTGTTCTCACATGGAAGGGTCTCCCTCAGCTTCCTTCCCAGGGGCAGTGAGAGGCTTGGGAGACAGTGCTGCCCTTTCTAAAAACAGGAGTTTAGCAGCAGACTGACTTTAAGGGGAGAGATGGGGAGTTCAGTTTGGTCCATGATGATTTGCGATACTCAAGGGGCAACCGGCAGAGCCATGCATTCTTCATTGTGCATTGGTTGTTTGAAATTTTTATCTATTTTTTAAGCATGGAGACTTTTATTCTTTTTTTCAGCTCCAAATTTTCTCTTCCTCTCCCCCACCCACCCAATGAGAAGGCAAGAAAACCAAACAGATCCCAGCTAACTCCATGGCCCTTTGTAGGAGCCATGTGCTTCCTGCCCCCAGCTTTGGCTCACCACCTCCCTGTCTGTCTGCAGTAGCTTCCTCTGCTCTGCTATACCTAGGCAGCATCCAGGGCTGCCTTCACACAGGGAGCCACAGCCCGCTCCAGGCTTGAGGTGCTTGGTGGGTCAGCACGTACTCAGAACCATAACCCACCAGAGTGCTGACTTTGCCTGTGCAGCCTGTGTGCCACTGGTGAAGAGGAAATTTGGTGACAAGAGATTTCCCTTGTACACGCATGTGGTGCTCCCTCTTATAAGTTTTTTCCATTACTGGCCAGGGAGAGCACATGTAAGAACCACCAGTGAGCTGGGTAAATGTTGTGGGGCAGTCACGTAGGGCACACGCGTGAAGGACACACACTAGGACCCCATGTGACCAAGGAACACCCATGGAGGATTACGGGGGCTAGGCCACAGGAATGGCTATAGTGTCTCAAGCCTCCAACGCTGCAGAAGTCCTCTGACATTATCGATTGCCTCTCTGTTGCTCTTTTCTGGGGGTCACATCTTCCATCTGCCCCTGCCTCCCTTTTCGGTCCATGGGCGGCACACCTCTGCTCTCTGCTGCCATCTGCTGGTCTTCAGCTATTCCTCTTCTCCAGGGCCATCTGCCACTCTCTTGGCTTCTGCTGGGGTGTAGAAACTTGATTCTCCCTGCTAAAGCGGGACTAACTCTTCTTTAGCGCATAGTGGAGGGCTAGTATAACTTGGATAAAAAGTTAAAAAGTCAAATATCCCAGGCTAAGATTGTCTATTTTTTTTTTGGCTGTAGACATGCAGCTCAGGGCTTCAGGCAAATATTTGAATTGTGGATAGACAATCCCTTTTTGCTTTTGCTTAATCCCTGATTATCACTGGAGCTGCGGTACCAGGCTTAAGGCTCATCTTAGTTCCCATAATGCTTTCTGGTGGGCATGAAAGTGAATCTGAGGTCAGGAACAATGGGGCCAGCAAGGCCTTCACCCTGTCCACGTTTTTGGCTTTATTATGTACATCTGACAAGCAAAAAGATGGCATAATTTGTGGTCTTAGAATTATTCAGCGGGGAGGGCCTGAGGCCATCCCTCATTTTATGGGTGTCAGAGATGGAGGTTTTGTAGCCAAGCACAGGAGCTGTGCAATGTTCCCGCATCTTGGTGGCTCGGAGGGAGGCCGTCTGGTCTCAGGAGGGTGACATCTGGCGGGTTGGACGGCCATCTGTACTGGCTACCCTGTGGTCTGACCCGCAGCTGCCCTGGGGTACACCCTGTCTCTCCCCTATGTCTCTGGTTTCCAGACATAGACGAGTGTGAGCTTGACCTCCACGACTGTCGTCCCAGCCAAGAGTGCCATAACCTACCTGGCTCCTTCCATTGCTCCTGCCCTGATGGCTACAGAAAAGTGGGCTCTGAGTGTGTGGGTAAGTGATATGCCCAGAAGCCCAGATCCTAGCTCTCCTCAACCCTACCCCCAGACCCCCCCCCGAACCTCCTGCCCCCTGAAGGAGACAATTAAAGGCTGAAGCCCAGAAACAGCACAGAACAGCTCAGCCACCCTAACCTTCTGCAATGCTGTCCTTCCAAAACACCTGACCTCTGACCCCGCCCCCCCCAGACATAGATGAATGTCGCTACCGCTACTGCCAGCATCGCTGTGTCAATGTTCCTGGCTCCTTCACCTGCCAGTGTGAGCCTGGCTTCCAGCTTGGCCCCAACAACCGCTCCTGTGTAGGTGAGACCGCCTGTGGGAAGTGGGGGGCTGACCAGGGTGGGCAGCAGGATGGAACTGTGGCATCCTGGAGGCCCAACTTCAGGACCAAGTTGAGGCATCCAGACCTTCTCAGTTGCATCCTAGCTTGTAAACTGCCTGCAGTGGGATGGAGGAGGTGGGGGCCCTGCTGCTCTCCCCTCTGCTGAGGCCCCACCCTGGCTTCTGCTGCCTCCAGATGTGAATGAGTGTGAGATGGGGGCACCCTGTGAGCAGCGATGCTTCAATTCCTATGGGACCTTCCTTTGCCGCTGCAACCAAGGCTATGAGCTACATCGGGACGGCTTCTCCTGCAACGGTGACTGGCCCCCACTGGGTGACAGCTCTGCCCCAGGCCCTGCCCCTGATCAGACACACTAGAGAGTGAACTGACAGTCTTCTGAGACAGGATATGAGTAATGCTTCATGCTGGGGTATGGACTCAGTGCAGTAGGAAGCTGGAGAACCAGAGAATGTCAGGGCAAGGAGAGCCCTTAAAACACAGAACATCAAAATTGGGAGGGACCTTAGAACATGGAATGTCAGAGCTGGAGTGGCCAGGAGGGCCTTTAGAACATGCCAGGAATGTGAGGGTTGGGAGAGCCCTTAGAACATGGATGTGAGAACAAGAGGGATCCTGGAATATAGAGCATCAGAGCTGGAAAGGATCTCGGAGGCCTTTGAGTACAGGGCCTTTTGTCAATTAAAAAAAAAAAGGCAGAATCCCAATGAAAGAATGACATTTGTCCAGGGTCTTGCGGTCAGACAGTAGGCGGCTGGTTTCCCAGAAGGCAGCCCAGTGTTGGGCAGACAGAGCCGTGAGTTCCACTCCTGCCCAGTTCTATTCAATTGAACAAACATGTATGAAGCTCACATCTGTTGGGCTTGCTTTGCCCACGGCCTCCTGGGACCCCCTCATCTTGTGCTGCCCTCCTCAGCCCCTCATTGGGTAGGAGTATGGGCTGTGCCATCAAGTGGGGTCCAATGTCTGGGGTCTGGACTCAGTGCAGTAGGCCCTGTGTGGACCCCCAAGCTCTCAGGAAATGTCGGCTCCCTGTATCTGGTGATATGATCTATTGATCCCAGGCTGCCCCAGCTCCCTAACCTCCTGTACTTGAACTAACTCAAGTGGACAATGGGGTGTCTCAATGGGGAGGCCAGGACAGTCAAGGAAGCCTTCCTGGAGACAGGCCCTTCCTCCAGGGTGTTGTCCTTCTGGGGCTCCCCCTGTGGCAGCCCCATCCCTCCCGTCCCCTGCCCCCCCCCAGTCCAACAGTCCCTCCCTCTCCCTCCCCTTCCCCCCGGCCCTGCTACCCCAGCCCCACAGACCCTCCCTCTCCCTCCCCATCCCTCCCATCCCCTGCCCCCCCCCAGCCCCACAGACCCTCCCTCTCCCTCCAGCCCCGCAGACCCTCTCCTGACTTCCTGTCCATTCCTCTTCTGTCCATTCCCTGCAGACATCGACGAATGCAGACATTCCACTTACCTCTGCCAATATCACTGCTCCAATGAGCCAGGTCGATTCTCTTGCCACTGCCCTCAAGGTTACCAGCTGCTGGGCACCCGCCTCTGCCAAGGTCTGCTGGGCTGGGAGCAGTGGGTATAACTCTGTGGGGGGGGGCATACCTGGCATCCAGGCCACTGCTGACCTATCATCTTTGACAGATATAGACGAGTGTGAGTCTGGTGCCCACCAGTGCTCTGACAGCCAGAGCTGCGTCAACTTCCACGGGGGTTATCGCTGTGTGGAGACCAACCGCTGCTCGGAGCCCTACGTGCAGGTGTCTGACAAGTGAGTCCGTCTGTCCCAGGCAGCCTGGGCCCCCTCCCCACACCCAAGGTTTCCCCAGACTAGCTGAATAGAGACTGTAGACTGAGAGCCGCGAGGTGAGATAGAGAGACAGAGTATTAAGTGCTTACTCTGTGCCAGGTACGTAAGTGGTGGAACACAAGTAGAAGGCAGGCAGGCCTGCCCTCCAGGAGCTTCTAC
The DNA here is from genome assembly GCF_011100635.1 of Trichosurus vulpecula. Lineage (NCBI taxonomy): Eukaryota > Metazoa > Chordata > Mammalia > Diprotodontia > Phalangeridae > Trichosurus > Trichosurus vulpecula. The sequence goes on along the minus strand of NC_050578.1, from coordinate 275,810,722 downwards.
ACTAATGGGGTGAGATGGGTGACTGATGGCTCCTGAGCTGCCCCCAGCAAAGCCAGGAGACCCCCCTGGGGCAGGGAGGAGGTCCAGAGTGGAGGTGCAGCACACAGTGACAAGGCCAGGAATAGCCCTTACAAGCTTGTCAGAGCTGAGAAGGGCAGCTGTGCCCCTGCCTCATGGCAGGCCAGGTGGCAGGAGCAGAACCATCATTCCCCAGGGGGCAGGAGGCAGGAGGCAGGGAGTGGGGCCTGCCCTGACCGCTTTCTCCCTGGTTCTCCAGCCGGTGCCTCTGTCCAGCATCCAACCCACGGTGCCGGGAGCAGCCGTCATCCATTGTTCACCGCTACATGAGCATCACATCAGAGCGCAGTGTCCCTGCAGATGTCTTCCAGATTCAGGCCACCTCTGTTTACCCCGGGGCCTATAACGCCTTCCAGATCCGAGCTGGAAACCCCCAGGGAGACTTCTATATCAGGGTATGGTCCTGGTTGATGGGCAGAACTGTCTGGAAGCACTAAAGCAGGCCCACCAGGGAGGCGGCGTTTCCTGTCCTGAGATCATGCAGCCTTTCCCTAACTTATCTCCTGGAGGCTGGATCTCTCAGTCCAAAGGTTCCCCACCTTTTGGTTCTCCCCTCAGAGAACTCAAGGCCCTTTTGGCAAACTCTAGTTGTGTGGGACACAGGAACTCACACTGGTGAAACAACCTGAGAACACAAGGCAGTTTCTGGCCCAGAATTTGAGCCCAGGGACTTTAGGAGGTCAGACTGTTGTATGGCGGGTCCACAGGAATTGGGCCTTGAAAGATGAATGGGCTAGAGGTAGGTGAAGAGGAGGAAGGGCCACGAAGGTGAGCCAGCCAACGGATTCGGGAAAGATCGTAGGCCTAGGGCAACTCAGGGCTGCTCCGATGCATTCGTTTTAGAGATGAACAAACTGAGACCCAGAGAAGTAAAGGAAGTTGCCCACCTTCCCCTCTGCCCCTCAGGTAGTGAGTCATGGGGGCAGGGCTGTTGTAGAACCTGGGGAGTCTGGGGTCGGACAGAGGTAAGTCAGAAGCCAAGGTGATGGAAGGGCCTTGGACAGAGAGAATGGCGAGCGTTAGGCCCCGAGGCCTCTGCCACAGGACCATGGGAGGGGAGGGTTCCTGCCCCCTTGTGCCTGAGCTCACTCTCTTCTCTCTTACAGCAAATTAACAACATCAGTGCGATGCTGGTTCTAGCGAGGCCCGTGACGGGGCCTCGAGAGTACGTGCTCGACTTGGAGATGGTGACCATGAACTCCCTCATGAGCTATCGGGCCAGCTCTGTGCTGAGACTCACTGTTTTTGTGGGGGCCTATGCCTTCTAGGGGCCTGGGGGAGGGGAGAGGGGCTTCCCTGTGAAAACATCACAAGCTGTTCAGGAGTAGAGAAAAATCAATAAAAAGAGAAAAATCTGACAGGAGTGATGGGTGTGGAGGTCCCGCGGTGGGGAGAGAAAGCCAGGCCCTCCTTAGATGGCCAGGGCTGGGAGCAGATCCGGAATCAGAAGCAGGCCCCCCCAGCCCTAGTCCTGCGGTCCTTCTGTCAGGGGCAGGCTCAGAAAATTCCAGGTTTGCCCATCACCGCAGGGGCCCTCCTGCTTCCTTGCCAGAACCACGGGCCTTAGAGGAGGCTTTGCCTGATCCCCCCTCAGCTGCCCCCAGGAGCTGGGCCTAGTCCAGGCGGACCCCATGCAGGGGAAGGGAAGCATCATGACAGCCAACATTTATACAGACGCCTCATCAATATGGTTCTCCAGGGGCCGGGGTGACCCAGGGGATGGAGGACGGCTCCGAGACTCCTGTCAGTGATCACCCACCCCCAGTGGACTCGACAACCTGGCAGTCTGAGACTTTTATTAGATGCAGAACATTTCCCGTCTAATCCCTCCCCCTCCTTGCACCATGTCTGCTCCAGGTTGGGCTCAGGGCAGTGGTCCAGGGGTACAATAAAGCTGGCACAGGGTCCGGCTTAGGGTTGGGCCCAGGTTCCTGGAAGAGGAGGGGAGGGGGAGAGGGAGGTGACTGGGGAGCATGGCCAAGGCCACCTCCCCCTTCCCCCCAGAAGCCCCCAGCCCTCACCTCTGCAGACGCCCACACTTGATGGAACTCAGCAGCTTCTCCTGCTCTTGGGGGCTGGTACAGGCATCATAGGCAGCCAGCAGGCTGGGCACGAAATGGAAGACAGAGACTTTGAAGAGGTGCTGCGTTCCCCCTCCCCCAAGGGCTGCCATCTTTCAGTGCACGCTGGGATCCTCTGCCCACCAAGGATGGCTTGCTAAGGGGCAGGCAGAGAAGTGCTAGGCCCATCCCTGTGTCCAGGGGGCTCACAGCCTCAGACCCCAAGAGAACTATCCAAGCTGCTAGAACTGAGGCAGAGACCACCAGGGGCCTTGAGACACTTCTGACAAAAGCTGTGTGACTGGGAGAGTTCTTTATCTCTCAGACTTGGTCTCCCCTTCTGTAAAATCTGGATAACCGTATTAGTACTGCCTGCCTCCCAAGCTCTTCTTTCTCACTGATTCTGTTTGTCTCCTTGGGCCTCCTGCAGCTTCCCCTCCCTCCAGTGATAGCTGAGAACCCACCTCTTATTCTATTAAAAAAAAATCAAACCCATCTCCCATGCATGCCCTCCTCACCTCCCCAGTTCTCTCTGAAAACCCCATGACTCCCCCACCCCTGCCAAACTCCTTCCTCTATTCCAGTCTTCAGAAATGTGACCTTTCTCAAGGCAAGGCTACACTCTCCAGCAGATACCTTCGATTTCAGCTTTCATTTCCTCATGCAGAAAAGCCTTTAGCAGACCTCCCATCCCAGTAACTGACCTGCAGCTCTCTTCCCTTCCACGGCCAAATCGCAGAAAGAGCCCTCTACACCACCCTTGCCTCGGCTTTCTCTCCACTCTCTTCCGAAGTCTGGCCTCCCCGACCTCCCCACACTACCAACGATCTCTTAATCGCCAAATCCAACGGCTTTTTCTCAGTCCTCATCCTTCCTAACCTCTCCACAGCCTCTGACACTGCTGGTCATCCCTGGTCTCTCTCCTGTTCTGACCACTCTTCTCAGGCTCCAAGGCTGGATCCTCCTCCATATTCACCCCCTACCTGGGAATGCTCCCCAAGATTCCATCCTGGGCTCTCCTCTCCTACACTCAGCTCCCCCCTGGAGGCAGAACACACCCAGAATGCCCTCAGCTCGGCTCTCCTCTCTCCTGACCCCTCGTACCACACCCCCAAGTTCACTGGACGTTTAGAACTGAACCCAGTGCGTTCCCCGCTGACCATGCTCTCTTTTCCCCAAAGCCTCCTCTCTAAACTTCCCCAAGCACTGTCCTCAGCTCCTCCCTCTCACTCAGCCCTCAGATATCTCCTCTGACAGACCACACCCAGACAGGCTCTCAGCATCTCTGGCCTGGATTCCAACTCTTCTGCACAGTGGCTAAAATGACCTTCCAAAAGCATCCTGTGTCTCCCTGGGCCCTCTCCAGAGCCACATGCAAAGAGCCCCCTGCAGCCTTTCCAAATGCTGCTCCTCTGGGCACTCTCCAATCCCACTATTCAGGCCTCCCTCTCCTACCTCCAGGCCTCTGTGCTCATTGGCTGTTACTCCTGGCACACTCTCCCCCTTTCACCTCCACCCCCTAGGATGCCAGGCTCTCCTTCCCCCTTTACCTCCACCCTCTAGGATTCCAGGCTCTCCTTCCCCCTTCACCTCCACCCCCTAGGATGCCTGGCTCTCCTCCCCTCTCAGGGCCCATCCTCCCTCCAAGGAGGGCTAAGGCACTGCTTCATAGGAATTTGGCATATAACAATAGAGTTGTATGCTGCCTCCTCCCTTAGAATGTAAGCCCCTTGAAGGCAGGGCTCATTTGGTTCTCTAGGGAGTGCTGGGCACAGAGAAGAGACTCAACCAATTTCACTGACTGACTGGTATCACTGTAACAACATCTCACATTATCTCTGTAACTGTCATAGAAGGCTTTTCCCATAACCACTCTGTGAGGAAGATACAAATCCTCATTTTACAGATGGGTAAACAGACTTGTCACAGAGCTAGGAAATAGGAACCCATCCGTCAGGGGACAACCCTGGACACCCCCCCTCTGAGACCATCATATGACTGAGAAGCAATGGAGGCTTGTTCCTCCAGACTAAACTACATTGGTAAAAGGTGAACGATGTGCCTTCCAGGTGGGAGAGAGTGTGGAAGCCCAGAAAGGAAGAGGAAGGGGGCGGCACCAGGTGCAGGGGCTGGCAAGCCTGCCTACCAAGCGGGGGTGTTGTACTTCTCCAGCACGGCAGCAGCCTTCTCCCCGCTCACCCCCCGCAGCTGCATCAGCTGTCGGGCAAAGACCTCTCTCACGGACTGGGCCTGGCAGGGGAGGGAAGGTGGGCATCTCAGGAGGAAGCTCTAGAGGCTGGGGAGCCAGGAAGCAGAAGGACCGGGGGTGGAGTGAGCCATGACCAGGGAGAGGGGGAAGGACATGAATGGGGGAAAAGGGGCAGCCAAGAAGAGGAAGGACCGGGGGTGGCAGGGGGGGGAGCTAGGGGGAAGGGGAAGGTTTGGAGTGGGGGCACCTGTGGCCAGGGAGAGGAGGAAGGGGGCTCACCTTATTTTTCCTGGCCCCTTCATTGAAGTCACTGAAGGTGAAGAGGGAGCAGGGAGGGGTCCTAGCCCCAGGGTCTCCCTCGTCCCCCCAGCGTCGGCACTGCAGAGTCTGACCCTAACAAAGAAGAAATGTGGATGGGTCCTTCCAGGCCATGCGTTAATCCATCCAGCAGGGCCCCACTGGCCAATGGCAGCCCCTCCTCACCTCATAGAGTTTTTGCAGAGCACGAGTGAGCAGCGCCAGGTAGGCAGCCGACTCCTTCAGGTCTGCCGTGCGTTTCACAAAGAAGCCATCAATCACCTGAGATGTGGCAGGGGTTAGAAGTAGGGATGGTGAGGGTTCTGTGAGTGCTGTCCTTGCCAGGGCCAGTGCCACGTCCCTGGCCTATAGGCAACCATCCTCTTCCTGGAGCTTCTCCCCAACCCCCATCACAGCCACAGAGGAGGGTGTGGTGGTCTTGGCACCTTTCCACAGTGCTCTGTGTTCCCACAGAGGCACCAGGACCCAGGCTGTGGAGCCATCCCTCGAGCTGGGGCCAGGGGAGTACAGGATCCAACCTTACCTGTGTGTTGGTGACTGCCTGAAGCAGGGTACTCTCAGGGAGGCTGAGGCTGTGGGCAGAGCCATGGTCCTCTACCAGGTACACCCTGTGGCTGAGGCCACAGCGTTTTAGGCGGAACTGGGGAAGTCAGGGCCACAACGTCAGGCCTGGGGGGCCTTCCCTGCTCCCCTCCCCCATTTCTCTCTAGGTCTCAGGTCTGCAGGACTTTCCCTGCCACACCCCACACTGGAAACTGAGGCCTAGAAGGAGAAGTGACCTCCCCAACAGCCATCAGAATTAAGATTCAAACCCAGAAAAAGGACAAAATTCTAGATTTAGAGCTGAATAGGCACAGTGGAGCCTCAGGGCCCCTCCGTACCTTCTGCTCCCGAAAGCGACCATCAATGATGCTACCACACAGGTCGTCCAGACGCTTCCGTTCTACCACGTTGTCCAAGACGAGCTCACCAGGTCGGGCTGGGGACAGGGGCTGTGTTGGCTCTGCCTGCCACTATCCCTTCCTCCTCCCACCCCGTGTGCCCTTCCCCCACCTCATGCACCCCCTCTCCCTGTCTTACTTGGCACTCTTGGCCTGGTCTCCTGAGCCACCCAAACAAAATCCCCAACATGTAGCTTTCGGACATCATGAGGGACCCCCAGGCGCTGCAGCTCCCTCAGAATCTCTGGTCGATGACTGCCCCTGTGGGCACAGAGAGAGCCCCAGTCCTAAGTACACCCTCTTCCCTTGAATCTGAGGACTATGGTGTAAGAGCTAGGAGGGGCCTTAGGAGGGGGGATGTCAGGGCTGGGAGGGGCCTTAGAACAAGAGCTGGGGGGGGCGCCTTAGGACAGGGGGTGTCAGAGCTGGGAGGAATCTTAGAGCTGGATGAAGGAAACAGGCTCAGGGTGGTTCAGGGATGTGGCCAACATTTAGTAAATAATGGAGTCTGTGCCCCCACATGCAGCCCTTGGCACTCCCTGGCACAGCTTCCCTCCTGGTCCCGCCTCCTCACCCTCACCCTCCCATCCCCCACTTACCCTGTGGTCTCACTGACATCCACACACAAGAGGATCCTGTACTCCCCTGGCCCCAGCTCGAGGGATGGCTCCACAGCCTGGGTCCTGGTGCCTCTGTGGGAACACAGAGCACTGTGGAAAGGTGCCAAGACCACCACACCCTCCTCTGTGGCTGTGATGGGGGTTGGGGAGAAGCTCCAGGAAGAGGATGGTTGCCTATAGGCCAGGGACGTGGCACTGGCCCTGGCAAGGACAGCACTCACAGCTGAGACACGGCTTCTTGGGGCCAATCTCCTGCCTCCCTTCCAGGGGACTGGGCGGTAGGCAGCTCTCCCAGACCTTCGGCTTCTGCTAGCTTCTGGGACAGTTCCAGCCCCCCAGGGGTCAGCGAGTACCTGAGGAAGACAGGAGAGCCAGAGGAGGAAGTGGCCCCTGGTGCCCCAAGTCTGAGTCCTTCTAGGGTTCCAGCACCTGACAGAGCCCTGGGCCTCACCTGGCTGGCTGCTGGGTCTTCCGGACGAGGTTTCTGTGAAGGAGAGAACGCAGGGCTGGCCAGGGCTGGCTGATGCTGCTGAGGGTCACCTGACCAGACAGGAAGAGAAGGTGTAAGAGGCAGAAGCAGACAAGGGTCATCCCCCATGGTCCAGTGAGGAAGCCCCGGAGCTGGAGTCAGAGAAGCCAGATGTGAATGCCACTTGTGGGGGCTTCATGAAAGTTCTTTCTCCTCTCCCGAGCTCAGTAGCCCCTTCCTGCAGGTGTCAGACTATATGATGTCTAAGGGCTGTCTCTCCCCCTCAGACTCTGTTCCACAGCAGAGATAAAGGTCAGTCCCTACAGCCAAGGCAGGGCAGTGAAGGGGACAGCAAGCCTCCCGTCTGGCCTCCCTCTCCAGCCCTGGCTCTTTACCCTGGGAGCTTCTTGCTCACACCTCCTCAGTAGCTCCTCCTTGGTCAGGGACCCCAGGCTTTTGGGATTCTGAAACGAGGCAGAGGTCAGTGTCACCCAAGGACAGCCTTGTCCCGGCCCCTGCCTTGGTGGATGCTGGGTGTTGAGGCTCACCTGCCTGGCCCCATCGAACTGCATCCACGCTTTGTCCCTGTTCTTCCCACCCCTCCCCCCACTCCCATCCCAGGCTCACCAGCTGCTCCCTGTAGAGAATCAGCAGAAGAGTCCAGGTCGCTGAGTGTCGGGGTGGCCTGTAGGTGCTGTGGCCACCAGCCTTGGGCTGACCTGGGCCCTATGACGGGTAGAGGAGAGGCGTTCCTGAGTCCTGAGTATAACGGCTTCCCAGGCCCAGTGCAGGGTGGAGACTGGGCTGCCTTCCCCTCCCCAAGGTGTCTGGCTCATCCCTGAGGGGCAGCCTTTGCCCCCAGGCCTCGGAAGCCTTGGCTGGCTCTAAGCAGGCATTCTCCCAGGCCTTCATCTTTCCACTTGCTCTTGGTGACCTCATCAGGGTTCAGTTATCATTATGGTGCTACCCAGGGCCTTGGTGTCTCTCCTGAGCTCCCACTGTCCCCCATGTGGGCATCCTTACAGGCTGGCCACCTTCTGGGCAGCCTTAACCCTTTCCTCTCCATTGCCTGCATAGACCCATCAGGGGCCAAGTGCTGTCAATCACCCACACAGACCTGGGCCCCCTCCTCAGCTCTCCCGACCTCTGCTGCCCACTGCCAATCAGCCTCCACACAACTAGCTACCAAAGGGATATCCCTAAAGCCCAGCTCTGCCTCCATCCTAGGTTTGCTTAAAATGCCACAGCAGGACTCTCACTTCCCTCTTTCCTGCTCTACTACACAAACTCTCTGGTGTCCGTGACACAACATGACAGTGCCCGGCCCCGCCCCCCCCCCAACTCATTCCTCCCTCTCCCTCCTTAGGATCTTAGCTTCCTTTAAAGCTCGGCTGGGAGGTGGTGGGGGAGGAGCACCTGAAAAAGCAAAGGATTCCTAACTCTCCCCCCAGCTGTTCCCTCCTGCGCCTTGGTACTTGCTGCCTCCAGATCACTGCCCTTGGCAGATCAGCTCCTCCAAGAATGGGGTTGGATACCCCCCCACGCACCCCCAGCTTGGACATGTAGTAAGTGCTTAAGAAATGACTACTGAGCATTAAATGGCTGCTGTGAACTTCCACTCCTTCCCCCAACCCTCCATTCCCATCCCCCCAACCCAGTGAGCCTTATGGGATCCCTTCTCACCGACTGAGAAGGGCCTGCATCCTCTGGGGGTTTGCTGAACCTCCCCTGTGGGAGCTCTGAGACCGGCAGCTCACCTAGACCTGGGGAAAGAATCACAGCATCAGAACAGGAGTCTCAGAGCCGGGGGTGGGGTGGGGGGGGTGGGGTGGTGGCTTGGAACAGAGAATGTCAGGGCTGGGAGGGCCTTAGAACACGGGATGTCGGGGCTGGGAGGGCCTTAGAACAGGGAATGTCCAGGCTGGGAGGGCCTTAGAACACGGGATGTCGGGGCTGGGAGGGCCTTAGACCAGGGAATGTCAGGGCTGGGAGGTTCAATGCCACATCCGGATACCAAGGAGAGAAGGGCCTGCTGTAGGGTCAGAGAGTAAGTGCTGGGACTTGGCCCTTCTTCCTGGCCCCTACTTTGAGGTTCCTAAAGCTCAGTGAAGAGAACACTCAAATGGGCCCCTGCAGACCTGCATCCCTAACCTGGCTTTGACACTTCCCAGCAAGGTGGTCTTGGCTAAGTCCCTTCTTCCTCAGAGGTGTGGTGAGGAAAGTGCCCCTGAGTGCAAACCCCTTTGGGTGTGCACTGTGCCAGCCATGCCTAGGGAGCTGGCATCACTACCCTTGGCTCCTCAGCAAGAAGCTGCTCTGGGTACTCCATGGCTCTGGGACTGGGCCCTCTCCACCTCCTGGACACCCCGACAATGAAGGGCCATTTCTGAGGCCAGCGGACCATCCCTGAGGTGCTTCCTGGCCCCCTAACAAGGCTCCAAGGCTCCAGAGCCTGTGCCAATGATCATTAGCAGCTGGCTGGGAGACAGTATGGTCAGAGGGTCATGGAAGAGTCAGAAATCAAACCTGTGTCTCAGTCAAAGCCTCCAAATGGGGCCCTGGGCCCAGGAAATTAGGTGGAGTGGACCTTGCCTCCCCTCCCCTGCCCACCGGCCCGAAGGTCACCTTGGCTGGACGCTAGGTGCTGCTCCAAGCGCTGGTCCAGCATCCGGCACAGGGCATCCCCAAAGTGCTGCAGGATCTTGGCTTCCTTCCCGCTCCTCAGGGGCAGGGGGTACCGCAGCAGGGAGCGCAGGGCCTGGAGGGACACGGGGGTTGGTACATGGGACCCCCCGCCCCAACTGACAGGAAAGAAAGGCACAGGAACGCAAGCAGCACAGCCCCAAGGGTTCCGGCCCCCCCCTCAGGGCTTGCCAGCTCCCTGCCCCACCCCGCCTGGGGCGTGCCGGCTCCCTGCCCCAGGACGTGCGGGCCCGCAGACCCCAGCCTCGGGAGGGCCCAGTGACCCGGGGTACGCCCAGCCATGACTGTGGAAACTCCCACCTGGACCCAGACAAAGCGTTCCCCGCCCACCGGCCGGGCCCACCTCCTATACCCAGCTCGCCCCTCCCCCACCCCTCTAGGCCCCGCCCCCGCGGGCCCACCCCTCTCCCCCCCACCTTCTGGTAGACGAAGCGCGTTCGCTGGCCTCGGCCTGCCGCCTCATCCCGCCACTCGCGGAGCCAGCGCACGAAGAGCGGGTTGGCGCAGGCTGGCAGCGGCCGCTTCCGGCCCAGGCGGCGTGCGGGCGCGGCCATAGCCCAGCCCCGGCCCCGGCCACCCCGACTCAGATTAGGGCCGCGCTCCCGGCGCCCGGGAGAGGGGCGGGACCTCGCTCCCTTCCCTGCCTCCCACGTGACCCGAGGCCCCGCCCCGGCTCTCCCCCCAGTCCATGATTGGTTGGTCTGAACGCCGAGGTTCTCCACACAGTTATCTCCCTTCCCCTCTCACCCGGATGTCAGTATTTGAGCTCTCCCTACCGGGGCACCCGGGAGCCGAGGCCCCACCCCTTCCGCATTCTGGCAGTAACAGAAAGGAAGGGATAAGGAGTACTGAGCGGGGATCGGGAAAACGAAACAGCGCCTCCTGTGGTTTGGAGGACGAAAAAAAACCCGCTCTAACCTTGGTTCTAATGAAGTGGACATACACTGAGCAGGATCCGCCTCCGCGCCTCCAGGGAGGATGGGAGTCTCCAGGGGGCGTGCAGAGGGGACTAGAGGCCAGAGTACCTGCAGAGAGGGTGGGAGCCTCCAGGGGGCGTGCGGAAGGGTCTGAACCTAGAGAAGCAGGGCACTGGCGCTTGGGGCATAAAGCTTGGGGGATTCCCAAAGGGGACTTGGAGTTCGGGAGAGCTGCACGGCGAGGGGGGAGGGGGTCGACATTCCTGATGATGTGCCGAGAGGACTGGCGCGGGTTAATCTGCAAAAAGGACTGGCTAGAGCCCTGGGGGATGGCCAGAGAGGGCAGGCTAGAGCCCCGGAGGATGTCCAGAGAGGGCTGGCTAGAGCCCCAAGGGACGTCCAGCGGGGGCTCCACAGAGCCTGGGAGATCCGCAGAGGGGACGGGCTAGAGCCTGGGACATTTGCAGCGGGGACTCCCTGGATAGAGCCCGGAGATGTGCAGAGGGAATAGAGCTAGAGCCCGAGCGGGGAGTGCCCCCCAGCCGGGGCTGCCCCAAGCTGTCGCTAGCCCTGTGCCTGCCCTCCCGCAGTTTCCATTTAAGGCTCAGTTTCCATATAAGGCGCTAGAACTGGCGCTCTCCCTGGCCCCGCCCCATCCCGGCTCATGCCCTTATAAGGCGATCTGGGGCATCCCAGAGCTGCAGGCGAGCGAGTGGGTGGGGGCTGGTCTCCAGGGCGACCGCGAAGCCCGCGCCCCTTCCCCTCCCACAGGAAAGCGACGGAGCTGGCCTCCCCCCGCAACCCCAGACCTATAATTCTCGGCTGCACCGAGTCACATTCTCTGCCCAAGCTGGAAGGAGGCGAGGAGAGGTAGCGAGAGGATGGGTGCGACCTTGCATTGAGTTCGAGTTTTGCATCCGCCTGCCCCTCCCTAGGCGTGTGGCCCCGGATAGATCCCTTCTTTTGCTTTGGGCCTCAGTTTTACCATCTGTAAAATGGAGGGCTTTGGACGCTGTTACCACAGTTCCGAAAATCTCAGCCACCCACATATCCGAGTGAATGACATGGGGGCACAAATCTCCTGCTCCTCCCCCAACCCACTCCCATACCCACGGAGACCCCATCATGGGTAGTGTTCCCCTCCCCCCTTGATCTTCTGGCTGATCAGGTTTGCTGAGCCACGCACAGATCAACCTATCGCCGACTGAGGGCACTGAGCCTGCCGTCCCCGCGAAGGGGAAAGGGGCTTTATGTGGAAATCCAGGTTCTTTGGTCTGCTGCTTCCTCTTTCTGCCTCAGTTTCCCCGTCTGCCATATATGGCGTCTAGCTCCCGACAATGCGAACTGAGACTCAGTTTTCCTCTCTGTAAAATGGGAACTAGATCTGGGGCCCCTTTGTCAGCTATGAGGTTAGAAATGGGATGCAAGGGCCCGGGGTCCGGGCCCGCTTCTGCGGATCATTGGAGGCCAGGGAACCGACCAATGGGGGAGCGCTCCCGTGGCTCCTGACCCCGCCCCTCTCCGTAGGGGGCGGAACGCCCGAGCTCTACTTGCGGACGAGCGAGGCGGAGGGCGGGGGAGGGGGGGAAGGAGGAAAGACTCCACTTCCCGGCGTGCCCCGGGGCGGCGCAGAGCCTCCGAACTCCATTTCCCGTCGGCCCAGTCCCCGGAGCACCGGAAGCTCGCCCCGCCTCTCATTGTGCAGCTCCTACTAAACGGAAGGGGCCGGGAGAGGCCGCGTTCAGTCGGCTCCAGGCATCGGCGGCGAAGGAGCGACGCCCTCCTCTCCTGTGGCCCTCGTTTCCTCCCTCACCCTCCCTCCCTCGCTCGCTCGCTCCTTTCCGGAACCATGGTGAGCGCGGGCCAGAGAGCTCCATGGGGGCCCGGCGCCCGGGAGCGGGGGTGGTGGAGGCGGTGCAGCGGGCGGGGCGGTGTCTTCATCCTCCTCTCCATCCTCCCCTCCATCCTTCCCATCCCTTCCCCTCCCCCTTCTGGGGCGCCGCGGGCGAGACCGGCGGCCGATGGAGGGGCTCGCGCGCCGGGCGGGTGGCCGGGCGGTCGCGCGCGCGCCGGCGCTCACCCCCCCCCCCCGTGCGCGCTCGTCTGACGTTGACGGTTGTGGGGCGAAGCGGCAGCGCGCGCGACCCTCCCCCTCCCAACCGTTAAGTGATCAGAAAAGGGAGGGGGTGCTTAGGGGCGCGCGCTGCCCCCGTACCCGGGGGCGTCGCGCATGCGCGCTCCTCCGAGGGCCGAAGCCAAAAGAGGGGCAGTTGGGGAGGGGGAGGAAGGGAAAGGGAGGGGGCGCGCGCTCAGCCCAGAGCACGCGGCTCGGCAGCTGGAGGAGGGCGGGGTGTCAGGCCCTGTGTGATGCTCTCGGGGCGGCCTGGCCCTTTCCGGGAGGGGATGATCCTCCTCTGCCGACCCCAACCTGGGGCGGGGGGAGCCCGAGGCTAGGGCCCAGTTTGGGGAAGTAGTGGGTCCGGAAGGCCTGGGCCGGACCCCTCCCCTCTTCCTGAGGGGTTGCCGTGCTTATCTTCCTCGGGCAGGCTCCCTCCCCTCCCACTCAGGAAGCGGCGGCCAAGTCACGCTTCTGGGCTGCTTCCTCGGGCCCTTTTGGGGAGTGGGGGGAGGGCGGGGCGCCGGAGCAGGACCCCCGTGGAGCCCGAGCAGCCCCACGGCCCCCTCTGGAAAGTGGTCTCAAGGTGGGGGTGGCACGGGAGGCCTTGTCCTTCTCCAGATTCCCTGGGGAGGGGCGCGGGGGCGCGGGACTCCGTGACCTCCAGGCCTCTTATCAGCCCTAAATCTCCGCCCCTTAGGGCAGCGGCCACCGGACTAGCTGGTTCTCCCTGCCCTTTCAAGGCCGGAAGAAGCAGGAAGGTGTTGGCAGAGCTGCTTCTGGGGGTCTTGGCCATACTTTGCGCTGGCCCGGCCAGGGGTTCCCCGGGTCAGGGCCTCCTTGCTTGGGGGAGAAGCCGGTGAATTCCACTCCAGAACGGAGCCTGAGTAGTTTCGGTGATTTGCCCACATTCTGTCTTTGAGGTAGTAGGGTTAGGGAGAAAGCAGCTGGACCTGAGTTCAAATGCTGCTTTTTGATACGGGTTCGTTTTTGCATCTGGGCAAAGGTCATTTGGTCTCTTTAACGTCTTTATGAGAAGGAGCGATAGAGCCCCTCTCCCGTGAAAACCACCAAGAACACCAAACCAGCACTGGCTCTCCTTACTGAGCGGATTGGTTTTGAGTCTGATGGGAAGGGGCTGAGAGAAGAGCATCCCCTCCCCCTCATCGGCGCTCTGTGCCCACAGGCCTCTGGGGTGGCTGTCTCGGATGGGGTGATCAAAGTGTTCAACGACATGAAGGTTCGCAAGTCCTCGACCCCGGAGGAGGTGAAGAAGCGCAAGAAGGCCGTGTTGTTCTGCCTGAGCGAGGACAAGAAGAACATTGTGCTGGAGGAGGGCAAGGAGATCCTCGTGGGTGACGTGGGGCAGACTGTGGATGACCCCTACACCACCTTTGTCAAGATGCTGCCAGACAAGGACTGTCGCTATGCCCTCTATGATGCTACCTACGAGACCAAGGAGAGCAAGAAGGAGGACCTGGTGTTTATCTTCTGGTGAGTCTAGGGGTGCTGCGTCCCTCCAGAGGCCAGGCTTGTCCCCTTGCCCAGCGGCAGGCACTGGGCATCTTGGCCTGGCTCGGGCTGGCAGGGGCTGTGCACTCCCCAGCTTTCTAACTCTTTGTCTGTCCTGCAGGGCCCCTGAGTGTGCCCCCCTCAAGAGCAAAATGATCTATGCGAGCTCCAAGGACGCCATCAAGAAGAAACTGACAGGTGTGTGTGCGCGCGAGCGCCTATGAGAGGTGGCATTTCCAATAGCGTGACCCTCTTTGGCGCTCAAGGCCGAATTTCGTTGGGTCTGAAGAACTGGGTGAGGAGCCTGACTCTGACCATGGTGGGACCTTGGAAGCTCAGGGTTGGGTTTTTATCTGTAAAGTGAGGGTGGGTCTAACCCTTCCTTGACTCTCACCCCTCTCCCCATCTCCTTTCCTTCCTGCAGGAATCAAACACGAATTACAAGCCAACTGTTACGAGGAAGTGAAGGACCGCTGTACCCTGGCCGAGAAACTGGGGGGCAATGCCGTGATTTCCCTGGAAGGGAAGCCCTTGTGAGTCTCCCACCTCTGGCCCCCCTGCTGGGGCTGCCCAAGCCCAGTGGGGGAGCAGGCTGCCCCCTTCCTGCCAGACCCGAGGGGCTGGGGGGATCCTAGCAGGGGCAGGGCAATCCCTTCACCCATTTGCCAAACCGCCCCCGACCCCTGACCTCCCCCACTTCACCCTGATGGCTCTGGCCTACCCAAACCGCCTTTGATATTCTCATTCCTCTTGAGTTGTAGCAGACCAAGGCCCCCCTGGACGCCCAGATTGGGGGGAGGCCAGTATTTTTATTTTTATTTTTTTTTTTGGTAACTGACAACCCCCAGTTTTCCCCCTTCCCCGGTGCTGCCAACTTCTAACCGCAATAGTGGCTTTGTGCTTGTTGTTTAGTTTTGTGTGTAAATGGAATGTTGTGGAGATCCCCTCCCCCACACAGCCGGCTCCCCTTCCCCCCTCCCCCAGTTACTCATGTGGCCAGTAAAAGGAAAGTTCAATTTAAAAAAAGACAAATAAAAAAAGGTGAGCTGCTCTGCAGGTGGTCATTTTCTGGGCTGGGGGGAAGGTGGTAAAGTATGGCAGGCTCCTTTTGCCCTTTTCTCCCCAGAGTTGTTGCCTGGGCCCGGGTCCGCTGCCACCTGGAGTTTTGATCAGTGCCTTCTAGCTGTGGGACAGCCCTCTGGGTCTTAACTGCAGCCTGAGCCCAAGGCAGGCTTCTCCTGAGCCTTCTGGTCCCTGCGCTAGCTGTCCCAGGAGTCTCTTCACTGACCAGGGGTTCTTGGGAGGGCCTGGCTGCTGCTTGAGCCGGGCCCAGAAGGAACTCTGCCAAATGAGCCTGTTACTGGGAAGGGGCTTCTCACCCCATCGGGGAGCCAGCCTCACAGGGAGCACACAACATGGTGGATCGAAAGCAGGCACCTTTATTTCCATTAGTGAAGGAAAGACACCACTGCTTTGATGGTCCTGACCTCAGCAGGTCTCAGGCAGTTTTTCCCTGAGGCTCCCATGCTTGGCCTGGAAGCCTCAACTCAGAGGGTACCCCACCTCTGCCGAGTACTGGGGTTCCTTCCCCTGGGGCAGGGAGGGAGAAGAGGAAGCTAGGGCTCTCCCTTGAGGGCAATGAGGGTGTTTCTTAGAAGGAGTGTACTGGCCTGGGGAAGAGAGAATGGGGTGCTGCTCTTGATGGGGGCCAGTGCTCTGTGCTCCTCACCCTAGCAGTAAGGCCTAAGAGAGGAACTTGTCGGATGTTTTAGGGAGGAGGAAGCCCAGGCATCTCGTGCTAACATGTGCTTCAGCCTCCTTTGTAAGATGGTAGTTGTACCCACACATCCTCTCCTGGCCTCCCAGACAAGTGAGCACTTGATGAACACCCCAAGTGGTGACCCTGAGGCCCCGCTCATACCTCCCCTGGGTTGAGGGCACAAGCGCTGTTACCTTGGCATGTTTGAGTTCCAATTCAGCCAATTCGATGAGGTTCTTTCGGAAAGCAGATCCCCGGCGAGCCTTAAAGTCAGTGAGCTCTGAGCCAGAGAAGGGGGACAAGAGAATGTTGGGCCTTGCCAGCAGGAGGGGCACAGAGGGCGCGGGGCACTTCACTCACCCTGCTTGGCTGAGTCGGAGAGGCGCTCAAAGCGCCGGCAGCAGAGCTGCTGGTGGGTCTCCGCTGACCGCACCTCCCGGTTTCTCATTCGGGCTTTGTCCAGAGCCTTGTTGGCATTCTCATAATCCGCCAATGCTCTTAGCCGCCGGTACAGCAGGTCCTGTGGGAGGGGAGACCAAGAAACAGGTGAGAGTAGATGGGCCACGAAGGCTTGGGATGCCAGTCATTGCTGCCAGGTGTGGGTAGCCAGCTTCTCACCTTGGCTGCCTGTGCATCCCTCATGTAGTAATGGAGCATGTCAGACAGTTTGAGGTCCTCGTCGGAGGCTACTCGGCCCTCCAGCTTCTGTGGGGACAGATGAGAGGGAGGGACCCGCACGTGTTGGGGCCTCCCCTGACAAGCACACTGGGTAACCCTTGCACCTGGTGGGGAGGGCATCTCTGTGCCATAGGATATTTACTGAGGCACCTGGCTCTTTTATATGCCAAAGTGGCAGCAGCAGGGCCCGGCCCCCACCATGGGTTTCCTCAGGACGAGTCCCCAGCGGCTACACTGCCCACTGGCCAGCACTAGGATGCCACAGCCCCCACAAATAACCTGGATTTCTGTAGCCTTTACCTGAACCTTGGGCAAATGCCCTGCCCCCCATCTCCCTAACTTCCAGGCTGGTCCCCATGCTGTGTGTGTGCCCTGCCCTTCTACTATGAACTAGAGGTCGATAGATCTCTGAACCTCCATGAAGAGGCCAAGCCAAAAGTAGGAAGGGCTTCTCACCCTTAGACGTTCAAACAGTTCAGCCAATTTGAGAAAGCTCCTAGGAAGAAGAGAGAGGCAGGCTCTTGCCCAGGCCCCCCAAATCACCTTCTAGTCAAAGGCATCCTCTGGGGCTGGGGCTACTGCTGCCTTCCCCCATGCCCTCTGGTTAAATGAGGCAACCTAGCCTAGGGACAATGGTGGGGAGGGGGAGGCCTGGGAGCCTGGGGACAGCCAAAGATGTGGAGGGGGAGGCCTGGGGGACAGCCAAAGGCATAGAGGGGGAGGCCTGGGGACAATGAAAGGCCTGGAGGGGGAAGGGGCATCTCACATCTTTAGCTGGCGGACTTCCTGTGTGCCCAGACTGCTCAGTGCTGCAGAGATGGGGATGTAATCCTCAGCCAGGCCTGTTACAGACATGCCCACCATCAGAGCCTCCAGAGCCACGCTTCTGGTCTAGTTAGAGGGTCTTGGTGGGGGGAAGGCAGAGACCACTGGACTGAAGTTAGGGGTAGGTTCTAGTAGTCCCTTCTAGAACCCTAACCAGCAGCATGAGCTTGGGCAAGTCTCCCAGGTCTGTTACTTCAGCAGGGTGGGGAAGGGTGTCCCCCCCCAAAGCCCTTGGGGGGATGGGGGTGGCAGGCCCTTCCAGGAGGGTCCCCCAGGAGTCCCCACGTACACTTGTGGGAGCGCATGACCCGGTCCGCACGCAGGCAGGCTTCCCTGATGCGAGTGTGGTACTCTACCAAGAAGGTCCTCTCGTGCTCAAAGAATTCGTCCACCTCCTAGGATGGAGGCCAGAGTGGATGGGAAAGGTCTGCTGGGGTCACCAAGCAGAGGGCAAAGGGCAGGTAGGGCCCCAGGGCATCTCTGAGGCAGGCCAGTCTAGGGGAGGCCCCAGTGAAGCAGCTCAGCCGGGATGCCACTGGCAATTCCCCAACTCTGGCCCCGGGGCTCCCCAGACCTTGAACCTCGCCTCACCTTCAATCCAGACACACCGGTGATGAGAGCCTCATCTGCTGACTTCACAATGTTCCTGATAAAGCCGCCAAATAACTCCTTCCTGTTCTTCCCACGAACACTCAGCTGGGACAAGGCAAGAGGGAATGGGGCTGTCCTTGGCCAAGGCCTGGGCAGCCTCCTCTCTGCTGCCATCCCTTCCACTGAGCCAGGCTCTCTAGGCTCCCAGCGCTCCATGCCCACCCAGACAGGCCCAGCAGATGGATGGCCTCAGGGCTCCCCCAGGCAGACTCACATCTTGGCCATATTCCAAGAAAACATAGAGGTTGTGGTCCCGCCTGAGGGTGGGATGGGCAGCCAGGCGCTGCAGAAACACTTCGTGCATGGCTACTGTCTTCTTGAAGATGGCCAAATACTCCCTGGGGCAAGGAAATAAAGTTTCGTGTAGTACCTACTGTGCGCTGGGCACTGCTTTTACAAAGGTCTCCTTTGATCCTGACAACAACCTGGGACGTTGGTAGTTATCCCCATTTTGCAGTTAAACTGAGGTCGACTTGGTGACTTGGCCAAGGTCACAGTATCGGGGGCTGTCCTCCCGATTCCAGGCCCAATACTCTTTTTCTGAAGGGAGAAGCAGAGTGAGGAGCACCACTGCCCCCCACCCCCACCCTCGCACCCTTCTCCCTTTCTCCTAGCAGTTCCTGGTGTGTGGAGCCTGAGTGCTGGAAGCCTGGCCTGGAACCTGTGCCCGCTCGGACCGTTACTACAAGCCAGTCAAGTCACTTCATCCATTCAGGCCTCAGTGTCTACACCTAAGAAGGGGGGGCTTTTTTTGTTTTTCAGTTGTGCCTGACTCACTGTAGGCCCATTTGGGGTTTTCTTGGCAGGGATGCTGGAGGGCTTAGCCATTGCCTTCTCCAGCTCATTTTACCTATGAGCAAACAAGCAAACAGGGTGAAGTGACTTGCCCAGGGTCATACAGCTAGTGCGCATGTGAAGCCATATTTGAACTCGGATCCTCCTGACTCCAGGCCGGGTGCTCTGACCATTGAGCCACCCAGCTGCCCCAAAATGGGGACAATAAAGCTTTATTACCCACTTCCCAAGATTGTTGTAAGGAAAGTGCTTTGTAAAGAGACATCTTCTCCCATCATTACCTGCATTGTTCATTAAAAGGGTCAGTTAATGTGGCCCAAAGGAGTAGGGCCATCTCCCATGGAAGGTAAGAACTACTTCATTTTTTGTAGGTGTCTTCCCAAAGCCTCAAAAGTACTCCCTAAGTGCAAAGGACCTAAGAGGCCCCTGGGTGGGTAGCTGAGGGGGGCGGGGAGCAGTGGGAAGGTGTCTACAGGAGGGGATGAGCCATGCTGGGAGGGGGGGCTCACCCCTCGAGTTCTTGCTTCATTTTGGCAAACTCTTCCCTGGTGACAGAGCTGTCACCTTCCCCCAGCCTCTGCAGCTTTTCCCGGGAAGCCTCGAAGTCTGGCTTGGGGGGGGCTGGGGGTATCTGTTCAAAACAGAAAGGAGCTGAGAAGTCCACCTCTCCTGGGGTTCGATGGATCCCAGAGCTCACCATCCCCCGCCCCCTCCTTCCAGCTGCACCCAGGCTGCCCAGGGGCTGGAGCCTGGCTCCTCACAATGATGCCTGCGTAGTCCTCATTGTCTGTGTATGCATCATGAAGCCAGATGAATTCCTCGTGTTGCCGAACGACGGAGAACTCTGTCTGGCTGAAGTGTGGGAGGCAGCTCTGAAACCAAGGCCAACCCCAATGATGCCCCCTCAGGACCAGCAAACCCTGTTCACACCCTCCCACCATACAGTCCTGGACACCCTGGGCCGAGATTTTCCCCAAACTCCACACCCTTCGAGGCACCCGCACCCGTTCCTTCCCATGCTCTGCTCTGAGACATCTCCCACAATCCCTGTTGGGCTTTGAGCCGGGGGCTGAGGGCCAGAACCTTGGGGTTCAATAGAATGGTGGACACAGGGAGATAGCTGGAAGCTAGAAAGGGACAGAATTTGCTTTCGAGCACAGGTGTCTGTGGGAAGAGGGGAGGGGGTGCCTACAGCCCCAGTGGAATTTTGTTTATGGGTGGCGCCCAGTACAGATCTGGAGTCCCTTGAGCCCCTGAATAAGTCTGTGAGGTAGCAAAAGAGGATGGAGACTCCTTACAGGGAAGTGTGGACCTCACCTTGGTGTGAACTGTGAATTTCACCTTGTCTCTCTCACTGACTGCATCGGAGATCTCCACCTGCAAGGCGTCATCTCCCTGCAGATCCACGGACACAGAACAAGGCTGAGGAGGGGGGAGGCAGTGAGTGGGGGCCCTGGCATGGTCCACCTGTCCTTGTCTTCCCCTCCTAACCTGCGTCCTGGGAGTCCTCCCAGAAAAGCACCCATGAGTGGACCTGAGCCTGGAAGGGCCTTTGGAGAGGATTTCCAAATGGGCACTTGGCTAGTCATCAGAGTGGTGCATGCTGGGATATGACCCTAGATCTTGCCAACAAATCTAGGGCTTTTTCCACTGTCCTCCTCTCAACCTTGATGCCCCCAGGAGCCCAGAGTATCCTCAGCTGCCCCTGTCCCAGTCACTCATCGGGCCCTAAGCCCCTAGCAGTGATTGGAGTAATCCAAGAATATTCCTCCTCTTCAAAGGGGCAGGAAACCATTCCATTGTGTTTTCATACCACAAAGACTCCCCTTCACTCAGCCCTTCAAGAGGTAAGCTATCCATCCCTCCAGGCTTTCAGGGAGGGCCTGGGGAGGTCTGGATTCTAGTGCGGGACCTGGGACCCAGTTATGAATTCTGCCCTTTAGAATTTATTAATTCTGTGACCAGGTTTCTTAATTGGATTGTTCACCTTACATTATCAATCAAGGGGAGGCTCCTTGAGATAAGAGGTCAAAGTGCACAGCATATTGTAAAAGCTACTTAAATAAATGCCCATTGTTATTAGCCAAGTCATCTGAGGCAGGACCCTTTCCATCTCAGGCTCCTGATCTGTAAAATGGGCATGATTAGCCTCAGGAAGACTTTCATGAGGATCTGTGTCTATGAATGTGCCTTGGAACCAGCCATAAAGCGGGGCATGGATGTGTGCCATTCTTTCTTTTTCTTTCGAGCCCTCTCCAGAAGAGAGACCCTAGGCTATGGGGGAAGGGAGCACCCTTGGCCTAGGGGCAGCTGGCCTCTTCCCCTTCCCCTCACTGTAGTTGGGGATGTCACCTGGCCCCAGTCTGGAACTCCAAGCTCTTCCCCTCCCTGTTTTTCCAAGCACCTCAAGGGAAGAAATGATTTGACTTTTGTCTATGGATTCGAAGTACTTGGCACATAGTGGGTTGTCACTTAATGAATACTCATTGATTGACTGATTTAGGAAAGGGTTCTGACTGGCTAATTCCACTAGCTAAGGTTAGTGACTGAAGAGAATGCCTGGGGAAGAAGGTGTTCAGCCCAAAGGACCAGCTCTGCAATGGTGGCATGGGGAGGGGGGAGGTGCACTGCAACAACTAATAAGGCATACCCACTTAAGCAGTGACCCTTCATACACACACACACACACAGATACACAGACACACACATGTGTAAACACATTGTTTGTCCTTCCCCTGTAGAATGGAAGCCTGACCTACTACCGTGGCCCGCACAGAGTAGGCCTTCAATAAGTGCTAGTTGTCACTCATTTAAGTCAAATCAAATTCCACAGCCTGTCTCCCATCCAGGTCCCTGGGTGCGGTTTCTGTCTCCTCCCAGGTTCTGCCTCTTAATCACTTGGTGTCCCCAACTTCTCCTTCTGTTCTGAGAAGATTTTTATCCTTTCCAGTGACCAGGAGATTGTCTCTCTCCTGACCTTCCTCCTCTGCCTCACCAGTCTAGGCCTGCTCTCAGCCACAGCTCTGCCTGCTCCCGCCTGCGCGCACACACACACACACACACATACTGCTGGGATCTGCTGTTGGGAGATAGGCACAGTTCCTGCCTGAGGAGGAGGGTCTCCTCTGGGCATCTCCTTCTTGGTCCACTAGGTTCCTCAGTCCAGGGATTGCCATCGGGGGATGTGACTGGATCTTCCTGGGTCTTGCCCAGGGGAAAGGAGCTGCTGTCTGAACTCTGGCTCTGTTGATTCTGTTGATGCCTGACCTTGGGCACGCCCCTGCCCCCTCTCTGAGCCTCAGTTTTTCTCATGCAGACTCAGCTTGGGCTGGGGATGGGCAAGGTCCTCTGCGCCCGCCCTTTGGAGAGAGCTGCCCTTGCCTTCACTCTCCCACCTGCAGCGCCCCCTCCCCATTCCCTGCTACCAGGAGGGGCCCTGGGATCCAAGGCGGGGTCCATGGGAGCCCACCCCAGCCCTTCTTTCTCCCGGGGCCCTGGGCCGTTCCCTGCAAGCCTGGCCGAGGTCCAAAGAGGCAGCGCCCACCCATCCCTCGTCCCGTTACCTGGCGCTCCTCCCCTGGGTCGGGATTCTCCTCCATCACAGGTCCTCTTGCGCCTCCACTCTTCTGTTCCTACCGGAGGCAAGAGGGACGGCCTCTAGCTTCCTGGGAGCCTCCTCCGCCCAGACTTCACCACAGCCCTGGAGGACCCTTGCCTCCCTAGCAGCCCTCCCGCCCCCGCCCCACCTCCGGCCCGCCCCAGGTGGCGGAATGAATGGAGCTGCTGAGATCACACCGACCCACCTTCTTGCTCCCCCGCCTCCAGGGAGTTGTCAGAGGGGGAGGTGAGGCCGCCAGGGTCCGCCCACACGGCGCTCTCTGAATGGACGGAGGGGTCGACCTCCGTGATCCTATTGGCTCATCCGTCTGTCCCTCCCGGCAGTAGGCACCGCCTCTTAAGCAGGGCTGATCGCAGGGAGAGGACTGGGCTGGAGGGCCAGCACGAGCCCGGCAAGGACGATGCAGGCCCCGGCGCAGCCCTCTCCTGTCCCCCCAGCCCTCCCCGGGCGGGCTCCCAAAGTCCTGCCCCCACGCCTCGAGGGGGCTAGGCGCCCGGCGGCCCTTCACTGCCCCTCCCTTCCTGGCTGGAATCCCCCTCCCCGTTCTCTCCCCCCCAGTACTCACCGCCTCATCAATCAATGGACAAGCATTAATGAACAGTGCTTTAAAAAGCACCTACTATGTGTTACGTACTCTCCTAGGCGCTGGGGACGCCCAGACGAAATAACGAAAAGGAAACAGCCCCTGCTCTCAAGAGCCTACAGAGCCCTCCTCTTGCTCCGCCCCTCCCCTCCCCGCTCCTTTCTCCGAGAAGCGGTCCAAAGGCAGCTGGTGCGCAGGCGCGCCCCCCCCCACCTCGGTGCAGGGGCGGGGCGCGGAACGGGGCTCGAGCTGCTGCGCCTGCGCCGGCCCTCCGCCTGCCGGCCCCACGCCTTAGAGCGGGCTGAGGACCAGGAGGGCGGGGGCGGGTCCGCGGGCGGACCAGGGGCGGGGAGGGGGCGGGACCGGGAGAGCTGGGGCGGGGCCGGGGGCGGAGGCGGTGCCGGGGCGGGCCCAGTCCCTGGCCGGGGCCGATACTATGGGGGGGCTCGGGCTGGCCTCTGGCCTCTGGCCGGATGGCCTGGGTGCGGGTGTGGCCCTGGCCGTGGGGCGGGAAGGCGGGGTCGTGGACGTGCCGGGAGGGGCCCATTTACCGCCGTAGCTACAGGCGGCGGCTGACACTGAGGCCGCGGGCCTTGGCCGTGTGGGGCCAGGGGCTGCCGCCGGCGGGGTCCAGCTCGCCCAGGCGGAACTGGTGGAGCGTGGGGCCCTGGGAGTCGGCCCTGGCTCGGGGCCCACAGGCCAAACCGCCGCCGCGCCCGTGGCCCTCGGGGTCCAAGCCAGGCCGCGCCCCCCAGCGCCGCTCAACCGCGCTGCAGGTGAAGGGCCGCCGCCAGTCCGTCTGGCAGCAAGCCCGGCCGCGGCCAAGGGTGTCGAAGTGGGCCAGCACCCGCACCACCTTGATCGAGGGCCAGACGTCCTCGTCCGCGAAGGGCCGGAGATGCGTGGAGATCGTGCACGAGAGGATGTGGCAGAGCTGGGAGCCGCTGAAGGTGCGGGGCTGCAGCCTGCTGAAGCGCGAAGTCAAGCCCAGGGCCCAGCCAGCAGCCCCGCCCGCCCGCGAGAAGCTGGCCGGGGCTCCCGCAGGACGGGAGCCCCGCGGGGAAGAAGGGGTCGAGCAACCTCGAGAAATCGAGGCACCAACCACTCAGGAGGCGGGGGCTGCGGGGGCAGAAGGCGAGAAGACCCCAGGGGCAGAAGGCGAGCAGACCCCAGAGGCGGGGGCTGCTGGGGCAGAAGGCGAGGTGGAGACCGGGGGTGCTGAAGGCAAGAAGATTCCAGGGGTAGAAGGCGAACAGACCCCGGGGGCAGAAGGCGAGAAGACCCCGGAGGCAGAAGGCGAGAAGACCTTAGGAGCAGAAGGCGAGCCGACCCCGGAGGCAGAAAGTGAGAAGACCCCAGGGGCAGAAGGTGAGCAGACTTCGGAGGCGGGGGCTGTCGGAGAAGGCGAGAAGACCCGGGGGACTGAAGGGGAGAAGACCCCAGGGGCAGAAGGTGAGCACACCCCGGAGGCAGAAGGGGAGAAGACCCCAGGGGCAGAAGGCGAGAAGACCCCGGAGGCAGAAGGTGAGAAGACCCCGGGGGCAGAAGGTGAGAAGACCCCGGAGGCAGAAGGTGAGAAGACCCCAGGGGCAGAAGGCGAGAAGACCCCGGGGGCAGAAGGCGAGAAGACCCCGGAGGCAGAAGGTGAGAAGACCCCAGGGGCAGAAGGTGAGCAGACCCCGGGGGCAGAAGGTGAGCAGACCCCGGGGGCAGAAGGTGAGAAGACCCCGGGGGCAGAAGGTGAGAAGACCCCGGGGGCAGAAGGTGAGAAGACCCCGGGGGCAGAAGGTGAGAAGACCCCGGAGGCAGAAGGCAAGAAGACCCCGGAGGCAGAAGGTGAGAAGACCCCGGAGGCAGAAGGTGAGCAGACCCTGGGGACTGAAGGAGAGGAGACCCCAGGGGCAGAAGGGGAGAAGACCCCAGAGGTAGAAGAAGGCGAGCAGCCTCAGGACCAAGGCCAAGGCCAGTTGCTGGAGAGCGATGAGGTCCCCAGTCAGGAGGAGAAAGGCTCAGAAGACCAGGAGATTGACATGAGTGAGGAAGGGGCTGAGGAAGTAGAGTCAGAATGGAAGGAAGAGAATAGATCGTTTTCTGCTGAGGGAGGTAAACCCTCCGAAAGGGCTGAGGCACAATCCTTGGAACTAGCCTTTGAGGCCACCACAGATAGCCCAGCACCCACGGTAAAGGAAGTCTATATAAACCAGAGAGAGTACAAGGAAGAAAGCCCTGTGAGGAGTGATGCCTATGAAATGATGGAAGGGGAGCAGCCTGGTCAAGGGGCCAAGGAAGGGAAGCAAACCCCCCAGGGCAGTGATGGTGGAGGAGAGGTGGAGAAGGAGCCTGAAGGAGGATAGATGGGAAGAAGAGAGAACAGATGGAGCAGCTAGGGTCACGAAGGAAGGCATTGGGCCAGTAGGCGTGGGGTGAACTTGGACAGAAAAATGGGACTTGATGGGTGCTTTGCAAACTCGGAAGATGGAAGTGTGGAGCTCTGGGGCACATTCTGAGAAAGGCAGCACAAAGAGGGGGTATGGGCCAAAGTGGAGCCAGGCCTTGCCAGGGGGATAATGAGGGGTGGGGGAGCAGGGCTCGAGAAGGTAGCTTTCTGATGGAAATCTTAGAAAAGCAAAGAATGGAGAATGAAGAAACCTTGAAAAAGATATGGGACTGAAGGGCCCAGAGTTAATGTGTGTGGATCTAAGCAGAATCAAAGAGAAAGACTTTGAAGATCGAGGTGAAAGAAACAAAAGGTGAGGATTAGGAAGCAGAAACAGAAAGTGAAGGAGGAGAAAGCTCGGAGGCCTCCTCTTCCTCTCCCCCCCTCCCCCACCTCATACTCCCCTTTGGGGCTCCTCTCCTCCCCCACATTGCCAGTGCAGTTTCCCCACTTAGATAAGCCCTTGGCCAGGCCCAGGGGTCACCAGGGGCCCAAACAGACCTTCCCCCAGCCTTTTACTTTCAGCACCTTCTCTCTTCCAACAAGTCTCTCTTCTGTCAACAAACAAACGATAATGGTCTGTTATTTCTGTGACCTTATCTGGCACAAAGGTGGTTTCTGCCGGTACCTCCTTGCCCATCCTATCAACCCAAAGCTGGCCTGCGCCCTTCCCCAGCTCTGTCACTGTCCCCCTCTCTCATTGTCACTTCACTGCAGCCAAATGAACTCTCCTGCTCCCTTTCGCCCTTTTTCCCTGCTTCGCTTTGGATCTTATTTCGGGGCCTGCTCTTCCCCCTCCATGGCTTTCCGGGTGCCCCGCTGCCCTGCTCCCTCTCCAGTCCTGGGGTGCAGCGGGAAGGTGGACGTAGCTGCTCATCCATTAGACAAAAAGTTCACTGAACTAGCGAGAGTTCAAAGCCACAAACACAAAAGAAAACATTTGCCTCTTTTCCACAGATCGCTGCCTTGCTGGGTGGCAGCCTCAGGATTCTGGCATTCCCTGGCCCCAGGAAGTGCTGAACTTTGCTCTTCTGATCGGTTTACCAACGGCCTAATCCTGCATCCTCCATCCTGTTCAATGTGCTTCGGAGCCATCGCAGCAAGGAAGGCCACACAAGGGGAAAGGAGCCTCCGGCCACCCAAGCCTTGTAAGTGTCCACAGTGTTCACCCAAGTAGCCAAAGTGGCCCTTGGTGCTGCCCCCTGCTGGAATCACCGAGGCACCACCCTCCCAGGGTAGGAATGCCAAGTGTACCTTGATTCTGATCCTCAGGATTGTCCTAGATGGAAATGACCAGTTTTTCCTTTTGTAGAGCTTCTGTTAGTTTACGGGCCTTTAGTCTGACCTTTCCAAAGGCCTTTCCTTATTCAAGTACGTTGTTCAGAATGCAGCATCTGCAGTGGAATGTATTGGAAAGGAAGTTGAGAAACTTGAGGCAGGAGAGCAGGGTTTGATCCTGTCCTTGCTTCTTGGGAGGCATTTGAACTGCTAGTCTCTGGGCCTCAGTTTCTCTCTTCTCTAAAATGAGGGAATTGGACCCAAAGCTCTAATTCTCTCGATCTAGGAGCCCAGGACTTGTCGATATCATGTTGCCCTCCTGTGTGTCCTGATTGACACCCCTCTAACACAAGTCAATCACCTCCACTGGCCTGGACCCTGGGGCAGTCTGCCAGGGAAGGCCTTTAAGTACACAAAATAAAATGCACAGGACCACAATCACAATTACAGGATTACTTGGGAAACCTATCAAATTGAAAATAGCCTCAGCCCCAGGTTTAACCAAGCAGGTGAGGCCCCATGCCCTGAGGTGTCCCTGGCTTCTTGGCCCTCTTAGGATGCTCTTTGGCATCCTGACAAGCACGGGGCATTATAGAAAAATCCTGGCTTTGGATTCAGAAGCCCTGGATTCAAATCCTCCCTCTCTTACCTTGTACCTGTGTGGCCTTGGGCAAGGTACTTCTCCACTCAGGCCTCAGTTTCCTCCTCTGTTAAATGAGGGCGTTGGACTTGATGTCCCCTAAAGGCTCCTTCCAGCCTAAATCTAGAATCTTCATAACAATATGAAATTATCTTTCTTGTTTCACATACTGGCCTTCACATTCTGGGTGATTCTGGTTAAATGAATAAGATTTACCTCCCATGTGTCATCACATTAATTAAATTAATTAAACACTGGGCTGGTTCTAGCCATTGGTAAAGGAGAATTTCATAGCACTTGGAAGAAGGAAAAGCAAAACGTGGATTTGGGTCCTTGTTCTGTCCTTCATTAGCTGTGTGACCTTGGGGAAATCATTTCTCCTCCTCTAGGCCTCAGGTTCTTGCTCTGCAGCATGAGAGGCTTAGACCACATGGCCTCCAAGGAACCTTCCTTCTCTGACATCTCCTGGAATTCTGGAGCTGAATGCCTAGGCCTTGGTATTCCTGGTTAGAAATAATTTTTATTCTGCATTTCAGGATGTCCAGTAATTCAAAAGCCCTGTGGTCAGGGCATTGCCCAAAAATGAAATAAGGCACAGAATGTCACCAGACTAGCATTTATTTCTAGCAATAATTAGGGCCTCTGTTATCTGATGGTGCAGTTGAGGATTAAAAACTGGCTTCATGGATCTGTTGGTTTCTAGTACTTCTTGAAGAACTCAGTGGTCTAGTTTTGTAAATGAAGCCAAGACATGGCCTCTGGCCTCTACTTCCCTGGCTCTAGGAAGGGGCTGCTATGGGGTCATTTCTGTCTTAGCTCTAGGTCTGGCTCAGTGCAGTGCAGTGCCCCCACCTCGGCTCTCTGACCAGGGGCTGTGACCCGCATTGGTGGGCAAGAATACCCACACTGCAAAATCCTGTGGCCTTGGAGCCTGCGTATATGAAGCAGGCCTTGTCAGATGGGTTGTGGGAGACTTCTTGATGGTGGCTTAGTACAGGCTGCCCGCCCTCTGCTGCGCAGGCTCCTGGGATGGTGGATGGGTATTGGGAGAAATTATAGTTCATAGCCAAACACAAAGTTACTTTGATCAAAAGAAAGGAAAGCAGTATATGTAGCATACTGGCTGAGGGTGAATTTGGTCAAGGCAAGAATACCTTTTGCCCAGCCTCTTCCCAGCGCTCGGGTTACACGAGATAACAATGTTCATTCAGGCTTTGGGGAGGGGAGGATAGAGCCCACCAGGCTTTCTCCTTCCTCCCCCTCCGGGGATGAGACTTCTGAAATGGACAAAGTCGGCCGTGTCTGGGCCCATTCAAGTAGAACTGATGGCGGCTAGAGGCACAGTGTGAAGGCTGAAAAAAAAAAAAAAACCGGTCACTACTACTCAGATGCAAAGCCTGACCTGGAGGATGGTTCGAGGCTGGCCCCTGAGCCGTGATGCTCCCACCTGCCCCTGGGGGTGCTAGTAACAAACTTGGCTTTTAGCCTGTGTTGCTGAGACCCAGATTAAAAAAACAGAAAACAAGGCCCCAAACTCATCGATTTTCACCTACCGCAGTTTCCTCTGCATATCATGCAGAAAGAGTTTCAGAATTGGTAAGAGGTCGACAGCATAATTCCAGTGAAGCTTTGTGCAGGATGAATTCTGTTTCTTTTCTACTTAAGTCTGTAGAATGCTCAGGGTAAAGAGGAGCTCAGAGATTTAGAGGTGGAAGCTTTCTCATAGCCAACCCCTTTGTTTTAGTTTTGCTCATTTAATTTTTTTTTATTTTTCATTTAACTTCTTGCCCCTCCCAATTAAGAAGAAAAAGCTAACCCTTACAACAAATACCCATAGTCCAGCAAACCATTGCCATGTTGTCTATGTCCAAAAATGTATATCACGTCCTGCGTCTTGGATCCAACACCTCTCTGCAGGGAGGGGCAGATCCCCTGGGCTGTTCACTGGCCAGTTCTAGACGTTGGCTATCATCCCTTCCCTGGGGCAGCTCACAGGACCCCAGCTTATTCTTCTGTCCTGAGCACTCTGCCTATAGCAGGACAAAAACCCAATGTGTATATGGATGCCTGGAAAACTTAGACCTTCGAACAGAAGGGATGACAAAGAAGGCTGCTCTACTGGTGTTTCTACTCAGCTCCCTCTGAGATGCTGCTCTGCTGCCTTTTCCCCTACACAGGACAGCCAAAATGGTCTTTGGCCATTTCCCTACTCTGAGTTATCAGTACAGACCTTCAGGATTCATCATTTCTTATTAACTTTCCATATTCTGACTTTCCTTTTGGTCCTCCATCATTCATTTCCTCCTAGAGTTTGCTAAACTGTCCACTGGCCTCAAGCCCGCAGGCTGTTGCCCTGAACAACATTCTTGGCAGATGAGCTGATCTTCTATGTACAGAAGAGGTCTAGATCACTAGGAATGTTTTTCCTCATATGTCCATCTCTCCATCTAAAACCATCTCTGAGAAAAATCTTTTATTTCAATGGATATGTGGCCTCACTGATATATGGGACCTGTCTCAGGGTATGGGTCACAGATCAGCCATCCTTCTCATCCAGGGTAATTCTTGTCTATATTTTAATGAATCTGTAACAGAAGACCCACCCAACATGATGGAGACCTTCTTCTAGTGTGGGACCAGTGCAGGACTTGGGTTATATCTATTATCTCTCTTCCTCCTTGACCAGTACGCTATCTTTCTGAGCACACAATCCCCTAAGTCTCTTAAAATCCATTTTATTAAGGGAACAGACAGACTTTTGCAGACGATATCCTATAACAGACCATATCTTTATAGATACTGAGTTAACTGAAAGGGGTCCAGAATACAAGGTCCCATTGTCCTCATGTGTTGGTTTATAAAAGGCATTTGAGTTGGGTGAGCAAACTCCACCTTGAGGATTCTCATCCAACGTGTCTCTCATGTATATGTCAAAATAATAAAAGATTTCTTGGAAGATATAACAGAGGGATGACTTGTTTAGACCAGGACAGGTATTAATATCAGATGAGGCAAGAAACAGGAAGATGTGTTTGCCACCATCATGGAGGGAGTTCAATAGAGTCCTAGTGGATGGTGAGGTCCTCCAGGTGCTCCTGTTTGTGGATGATGCCATGCTGATTGCATCGAGCTCTCAAACATTTCAGAGCCTCCTAACTAGAACAACTCAAAAGAGTTCAGCCTAACTATTCACAGAGGAAACACCAAGTGGATGAGCAGATGAAAAATGCCATTGTTCAGACTGTGTTCAACAGCTGGACGGGCAACCCATAGAGCTCTTCCATAAGCACATATTTGACAAATACCTCCGTGAACAACAAGGTGAGTCCAGGGTTAACCAGGGAGAGGAGAGCCAGCTGGACTGCCTTAGAGACATTGTGCAGTACTTTTGATGACAAGCTTCTCCCTCAAAGAAAGGCCTGCAATTCAGGAAACCCAGCAGATGGAAGCTGTAAGGCTTTGGGTTAGAGAACAGGCTGCCCGTTGAGGATGACCCAGAGGGCAAGGAAGAAGGCGCAGGGGGAGGGGGTGGGAAGAGCAGCCTGATTGCTACACCTGACAAGGGAACAAAGGAAAAAGGTGGCAACATAGAAGGTCTCGTTGCAGAAAAGTGGACCAGTCCTGGAGTGAGAGGAAAGGATGACCAGGAAAAGCTAAGTGAAGACCCAAGCCAATCGCTGGACCACCATTTGTGGAGAGCTCATGGGAGGCCTGGGACACCTGCGCCGCACAGGATGAGCTGTGATCTACAGGCTGGAGGGAGGATTGCCTACCATGGATAAGACTGATCTCACATCCATCAGAGGACGAGTTTCTGATATGTTTTGTTTGACACAACAGACACTTCTCAGCAAACACCGAGACAACCCTCCCTACAAATTAGTCCCTGAAAAATGTAGCTTATCGGGTGTTCCCAGAAAGAACAGATGTGCCTTTTAACCTTGCTAAGTAGGTGGTTCTATGTAGTTGCAGTTTTCCTGTTAGAATGTAACATCAGAGCGCAGTGGATAGAGTCCACTCCAGAGTGTCTCTGGAGTCAGGAGGACCTGAGTTCAAATCCAGCCTCAGACACTAGACACTTACAAGTTGTGTGACCTTGGGCAAGTCACTTAACCCCAATTACCTCACCAAAAGAAAAAAAAAGGATGTAAGCTCACAGTGAGTAGGGATTCTTAACTTCTGTGTATTTGCACACAGCAGGCGCTTAATAAATGCTTGTTGCTTGTTTGAATGACACTCGGGTATGGTGGCAGGCTTTCACAAGAACACCACGATAGAGAACATATCCTCACAGTCAAATCACTGACAGAAAGGTGTTAAGAACACAAGACCGTGGTGTGGTTAGTGTTGGCTGAATATTCTTAAAAGCGCCTGGCTGGCAGAATGCAGTCTAAAGAGTTCCCCCACCAGGGGAACTGTGCGGGTGTTAGCAGCAGCATGCAAGATTCCATGACATTCTCTAGGCTCTTCGAGGACTGCCTCTTCCCCTTGCCAAGGCTGAGTCCTCTGCCCATACCCTCGATCCCACCCTCTCCAGTCTGTCCCTGACATCCCCTGGCACCGCCCCCTGCCCCATTCTCCTTCCTGTTGTTGCTACAACAAGTCCAGATGCCTCTCCCGGGGCAGCAGTCCCCGCAAGCTGTTGTCCTGGAATTCTCTTTCACAGCCAGACTTCTGAAACAAAAAGCCTTGTTGCCTGTCCTTCCGCGCCTCACACTCCCTTCTCTACCCTTTGCAGTCTAGCTCCCTGCCCCCTTCCCCTCCCCGCTCTGCTGAGGAGGCTGCCAGTGATGCCTCTTTCTAAGTCCTTGACCTGTCCTCAGCCATTCAGGACAATCCTTGCTCCCCACGGTCACTCCTGTACCTCTCACTCAGCACCCTTACCTCCCATGAAATCCGCTTGGTCAAAATGTCTACCCAGCACAAATTGTGGCGGCCGCAGTAGCCGGACCCTGTGGCCAGCTCCTTCTTTTTTCTAGGAGTTCCCGCCCACCATCTTTCTTCCCCAATCCCCAACTTTAGGCACTTGAATATTCAGGAAGATGCTCTCAGCCTCCCAAACTTCCACTGCCCCCCATCCCCTCGGTCACTCCTGGAGCTCACCAACAGCCCCAAGCTCCACTTCCCTAATTGAAAACTCGGCTGCGCCCCATCTGACTGTCACATCTGTCATTCCAACCCTCCCTTTGCCTCAGTGTCCTCAACTTGTTCTTTGCCTTTAAGACCTTCAATCCTTTGGTCTCTGAGTACCTTCTTAGGTCATGACCCCATGCAGACTCCCTTCTCCTGCCTCCAACCTCCACTCAATAGTTAACCATTTCAGTTCTATGCTATCCCCTGCCTCCTTGTCCTGTCAATCCTCTCTAGCCAAACCTCAGCAGTGCGTCACTCCTGTTATCTGCCTCCTCCTATGAACGCAAGAAATTCATATGAAGTTCACGGTATCTGATCTCAACCAGGCAGCAAGGCAGCCCTTTTGTTGATTGATTCCCCATCTCATTCCCCAAATGGCCATTCCAAGCCTTCTCTTTGCCCCTCAACCCTCCCATACCTCCCTCTTTCTCTCTCTCAGCTGAGGACCTTGCCTCTTACTTTACAAAAAAAACTGAGGACTTTCAATGACCTCCTTCTCCCCTTCTCTTTTTCTTTAAACTCCCACTCTCCTCCTTTCCCCTAGTCTGGCAAAGAGATGGCCAGCCTCTCTTGTGCTTAATCCCTTCCCTTCCTGTCTTCTTCTACAGATTGTCCCCTCAATTACTCCCCCCACAACATCTTCAACCACTCCCCATCTGCTGGTTCTTTTCCTACTTCCTTCGAACATGCCCATCTCCCCCACCTTTTAAAAACCTTCCGTAGACCTCAATATCCCTTCAAACTATCACCCCATCCTTTCAAACCAATATAGTCCCCCTCTGCAGTAGTCAGGGATGAACTGAAGGACCAACCAGCCTTGGCTTCATTATCTCACAGTGCCTGAGCCCCACACATGGTCCAAGGTCCTGCAGATCATAGGTGAGGCCTTCCCCTGTTTGCCCCATTACAGTCTCCCCTTAAATCCTTGCTGTTCTCAGAAAACCAGTTGAGATGCTGCACTTGGCACATTTATCTACATCTCCAATTCTGGAGAGTTCCTGGGAAGGCTCAACCATTGTCCTTTCAAGTGCCTACAGCCGTGCCCTGAACTAAAAAATTTGAACAAAGAATGTTCTCCATGGCCCCCTACATATCACTTAGAGTCCCAAGCAGCCCATTTAGTACAGTTCTAAGCCATCTCCAAATTACAGGCTTTAAAGAGGGCCACAACAATTATGAGTGATTGACCTGGAGATCAAAATCAGCCTAAAATACAAAATCAGGCAAATTCAACAGCTATTACATTCAGCTTCCTTGGGGTTTGATTAAAGACCAGAGCATATTCACTTTTTTTTTTTCTGAAGGCACATCACTTTCTAATTCCCTGGTCACCAGCCTCAGAGAGGGGGAGATCCCTTCCCTGTACTGTTTAGAGGACTCATAGCATGTGACCATTAACATGGCTGGAAGCGCAGAGATCGCAATAGGAAGGCTAGAGCCTGGTGACGAGGAGGTCAGCATCTGGATCGTTACTTCTTGATGTCTTCCAGCATCATCTCACAGGAAGCACCTTTCCATCTTTCGAATAAATTGAAAGTTCATCTCTTGGTGTTTTAAGACTTGTCAGATTTGGAGTGGATTTCTTCTCTTCAGACCTGGTCTGGTCACCTGCTTTTTCTTACTCCATCCTTCAGGTTATTGGCGACCAGAGACTAAATGTGGTGAGGAGCACACATTATCAGGGAAACATTAGCAGAACTTTTACATTTATCATCTATTTATTGTCTCTTCAGTTTAATTTGGAAATTTTTTTGGTGATAACCAAGCTTAGTTGGGTCTTATTACAAGCTTTCTACAAACTCCCCCCACCCTTTCTTACTGTTCATAAAAACAAAAACCAAACCCTGTTACTAATTATTTTGTGCTCTTCTATAACATTTTATTGGGCAGCTAGGTGGCGCCATAGTGCATAAAGCACTGGGTCTGGAGTCAGGAAGACTCATCCGGCCTCAGACACTTACTAGCTGTGTGATTCTGGGCAAATCACTTAACTGTCTGCCTCAGTTTCTCCATCTGTAAAATGAGCTGGAGAAGGAAATGGCAAACCACTCCAGTATCTGCCAAGAAAACCCCAAAAAGGAGTCACAAAGTGTCAGACAACAACAAAAGACAGCAGGGAGTGGTGGTCCAGCATCCCAGCCACACAGAGCTGGGTTCAAACAATTCAATAAAGTTTTCTCACAATTCCCGTAATTGAAAAAATTTTTCTTACAGGATAGAAATTGGATTAGGCCCATAATTGAATAGAAAGGGAACTGAGCTAGCCCAGCTGAGGCTCCAGATGGAGTCTAATGTGTTCATTCTCTCACCCTCATGACTGCCCTGTGAGCTGGCTGCTGGCCAGTAGAGGTTAAGTGATTCGCCCAAGGTCACACAGTGTTTGAGGCAGAATTCAGACTAAAGTCTTCCTGACTCCCAAACCAGCCGTCTACCTGCTATTCCCCCAGCTGCTTCAACTGTCCAGTGATTATCTCTTGAGGAGATTATCTCTTAGGGAGAAAAGGAAAGTGAGTGTGGCAGCCACTGCCATGAGCGCCCCCCCCCCCCCCAGTTAGGAGGTTGTCTTAGCTGCCACAAACACCTCCTCACCCCGCAGGTGGCTCCTGATCACCTTTAGGTCCCACGATAAAATCCTTCCTGACACGACTCCTTCCGATTGCTCCAGATTTCTTACACTTTGCTCTGTGGTCTAATGACAATAGCCTCTTGCTGCCTTGGCCCACCTTCCTTTAGGTTGAGTTGAAGATTTTTAAATATAAATGGTCATGTGTATGTAATACTTTCTATATTAGTGAAAATCCAATTTCTGTCCTGTGAGAGAGACAAGCTTTCTACAAACTCTCCCCACCCTTTCTTACTGTTCATTAAAACAGAAACAAAAACTCAAACCCTGTTCCTTGTTATTTTGTGCTCTTCTATAACATTTTATTGGGCAGCTAGGTGGCGCCATAGTGCATAAAGCACTGGGTCTGGAATCAGGAAGACTCCCCCAGCTTAGAGTCGAGGTGTCTCCCTTGCCTCCTAACTCTCTCGCCCCAACCCACCCCCCGCCGCCCCATTCAACATGTTCCAAGGCCTGTACATCTTACCTTTGCAACATCTCTGAAATATGCCCCTGAGCAGCCTCCCACCCTCTCTTGGCTCTGTGCATTTTCTCTGTTCCCCATACCTGGAATGCTCTTCCTCCTCACTCTACCTTCTGGCTTTCCTGGCTTCCTTCACGTCTCAGCTAAAGTCCCAACTTGGACAAGAAGCCTTTCCCATGGACTTTCTTACCTCTGTTAATTATCCACAGTTTCTCTTTCATATATCTTGTTTGTCCAGTCGTTTGTCTGTCGGTCAGGCCCATGAGATTGTGAACACCTTGAGGGCAGGGACTGTCTTTTGCCTTTCTTTGTACCCCCTGCAGGGAGCCCAATGTCTACTTAGCTCATGTGCTTAATGATTTTCTCTCAGCCTGACAGACCTTGCCTCTTAACTGAAACTGCTCTCTCCAAAGCTATCAGTGACCTCTTCAATGGACAGTTCCTGCTCAGCCAATCATCTGCATTGTTTTTCTTCTCTGGCTTTTTGTGACAATTTTCTCTCCTGATTTGCCTTCTACTTGCTGGATTATGCCTCAGATTCTTTTGTTGGCTCATGCCTCATCTTACCCCTGACTGTTTCTCCAAGTCCAGTCCTGGGCCCTCCTCTCTTCTCTCTCTGAGTGACCTCATGGGTTTAACTATCATCTCTAGATATCCTCTCTCTCTCTAGAGGAGAAAGAAGCATGTCTATATAGCTCATCTTTCCCTGAGCTTCAGACCAACATCACCAATTGCTTATTGGATGTTTCAAATTGTATGTCCTGACGACATTAAACTCAACAGGTGAGGTTATTATTTTTGCCCCCAAATTCTCCCCTCTTAAGGGCCGGTAGCTGGCCCAGTAGATAGAGTTCTGGGCTTGGAATCAGGAAGACTCATCTTCCTGAGTTCAAATTTGGCCTCAGACCCTTACCAGATGTGCGACCCTGGGCAAGTCACTTCACCCTGTTTGCCTCAGTTTCTGTTGAGGGTTGGGGGAGATGAGATCCAGGAACCACAACACTGAAGTTCCCAGACGGGGTCATTGAGGGGGAGTGCCCCTCAAGGACCCAAGTACTGGAGAGGGTCAAGGCCATCCGGAATGAATTCATGATCTCAAGCATTCTTCAAGTCAAGATGGCAAAGATTTATTATGCTTACAGCAGGCAAGAGTTCTTAGGGAACCTGCAACCTTACAGGGCTACAGGGAAAGTTTTTATATGAGATTTGGAGGTGAAACATGTCAATTAGGTGTTTTGGGGTGGGATTAGGGAGTGGTTAAGGTGTGGTCAGTTCTTAAAGGAACATGTACTTTTTGTATCTACTGTGCAGGTATCTTACCCAGAGTTCACTGGGAAATAGCCCAAGGAGGGTGACCTGGAGGTATGGTTTTGACTGTGAAACTCACTAAGTCAACTAATGGTCAGGACTAACTGGAAATGTCCAGGTGGGTTCCATCAAATGTCTTGTTAGACAAGATGAATGTAAGGAAGTATACATTTGACTATGTCTAGGATACATATCAGTAAGGTCAATAAGTTATGGCCCAGTGTACAGCCAATTAGCACGTACACAGGGAGTCCAATAAATTCTATAGGTGCAGCTGACCATAGTGTCAGGAGGAGAGAGAAGTGTTTTGATAAGGCATGCTGCCCTTGAACTGGAGAGGAACTGCCTCAAGAAGGATTTTGAGGCTAGGGAGAGATGTGATTTTAGAACTGAATGTGGTTTTGGAATTGGGGTCCAGGCACAGGCACCCAAGCAGAGGCTAAGGAGAAATATGATATTAGAATTAGGGTCCAAGCACAAGCACCCAAGCACACCTTCATTTCCTTATCTGTAAAATGAGCTGGAGAAGGAAATAATAGCAAACTACCCAAGTTATCTTTGACAAGAAAACCCCAAATGTGGGGTCATGAAGAGTCAAACACAACAGCAAAATCTCCCCTCTTTTAAATGTCCCTGTTTCTGCCAAGATACCCCCATCTTTCCTGGGTCTCAGATTTGGAATGTCAGCATTGTATTTGGCTCCTCCCTCTCCCTCATGCACAGATCCAGTCTGGTGCCAGCCTGGTCATTTCTACTTTCGAAGATGCTCTCATTGGATGGCTCCTGTCCACTCCCACCAAGA
This sequence comes from Trichosurus vulpecula, assembly GCF_011100635.1. NCBI lineage: Eukaryota > Metazoa > Chordata > Mammalia > Diprotodontia > Phalangeridae > Trichosurus > Trichosurus vulpecula. The sequence goes on along the minus strand of NC_050578.1, from coordinate 275,773,185 downwards.
CCACCTGAGTTCTGGTCCTCATTCCATCCTGCCTGGATCATTGTGGCTGCTCCTGTCTGTCCTACCTACAGCTGCCAAAGCTATTTTCCTGAAACCCAGATCTGACTATTTAACACTTCTCTTTAACCGATGCTTAGTACTTTTGCCATTAAGATCAGTCATATGAGTGTATATATATATATTTAAACCCTTATAATTACACTACTTGTCTAACTGTGATTTGATATGGTGGAGAGGGGCATGGGCAAAGCTAAGGGAATGGATGGGAGTACCAGGGAGGCAAATTATAGTTCAACATTAACTTTCTAACAGTTAGAACCGTTTAGTTAATTCTCCCTATCTCAAGCCCTCCACTCTCCACCCCAACCTCTCTTTTCCACCTCATTGCCCATTCCTCTCTTCCTGCATCCTGATGGCTGCACTCTGCTCCTGACTCTAGCCCATGTCCAGCCTCCTGCCCTTTGAACTAGCCATCTCCCACTTCTGGAATGCTCTCTTCTTGTCCTCCGAAATACCTTTTCTTCCTTTAAGACACAACCCAAGCGCCATCTTTGGAATGGTCTTGTCTAAACCTCCCCTAGGGAGAGCTTGGTGCTCTCTCCTCAACTGATTCATCTTTAACTGCTTTGTAAACATATAGATATATATATATATGTGTGCATGCATTATTTGTGATGCATAGATTTTTTTTGTATGTACTTTTCTTCACCATTAAGATATAAGTTCATTGCAAGTAGGGATTGTTCCATTCTTTACACTCATTTCTCCTGCCCTAAGCAAGGTGCCCACCACATAGTAAGTGCTTCATAAATACTGATTGATTGATTGTTGACCCAAACTGGCCTACTTGCTGTTCCTCATAAATGGCGCTCCATCTCCTATCTCCAGGCCTTTGCACAGGCTATTCCCCATGCCTAGATTGCCATCCCTGATCACCCCAGCTTCCTTCAGAGCATGGCCCGGGTGCTACCTCCTGCAGAAGCCTTTCTGGATCTCCCCAGGTGTCCATGCTGTCCTCCCTCTCTCCTCCAGCAAATCATTTTGCATATTGTATATCAGTTTATCTGCATCCGTGTTCTACCCCAGTAGTAGAATGTAAGCCTCTTGAGGGCAGTGGTTCCTGGCACTCCCTGAGGGCCTCTTGAATAGAATTCAGCAGGGCTCCGAATCTAGTCCACCTTACTGCATTTGTGACATCTTTCTATTGATCACATTAAGCAGACTTCCAGGAATCCCCTGGCCCCTCGTCAACTGCCTTTTGTGCCCCAGGCTCTCGGCTGGGGTTGGGGTGCAAGGACCCAAAAGGATGCAGTCCCTGCTTTCAAGAAGGACATGAGCGTCCCTATGAAAGGATATGGAAAATAAATTCTAGGGGGTGTTGCAGGAAGGGGGTGAAGAACTGGGGAGGTTTTTGTCACCATTGTTCAGTCCTGTCTGACTCTCCCTGACCCTATTTTGGGTTTTCTTGGCAAAGATCCTGGAAGGATTTGCCATTTCCTTCTCCAGATCATTTTACAGATGAAGAAACTGAGGCAAACAGGGTGAAGTGATTTGCCCAGGGTCACACAACTAGTAGGAGTCTGAGGTCAGATTTGAACTCAGGAAGATGAGTCTTCCTGCCTCCAGGCCCAGAACTCTGTGCAGTATGGTGCCCTCTACTTGTCCTGAAGCTTGGACTTAACTGTTAGTGAGGACAGGTGCTGTATTCTCACCCTGGTCCCTGTTTGGTGTCCCATGTATCCCTTGAGGCATAACATCTTTTCATTTGCCTTCTGCAATCCCTTGGCCCTCATATAGTTCATTTTCGTACTCAGTTCCTTACAATTCAGACATTTGTGGTCTTTAGAATTCACAGTAAGGCAAGGGATCCATCTGGTCCAGAGGATTTGGGGTGTTCAGGCCTCAGCCTGACTTTCTGGGGACTCCCGGACACTCAGCTTCCTTCTGCAGAGAGCCAGAGTCTCTTCGGGTTTGGGATCTGTGCCTCTGAGAGTGTAAACTTTGACTTCATATTTGTGTAGACCAACCCACAAGAAATTTAGTGTTAGCTCACCCCAAGTAGGTCAGGCCACCCTAGCCACCTGAGAGTCAGGGGGGCCAAGGGGAGGACAGATTGCTTCAACTTCCCTCATCCCCTATGGCCACATCTGGAATGGAGCTAGGAATACATGCCCTGCCTCAGAGGTGATGGAGAATGTGGCTTGTTGGAATTCTTTAAAATATGTAAGCGTGCCTATATATGGGAATATATTTTATATATTTATCAGATAGATTTATATATCTATGTATTTGTATATGTTAGATATAAATATTCATATCTTTTGTTTTCATATTGCCTAAATTTCCCCCTGTACCCCTCTCCCTCATTGAGAGCCACCCCTAATGACAAGAAATTTTAAAAAAAAGAGGAAGAAGAAAAATTCACAAAATGAATTGCTATCTAGAAAAAATAGGACCTTATATGTCATATCCCACAGCTCTGAAAGGAGTGGGAGGGGTGGGAGGGATCTTCTGGTTTCTCTTCTTTGAGGCCAGTTTACTCTTTGTCATTTTACAACAATCCCCCCTCACTTGTTCTGTGGGGTTGGTCTTTCCATGGACGTCATTCAATGGCTGTGGGTCTTGCTTTCTCAGCTCTTCTTCCCTCTGCATCTGTTCGGGTAGGTCTTCTCAGGCTTCTCCATATCCTGCTAGCCCCTCTCTAATGGAACATCTCCACTCACTTCCTACTGGCGCCTGGCAGGTGTCCTGACCGATAGGTGACTCTTTGTTTCGGATTCTTTGCTGCCAGGAAAAGCCCTGCTCTGACCCCTCCTGGTTTCTGAGGCCTATCTTTTTGTTAGTGGCTCCCTGGAGTGGGATCTGTGGGTCAAAGGGCAGGTTGGGACATGTTAACCATTGCATTCCCATCTTTTCCTGATTGTGTTCCAGCCTGGTTGTACCACCTCACCGCGAGGTTACTTTATTAAACTGTAAAACAGCATGTAAATGTCCTGAAAGTCAGGAAACCTTCTGGGGAAGGAAGCTCATTTTTTCCAGTGTTTGGAACACAACAGCTCGTGAGCCGATGTCGTCATCCTGAAATTTTGTGTGGTCTGCCAGAGGGTGGCCATCCCACGTAGCACCTCTTGTGTGTCTCACACGTACTCACACACATTCATGCTCACTGCCCCGTCTCCCTGCCCAATACTGACTTCCAAGCGCCAGAATCAAGTCGATGCTGTTGGCATCCCAGGAGAGGGCGCTGGTGCTCCTCCCCAGTGTTAGGTGTGGTTAGGTAGCCCCTTTCTTAGCGGGCCCCTTCTCTAACAGATCTGGGGCGCAGCTCAGAGCCTTCAGCCCATACAGATTCCCCTGGTGCTGGCCTGCACCTGGTGCTCCGTAGCCTGGGGAAGCTGAGCCCGGAGTGCAGCCACCTGCAGCTGGTCGGCCTGCCCTCTGCCCCGTGGTCAGGAGCCTTTCACCTCCCTGGGGATGGCCCGGGAGGCTTCTGCTTGGCCCCCCACAACTATTCCCTAGAGCCAAAGTCTTCAAACTGAAGTGTAGTGGATTGTCTGAACAACGTCAAACATTTTATCCTTGAGATAGGATGATTCGGTTTATGTATCCCCACCCCTCAGCGTGCCTTCCCTCTCTTCCTCAACCACTGGAGAAGGTGCGGCAGCCCGCCGCGTCTCCTCCTGCATCCATTCTCCATTCATCCATCCACCTGTCCAACTGTCCATTCATTCATTAAGTACCTGGGGTGTGCAGAGTTCTGTGCTAAGAGTTGAGGGGACTGGGGATTAGAGAGATGAGGAGCTCGCTCTGTTCTCCTCAAGTGTAGAATCTGGGGGCAGGTGTTGTCCAATAATTATAGAATATAACCTTAACGGGGTTGATGAGAGACCCAAAGTCCTGCGACAATTCTGAAGGAGCAAATCGGGAAGACTCCATGAAGGATACAGCCTTTGAACCAAGATTCAGCCCTTTGTTTTAACAGATGGAATTGGACACATGGGGGAAGGGCATTTCAGGCGTAGGGAAGGGTATGGACAAAGACAGAGAGGTAGGAAACCAGAGTCTGAGTATTTGGGGTCCTGGAGCTAATGCACCTTTTGGACTCTTTATCTCCCAAGATCATAGATGCGGAGCTGGAAGGGCCTTAGGGACTCATGGGCACCATCCCAGCTGATCCTCTCCCTGCCCTTGGGAGGTTGGGGCCATCATCATCCCTACTTTACAGGTAAAGAAATTGAGGCTGAGAGAGAGGTTCAGTGACTTGGCCAGAGTCACATAGATAGTAAGTGAGGTTATATTTGAACTCAGGCCTTCTTGATCCTGGGGCCATTGCTGTGCCCCCATCTGCTCTATCCCCTCATTTATCTGTGAGAGAGAGTCGGCCTGCATGTAGTGTGGATTTTTAAGTAGATATGATCCAGGATCCAGCCCAGCCCAGCCCATCTCTGGGGGAAATTCATTTTTGCCTCTGTGAGGAGAAAGAAGAAGTCTGTAGCTTGGATGTTCACACCTCCAAGAGGGGCAATGGGCTGAGAGTCAGTCAAAGGGCTACACTTGAGGACCTAGAGGGCCATATGTAGCCTTGAGGCCGCAGGATCCCCACCACTGAAGAGCTACATTTCTCTACCACACATGAAATATTGATAGTCTAGGGCTGGGATGCTCCTTTTTAGGGTTCAGAATAAAAGCCACTTTCCCTGGGTACTCCAGGGGAAGGTAGAAAAAGCTTCCTCTGGCTAGATTCATTCCTCTCATCGAATGCTGGTTATACAAAAGACAGTCCTTGAACTAGGAAACCCATTTATCTATGAAAACAGTAAACAGACATTTGGAGAGGTTACCCAGAGTTTATAAGCGTATGCTATCATCTCATCTGTATCTCTTCTTCAATGCACCGCCCTTTGGCTCGAGAGCAAGCTGAAAGTCTCAGCTCAACCAAGGAAAGAACAATCTAATGGGGAAATCTGCCCTCAGTAGTTTCTAAGGTTTCAGGGGCTGGAAGTTAAGGGACATCTTGGGGACTAGCCTTCTCCACGTGGCTGAGGCTTTGGGGACTGTTGTTAGCTATTCAAAATTTGTACCTTCTACCTTCCTCTCTGTCTGTCTGTCTCTGTCTGTCTCTCTCATCTCTTCACACTTAAGCAAGTTCAGAGGTCTCTCAGATGATCAGGAATCATCTCTGCTCTGGACACAGAACACAATTTGGTCAGAGGGCTACCATTCGGGGAATAATCCTAACCATCTTTGGGTGGAAGTGTTACATATCCAAGAGAATTCTCCTGCCGGAAGGTCTCAAGGAGACAATGTGGGAAGCGCATTGGCCTAGTCACTGGAGATTTGGGCATAAAGGAGTCAGGCTAGAATGACCTCTTTCCCCTCTAAGTCTATGTTGCTATGACCTACAGAGCTGTGATAAGTGTTTGCTGAGTAAGGCAGGTGGAGATGTAGTGGGTAAGAACACCCGGGCTCCAGATCTGCTCCTGACAGAGTGGCGAGGGGTTCTGGACAAGTTGCCCAAGCACTCGATGATGCAGGATTTCCGTGCCTTGTGGGTTCTCTAGAGCCCTGAAATCCTGTCCTTGAGCTCAGGAGAAAGCCCCTGATGAAGGACACGCAGACTTATTTCCCTCGCCATACTTCTCTAAACAGACCAGGTTTGGCTTGGTTTGGGCTTTTACTTTTTAAAGGCAGGCTGGTACATTTTAGAGGCTTTCTTGCTAGGTGGCTTTACTTGTCATTTGAATTAACACAGTTTAAACTTGAGAGATTATCTTTGAAGAGAAGAAACCCAAGAACTGGAAGGCAGAAACCCTCAGCTGGGCCCTCCTCTTTTTTGATTGATTCGATCCTAAGTGGGTGTCACCGACACCAGCCACAGTGGAGGCCACTCATCTTAGGCAGATTCTTCCTGGTTACACGCGCTTTGCTCAGCACCTAGCGGGTGCAGAACACTACGTTTGGCAATAGAAGAGAAGGAAATGTAGTTAGGATTGGGAGCTGGCGATCTTTCTGGCTTAGAAGGGCTGCAAGAGGAGAGATCCCGGCTAGCTATCATCTGTCCTATTCCAGGTTGAATTCACAAAGCAGAATGGAACTGGTCCCATGTGTCTCAGTTCCTGTGTGTTAAGGGCAGGGGCTACACCATGGCCCCTTCATCATCATAGTTGTGGTCTACCCCATGGACACAAAATCCATGTTCTCTTCCCTTATGTTTTCAGATTCCATGGGATTTGAAGGAGATTAGGTATAGGTTCCCGCATCAGGTACCAGGATCCTGCTCACTTTTCTTAAATTTAAGAAAAAAGAAGCAAGGGAGAAAGTTTCACCAACCCAGAAGAAAACATTGGGAAGAAGCCCAGGTAGGGTGTGCTCCCCGCTGGTGGGGAGCTGGCTCCAGGCAGCTGCTGTGGGGCGGTGGACAGGGCCAGGGGCTTTCTGTTTCATCTGGGCTCTCAGGCTCTGCCGACTGCTGCCCCCACCCCATGCCCCTCTGGGTGCTTGTCTTCTTATGGAGTGTGGGTTGCCCCAAATCAGGGATGTCACCAAGGCTCTCTTATCCTGGTCAGCCAGCTCACCTGGATCACAGCCTTTGAGACAGGCCTGGCATGTTCCCTGGAGGGATTTGGGAGGAGGAGGAGGGAATGAGTGAAACCTGAATCGTACCCCAGAGTCTCAGACTGGTCAGGAGGAGGCCCTTCTCTCTAGACCAGCTGGAAATGCTTTGCAAACCTTAAAAAGCCTCCCGAGTGAATGCTCAATGCCAAAGGCCTGCAGGCAGAGCAGAAGGGGGCCCTCAGGGCATGGGCTCCTGCTTCCCTTTTCTTGTTGCCCTGTCCAAGCTGCCCTTCCTGCTAATCCTCAGATTTGGCCTAGACTGGCTGAGTGACTATTGGAGGTGGCACGGGGCATCAGCTACCCCCAGTCCCCTTGATTCCAAATTCCGAGCTTTTTTCCATAACCCAGGAGGTGCCACAGGGGTAGAGCCCTGAGGCCTGGAGTCAGAATAGACCCGAGCTCAAATCCTGCCTCCAACATTTAGTAGATGAGTAAGCCTAGGCAAGTCCCTTTACCTGTGTCTGCCTCAGTTTCCATAAGGGAAGGCTTGAAGTGTGAGATGAGGCATAGGAGGACCCAAAGGAAGGTCTTTCTATCCAGGGTGGCTCCCAGGCTATGTAGGAGGAGAGTCATTGATGGTCCCGGTAGGGAAGATTCTCTTGGACTTGGTGCATTCAGCTTTATTGACTATCGCTCAGAGTGGAGTCCCATCACCCCCACAACGGGGGTCACAAGGGCCATGACTTTCATAGGGAGGGAGGCAGAGTCTTGCTCAGAAGCGCTGGATTGATTTTTTGTTTCTGATATTAAAGACAGAAACCCTAGAAGGGGCCAGGGCAGCCTACTTCTCTTTGCTTGCTTCCCATTCATAGAGCCCGGGCCCCTCCAGAGAAGGGGCAAAGAAAGTGTTAGGAGAGAAGAAAAGTCTTGAGCAGAGGCGGCCTCCTCTCCCTCCTCGAAGCTTTTTGTACCATCCCTTGCTGGTATTTTGGCGCAGAGGGCGCCATGACCCCAAAAGTCTTCCCAAAGCCTTGAACTTTCACTGGTTAAGATGGTGGGCTTTCTTAGCCACCCATCCACAAGCCTTCCCTTGTTCTAGGCATTGTGCTGGGCAGCATGGCCCCTGGCCTCAAGGAGGTCCCAGTCTAAGAGGAGAGGTCACGTGAAAATCGTGGCAGAGCTCATAGACAGTAATCTCCTAGGGAAGAGCTTGGGCATCACCTGGATGCCAGCGTGGGGTATCCCCAGGTGGGACAGAGGGAGGCCTCCTGCAGAAGATGGGACCCGGCTAGCCAGTGTCCACACGGACTCCGCATGGACAGGGGCATATTGTCCACGGAGGAGGCTGCTGACGGGCCCTGGCTTAGGGCAGTTACCTGGCTGACAGGAACAGCAGCCAACTGACCCTAGAGGAAATGGCCAGGATGAGTAATGCTGCAGCCTCTTTGATTTCCGAGAGGAAGCCTCTGAAGCCCAGACCTCGCCGTCAGATGTGCTGAGTCCCTCGGAAGTGAATGAGCTTGTTAAACCAGGCTTTATGGGGATCCCACAGAACAACTGGAGCCACGCCTCTGGTGTGCTCCCCACACAAAGCCCTTAGCTGTCAAGGTACCAGCCAGCGTGAGCGTCTCAGTTATTTACAGAGTTTGGGGGAAGAACGCACCCTTGGTCCGGTCAGGCTGTGTGAGGGGTGTGGCTAGGCTGGGTAACTCCCTGGTCAGAGCCAGGCTTTGCCCCCAGGGGCCAGAGCTTCCAGACACCTGGCGTCAGACAGAAGGATGGAGGCACATTAGGCCTGGCATCGGCCAGCCGCTGGGTGCCTGCTGCTTTACACACTGATTTCCCCAGGGTTCACCTTTCTTGTCCTGAGTCTTTGGCCTGGTAAATGGGGAGAAGGGTGCCCTTTTACTCCTTGGACATTGTCAGGACAAAAGGCATGAGTGCCTCTGGCTGCCTGGTGTTCTGACCCATTCTGTCTTTGGTCCTGGTGCCATCTGTGGTGAGGCTATGCAGGCCCAGGACAAGGGGGAATGATGGCCCCCTGGCCTGCATCCTGGGTACAGGAAGGAAGGAGGGAGCCCATGTCTTCCTGGAAACCCTCTGCCACCTTGAGAACAACCTGGTCCTTGTCATCCCTTGTAACAGAAGCTAATAATAGGTTGGATGAAAAATGGGCTCGCTCTAGGCCCCTTTGATGGGTGCTGTTAGTTGCCAGGCACAAGTGACATGACTCAGCCTGATCCTATGAAAGGTCAGTTAGGTGTCAGGGTTCAGTGGGGGCAGAAGTAAACCTTTCCCTGCTCAGCTATGATGGGCCTAGACAGCCTGGGCTCAGACACCCACAGGCTCACAGCACAGCCATCTATTGACTCCCTGGGGGAAGCCTGGCCATAGAGACCAACTGCTGTCTTGGGAGTGTCTGGTCTACTCTGAGACTCAGCACTCAGTGAGTTTGTCCCTTTTGAGCTGATCGAATGAAAAACTACTCTGGTTGTCTCCCCAAGGAGGATCCTGCGTCCCCGGGGGTCTGTGGATCTTTGTCTGAGCTTCTCAGAGAAAAAGGAAATGGCTGCTCCTGGGGAAAGTAACCCACAAGTACGGACTGAGGGACAGAAAGCAGGTACCAGCCAGCGCCTTCTTGCTTCTCGTTGGAAGGAGTTTCCTTGACATTTGAAGGAGGCCGGCCGTGAGCTGAGGTCTGACCAAAGAACAGGAAGAGAAACGTAATTGTCTTTTGTCCTTTGATTTTGAAGAGGACCAATGACCTCACAGGGGGATGTCTTAACTCCTGTGTGGACTGGATTGAAGTGGCACAGGGCTTCACAAAGTCACCAGCCTCCCTTTATTCCAGAGTCATCCAAGCCCAGTGGCGGGACAAAAGTCTGGAGCACGGCGATGGCCCAGGCTGCAGCGGATGACCTTGGCATCTTCAATGAACCCCTCCCCATTTGGAGATCTAACCTTTGGCAGAGCAGAGGACCAAAGGGTCAGCCTGGCCTCTTCTGGGAGGGCTGACAATCATATCGCCTTTAGGGCATCTGTGAGCTTTCGCTGAGCAACTGATTGGAGGAAAATTTGGCAAGTCAGTCAGTTCCCAGAAGACCTTGGGCCAATTCCCTCCCCACCCCCTGCATGAGGGATTCTCGACTCCAACCCCAATGACTTTTACATATTTTGTTATTTATTTGCCCATGTATGTGTCGTCTCCCAGCAGAAGGACTGATTTGTTGAGTGCCCAGTGCCCACCATGGTGTTTAGTGTGTCTCCTCCAGGCTGAAATGAGAGAGGGCTCTGTTGTTCATTTGAGAGCTGCTTCCCTCTGCCTTTGGACCCTCCTCGGACACCTGACTGCCCTGGGTCATGACAGTGACTGGGAGGTCCCTCGCTTGTCTCCCTGCCCACACCTAGTGGCCATCAGGCCAGAACTTTCCCAAGCACAAGGCAAGACAGGAAGCAAGGGCCCAGAGAGAGCTCACCTTGCTACCAGGTGCCAGTGCCGCCTTTCTCTGGGTTCTAAGGGGAAGGAGAGGGAAGGTCAGATTAGTCATGGTCCAGTAGAACCTCAGTAGGAGAGTGAGGAGAACTAGCAGCGGCTGATCTGAGATCTGTTTTCTTCTGTCCCAACCTGGGCCCCCTCGGAAGTGGGAAAGGTCTTCATGGCATTTTAGACTCAGTCTGAAGAGGCCCTGAAATTCATCTAGCCCAACCCCTTCGTTTGACAGATAAGGAGACTGAGACCCACAAGTCAGGACTAGGATGCAAACCTTGATGCAACTTTGTATCCAGGGTTCTTTCCCCTGAACTATGGGGCTTGGGAAACAGGTATTCAGCATTAGAGTTGAGCAAGTCCATTGGTGGGGGCATCGTGGCCAGCCGCAGGCTTTTTGGCTTTGTCGGAAGAAACCTGCATTTCCCAGGCCAGGCCGCCCCACCAGCCCTGACCACTGGCCCCATGCAGAATGTCGGGAGCTCCTCTCTATCCCTCACTGTTACCAGCTGGCCAGGGGTGGGTCAGTGGTGTGGCTGATGCATCAAGGCAGTGGCCCATTTTCATTTCTTCATGATGAGACTCTGACCCAGTTTTCCGTGGCCGCCGGGCTGCTCCTGGCATTCAGAAGTGGGTCAGGGATCCTCCTGGCCATGGAGCCCCCCATGACAATAGAATAGATCGATCTGTGGTGGGGAGCCCTGTGTCCTCCTCTGTCCAGTGACCCGGCTGCTTTGGCCGAGCCCTCCTCACCTCTGGGCATCCCCCCCTCCCCTTCCCCAGGCCTGGAAACCTTGCTCTCCCTCCTCCCCCTCCCACCTCTCCTCTGGCTCCTTCAAATCCCTTCTACAGGAAACCTTGGCCAGTCCTTCCATGACTTGGGGGCCTTGTGCTTTCTCTCTGCCGATCATCTCCATTTTACCCTGTCTATAGCCGGCTTGTACGGTTGTTTGCCTTTGTCTCCCCTATCGGACAGGGAGATACTTGAGAACAGGCCTGGGCTTTGCCTTTATTCAGATCTCCAGTGTTTAGCAGAGTGCCTGCCACCTAGCGGGTGCTTAACAAAGGTTTGCTGACTGACAGAGGGTCTCTTCTCAGATCTTTTGCCTCCTTGGCCTGCTCTTTTCACCAGTCACTAGTGGGGGTCCTGTTCTGGGGGAGGCTGGGAGAAGACCTCTCACTGGAATTCTAGCTGTGGCTCTTCTCTCTGTTTCCCCAGGGAAGGAAAATCAATGATGGGGAGTGGGGGAGGAGTCCAGGACAGGCCCCGCCCATATCACCAGTGTGGGTGGGTCTTCAGGCCCCAAGCTCAGGCCCGCTCTCCTGGAACGTCTGGATGACTGTTCTCAGAGCACAGTAAATAGCAGGTTGATTCAAAACTGGGAGGTGTTGGAAAACCCCTTGGGCAGGAGATTTCGAAATGAGATTTAGGTTAGAAAAAAACCACAGTGGGAGGGGTGGAGAATGAAAGAGCTGGAAGAACTCCAAGCCAGATAGTCATTGAGAAAGCAAGAAGAAATGGGAAGGTGTCAGTGGTGTGGGGATGGAGACCGGGATAGCTGTCTGTGAGGCTCAGGCTACAGCAGGACGTGTCAGCACCAGCAGCATGGAGATGAACCCTGAACCCGGGGGAGTTCAGAAAGAGCTGGGAGAAATTACCTGGGGGTGGGAGGGCCCACACTTGAAAAAAGGGAGAATCCATCTGGATGGCTTGGATTGGCTGCCGACACCTGGCCAGTGGTCTGCCTCGATGGCTATCTAAGCCCAGACTCTGTTCTTCACTCTAGCTGGTTTAGATCAAAAACTTCTGTTCTGTTTACAGGCGCTTGGTGGCAACAAGTGAATTTTAAGGACCACACTGAAACTAAACAAAGGAGAAGGTGATAGTTATGGCAGAGGTAGACAGGAGTGGAAAAGGATGGAATAAGAGGGGAAAGCCTAGCTGGACAAAAGAAGGGTGGAGAAGAGCAAAGAAGAGGCAGGGAGAAACAAGAGAGGAATAGAGGAAGCTTAGAAAGAATCCTTTGTCCTGCTCCAGGGGTGAGGGGGGACCAGGGCAGAGTGACAGAGCTCACAAGTGGCACAAGGGTGACTAGGAGATCTGGTCCCAGAAGGAAGAAGGCAGGGGTATGAATGAGTGGCCTGCATCAGGGACAACCACAGCAGCCACCACTCCTTGAGGATACTTTGTCCTATGCTGGATGGAGATCAGAATCATCCTCTGCTTAAGGAAATAGCTGCCAACCAGTTAGCGATGAGTGGTGGAAGGGCTTGGTGATTCACCCCCATGTTTGTCTCCACCACTCAGAAGTCATTACTCCCCCCGCTGTCTCATGGAGGGTGGAGACCCACCTAACCAGAGTGACAGCTTGGCCTCTTCTGGCTCCGCTGATGACAGATGACACGCTGTGGCATCTTCACCCCACCCACCTCAGCCCCCAAGCCTTTTGCAAAGAAAGTAGTAAACAAGCCATGGGGTCACAGACCTGTCCGTGTGGGGTTCCCCTGCATGTAGGAACTGCATAGTTCCTACAGTATGTATCTGGGGGAGCCACTTTCAAGAGCCCCTGCCCCAAAGGAGACAGTGTTGACCACCGGGAACTATTCTTTGAGGCCACAGTCAAAATAACTCCAATGATTGCTAGGGTTTCCAGAAAAATCAGATGATTTCATGGAATCCTGAAATCCTGGAGCCAGAAGGCCCCTCCAAGAGCATGGAGTTCAACATAACCTGAGCAGAAAGTCCATTGACAGATGGTTAATCAGCCCCCACCTGAAGACCTCCATTGATGGGAAACTCATTACTTTGCCGGTTTCACTTTGGAACAATTCGAATGGTTAGGGTGTTCTTTCTTATCCTGGCTCTCTAGGGCCAAAGAAAACACATGTTACCCTCTTCCATGTGGCAGCGCCTCAGAAATGGAAGAAAGCTGTCATAGTCTCTAGAAGCCTGAAACCACCAGATTCTCCTGACATTTCCTATCTCTCCATCTAGTCCATGGGGTTATCCTGAGGGACTTTATTAATTGCTCTGCTGAGATCTAGGCCCCCTGTGTCTACAGCACAGGAAATGCAATTCATTTGACATGACTTGTTCTCGATGAACCTCATGGTCACTGCTTCCCTTTCTGAATGCACCAAACCCCTCCCTTTAGTGGTGCCTTCTAGAACTTTGCCAGGAGCTGAAGTCAGGCTCAGCAGCTTCTAATTTGGAGAATCCACCTTCTGGCCTGTCTGCAACCCCCTTGTCCATGGTTCTTTGAAACCATGCAGCACCACCGGCCAGCAGCCTCAGGAGAAGAAATAATAGGCTGCTCTCATTAGAGTACTTTGCTCTGCAGAGGTGACCATTGATGATTTGGCCCAAGGACCCACTCCTTGGAGCAGGCCTGGCCTTCCCCATAGCAGGGGCCACTGAGCACCCGACATCCATGAAGTCAAACTAGTGAAGAGTCAGTCTCTCCCGTTCTGCTTCCCAGGTTGTGCCACACTAGCTGTATGACCTTGGTCAAGTCCCTTCCCCTTCGTGTGCCTCAGTTTTCCTCAGCTGGGGAAATGGTGCTTGCGTGGCTTGCATGCCTCACGTGCCTTTGGTGAGGAAAGCATTTTGTGGACAGCCCCACGCTCTAGAAATAGAGTGCATGGTGACTAAAGGCGGGGCTATAATAATAGGGCCAGTAGGAGTTTGTCTAGAGGATGTGAAGATGATAAGGGCGTTGGCAGACACACTTTGAGAGGCTTAGTGGGGGGATCCTCAGTCCCGGAAGGGCTCTTGTGGGGACAAGCAATCACCCCAGCAGTGAACGGGCTGGGGAAGTTGCCAAGGCCAACTGGGGGTTGATGGCAGGAGCAGCTCCTGGCCCATGAAAGCTATCCCAGCCAGGGGAGGAGGGGTTCCCTGGGGGGCCTCCCTGGCCTCCTTCTCTGCTGGGGCCTGGACTGACTGTTCCTTCCGTTCCTCTTCCCCTGATTCCCTTAGCTGTTAAGGCACAGGGTCCCCAGGTCCCTGGACTCTCTTCCTTTTCTGCTCCTTTCCCTTCATCCAAGCCCAATCAACCGCTCACCTATCTAAGCTCCAGGCTCCTAAGCAAATACCGGTCCAGGTTCTCCCGGCTCCATGTCCCAATCCACACCCCTTCACCCAGCAGCCTGAGGCTTATCTGGGGAGGAAGCCTCTCCTCTCTTCAGTCCCCAATACTGCGGGGGCTGCTTGGGAAGATGCCTCATCTGATGGCTCAGGACTTCCATCCCAGCCGTTCCAGGGCACATACAGCGTGTAGGGAAAAATTGGCCCAGATGACTCAGGACTCCTCCGAGGAGAAGCCCAAGAGGCCAGGGCAGGGGTCACACACACACACACACACACACACACACACACACACACGTGCACACATACACATGGCCCTTCCTGCTCCTCTCATTACTCTGAATTCATTTGGTGCAAACCACTCTAGAGTGTAAGGTCCTTGAAGGCAGTGATTCTTGTCACCTCTATTTCTGACTCCATGTCCCCAGGACAGTGTCTGGTCCACAGCAGCTACTGAAAGATGCTTGCTGAATGTGGCAGGGACTACACGGGGTTATTGAAGGGAGATCCTTTACTTATCAGGCTTAGGATGGGGGGAGCTTTGGTGTCCAGGGCCAGGCTCTTGGAAGAAACAGTCCTCAAAGAAGTTCCAGGCTGCGGGACTTGGGAGACATGTTTCTTGTTGGGCCTTGCGTGGGGCTAACCCTCCCTCCTCTTCCGGAGTGCCAGGCGGGGCCCGCTCCTTTTGCCCTGTTATTACCGCTGGCAGAGGGAGAACCAAGCAGGTTTGTTTGTGCCCCAGGGAAGAAGAGACTCAAGTCAGTCCAGTTCTCCTGGTCCTGCTCATCCTCTGTGTGGGGGGAGGAGCCGTTGGGGCCTGTTACCTGGAGTCCCCCCAGGGAGGGGCTGTCAGGAGCCTGCTGGACTGGTGCAGCAGAGAGGGCTGAGGGTGGCGCTTCTGGTCCTGGCCAACATCATCACTGGATTTGGAAAGACCAGCCTGTGGGGTGGAGGTCAACGGAGGTGGGACCAGCTTTAGGGTTTGATTCATCCTCAGGTTGTGTGGGCCCAGAACCTCTTCTCCTGATCCAGCACCAGCAGCCTTCTCTCAGGAGTGCTGTTCTCCTACGGCCTGCCCCCTCCCCTCCTTGCTTCCTGTGGGGAAGAGCCTTTCAGAACCTTTATGGAGAATGAATATTGGGCCTGGAGCGGGTCAGGCTTCCCAGAGCAAAAGCTGTGCATGTTTTCCAAGATTCTCCCTGCTTCAGTCTGAATTTCTGTCCCAAGTCTCCTTCATAGCAGAAGTGATTAAAGAATTTCAAGATCTCAGTTTCTCTCCATCTTTCTTCTCTTTCTCTCTCCATCTCTCCCTCTCTCCCTCTCTCCCTCCCTCTCTCTCTCTCTCTCTCTCTCTCTCTCTCTCTCTCTCTCTCTCTCTCTCTCTCCTTCCCCCTTCCCTCCTCTCCTACTACCCTCCCTGCCTCCAGTCTCTGTCTCTTTCTGTCTCTTTCCATCTCATTGTCTCTCTCAGTCTCCCTCTTTTCTATTTGAAGGTACCAAGTTGAAGAATACCATTTAAATACCTTTTTCAGCAAATATCCCCATGTGTTCAGTGATACTTTGCAGTCTCTGCTGTGCTCTGTGGGACTGTCATGAGGCTGGAAAGCCTCTCCGTTTGCAACACCTCTGAAGTCTGGGCATTTGTCTCAAGGGAAGAAGGCAGCTTCCTGAAATCCCACAGCCCAGCAGTGATGCTTGGTGACAGTTGGGACTTGCTGGCATCACACAAGTGTTTTTAAATGAGCTTAGCAGGCACTGCCACAGTGATGCTAATGGATGGTGTTGCCCAGTGGTCTGAGCATGAGGGGGAGCTGCCTGCTGCCAAAAGACTTGACCTGTTTCTGGCTGTTCTGTGATCCGTGTGCCTGGGTCACTCTTTCCCTCTCTCTGGGCTTGTATCTCAGTTTCTTCTTCTGTAAAATGAGGATGTTGGAGTGGCTTGAGATCTTAAGTCCCTCTGATTCCTTGCCATAAACCAAGGAGTAAGAAGCCAGAAGGGAGAAGTGTTTGTGGTAACTGGTAAGGAAGGCTTGGGGGTGGACAGCAGGCTGAGCAGCCTCCTCCAGCTTGTCTTCTGGGACCATTGTGCAGGCCCACCATCAGCAGGCTGCTCCCATTTCTATCATGCTTGGGTCCAGGATCAATTTTTAAAGCTATCATCCGATTTATTTCCACTCACATTTGAGAGATGGGATGGGTAAGGTATATTCTCTCCTGTTTTACAAGGAGAAAGGGCCATCCTTCACTTCCTGGTCAGGGAAAAATGCAGATTGGATTCACCTTGGACCAGGACTAATAGCAGATCATTCAGGCTGAACAAGTTGTGTTACGTGAATGTAATGGAATACTATTGCGCTATAAGAAACGATGAGCAGGCAGACTTCAGGAAAACCTGGAAAGACTTATATGAACTGATGCTGAGTGAAGTGGGCAGAACCAGGAGAACACTGTACACAGCAACAGCCACACTGACTAACTTTGATAGACTTGGCTCTTCTCAGCAATGCAAGGATCTAAGACAACTCCAAAAGACCCATGATGCTAAAATACTATCCACATCCAGAAGAAGAACTGTGGAGTCTTGAGTGCAGAACAAAGTAGACCGTTTGCTTTTTTTTCTTTGTTCTGTTCCTTTTTTTCTTTGTTCTGTTTCTTTTTATTCTTTGTTCTGATTCTTCTTTCACAACATGACTAGTGTGGAAATATGCTAATATGATTAGACATGTATAGTCTCAATCAGATTGCATGCCATCTTAAGGAGAGGGAAGGAAAAGGGGGAGAAAATTTTGAACTCAAAATCTTATAGAAGTGAATGTTGAAAACTGTCTTTATAGTAATTGGGGATTGTGTGGGGGAATAAAGACAGAAATAACAGATAATTTAAATCCTGGAATCCCAGAATTCGAGTGGGTAAGCATTCCGCTCTCCTTCCAGCCTCTAGTCCTACCCATACCAGAAGGAATCCCCACCATCACACGCCTGACAAGGAGCCTTCCTGCCTCAGCTTGCATACCTCCAGGGTACCTTTCCTTCTCCAGGTAGTCCTTCCCTCCCCTTTTGGGCACCTCTCATGGCACAGAGCCGAAATGTGCCCCTTTGTAAACTGGCACCTTAGTTAAGGTTCTGCCCTTACTGGTCTCCTCTATCCTCCCTATGAGCATCCTTCGAGGCTGCTCCCACATCCCCCAAGCTCCTCATTGCCAGCCTAAGTAGAAGGAACAGGCATATCGAATGATGTCAAAGTAGTAACAATTCCACTCTGAAATAAACTTTTCATCTGACTCTCCTTTCTTTGCCTTGCCTTGGATACTACAGCTTCTCCCTCCTTTAACTGACCCTTCCCTGTCACAGACCCCCAAACTGCCCTCCATAGGCCTCTCCCCAACTTCTCAATGCCCAAATGAAGGCCGCTTCCCTTTATTAAGCACCTACTAGGTGCCAGGCACTGTGTTAAGTGCTGGAAATACAAATACAGGTTGAAAGACAGGCCCTGCCCTCAAGGAGCTTCCATTCTGACAGAGGAAGACAACATATGCAAGGAACTGGAAAAGGTGCAGTTGGGAGAGGAAGGAGACACCGCCAGCCTCAGTTTCCTTCTTAAATGGTGGTTTGGGGAGGAGCCATCCAATTACAGGGAGGACGAACCCCACTTAGAAGAGTAAAGGTACCTCCAGTGTGTGAATTCCAAGTCTGGAATAAGGGCTCAAGATGGTCCAGGAGGTCTAGAGTGCAGCCTGGAGAGGAATGAGGGACTCCTGATGATATATGATGGAGGTAGAGCCGGGAAGACGATGGCCACCAGAAATGACTGGAAGCTTGGCCCCTCTTAATGCAGTCCATGATCCCATTAGCTTCCTTGGCCGCCATCTCCCACTGCCGACTCACATTGAGCTCGCTGTCCACTAAGACCCCCAGATTTTTTTTTTCCAGAACAACTGCTGGCTCTTCCTGCCTCCCCCATCTTGTACTGCTAAGATGTACATATGCTTTACTCCTCTAAGGTAAAGGTGCATTAGCACCCTCTTCTAGATCAGGGAAAGAAGGCGTCGATGAAATGACTTGACCGATAAGCAGACAGACCCGGATCTAGAATAGCAATGACTCAGTGAGCTTTTCTGTTACACCCCCATGTTTCCCCAAATCAAAGAATCAGAAGGACCTCAGAAGTGACCTCTAGTCCCAACTGTAGTCTCACCCACACCTGATTAAGAATAGCAACCCCAGGCTACCCACGGAATGGTCATCAGCCTTTCCTATGACAGGGAACTCACCACCATTCAAGGCAGCCCATTCGACTTGGGATGGCTCTAAATGTTTGAAATGTTAAAAATCCTGAGCTGAAACATGTCCCTTTGAAGCCAAGTCAAACAAGGTTAATTCCTCTTGGGGGGCGGGGCGGAAGGCAATCAGGGTTAAGTGACTTGTCCAGGGTCACACAGCTACTAAGTGTCAAGAGTCTGAAGATAGATTGGAATTCAGGTCCTTCTCACTCCAGGGCTGGTGCTCTATCCATAGCGCCCCCTACATGCCCCAAGGTTAACTCCTCTTCTGAGTGACTCTTCCCTCAGTCTATTCCAGGCTAATCAGATCGAATGATCAGTCGGATCTTGACCCTGAGGCCCTTCCTCCTTCTTCCTGACCTTCTATGGATGCTCTTGGTCCTGAGCATGGTGTCCTACAGGTGGCCCCTGAGCAGGGCCCTTGGGGGCCAGGCTCTCCCTCCAGAGGAAGCCCAGAATCTCATCAGCCGCTTGACCTCTGGGTCATTGAGGGCTTAGGCAGCCCCACTGGCCTTCGGACCCCTCCACCTAGGTATAAGACGACATTTATTCCTAGTGAGTTTCATTTGATTCGATTTGGCCTAACATTCTGCAGGGCAGCCAGGTGGTGCCACAGTGGATAGAGAGCCTCAGGCTTGGAGTCGGGAAGACTCATCCTCCTGAGTTCAAATCCTGCCTGAGACACTTCCTAGTTGTGTGACCCTGGCCAAGTCACTTCACCCTGTTTCCTCCGTTTCCTCATCTGTAAAAATGAGCTGGAGAAGGAAATGGCAAACTACTCCAGTATCTTTCCTAAGAAAACCCCAAACGAGGTCACCAAGAGTCAGACTGAACAATGACAAAACCTTCTAATCTATAAGTAGGAGCTTGGCACCATTAAGTGTGCCTTACCTTCAGCTTTGGGTCACCTGAGAATCTGATAAGCACACATCGGCACCTTTCTCCAACTATGAAACAGCTGAGAAGCCCAGATCCCTGGGGCACTCCACTGGAGACCTTCCAGGTTCACTCTGAATGGTTAATGGCCAGATCAGAATGCACCTGACTACACTGTATTCAAGCTCACATCTCGCCAAGTTTTAAGGATAACATGGTTAAGTGCTTTGCCAACAGCCTTTTCTAGAAATCTAGGAAAACTGCATGACGACATTCTCCTGATTGAAAAACAACCCTCTTTAAAAAAAAAATAAGGGGGAAATGAAGTTTGTTGTGTAAGAAGCCAGGGTGACTTCACCAGAAGATTTCACGATGTTTAGGGGGAGTTAGAATACAGAGACATTGAAATGTAAAGAGAAAACCTTCAGATGGAAAATAGACATTCTCCACCACAGCCCTCCCACACTGGCTCCTCCTGGTCCTCTTGGAGAACCAAAAGACAACAATATGGCATTCCTCATCCTGGAAAGTGTCGCAGATTTGACGAGCTCAATTGCTTATGAAGAGGTCAGGCTACGGCAGACTTTAGTCCCAAAGATCACATCCTGGGGCCGTTTCTTAATCCTCTGCTGCCTTTGGATCCTGCCCATCACCCTCTTCCCCTCCCCATACTCTCTTCTCTCTAGGTTTTTGGGGTTTTCCTCCCCCATCTTCCTCCATCCGCTCTGACCATTCCTTCTCAGTGTCCTCTGCAGGATCTTCATCCAGAGCAGGCCTTCAGGCCATACCTGTCCGTCTGGGATCTGTCCTGGGCCTCCTTCCCTTCTCTCTCTCCATTACTTCACTTGGTGACCTCATCTGCTCTCCGCTAATGATTCTCAAATCTATTTATCCGGCCCTGACCCCTCAGTGACCTCCAGTCTCATCTCCAACTGCCCATTAGATGTCTTGGAGAAGTCTCACAGAAAGCTGAAACTCAAAATATCTAAGACAAAACTCAATTATCTTCCCCCCAAACTCTTCCCTTCCCAATGTGCCTGTTGCCAGGGCCCCATCATCCTCCTAGGCCTCCAGGCCAACAACCTAGGAGTCATCCTGGACTCTTCTTCACTCTCATCCCCCATATCCAGTCCACTGCCAAGGCCTCTTGCCGCCTTTGTCATTTCAGTCTTGTCTGACTCTAGGTCACCCCATTTGGGGTCTTCTTGGCAGAGATACTGGAGGGGTTTAGCATTTCCTTCTCCAGCTTGTTTTACAGATGAGGAAACTGAGGCAAGCAGGGTGAAGTGACTTGCCCCGGGTCACACAGCTAGTGAGTGTCTGAGGCTGGCTTTGACTCAGATCTTGCTAATTCCTGGTCCCACACTCATCCACTGCACCACCAAGCTGCCTGGATAGCTTTGTAACATCTCTCTTAGACACTCCCTTCTCTCCCCTGACATGGTCACCAGTCTGCTGCCTCATGCCAATAGACTCCTGGTGGTTCTGCCTGCCACAGGTCCGTCCCCCTCTAGTCCATGCTCAAGTTCACCATCAAGGTGATCTTCCTAGAGGGTGTTGCAACAATCTGGCCAGCAGCTGCTGTTGGGGGGCGGGGTATAAAACCAACAACAACCAGCTCACAGACCGCTGCCAGCCCTGGTTCTTTTGATCTGCTTTACTAAGGAAAGCAACGTTAAGGGGTTAACAAGCTTACTTTAATCCAGCATACAAATATCACTCACTTAGTTCATGGGAAAAAGTCAGCATCCTGAACTTCAGAGCAGATACAAACAAATTACAAACATTGACAGACGGACCTTGTCTGATTCAAATCCCAATGGAGTGTTCACAGTAATGAGAACTGCCATGAAGTTGGTGTAGGTTTTACAATCAAAACTGATCTAGTCAACAAGCTTATATGTCTCCCCAAAGGAGTGATCATCAGACTCATGACAGTGCAACTGCCACCCCCCTCGGTGCCTGTGCGCCCACCATGATGAACCCTGATGAGGTCAAAGAAACAAAGACCTCCATGAAGGGGCAGGGTAGGGCGTCTCCTCACCTCTCTTCAGTCAAGTCCCACTTGATCTTTATAATTTCGTTATGTTTATTTCTGATTGTTTATGTCGTTCTATCCATTCCCATTGTAGTTACTGAATATATATTTTTGGTTCTGCTGACTTCCCTGTGCATCAGTTTGTGGAAATTTTTCCATGCTTCTCTGTGTCCATCATACACATCATTGTTTTTTTAATTTAAGAACACTTAATAGGGACAGCTAGGTGGTGCAATGAGTACAGCACTGGCCCTGGAATCAGGAGGACCTGAGTTCAGATCCAGTCTCAGACACTTGACACACTTACTAGCTGTGTGACCTTGGGCAAGTCACTTAACCCCAATTGTCCTGCCTTCCCCCCTGCAGAAAGAAAAAAGAAAAAAAACACCTAGTGAGTGCTAAGAATTAGATTTTTAGAAATTTTATTCACATGCTTCATTTTTATTTTGCAAATATTTCCAGATTACCCACCATTATTGTTGTTCAGTTATGTCTGACTCTTTATGGCCCCACATTTGGGGTTTTCTTGGCAAAGATACAAGAGTGGTTTGCCATTTTCTTCAACTTATTTTATAGATAAGGAACTGAGGCAAACAGGATGAAATGACTTGCCCAGGGTCACACAGCTTGTAAGCATCTGAGGCCAGATTTGAACTTAAGAAAATGAGTCCTCCTGACCCCAAGCCACTGTGCCAGCTAGCTGCCCCACACACATCATTTCTCACAGCACAGTAACATTCTGTTCCATTCATGTGCCACAGTTTGTTTAGCCATTCTCCAATTGATGGGTAACTACTAGAAATATATTTGAGTCTACAGGGACTTTTTTCTTATCAATGGCTTCCTTGAGGTGCCTTATCAATGGGGCCTTCGTTGGCCTAGTAAAAGAGTCTCTGGTTCAAACATCTTAGTGACATTTTAGTCGCTTTCTTTGCATAATTCCAAATTGCTTTCCAAAATGGTTGTACTACTTCACAGCTCCACCAACAATGTATTAGTGTGCCTACATTCCCATAACCTTTTCTACATTGACTGTTGCTGTTTTTTGTCAGTTATGCCAATTTCCAGGGTGTGAGGTGAAACTTGAGGGTAGTTTTGGTTTGTATTTGTTTTTGTTATTGTATTCTCTTATATGTATATACATATAAATACATATACATATATAAAGATATATATATATATCTTTATATGTAAAACCATATTATGCAAACTTCTATTTATCAGTTCTTCCTCCAGAGGTGGATAGTGTCTTCCTTCAGTTGATTGGACTGTCTATAATACTCCAAATAGCTCGGTCACTCACACTTGTTCTTTGAATGACACGATACTGCTCTTACTGTATACGATGTTCTCTTGGTTCTGCTCATTTCACTTTTCGTTATTTCATCCAAGTCTTTCCATGTTTTTCTAAGATAAGCGAGCTCATCCTTTCTTCCAGTACAGTAATATTCCAGCATGATCATACACCACAATTTGTTTGGCCATTCTCCAATCAAAGAGCATCCCTAAAGTTTTTTTTTCTCCATTTGCCTGGAAAGCTCTTCTCGGTGCCCATGGCCCCCCTCAGGACAAGTAGACTTTTCACATTCCGTGTCCCCCAGACTTCAGCCAACGTAAAGTCCCCACCTCCTTTCATTGACCCTCATAGCATTATTCATCAATGGAACCCCCTCCTGCATCCAAAGTAAGGCCTCCTTCCTTCCCCCTCCCCTTTTCAACCATTCCCCCTCCTCCTCACCCACTCCCCTGTAGGCTCTTTCTGAGACCACAGAGATCCCCTTCCCTTCATCGCCAGCCCTTGATTTGAGTTGGGTGCATCACTCCCTGCCCCTTCACGTACCCTCCCATGTTGTAATGTTGTCCCACAGAAGCAGCATCCTCCTGTAGGCAGAGGGTCTCCAGGTTCTGTCCACCTTTTCACTATTTTGTCTGTCCTCATCACCATCATCCTCTCATGCACCTGTAGGAAGAAGTCTCTTCCTGGTCTCCCTGCTGTCACTGTTGCTGTTGGCCTTGCCTGCTGATTTATTCACTCCTGCACTTCTGTTGTTTGGGGTGTTTGAGATCAAACTCTCTCTTCACTTCTGGTTTTCTTTCGGAAAATGTTTCCGCCTTTTCTTTATCACTGAACTTTCATCTTCCGTCCCAGGTGGTGAAGCTCAGATTTGCAGGAGAGATCCCCCTGGGCCGCCTCCTGAGCTTCTGCTTTTCTGCTCCTCCTTTTCTAGTGGGTGTAGCAAAGCCTTGCTTTATTCAAATGCCCTTTGCTTTGTATTTGAAAGCCCTTCTCCTGATGGCCCTTAAATTAAATTGTTATCACTGTAAGTCTTG
The DNA here is from genome assembly GCF_011100635.1 of Trichosurus vulpecula. Taxonomy (NCBI): domain Eukaryota; kingdom Metazoa; phylum Chordata; class Mammalia; order Diprotodontia; family Phalangeridae; genus Trichosurus; species Trichosurus vulpecula. The sequence continues at coordinate 275,749,531 of NC_050578.1, read as the reverse complement.
GAGTTTGCAGCATTGGATTTTTTTCTGGAGTCAATCTCTGAATTTTTTTTCAATTTTATTTCCTATGTTCAGAAGTTCTGGGCGGCTCTCTTCAATCATTTCCTCCATTCTAGTGTTCAAGTTTTTTTGTTCTTCTGGTAGTCCTATGACCCTTAGGTTGTTTTGCATCCAGTCTTTGAATTCAATATGTTGGCTTGCACAGTGAACATGGTTTTTTTTATTATTCTTATTTTTTGCTTCTCTCTTTCTGGTCTCTCTTCACATTCACACTTCCGATCTGTCTTTTTCTCTTTTATTTCTTTGGTGAGGCTTGTGTTAGAGATTCCATTCTCTCCATTATTTTTGCTGTGCAGGCCATAAATTCTGCTCTCATGATCCTCATTTCTTTTTTAAACGACTCAGGAACAGTTCGTTGTGGTTCCTATGTTCTCAAGTTCCACAGCGTCCTCGGTCTTATCAAATGTCGGATCATTTCCTACCTTCCTTCTTTCTTCTTTTGGCAGTATTTATTCATAAATGCCTGAATTTGTTTACTGTAGCTGGAGGCCATGTTTCCTTCTGTTATTAATGTCTTTCCTGCTGATTTATCTGTTAATATTCAAAGTCGCACTTTCAGTCTTTTTTTCTCCCCTTATTTTCCTCATCACTCACTTCATGACTTCCTCTGTCTGAATCTCCAAGCATCTCAGCCTCCTTCCACACTGGGCAATCCACAGTTCACCAGCCCAGGTCTCTGGTGCACCTAACTTTTGGGTGGGGTCTGGTAACCTGTCCCACCCCTTCTGTCCCTCAAATCTCTACTCCAGCACCAGCATTCAGAACTTTGCAGCATCAGTGCTTCTGGATTGCAGCCCCTGGCAGGCTTTTGCTCCTGAAGGGCCGTGGACAAGCTGGCAGTCAGAGCCTGAGCAAAAGTGCACAGCCTGGAGCTAGAGGGGTCTCTACAGTGATGGATAGACGAAGTGGGGACTAGGGTACAGCTGGTACAGCCTCACTGTCAGTAGTATGGGGGATTGGAGGGTAGGGGGCAGAGTGAGCTCAGGGTCAATGAGTGAGGGTTCCCAGGTTTTGGGTTCGTTTTGAATTCTGAGGGTCCCAGACCATGGAGACAGTGATGTTGCTTTATCTTTGGTGCATCATTTTTGTTTTGCAGTGGTTTAAGAGGTCATGGGGATCAGAGAAAATGTCTAGTCCTCTTATTGTTTGCATAACCCAGAAGTCATGCACTTAATAAATGTTTATTGACCTTCTGAGGCTCCCCGGCTGCTTGTACCTGCTCCCCAAATTACCTTGTATGTTTTTTATATACATGGGTCTCTCCCAATAGAATGTTAGAGGCATTCTGAGCCTAGAGAATAGAATTCTCCACTTCGAGTCAGGAAGACCCAAATTTGATTCTGACCTCACACACTGGCTGTGTGACCCTGGGCACATCACTTCACCCATTTTTCTCAGTTTCCTCCATCTGTAAAATGAGCATGATAATAGCGTCTCCCTCTCAGGCTTGTTATAAAGTGCTTTATAGAACTGTTAGTTATTAAGTAATCGCTCACATAGGTCATAACCAGCAGAAGCAGCATTTGCACCCAGGTCCTGGGACCGCCCACTGTGCCACCCTTTCTGAGCAGTTGGTTTCTACTGTCCTCCTGTGGCCGGATGACTTCCCTTTTTGCCTAGATTGCTATGTGGTTGTGTGAGGTCTCAGGGAGTCCCGTCCCAGCCACCGTGGGGTCCCGCCCAGAAGCAGCAATGCCCTCCTTGCGCTGGAATGTCCGCTTCATCTAGCTTGTCACCCGCACCGTGGCGTTGTTTGCCTGGGTTCATGGCTTGCCTCACATGCTTAGCGTGTGACCTTGGGCAAGTCACATCATCTGCATTTCCTTATCCGTAAAATGGGACAATCACAGCATCTGCCTCAGAAGGAGGTGGTGAAAATCAAGAGAAAAGGTTTGTGACTCACTTTGCAGACTTTAAAGGGCCAGGTCAGGGCTAACTCCTAGGAGGAGGAGGAAGAGGATGTTGATTGGCATCCTCTGACTAGCCCAGGAGCTTTATCAGGTCTCCCTCTCTCCTGTTAATCATCTATCCTCCCCAGTTACAGCCCTGGCTAATGGTGGGACAATAGGAAAGACAGCCCAGGTGGGTCCTTCCAGCAGGTGAGGCCTCCAGAGCAGGGGGCTCCTACAGACCAGGTGGTTTCCACAGAACTTTCATTCTCACTGCCCCCTTGCCCCTCAGCCCCTCATGGCACGGCAGCCTAATGGCATCGCTGCTAGGCTCGGGAGAACAGCCATTCTCCTGGGTCCCCTCGGAACATTCAGCCTGAAGCTACTAGTTTACGTATCAGTGTCCCTGCCCCTCCTCGTCTGGTACGGTCTGATTCCATCAGCACACAGCTGGTCACTCAGAGGGGAGAGTCCATGCTGAGGCAGAGACTAGGCTAGGGAGGGGAGGGGGCTGATGGGCTCAGAGCCCAAAGAGCGGCTTGAAATCTGGAGATTCTGCTGGGTTCCATCTTTGGCTGTGTGACCCTGGTCAAGTCCCTTCCCTCTCGGGGCCTTCATTTCCTCATCTATAAAACGAGGTCCTTGAACTGGACAGGCTCCAAGGTTCAACGAAGCTCCAACCTTCTGTGGTTCTGTGATGCCAGGAGAGCTTAGCAGTAGTTTGGGGATTGCCTCATGGCCTTCCTGAGCTGAGGGAGCAGGGTGGAGGGGAGGGAGGGAGGGTGGGCTCACTCAGCAGGGATGGGAGGCTTGGCCAGCAAGACACAAACATGGCATCAAAGAGGTCTTAGATTTTAATAACAAAAAGAAAAAAACAGTTACAAAATCAGACAACATAGAACCTCGTGATGCCAGCAGACAGAGCCAGTGTGTAGTGATAAAAACATGTAAACAAACCAAGGCTGTCATCAGACCCCAGCCCCAGAGATTCCTAGAAGATAAGCATTTAGACAAGAAATCCTTGGAAGGTAACCTGAATGCACCAGCACTCAGACCTGTGAGGCCAGATAAAGAAAGGTCCTCAGGGGCCCAGCTTATATTCTGCTCCCCTGGGGCTCCACCTGGTCTGGCCAATCAGCCGCACTGCCATCTTGTCCCTAGTGAGCCCCTGGAACTGATCCAGACTGATGGCTGATGATCAGTATTTAGGGACTGGCCCAGGGTCCGGGCTTGTTCAACTCTTCGGGTCTGGCCATCAGCCAACCCTTTCCGCAAGGCTGGGATCATACGCAGACTGTCTTTTGGGAGCAGCCCTCCCCTTGACCACAAATGAAAAAAACCCACAGGGCACTCAGACCAACACTCTCCATTAACCTTGTACCACTGGGATATAACAGCTAGAAGACTGTAGACCCGCTTTATCAGTGGAAGGAACAAACATTCTTTCTAACTCGAGAACTGAGTGGCATCCCCACCTCCGTAAGCTAAGGAATGTTCAGGGAAGGGGTGCGCACAGGTTTTGTTCCCTGACCATATTTAGTCGGTTGGTTAACATTCTGCCCTGCAGCTTCCTCTCTTTCCTGCTGTCCCAGGAGCAAGTAGGGCCATCCTGGAAACTATGGGCCCTGCCTGCCCTATCCCCCAGCCCCACAAAGGTTCAGACCCTCATAGGTGACCCCCATCTATGCTACTTCCTTTCAGATGCTGAAGGAGATGGTGGATTCTGGGTAACAAAGGCACAATCTTGTCACCTTGGCTGTCCCTGGGCAGAGCCAGAAGGAATCTACTCCAATGGTAAGTGACCCAAGTTGCTATCTCGGTCCATTTATGAGTGGAGAAGTGAGGAGCAGCCCCAGGAAGCTCTGGAGGTGGGGGGCTGCAAGGGGAGTATGGCCAGAGAAGTATGTCCTGTCGTGAGAGATGAGAGGAAGCAGGAGGCTCTATGCCTCGTGCAGGCAGATCCTGAAGAAAAGAAAGAAGAGGGAGACAGCTACCCCGGGGAGAGGGCCAGGCCCTGGGCGGGGAGCGGGGGAGGGCATGACAGGGTAACAGAATACCTGCCCACAGGGAAGAACCACAAAGGAGGGTAGGGATAGAGGAGAGCTAGCTCTTTCCAGCTTTGAAATAAGCACCAAAAATATATTACTATCTGTACATTTGTCACCTTTCTAAAAAAGTTTTAAGGAAAGATATCAAAGGAGCTTCTGGCTCAGGAAGGCCAGAAAGTGTATGTGTGTGTGTGCATGCTCGCAGCAACCTTGGTGTCCCTGGGTGTGAGCCACCTGCATCCTGGCAGGCAGGGTTGGAGCCCCGCACCTGCCACCAGCCTCCTTTATCAAGTGTCTTTTCTTCAAATAGTCTGGAATGCAAAGTCTTTGTTCAGCCAGCAGGTGCTTATCCCTGAGTTCCCAAAACCTGGGGGCTCACAGCTTACTGTCTACAAGTCTCGCCTCAGTAAAACCAGAGGGAAACATGGAAGTGTTGTCTTAAGGTGGATAGAATCCTCTTTATATCAGGCAGGCTGAGAGTACAAACCTTCTCTGCTTTCTGCCAGTTTAGAAGGGGCTGGGTCTGCGTGGTGAAGCCCACCATGGAGTGGCCCTGTGCCTGGCCTTCCTTGGGGTTTAGAGATGGTGGCTGTTCTGCAGCAGGGTAGTGACTGTGTTCTGCAGGGCACCAGCTACCTTTTTAGAGGTTTTCCTCAGCAGCGGGCTGTCAGGGTGCTGTTCCTTCAGGTGGAGGACATGGCCCTCCTGGCTGTCGGAGGTGCAGCCACACTCCTCACACACATAGAGCTTGGCCCGCCGTTCTTTGTAGGCGTATTTCTGCTGCACCCCGTGGATCTTCTTGAGGTGGGACTCGAGGGAGCAGCGCTGGGTGAAGGCTTTG